>NC_045624.1:104164130-105414130 GCF_009829155.1 Mustela erminea
CTAGGGTATCATGATTGTCCTTGGTCATGAGTTCACGTACTGCCTGGCATCTCTACTCAACAGAAGAGACAGCCTGCGTTGTATTGCCAGAAAACAAATATTACTATGATTTGAGCTTTCATTTCTTGTCTTTTGTGTGGCTTTTGCGTCAACTGCACTTTACCGACAGTAGATCTAATGATGGAAAGAAATCACTAACAATATGATGACGGCACTCCAAAGAAGAAAACAATCCAAGCCAGTAGCTACATTAGGCCAGAAGAATTTCTGAGTGAACTGACTGAACATCAGTACCCCATGGGCAAGGACAGAGTTATCAGAATGTAAGTGAATTTAGATTTTTTTTTAAAAAGTATTTCAACAAAAAACTTAAAACAGATTATTGCTACAAGTTGTAAGAATGTCTGTGCTTATAATACTGTTATGCTTTTTTCTCCTTCCATTGGACCTCATTCACAATGAGTTTCTTGTGGTTAAGGATTAGCAGATGCTCCCTCTGGGATATTGGGATTTCTTATGTAAATCACAGAGATCTTTGGTAGAATGTATTAGGTACACAGTAATAGCAGGAGGAAAGAAGTCTGTGGCAGGCCCAAACTCAGCTTTAATCCTAAATAAGTGACAAAGGTCAACAATAGACAATTTGTTGACCTATTTCTGAACAAACCAAACCCATGTTTGAAATGTAGTGAAAAATTAGAAACATCAGCATGGAAAATTTTATGAAAAGGACACTTTAAATATAAATATGTATATACTCATATGCAAATATGTATAGATATATGCAAATATGTATAGATGTGCACACATGAATATATTACACACACACACACACACACACACACACACACACACAAACGTATGGGGTTGTGAGGTGCCAGTTCTCAGAAAACATGCAAACAGGTTAGGACCTGTTCTTTTCTCTCATGGTGTTGTCAAAACTTGTTCTGTTTCTAGAGTTGAATGGATCTTGATGTAATTTTTGAGAAATGTCCTGGGGTGGGGCGAGCAGCGCTAGGGGTGTGGATCCTTGAGAAGAATTATTTACTAAAGCACAACTGAGACTACTGCAATGTACCAGGAAACAGCAGACGGAAACTTTTCTGAGATATTGTCATCTATACTCATCCTCTCATTTGACTTCCTGAGGAAGCAGCGTGAGCAGGCTGACTATCCTTCCCGGGGCAGTTTGGTCTGGGCAGCCCCAACTTTTGCTGGCTATCCTGACTTAATTACCAAGAACAACATATTTCACTTCAAGAAGTGTTCTGGTCTGGACAATAAATTACTGGTTTTCCAACAGAAATGGACTCTAAAGACAAACTAAAATTCTACCTCAGCAACACATCAGAGAGGTCAGTGGAACTCAGTCCACTCATCTGTAAAACAGAAATACTCATAATCACAATACTTATATCCTGGGGTGGTGGTAAGGATTAGATGTGTTGATTAATTAAGAAAGTACTTAGCAGGGGCTCCTGGGTGGCTCAGTGGGTTAAAGCCTCTGCCTTCGGCTCAGGTCATGGTCCCAGGGTCCTAGGATCGAGCCCCGCATCGGGCTCTTTGCTCAGCGGGGAACCTGCTTCCCCCTCTCTCTCTGGCTGCCTCTCTGCCTACTTGTGATCTCTGTCTGTCAAATAAATAAATAAAATCTTAAAAAAAAAAAACACAAAGTACTTAGCGCAGTTCATAGTTATTGCCCAATAAACATTCGTTTTTATTTTTCTTATCACTATTCGATATCATTTATCACTTTCCAACTTAAAACATCCGCTCCTCATTCCCTCCATATGCAGCCACTACTCTAGTCCCTCTCTGAGGGTGTCTCCAAAGAATTTATAACCTGGATCTCATTCCTTTGTCAGAAGTGCAGCCACTTGCCTTCTTTACCAGTTCTAGCTCCAAGTGTGTCACTTTTCAAACAAACCCCATCATTGCCCACTAATTTTCAACGGAATTTTTGAAAAGAGCTTATCATCCGACTTCTCAGGAAGTCACATCCGTCACTCTGGGGTTGCCAAGAAGGAGGGTGCTGGAATGATTCCTAATCTGTCTTCTGTTCTTTTCTGAGTGGGCGTTCATACTTGTACAGCCTGCGTTTTGGCCAGGAAGGCTTAGATCTGGTGGGCAGGTTAGGTGGGAAAGTGGTGGAAGTGTAGCCTGGAGCGGATGCCAGGGTGGTGGGGGCACGGCGGCCTGCAGTATCAAGAGTTCCCACCGAGAGAGATGGCAGTGACGCTTTAATTGTCCTCGACACTGAGCTCAGTTCATGGAGAACAGAAAATTATTATTTAAACAGATGGCAAACCTGCCCATCCATAACCAGGCATTTAATGAGATAAAACAGAGCAGCCAGGGCTGGAGGTGTGTGAGTCCAGACCATTTTGGAAGACATCAATTTAATTGCTCTTCTATTTTTGTGAAAGCTGTTCCCAAATGCCTATCTTGCCCTCTATTCTACCTTCCTTCTTCCTCTTTATTTTTATCTTTCTTGCCTTTCTGGTGTTTGGATCACAATCAGATGGACGCTTTCCTTCCCTGACTCCCAATGCCACCGCTTTTGAATTGCAAATCTAATTGGGGCAACCTGGTAAAGTTAGAAGCATATGGAATCATGCTTAGAGAGACATGGGTGTGAATCTCAGCCCCTCTATTAAGTGAATGTTTTCTCTCCCATAAAATGGTCATTAGTGATCGCTATCGCATGGCACTTTTGTGAAGTCTGAAAATGTAATATGTAAAATGTCAGTGGGGTTCCTAACTCTTAGTGGGTGCTCAATTAAAAAAAAAAAAGTGTAGCTATCATTATTATGACCAAATTTTTTTTGCATGATATTGAATTTAGGTTTCCTGGAGTCACTCTTCTTGATTAATTTTAGGTCTTCAGCCTAAGACCCGGGATCATGCTCAAGGAAATATAATCCCATGGTATAGCCATAACCACTTACTTTCTTGTACTCATCGCCCTACCCGAATTTCTCCTGCTCCCATGCGAAAGCATTGCCCTTTGTAGGGGTAGAAGGTCCACTAGTTGCTACCGATTGGTGAATAAGTTCTGTGTACTCGATTCAGATTGGTGAGGTTCAACCCTATGAATGCCTATACGTGTGAAAATTGAATGCCCCAGGTTCAGTGAGTTAGGCGGATGTCATGGCCCCATCTTGCAGGTGCTACCGTCAAGGAGTTAGACCCACAAAGACATACAAAAGTGATCCTCTCATGGATAAATCATCCTGTTTCTATTCTGTCTTTGAATGTTTTATAAGCCCAATGGTACCCTAATGTTTCTGAAGTTTCCTAGCATTATTTCTGAAATATTCTGGCATCATTTCTTAAGTATTTGAGTACTATTTCTGAAGTACTCTTTTGAGAGGTTCTTTTATCGTGGAACTTCAGTGTAGTTAGGAACAGAATAACTAGGTATAACCTACTTCCCAACACATAAAGGTAAAATTGTAAAATGAATCAGAAGATGATAATACATGAAAGTTAGCAGGGTGCCCATCTGGGAAAAGTGAGACTAAAAATGGAGCATAGGTCAAGATCAGGAATAAGCAGGGTAACATGGGTCACCAAAGCAAAGCCTGAGCCAAAATGAGGGAAAGGCGGAGGGAGGGGACTTCGGGTTCACAGGCTGTCTGACCATGAATAGTTCCATGCTTGCAGCTTCCATGGTGTTGTATCCCCCAGGAAGGAAAATTGGGAGGAGAGACTCCTCCCTGGGCAGGTGAGACAGCAAGAGAAAGGAAGAATACAACGCAGGTACCAGATAAGCACCATCGGGTTTGGACACTGAGCTGCTGCAGGGGCTCCCTTTGAACATCCACTCACTGAGCCAGTGGGCGTGCCTTGCCGGGCTTCATGAGGTGCCACTCAGCGGTGACAGCCAGTGCACAGCAAGCTTCGTTCCGGCAAACGTAGCCTCTCGCTCCACCTAGTTAGCACCCCATCTTTAACTAGCAAAGCAGAACCCTATTGTAAGGTTCTGATTTGTTAAAAATAAATAAATAAATAAATAAATAAATAAATAAATAAATAAAAATAAAAACAAGCCCCAAAGGCAGTCTGCTATGGTAGGCCCCACATCACCAAACCAAGCTTTAACTTAATTATAGCTTTGGCTCTCCCAGAAATGGAGTCTTAAACCAGTCAATCATAAATGACCTAGTCAGCACTAGTGAGGTGCTCTGCCTCATAGACTCTCTCCATCACCTTGGAGAAGGTGACCTTGTAATAACCAACCTGCTTTCCCGTCTAGTAAAATGTCCTTGCTCCAGCTCCCTTCTGCCTAGACGTCGTCCTTTTTGTATACCTCCTCAGCAATCTTTGCTACTTGCGAGATTAGATACTGCCTGATTCATGAATCACTGAATAAAGCCAGTAAGATATTTAACATTTACTCATTTTTGTAATGAACTTTTGTTTTTTTTTTAAACAGATTTAAGAGATGACTTCATTTAGCAATAGTGAGTGCTATGAAAAAATATTGATTAAAAAGCCTTATGATTTTCTTAAGATTTTAGGAGTTCAAAGAATTATAGCTTTTAACATCTAGATTTTTTCTGTTTTCTCTTTCATTACAGGAAGGGATTTGTGTGTATGTCCTATGTCCTCTCTTCCCAAATCCTGATCTATACCAAACCACAATATTTTCCTCATCCTTAATAGCTAAAGCATTATCCTAAGAGTTTCAGGCTAAACTGAGTTCTCTGTGAAATGGGACAGGGTTTTTTTTTGTGCGGGGGGGTGGTTGTGGTTTTTTCCAGAGACCGAGAGAAACATGCAAGGCACCAGACCCAAATGTGAATGCTTTTCAGTCAGGAACATAAATGCAGAGCTTAAGGCAATAGGGGATAGCAGAGCTGGTGGCCAAACACAGAAATGTAGGCCCCACTAACGAGAGTCAAGTGCAATTCATTCTTTTAAACATGGAAAGTAAAACTCTTCTGCAGGTTGAATTTGGTCAGAGGCTTTCATGTACAAATAGTCCTTAAGTTATTCAATATATTGCTTACAATCTAAAATTTTATCTCAAGGCATTTTCAGCTTTGTTTGTAAAACAACCTGCTGGATCCTTTTCAAAATTTTGTTCCAGTAGAACCAAATTAACCTCCAGGAATTGAGAGTGAATCTGCCTATCTCTTTATGATCTCTTTTGTTTCCACTACTTTTTTCATACTGAAATGATGGGTGTAGCCCATTGGGTGCAAGTGAAATAGGCTCAGAGACAACTTGGTTGATGACATATGTTCAAGCATTTAAAATTTACTTGAGAGTCTAGGTACACATCTCAACACTAAGCAAACTCATTTGTTAAATTGTTACTTTTCTATTAAATCTTAATTCACCAAACACTTCCTGTGTGGAAGACCCTGAGTGTATAGCTCTTAAGTAACTTTTAGACTATGAAATACAATGTGACACAGTCTATAGTGGAAGAGTGGATAATTTGATATGATTAAAGAAGAGGTGCTTTATCTAGGGGTATTGGAATAGTCTGAACTGAACAAAGGAAAACTCAATATTACTCTTGAAGGAGGAGGAGTTTTCCAGGCTGGTACATGAAAGAAAAACATTCCAGACATCTATAGAAAATATATCAAAACAATGGATATAAAATTTGGTTCGGGGGGGCACCTGAGTGGCTCAGTTGGTTAAGAGACTGCCTTCAGCTCAGGTCATGAACCTGGAGTCCCGGGATCGAGTCCCACATTGGGTTCCCTGCTCAGAAGGGAGTCTGCTTCTCTCTCTGACCCTCTCCCCTGTCATGCTCACTTTCTCTCTCAAGTAAATAAATAAAATCTTTAAAAAAAAAAATGGTTCAGGGGCACCTGGGTGGCTCAGTGGGTTAAAGCCTCTGCCTTCAGCTCAGGTCATGGTCCCGGGGTCCTGGGATTGAGCCCCACATCGGGCTCTCTGCTCAGCAGGGAGCCTGCTTCCTCCTCTCTCTCTCTCTGCCTGTCTCTCTGCCTACTTGTGATCTGTCAAATAAATGAATTCTTAAAAAAATAAATAAATAAAATAAAATTTGGTTCAACTTTAGGTCTTCATGTATAACCCTTGTTTGTAATGAAAACTGGTGTGGTTTCCAAGGCTGAGCAGATAGTATAGTTTCAGAAGTTAGGGCACTACTTTTGGAATGATAAAATAATGTTCTATTCCAGTACCTAAATGATACCTAGCACATGGTAGGAATTCAATCAGTATTTGTTAAGTAACTCCTAAATGGATTGTTCAAGGTTTAGTTAACAGGACTGGAGGCCTTGGTCTTGCATTTGATAGATAAAGCCCTTAAGAATATTTGGCTTATCCTGATACTAAATGCACAGTGTTTGGTGTTCAGACACATGGTGGGTACCTAGGTGGCTCAGGCCGTTAAGCATCTGCCTTCGGCTCAGGTCATGATCTCAGGGTCCTGGGATCAAGCCCCTCATTGGGCTCTCTGCTCAGCCGGGAGCCCGTTTCCCCCCTTCTCTGCCTGCTTCTCTGCCTACTTGTGATTTCTCTCTCTGTCAAATGAATAAATAAAACCTTTAAAAAAACAAACAACCCAATAAGAGATACATGGTATAAACTGAGTTACACAGTACAGCTCAAAAGCATGTAACTATCGGTCCCTGGCTGTTAAAGACAGTTTAAATTTCAAACATTCAGTCCTGTCCTCCTCATAATATTAATATTAGCTATCAATGCTTGAGCTTCCATTCTTTGTGAGGCTTGAGTCAGGGGCTCTGTGTGTATGGCCTTGCACTTCAAACGTGCTTCCGTCATGCACGATGCAGTCACTCATACAGAGAGAGGAGAGGCGTGGCACCAGTCAAACACAAAGTGTGCAAGTCCTATGGACATTTGCACTTCACTGGTTTTGTGCTGTGGTTTTGAGTCCAGAAATTATGGTTACTCTGTACTTCATTGACTAAGACTTGCTCTATCACACAGAATCACATCTCTCTAGAAGGTATAAAATGAAACAGCAGTTAAGAAACAGAAGCACGAGATGCCACCACAGCCCTCCCAGGCTGTTTCCACAAGCCTTCTGTCCAGTTGCTCCACACAAAATGTTTTCCACTTTCACAAGGGTTCTGTCTCCCTGCAGTGCTCTTCTTAGATCATCACTGCCTTTCCATGATACTCCAGTCTAAATCAGGGCACCCTTATATTTTTCTTTGGCACTCTGTTATTTTTCCTTATAGCATTTTCTAATTCTGTGTTGTATTTAATATTATGTTCATTTCATGGATGTCCCTTTCTCCCACAAAGACAGGAGCCACATTTGTTCATGTTTTAGTCGGCTTGGGATGCTGTAACAAAATGCCATTGACTGGGTGGCTCAACCAACAGAAATTTCTTTTTTTTTTTTTTTTCACAGTTCTGGAGGCTAGGAAGTCTGAGATCATGGTGCCAGCATGGGTGGGTTCTGGTGATTCTTTCGTCCTGGCTTCCGGCTGTATCCTCATGTGGCAGAGAGAGAGAGAGAGCGAGCTTGTAAAAGGACAGGAAAGGAGAGAGGTAGGAAGACAGAGATAGAGAGATAGAGAAAGTGGGCTCCCTGAGGATCCCACCCTAATGACCTTCTCCAATTATCTCCCAGTAGCCCTGACTCCAAATACCATCACGCTGGGAATTAGGGCTTCAATATATGAATTCTGACAGGACACAATTCAGTCTATAGCAGTTCAACAGAAGAGTGCTTGGGAAGGCACCAGGGTAGCCCATGAATTTTACTATTGGGCAATGAGAGTTTTAGAAGCAAATATAAGAGCATTTAACTCCTACATTAAATCACCAAAATTACACAATTCACAATCCATACCTCAGTTGAGCTTCTGGCTCTTGATTTTTCTCAGGTCTTCATCTCAGGGTGGTGGTCTTGGGTCATGGGATGGAGACCTGTATCAGCTCTGTGGATTGTGTTTCTTTCCCTCTCCCTTTCTCTCTGTCCCTCTCCCTGCTCACGCGTACATGCATACATGTGCACACATTCTCTCTCTCTCTCTCTCAAATAAATAAATCTTTAAAAAAAAAAAGTGCTTGACATATCACAATGAATGGATGGATGCATGGATGGATGGATGGATGGATGCAAAATGTCCAGAGATCCCTATGTCCCTTTGGAAGTTGCTAAATTATAACTGGAACCATGAATAAATGGAGTGCTCCGGCATCAAAGTAAGCATGGACTCTCTATGCCAAGAGGTAAGGGGCTCAGGAGCTGCTGAGAAATCAAGGCTGTGAGTGAAGGAGACAGGAGAGTGAATGCTACGGACCTTGAAATGACACACAAGCCAAGCTCTGACTTTTCATTGTCCTTTTCTTTCAAGCAGGGCCAGGATCATGGTTTGTAGGGCTCAGTGAAAAATGAAGATAAAGGACTTCTTCAAGGGGTGCCTGTGTGTCTCAGTGGGTTAAGCTTCTGCCTTCGGCTCAGGTCATGATCTCTGGGTCCTGGCATGGAGCCCCGCATCCGGCTCCCTGCTCAGTGGGGAGCCTGCTTCCCCCTCTCCCTTTCTGCCTGCCTCTCTGCCTACTTGTGATCTCTGTCAAATAAATAAATAAAATCTTTAAAAAAAAAAACAGGAAGAAGTGACATTAAAACTATTTTTTTTCCATAGTCTCTCTCAACTTGTATTGTTTTTGTTATTTAATGTTGTTCTAAAGTAAGGAAAAATTGAGAATTATAATTACTAGCATGAATTTCACTATTCAGCAATGAGAGTTTTAGAAGCAAATATAAGAGCCTTTAACTCCTACACTAAATCACTAAAATTATACAATTCTTAATCCATACCTCATGCCTGCATTTGTATTTCATTCTTACCAGAAGAGTGGAAATGCTGCACAAAGACGAACTCAGTTATTTTTATTTTATTTTTTTTTATTTCTTGATATGTCCATGTTTTACCAACACTCTCTGCCTCTGGCCTCTGGATGAGGAAGGAAGGACAGGCAGGAAAATCTATAGGGAATTCTGTTTATCTCTTTCCTTCTGGCATCATCATTTTCAGTATGAGAGGTTGGCTACTACAGAAAAGTATCAGGAATAAGAAAGGGTTTGGTAGGATTCTTGGTTGGTTGTGTCTTAGAACACCATTGCATTCTTTCTGGTTTCAACAGATGGCTTAGCCTCTGGGGCTGTCAGTGCCTCCACTTAGTTATAAATGTCACACTTACCTTATCCTCAGGATGTGTCTCATCCAACTCCTGCACATTGTGGGCCCACTGACTCACCATCGTGCTCTGCTGTCCCACTGGGCTTCCAAAACAGAAGCTCACCATGCTCAACAATGGCCAGAGGGAGAAGAGCCTGGAACAAGATGGCAGAGGAACCAGACTGTCAGTTGTCCGAAATTCTATACATTCTTTCTTCTCTGTCTCCATTTTCTACCCCGTATAATTTTTCACTTTTCTAGGGAGATAGAGATCACTCTGTTGCTATTCCCTCCCTTAATCTCTCTGTTCTAAAACAGCCTATAATAGCCGGGAGAAGTGCTACCTTTTGCCCACTTTTCTAGCTAATATCAATAAAGCAGGCACTGGTCACCAGCACAGCTGGCTCTCCCCATGGTCTCCCACATAAGACCTTTGCCCTTTGTAGAGACAAACATGTTTGATTGATTTAAAATGGTTTTGAATTTTAAACTGTTTGAATTCAGGTCACATGAATGTAGGCATTAAATTGTTAGATGAGTATAAACATCAGAAATTTTTTTTTTTTTTTTTTTTGCTAACAACAAAAGACTCTCCTAATTGACACCCCTAAGGAAGAGGTATTTTAAAGGTATATGATTGAAGGGGTGCCTGAATGTCTCAGTTGTTTAGCGTCTGCCTTAGGTTAAGGTCATGATCCCAGGGTCTTGGGCTAGAGCACCATATCAGGCTCCCTGCTCAGCAGGAAGACTGCTTCTCCCTCTCCCACTCTCCCTGCTTATACTCCCTCTCTTGCTGTCTCTCTCCCGGTGTCAAATAAATAAATAAAACCTTTAAAAAAAAAAGATATATGATTTAAAAAATTCTGCCCTATAAATAATAATAATTGTTAATGATTCCTCATCAGAACAAGCAGAAATAGTTTCATTATTTAAACACTGTATTTTTGAAAATCCTTTAAAAATTATTCCACTATACATCACATAAAAATGTAAGGTAGCATGTGCAAACTGTTTAAAGAGCTTGTTAAAGATTCTTATAATAAGAAAAGCTGGGAAAAGTAGAGTCATATCTTATCAAACCATCTAAGAAATCTTAAGAATGCTGCTTTTCTAGTAATACATAAATATACACGAACATGAGCAAGAATCCAAGTAAAGAAACAGTTCTTATTCATAGGATTGACAGTTTTATTATTACACCAGCCTGAAATAACATATAATGGTGTGTGAGTGTGCACTGGAGTTTCTAAAAGCAGCTTTTAAGATAGGCTTAATGTGAGAAGGGTTCAACTTTCTTCTTTGAATTCTGGAGGATGGGGTCTCCTGGGGATAAAGGGGAAAAGGGGAGATAAACTTTTAATGTAATCTCCATTCTTGCCACAGTTTGTTTTATTTATTTTTTCAGCTATATTTATTGTGTAGCTACCATATGCCAGGATCTGTGGATACAGTGAGGGCCTTAACAAACACATGTTCTGCCTTCAGGGAGCTCAGAGCACAGGCAAAAACCAAAGTATTAGCATGGAGAATGCCACAGGGAAGTAAAAGTATTTAGCAACACTCAGTGGGGAATCTAACAAGACCAAAGGTGGGAGGTCAGGGAAATCTCATAGGAGGAAGAGGTATGGAAACTAAACGCTTAGGGATAAGTAAGACACAGCCAGGTCGGAACGGGGAAGGGGAGAATGCTGAGTCAGTAGGAATCCTGAAAAGTTCCTCCTGGATCTGACTTCCTCACTTTTTGTAAACTGTGAGTTGAAACTCCTTTTAGATGATCAGCATAGGATTCGCTGAATTTGTAGATATTTCTAGAACTAAAAAAATTAAATACTTGTTATGATATTGGGTTGGTTTGGATTTTTGAGTGCATAAATAATGGATGGGACTGATTCAAAGAGGTAAACCAGTTGGGCACACTTAGTGGGGGCCAGAAGGGACAACTGCTACTCCCAGTAAGCTACATGAAAAGCAAGTACAGTGCTTCTTCTCTGGGCCACACCTTCTGGCTCCAGAGAATGCCCTTTTCTGGGTGAGGAAGTTGGCAATAAAAGAGGCTCGTCAGTTGGACCTAAATATGTGTGTAAATCTTGGTGATATGCCTAACCGAAGAAACCAATGATACTTCTATGCTGAGACCTGTGATTGTACCAGGGTTCTCCAGAGAAATAGAACCAATAGGATATATATATATATATACACATATATATTTTTTAAAGATTTTATTTATTTATTTGATAGACAGGGATCACAAGTAGGCAGAGAGGCAGGCAGAGAGAGGGGGGAAGCAGGCTCCCTGCTGAGCAGAGAGCCAGATGCAGGGCTTGATCCCAGGACCCTGGGACCATGACCTGAGCCGAAGGCTTTAACCCACTGAGCCACCCAGGTGCCCCCCAATAGGATATATTGATATAGATATATAGAGATTTATTATAGGAATCGGTTCTTCAAGGTATGAAAGCAGAGTTCCAGGACCTGCCATCTGCAAGCTGGAGAAACAGGAAAGCCGATAATATAATGCAGTACCAGCCTGAAGGTCTGAGAACCAGGGCTGCTGATGGTGTAAGTCCCAGTCCAAATCCCAAGGCCTGAAAACCAGAAGTGCCTCTGTCCAAGGGTAGGAGAACGAGGATGCATCAGCAAAGAGAAAATTCACCCTTCCTTAGTCTTCTTGCTCTATTCAGGTCCTTAACCAACTGGGTAATACCCACCCTCAAAGAGGAGGGGTTCTCTTTTTCCTCAAAGCCACCGATACAAATGCTAATTTCTTCAGAGATGCCCCCACAGACACTCCCAGAAATAATGTCTCACCAGTTATCTGGGTATCATTTAGACCAATCAAGTCAACACATAAAATGCCAGTCCTTGGCCATCACAATTGTGTGCTAGGCAAACAGAAGAGCTCGTGAAAAGACCCAAGGCTGAAGAGGCACCAGCATCTTTAGGTGACAAGAAATACATAAGTAAGTGTGGGGCCAAGTATAAGGGCTGAATAGTGAAGGAGTCAGAGAGTCAGAGAGTTGAGCCAGTAAGATTTTACGTGTTTTGAGATTTTTTAAATACTGTAAATGGAAAGTCAGTTAAAATTGTAAGCAGGGAAATGAAATCAATGCTCTGGCCGCAGTACAGAGGACAGACTCTAGGGAGATCAACACCTAAAGGAAGAAAAGTAATCTAAGGGGGAGAGGAGGAGAGTGGCCCAGTGTTGGAGAGTGGCAGTGGGCGTGACAAGACCTCGGCCTAATACACCTTTGGTGACTTACTCTGTGTGTGTGTCTATGTTTGTGCACGTATATGTGTTTATAGTGAAAAAAGAGAGGTGAGGTTGACTTCTGTGTTTTCTGCTATGAGAACTGGGTGAAAGGCTGGTACAGTCAAAAAGAAAAGACATATAGAAAGAGAAATTGATGCCTATAGGGTTATTCCAGAGGTTACTACTACCTGACATGTCAGTTTGTGTGTGACATGGAACTAAGTGTTGCCAGAATAATGATCATAGCCATTTGAAAGGAGAGTTTTGGAAAATCAAAATATCTATTAAGGGGAGAAGGCACTCAAGAGATTTTATGGCTAGAAGGGACCTTGACACTGACTTCAATCCTTCCCATACCAACAGCCATTCCCAATCCCACTCATCTTAATCTTGTCCTTTCTTTCTGAGCTCTAAATATGAATTAATCCATTATGAAACAGGGCAGTACCCTTGAATGGAGATGGCTGCTTCCCTCTCCAGTGTAAAACACAGTCAACCTCCAAGACAATCAAGTTGAAAGAGATCTAAGAAAAAGATTAAGCTTCACCCCAAACTCATTTTTACTCATTTTGTTAAGTATTTTTTGAATCAACTGGGAAGTGTTAAGACGCTTATACGAATGACGATGATCATTTTACCTGCCTTTCTTTATTGCCTACTATGTGCTATTTACTTCACAAGCATTTACTTCTGAACTCACATAAACCCTACAGGTTTATTATCTCCATTTTCCAGATGAGCAACATGAGATCAAAGCTAAGTGGACCACAAAGGGAACACAGATCTTCACTTTGTCCTCCTTCATATGGTCTAAGCAACTGATCTATAAGACCAACTGTAACATATTTCAGAAAAAAATCACTTGAAATATATAGAGTGTGGAGTGCTTTTGTTTCTGTCTTAAGCTTTTTTTAAAATATTCAAAATAATATTTATTTGTGGTTTTTTTTTCTATGTCTCTAAACATTGTCTTAATCTTTCATTTAAAACTTAGGAGTTTTTACATAAAAGGCTCATGATTGTTTAGCTACAATGATAACACTTTTTTTTTTTCATTCACTTGTTTGTGCACATTTGGAATGAACTATTGATACAAATAATAACAAATATTCATTCCATTTTATTAGTGGATCAGATTCCATTGAATAGATGTGCCACAATTTCTTGGTCAGTAGACAGCTTTCTTGAATGCAGTGAGGCCTGAGTCTTTTCATTTTGAAATTCCACAGAATGTACTAGAGTGTGATGCCTAGGCATACAACTGGCAAACAGGTGTAGAGAATGTGGAGCTCCAAGGTCACCTTGGCCCAGAAGTAACCCCTTCACAGACACATACTCCATGTGGCCTCATAGTGCAAGCATGTTGGAAAATGTTGCTGAATGGACAACTGCTTCCCAGTGATTATTCTATGCAAAAAGGAGGCCAAAATTGGACAGTTAAAGGTCTATCATGACTATTCAACCCACCAGTCTTTTCCTTTGTAGCTTCTAACTTTAGAGTCATGCTCAAAAGAATAGTTCTTCACTCAGGGATTAGAGAAATAGTCACCAATATTTTTCTAACATTTACAGATCCTCTCAATTTATGATGGGGTTAGATCCCAATAAACCCACTGTAACTTGAAAACGTGTTTAATATCCCTAGTCTACCTAACATGACAGCTTAGCCAGCCTACCTTACATATACTCAGACCACTTACATTAGCCTACAGTTGGGTACAGTCACTTAACATAAAGCCTGTTTTATTAAAAAAAATGTTGACTAGCACTTGTAACTTATTGACTATTACACAGTATTGTACTACTGCACTGAAAGTGAGAAATAGGATGGTTGTATGGGTACAAAACAGTTTTAAGTGTATCAGTTGTTTACTCTCATGACAGCGTGGCACACTAAAACTGCCCTACCAGCATCACAAGAGAGGATTATCCCAAATGTTACTAGCCCTGTGAAAAGATTCAAATTTAAAATTCCAAGTGTGGTTTCTACTGACTGTATATTGCTTTCACACCATTGTAAAGTCAAAATATCTTTAAGTTGAACCATTGTATGTCAGGGACTGTCTGTACCTGTTATTATATTTTTTTTAATCAGATAGCCAAATCTTAACACCATCCATGTGAATACAGCATTATCTCTACCCACAAATCTGAAAGGACTTTTTAATCAAATACTAAAGTGACACAAATACACACATAACACTTGGTGCTTTCGTTAAACTTTGTCGTATTCTATTTCTTTTTAGTTGTGGGCTCATATCAGCACTGAAATTTTTTTTTTTTTTTAGTTTATTTATTTTTGAGAGAGAGAGTGTAGGAAGAGGGGCAGAGGGAGTTGGAGAGAGAATCCTCAAGCAGAATCCCCACTGAGCTCAGATCCTGAGGTAGGGCTTGATCCCAGGCCCCTGAGGTCATGACCTCAGCCAAAATCAAGAGTTGGCTGCTTAACTGACTGAACCACCCAGGTGCCCCAGCAATAGACTATTTTAACTATAAAAGTTCTATAATTAAAAAAAAAATTATCTGTGTCTCCTCCTCCAAAATTAGTCTTATTTTTTTTTTCAAAAATTTTCCCGTTATATACTCATTTATTCTTCTACATAAATTTCTCTCCAAATTTCTACTTCAACCTTAAGATAACCAGTATTAGAGTTTAATTAGTAAATAGATAGACAGATAGATGATGGAGATTTAGGGTAACTAATATATATATATGTATATGTGTGTATATATATATATATATATATATATATATATATATTCTTTTAAGAATTTATTTGAGAGAGAGAGCACAAGTGGGGTAAGGGGCCGAGGAAGAAGCAGACTCCCTGCTGAACGGGGAGTCCAATGAGGGGTTCCATTCCAGGACTCTGGGATCATGACCTGAGCCAAAGGCAAATGTTTAAGCAACTGAGCCACCCAGGCACCAGGGGTAACTGATAAATTTTCAATGCTAATTTTCCTATATAAGAGCCTGGTGTTCATTTATTCAAATTTTCTTAGGTGTCCCTCAGTTATGTTCTCAATTTTGGAAACTTAGTATTAAATATTTGCTGAATGGATCATATCAATATAGTGTGCATACTGTGTGCACTGTACACCTTGCATTAAATGTACTCCTAGATATTTTACTTTATACTTTTGCTACCTAATAAAAATATCTCTCTCACTCTTCTGTTTTAAACAGGTTATTGCTGGTATATGAGAAAGTTAATCACTTATTTTAGAATGTACAGCTTATAATTACTTAGAAGAAATTACTCTCTAGAACCTTCATGACTGGGAATGTGTTGCTGTTGCTTTCATACATGAATGATAGTTTCAATAAATGCAGAATTCTAGGTTCAAAATTTCTTTGTGCTGAGGACTGTGGGGGTGACTCCTACTATCTGACGGCCCTTTTTGTTACTGAGATATCTGGTGCTAACTCTACATTTTCTTCTTTTTGTTCAGCAACTTATTTTTCTCTGTTGGATGTTCATAGAATTTTTACATTACCAGAAAGTAAAACTTTTTATCCAGATACGTTCACGTCCAACTCTCTTCATTGATTTTTGTTTTTCTTCTGATGTATCCTAAAATCAAATTTCAACTTAGGATCTTTCAAACAATGATTTAATAATTTTTGTTCCTTTTTCATGTGCCTTGTGAATAAGACAACTTTCTATTATAAAGGTTCTTATTTCCTAGGTATTTCGTCCTTATCTTTTATCTTTTCACCATCAAAATTATCTCATGCTTTTCTTCTAAGTTACAGAAAATTTTGAGAAGTGGACTTCTGTCTCACTAATTTATTTTCTTGAAGTGCAGAATTTACTCTTCAGTGCCTCCATTGCATTTTATTGTTTTTTAATTAACATATAAGTTTTTTGTTTCAGGGGTACCAGTCTGTGAATCATCAGTCTTAACACAATTCACAGCACTCACCATAGCACAAACTCTCACCAGTGTCCATCACCCAGCCATCCTACCCTGCCCCTCATCCCCAGCAACCCTCTGTTTTTTTTTTTTTTCCCGAGATTAAGAGTCTCTTATGGTTTGTCTCCCTCCCCGGTTACATCTTGTTTCCTTTTTACTTCCCTTCCCCCCACGAATCCCCACCCTACTTCTCAAATTCCCCATATCAGAGAGATCTTGTGATAATTGCCTTTCTCTGATTGACTTATTTTGCTTAGCATAATACCCTCTAGTTCCATCCACATTGTTGCAAATGGCAAGACTTCATTTTTGATGGCTGCATAGTATTCAATTGTATATATACCACGTCTTCTTTATCCATTCATCTACTGATGGAAATCTAGTTTTTTTTTTTTTTTTCCCATAGTTTGACTATTGTGGGCATTGCTGTATAAACACATACCCTTTTGGATCCATACATTTGTATCTTTAGGGTAAACACCCAGTAGTGCGATTTTTGGATTGTAGGGTAGCTCTATTTTCAACTTTTTGAGGAGCCTCCATACTGTTTTCCAGAATGGCTGCACCAGCTTGCATTCCCACCAACATTGTAGGAGGGTTCCCCTTTCTCTGCAACCTCGCCAACATCTGTCATTTCCTGACTGGTTAATTTTAGCCATTCTGACTGATGTGAGGTGGTATCTCATGGTGGTTTTGATTTGAATTTCCATGATGCCGAGTGATGTGGAGCACTTTTTCTGTGTCTATTGGCCATTTGGATGTCTTCTTTGCAGAAATGTCTGTTTATGTCTTCTGCCCATTTCTTGATTGAATTATTTGTTCTTTGGGTTTTGAGTTTGATAAGTTCTTTATAGATTTTGGATACTAGCCCTTTATCTGGTATGTCATTTGCAAATATCTTCTCCCATTCTTTTGGTTTTCTTTGCTGTGCAAAAGCTTTTGATCTTGATGGAATCCAAATAGTTCATTTTTGCCCTTGCTTCCTTTGCCTTTGGCAAAGTTTCTAGGAAGAAGTTGCAGCGGCTGAGGTTGAAGAGGTTGCTGCCTGTGTTCTCCTCAAGTATTTTGATGGAGTCCTTTCGCACATTGAGGTCCTTCATCCATTTTGAGTCTGTTTTTGTGTGTGGTGTAAGGAAATGGTCCATCCACTGCATTTTAATTTGGGGAATTTAAAAAGTCTGAAGGCAAGGTTTATTTTATGTAATTGGTGCAGTTAAGCAACAATTCAGAAAACAATTAGACATACATTTTTTTTTTTAATTTCCTGTTAACATTTTAGTAGGTTTACTTCCTGGGGGATATTTACTCTAAATACCTTAGATTGGTGCCTGTGTTAGGAATTAATAAATGTTTCATAAGAACAATGTATTTCTTATTATTTATTTTTATAAATAAATATTTATTATTTATTTGTGAGAATAAATATTTAATATTTATTATTTATTTGTGAGAGGGAGAGAATGTGAGCATGAGCAGCCAGGGGAGGGACATAAGATAAGCAGTTTTTGCACTGAGTGTGGGCCCTAACACGGGGCTCGATCCCAGGACAATGAGATCATGACCTGAGCCAAAATCAGATGCTTAATTGACTGAGCCACTCAGGTGCCCAAAGAATAATGTTTTTATAACTGAAAATTTGTACCCTTTTACCAAACTCTCTGTATTTCCCCCCACCCTCAGCCAGAGGCAACCACTTTTCTATGTTTCTATGAGCTCAATAAGTGATACCATGCAGTATTTGTCTCTCTGAGGATTTAATGTGTAACACCGTGACTATAGCTGATAACACTGTTTGTGTAACTGAAATTTCCAAAGAAAGTAGAACTTAAATGTTCTCACCAAAGGAAAAAAAAAATAAGTATCTGGGGTGATGAATGAGTTGATTCAATGTGGGGAAATGGTTCAGAATGACTACGTGTATCAGATCATGTTGTACACCTTAAATATCTTACAAATTTGTTAACTGTATCTCTGTAAAGCCGGGAGGAAAAAAGAATATTCTTTTTCTTGCAGTATACCCACCCTCAACATGATAATCATGTTTGTTTGGTTCTGCTAAAATAAGTATCAGAAATTATCCCCATATACCACGTATTGTCCCTAACAAAAACAGAGGGGGGTTACTTTCAACCGCTTCACTGGATTCAGAGTCCATTTTCCATTTGTGAGGTGGTGAGGGAACTATAACCAGAAGGATTCACAGCTGTCACTTGTTTATGGTGGAGACCCAGTATGCACAGACTCCGCCTGCTTCTCTAACTGGTATGACTGTCTTATTGAGAGGACCCTGTGGTAACCTCCTGCTTCACTCATACTCAACAGGCTTTTCCCACCAAACAAAAGGCAGAACTGCCACTTTCTCAAGTTCTGGCTAAAGGAAAGTTAACTTTTTTTTTTTTTTTTTTTGTAATCAGATCTCTTGTGATAGCCCAATGGTAGCTGGGGCATTGCTCCCTGTCCCTCACTATAAACAACTCTCATATGGAGCCCACTGTCTCCGTGGTCTCATTAAAGTTGGAACACCATCCAGGCAAAGCATAGGGCAGGCGATGGCCCTGGCCTCTGGTTCTGGGCACAGCAGTTGTAAAGTTAGAAGTTCCTTCTGGCCTTTCCTAGCCTATTATCATCTCCAACTCCCTCCTCTCTCATCCTAGGGATTTCCCCCTTATCTGTGGGTTTCTGTCCTTTTAATAAGTTCCACATAGGCTTTTCCTTTGCGAGGATAAGTCAAGCTGGTTCATTCTCACCTATGTTAGGTCTCATGTGGATTCCACATTCCTGACTTCCCTCCAAAATTTTTTTTTAAGATTTTATTGATTTATTTGACAGAGAGAGAGTGAAAAAGAGAGAGTACAAGTAGGGGGAGCAGCAAGCAGAGGGAGAGGGAGAAGCAGATGTCTCGCTGAGCAGGGAGCCCAGTGAGGATCTTGATCCCAGGATGGTGGGATTCTGACCTGAGCTGAAGGCAGATGCTTAACTGACTGAGCCCCCCACGTGCCCCTAAATTGCTGTTTTGTGAATAGTGTGAGCTCTTTCTTTTTTTTTTTTTTTTTTTTTTAAATTTCCTCGAATGCTTAATCCAATCTTTTTCTCATTTTCTATTTCTTTGGCCGTATCAGTGGAGATGTCAGAGAAGAGGATGTTAAATGTGTGAGATCAACTTATTATCTCGAACTAAAGTCTACATTTCTGTATTAGTTTTCCTATTCTAGTCCCATGAACCTTAAATAAAAGTATTTTATACCATTCACCTAAAGAAAATAAAGAAAAAAGGAAAAAAAGAAAAGGAAGAGGAAAGGAAAGAAGGAAAGTAGGAAGGTGGGGAGGGAAGGAGAAAAGAGGGAAAAGTACCTAGGTATCAAAGCCATCAAAACACCACAGTAACTGGCAAATCTTCCCATGATTAACTTTTTCTAACCAACAGAAGTTTGATAGCCAGTAAAAGCAGTGGTGGAAACCTCGTAATTTGAAAATAGTCTGAAGGAAAAGTTAGAGTAAAAAGAAAAGTACTGATGTATGTCTAATTTCACTACCCAAAATAAATGCTTCAATCTGCCCAACTTGCCCTCTGAATCTACAACAAACCAAAGTCAACGCTGTCCTTTGAATAGCCTCATGTTGAGGTCTTCAGTCTTTGTGGAAGTCCCTAGAGTAGCTTTAATTTCAAGGATTCTCATTCCACAGCATGACAGCTTGTTAGGGTGTTGCGGACCAAGTCAATCCCTCCAGGTTCACAATACCATCTTTTAGATTACAAAACCGCACTTAAAATCGGACAGAGCAACTCCAGGCACTCTGGCTCGGTTCTGTGGCCTGCTGGCACGAGAACTCTTGGAAGACAGACCGGTGTCCTGCAGCAGTTCACTGTGCTGGGTGGACCTGAATTCTCCCGGGCACTGGCTCCAGCTGTCTTCCCTTCACACACGGCTGCCTGGCCCTGCCCCTGAGCCCTGCCTGCATCCCCAGTCACCTGGTATACCCTTTATTCCCGTGCCTCTTAAAGAATTCCCATTTAAAACAGTCAAATGAAATAAATGTTCTCAAAGTTCACTTGTAAGCACACGCTACCATTAAAAAATTAAGTTCCAAATACTTTAATAAATTATGGTATACTACCGTGTAGCCACTAAAAATGTTTATGAGAATATTTTTAATAGAAAATTTTAATGACATGGGAAAATTCTATAACATAAAACAAAAATAGAGGATATACAGGGAAGTACATAATAGCAACTGCAGAAAAGGAAAAGGCATTCAAACAAGAGTGAAAGAGAATATACCAAGATCCTAAACAGTTGCTGCTTCAGTATGGTAGTATTAGGCATAATGTTTGTTTTTTCCAAGTTAATACCTCCAAATTTCCATTAAATGCACTTTGTTAGGTGATTTGTATTTTTTAATTCTTTAGGAACATCAAATTTTTAATTATTTGAAATGTCAAGGTCACTACATATTATAAACTTCTCTGCATAGTATGATTTAACTAAACAATGTAGACTTAAAAGACGTGATGAAAATATGGGAAAATAGTAATAGGCATTCTCTTCCTAGGTGACATAATGAGTGATTGTTACTTTTATTTAATTTCAAAATGCACCTCTATTTTCAGACTGTACATACCTGTGGTATGTTAATTTTATATTAGAAAATAATGTGCGGGATGCTTGGGTGGCTCAGTGGTTAAGCAGCTGCCTTCGGCCCAGGTCATGACCCCAGGGTCTTGGGACTGAGCCCTGCATGGGGCTCCCTGCTCAGCAGGAAGTCGTCTTCTCCCTCTACCACTCCCTCTGCTTGTGTTCCCTCTCCCACTGTCAAATAAATCAATAAAATCTTAAAAAAAAAATGTGTAAAACAAGAGAAACAAGAGAACCACTATGATCCTAATAAACCAGTGTGCTCCAAGTGTTCTAGACAAGTTAGAGTTGTCTTCAAAAATTAAAAATTTTCACTTTATCTCAAGATAATGTATTTCACACTCCCTAATTCACAAGTGGCAAATAGTTTCCCAGAAATATTCTTATCCTAATGTGAAGTCAACCCCAAATGAGGGGAAATCCTTTGAGAAAAGGAAAAAAAGAAAAGTCTAGTGAGAGGCTCATCATTAAACAAGGGTCCTAGCAGGAGACTCGGGCAGAACGGAACCCTTGCTAACGTGCACATCCGACTAAAAGTCCACACCATGTGAAGGAACTATCTGCATTCTGCATAAATTAGAAAACCTAATAGGCTTTTTTTTTTTTTTTTGAAATTTGAGAAATAAATGGAGGGAATATATATTATGAAACATTAAATGTACCACAGAGTGTTTGATTTATATCACCAAAATAATCGGTTCCTTTGCTTCAAAATTGCCAATTTTCAGCTAAAGATTTTAACAGGCTGAAGGTTGCTTTTCTTTTTTGCACTTTTCACCAAAATCAGGAAGAGGAAAAATCCCCAAACAAAATAAAACCATGAAATCTTCAAATTTTTAAAGCTGAAATTTCAGCCTACTGTTTATTTTTCTTTGTGCTCCCACTGAGCTAATTAAACAAAGAACTCAATATTCAAAGCTGATTTGGGAAAAGAAAGAGAGGGCACAGCCAGTTGGGATTTGGCCCAAGGACCAATAAATATGGAAGACAATAACAGTTTCCATTACGACTTTATATTCATTCACTAAACTTCTCAAGATAGTAAAATGAATTAATGGGGAAGGGGAAAAAAGAAAATCTCATAATTATCTCACTTAGTGCTTAGAGAAATTATAGCTATTAAAAGGAAAAATTTAAAGTGATTACATTTTAAAATTCATTAGCTTCCAAAGAGGGATCTTCATTTACTATTTTCAAATTGAATTCTAGTGCTGTATATTTTTTCTTAATATTCTTATTTTTCTACTTTATATCCCATCCCCCCAAAATAATTTACTCAAATAAATGATAGGGAAGTTTTTATCTCTTTCTAATATTATATTTAAAAGCTTTGCTAAATTTAGATAAACATTATAATGCGTGAAATATTTCATCAAGAAAAGCTACACATTTTTTCTGACTCCCTTTTAGTTCTATAATATGTTTTCCTATTTTAAAATAAAAAATTAAATTAAAAAATAATATATTTTTATTATTTAAACATTCAAATACAGTTAAAAAAAAAAATTCCTGTCTCTCATTTCTTCTCCCTTCAGATTTAAGTATTAGGTATGTGTCTTTCCACATCTCTTTTTATAATCTACAAACACACACATACAGAGATAGGGGTGTGTATTTTTGTAGGTAGTGCTCTGGATATAATTTCATAACTTAATTTCTTCATTTCTTCTCTTATCCTTTCATGTGGACGTACTTCTTATCGGAATAAGTAGATCAATCCCATTCTTCTCAAGGGAAGCAGGCAAATCCATTTTATAACTGTACCATAATTTAACCAAATAAAATCGTCATTGATTAGAGTGTTGATTTTAAGTCTTAAACGAGTACATGCACATATTTAAAAGGTCAAACCACATGGAATAATCTAAAACAAAAAGTTAAGCCCCCTCTTCTTCTGAAAGACGAGTGTTAGTCAGTTTGTTTTTTTAAAGACTTCTGGTGGATAACACTGTAACTTTTAAATAATAAATGCGCGTCACTTAATGCGTTACTTGACACAGTGTTAATTTTAATTTAAATGGAAATGTTAGCTTATCTACAACCACCTCCTGTTTTGCTTCCCCTTCCCCTTTGTCCTCATTTTATTTCCTTTCATGCTGTTAAATTTTGTAAATTTTATATTATTTTGTTTGATAAATATAATGAACTCTTCCCTGATCAGCGTGTAAAGGGATTCTAAGATCCCAAAGGCAATGAGACAGCATCCCCGGTATTTTGACTGGGTTTGGATTATTTGCCGCAGAGCCTTACAGTGTGATGAGCTCCTAAGAACAGGGTCCTAGGTACATGCACACAATTTCCCCAAACACGGAGGTTCTAAAGACTTTTCTTTTTTCTTTTTTCTTTTTTTAGCTTTTATAGCTGAGTTCATGTTAAATAGAACGGTAACAAGGTATTTGTTAAATAGAACGGTAACAAGGTATTATCACTGAAATATAGGCCCAAACTTGCAACTCAAAAACTGTGTGACTACAACCAGGCCCTACCATTTTCTTGTCCACACTCTTCTCATTTGCAGACTGAGAGTTAAACTAGCCCATGTCTGCTTCCCTTGGCATTTTAACATTCGAAATCATTGTCTACTACACAGACACGTGCTGCAGGTATATGGACAGTGCAGTCCTAGAAGCAGACTTCTAACAATCCTTATTTCCAACTCCACTTTTCTAAATGACCACGAGTTATTGTGAGTCTTGGTCTCCTTCGTGTCTTCATTATTCCTGGTACTTGGAAAACTTTGAAAATATGAGGCAACCATCATTGATGGCTTTATAGGTCGTTTTTGTTTGTAGCAAAGAAAGCCACGCCTATTAAATTCTAGCATGTGCATCTTAAAATGTAAAATGATCATTCATCCCTCTCCACAATAATCAGAGACAATCTGGAGAAAGCTGGGATGTAGGAATATGTCGTACTAAACAGAGCAACCAGCATTTTCTTCTGCACTTGCCAGCCAGAACCTATTCTGAACCTATCAGAATAGGTTCTGGCTGGAATGAGAATCATTCTCATTTTTATCTTTCTTCTAATGGTTATAGAGATGGAGGTGTGGGAGATGTTGATCCAAAAGGCTAGATCTGGGCACACAAAGCAGAAGGTCCTACGTAACTCAATCAGGACCTTTAAGCAGGCCTTCTAGCCATTCCATCAGGTCAGAAAATATTGCTGGTAGATCTACCAGAGCCAATATGATCTCGATGTTTCTCTCTCTTTTTCTTACCAGAGGAGACCAACCCAACATTTTGGCCTTATCAGCCCCCGCAGATGCTGCTCAGTGTCTCTTCCTGCCAGTTTTGGCTCAGCACGGTGTCTCCTGGGCCCACTGACTGTCGGTTGCTATAACAACATTGGGCAGAGGAGGAAGGCCTGGCGGAGCAGTGGTTGGGCCAGGTGGAGAGGAGGAGGTAGAACAGAGTGGAGCCACACAGAGTCCCGTGTCCCGAGTCCCAGCAAGAATGATCAGGAGGCAGGTGGCCACAGGAAAAGAGGAAGCTGCTGCAAGGGTAGGGGTGATGTGGAAGCAGCAGAACCAGTTATTGCAAATTAGCAGACTCTGGCCTCAGATGCTGCCGAACTTAAAGAGAAGGAGGAAAAAGCTGGTGCAGAAAAGTGGAAAGAGAAAATAGAAAAGTAAGAGAAACATTACAGAGAAAGCAATTTTAAAAAGTGGGGAAAAAAGGAGGCATTTCTGCAACTGGAAAGATGTCAACTTCAAGTATTGCAAATATATTGAAAACATCCTTCGTGGTCGATTTCTGCTTGGAATAGCATGATTTTAACATGAAATTGGAGAAAAAGGAGAGATCAACTTCAGGACAGAAATGATATGCACCAGTCTTGGTTGTGACAGATTACTGGTTCAGGCCTTATTTAAATTTGTGAACTGTGGTTGGAAATACCTAATTTGCCTTCCTCAGTGAATTGTTAATAACTTCAAAGAGTTGTTGAATATTCAAATGCTTGCTAAATTCTAAAACATTCTACCAATGTAGGTACTCATCATTGTCTCTTGATTTTATCATTATCAATATTTAATATGCTTCTCTTTTACCCTCCCAATCTCCTTTACACTATCTTTGGAAGTGTTTTTTTTTTTTTTCATTAGTTATAGGATATTTGGACTCGTATATTTTTCTTATTGGAGCAAATGAGATTTACAATCAAATGAAGCTAGATAGCGTCCATCTGCCATAGTTACTATCACTAGAAATGAAATAAATTTGGAACCTAATTCAATTCCAATAGCATTCTCTAATACATTTAATTAAAAAATTCTTTATGTTGTATATCTTTGATGGATTTCCTTTTCTCTGAACCAAAATTTCACCCCTTAGAAAAGCAAAATAAGATAAAACATATATTATATAGATTTGTATAAAAGCACCATGCTATAAATGAAAATGACTTTAGGGATCAACAAGTACAATGTTCCTTAAACTTTAATTTGAGATGAGTCTTCTAGTAATATTGTTAAAATACAGATTCTAATTTGGAAGGTCCATCATAGGTCAAGATGGCAGATCTAAGAAGTTCTCAGGTGTGCCGATACTACATGTAGGTCCTTGAGAAGAAAGATCTGTTACAGTGTTAGTCAAAGATTTTGAGTACAGATCATGTTCTTTTAAGAAAATCCAATGAAACAACTAAAAGCACAGCTGTGTGCACTGAAGCAATTGTGGGGAGCACAGAGACCTGCCCTCTCACAGTCCCTGGGGGGTTTGGACTAATTTCCTAGTCACTTTCACAGAAAATTTTTATCTTCAGAACATGATATGAAACACACAGTCTAATCTAAAACCTTCTTTTAATCACAAGGAAACAGGGACTCAGGAGAGTTTAAATATCAATAAATGAATTCTTAATATTCTAAATTCATATACATATACCCAATACACATACATTTAAAACGTTCACCCAATACACATACAATTTAAAACATACACATGCATTTAAAACATTCACACAAGGACATTTGTGTATGTGCTGTAGACAGCAGTTGCTGCTTTTCAGCATCCAGGCTCTACTTGGGAGGAAGCTAACCAAAAGACAGTCAGTCCCTCTCTCTATGGCAGGTAAGCTGAGAAAGCAAGTGACCTAGACTCACCGGATAAAAAGCTCATTCACGCGATTTCAGATCTACATGGAAGGAAGCTAAAACTCAAGAGACAGCTAGTTATCATTCATGGTGAAGACACTGGAAGCAAGAATTATTATTAAGAATTATGGTTTGAGGAGTTACTATTCCAGGGAAATAATTTTTAGAAAAACAGAGTGGCCAACATGATAGAAGTAGAGATATACCAAATGGGATAAATAGAGTATAAAAAAGTGGGAGAGCAAGAAGAGCTTAAGATAATTGGAGAAAAGGTTTCATTGGTAAGTACACAGGAATGAGGCATACATTTGGATTGTGTGGGCTAGCCCAGCTGCTACAGGGGCTTAAATGATAACTTGGCATGTTACTTTGGATAATCTCTAAATTCCATGAGGGCTGGATTTTATCCCCAGTCCTAGGCAAAAGGTGAGTCTTTTATATTTGCCAAATGAATGACAGATACATATCTAAACAAACATATATTTAATATTTCTCGTAGGTGCCCTTTAGAAACATGGAGGACAAGTAGAAGTTCACAGGTGAGATTAAAACACTGGCTAAAAGATCATCATGAACTTCAAAAGCATAAAGAAATGGAAGTCAGAAAAATCCTTTCTAAAGTATCTTTGACTCTTTGACTGCTTCTGGTAGTACTGAAGATAATGTAACTAGAATTATGGGGAAATATGGAATGAGAATGTATCATTTCCCTCAAGAAGCTTTCCAAATAAAAGGAAACATAAAATGTATCAAATTTGAAATAAAGACAAATGGTTGTAAGGAGTTAAGGGACAAGATCACAGGTGGTTAGTTTTGGTAAAGAGAGTGAGTAAGAGCCAGAAGTAAAAATTCCTCAAATTTTAGCCATATTTATTTGCTTATGATTTACTGTTTTAATGATTTCATGGAAAATTTTTTTTGCTTCTTCATTATATTATTTGTACATCTTCAGATTTGTTCCTTTATGTACCCCAATTTCTTTTACTTCTCATATTTTGGAAATCATTTTTCCAACTAATGGCTAATTTACATGTAAAATCCCTTTTTTCTTTAATTCTGTATATATCTATATATATCATTCAAAAATAAAATACCCACCCCTCACATACACACACACATAACATGAATAATTTTGCAGTTATTCACACTCCTACTCTAAGACTTTGTTCGTGTAATCTGGGATTTCTTACCCAGAATATTATCATTTATAAACATGTTTTGTTTCTTCTGAAAGAATTACTTAAATTTTTTCTATTGTTTTTTAACTCCTCACTACATTAACAACAGTGATTTAAATATTGATTATTTGATTGGTTTTAGTTATTCACCATACTTTCTAACACTTAATCCTCATTATTTAGTTTTTCAGTTTGATTCATTCCTAAATCAGCTGGAATACTTTTTCAATTTTTTTTAATCTTTTTTTCTTCCCAAAAAAGGAATGTGGGTAAAAACATTTGGAGTCCTTTTGTGTCTATTAATATCTCTGTATTACTCCAAATATGAATGATAGCCTGTCTGGTTATAACATTCTTGGGTTTCAATATATTTCTCTCAAGAGTCTTGTGTTCATTTCTCTTCCATATTTTTCAAATTGTGGAGAGTCTGATGTCAACTTGAATTTTTTCCTTTTATAAACAAACTTTTCCCCCTGTCATCTTGGTTTTTTAATTTTTTTTTTTTTAATTCAAGACCTACATCGTATTTTTAGATAAGTAACTTTCCCTGGGTTTTAAGTCCCCACCACCAAGTAATACTCTTCTATTATTCCTTTGGTAATTGCATTTCCTATGAATGGTCTGTCTTCTGCTGGATGTATTACCGACTTAGGGTTTTCATCAATGCCCTTTATATTTCTGATTGTACATTTATCTCATATTTTATTATAAATTCTGGGACAATTTTTCAATCTGGCATTTATTGCTTCAGATATCTAGAATATTCAACATATATATTCTGCCTTCATGCCATTACAAACCTTTGTTAACCATCCTCTTCATCTAAAAGCTATCTTTTCTGATAGGTGCCTTATTCAGATACAAAATAGGCCCCTGAATCAGATATTGCTAAAGATCTCTCATTTCTTGCAGTTAAATGTGTTCCACAGACTTTCAGGAGCATTTATTTTTCACCAGTTTTCTTCTTTAGAACTACTATTTCACATATCCAGTCACATTTCTCTATTCGCCTTTACAGTGAGCTATTAGTATTTCTTCTCTGTTTTGTTTTCAGTACTGAGAGAGGAAGACGCTAATCATGAAATATGCTGTGCTTTTCTTTTACACAAAATTAGCAGGAGAAGAAAAGTTTAGGTTTGTAGTGGATTTATTTTGTCAACTCAGATCTTTTTCTTGATGGTGGGAGAAAGGCAGTTTCAACAAGGGAGGTCAAGCCAGGTGGACAGTGCACATGAACCCTATTCCAGAAGACTGATTCACTGACTCTTGCTTGAGCTCTTCCTCTAAGTTGTCTGACTACATTCAAAGAGGAAGCAGCATGTGTCACAAAGCATGATGTCAATGCCACACATTTCTGAGAGAGAACACTCCTGTGTCAGTGAGCTAGTAACATCCCACTTTCTCCACGGTGTTAGTACTGCCCATTGATTTCTCAATGGCCCACCCTTGCCTCTGGCACTTACGGTAGATTTCCTGAAGCTTGTGGGGTTTTTCCATCATCTCAAATTCTTATTCTTCAGGCAAACTTTTCAATTGCATCTGTTGACTCATAGCTTGATCAGTTCTATCTCAATCCTCTCCCTTATAACATATTTTACAGAATTCCTCCAAGCATCTAGCATAAAAATGTTATCTTCCTGTCACTGTTAGTTCTTTAATGGGTTTTTCTGATTTTCTGTATCTTTTTAGTCATCTTAATGGTAAATGGATAACTTACATAGTGAATGGAGACTGCCATATTTATCCCAACTTTCTTGGTTCTCTTCATTTTCTTTTCTGCACATTTCTGGTAGTATGAAAACAAACCATGCTGCCTTTTTTTTTTTTCTCTCTTTTTTAAAGCTGATTAGTGAACTTTTGAGATTAAATTGAGATTCTGAAATCTCCTAGATCAGGTCTGTCCAATGGAACTCTCTGCAACAATAGAAATGTTTTTCTGAGTTGTTCCATTCAGAAGCCACTAGGCTCATGTGGTTATTAAGGATTTGAAATACAGCTCATACAACTGAGGAAAACCAAAACTTAAATTTTATTTTATTTACTTTATTTTCTTAGAGAGAGAGAGAGAGAGAGAGAGCATGCGAGCAGGGGGAGGGGCAGAGGAAGAAGGAGAGAATCTTAAGCAGGCTTCATGCTCAGTGCATAGTCCAACATGAGGCTTGATCTCACAACCCTGAGATCATGACCTGTGCTGAAATCAAGAGTCAGATACTTAACTGCCGGAGCCACACAGGCACCACTAAATTTTATTTAATTTAAATTTAAACAGCCACATGCACCTAGCGGTTAGTGTATTGGACAGCACAGTTTTAGATAAGCATCCTTTAAGTTCCAACATCTTTGAAAATGGAAGTCCCTATGCCTCATCCTAAACTTATAAAATCATAACCTTATGTGTGTTGGTATGGGGGAAGGAGCTGACTTTAAAAAAGCTCTCTCTCTGTCCATGATTCTTAATATTCACTAAAACAATCTTAGATGGTTGGTTTGGTGCCAGGAATAATGGAAATGAGGCTTAGAAGCTAATGACCTTGTGTTTTGCTGAGCTTTAATACAAACTAAGTAACTGTGGATTATATACATTAAAAGAAATTTGACTGGAAAGTGATGGATCTGTGCTACCGTCACCCTCCCGTGTCTGAGGTACACATCAACCTGTCAAACACTGAACACTTTTCTACCCAACCCCAAAGCAGAACCTTTCTCAAACGGGTTCCTAGTAACCTCTGGGGATCAATTCTAGAGAGAAAACTTAATTTGTATCTACATCAAACGTTGACAAACTTTTTCTTTAAGTGTCCAGAGAGTAAATCTTTTAGGTGTTAACGGTCCATATGCTCTTTGTTCCAACGATTCATTCTGCCCACTGATCATGAAATCTGTCACAGATATATACAAATGAATGGGTGCTGCTGTATTCTAATAAAAGTTTATTTGTGGACATTGAAATTTGAAATTCACATAATTTTTTCCATGTAATATTGTTTTTTTTAAATTTTTTCAACCATTTAAAAATATAAGAACTATTATTAGCTCTTGAACATAAACAGGCATCAGGCTGGATTTGGTCTCAGGTGGTAGTTTGTGAACTCCCATCTAGATAACAACTAAATTCTCTTCCATTTTTAATACTCTGTGAGTCAAGGACTTTTTGCTATATATTTCTTGGAGTAGGACATTAGTATGTGCTTTGTCTCTTTATGTCTCCTTAGAACATATCAGGATCTGAGCAATTCAGTATATAAAACACAGACATAATAGTACTAATTTCCTGAGGTAAAATCTCTATAGTATGAGTGGTACATATATATATAAATATAAAGCCAGTTACAGTGATGTCTTAGCTTTTTGCCCTTCAGTCTACTGAAAACATTTTTAAAGCCTTCCAAATAAATTTCTACTGAATTTCATTTCAGCAAAATAGATCAATAAAACTTTTAACTTGAAAGTATTCTAGTCATGCCATTTTTACAAAAGAACCAAGAGTCTATTTATATCTAAATTGCAGTTATGTTCTAAGTTAGAACAATATTTATTTCTACAACTCTACTACAATTTTAGTTAACATTTAACTTCCTTCTATGCATATTAAAGTGGATGAATAAGCAACAAAAGCAAAAGCTTCTGTAAAAATAAATAAAGGAAACCTCATTTAAAATGGAGTTGGGAAGCCCTGAAGGGGGAGCTCTCATGCACCCCCCCCCACCCTTGCAGCTTGCATAACCAGCAGAAAGAAGGAAGATAACAATTATTTTAACAAGAGAGGACATTTTTCACATTGGAATTTCATCTCCTGCTTTTAAAAAAAGATGGAAGATCTCTCTCTGCCCTAGCAACAACACATTAACCACAACATGCAACCAACAAGAAACTGCACAACCTCAAACTTTTGTCCTTTTCCAATGAACTTTTGTTCGAAAACAACCTTCACCAATTTCCTTCTGAAACCTAACAAAGGTGGACTCTTCCTTTGTCTTTTCGAACTTGCCTATGGTTCACCATAACTTGCGTGTTCAGAATTGCAATTTCCCTGCTATTCCTGATAAACTCATTTTGCTAGTAAAATAAGTGGCTATTTTTAGGGCTGACACAGAGGTGCTAAGAGAGATCCTTGTGAGGATGCCCCCAGACATTAGCTGCTATTCCCCAGTAATCTTCACTCTCCACCTTACCCATGAGGTCACTCACATTTCTAGGTCAGAACGTGTTTTTGTGACTGAGCATCAATCCCAGAAGGGCTCTGAGGCCTGAAATGGCATCCCCAACACCTACACACTTTTATCTTTGGTTATTCGTCTATCATTATTAATATTACTGCCTCCACCTAATTCTACACTCTCTTCACATTTCATTTAATACAGAGTCAAGGCAAGAGAAGACAGTTAAACATCAGCACATGATTTTTAGGCACTTATATTTTTAAATTAAGGGACATTCTACTCTTTTCAACTACTATCATGGGTTTTAAAATTTTGTTTCGATTTGTTTTCTAATGACTTGAAACATTTCACATATGTTGGGAAGTCAACAATAGTCTTTTCTATAAAGATTAACTTCTTTTGGAAACTATTTTTGTAACCTTCCAAACTTGAATTTTAATTTTATTTTTCTCATTTCCCTTTTTAAAATATATTATATCAAATGCAATTTCCAAAGTCTTCTTTACCTAATACTCATGATCCCAACTTATTTAATAAATTTTTTCCCCAAATAAATGGGAAATTACTAGCAACCTCTGACTGGGTTGTTAATTACTATCCTGGGGCCAAGTTGATGTAGCATTGTAACAATACTAAAAAATCAAAAACATGCAAAACAAACTTACCTACAGATTTGAAAATAAATATACCAAAGTTAAAATGCATAAACCCCTTCATGTATACTTATTAATCAGACTTTCTCTTATGTAAAATTTGCAAAAAGACTAAAAATACTGAAGTAGAAAAAAATATTAAAAGAAAAATACAGAAGCAACACTTCTCTTGTTTCCCATGAATTCCAAACACAAAAAATACTTAGACATTATGATATTCATGAGTCAAATGTAAGAATTTCATAGCTCAGACTAACTTTAAAATCCTTTTATTTCTAGCTAAGAAACAAAGACTGAAAGAGCTGGGTGATTGGTGTTCATTATCAATAGAATCAGTACAGAGATGTTTTGAAGATAGTTCCTTACCTGCCTGTCATGCAATCAGTCCTGTTAATATGATTTAATTTCAAGTGGCTCTTTTGGGGTCAATAGTAAGTATGACATTAAAAAAAAAAAAAAAACTCATACTTATGGTACATGGGCTATTTATATTATTTGTAGGCTGAGATAACCAACATGTGATTTTTTTAATCGATATATTAATTTTTCACCCAAAAGCCCAAAATATAAGTAGCCACACTCATGAGGAATTATCCTATTTGACCCACCTAGAACGTCAAGAAATATGAAAAGATGACAACCACTAATCATCATCATCTTCAAATTATTTTAAAACAGAAAACATACTTTGCTACACACCAGTATGCCTGGACACAAGTGACCGAGACTGATCATTATTTTTCACTGGGTGAATAGGTTTGATAAGTCAACACTGAATAAAACAGGGAAAGGCTCAAACTTGAGACACTGAAATATACAGGTTCTAAATGAATGCTTCCCAACACAGCCTATGAGCTCATGAACCTATTTCTTCATGTGCAAACAAATTTATACATAGTATAGTACTGTTTGTGAAGATGAGTTAAATTTTATGTAAAATACCTGGTAGATTATCTGAAGTAATATATTCATTCAATGACAGTATTCTTTCTCCTGTCCGTTACTCCCTGTAGGAGGTCCTATAGTAATTTGCTAAATATTACCATTTTGGTCTGACAGAATTATTACAACTTTACATACCTAACTGCTAGAGTAACTTAAACAAAGATGATATATAATTGCTGAATTATAAAACCATTAGCCCAAGAGATTAAAAACCATCACAAGAAACTCAAACTTCTTCTCATCTCTCAAGACCACTGAGCCAAAAGTGGAGTGAGTGATTTCCCTTCTGTATCTTATAAGAAGCACAGAAATAGAAGTTTGGAAGAGTCAGACTTCAGACTTCTGGCGAAATGAAACTAGTAGGCTACTTTTTTTTTTCCTTTTTAGAAAGAGGAGAGGTTGGGGATTCATGCTCTGACAGCTCATTCAATGACTCTCCAGAAAGTGGTGGGAAAGAATTTGAAAATCGAAACTTCAACGGAAAATAATATGAACATATCTCTGTGCAATAAATAAGTAGCCCTGCTTTATATGCCAACTCCAACAGCTATTATTAGACCCCACTGGTTAATTAGACAAACATATTTGGCTAATTTCCCTTCAAATTCACCATCAATGTCAACACTTTTGGATAATCCTAAAAGGCTGGGAATTTACAAGTCATAAACATTTAACAAAATAGCTAAGCTTCTTAAAATACTTTTCCCATCTGTGTTAAGCCACAGAAAATCTAACCGGAACAGCATTATATCCCCCAGCCTACATGAGTTTTTATTAGAGATAGTAAGTCACTTAGAGCTTTATGCTGTAAGTGTAAGGGGAGAAACACAACACAACCAAACAAAAACCCATGTTTTGGTTCTGTTAATAACCTAAGATTAGTAGGAAAAAGCATGTATTAGTTTATAGCTAAGTGGTCATTTTTCACTGGACCAAAATGTACGTGCTAAACCCTTAACATCTTTTTGTTCAATGATCCAATTGGGAATCACATGTCAACAAGGTTCTGTGCAGTCCTTCTCTGACCATCTCTCCCTCCTTCCTCTGGGCTGAAGCCAGTTTTCCTTCTATGCTTTCCTTAAATTCACCAGCTCTTTCCCTCCCTGGGGACTTCACATGTGCCTAGACTACTTTTCATCTACCTGTTCCTTCCTCCATCAGCTCTCTGTTTAGACATCTCCATCGCAAAGAGGCTTTCTCTGATTGTGCTTCCCCAGTAGATTACTCCTCCCTGGGGATCCTGTGTCACTGCACTAATATCCAGTTCTTTTATTGCAGAGCCCATAATACATTATTAATTTATTCTCCTGTTCAAATTCTGTACCCTGCTGCTCAGTCTATTTTATCTACCAATGTCCACTCAACCCTAACATGGTGCCTGGTGCATGACAGGTATTCAGTAGACTAAACCAATCAATTCACAAAGAACACAAAGAATAAACTGATGAAAAAATGGATTGATGAGTCCCTGCTCTACAATCATTTTTGTTTTAAATTAGTACGAATTACCAAATCTCATAGTCTTATAAGTTCTGCCATGGAGAGTATCTCTATAAAGATCTAACAAGTTACTATTTAAACTTCTGGTCATAGAGTCTTCCATTTAAATATGGATTTTTTTTTTAGTTAGTAGAATTGAAATGTCCAGTGTATAAATATGAAGGCATTATATAACAGGAAAAACAGCTGGTGATAAGAAGCTGCATGGTATTTGGACAATCAATTTATTTTTTAAAACCTCCCTCTGGCATATACGCATACAGTATACTTTTACAGTTTGGAGAAACCACATACCATTAATGCCTACTAGATCTTTCCAAGTGCTCAACTGTCTCTTCTCCTAAACATCATCCTCGTGGCCACACTTAGGGTTCCTGCCTAACCATCTCCCTACCCCCAAACCAACAACCAAACATCTATTGTTCTACTTTCATTCCAACCTAATTCAACCCTACACTCACACTCTCCACCCTAGCTCTTCTCTTTTTGACCCAACTTCCAGTATCAAAATTCTTGCTTATTTTTGAGCAAGTTTATTTTTATCCATAAATGTCTTTTTATAGCCTCCTTTCAAATCATCACCTGTGCTGTGAAACTTGGCCTTTCTCCTAATGACCCCTTCAGCATTCTTCCTGGTACTTTTATTCCCCTACTCTACCTCATGGGCTACAAGTTCATACCTTGCTCTCCAGTGCTACTTTCTGATCACTGAATAACTCTATTTCACTTTTCTACATTCAAAGTCCATAGGATCTATTTTTATCAGCCTATTCACCATTGTTTATCATCCTTCACAATTCACCATTACCTTCTTCAAATATTTCTGTGCCCGATTCATCATTTTCTTTCTGCCCTTCTCTTTTGTCATCCTTAGTAACCTCAACATTACAGTTGATATGCTGACTCACTGTTTACCAGCCTTTACTTTCTTTCACATTTGACTTTAACATCCATCAGCCTTTAATGAGTACAGTCATATCCTGGATCTTGACCCAGCACCTCCAAGGTCTGAAATATTTTTGTCTTCTCTGAGTGTGAGCTGATTATAGGTCACATGACCTTCAGCTCCTTTTTTTTTTTTTTTTAAACTCCATTTTTTAAATTGGGTTTTTGCTTTCCCTAGCTTTCTGCCTCCTCGTTTTCTAATGACCCCTGCCAATATTGCCTCTTGTCCAGTTGGGGCTCTTCGGTTAGTTTGCTTCAATAGAGAGTGATACATTAAGCACCGTATGTCCTGGCTTTCTCTCTCACACACATTGTTTTTCCCAACCTCTTACTGCTTATGTCTCCTGAAGCTTGTTCTGAATGGCTGCATAAGAGGCTATGTCCTGGTCCTCCCGAAGTGCACAGGCCCCATAGAGCTCAGCCTTATGAGAAAATGGGGAGATGTCTCCCATCCAATGTTTCAAATCACTCTGTCACTAGTGCTCAAAGTGGCGCAAACTTAGGTTCAAAGTAATACAAATCCTGCCATGAGACAGCTCCCATTTTTTCCTCCCCTGTACAAATTCCTCTGCTACATACACTTCTCCAGGAGACCCCACCCACCACACACAAACAAAGAACAAACATATATGCAAACTAAACAATCCCATATTAACAACGTAAACAACAGTTCTTCATTGCATAATTCCTCATAAAACATCCTCCACTCTTCCCCTAGAAATTTTGGCTTGCTCTGTAGGTAGATAGTGACATTTCATTTCTGTTTTTCTAGGGAACCACAGTGATTTACACGCACATGCATGCAGATGAGAGCGCGTGCACACACACTCCAAAAAGAATACTATGTCCCAATATTGATGTTAAATATCTATTTAGTCTTCTCATTACACTCAATGCAAGCCATTGAGCACAAACTACTTGCTTTCTCTAGCATTAATGAGTTTATTCTAAGCTTAAGAATTTCCTGAGTAAATAGAGATTCTTGGCTCCCAGTCATAGCAATTCCAACTCAGTAGGTTTGAAGTGGGGCCTTGACTCTGTTTTAACTAGCACCCTAGGTGCTTCTGATTCATAATTTTTAGAATACTGCTTACCATACACCAACGGCTGCTTAGGGCTTAGCTTTAATGAGACATCAATCAATCACAACCAAAATACTATGGGCCTGCCCTCTGGCACTTTTGCTTCCTCTGTCAACTACTCACCAGACCTGTGATAGGAAAAACGAAATCCTTTCCATTCCTTGGAACACCGTTTTGGACTAACCAACTCCAGGAACTCAGTGCTGACCTGAGCTGATGACCCTTCTGGGCCCCCTTTCTTTCCCTTATGTAGCACAAAAGGCCAAGTGTGTCTAGAGGCTGATATTGAACTTACTGTAAAATTTCCTCTGTATTCCATAGTGATGCATTATCTATTTGTTTCTTATGTTGATGCTTCTATTCACAGTTCAAATATTACTGCATTCATTAGAGTGCTCAAAATAATATTTAAAATAATGGTAATAATGCACAATCGCTTACTGATAAATCATTCATCCTTAAAAAAGAGTTTACTTCAAGTGTACTAAAATGATACTTATCGGAGTATAATGTAGGAATCACCTGTATTAAAAATGTTAAGGGATTCTTGTTTAATAGTCAGATCCCTGAGTCCCATTAAGTGGTATTAAATAGACTCCAGAAATTTGCAAATGTTCACTTTAACATATAACCTTCGGTGGCTCCAATGCCCACATACAGTTCCCATGTGTCAGTGCCAGCCCCAGGGAGCTAATCAGTTACCAGGAGAACTTTTACAAACTACTTAAGCTCATGCCTGGCTTAAAAATCAAAATCTCATGGTGATGAAGGTACTATCTGAAGAAGTTTGTAGAATGAATTTTTTTAAAAAAATGGAATTCATGGGACACCTGGGTGGCTCAGTTGGTTAAGCAGCTGCCTTCGGCTCAGGTCATGATCCCAGCGTCCTGGGATCGAGTCCCACATCGGGCTCCTTGCTCCGCAGGGAGCCTGCTTCTCCCTCTGACTCTGTCTGCCATTCTGCCCGTGCTTGCTCTCTCTCCCTCTCTGACAAATAAATAAATAAAATTTTAAAAAATGGAATTCAGATGCAGATATTAAAGTTCATCAAACTTTTCAGTTCATGGCACATCATCATTAACATATGCAAGGGCCCTTTTTTGTTTGGTTTGATTTATTTTTCCCCTTTATGCCAGCTGCCCTACTCCGAGTTTATATCCTTTGGTATGTACAGTTATTGCAAAATAGGTAATGCTGTTTGTGTATCTATGGGCTTTTAATTTGCATAAGTATATCAGATGATAGATTTAATGTTATTTTTTTCATTCAGTAATGTTTTTTAACAGTTGCACATGTTGCTGCATGTTTGAGAGTAATTCATGTGCTAAGTCATTGTTTCTAACTGCTGTGTAGCATTACATGCATGCATCCACACATCCAGGAAATTTCATTTATCCATTTATCTATTCCCCTGGGGAGAGGCATCTAGGTTGCTTCCAGTATGCCACCATGATTAAAAAAAAAAAAAAAAAACAATAAACAAGTATTTTTCTGAACAATATGGTAAGGGGAGAGATTGCTGAGTTATGAAAACTTCTCTTAGTTTCACCTCGAACTGTCAGATTGCCCCTGAAAACCTCACTGCATTGAGCTTATGTATTTACTAGCAAGTGAGGCTGAGAACTTTTTCATGGACCTCTTAGTTACCCAAAACTTCCCTTTTATGGATCATTTATCCATATATGTAAGGACCATTTTTCTACTAGTCTACATATTTTTGTTTTTGATTTAAAAAAAATTCATTGAGGAATGATCGAGTGCAAAAAGCTATACATATTTAATGTATACAACTGGATGTTTTTGGAGATAAATATATATCACGATAAACAATCACTATACTCTATATCATAAACATATCTATCACCTCCAGAAGTTTTCTCTCACCTTCTTTTATAATTTGTTTTCATAATAAGAACACTTTTAGGATTTACCCTCTTAGCAAATTTTTAAGTATACAATACCAGTATTATTAACTATAGCACCTGTGCTACATAGGAGATCTCCAGGACTTCTTTCATAAAAGAAACTTTGTATCCTTTGAAAACTCTGTACCTCCTATGGTATATCCTACCATAATTCTCACTGGAATTAATGTGAATTGATAGATGAATCTGTATTAAAAAATATACTGTATCTCTCCAATTAGATATTCTTCCCTATTTAATATATTTTTATTTACTTTACAAATGCATTGTATTTTTTCTACTCCATTTCTTATGATGTTATTACTAGAATAAGCGAAAACAATATTTCTAAGGGAAATCTTGTGTATTTGATTATTTTGTTCTTTGTTATTTCAAAACGTTGCCTGTTGCTTTTGAGGGATTTTTCTTAGTAAGTAATCATATAATGTATAAAAAAGTTTGCATCATCCCTTCAGATATTTCCTCTTATTCCTTTTTCTTATCTTATAGTATTGCTCGGTACTTTTGAAAGTCTCTTGAATGATTCTGATGATAATAGGTTCATCTAAATTCTCTTACTAAGGGATGTATGAGACACCTGGGTGGCTCAGTCGGTCAAGTGGCTGCCTTCAGCTCAGGTCATGATCCCAGCGTCCTGGGATCTCCCATATCGGGCTCCTTGCTCCACAGGGAGCTTGCCTCTCCCTCTGCCTGCCACTCTGCCTGGCCTGTACTCTCTCTATCTCTCTGACAAATAAATAAATAAAATCTTTAAAAAAAAAATAAATTCTCTTACTAAGTTGAATGTTTGATCCAAGTTTTTGGTAAAGGCTTTATTAACTTTAAATATGGTTTTACTTTGTCTCTGAATATTTTATTATAAATTTTTAAAGATTTATTTATTTGAGAGAGAAAGCAAGCACAAGCAGAAGGAGCAGAGGGCGAGGGAGAGAGAATCTCCCGAGCAGACTCTACCCTGAGCACGGAGCCCAATGTGGTGCTTTATCTCATCACTCTGAGATTACAACTGAGCCAAAACCAAGATTCTGATGCATAGCTGACTGTGCCACCCAGGTGTCTCATACGTGCTTTTTAATCAAATTTAATCAAATGCTTTTTCTCAGTTTTTAAGATAACCAATGTGTTCTTTCATGGTACATGACATGGCAAATTATGGTGACTGATTTCTGATAACAAGGCATACTTGTCCTTTTTGGATAAACCTGAAAGTGACATACTGCAATATTATATATAATTTTAAACATATATTTATAATTATATAAATTCAAACATAAAATATATGATACATTTTGTAAATGATACAAAATCCTAACATTTATGCAGGATTTTGCATGTATTTTAATAAGTGGGATGGACTCTGCATTTCATTTCCCTATATCAACTTTATCTTCTGTTGGTATCAAAGTAATACAAACCGTGTATTTTCTTTAAAAAACCACTGATGTGCACGTGCTGTGATGAGCACCGGGTGTTATACACAACTAATGAATTATTGAACACTACATCAAAAACGAATGATGTACTTTACGCAGCTAATTGAAAATAATTTTAAAAATAAATGTTTTTATTCCCTAAAAAAGTAAACATTTAAAAATTTTTAAAAAAGAGTTGTATAAGCTAAAGATGATATAACGCTTAAAAGTTTGAAAGAATTTACTTAAAATACCATCCAAGTTTCTGCTGTAGGGAAAAAAGGTTGAATAGTATTTCAATTTATTTAATGGCTTTTCTGTTTTGTCTTGTGTTGTACTGGCAATCTTATGATTGAGAAAACCATATTTTAGTAAGATTTTAATATATATTGTCATTTAAAACTACTGTGTATATATTTTTTTAAATTTATTTTTTATTTATTTTCAGCATAACAGTATTCATTATTTTTTTCACCACACCCAGTGCTCCATGCAATCCGTGCCCTCTATAGTACCCACCACCTGGTACCCCAACCTCCCACCCCCCTGCCACTTCAAACCCCTCAGATTGTTTTTTAGAGTCCATAGTCTCTCATGGTTCACCTCCCCTTCCAATGTCCCCCAACTCCTTTCTCCTCTCTAACTCCCCATGTCCTCCATGCTATTTGTTATGCTCCACAAATAAGTGAAACCATATGATAATTGACTCTCTCTGCTTGACTTATTTCACTCAGCATAATCTCTTCCAGTCCCATCCATGTTGCTACAAAAGTTGGGTATTCATCCTTTCTGATGGAGGCATAATACTCCATAGTGTATATGGACCACATCTTCCTTATCCATTCATCCGTTGAAGGACATCTTGGTTCTTTCCATAGTTTGGCAAACATGGCAATTGCTGCTATAAACATTGGGGTACAGATGGCCCTTCTTTTCACTACATCTGTATCTTCGGGGTAAATACCCAGAAGTGCAATTGCCGGATCATAGGGAAGTTCTATTTTTAATTTCTGGAGGAATCTCCACACTGTTCTCCAAAGATTCTGCACCAACTTGCATTCCCACCAACAGTGTAAGAGGGTTCCCCTTTCTCCACATCCCCTCCAACACATGTTGTTTCCTGTCTTGCTAATTTTGGCCATTCTAACTGGTGTAAGGTGATCTCAATGTGGTTTTAATTTGAATCTCCCTGATGGCTAGTGATGATGAACATTTTTTCATGTGTCTGCTAGCCATTTGTATGTCTTCATTGGAGAAGTGTCTGTTCATATCTTCTGTCCATTTTTTGATATGATTGTCTGTTCTGTGTGTGTTGAGTTTGAGGAGTTCATTACAGATCCTGGATATCAACCTTTTGTCTGTACTGTCATTTGCAAATATCTTCTTCCATTCCGTGGGTTGCCTCTTTGTTTTTTTGACTATTTCCTTTGCTGTGCAGAAGCTTTTGATTTTGACGAAGTCCCAAAAGTTTATTTTTGCTTTTGTTTCCTTTGCCTTTGGAGACATATCTTGAAAGAAGTTGCTGTGGCTGATATTGAAGAGATTACTGCCTATGTTCTCCTCTAGGATTCTGATGGATTCCTGTCTCACGTTGAGGTCTTTTATCCATTTTGAGTCTATCTTTGCGTACAGTGTAAGAGAATGGTCGAGTTTCATTCTTCTACATATAGCTGCCCAGTTTTCCCAGCACCATTTATTGAAGAGACTTTTTTCCACTGTGTATTTTTTCCTGCTTTGTCGAAGATTATTTGCCCATAGAGTGAGGGTCCATATCTGGGCTCTCTATTCTGGTTCCACTGGTCTATGTGTCTTTTTATGCCAGTACCATGCTGTCTTGGTGATCACAGCTTTGTAATAAAACTTGAAATCAGGTAACGTGATGCCCCCAGTTTTCTTTTGTTTTTCAACATTTCCTTAGAGATTCGGGGTCTCTTCTGATTCCATACAAATTTTTGGATTATTTGCTCCCACTCTTTGAAGAATACTGGTGGAATTTTAATCAGAATGGCATTAAAAGTGTGTATTGCTCTAGGCAGTATAGACATTTTAACAATGCTTATTCTTCCAATCCAAGAGCATGGTATGGTCTTCCATCTTTTTGTGTCTTCTTCAATTTCTTTTTTTTTTCTCTTCTTCAATTTCTTTCATGAGTGTTCTGTAGTTCCTCGAGTACAGATCCTTTACCTCTTTGGTTAGGTTTATTCCCAGGTATCTTATGGTTCTTGGTGCTATAGTAAATGAAATCGATTCTCTAATTTCCCTTTCTGTATTTTCATTGTTAGTGTATAAGAAAGCCACTGATTTCTGTACATTGACTTTGTATCCTGCCACGTTGCTGAATTGCTATATGAGTTCTAGTAGTTTGGGGGTGTAGTCTTTGGGTTTTCCATATAAAGAATCATGTCATCTGTGAAGAGAGAGAGTTTGACTTCTTCATTGCCAATTTGGATATCTTTTATTTCCCTTGTTGTCTGATTGCTGTTGCTAGGACTTCTAATACTATGTTGAACAAGAGTGGTAAGAGTGGGCATCCTTGTCGTGTTCCTGATCTCAACGGGAAGGCTGCAAGCTTTTTCCCATTGAGGATGATATTTGCTGTGCGTCTTTCATAGATTTTATGAAGTTCAGGAATGTTCCCTCTATCCCTATACTTTGAAGCATTTTAATCAGGAACGGATGCTGGATTTTGTCAAATGCTTTTTCTGCATTGATTGAGAGGACCATGTGGTTCTTCTCTCTTCTCATACTAATTTGTTCTATCACATTGATTGATTTGCAAATGTTGAACCATCCTTGTAGCCCAGGGATGAATCCCACCTGGTCATGGTAGATAATCTTTTTAATGTGCTGTTAGATCCTGTTTGCTAGGATCTTGTTGAGAATCTTAGCATCCATATTCATCAGTGATATTGGTCTGAAATTCCCCTTTTTGGTAGGGTCTTTGCCTGGTTTGGGGATCAGGGTAATGCTGGCTTCATAAAAGAGTCTGGAAGTTTTCCTTCTGCTTCAACTTTTTGAAACAGCTTCAGGAGTATAGGTGTTATTTTTTCTTTGAAAGTTTGGTAGAATTCCCCTGGAAATCCGTCAGGTCCGGGGCTCTTGTTTTTTGGGAGGTTTTCGATCACTGCTTCAATCTTGTTACTAGATATCAGTCTATTCAAGTTGTCAATTTCTTCCTGGTTCAATTTTGGGAGTTTACAGTTTGCCAGGAATGCATCCATTTCATCTAGGTTGCTTAGCTTATTGGCATATAACTGTTGATAATAACGTCTGATGATTGTTTCTACTTCCTTGGTGTTAGTTGTGATCTCTCCCTTTTCATTCATAATTTTATGAATTTGGGCTTTCTCTCTTTTCTTTTGGATAAGTGTGGCCAATGGTTTATTGATCTTATTGATTCTTTCAAAAAACCAGCTTATAGTTTCATTGATACGTTTTACTGTATCTCTGGTTTCTACCTCATTGATCTCAGCTCTAATCTTGATTATTTCTCTTCTTATGTGTGGAGTTGTTTTGATTTGTTGTTGATTCTCCAGTTCTTTAAGGTGTAGAGACAGCTGCTATGTTCTGGATTTTTCAATTTTTTTGAGGGAGGCTTGGATGGCTATGTATTTCCCCCTTAGGACCGCCTTTGCTGTATCCCATAGGTTTTGGACCAAAGTGTCTTCATTCTCATTGGTTTCCATGAATTGTTTCAGTTCTTCTTTGATCTGCTGGTTGATCCAAGCATTCTTAAGCAAGGTGGTCTTTAGCTTCCAGGTGTTTGAGTTCCTTCTGAACTTTTCCTTGTGATTGAGCTCCAGTTTCAAAGCATTGTGATCTGAGAATATGCAGGGAATAATCTCAGACTTTTGGTATCGGTTGAGTCCTGATTTGTGGCCCAGTATGTGGTCTATTCTTGAGAAGGTTCCATGGGCATTTGAGAAGAATGAGTATTCTGTTGTTTTAGAATGGAATGTTCTGTATATATCTATGAGGTCCATCTGGTCCAGTGTGTCATTCAATGCTCTTGTTTCTTTATTGATTTTCTGCTTTGATGATCTGTCTATTTCTGAGAGAGGCATGTTAAGATCTCCTACTATTAATGTATTCATATCAATATGATTCTTTATCTTGATTAAGAGTTTTCTTATGTAGTTGGCTGCTCCCATATTGGGGGCATAGATATTTACAATTGTTAGATCATCTTGGTGGATAGTTCCTTTAAGAACGATGTAGTGTCCTTCTGTATCTCTGACTACAGTCTTTAGTTTAAAATCTAATTTATCTGATATGAGAATCGCTACCCCAGCCTTCTTTTGAGGCCCATTGGCATGAAAGATGCTTCTCCATCCCTTCACTTTCAGTCTGGGTGTATCTTTAGGTTCAAAATGGGTCTCTTGTAGACAACATATGGATGGGTCCTGTCGTTTTATCCAATCTGCAACCCTGTGCCGTTTTATGGTGCATTTAGGCCATTCACATTGAGAGTGATTATTGATACGTTTTTATTGACATCGTGTTACCTTTGAATTCTTTCTTTCTGTAGACTGTCTCTATATTTCTGTTCAATGCTATTCTTAGTATTTTTCCTCTTTTACAGAACCCCCCTTAATATTTCCTGCAGTGTCGGCTTGGTGGTTGCATAGTCTTTTAAGCCTTGTCAGTCTTGGAAACTCTTTATCTCTCCATCCATTTTGAATGTCAGTCTTGCTCGATAAAGTATTCTTGGCTGTATGTTCTTCTCATTTAATGCCCTGAATATGTCTTGCCAGCCCTTTCTGGCTTGCCAGGTCTCTGTGGACAGGTCTGGTGTTATTCTGATGGGCTTTCCTTTATAAATAAGGAGCCTCTTAGTCCTAGTGGTTTTCAAGAGATTATACCTACAATTATGGTTCCTCAATTTGACTATCAGGTGCCTTGGTGTTTTTTTGGAATCTATAATCTTGGGTGGAGACCTTTTGGCCTCTAGTACATGAATGCTGGTTCCATTCGCAAGATTGGGAAAATTTTCATGAGGAACTTGTTCCACTATATCTTCTAATCTTCTTTCTTTCTCCTCCCCTTCAGGGATTCCAATAATTCTGATGTTGGAATGTTTCATGGCATCATTTATTTCCCTGATTCTGTTTTCATGGTTTCTAAGCTGTTTGTTCCATGCTTCCTCCGGATCCTTTCTATCTGTTTGTCCTCCAGATCACTAATTCTATCTTCTGTCTCAGTTACTCTAGCTTTGAGAGAATTTAGATTAGATTGGAACTCATTGAGAGCATTGTAAAGCTCATCCCTGGTAGCTTTCAGCTCAGCCCTAACATTGTGAACATCCTGTCTGGTCACTTTCAGTTTGGCCCTAATTAATTCCGCTCCGTCATCCACGGCTTTCTCCAACCTAGCTATTGCTTGGATAATTGTTAGCCTGAATTTTCTTTCTGACATATTGTCTATGTTGATAGCCATTAGCTCTGTTGCAGAAGGTCCATCCTCTGTGTTTTTCTTCTGTTGGGCATTCCTCCTCCTAGTCATTTTGGTGAGAGATGACTGAACAGATGTAGCTGGATGTATCAACCGGGGTGCAGTCAAGGTGCACCCTGGAACACTTCTGAGCAATCAGGATTACCCACTCAAATGAGTGACAAAAGAAAAGAAAAAGAAAAAGAGAGAGAGACAGGAAAGAAAGGGAAGATGAAAGAGAAGGTTCAGCCCAAAAGGGCCCCAATGTATGATTTATGAAGTATACAAACCAAAACAGACAAACAAAAAGACTGATAAAAGTATATGACACAAGAAAAAAAAATATATATGCAAATAAAGGAAGAACCTCATCAAAAAGAACCCCAAGTGTAAGATTTATATACTATCAGGACAAACACAAAAACACAGAAACAGTGGTGGAAGAAAAAGATGGGAGAGTGGTTATAAATTCTCAGTGTGAGCAAGGAAGGTTGTTTTGATTCTTCCTGGATGTATCTTGATATCTTTGTTAAAGGACTCAACTTTCCTAAGATAAAGCGGGATTAAAAATTGGTTTACCTCTAGGGGTAGTATTGATTGGGGAAAGGGGATTATTTTGAAGTTTAACTCTATATGAATATTAGAAAATAAAAATAAAAAGGAATAAACTAGACTAAACTAAACTAAAATTTACAAAAAAGAAATTAAAAAAATAGAAAAACACAGCCGTATGTATCAAAAAGTTCAGATTAGAAGGTTATTATGGAATTTGATGTACTTTGTGTATATATTTTTAATTCTACCTTTTACTTTTTTTTCTCAGTGCCACATTTTTCTCCCATTTATCTTAAAAAACCCAGATTTTTCTCTAGTCTTCCCTATTGCTTTTATTCTCTGTCATTAATTTCTTTCATTATCTTTAAATAGTTTTTCTTATCTCTTTGAGTTTGTTTTGAAACAACTCCTCATATTGAGTGGAAAGCTTTGCTCATTAGCTATCTGTATTTCTTCTTTTTTGATAATCTACTTAAGTCTTTCAAGTTTTCTGTTTCTTTAGCTGTATTTATGAAATTTTGACATGCTTTTTCATTCAGTCCTAAGAATTTTGTCTTTTTTATAGCTTCTTCAACACAAATGTTATTAAATAGCATAATTTTTAGTTTTTAAGCTATTATTTGTTTATTGATTTCCAATTTTATTGTCTTGAGGTTAGAAAACAGATGCCGATTCTTTATTCAGATACACAGTTTGGATATGTGGAGGGAGGATTACATGTCTTCAAAAATAATATGGAAACTCTTTTGTTGGGTATAAATTCCCCTTATATCAGTTAAAAACACATCATTGTAGCCTTATTCTATAACTTTGCTTTCTTTTTTGTATTTTGATCTTTGGTTTTGATGATCCAAAATTTCATTTTAATAGATATTGACCTTGGTTGTTTTTCCCCCTTAGCAATATTCTTTCACACTTAATGTCGCTTTAGCCTGAGGCATTTCTTTTTTCTTAAACTATGGTAAAACCTCTATGATTAGCTTGACAATTATTTCCTTCCTTCCACTTTTTTTTATATCTCATTTCAAGAATCCTAATATTTACATACTGACAATTCTACCTTTATACCTCTTAAATTAAAAAAAAAAGTTCATTTCTTTATCCTATAGTAACTTATACTAATTTATCCATCTGATTTTACAGAAACCTATTCATTCTGTGGCTGTTTCCATTCTACTATTCAATAACTTGTTATTGAGTTTTTAATCTATGCCATTTCATACTTAATTTTTACTATTGGTTCTTGATAAAAACTTCTGGCTCCTTTTATCAGTATCTTTTTTTACCTCTTTGATAAACTTAATGTGCTGATTTTAAAAAGTTATCTTATCTAGACATATCTACTTCTTGTGGTATATAGGTTTTTCAGATTTTTGTCTTTCTCTTAAAGGAGTTATATTCCTCAGAGATTTTATTCTTCCCTGGGATCTCATATTCCTTACCCAACAATATACAGCCATAGGGAGAGATTGAAATCCAGACACTAACATGCCGCTTCTGATAAATGTAAAGCCTTTGTCCTGACAGCCTGGGTTTCATTGTTCTTGGTTAACCCTCAAATGGTCCTCAACAAACCCTCAACAAATGGCCCTGACCACAGAAAATCTCCCTGTATTCCTACCTGGGTACTGCCTCGTCCCTAAAGCTATTTCCCATGCTTATAATTGCTCAGACCCTGGAGTCCAAAGGAGGATAAAGGGAGGTATGAAGGAAGGAATATGCAAGAGTTTGCTGGGCTACTTACTGTAATCCACTCACTAATCTCAAACATTGTAGAGAACAATCCCTGAACTGCTCTTGGCAAATGTAGCCTATTTTCTGTGTCACGGTGGAATGGGAGAGGACAATCGTTTCACCCAGTAATGTGCACAGCACCGGGGTCTACAAAAACACACACATGCATGCCGTGAAAAAGACTTACCCTGCCGTGACCCCTAGAATTTCTTCCCTCTGGGTTGCCACATCACCCTTAAATCAATCCTACCCTCTTTTCCTGAGGTTTCTCAGGATGTAACACTATGACTCCTGTTTCCATGGCATCAGTACATATGTAGCATTTACAGGGTTGAGTAGGAAATCTGAGGTTTATGTTCGTTTGCTATCATGACAGACACTAAAATCTACCCCAGGTTTTTCTTTCTTTCTTTTTTTTTTTTTAAAGATTTAATTTATTTATTTGAGGGAGAGAAAGAGTGAGAGCATGAAATGGGAGCCCGCTGTGGGCCTGGATCCCAGGACTTCAGAATCATGATCTGAGCCGAAGGCAGTCACTTAACCAACTGAGCCACCCAAGTGCCCTCCCCAGGTTTTCCTAATAGATGCATTTCCTCCCATGTTGAAAAACTTTAATATTTGTCCACAATTTGGACATATTTGGACAAATACTTGGCTATCAGTTTATAAAAGATAGTGTTGCTTTTACTAAAAAACAAGGTCAAAATGCTTTTATAGTTACCTGAAATCCATGTTTTTAAAGAATGTATATGTAATTTTTCAAGACATCTATAGTAACATTATGCAGATTATATTATACTGATAGGGTATCCTATATTTAAACATCTGTATTACTGGATATATCTTACTTGATAATGGTGGATCATTTTTTCATTTTTTAAAATTTACCTCTTCATTTTTTATTTAAGGCTTTCTTATCTACTTCTATAAGTGAAACTTATAGTTCAAAAAACTTTGAAGTTTTTATTTAAGTTCCAGATAGCTAACATACAGTGTAAAATGAGTTTCAGGTGTACAATACAGTGATTCAGCACTTCCACACAACACCCAGTTCTTATCACAAGGACCCTCCTTCATCTCCATCACCTATTTAACCCATCCTTCCGTCCATCTCCCCTTTTTTAACCATCAGTTTGTTCTTTATAGTTAAGAGTCTGTTTCTTGGTTTGCCACTCTATTTTTAATCTGCTTTGCTTGTTTTGTTCCATGTATGAGTGAAATCACATGGCATTTGTCTTTCTCTGACTGACTTACTTTGCTTAGCATATATAATACTCTCTAACTCCATCTACATTGTTGCTAATAGCAAGAGTTTCTTCTTTTTGATGGCTGAGCAATAACAGCCCCAAAACACTTGGGCTGTTTCAGAGTTTGGCTATGGCAGACAATGCCGCAATAAACATTAGGGTGCATGTATCCCTCTGAATTAGTATTTTTGTATTCTTTGGGGGAAATACCTACTAGAGAAATTGCTGGATGATAGGGTAGTCCTATTTTTAACTTTTTGAGGAAACTCCATACTGTTTTCCAGTGTGGTTGCATCAGTTTGCATTCCCACCAACCTTGTAAGAGTATTCCTTTTTGTCCACATCCTTGCCAACACCTGTTGTTTCTTGTGTTAATTATAGCCATTCTGACAGGTGTGAGGTGATATCTAATTATATTGATTTGTATTTCCCTGATGATCAGTGATGTTGAGCATCTTTTCATGTGTCTGTTGGCCATCTGTATGTCTTCTTTGGAAAAGTGTCTATTCATGTCTTCTGCCCATTTTTTAACTGGATTACTTGTTTTTTGAGGGTTGAGTTTTGTAAGTTCTTTATAGGTTTGTATTACAAACCCTTTACCACGTATGCTGTTGGCAAATATCTTCTCCCACTCTGTAGGTTGTAGGTTAATTTGTCATATTTAGTTCTCTAATCCACTTGAGTTTATTTTTGTGTATGGTGTGAGAAAGTGGTCCAGTTTCATTGTTTTGTGTGTTGCTATCCAGTTGCCCCAACACCATTTATTGAAGAGACTATCTTTTTCCCATTGGATATTTTTCCTTGTTTTGCTGAAGAGTAATAGATCATATAGTTGTGGGTTTATTCCTGGGTTTTCTATTCTGTTCCATTGATCTATGTGTCTACTTTGTGCCAGTACCATACTATTTGATCACTATTGCTTTGTAATATATCTTGAAAACTACAAAACACTGAGGAAAGAAATTGAAGAGAATACAAAGAAGTGGAAATATATTCCATACTCATGGATTGGAAGAACAAATATTGTTAAAATTCCTATACTACCCAAAGCAACCTATACATTTAATGCAATATCTATCAAACACCAATAGCATTTTTCACAGAACTAGAACAAATAATCTCAAAATATGTATGGACCCACAAAAGATCCAGAATGCCCAGAGCTACCTGGAAAAAGAAAAGAAAAGCTGGAGGCATTACAACCTGGAAAAAGAAAAGAAAAGCTGGAGGCATTACAATTTGGAACTTGAGGTTATATTTTGAAATTGTCTTCATGGAGTGTTATTTTATTTAAGAAACTGTCACATTTTCTTATAAGAATAAGGGACAGCATCCTATATCTATCCCTTGAATGTTGAAGGAATTAACTAGTTAATGTATCTATGGAATGGACTATATGAAATTTCCAATATTCAATTAGTTTTGACCTAGAAAAACAGATATTTCATATGGCTTCACCCATGACTGTTAAGAAGAACACTCCTTAAAGTAGTTCTAAGCAAGTTTTTACTTCACTAGGAGTAAACATTGACATACTGGTATTACTATTTTGATTGGAAAAGTGGTCTTAATTTCTCTCCCAAACCTACCACACACATTTGGAATGATATACAGATGTATACTTTAAGAACAATTCTAGAAAAAATTTTTTAAAAATCCCTTCATTTACTAATTTTCCAGCCTGTGATGTTCTAGACAAACACAGCAAAATTAGTTTCGTCTATTGCTTGTCTTATTCATTCTGGCCTTTCTTTCAAGGCAAAGTACATGGGAAAAACAAAACAAAACAGTGAACCAAGAACTCATGGGAGAGTCTTTCAAGTTCATTTTCTGGGTGAATGCTTCTCTATCCGACCACCAGAACAGAGGAGCTTCCAGGAAGTTAGAGAATTGAAAAATAAGGAAAAAGAATGAGTCACAAGAGGGTCTATCATTTTACTAAGAGGGAGACTGGATAAAGAACTTGGAAAACCACCACAGCTTCTTATATACATGTGCAGTTATCACGGAGTATTTTATTTCTCAAATTAAGCATACAGTATAATTATCTCATGAGGCTACGAAATTCTCCTAAAAATAAAGGTTATTAAAATGCCACAGGTCATGTTAATGTAAAGAGTTTGTCTCAAAATTAAACTGTATGATAGAAATTTGGGGATTTTAATAAAGAAGTCCCTTTGGGTTGAGTCCAATATAGACCTTCCACAAAAAATATTCTGTTTTAAAAGCAAAAGATAGAACATATGTTTCCAGAGCAAAAATACTGAAAACTAATTGTGATCCTGTATCAACCTGTTAACAATTGGCTTTTTGTATACAGAAAGCAATTTTAAAAGGTAAGCTAGTGGAAAGAAATAAGTATTCACTTACTGTACTTTCAGACAACACGTTTCAGAATGTACTCACTGATTCTAGGATTGTTTGGGCTCTTCAGACACAGGTTTGTATTTCAGAAACCTTCCTCTCCATTGCCTCTGTTCTTGCTCTTCCTGTGGTCAGGATAGCTTCCAGCTCTCCTGCTCTGAGAATCCAAATCTATTGCTTCTTTCATGACCTGTTTCAAAGCTCATCTTTTAAAGAAGGATCTTCTAGGGGCTGCCTGGGTGGCTCAGTGGGTTAAGCCTCTGACTTCAGCTCAGGTCATGATCTCAGGGTCCTGGGATCGAGTTCTGCATCGGGCTCTCTGCTGGGCAGGGAGCCTGCTTCCTCCTCTCTCTCCCTCTCTCTCTCTCTATGTCTCTGCTTGCCTCTCTGCCTACTTGTGATCTCTCTCTGTTAAAAAAAAAAAAAAAAAAAAAAAAAAAAAGGATCTTCTAAATATTCTGCAACTCTACTTCTTACTCTATTGACTATTCTCAGGTAAGAGAGCAGATAGTACTCCCAGGAAAGTGAGCTACAGCCTCTCAGGTCCACCAGACTCTCTATCATCCCTTAAATTTTCATTATTAAAGACTCTTCCTTTGTGTCATACAGTACCCTCTCCTTGATATCCTTTTTTTAAAAAACAAGACTCTGCGGGGAAGAGCTAACATTAGACCCCTAATACTGTATTATGATTAAGATTAGACTATATTCCTTTGGCTCAGAGCTCTTAGCAGAGTTCTAAGTACCTAGAACAGAGAAAGGATGATGAAAAAAAAAAAAAAAGAGAGAGAATGTCTATAGTGAGAGAAGCTCACCATTTTTTCTTTGGCTCTCTTAATTTAGCACATGACTATATTTTGGTTTAGTGTCAAAGGTAAGATTATGGGGATATAGCAAAGCTGCCTAGATTCAAAACCAGGTGCTACCACTTACTGTATTTGTAATACTGGGCAAAGTATTTTGTTTTCCTATTTCTCAGCTTCCTCATTTGTAGACTGAAAACAATGTACCTACCTTGTTGTTGTGAGCCTTACATGAGGCACTGCATATAAATTCTTAGAACAGTGGGTGGTACAGAATAAACAGGCAATATTATCTTTCTTTGCTTTTATCTGCCTTGTTTCATGCAATATGTGCAGCTCCAAGGCCCAGGATTCTGGTGTTTTAATGGATTCACAGTTGAAATCCACATTTGCCTCTCTCTTTATATCATAATAATCCATACCTTTGTCAATAAGTAGGTTGGCGATTGCCTGGGACACCTGTCCTGCCTCTTCATGAACATGTTTTCCTAAAGACCAAGCTCTCTGTTAAGTTACAGCCTGGTTGTTATTAGCTTAGAACAGTGGGAAACTTGAAAATACAGAGTACTTAATTTACCACTACATCTCAGTGCCTCATGCAGCATCTGGAAAATGACAACCATGGGAAATACTAGCTGGACTGAAAATATACTATTGTGATAATAATAGTAACACTTGGGGTTTACCCTGATATGTTAGTTTGATAATGCATCTCTCTGATAAACTGGAAGTATTCTATACACCTTGTCAACAATATGATATTATACTTGTTTCACATATTTTAAATTTGAAAACTACCCCCACTTAGAACTAAAAAGACATTTACTAAATGCCACTAGATGCTAGGCTTAGTGTTGGAAAATTACAAAAAAAGAAGACACAGTTCCAACTCTGTCCCACCTCCCTCTCTTAAGTACAGCTGGGGGTTCCATTCCTTAAGTACAACATTTCCCCTCTTTGCTCTATGGCCCACTCTCAGTTCTCCATGTCATGTCCTTTTATAGTGAGAATGACTTCATAATCACATATACAGGTTTTATTCACACTTGATTGCAAAACTTACCAAGACTTTTCTTAATGCTGCTGATCCTACTTTTCTACCCTGAATTGCAATAGCTTAACAGTGCTTGCAATGTACTTTGCAATAATAATAATACTTCATTTTAATCAGTGACAAAGATAAAAACAAACCATATTATCTTATCTTTAAATTGTGTGATATTATACATTCTCTAAATAATAGGGCTATCCATGCTTTGCCCACTTTCCTATACAAAACATGTGCTAAAAAACTGTATTTATATATTTATTTGGTTGTATTTAATAGTTGTATAAATATGTATTTATTCTGAGCTTTTCCTGGTACCTTCCTTAGGGATACATGGAACGCTTTAGTTTTCCTTTGTGGTTAAGTACACATTTTTTTTGAAATCTCAGTTCATAAGAAAATCTTCTTCCCAGAAGCCACATACTCCAAATAATCTTTCTGCTATCTTCTCACTGGAATGGCATTTATCTCCCAAGGTTCTCCCCATTTTCTAATCACCAGCCACTGAAGGACAGCACACTGTATCCCATAGAGTATAAACTCTGAGTTTCTAAGTTCCTGCATTAATAACTACTGCCTATCGTATAGTTATTAATTTCTGAGTCATTATTTCTCCATCTGAAAAATGGGACTAGTAAATCCTCCATGAATTGGATTTTAAGAAGCCTCAAGGAGATGATGGCTGCAGAATGCTTGGAAGAGTTTGATGAGTGTTAACTCTCCTATCCCCATTTTGCTGATAGGATTAAAGGCCTGAGTAACCATTCCCCTGTGGATTCTTCTGGCTCTTCAGTCATAAAAGAGTCTTCTGGGTACATCAAGAATGTATTAACTGTTCAGCATTTAGAAGAAAGACACTGCCAACAGAAGACTAATTTCAATTCAAAAAGCATTTTGCTAGAATCTAAGGGGGATTCAAAGATGAGAAAGATAAGGCTTCTGACACTAATAGTCTGAATACTTGAGTTATAATCTACATTAGGAAAGCATCAGTTGTATCCTCTCTTTCTCTGAGCACTCTGTGGTATCTCTCAACAACATCATTTACTTTACTTCTCTTATTTGTCAACAACCTTTTTAATATACTGTTTAACACATCATTGTATTTTTAATGCACAATCCGCTTTGTACACTAGATCTCTTTAAGACAGAGCTCATCTCCTTTTCCACTGCAGTTCTACATCCCTAAGATTCATCCCACCAAACTTTTGTGCTATCCATGTATGGACTTCACTTATGTAAAACTGACTATATTAATCAAATGCCACATGCTGACTGGTTCATGTCAAAACCTCAAAAGATAATTTAGACTCTGTGAGGTTAAATAGGTGCAGAAGGTAAATGCCATGCACTTTCTAAAAGAAGATGGACTCAGTAGCACAGGCCTAGATATCACAAGTGGGGAGGGGTAGCCAAGAGAATAAGGGGTGAATTTTAAAGTTGAGTAGAAGAGCAAAGAGCCAGGCCAGCAGGCAACAGAGATGAACCAAAGAAAACAGTGTCATTACAAGTTGAGGTCTCAGGGGAATTATGAAGTCAGAAGGAAATGGGAAACATTGGAGTCAGAATTGGTCGGAGGACTCGAGGAAATCAAGATATTTAAACAAATCAGATACTTTCTGTGGTAGCCTTGCTCTGTCCAGTTTTTAAGGTGTACTCTTACTCCAGAGTGCTGAGTACTCACATGATTCCCGACAAGCTCAGCTGAAGTTATGAATACTGCTCAGGAACTATCTATAGCACTTCTGAGAATTGCAGTTCAGTGTCCCATCCTATATCTTAGGTTGTAATTCACCTTCCTCCACAAAGTTCCAATTTAAGACTTGCTTGATCAGTTTGCCACACATATTTTTCTCTCAAGCTGATGTGAGCTAATAATATGGTACAATTGTTAAGCAAGTGAACATAATTGCATATACTTTTAATATTAATATAAATTTACAGTCCAGATAATAGAACTCCTGGAGCTTATGGTTTTCAAGACTCATTTAAAGCACTTTGTGAAATTTGGGGCTGTGCTTTTAAGGAATCTTTGAAACACTTAAAAAGGACAACAAAATAGTAAAAGTTCTACAGATATTTTTTTGGAATTGAAATGTCTGATGAACCTGGTTTTTACTGAAGAATACTAAAAGAAGAGATGCTAGGTGATCCTTGGTATTTGAAATATTCACATATTAATAAGATAGACTCTGTGGCAAAACTAGGAAAAATGGAAAAATATTGTAAGAAAGAAATCAGAAGCCCCTATGTTGGCAACAGAGGTGTCAAATCTATAAAGCAAAGGCTGATGCCTTGAGGTAGCATGCATTCTTTTTAGCCTTCAGTTCAACATCACTCCTTATACCTTTCATATAGGCCTTCAGTAGAGGCCAGGTGATGAACTAAAATAAGACATTTTGATTTCCCATTTCCTATTCTTATTACCTTTGATCTTAGCTATTATTTCAGTCCTTGCCCTGCTCTTCATATCTGAAGCAATTTGGGGTATTTTTTTTAAAATTTTTTTTTTCTTCCCAGCTACCATCTTCTCTCTCCTTGATAATGATTATTTATCCCTCAGGCTACCCCAGGTTTGACCCATCAACTCCGTCACCACTTCCCTACCATTGGCATTTGGTGTTCAAGCAGAAACAAACAAACAAACAAAAAACTATCAGAAATTATATTAAAGAAAAAAAACCTGCATCAAGTAAGAAATTAAATACTGAAGATTTGTGTCTCCCTCCAAAGTTAAGACATAAAGTCTTATTAAACACATTAAAATTATTGCCAACTCCAGAGAAACAAATTTCTTTCTTCTGGGAGAATAACTGAGGAGAAAATCTTTACATTTTTAGTTGTTTTTGCTTTTACGTTTTTTAAAGATTTTATTTATTTATTCATGAGACAGAGAAAGAGAGAGGCTGAGGGAGAAGAAGGCTCCCCACAGAGCAGGGAGCCCAATGCTGGAGTAGATCCCAGGACCCCGAGATCATGACCTAGCTAAAGGCAGGCGTTAAACAACTGACACGCCTAGGTGCCCCATTTTCAGTTGTTTTAACCCAAGTAAAACTATGTTCTTCGTGTAATTACTGTGAATTAGCAACTATGGAGGGAATCTATGAAAAAAAAAAATACCAAGTAGATTAGGATTTTTACTGATGGCACAGTGATTCCACAGAGGCTGGACACCACTCTGCAGGGGTTTTCTGTCTCATTTTGCATTCATTTTCAGACAAAACACAAGCAATTTATAAGTGATATGTGAAGTAAGGACTGTCAATAAAACGCACCATTATGCCCTCACTCATTCCCTCACTGACAGTCTGGGCTGCTTTCTTCAGTTGGGAGAATGGGATGGACACAGAATGAATATATACGTACTGCATTCAGTCCTGGACAAGCGTTGTTTCTACCACGTGGGTTGGTGGAAGTAAATCAAGGTCTTAGCTTTGCCCCAGTTCAGACACCAGCTACCACCTTGAAACGTCGGGTTATCCTTCCGGGCACTGTTAAGATCAGGTTAATCTAGGGTTCAAGAAGAAAACTGGAGCGACCGTGAGATGAAGCCAAGCTCGCAGAGCTAGGCAGGGAGGAGGAAGACCAACCTTTATTTAAATATGCGGCCTCCAGAACTCCCAAGGTGCCCAAGTTCACTTCTAGATGTCCTGGCTCATCCCATGGGAGAGCTGACGTCCTGCGAGCAGGCTGCACCGACAGAGGGGAAGGTCAAAGGGAAGTACAGCTCCCATGCCCCTGGCAGCCCCAGAGAAGAGAGCATGGGCCGGAGCGCGGTGCCTGCCGGGATGCTGGGCGCGCGGTGCCTGCCGGGATGCTGGGCGCGCAGGGCCTGCTGGGATGTGGGGATGGGTTTGTGTGGCGGGTCTTTGGAGTGGCCAGGCCAGGACCTGCTCCCTGGATCGCTTCTTTTTTGGTGACTTGGCATCAGGCGGGGCCACGTTTACATCACGTCAGCTGGACCGGCCCTCGTTTCGCCCAGCTTGTGCGTGGAGGCTTTGTGTTCAGGCTGCGGAGCCAGGCCAGCTCCACTGGCCCTGCGGTCAGGCTTCCGCAGGCTGCGGAGCGAGGCAGGGGCCACACCTCGGCTGACGACTCCTGGATGAAACTCGACGCTCGTGGACTCCGGGGGTCTGAGAGCAGCGTCATGAGAAACAGATTTATGCCACAGATTTCACGGAAGCTTCTGTGGCACTGTTTTTGGTGGGAGCCCAGATCTCCAGCGCCGCACCGTGCCTCTGAGTCCCTGGCGAAGGGGACCGCGCGGGTACCTTGAAGCCGTCATGGGTGGCGCTGAAGCACTGTTTGGAGCCCGGAAACACTCCTGATCCACATCCTGCTCTGGGCCGTAGGCTGTGGAGGAGGCATTTTGTGTAGTTCTGGTCTCTTCTCGAAACTCTTGGATAACACCAAATTCACATTCTGGGACAGAAATGCCCAGACACTTGGCGGGAAGTGTAGACTGAGCAGCCGTGACAAAAGGAGCGTCCTGTGAGCGTACCTCAGCCACGCCTCCATTACCTCTGTACACACTGGACCTCTTCAAAGGGGCTTTTAGAAAACACTAGGTATCTTGAAAAGCACGTGGCACTTCTTGATCATAACTTACCGATCTGTACAATGATATGGGGATATACAAAGTTGGAGAAGGGGTACACTTCAAGTTTCAGGAACGAGGTAAGCCAAAGTGAACAAGGTGAGTCCGAGAAACAAAGTGCACAAAGAAAAGTACCCATCCCATTCTTCTTCCTTCTTCCGTCGTCGTCGTCGTCCTCGTCGTCGTCGTCTCCTCCTCCTCCTCCTCTGAAACCTTTTTGCTTCTGCACTCAAAGAAAACACAATGGGCCAAGCCACACTCCCCTGCCAGTGGTGGAAAATCCCTGTATAACCTCTGACTCCTGATAAACTATCTAATCTAATCTACTGTCGACCGGAATCCTTTCTGAGAACAGTGGATTAACACGTTTTTTCTTTGTTATATATGTTATATACTGGATTCGTACAGTTGGGTAAGCTGGAAAAAAGAAAGTGTTATTGAGAAAATCATAACAGAAAATACATGGACAGCACTTTATCTAAATTCCACACGGAAGTGAATATTCATGGGTCAAACCCATGTTAAGGGCCAGCTATATTAGTCTTTGTATTGTATGTGTTCACGGGGTGTTTGACTTCTTACGCCATTCATATGAATTTATCCTGTAGTATTTACCAAGGGTGGAGAGTTAGGAACCAATTGCAGTGGGAATTTCTTGTCATACCCATTCTACTTTTTCTGTGTTTAGCTTTTATTGTTGTTGTTGTTACTTTTGTTTTGCATATATGTGTAGCCAACGGGGACGTAAGTGTGTGTACATATATCTGAATGATTTATCTGCTAGAACTACATTTTTTGTTTTCTTTTTATTTTACTTTATATACTTTTAAGATTTTACTTACTTATTGACAGAGAAAGAGACAGGGAGAGAGGGAACAAAAGCAGGGGGAGTGTGAGAGGGAGAAGCAGGCTTCCCGCTGAGCAGGGAGCCCCAGGAAACAGGCTTGATCCCAGAAGTCTGGGATCATGATCTAAGCTGAAGGCAAATGCCTAATGGCCGAGGCACCCAGGCACCCCAGAACTACATTTATTAATGAAACAGTTATCTGTGTGGTTAGCATTTGACTTTAGCCAGGTGATGAGAAATTAGATAAATATCTCAGAAAAGCCTGTATTTTGAACTTTTATCCTTAGGAGTAGAGAGGAAGCCTTTTCATATTGATATATACTTCCAAATGTATGAAGAATGGTTATATACCTTGCATCTGCCTGTTTATTTGCCGTTTATGATTCTTCCTCTTCAAATGGGCTCTAAATAAGTGTTTCCTCTTGCTAGCTTACTTTGTTGAACAACTTTTGAGCACAGAGGAAAACATTATATTGAATTGAAAATGCATGAACTGATCAATAATATTGGATACCATATGTGGTTCTTTTAAGACACATTTGGCACAACATTTTTGGTTCTGTCCTGTTCTTCATTTTAAGTTTCCTCGGTGTCTTTTTTTATTTATAAAACCCCTTACCCTCAAAAGTCTTAGCTGACTTAGAAAATGAGTAATAGGTAAGGCAAGTAGAAATTCTCAGAAAAAGTCCTGCATTTTTCACAGATTAAAAACACGACTATCTTCAGTAATTTAAAAAGTACACCCCACTGGTTGAGAAAAATAATTTAAATGATGGCCCCAAGCATGTTTAGACATTGGAACATGAGGCAAGTTTTAAGGAATTGCAAAATAGCTCTTAAATTTTTATTTTTATTTTTACAAAGTTTTTTTTTTTTTCCAATTAAATACTCCCTGTCCTGCACCCCATTCCACCTCATTTTCAGAATGTTCTCTTGTAGTGATGGTTAGCAGTACACTTACATATGGCCAAGGGGCTAAGAAAATATTCCACTGGGGTTTTAGGAGCTTAATTTGTGGCATAAATCTCTGTTCTCAGGCCTCTGCTCTCAGACCCCACAGGGCTGTCAAGTGGTGCTGGAGGGCAGTAGGACTTAGTTATAAGTTTTAACTTTTATAGCATTTCACATGACTCTAAGACAATTGTTTTCCACTGGATTTCAGATGAAGCTGTTAGTTCCTCAGGAGTCCCCCATCTGGGTTTCCATTAATCTTAGAAACAGGCTCAAATCCTTTCACACTCACATGCTTTGTCTGCATCTGTAACAGGGCGATGGTGGATGGAACAAATTACTATCTTATTGTTTTCTGGCATCCTTACTCATTACAAAATCTTCCATAAAGGATGGTACCTTGTGGGTGGGATTTATAAAAAGGGCAAAACAGGAATGGCTTAAAGAGATTACAACATGCACATTTGGTTTTGTATTAAAATACGTTTTTCTAGAAAGACCTTCATGCATTTGTAGGGGAAGCGGTGGGGAGTTAGCTCCGTGTTAAATTAAGGATCAGTGAGATTAATTTACACAGAGAGAAATTCACTTTTTATAGGTATATAGCTCGATGCATTTTTAAATAAGGTATATTTTATGTAAAGCAAAATCCATGCTTTTTTAGTGAATAGTACAAGTTTTTACAAATGTGAGCAATCATGTAGCTATGGCTGAAAGCAAGATATATAATATTTTTATCTCTCCGAAAAGTTTTCTTATGCTCCTTTGTGGTCAGTTCTCTTCTCTCTACTGCCACTGATCTGATTCCTGTTTCTTTTTGTGTCTAGCTTCTTTCTATTAACATGATGACTTTGAGATTCACCCATGTTTTTACATGTATCGGTAGTTTATTCCCTACTATGTTTGAGTATGATTCCATTGTATGGATATATACATGCATTCACTATTGTATGGGTATATCACAACTTGTTCACTCGCTAATAGATGCATTTTGAGTTACTCCTAATTTTTAGTTATTATGAAGAAAGCTACTATAAACATTCACATATATGTCTGTAGACAAATGTTTTTATTTACATTATAGAAAATACCTAGAAGTGGGGTTAGTGGATTGTATAATTGTGTATTTAACATTATAGTAGACTTCCAAGCTTTTTCAGTGTAGCTGAACCATTATTGTATTCCTACCAGCAAAGTATGAATATTAAAACTGCTCTAAATCTTCATCAGTACTTGGATTTTTGGATTTCTTTTTCAGATTTTTGTATTTTGTCTTTTTTTTGTTTTGTTTTGTTTTTTGCCATTGTTATTCTATGTGTGTAGTGATATCACACTATCTTTTCAATTAGAATTTGCTTAATGACTAATGATGCTTTATATATGTGTTTGTGCCTCTGTATATAATGATGATATTATATCTAGGTATATATTTAGGGTGAGTGTTATATGTTCTGTCTTCTATAATGAGGATAATCCCACTTTGGAGAATTGAGTTTGACATAGTAGGAAAGGGAACTTTTGGAATCAGGCAGATAACAGTTTGAATTCTGACTAGTACAGAACTTGTGCTTCTGTTTCCTCATTTCTTAGGTGGCCATAATAGTACCAGTCTCCTACAGATATTGGGAGTATTACATAAACCAACATATCTAATGCAGCTAGCAGAATGCTTCAGTTCCTTTTCCCTCTGGGACAATATTGGCCTTAACATGTGTGAATCTTCTGCAAAAATATCCTCCAGAGAGGTCTGATGTCTGAAACTTCAAGAGTCAAAACTTTATCGCTTGTGTGTCCTATGTGGAAGGGAAGGCCTTGGTAGGGTAAGGGGAAGTAAATAGTAACCCCACAAAGGGTCAGTTAGTCTTCTGGGGTGTTCTGTATCATTCAACTCATAACTTCACCATTGGCCTGCTTTTTAATTACATGGGGAAATGGCCTCTCCTCTCACTGGACCATGTACTTCACAGGGATAAAGACACCTCTGTATCTCTCTTCTTGAATGCTGTGCCTAGCTAGAGGTCACCTGGTACCTTAGCAGTGTTTTGCCTACAGCCTGAAGATTGGAAACAACATTTCTCCTTGTAGAAGGAAACAATGGTTTGTCATGGGACTGACAGCAGCCAGTGTTTGGACATTTAAATTTATGTTTTTGTCAGAGAGTTAAGGTTTAGTGTCAGGTTTACATTCTCTCTAGCTGGTGTTTATGTAGTCAGCTTGGCAAGCTTAGCTGGAGAGTTCCATTAGTCTGTGGGATAGTATATATTTCTCCCTCTTCTTGCTTGAGCCAAGAGCATACATAGTCCTTCTGCCCCAAAACTCAAGTAGTCCAGGTATTCCAAGGAAAGCTGTCTTCTGAGACACCAGAAAGAAACTGACTCAAATCCTAAACCACATACAGACAAAGCCTGGATTTTGTTGGTTCATTTTGATTTATGGATTATCAGTGCTATACCTTATGTGCTCGTCCTTTGTCAAACCCAGCCTATTTCCTTTATTTCCACAGAGAAGCAAACAAAATAAACAATCACAAACCTAAATCCACCACATTAATATCCCAGCAACACAAACCACTTTAGAGTAAATATTAGACATCTCCATGCTCACAAAAAATCCTTGGGTTTTCAAATTCAGTCCAACATCCTGATATGTTGCCTTGATTTCTTTCTTCTACCTCTCTATCTTGAGTAAACTAAATAAAACAGCAAAACCTTCTTTTTTAAAAACCAAAAAATTGTTCCCCTTTTTTTTAATAAATGGCATTACATTCCTCTCTTCTTACCTGTAACTATCAATTTCCCCTTCCATGGTTCTGATTCTAAACTTCCTCATGTTTTTTGAGACTTTCCTATAGCCCCTTCTTCACATCCTTTTAAAACTACTAGATGTCTTTTGAAAGTATTGATACAGTCAGACAGTTTTTGCAGGAAGAGAAAAGGCCTCCTATCCCTCATTTATAAAATAAGTTTCTTGCTATTACTATCTAAGAGCCTTCGTAATCTGGCTACAAATTAATTTTTTCCAATGAACTTTATTTTTAATTTAATTTTATTTTTTCAGTGTTCGAAGATTCATTGTTTATGCACCACACCCAGTGCTCCATGCAATACGTGCCCTCCTTAATACCCACCACCAGGCTCACCCAACCCCTCACCCCCCTCCCCTCCAAAACCCTCAGTGTGTTTCTCGGAGTCCACAGTCTCTTATGGTTTCTCTTTCCCTCTGATTTCCCCCAACTCACTTCTCCTTTTCTTCTCCTAATGTCCTCCATGTTATTCCTTATGCTCCACGTGTAAGTGAAACCATATGATAATTGACTTTCTCTGTTAGATTTATTTCACTGAGCATAATCTCCTCCAGTCCTGTCCAAGTTGATACAAAAGTTGAGTATTCATCCTTTCTGATGGAGATGTTAATATTCCATCATATATATGCACCATATCTGTTTCATTTGTTTGTGGAAAGAGTCAAAATGCCTCCAATGAACTTTTCAGTTTAAATATGTGAAAATGATTGAAAACTCTTTAAGTTTCTTTTTTTTCTTTCTTTTTTTTTTTTTTTTAAGATTTTATTGGTTTACTTGAAAGAGAGAGAGTGAGAGAGAGAGCATGATAGGGGAAAGGATCAGAGGGTGAAACAGACTCCCTTCTCCCGGGACTCTGGGATCATGACCTGAGCCATAGGCAATCACTTAACCAACTGAGCCACCCAGGTGCCCTCTTTATGTTTCTAAGCTACTTCAATTTGTGAGTTCAAGACCAACATTTCCAAATGCCTTAGAGCTATTCCTCATGGCATGGATGTCTCTTACAAACACTTCAAAATCAAAATGTCCCAAGTCAAATTGATTATTTTTGTTTAAACAATCCTCTGAGGATTAGTAAATGATAGCCATGATGTAAAAAAGAAAAAAAAAAAGAGGTAAAACTTAATAACACATAGAGTTTGCTTTTAACAGCCTTGGCATGGGGGCACCTGGATGGCTCAGTGGGTTAAACCTCTGCCTTTGGCTCAGGTCGTGATCTCAGGGTCCTGGGATCGAGCCCTGCATTGGGCTCTCTGCTCAGTGGGGAGCCTGCTTTCTCTCTCTCTCTCTCTCTCTCTCTGCCTGCCTCTCCACCTACTTGAAATTGAAATAAATAGTATCTTAAAAAAAAAAAAGAATGCTTGTCATTAACAGCCTTAGCATGAATGGCTATGGGAATTGAAGGAAATTATGATATTATTAACTAGAATATGTCTTGTATCTTGCACATTTTGGGTGGGAAGAGTTGCCTGATTAAGCAGATTTTAAGTTTTGATTGATTGATTGACATATAATTTGCCAGTTAATGCTGGGTCTAAGTGACCTTTCTAAATTGTGAAAAGAACAGGCAAGTTTTTACGCAGATATTGTAGCTTGACAAATAACGTGTTTCTCAATACTCTTTTTATTCAGAGCTGGTTGCTGGGAAGGGGGTGAGTATGAATTTGCGTAGAGACCAAAGGACCTTCAGGAAACAAATGGTTTGAGACCACAACTCCTTCTGTTATGAGTTTCTATATTATTAGATATTTGAGTTTCTATATTATTAGATATTTGCTGAATGATTTTCAAAGTATGCAAATGAAATTCATCAACCAGAAATGCTTTCCCATGTGCCTCACCCCTCCTGAACCTAAAAGAATGACAAAAGGAGGTCTTAGGATGAAAGTATAGACTGAAGGCTGGACTGAAAGCAAGAGCCTACTGTGTCTGTTGTGTAAAGAGATTGGTCTGAATGTAGCCTGTGATTGAATTCTGACTCCTGTGATCCAGTTAGGGTAGCTAGCATACTGGGTGTGTCTCACAATGGTGGCTTAGCCTAAGGTACTATGGGAATATAAATTAATGAGGTAACATTCATTAGTGATTAAGCAGAAGGAGTCTATAGCTAGATTGCTGAAGTGGAAACCTGTTTTGGGCATGTTACTTGTCCATGCTTCAGTTGATCTTCCTATAATACAAAGATAGTAATATTACATATTTCCTAGGATTCTTAGGAGGATTAATAAGTTAATATTTGTAAAGTACTTAGAATGATCTCTTTTACAGATAATAAGTGCTATATAAATGTGCTTGTTAAATCAGATGAAATCTCGGGAAGTCAGTGGCATAGCAGCTTTAAATATGACAGTGGTCAAACTGCCTTCTCTTTAAGAACTAGTTTGTCTTGTAGGGATTTAGTAACTTTAGTTACCTAATAAATAGTACACATTTTTCCTAAAATAGTTTCATTTTTAATTTTGTTTCCTTGTGTGTGCATGGATATTTTAAAAATCAGGATACATAATAGCACTAATGTTTTATTTAAAAATCTATAACTGAGTATCCTCTGACAATTCAAACAAGTTTTCCCAGTAATGGTTTTTAAAACAATTCTATAAATGTAAATGCAGATGTTTGGGTACTATAACATAAAACTATGTCTTTGGGCTTGTGTGTATAAGTAGTCAGATACATGTAAATCTGGCAGGTTGCAATTCCGGTTTATAATCAACACCAGCATGGAAAAGTGGACTGTTTTCAGAGACCTATTCCATTGGAAATGACATAACCACGTTCATTTCTCTGTCTTGTTTTGTGGCCTTAAACTGGGCATTGTCCCATTTTGTTCACTTCAGAGAGTCTATTAAACATTTGGTCATCCCCCTTCACTAAAACTAAAAATTACTTTTCATTAAAAAAAAAAAAAAATCATAGTTGATCCCTCCCAGTAACCATGATGAAATTGCAACACCAAGGACATAAACAGCATTAGCAAATTCAAACACTGTTTCCTTTAATTGCTTCAGGCATCTGAAAGACTAAAAGAACTATTATATTCTTAGACAAGGTTAGCCTTTGTAGGAAAACCAGAGACTTTAAAACTCATTAGATTTCTGCATTTGGTAATAGTTCTCAGCAGATCATTGTTATAAAATATAGAGTATCTTTTACACCTGAAACATAAATTTAATGACATGTTATTTTTGTAAAATATGAGTGCTTTATCTAAATTATAGCACTTGTCTATAATTTCACTATTATTATTTCACTTGTCCACTGGTCACTTATTTAACAAATCTAATCTTTGGAATATGAACAAAAATCTGAAATTAAACATAAAGGTGGTTGATAACTAACACACAGTCCATGTGCTTTTTTCAGGTTCCCACTTAGCGTCTATTTAGTCATGCTTTGAATCCAGGTCCAACAAGTTTGAAAGCCTGGTTTCTTGACCAATGTAGATTAGAGTCCGTGTATTTTAGGAGGGTAAGTTCAGAAGGTGTAAGTAAAGTCAGGTCAGCACCTGACTGGGCTTAACAATGCAGGACAACCAAAAAGATACAAAACTATCATACGGTTTTGCTTATTTGTGGAGCATTAAGGAATAACATAAAGGACATGGGGAGATGGAGAGGAGAAGTGAGTTGGGGGAAATTGGAAGGGGAGATGAACCATGAGAAACTGTGGTCTTTGAGAAACAAACTGAGGGTTTTGGAGGGGAGGGGTTGGGGGGATGGGTGAGTCTGGTGGTGGGTATTAGGAGGGCATGGAGCACTGGGTGTGTTGCATAAACAATGAATTCTGAAACACTGAAAAGAAATTAAAAAAAAAACACAGATACAGCATCTCACAAAAAAACATGAGGACATTGAGTTTAAGGGCAATTAGCCATTTATTCTTCAATAAAACCTAAAAATACCAAACACCAAACTAATATTTTTTTCTGAGTCATTAAAAATAAGTTAAATTATGCTTAGAATAATTTTAACACATTTTAGAAAGTTTCCAACCAAAAATATTTGGGGAGGGAATGATTTAAAGTGATGAACTCATGTAAGTGAAAAATCCACTTATATTCAAAACCTCATTCTCTGTATGTCTCTTGTATCTGTGGTTGTAATCTATAATCACCACAGAATTCATTATCCGGTGTCTCCTAATATTAATCCCCATTTTTAAGTTAGAAAATTTGGGGAAAAGATTTATACCATATGGAATATTTTGACAGAATAAGCTGCATTCTAGTCTTAGAGTTCCTGAAATTATTTTGGAAAGATTCCACTTATCTAGAATTTCATCTATTTTCAGTGCCCCAAAATACAGCAAGAAGATGAACATACCTCTCCTCTTCTTCTACCACCTTCTTCATTTTTCAGCTAACACATAGTTGAGAGACTCCAGGTAGTGCTTTATTCTTTCTCGAAGTCCATCCTTGTTTGACAGAAAAAAAAAAGAAAAAAAATTTTTTTTTTTTTTTTAAGAAGGCACAGCTTAAGAGAGAGACAGCTAGAAGCATGAGACCTGAAAAGGAAGCCAATTTCTGTCCTTCCTAGGATGTACCAGAAAGAAAGATGTGAAAGAAGTGATGACAATGTGAGACTTTTGCCAATTGAAACCAGATTTCAAAGATTATGGCTCAATGATATAAATAGGTACTGAGATGCCCAATTTTGTATAGTTGATGAAAACTCCAGAAATTCAGTTTCTAGCCTATCTCGGACTAATAGAGGTGGTGTGTTTTGTCCACAGGTATACATTGTAGCAAATAGTGCTCCCAAAAGTTCAAGGGCAAGACAATGTAATAGTGTTGTATTCATTATCATTGCTTTACCTTCTCATAAGTGTTCGTATGACATCTAGGTAGTGTGTTTTCTCCTAGAATCAGTTACAGCCTTTAGAACATAAACAAACATGAGTAGACAGAGTAAACTCATTTTACTTTGTAAAACCTAAAATTGTCCTTGCCTCAAGATATGAAAATATCTTATACAAAGCATTGGATTCCTCACCGATTTTATTTATAGTTATTAATCTCACCCACATCCTAATTACTTCTTTACAAGAGTCATCAAACTAACCCTTTGTGCACACTGTGTGAACATGGTAGTCACACATCCTCTCACCACTGTCTTTTTTAATGTACTTGGAGAAAATGTAAATTATGATTTGAATAGAGAAGACCTGTGGCATTTAGTCTCATTCATTTACATTCTGAAACATGATTTTGATTTGAGTTCTCATTATTTTGTTAATGTTTCTTGTTTATGTGACTTTTTGTTGTTTGGAGCCAAACTTAAGGATATTTTTAGGCATTTACAACTGATTTGTTGGTGATGGTTTAAATTTGATTGCAGGGAGTCTGAATGAAAATTTCTCATCAGAATTTTTATGAAGTGTATATTCAATTATAATTCGTTTATAACTGTAATGTCTTTAACCTTTAATAGCACAAGCCGCCAGCATAAAAAGCATGTTTTACATCATGGGGTCATGGAGTAAAGATTGTAGAGTTTTATTAGCACAAGCCTTGGGTAAAACTGGCATAGGTGACATTTGGCTTTGCTATTCATAACCTCATCTTTTTTTTTTTTTTTTCTTTCTCTGAAATGTGGTACAGCTGGTATTCCTTCTGGCCTCGAGCACCCCTGTGTGCTCTCTTTCCTTCTATCGACCCATACTTGCTGCCTTAGGAAATGTCTGATTTTAGTTTTCATCTCTTTGTATGAATTTAGGTCTACGTGTTACTCATATTGTGGAGGCAAAATTGATTGATTGGTCTCCTACTTAAAGTATTTCAGGTATCACTGAAGGTGGGAGAGGAGGCAGAGGGCCTTCCCAGTGACCTAGGGGTAAGGTCAGCCTTGATGACAGGAGCTGAAGGAGTCCAAGGGGAAAAAAAGAAAAAAGAAAAAATCTGAGCCAAACTTAACAAATATAGATGAATTTGGTACAATTGAATTTTTTTCATAGAATCATTGCAGGCTGAATGAAATTGGCAGGCTGAAAGTCAGATTCTGATGTATGTCTTTCCTGTTACAGACACTAATTTCATCCAGGAAAACTGTTTTGCAAACCACCTTGCATTTCTCTGTTCTCAGTGACATTGATCATCCTTTCCACCAGCCCATGATTAGACAAGACACCTGCACTAAAGACATGGGTCAAGGAATGCTTTTACATCGGAGTCAGCTATGGCTGCATGTGTGCAAGCAATAGAGACATTAGTGAGGAAAAATTAAATGGCTAGGGGAGACAAAGATGGTATCATGATCATTAGGAAAATGTTGATCAAATAACCTATTTTTTTCTTGATATAATCAATTAGTTTGCTTTGTTAGAATGTATCTCAAAATACACAGTACGTGAAAGGATTTTGACAAATTTATAAAAATCTTGATCTGATCCCACTACTTGATTTCTTCATAGACTAAGTCCAGTTTCCATTTTCAGCCTCATTTCTAGACATGATTTAGCCATTTGTACTCACTTGAGTCCATGTTTAATAAGATAGATATGGCATAAGATAGAATGGCATAACTAATAAGATAGAATGGCATAACTCCGGGGTAGTAAGTAGTTTATAATGTAGCTAAGGCATACGCAAAGTACATGAAGTAACTAGGACACATACAAAGACACAGGATGCACTTGATATAGCTTCCTGGAGTTTCAAATATTCCTCAAGATAACAATAATCCACATGGTAAACTATTTTAAAACATTATTTATAAACAAATATAGTCAGGGTTTGGAGTAGAATTCCCAATATTAATTTTTTAGTAGAGATCAAAACTTGAAATTCTACTTTGGTAATATTATTTCTATCTTCACCCCAGTGTTGCATAAAAACCTTCACCCTACTCCTTAGAGATGTTTAGGAACAGATATCTGAGAAGTACGTCATTACCTATGCTAGATTATTCACAGGTTTCAGAACATTCCAGACACTTATTTGCCTCCGTTCTTTTGCTTATGAATTCCCTCCATTTGGAACCCTTGGCTCATCTTATTTCTTTAGAGAATCCTCACTCAAGAAGTAGGTGTGTATCAAAAAAATTCTTTTTTTTTTCCCTTTCCAAACTTGCAAAATAAATAGTTTCTTAGCCCCTTCACATTTTTATGAACAACTTTTATGTTATACCATATTATCATTACTTACTTAACTTTTTTCCTCTAGACTGAGAGAATTGTAAGAGAAGGGACTGTTAAATTTTTGTTCCTTAGGTATGTGTAACATCTATGCCTATAGTATATCAGGTGTTTCTTGAATGAGTAATGAATTTGTTCGATATAGTAACATACATAATATAATATATATAAGTCCCAAGACATGGATCATAGCAAGAAGGTAGGCTGGTGTCTTTCATAGGACTATGGCTAATATACTAGAGGGAGCAAATATTTTGAAATCAGATCTAAGTTTGAATCTCAACTTCACTATTTCCTACTTGTATGAATTTGGGAAATTAATTTACTTTTTCTAAGTCTTAGTGTTCTCACTAAGTGTTCAAAATGGGGATCATAATAACTACCTCACAGTATGGTTGCATAGATTTGGAAATGATCCGTGCAAAATATCTGGCCCTTAGTAGGTACTAAATATTGTTTCCTTCTCCATCTTTACCAATTCTTCCCTATATGATATAATTTGATATAATCCTTATCAATTCCTCCTATATACTGGATAAACCTCAACCTGTTTAATCATCCCTTTCCAATGAGTCTTAATCTCAGAAAATGATGTCAAGAAAGGGAGAGGGCTGGTTAGGTCGAAGAATGCAACTGAGACAGAAGGATGAGGTAAATGAAATATCATGTTTATAATGGGAGGCCAAAAATAAGAGCAAATCCAAATCTAAAGATCCATAGCGAACCACCCTGACTAAAGATCCTAAGCAAGACAGAATGGATTGGCTGGAGATTCCCTTTGATGCATCCACATGGGTAGGGGAGTTAACTCTCCTTGGAGTACCTTTCACTGACTTTATGAGAAGGGAGGGGGTCAGCTAAAGCTTTGGGCTATTTAGAGATATACCAAAAATATATTACCAAAGCTTTAAATTTCTGCTCATCATATTTCCTCCTTGGGTAATTTGTAGAGATGGCCATCCCCCACCCCCCACCGCAACTAGTAAAATCTGTTTTAAGAGCAACTTGGAAGAGCAACTTAAGAGCAACTTGATTACAGATTGTTGTATCAAATTTAAAGACATGAAAACATTGCCTACTTTCAAGCAAGCAGAAAGCAGGAACCTGATAAAATAAGAAAGAGAACAGGTAGATTTAAAAAAAAAAAAAGGAAGTCAGGGAGTAATTAAAAATGTGATTTTTTAAAATTACATTTTAAATGTAATTTAAAAATTAAAAATAGCCCAATTTCTGATGGAATATTGTCAAGTGGCAGGTAGTTCTTATCAAAGGTGAGTTCTGAGGTATAGTTAATATCTACAGGGATTGAAAGGAGAAGAATATAGGATTGGGAAACCAAACTAAACAGATACTGGAAAAATCACACTTTCCAAGGCCCTTTCAGTTCACAAAACTCATGGGATTGGGAGGCTCTGCTTGGATCCTGGTCCACCATTCTTGTAGCTGAAAATCAGAGAAATAGTTCATCCTTTGAGTGGAAATGGATTAAAAGGGAGTTCAAAGAGAGTGGAGGATCATTCCTACAAGTTCCTTTCCTTCCTCTCTCCAGTCCCACAGATAAACCCAAATTGTCATCAGTTTGGTGTAATCCCACACGGGCACTTCTCCTGGCTTTGCTTTTTCCTTTGCATTCTCTTTTCTCTCTCCATCTCCCTCCTGCTTCTGATGTTGACCTATAGACAACACAGCAGCATGAATCTGTGTTCTTTTCCAAATATTGGCGCAAAATGGTATGGAGAGAAATAACTTCCCTTTTCTAACATTTTCTTTTCCTGACTCCATACCTTTTTATCCTTTACCCATCTCTACCAACTCTGGTGATTTTAATAAAAGGTTCTCTAATAGCTGCTACTTAAATACCTCTTCTTGAAAATGTTTAACTTCAACTGATTAATATAATGCTCATAGACATGATTTTGGAACGGAATAAGAACATTATTCAACAGAATAAGGATAAACTTGCTCATTAACTATCAGTTCTCCTAGTGAACTTTTCTCACATGGGATCTCTGCTACTGATATATTTCTTTGGTTTGAGGTAGAGATGGTTTAAGATAACATGTTGATAACATGTTGACTCCTAGTTAGCCCTAAGGACTACCTATCCCTTTCCTAAGACCTAAGGAAAATACACTGTGTCTTTGTTACTGACACATAGGCTAAAGTCAGGAAACTCTTCAATAAAACTAAGTAATACTATTTGATTCCACCTACAGAGGTCACTGGCATGTTATTTGTGGTCATCTTAAGAAAATGTAGTCTGTCCAAGAATGGAAAAACAAAATTAAGTACTTGTGAATTAAATAGCAAACTAGTTCAGTAAGTATATTTCTTGAAAACACATTTGCTGAAAAATCCCATAACATTACATAGAATTTGGTGGTAACTTTAGTTACTGGTATAATTTTAAACCACCAGTGACTTATTAACTTGAAAAGACTTTTATGGGGTCACCTAATTGAACTCATTCTCTTCAGCTGAAAGGAACCCAAAATAGATGGTTTTCTATCATTATTCTAAACATATTCGAGACCAGAGATTTTGCAGCTTCCTTCAGTAAAACAGTGTGAGGTAGCTGAGTCATTCCTTGAGTTTCCCAAGTAGCAGCAGTGGATCCGCACTGCAGAGGTTGGAACTGGTCTGCTCCCTCCTTGCTGCAGAAAATAGCAGGGAGGAGGAGAAGGGGCTGCACGAAGGAAAATGAAAGGTACGACTACCCCCTGTAGAAAAGGCTGAGCTTTACTTGAGTTGCTGAAGTTTATTACTTGGAAGAGTTAAGAACATGCTTGGCATTTATCAGGGATAACTTGATCTGATTTAAATATATGAGCACTGCCACCCACTGTTACTACTACCCACTGTCAATGGGGGATGTGGTTCCACACCCAGGCAGCTCGTGCCTCTTGTGTATAATTTTGTGAAATTACTGCCACATGCAAAACTGCAATTTGGATCAGTGGGACTTTACTGATAGCTTGAAATTCTTCCTGCCAGGGGATCTTGTGTGACTGTGACCTCCAAGTATCCCATGACAGCCTAGATATTCTGTGACAAGGATTCTTCATCATTTTGGAGCATAACCTCCTTGAGAAAATAAGGACCACTATTGACATAATACACAGGAAACTGTGCAGACCCCTTGGTGCCCATCCGTGAGTGCCTGAGTCACCTTCCACCACTGACATCACAGAAAATAGCAAGGATAGCTGGCCAGACTGAAGGGCTCACATTTTCTTCTTTCTTTCTTTCTTTCTTTCTTTCTTTCTTTCTTTCTTTCTTTCTTTCTTTCTTTTTTTTTTTTCTTTCTTTCTCTCATTTTAGAAACAGCACCACCAGGAGCAGGGACTTTCACATATACAGTAAAAATGTACAGTATCTTCAATGCAAAGTTGGATGGGTGCCAACCCCCTCCCCCTCTCCACCCAGAAGCATCTTCATTTGAATTTAAAGGGGTGGATGAGTGACAGCAAGACTCTGTTCTCCTTCTGACAGGGCTTTGGCAGATCATTGGTTGTCATCAAACCTATTCCATTTCTTGCTCCCTGCCAGGAATTCCACCTACATGCCTGATGGCAATTAGTCCCTTGTAGGTGCTAATGAATAAAACGCAGCACGTAGACTTCACGAGGATGAAAAAGCCTACGATCCAAATCTAGAGTCACTCCAAGTATCAGTCCCCCACACCAGTCCCCCTCAAATGTAGCTTTCACTCTGTCCAGCACATGCTGGGGCCGGCCAGCCTGTCCCCTCCTCTGCACACTGCAGCACAGGAAATAGAAGGGAGCTATGTGATAAAGACAGGGCTCAGCAGAAATCATGATTTTAGAACCTGAAGTGTTACCTGTTTTTTTGTTACTGTCACAAGCTGCTACAGGTTTCGGACCGTCTGTGCTGGGGCTGAATCTCCAAACCCAAAATATGCTTTGGAAGAAGTGTTTGGAGACCATGTTGAAGAGCATTCTGCCCTGAGTAGGGTTAGTTGATCAGTGGTTCCCAGGACCTGGTGATAATCAGATGCTCCTAAGCAGCCTTTAAATGTACAAATTCCCTGGCCCTGTCTTTAGAGAGGCCTAGGATAAAGACTGAAAATCTAAATTTTAAAAATCTTCCCAGATCAATCTGATAATCCTGCCAGGATTGGTGCTCCAGGAATAGATGAGCTCCTGTGTCCCATTCAACTCGAAAACTCTAGGACTATGTCTCAATTGAAAAGTTGTCAGAGATTTCGCTCACTATTTATCTGTACCTTTACTATGTCCTGAGAATTTAATGTAAGTAAACAATTCTCTTTTGTAATCTGGCTATCTACCAGAGATGAATCAATCTTCAAATATTCTTTTGAAATGAAGCTGTGGTGATTTTTAAATTTTTCTTTAATATAACTTAGTTTTATACCTTTCTACGTAATAAGCATGTATTTTTTTATAATTAAGGAAAGTCAGCAAATGGTACTTTTAAAGATTTTTTCTGCATCCCAAGAGGAACTAATTTGCTCACAGGGAAAACTGTATTTTAATACAATTGCTATTCTTTAAATCCTCTGTTTTCATTTATATGTTTAAAAAGATTACTTAGAGGGGCACCTGGGTGGCTCAGTGGGTTAAGGCCTTTGCCTTTGGCTCAGGTCATGATCTCGGGGTCCTGGGATCGAGCCCCACATCGGGCTCTCTGCTTAGCAGGGAGCCTGCTTCCCCCTCTCTCTCTGCCTGCCTCTCTGCCTACTTATGATCTCTCTCTCTGTGTCAAATAAATAAAATCTTTAAAAAAAAAAAAAGATTACTTAGAAAAGGGGTCCAGAGACCTTACCAGACTGTCACCTTGACAATCCAAAAGGGCGAGAAAGATAAATAAAAAAGGTTAAGGACACCTGATAGGCCACAAAGACCAGTTTCTTACTCATATTTTGTGTGCACAAAACATTGCCTTTCTAGGGTCTCAAAGCACATTATAAAACAATTGCTAAAGCTTTAGAATGATGTGTATAGTTTGGTCTCCTCTAATGGTAGCAAACCAAACAAAGTGGCAAGAAACAAATTTTTCTTCCAGTTTTCATGGGCTCCAAAACTTCAGATAGTTTGAATAGGATTCCCTAGAGCATTCAAACTCCATCGTGTTTATCAGAAAGAACTTAATCCAAACCCTTTGAGGTTTGTTCTTCTCTAGTCAATATCTATTTCGGCAAAACAATCATGGTTTTAAAGTATAACAGAGAAGCAAGGAAGAAAAGAGAGATTTTTCTTTCTGATAGTGAAATGGGCAGGTGCAGTTGAGACTGAAAGGCCATAATTAAAACATTGTTCAGCTGAGGCACTGTAGAAGTTCATGCAAGACTGCACAAATCCTCCCCCTGCCCCACACACCCGAGTTCAAGGTTTTGGCAGGAAAGGAAGCCCAAGGTGCACTGCTATTCAAGAAACAGAGCCCCGGAGCCTGAACTTTAGTACCCTTGAGGGACACATGGAAGAAATTCTATACTGCTAGACCAGTAAAATTGGCCTGTTTAAATCTATACATTTTAAACCACATAAGAAAGGAAAGGATAATAAGCACTTTTTAATTGAACATATAGTTATATGGCAGGACTTATGTATACACTGGAGTTTTAAAGATCTAATGAAATAAATATTATTTCTATTATACAGATGGGAAAGTAAATTTGGAAAGTTATGTAACTTGTCCAATGTCAAAATCAGAAGTATTTATTTTAATTGGCTGAATTCTGGGATGGACACCATGTTTTTGTATGATCATATTAGAATATGCAGACTAAGAAAAGTGATGAAAACGTGGTTAAAAAATTCCTGATTATCCTCTCAACCCATTCCTATGGCAGACCTAATAAACTGATGATTTTATTTTCTGTGTGTGTGTTTGTTTTTTCGCTTTTTTTTTTTTCCCTTTCTGGCCCAGAAACCTGCCCAAGGAAACATTCAAGGAAGTTACTATAGGTCACCTAGTGTTAACACATAGATGACACCAAGTACCAGCATAGCAAGGATCAGATGGCAGGGTGGAACTCTAGAGGAGACAGGCAGGAGCTAGTTGATGGAGCTTCCTGGTCTCTGGCTTCTTTCCCAGCCCTGTGGAAGGGCAATTCCACAGGGAATTCTTATATCCCTTAAAAAAAAAATCACCCACCGTGGGGCACCTGGGTGGCTCAGTGGGTTAAGCCGCTGCCTTCGGCTCAGGTCATGATTTCAGGGTCCTGAGATCGAGTCCCGCATCGGGCTCTCTGCTCAATGGGGAGCCTGCTTCCCTCTCTCACTCTCTGCCTGCCTCTCTGCCTACTTGTGATCTCTCTCTGTCAAATAAATAAATAAAATCTTAAAAAAAAAAATCACCCAAATAATTGAGATTGTAGTTTGCTTTGTTCACCTTTCTGTAGAATCATTTGTAGGCTCTGGATTCAGAGGAAATAGATTGCTTTAATGCAAAGGATTTATATCTGTGGAAGAAACAACTTACTCCTTGACTAGGGGTTAAGGCAGCTTTCTTTCTTGTGTTTTTTTTTTTATTATTATTATTTTAATTTGATAGAGCTTTCCCACATCTCTTTGTGGGTAGCTGCCTCCTCTGCATATGCATAAACCAGCTGTCCTTTGGAATGACACAGGCCCCCACAGTGTCATGGGGTAAGACTGGGGGGAGTTGACTGAGAACCTTGAACAGCGATGATGGGTGCTGCTACCAGCAGTTGTGGGCTAGGTAATATTTGTCATGCTTCAAAGCCAGAAGGCCAAGACCTTTGACCTGGACCACCATCTTTCAGGCTGCAGACCAAGGATTGCTGAGGCCTAATATAGGCAGGGAGTCAATCAGGAGAACTTAAGAGGGGGGAAAAAAAAAAAAAGACTCTGCCTTTGCTTAGTTCTCCAGATTGGCTCTCCAGATGGCCCTCTTTTCTCTGGTAAATTATGCAACAAGCTGCTTCAGCCGAGTTTTGCAGACCTGGATGATCTTGAACTGATTTCAACAAACGGGCGGACTTGTGGGGTTGCAGGGCTTTCTCTTAGTCCTTTCATCCGAGGAAGAACACTGGGGAAGGAAAACCAGATAATTTCTGGTACCAGTCACAGAAATAGAGTGATACACATACAAAAAGTACTGTTGCTATATGCCCACCTTATAAGAAATGATTTTGAAGAAGCTAAGAGGCTATCTCATTAGGAAAGGTTAGAGTTCATCAAGATTATTCCACAGAAAGGTATTTGGCTTTGCAAATTCTCACTAATTATATGCCAGGATCATCTCTAGTAATACTACTGGAATTGAAAAAGTAGAAACATTGCTTTACAGCATTAAAAAGGTAGGAGAGTCTCACTCTTTGCTGCTATTAACATGTCCTGGAACAAAAATCAATAGTGCATGTACATGAGTCTCTTATTATTTCTTTAATTTGCAGAATGTCTCTTCCACTGTACTCTCCTGGCTGAGGCAAGATGGCTTCACCCATCAAGCCCCAGGACTGCTCCTGGTGATGAGGAAGATGAATTGAGGGAGGGTGGGCAGTGGGTGGCAGGACCACACTCTGCTTTCCTACCCCTAAAAGCCAGATCATGGCCTGACACAGATTCTTCCTATCCCTGAACTGGGAAGTAGAGGCATTGGGGCCAGATTTGCCACCGAGCAGGGAGGGAGGCAAGAGTGAGAACAGGAGGCAGAGTCAATAGGCCAAGTGGCAGGGGGAGCAGATGGGTAGGTGGTGACTGAGCTCAAAGCTACAAATGAAGAGTTATAGGAAAGGGGAACAGCCCACTAAGAAGTATAATTCAGGAACTAAAAGGAAAGAGGAAACAAAGTTCCCGTGGTAAAATTATTTCTTGAGGAGATGAAAGTGTACAAAAGCCACATTAAAATTCACCCCATCATTCATTTTTTTTTCCAGTCATCCATTTAACCCAAACATGTTTAAGCACCTTTCAGACCCTACACTGTATGTTGGGATGCAAATGGGAACAAGATACGGTCCATGCGCATAGTCAAGTACATGGGTGAAATCATTAAAAAATAACTAAACTGTGATGTGATAAACTGCCTAAAGAGAAATATCAGGAACTATAGGGACACAGAGGGAAGACTGACCCAAGGAGTGAGATATAGGGGAAGCTCAATAGAGGAGAAGTTACTTTTATTGGATCATGAGATTGGTCAGAGTTTTTCAGATGACAAGAGGAAAAGAGCATTCTCAGGGATGGGAACAGCAAAGCAATGGCATGGATGCAGAGGTGGAAGAGCCCACTTGTGTGTGTAACAGTGGTACTTCTGAGACAACTTTGGAGGACAGGCTAGGGAAGCAGGAAGTGGTCATCCAAGAATATGGAAAGGACCTGGCACCAGACTTACATGTCATGCTAAGAACTTTGGATTGTCCTTTGGAAAATAGAACACATTTGAAAAAGAGAGAGAAAGAAAAAAAGATTAGTAGAGAGTAGAAGGTTGGTAGGGAAAGGATTAGTGACTCTTTAAATTCTAGATTCCTAAACCAGAGCTTCTTTTCTTTCTCTCCTTCAAGCATAAAGCCAATAACTATCTAGTAGAGTGGGGCCTAATCAATTTAGTGGCTCCAAATATAATTCACAGCTGATTCAGTTATTAGTTATGCATCTGAGAAGATACATAACCACTGTAAACTAACGGTGAAGAAAATGGTAGTATGAATAATTACTATTTGTTTATTCAGACACTACCACTAGGAACACGTTCTACCAGTCAGATGCTGTGCTTGGCACTGGTTAAGTTACCGTCATGTTTTCTGACCTCCTGAAGCTTTTGATGAAAATGGAAAAATAGTAAACATGTAAATAAATACATAATTATAAATCATGATATAGCAAATGAAGGAAAAGACCAGAAAATCAAAAGTGACACAGGGTAGAGGGATGGTACCAATTTTATATGGCATGTGAGTGGGAGATTGATGAAAAGGGTCAGATTGTAGGAGACGGAGGGAGAGGAGTATAGGATAGGACATGTGAGATGATGTTGGAGAAATAGTGAGAAGGCAAAATGTGCATCGTCTTACAGGCAGCCTATGAGTTTATTCCATTATTCTACATAGAGCTGAAAGCCCATTAAAGGAGATGCTTTGAGTTTTTTAAAGATCACTGTGGACACTATGTGAGTGGACCTGAGGAAGGAAAGATTAGAGGTGGAGAACCTCAGCCAGAGGGTAGTGTGCTAGGAAAGACATAATGGTAGCTTAGGAAATAGCTGTTCATGGAGACTAGAAAAATGGATGAAGAGGAGTGTTTCTGAGGACCCAATATAGAAGTAACTAGAAACACTCTGTTTAAAGTAGAGGAAAATAGAGGAAATTTAATTTATGGATTTGCTAGTCAGGTGATGGAAGAGCTAAGCTAGTAAGGGAGGATGAGGCAAACTTGACCTTAAGAAGACACTTTCTTCCTACTCTGCTGAAGAGACTAGAAGGAAGGTGGCACCATGAGGGCTTCTGGGCTAGAGTCACTCAGTGAAACTTAGAGCCATCGCAAAGATGCTTACTTAAAATGACGTGGAGGAAGAAATACCCTTTTCTCTCGTTTCGTCCTATTCTCTGCCTATCAATGCCCTCCATTTGTGGAATACAGCTGGAAACCATCTGGTATAGGAGCCTGGAAACACACTTTTCAGAGCTAAGTTTCCTATATCATAGGACAGAGAAGATAAAAGGTGAAGAATAAAGCTGAATGCAAATAAGTCCAGGACTGATATAATATGATATTTGTATTTTAAGGTAGAAATAACATGACTTGGTGATAAGTAAGGTGTGGGGAGCTGAACAGAGAAGAAACGTCAAGAATGATCACTAGGTTTTTGGCTTGAGAAATGGTACCATGTGAGAATGGTGAAGACAGTAGATTTGGTGAGGAAAAGCATAAAAAAAATTCAGTTTGGGAGCAGTTAAATCTAAGATGCCCATTAGATGTATATTTAAGAAGTCATTAAATCAGGGGCACCTGGGTAGCTCAGTGGGTTAAACCTCTGCCTTTGGCTCAGGTCATGGTCTCAGGGCCCTGGGTTGGAGCCCCACATAGGGTCTCTGCTCAGCAGGGAGCCTGCTTCCCCCTACTCTCTGCCTGCCTCTCTGCCTACTTGTGATCTCTCTCTCTCTGTCAAATAAATAAATAAAAATCCTTAAAAATAAATGAAGAAAGAAAGAAAGGAGTCATTAAATCAGTAGGTTGAATTTACAGATCTTGAGCTCAAAAGAAAAGTTAGAGCTTTTAGTTTGGGAGTTATCAACATTTAGATTGTATTTACAGCCATGAAAATTTGGTGAGGTCACCAAGAAACAGAACTTAAAATAAAAAGATGGATAGGATTTATACCTAAGAAGCCCAACATTTAGAGGACAAAGGAGGAATTGTAAAGGAGATGGAGGAACCCCATTAGAGCAAAACAACAAACAAACAACAGCAAAAAAAAAAAAAACAACAAAAAACCAACAACGTTGACTGACAGCAAAATATCCTTAAGTTACAACTTACTTTTCTGCTCCCCTTTTAAGCAGAACTTCTTGATTCAGTTGTCTTTATTATTGCTGACTCCTTTGTTCACATGTTATCCTGAGCCCCATCTACCCAGAACAGGTTACCCTATACCCCTCACCACAATCAATTATGTCAAAGCCATTAATAACTTTTACATTTATGAATATTAATAGTCAATTCTCAGTGGCTCTTACATGACCTATCACTTCACTTATGAGAATGAGAGCTGGTGCTATTAATAACTGTGCTGAGAACAAGTGTGATAGAAGACTGTCCTAGGTAAACCAAGATCTGTGGTCTCCATATCTATTAGCAGAAGTAGACAGGATTTTCACTCTCTCCTTGATGCATTTGTCTTATGTGGTGTTCAGGGCATCACATCTGATGTCTTTTCTGACTCATCTTAGTTCTTCTCTGTCTCCAGTGATATTTCTCTTATCAACTAGACGATCTCACTTTGGAGTGCCATAGGGCTCACAATTCTTTTCATCCCTATCAAAACCCATTTTCTTGGTGATCACATTCAATATCATCAATTTCAGTCTATCTGTATACTAGCCACTCTCAAATATTTCTCTCTAGTTTGAAAATCTCTCTCAACTCAAATATTCAACTACACAATACACCCATTTCTACAACTGAAACTCTGACCATCCTCCCCTACCTGTTTTATAATCTTTCCCATTTCAAGTTAATGCAGTTCTATCCAGGTTTTGTTTAGGTAAAAAACCTTGATGTCATCCTTGACTTCCCACTTTTATTTTCACACTCAGATCTAACTCATCAAGAAAATACCAGCATCTGTCACCGCCAGGTATTTCCATAATCCAAATGTTCCTTACCACATCTACCATAACCACCCTGATCCAATGATTAGACAATGCGGCTACTTCCTTGCTTCTGTCTTGCCCCTAAATACTCTTCTCAGTTCAAAAGCCAGTGTAGGGGTTCGTGGTGGCTCAGTCAGTCAGTTAAGCATGTAACTCTTGGTTTCAGCTCAAGTCATGATCTCAGGGTTGCGGAATCTAGCCCTGCACTGGGCTCCACACTTATCAGGGAGTCTGCTTCTCTCCTTCTCCCTCTTTTCTCCCTCTGCCCCTCCCCTACACTGGGATAAATAAATAAATAAATCTTTAAAAAAAAAAAAAGCCAGTGTGATTCTGTGAAATATGTTGGATCTTGTCACTTGCATGCTCAAAATTATGCAGATTCCTGTATCACTTAGAATACAAAGCCAAAGCCCTGAAACACCTACCAACCTCCCAAGCCTCCTTGCCTGACATTGCCTTCTCAGCCTCCTTGTCGGTCCCCAAGCCAAGAATACTCCTGACACTGAGCATCTGCTCAAGCTATTCCCTCTGCTTGAACAGATCTCTCCCCGTTTACTCACACGGCCCCTCCATCCTTTTTGCTCAAATGTCATTTCAGTGAGAGATTCACTTTTCTCTGTAACATTTATCATTATCTAATATCCATCGTATGTGTTTACTATTGTCTCTCTACACTGGAATGCAAGCTCTGTGAAGTTGGAGTTTTTGTCAGTGTTGTTTGCTACTACTGTATCCCACCTCTTGGAACTGTGCCTGATGCAGAGTATAAACTCACTCAATATTTTTAAAATAACAATGAATAAAAAAGTTGGTCATAGAAGTAGAAAGAAAACCAGGAGAGGATTGTGTTACAAAAGCCAAGAGAAGAGTGTTTGACAAAGAAGAGAGTGATCAGTGGCACCCGGTGCTGTTGAGACATCTCCTGAGTTGGGATTTGACACCATGGAGGTCTCCAATTATCTTGGCAAGAGTAGTTTCATTGAGAAGGTGGAGGAAGAAGACAGACAGAAAGGACATACAGGCTGGAGGTAGTAAAGGTTGAATGGGAGATGATAAAGGGGATACTTCAGTGTGCATAGCCAGGAAGCTTGGAGAGACAGAGCTAGGAGGGAGGGCTAAAGCGGAGCCAAATCAGTGCCATCATCGATACACAAGTAGCCATACTCCAAAACAAAGAACTTTCTTTGATTCTTAATCTAACATCCAATCATAAAAGCCTAACAACTGAATCTCAGTTCAATTGAATTTCAGTTGTTAGAAAGACCTCTCAATTCCATTTACTCTTTCTGTTGTCACAGTCTTAGCTCAAAGTACCTTGACTTTAGTATTTCATTAAATTCCTTGCCATCAGTAAACAGACTGGCCTCAGGCTCATCACATTTTTGGAGTTTCCCTCAGGGGAATTAAATAGGCTAAGATAAGGATTAACAGAGGTCAGGGCTAAAGAAAACAAATAAACAAAACAAACCAGAATAGTAGGGATGATCTTCCAGCCCCAACAGTCCAAAAACATGTCCAAAGAGGCTTATCAAATTTGTCTAACCCTTACCAAGATCAATAATCAGGATAATGAAGGTTAGAAAAATTGGTGTGGTATCCAGATTTTCAGGTTACAGCTAGTCTCCATGTGTGATGACTTTGCAAGCCAAGAAAAGACATTCAAACTAAAGATGTGAGAATACAGGCTGCATGGTCTATGCCTGGATAAAAAGAAACTGACAGAAGTAAATGGAGTTATTACTGTTCTCAGCTGATGGGCTGGGACAATGAAATGACTACTAAAGAGTAGAAAGAATGAATAAAAGGACACCTAGAAACTAAGCAGAGATTTTAAGAACAGATGGTTCATGTGGGAGGAAGGTAGATGGGAGACTATACATCCAGGCTCCCGGGGGCACAGGACTCCAGGATCAGGATAGCCGGATATTTTCACATCTTCTTTTCTGAACGCAAGGAGACTCATAGTATATCTCCTGGTCTAGTTTTTATTAAACTAGGCTCTGAGTTGGTGAAAAGCCTAATTACAGATGCTAAACTGAGGCTAGAGGAGGCTGTGGCCAATACAGGTCTTCAACCTCCAGACCCCAGAGCTCTCCATTACACTATGGAACCACTGGTCTTCACACCTTCATTCTCTCTCTTTAGTTCCATTCCTTCCTCTTCAGGAACACTAGAGTTATCTTCCTAAAGCACGTTCTGATCATGCCACTTTTGTGACTTCAATCACATAATCACTCTCCACTTAACAGCGTTTACTCTGACTTGACTTTCAAACTCGTATGCCCCTCCTCTTCTCTCCATTCTCTGACCATGTGAATAGGGCCACACTCTCATTCAGGTCATCTACTGCCACTGCTACCTCAGTTCTTACTGCTGCGGGGCTTCACCTTCTCCCTGCTCTGTCAGATGACCTCCCACTGGCCATGTGTCAAAGTTCATTTTACCATCAGCCTTCCCCAGGCATAGAATAGCATTAATCATTGTCCTCTGTTCTTTTTTGTTTAGCTGTTTACTACTAGTACAAGAGCTTATAAACAGTTATAAAATATAGTATAATGGTACAAATATGAGATTTTGCAAAAAAGATAGAAAACAAAACAAAACAAAAAAGTTCTGGCTGGCTTAGATGTTAAGCTTCTGCCTTCAGCTCAGTTCATGATCCCAGGGTCCTAGGACTGAGCCCCATGTTGGGCTCCCTGCTCAGCCGGAAGTCTGCTTCTCCCACTCCCCCTTCTTGTATTCCCTCTCTTGCTCTTTCTCTCTCTGTCAAATAAATAAATAAAATCTTTTAAAAAAAAAAAAAACAGCCCTGGGGACTGGAAATGAAACCAGGAACGAGACTGATGCAAACATAAATTTTACAGGGTCCAATGAAATTGTGTATGCCTAATTGTATACCTTAATCATTAGACCACAAATTTAGCTTTAAACCTTTAGCTAAGATGAGGAGAGAAATTGGTCAGTTGCATAATATCTTCTTGTCCATAAAATAAACACCAAACTGTTGGTTAGCAGATGCACAACTTAGTCCTCATATTTAAACCAGAAGAGATTTTTTTTTTCCAAAGGATTAACCTATAAAGAGTAAACTGCAACAGAAAACATCTTTAATAAACATCTCCACAGCAGAAATAACTCCTAGTATCATAGGTTATGCCTTAAGGACTCATGGCCTCTCAGCAAAGTGCAATTCTATAGGGGAGCCTGGTCCAGACTGTCTAATTCTCATTTTCTCAGACTTGATCTAGAGAGACAATACTGTTTACTTAGAAATTCTCCAGTTTCTTAACCTCTCCAAAATTCAACACACATTTTTCTGAACATTTTCCACTTATTAGCACTCAAAAACCTTTTAAAACACAAGAACCTCACAATTGAAGAATTTATAGAGGAATGGACTATCTTTAGGAAATTCTTTATATAGGTTTTTTTGTTCCTTATGTATTTAGAATGCAAATATTGTGGTCCCGGTGAAAGACAGAATCATATGTTTCGCTACCCATTTAGCAGTCTGGTCACAAGTGGGAATGACACACTAAGTTACTGACTGGGGACACATACCTAACTAAAAGGCTATCCTACCTTAACTGAGAAGGGAGACAAAAAGAACTTATTGGAAAGATAAAAATCATCCTTATAATTTTTGAATCCTTATTCAAACTTATAAAAATTAACCACAAATCTCCTCTTCGTTTTGTATGATCAAAAGAGTTTGTCTTAAAAAACTTCCAAAAAATGAAAAGACTGTTTACATCATCATTAAATAGTCTGGATAAAGCATCCATAGGATGCCTAGCCTTGACCAGGGGCTAATTTGGGACATTATTGAGAATTATATCAAGGTAAATATATGAGGTAACTTGCTGAATAAGATTGCTAACACATCAGTTAAACATCAAAGAACTTTCATTTCATTTCAGGAGAGATTTTCTATAACTTTTCATTTTGGCAATAATTAGATAGGAAAACCACTTGCCCATAATTTTCTGCTCTTTGGCACTGACCTATGAACCGTGAATGGTTCAGACTCTGATTTGCGGGCAGAGTGGTGCCACAAATCTTCTCTCCCGGGTCCTTCCACTGCTAAGAAGCTCTTATTCTCTAAACAAGCCTGGGTATTAATGAAGGACTACATCAGATGCCACAAACTAGAAGCAAATGTCTTAGCACTTCAGATAATTTCTCAGTTTTTGTCTCTAGCATTTTAAAGCTTTGAAAATGTAATGACCCGGATGAAAGCAGCAATAAAAACAACAGTGTTTAGCATCATCTTGTATGTTCATGTGACAGAACAAGTTATGAGACCATGGTTCCATTTTTTTCAAATCAATTCTTTTGAAAGTCATTATTAGAATCTATTAACAGCATCGCTGGCCTTTGTATCAGGCAAAGTAGGTTTAAAGCAATAGTTCTCAACTGGGATCAATTTTGCCATCCAGGGGACATTTGGTAATGTCTGGAAACATTTTTGATTGCTATAACTGGGAAAGGGAACACTTCTGGCATCTAATGAGGGGAGGGCAAGAATGTTGCTAATATTAAGTAAGGTGCTATGGATCAATTTATTTTAAGAGAAGCTTTGAGAAGCCTTAGAATGAACGCCATAGAGAAAGAGCTCTGTCTTACTGACATGAGGAAGCAAAGTGGAGTTAGATGCATGAGGCCAGCAAACTGTGGCGGGAGGTAGCCCTAAGTAGGCTGTGCCAAACACAGCACTTCACAGAACTTAGCAGAGACACTCTAATGTGGTGATAAGAAGATGGGGTTTTAATTCATTTAGATCTTTAGTATAATGTCAAATCTACCACCTAATAGTTTCATAAATTTGGATAAGCTATTTAATCTCACCAAGTCTTAATTGGCTTCTCTGAAAAAGGAATAATAGTGATCACTTCCCAGGGTCATTGCGGGAGTTAAATAGGATGTTTATAAAACTCCTAAGTCAGTGCCTGGGACATGGTACTTAATATTTGTTGATTTATCTTAAAGTAAATTCTTTGCATCCTGAAGAATGCCATAGTTAGCCCCAGAAAGACTAATGGGAAGATCTTTAAAGTTTGAGATATATGACTCTAAGTTTCACTTTTAACATTTAAACAGTATGACTCTATAACAATATTATTTCAAAAGGAGAACATTTCCAAATCTTGTGTTTCTAGGATAACCCATTTACCAAAGCCATTAGCAAATTTTACTAATAATGATTAACTGTAAATTTCTACAATTGTAGGAGAATGAGCTGTTATGTACTATAGACACACAGAATATGAATATAATTTGTTGTAAGAGTAGAGCAGTGGATATCTATTGTTATACTTTCCTGGACTAATGCACACACTTTTGCTGGGACATATTTCTTCTTCTTTAATGTTGGGGCTTAAATAGAAGCTTCTCTCAGTTTATGAATCCTTTCGCCTTTCATTCCAAGCGAAGACATAAACCCAAGCTGGAACAACATTCTTGTCACCCTCCAGCTATTCCATGCAAATATGGCCTCCTGTTCTGTATTATACCAATAAAGCCCTTTCCTGGGATTTTAAGTTTGGGATCAGAGAGAGAAAAAGCAAGTTTGAACTCTCTGTGGTGGTGAAATTGGAACATATAAGCCAGGTGGGTTTCCCACAATCTGAGAAAATGAATAAGAAGCAGAGATGTGGGCATGTGCATATATCATTCTGAGGGGTCAAGGCAGTGACAGAGACTCCCCCATGATAGGCATATCTCTAGGGCCTGACTGTCCACCTGCTAAATCCCCTGCCTTTTTCCATGTGTGGGTATGAAGCAAAGAATTCTCTCTTCGGCCTAATCTAATTCTGTTTGGTTTTCAATCCCTTAAAACCATAAACGTCTTGAATAAGTCAGGTGAGTTGTAATCAGTTAAAAAAAGGAAAAAAAAAACTGTTTCTGCATGTGTCTAACTGGAGGTTATTAGAGTGAGGGCTGAAGGAGTAAGAGATTTATTTAGTCAGATAAACTCTAGTTTATCTAGACGTCACAAGTTGGTTGTGGGAACTTCCAAGTTAACTGATTAATTAATCTAAGTTTTAGATTCAGTCAGGAGACAGAAACCACTCTAATTGATTTAACAAAGAGGACCCTGTATAAAGAATGGCCTATTTTGTATGGAGCATCTCAAAGAGTAGAAGGAGAATTCTAAAGTATCATGGAAGTAACAACTACCGGAAACAGCCAGTACCCACAGGGCTGCGGGACGTAAGGGAAGAGGTTGGAATTATGAACCCTTCCAAGGTTGGGGGAGCCACACGGTGGGCTGGGACCCAGACCTATGAGAGGGTGTCCTCAGTGGGTGCCCATACCTCTGGGGCAGTTTCCTGAGACTGACTCTGTCATTGTAGGAAAATCAGCCAGCTAGATAGATTCAGCTGCTGCTGCAGGAAGGCACGGTCACGGCTGGGGTGAAGGAGCATGGCTCCGCTGCTGAGCACAGACGGGGAGGAATGAGTCCTGCCGGCTCCCTCTGGCACTGTCTATTGGCAGAGCATAACAAGGAGGCCTCTGACAGGCAGAAATGTGCTGTCAGCGTCTCAGGCCCAGAACACAGAGCTGCTGGTAGAGGTAGGTTTGAAGCTGAGGGACAACAGTTTAATAACTGGCACAATCTGTAAGGATAATGAACTATGCTTCTGGAGGACTGGGAGATCATAACCGACACAAGTCTTAAGAACATTCCCTGAAAGTAAGTAGTAGTTCAGCTAACAATTCTTTCCCTTCCTCCAGTGATAATTTGGTCTCCTGAGACTGCTGCAGGTCCTGGTGGAGGTGCCTAGGTCTCCCTCCTCCCCTGGGAAGGACTAGTCATTTGTCTTCATTAGGGTCAATGTGATGCTGTATTAGATGGCCCCACATCAACTTCCCAAGCTTTAGCTGTAATTAGTCATTTCCAGTCTGTTCCCTGCAATTCCGATTTTCCTTTCTCTTTCATCATTTGCCTTCATAGAATGTATTTTTCAGCTGTTGTCCACCTTCAAAACCCAACTCATATTCTTTTCCCTCTGGGAAAATTTCCAGCGTAAAGTGATTTTTTTTGCCATAGTACATTTACTGTGTTTTTTTCTTCTTTTCCAAATAATGGTGACATGCCTTGTAATGTGGCTGGGGTCCATACCAGGGCTCAAATCTCTCTGAACTGGGGAAGAAATTGGAAGGAAATAAGAAGGAATTGGTGAGGAAGACTTGTAGCCTGGGCTGAAGCGCTAGCCAGGCAGTCTGCATCTCATGGTGGGACTGGGGAGTGAAACGAAAGCAGAGTGCCCCCACTAGCACTGAGTACCCTATTCACTTCCACACTCTAGAACCTTAGGGAGAAGACATGACTAACCTATCTCCAGTTCCTGCCTGCTCAAGAGGAAGAACCTAAGGCTATCCTGCCAATTTAGATTTGCTTTAATTCCAGGACTGGGCATGTTTAAGGCTGTGCTTGAGTATCATGATGGGCTTCTGGAGTTGAGCTAAATTTGACATTGTTTAGATTGGGCCGTGATTTGTATCATCATGGGTCTTTACCTAAGTTCTTGATAAGCTACTCTGTATAGGGGAATAATATTCATTCTTTCCAACGAAGATCTGCCTTCCCTCTGGATTGAAAAGGAGACTTTTCCAATCTTATACCAGTTCTGTCCCAAGATCGTACTTAATTTTGCCTCTGGATACAAATCTGAGATATCATTTCACTATATATAATTCCCACAATTATCTATGGGCCATCATTAACAAAGATCATTCTACTCATAGTAGAATCCAGAAATGATATAGAAGGGCAAAAGTTTCTGCTGATGAACATTACATTTTTCCTGGAATAAACCTTTTTAATGGAAAGATTTTTTTATGTTAGCTGATAACAATCTTCACCAATTACTTGCAAAGGTGAGTTGGGTAGTTTAAAATTTCTTTCGGAGGTACTCTATTAAGTACATCTTGAACAGTGTTTACTGTCAAGACAGAAAGTTATGCCAGAAAAATAGAATCACTTTCCTTTATTAACCTGTTATTAACATCAGGTAGACAACCAGGTTGCAAAAAGAATTTTCAATAACATTCACCCATTACCAAGAGACAAATGTTTTATCTCCTCGTCCCTTCATATATAATTCCAGTGACAAATATAACTACTATTTATTACACTGCATGCCAAACATTGTACTTAATAGTTCATGCTCATATTTGACACTGAGATCAAATACTTAAATGGGCTGAAATTCAGAGCCTTTGATAATTTTCAGGCCATATTCTTTGTAGGAAGTGTGCTCATTGTTTATTGGTTTTGTTAGAAATGCTTATTGAAAGCACTGCTTTCCTCTTAGTTCCTTGGTTTCTCCTTTCTAGGCAAGCAATGAGTAGTGAAATGAGGAAAGATGGTTTCAAAACACACAAAACCTGTTCCTTGTGTAGATACAGCTTAAAGAATATAAACAGATGGGTTTCTCCCACAAGGACAGGTCATCATACCATCAGGGGAAAATGAGTTGGCTGCTGCTGAGTTAAGAAGCAATGAAGTCATTGCTATGCACATAATTAAAATGTGATATTTCAAGAGGAGTGAATCCAAGGAGGAAAAAAGAAAAATCACAGATAATACACACTGTGGTCGTGGCTTTGAATTAATGTGTGCCCGGGTGCAGAAGAAGCAATGCAAACAAATGTCAGCCATCAAAAATAGGCAAAATGACTATACATTTAGCTTGTAACATTCTCCACTCCACCTCCCTTGACATACAACTTAAGGCTAATAGAATCTAGTTTTGCTAAGCTCATTTGAACTCTGTAAGTGTTGGTAGCAGACCGGATCTGGGGTATGTAGAATAACGTGATGAACACCATTTTGATGCCCTTGTCAGTTCATAATAAGACAAACAAATCCAGAAAACGTGGCCTAGGTCAAACACCTCTCGATGTTGCAATGACAGTTTTTGCATTGGAGTCTGAATTACAAAGTGGACCAATTCAGGGAAGAAGCTCTTTCATGTAAAGGCAGATATTTGGCTTACAAAGGTCTTCTCCTTTCTAAGCAGCCTTAGGCCTAAATAAAGAAGAGAACACTATAGGATTTTGAACAATGGATCCTGTGCCCTTCCTGTCCAGGAAGCTGCCTAGTGAGGAGAAAACAGCAGATGCACAAGCAACTGTTATCTCGGGTAAAAGAGATGCTTTTCTTGGGACCATATCACTTTCATGTTTACAGCTCCTCTAAGGCTATATCTATATGATGACAGGCTTTCTGGTGAAAGCTGAGAAATTCAGTTGCAAATCTGAATGCTACAAAATGTGTGGCTATTTGGCAACGGAAGGATCAAACATCTGGATCTTTGACTCAGTTTTTCCATTTTCACCCAATATTTTCATATCGTGAAAAACACCAATTAAAAAAAGCAGCCAATCTGGTGTTTTGGCTTTCTTAGCAGCCAATTTGTATCTCAGAATGGTTGGTCCAATTGATTGTGCTGCTTTAGATGGCCCAAAAGAACAGATCAAGATAAAAATAGTTGGTGGGGTAGCTGTTCTGATTTGTTCCAACTGATATGGTGGTATTGTGACCTCTAACTGATAAATGCTTTACAAATGCAAATAATTTCTGACATCTCGGAATTCCATAATTTATTAGGAGGTAGATGATCATGATTTCTCTCCAGTTCCTCAGATAAAGAAATGGCTTTGAAAGTACATGATTTGCTTTGGGGAAAACAGCAAGACAGTATTCATTCTCTGCTAGAACTTCTGGGTTACTTTCTCAGTGGAGCCTCAAACCTTTCCAGTGAGACCAAACCACACCTAAGTATTCACAGACAGCAAACTGCAGTTTACTTTTGAGGTCCTATGGTCCTATGGAACTAAAAAAAGAAAGAAAGAAAGAAAAGAAGTCTTGTTGAAATCCTGTTTCCCTGTGTAGTACATTGAAGTTTCCAAATATTCTCATTCTGGAGAATGGCCTATTTTTTCAGGCTATCAATCAATCAATGTTAATGCACTAAATACATTTCATGTAGAAAATTAAAGGGTGTGTAGATCGGGATAGAAAATACTGAGGTTATGATACAGTTTCTGTACAATTATGTTTGAGTATTAGTTCTAATATCCAAGTGGTAAAAGCTCTCTAGTCAGGAAATAGATTGATTTTTGGTAATATTTACATAATCAGGAACTGTTTTAAAAATAGATGTAATTACATAGATAAACAAATCACCTTTGCATTAGTTACGCCATTCTATTCCAATAAACCTAGACCTGTGAATATGAGTATAACCATTTTTGTAGGCCCGCATCTAGGTTTCCACATGATGGTGAATCTATAGCTGCCTTCAAGATGACATTTTTTTCCTCTGGCAATGAATCTGATGCTATGGAAAGAGTAAAAAAGAAAAAAATACTAAGTCAAAGAATAAAATTGAAATAATATTTAAGGAAAATTATTTTCTTTCCATGTATTTTTAAATTTTACAGCTTTCAAAATAACCCAGCATACAGTACCCCTCAGATTGACTGACTCATCTTCATGTCCACACACTTTCTTTAAAAACAGAAAAATCATTTTTGAAAATGATCAAAACATAACATTTTGCTGGAACAGATGCCTTGCCTGCGCTCTGTGCCACATTTTTGTAGTATTTAAAATGAACGTTTCAGTTTTAAACACCACGGCATGACTAATCGCCAGTGAAGAGGAAAAGAAGGTCCTAGTGGAGTCAGAGTTAGGGTCTCCCTCCACCCCTTTTGTGAGAAACACTGGAGCTTATGATCTGTGCAGCTAGCTAGTACTGATCACGGGGCTGCCATTCTTGAGATTGCTTTTTTAACAAGAAGTGTTTTTAGAAATTATCTTGAGTTCAAAGAAAGGGGATAATTTTTTTAATACCCAAGACCAATATGTATGTTGGGGTGATCTATTTGTTATTTCATTTTGCATCTCTTATTATATTACATGCTCTCCTTTAAGTACTATCTGAATTTTAACCTTTCAGGATACATTGTAAATCCTGATTTAGAATAATGTCCCATTGTACAGCTGTTAATTCAGCAAAAGTATCAACAATAGTTCCTTTCCCTTTTAAAATTGACCTGATTTGGAAGATAAATTGTATAGTAACCCAGTATATAAAGATTTTCTGTTCAGGAAAAAAACATTCATAGTACTTGATTTTTCTTGTTACATTTCTCTATTAGTGACTTAGTGATAGATGGATTAAAAACAGATGGCTTTTTAAATCATATTGATTTTTCCAAGTTCCTACAAATTTGAGAGACTGGCTAACAAGGATAAGAGATCAATCTGGTTTTGTCCTGTAATACTCTGCTGATTGTCATTTTACAGACAATTGCTGGGACTAGTCTGGGGTCTGTCCTCTTCTTCCCTCCCTTCCAGCTCAGTGCGCCTGCCTCTGAAAAAAGAGAGATCAGTTGAAAACCACATTTTCCAGAGTAAAGGTTTTATGGGTCACTGTAGCATTGTAGGAACATATCGGCATCCCAACAACAGAAACAACAAAGTATTCTTCAATGATAGACTGAATGCAGTAGGACTAAGTTGCTCCTTCTATTAATGTGTTCTGTTCAGTTCTAATCTTAACACACGTATAGGTCTTTGTCTTGGAAAAGTTTACTCAAATTCTGTACCTTCTGTCTTCAATGGGAAATGTGGGATTCATGGAGAGAAATGATCAGACAAGCCAGTTCCAATTTTGAAATATTTCTAAATGTGAAGCAAATTAGGCAAAACCTAGGATCTGCCAACTATGTGTGATAGTCCACTAGAATTTTTTTAAAAGATTTTATTTATTTATTTGACAGACAGAGATCACAAGTAGGCAGAGAGGCAGGCAGAGAGAGGGGGAAGCAGGCTCCCTGTTGAGCAGAGAGTCCAATGCAGGGCTCGATCCCAGGACCCTGGGATCATGACCTGAGCCGAAGAAGGCAGAGGCTTTAACCCACTGAGCCACCTAGGTGCCCCTCCACTAGAATTTTTGAATAATGATTGAGTTATTGAGTTAATTTGCTAAAAAAGATAACAATGGAAATGTTAATAGAATGTGGGGTAAAAAAATGTTATTTCATGATCCAGAGTGTTGCAGTTAACGATAAGCCACTGATTTTTCATCCTCCTCACATAAAATACTGCCCTGTGTCTAGAGTGTTTGCCAGGGGCTCAATCACACATTACATAATACTGAGTTTTCCAGAGAGGAGTCATGGCTCACACCCTTAGAGCAATATGGTGAATGTATAGAGGGATATAGCCAGTTATGGAAACAGACAGGGGTTGATCCTGTACATTCTTATTTGTTTGCATCACCCTGATTTATCAGTTTTGGGGAAAGTACATTTAAGTGGATTCCTGAGTTGCACAAGACACCCTGTGCTTCACCCTTACGCATGGTATCTATGAGTGAGGAAAGGGTTTGTTTGTAAGTGGAAGTGGAGAAACTGACACAACATTTAAACTAAGCAGAAACTGCCTAACTCTTGTTCCCACTGCAATTATGAAACACAAAATGATCAAATAATTTTAAGAAAGTATTTGCAATTTAATTAATTTTGTATTCTTCATCATACTAGGAAAGATTTAAGAAGCTTGCACATGTGTTGAGTGCAAGAGGAAGTAGAAGGACTAAAAACTGTGACTCTTTGGCATCTAATAACTTGCAGTGCTGTTGAGAGTCAGGAATATGAATTTATATGGGAGTAAATGATTTTTTCCCAAATCGTATCATATAACAACATGTTATGCATATCAGAGACTATCTCAGATACTCCAGAATATCCTATACATTCCAGAATTATAGTGATTTCTAATATTTCATGTCATTCTTTCTAAGGTCCCTTTTCATCAGAATAAATATTTTAATTTTTGGATTAGAAAATTCAATCTCCATTGATATAGTTGAGAAATTTGAAGGTGTCTAAAGAAAACTTGCACAATGAATATATTCATATTTAATAAATGCTTCAAAAAGTAAAAAAAAAAAATGGGTCTTAAAGATTTAGGGATCAGTTCAAGGGGGAAAGTTGAGTATTTCAGGCACTCAAAAAGGACACGAAGGACCTAGGAAATTTTGAGATGGTAAGAACAATTGGCAATGTTGGAGGTTGGGGGAGTAAAAGAAAAGAAATTGAATGGATGGGGATTCTGGAAGATCTTTGAAACCAGGTAGTGCAGGAAAGACTCAACCTGAGAGTCACCCAACGCTTCTCCTTAGAGGGGCCACTCACCATTGAATTTAGAAAGGTTTGTCTGGCTGGGAATGTAGACTAAAGCAGGGAGAGGGTAGAGTTGGAGGATTCAGGCCAGAAGATGGTCTAAAAATTTATTTGTGAATTTTGACAAAGACCTCAAAAGCTATTTTTTTCAGTCATATGAAGATACTTTACAGTATCTTAAAGCAATGTCAGTAGAATAAGATAGAAGTGCCAAATATATTTTAAGCATTGGCATCATCAAAAAGGTGAGGGTTTTGACCTGTTCCATGACTGTTAAGTCATATCACAATATATCAGCATTTCTTCAAGTGTATTGCATGGTGCATTTTTATTCCTTGGGAAGGTAATAGGTGTTAGGATGGAGAAAAGGAGTTTATGTTTGAACATATTTGGAATGCTGGAGTCAATAAAATTAAATGAAATCCTTATTGCAGGATTTCTTAGAACATGTAAAATGTTAATGTCTTTGTGCATAGTGATGGGGGTGGGGGTCTCTAACATGTGGCATTTCCAATCTGATTTGGCCATGTGGCATGTAGCATTTCCTAGGACTAGCAGACTACTGAAAACTCAGTAGGAACTACTCATAAAAGCTAGTGAAAGAATATGGTGTAGTCTTATGTGTGATATAGATCTATAGATAAAATATATTGTAAATATATATGCATATACAATTTCATTAGGATGGGGTGATTTCATAACTGCAAGGAATTCAAGTAATTCAGTCTTTGCTAATTGCCTTTGCCTTTAAGGCTTGTCAGAATTCTTCTCATTAAATTCATAATCTCTTCTCATGGGGGAGCGTTGAGGACGACTTCACTGGAGTGGCTCACCCACTCACAGCCCCCAAATCAGGCTGTTCATCATCTGACTGTTTTTCTTCAAGCACACAAAGAAACTATTTTCTCTTGGGTAGGGGCTTCCCCTGACCTACCACCCACCCCTGTTAGGTAGAGAGTCATCCCCGAAGAGATGTGTCATTCTTGGAACAGAACATCCCTTAGTGAAGATTCACTGAGTAATCATTCAGCTAGAAGCATAAATCTACCCTGAGGGTCGGAAAAACCCATAGTGAAAGAGAATAATGGGCGAAGGGAATTGCATTCCAGGCTATTAAAATAGACACAGGCACTGAAGTGAATGTGCTGAGATGAAACAAAGGAAACTCTCCAAAATTCAAATATGGAACTCTGGGTGATAAACTCCTGCCCCGGGTTGTGATTAACTCTTCAGTCACTCAGGAAGAGATCATCCTTGCTTTCTACTCAGGACAGTAAGATGGTTGATCCACACTGAACCATTTCCTGTTGACTTCATAGGGCTGATAGGGAACACACTTTCTTCCTTTTCCTCTTTCCTTTCTTCCCTGGTTCCCTTCCATTTCTGGCTCTCGTGTTGACCCTGCAAAAGACATTAGACAAAGGATTAGTCATAACTCAGGATTCTCCAATGACTCAGAACAGCCTACCTGCAGCCAGACAGGCCTGGGGCAGGAGCAGAGTTGGCACCGGCCCTGCTCCGTAGGTTGGAACGGGAGCTGAGAGAGCTGTCCTTGCTGCAGAGGCTGGCGGGGAAGTTACTGCTGGGTGGGCTAGGCACAGGTCCAACAGGGATCAACATGTTCCCGTCACGATTCCGGCAGACGCCTGGCACCAGGGGGGATCCAAGCTGGAGCCGCCCAACAGGTGGGCAGAGCCTTGCTCAGAAATTCAGACTGGCCGGGGGCTTGATTATCAAAAGGGCAGGATATGGAAGGAGTTAGAACGTGGACTTCTGGTCTCATTCCCCTCAATTGTAACTGTATGATCATAGACAAATTACTTAATGTTTCTGAAACTCTGTTTCAGATAATGTTATCAGAGCTTTTATTTTTTAAGGATGAGCTGAAAAAATAATATCTAACATCTATTTGGCCCTAACTGTATGTTAGGTACTGTGCAAAGAACCTGTTATGCCTGACTATATTGAATTCTCAAGATAATTCCATGGGATCAATGTCATTAATTATCTCCCATTTCACAGGTGGGGAAACTAAACTTCAGGTCACCAGGTGGTAAGTGATAAATACAGACTGACTTCAAAGACCCAGATTTTAGCCAAATGTAAATTCCCTCTCAAAAGTCTAGCTCTTTCCTCATGATGATGCTGCCTTTCTACCACTGCTACTGCTACTGAGGATAGGGATGATGTTCTAGACTCAAGTTCCATCCCTGGGGCAGGAGAGAGGGAAAGTCGATAGCAAGAGTGTGGTCTTCTTCTTAGTTCAAAGAGGGAGTTCGGGAGCTACTCAGTTGTTAGAGCACTAAAAGCTAAACCTAGTCTTATAAACTGCAGCACAGGTAAGGGAGTTGAGCACAGGGAGTCATTTATAAAACCTCATCATTTAAAAAAATATTTTTAATTGAAGAATTTTTGACATACAATATTTTATTAGTTTCAGGTGTACAACGTAGTGATTCAGCAATTATTTGTATTGTGAAATATCAGCATAGGTGTAGTTACCAGCTGTGACATACAAAGTTACTATAATACTATTGACTATCTTGCCTATGCTGTATTCTTTATCCCCATTACTTACTTATTTTTATAACTTATAGAACCTGGCCTTCAAAATGGGACACAGCACACGTGGATAGATAACAAAAGAGGAGACCACAGATCAGCCCGGGGACAGTAACCCTGGATTATCATCCAACACAATCCAGGATATGAGAAAAAGAGTAGAGAAATCTTCTACATGGAAGGTAATTGACTCCCATAGCCCACTGCAGAAGTTATGGGACATGTGGAGGTAAGAATAGAGTCAGTATCAAACCAAGAACTGGAAGTGGACTGAACTTGAAGGTTGGAGACCTCAGGGGATTCTTGTGGATTAAATCGAGCAGATCAGAGGTTAAAATTCATTCAGCTATTTCTTTAAAATATAATGTTGTATAGTTTAGTGTACTGTACTGCACTGTGGTATATTATAGTGCAAAATAATAAGTACACAGTAGCATAGTAGTATGTGGTGTGGTATGTGATGTGATTTGTTGCAGTGTGGTCTGTTGTGGTATAATAGAGTCATGTAATATAATGTAGGGTAGGGCAGGGTAGGGACAGTGTAGCATAGAGCAGTGTTTTGTTGTATTGTATGGTGCAGTATAGTTTTGTGTAGTATAATGTAGCTAGAAGTCAGGAAACCTGAGTTATCATCCTTTCTGTGCTGTTAATAGCTGTATGGCCTTCGATAAATCAGCTTAGCTCTTTTTGGCTGTAGTTTGTTGTAACATGAAATGAGGGGGTTGGAAAAGATGATCTTGAAGGTCAATTCTGAAACATCCCACAGCTTGGTTTTACTCATGAGACATCTAACAACTTATATTTTCTGCCAAGATTTAGAGGTTTCTTATACAGACTTTCCTCAAATTTAGAATGCCAGATAATGTTCCTGGAAGAAAGTAGAAAAGGGAAAAACCCATAAATAGATTTTAGTACCAATCTAACATTAGAAATTAAATTAAATGAAAGGCTAACTTATTGCAATGCAATTCTGGTCATAATTCTTTGTTAAGTGAAAGGCATTCTTAGCCAAAATACTGGGAGGTCTGGGTAGCTGGAATCCGGCTCTAGAAAGTTTCCTTTGTTATACTCTTGGTATAGGCATAACTGCAGTACCTGGAGAGTAAGCAGTTTTGTCAAAATTGCTGGACCAGAGGACACCACCAGTCCAGTCTGCCATAATTATTGTACCAATTTTACATGATTCCTCTTTTGGAAGACATGTGAATTGGTACAATATTTTCAATGGAATTATTATTCAATCTAATAATAAATGTACAAAGTTTAAAATTAAATCCTACTGAGAGGCCTGTTGAAAAACATTGAAGTTTTTTCCCTTACTCTTTTTCACTTGCTCCAGTCCTTTTGCCCCAAAGCAACCACTTTTGACCATCATCTATTACTTCTAATATTTATACATTTGCAAATATTTAAAATATTTTTAGTTATATACTATTTAAATATTTTTAGTTATATACTATTATTTATATATAATATATACTATTATTTAGTTATATACTCTTCTCTTTTGATTCATCAGTTTTAGACATTATGTGTTGATTTTCTATACTGATAGATAAGGCTTTACCTCTCCAATACCAGCATTCTCTTTGTGTCTACCCTCCCACACTTACAGTACTTTATTTTGAGGTGGAATCAATATTAGTATTAGGACTATAATGCCTATGAAAATATTATTTACAGCTGAGCATTATGATATATTGTGATTCTATATCCTCCCTTTTGTTTTTGCTGAAGTTAATATAGGCCTTATTTTTTACTCACTTAATCTTCTTTTAACTATTGTTAATTGTTTAAACAATTTCCAAAAACTTGCCAGTTTTTCGCAACATAAACTGGCAAGTAATACTTCAATTTCTTGTGTTCATTTTGTTTTGTTTTGAGACATTTCTAGGCCTGTTTTATAACTGCCATCCTGGGATGTCCATAGTTAGAATTCACTTTGCCTTTCTCCTTATTTGGGTTCCCTATTCTTCCTTATGACTCCCTTTGTAATGACATACTTGTTTGTTGTGGTTGTTGTTGTTTTTTAAGATTTTACTCATTTGAGAGAGATAGAGAGAACACAGAGGGAGAGTTAGAGGGAGAAGCATACTACCTGCTGAGCAGAGAGCCCAATTTGGGGTTTGATCCCAGGACCCTGAAAACATGACTGGAGGGAGCCAAAAAGAGACACTTAACTGACTGAGAGCCACCCAGGTGCCCTTACTTCTTTGTTTTGAAGGAGCAATTCCTTTAGCCATTCTGTCAGATTGAAAAATATAATGCTAGAGAAGAAATCATGATGAGAACAGCCCCTGACATACTTGTCTTTTGAGTCACAATGTTCCAGTTTGTACTGATTTCCTTCAACTCCTGGGACACTGTTGTCATCTTGGAATTTCCCTTCTTCTTCCTGAAGATCTCATTGCTACTCTTCTGTGTTGACTCTCCTGTTTTCTGAATCCTGTGTCTTCCTCTTTCCAGATTACATCTGCAATTGGCTTCCTGAAAAGGAGTAGAAAGGAGGCAAAAATGTTTGAGACCATGCTTGTTTAAAAATGTCTTCATTTTTACCCTTACAGTTGATTGATTATTCCGCTAGGTACAGAACCCTAGCAGGAAATTATTTTGCCTTCAAAATTTTAAAGTAATTACACCATCACTTTCCTGCTTTCAGACTGACTTACAAAAGTCAGATTCCATTTTGATTCTTGATCCTTTACATATATAACTTTTTTTTTCTTGGAGACTTCTAAAATTGCCTCTTTGCTTCTAGCATTCTGAAATATCACAATAATGTCTCTTTGAATTTTCATCTATTGTGCTAGAAACTTAGGAAACTCGTGTCATTCAATTTTGAAAAAAAATTATTATTTTCTTCAATTCAATTTTTTGGTTTGTCTCCTTCAACACAGAAAAATTATTCAGATGTTGGGCGTTCTGTGTTTTGCCCTTTACTTTCTTAAACCTTCTTTTCTGGCTTCCATCTTTTTCTTTTGTGTTCTTTCTGGATGAATTCCTTAACCTTATTTTCTAAGTCTCTATTGAGTTTTCCATTTCTGCTGTCTGTAATATTTTAGATTTCTAAGTGCTATCTTTTGTTTTGTGAATACACACACATATATTCCTCATTCCCAAGCTCACAGATTTTGTAGTAGAACTTGCATGTTCATAGACATGTAGAACTGTGAAAAATGTGAGTCAATGATGCCACATTCCCAGCTGAGGTCATGAGCTCTGAGGTCCCAGACCTGATGCTCTGCCTTTTTGTTTCAGCTCTCATACTGTACACAAGTATCCTGCTTACAGTATATTTGATGCTGCATTTTCCACATTTTTGTACTCTTTGTTGATTATGTATTGAATAGTTGATGAAATGTTTCCAGGAGCTCACAGGAACCTAACCTTTTTTCTCTTCCTAGGAACAATGGTTCAGTAATCTCTAATTCAGCCTTATAAGTGACTTTCTAGAATATAACAACCATGAATAATGAGAATTGACTATATGTGTAATGTATATGTGTGTATGAGTATGTATATATATTAATATAAACTTATTTTTCTTTTCCCTGCATACTCTCTGTTTCTCTTAAGTCATTGTGTGTGTGTGTGTGTGTGCGCACACGTGTGCGCATGTGTGCGCACTTTCTTCAGTTGTTTGATTGTTTTGGAGATTTTGTTCATGATAAAGGTGAAAAACTAATATGCTGGTTATATTTTCAGAACATGGGGATCCTGTTGACTTTGAGTTAAGAAAACCCAGTGTGTCAAGATTCCTTCAGTTATTTTTTTGTTGGCAAGATTACTCAGAGAATAGTTCTTTCAACGAGAATAATTGTCTAATTGTATGCATAATTGCATAATCATAAGCCTTTCATTTAATAATTTTTGTTTTGAAAATAAATCTTCAGAAAGAATAAAAAGGACACATAAAAATTTAAGCAGTGAAGATGTTCATTGCAGTATAGTCATTTTGAAAAAATATAAAAAGGTTATATTTTCAATGGTCAATTAATAAAGAGGAATATCCCCTCCAAATTTCAGTGGAATACCATGCAGTCATCAACTACTGTATTTACAAGGAATTGTTAATATCAAAACCAAATGCTTGTGTTATGATAAAAATAAAGAGAACAGTATAAAATATAGTCAGAAAAGATACATATGGAAAAGTCACCAAAGAATTAAGAAACTCATGTTTATTTTTTTTAAAAGATTTTATTTATTTATTTAACAGACAGAGATCACAAGCAGGCAGAGAGGCAGGCAGAGAGAGATGAGGAAGCAGGCTCCCCACTGAGCAGACAGCCCGATGCAGAGCTCTATCCCAGGACCCTGGGATCATGACCTGAGCTGAAGGCAGAGGCTTTAACCCACTGATCTACCCAGGTGCCCCTAGAAACTCATGTTTAAGTTAACAGGATTATGAGTGACTTAATGCTTTTTTGTGCATGTTTCATCATTTATCTAACAAGTTTCCTACAATAAGCTTGCTTTAAAAGTAAGAAAAGTTTATATCTAGGAACTAAGTGCTAATATTAGTCTGTTTCCCTTTGCTTCCAGGTTTCTTATAGGTACTTTTAGTATCCAGAGCTAAGGTTACCAAACATCTTGGTTTGTCCAGATCTAAGGAATTTCTCAGGATGTGGGTATTTCATTTCTAAAACTAGAACAGTTCTGAGCACATTGATTGTTAATCACTCTATAAAAAGTGATTTCTTTTAATGAAAGTGATTTTTTTAATGAAAGAATATGGAAACATGAAACATAAAACTGAATTGGCAACTGAATTACATCTGTATCTATCTATCTATCTATCTATCTGGAGAGAAAGAATAAAAAGTTTGTCAACTCTGTCTGCACAGAAAGCCAGATTCTTTGAATTATACTGATAAACTCAGCCAAAATTTTCTAAAAGTTGGGGTTCCTGGGTGGCTCAGCCAGTTAAAGTTCTGACTCTCGATTTCAGCTCAGGTCATGTTTTCAGGGTTTTAAGATTAAGCCCTGTGTCAGGCATTGTGCTGGGTATAGAGCCTGCTTAAGATTCTCTCTCTCCCTTTCCCTATTCCCCATCCCACCCCACTGCCTCTTTAAAAAAAAAAAACCAAAAACTATGACATTACTTGGTTATATAAAAGTTTAGTTGTATTTTATAGTTAATAGAACACACAGGGACTATGTTGTATTTTGTCATACTATAAAAAATAAGGAGTTTGCTTCCATCTTGGCCTCTTCTCAAGTTCCTTCTCTTGCTTTGCTTCATCCACCCAATTCTAAGGTCCTTTCCAGTGATCTCTTTTGCTTATACTCTATCAGTGACCCAAAGGAATGGCTTCAGGTATCACATTTACACTGGGAATTCTCAAATTTACCCTTTCTTCTGATTTCCAGGAATTAATTTCCAGCTCTATATTTCCTGTCATTTATCATATCCCAAACTACATTCCCCTCCCAAACAGCCAGATCCTGTAATTCCTCACTCATATTAATTGCTCTACCAACATGCAGGTTACCATACATTTTCATTTGTTCTGCCCACCTCACCACCGCAGTCAATTGCTAAGTCTTACCAATTTTAACTTCATAATTCTTTATTCTTTTTCTCATAATTTTGATAATTCTTGATTTTGTTGGCCCCTGAGTGATATTTTTTATATAGTCCCTAGCACTGCTAGGAAGTCAAGCATTTTGTCTTGTCAGGTGGTTAGATGCCACTAAGTTACCATCTCTTCAAATTCAGCAAGGTCTTCCTGCTCCTCTAACTTCTTACAGTTTCTGAATTTGACCTCTATCCTGAATTTTGATATCCACACCAGTCAGTGCTGGGCATATCACTGATCTTTGCTTTGTCCTATAACTCTGCCAATGTTCCCTGTCCTGTATTACCAAACAAAAAAAAAAATGTAGTCCATAGACACAATCTATGCCTCTACTTGCCACCTTCATGCATGCCAGATCTTGTTTGCCTGAGTATATCAGAAGCTTGAAAGGACACCAAGAGACTACCAGCATTTCCCATGAAGTTTACCCATGTATGAAAGTCAGGTAGATCCTTTTCCCATATTTACATTGGATCCTAGAGCATGAGAAATATTGATGGCACAGTGTCTCCCTTCTCTTATAAGAGTTCCAGAGGTCTTCGTAGACCTTTCTAAGTGGGAAACTTTCAGTTGCATCAGCTCCATCAGAGGTGCTCAAACCAAAAGGATTCCTAAACCAAAATCTCAAACCAAGAAGATACAATTATTTTTTGCCTATTTTTCTAGTACCTGAAGCAGAAAAAGTCCTCTCATTGCAACATATCAGAGGAGTCAGGTGGATCACTCCCTCTAGTGAAATAACCTGACCCTTGAAACGCCATAGCACATCAGGTTGGAAAGGAGTCATGACACATCATGTGGTCTCTTATCTGTGAACTTGGTTCCCATGTTCAGCTCAGTTGGTCTTTCCAGTTGGAGACAATATATAACTCTTGTATTGAGATTTCAGGATCAACTATGAGTTTGAGTCCAAGTAGACATAGAAAATTTTGTATTCCTATGACCTACACAAGTGATTTTGGTAGGGACTTTTTTAAAGTAGTGGAATTTTCTTTTTTGAAATCAAAATATAAAACAAGTAAGATTGGAATTATTTGTACTTAAAGCTAACTAGAATTCTCCAGGTAGCTTTCCCTATAACCTTTAGAGAACTCTAGCATTCTAGGAAATTATAGTTTGAAATAAGATAATGAAGATACTCTATGTCCGCATTTCTATAGCAGAAATATATATATACAGTTTTCCCCAAAATTAACTTTGTCCCTTTTCTCCAAGTGTCTTATTTTTTTTAAGATTTTATTTACTTATTTACTTGACAGAGAGAGACACAATGAGAGAGGAAACACAAGCAGGGAGAGGGTAAAGCAGACTCGCAGCTGAGCAGGAAGCCTGATACAGGGCTCAGTCCCAGGACCCTGGGATCATGACCTGAGTCAAAGGCAGACACTTAACACCCGAGCCACTCAGGTGCCCCTCCAAGTGTCTTAATAACAAATTCATGATTATTTGGGTTTACTGTGCTTGGGCTGATTGGGTTGGGAGCTTATGGCACTGTTCAGAGCCTCAAAATCAGAGGTAGTGGATCTTCATTGGCCTAGACATAGACACCTGATCTCTGGATCTCTGTGAGGAATAAGAATATTTCAAGTTCTTACCTTCAATAATCAGACAGTTTACTTTTTTTTTTTCTCCCTATAACAACATGCAGGATTATTAGTAGTAGAATTTGAGATTTTCTTTATTCCACATTAAAAAAGAAAATACCGTGTTTTGCCACAGAATACTTTTCACCAAAAAAAATGCCTAAACTTTAAATTCCTTAGAATTGAGGAGCAAAAGAAGTATAGTGCACTTATTTCTCAATTTTAGGTTTTTAGAAATGCTCTTGCAATTTACTTTTTTTTTATTTTTTTACAATTTGTTTTCTAAGTAAGAAAAAAATTGTGTACCTTCTTTTAGAAATTGTATTTCTTTCCTTCCTTCAAGCCTACCTTGTCATACCAATAAATGGCATATATTTAGAATATATAAATTTTAGGACTCTTCTTCTCTGTAGTAGATGCCATAACTTCCAAAAGCACAGTTGTATAGTTTTTCAATTGAACCAAATCACATATTTGCATCTGCAAATTCTGGACATGAGTCAGGGAGTTATTGTGTAGACTTTCATGACCAAATGAAATGTGAATTCAAAGTTCCTTTCAAAACAGTTGTCACATTGATTTCTCCCTCAATTCTTAGAGCTAATGATTCCATAAAAGTAATTAGTAACTTCTTTTAAGTTAAGTTCTACTTCAATATCAACAGGTCAACAGCACTTTGCTATTAATGTAGTCCACTCCAGAATGAAATATAAACATCCTTTGCAGAAGAAGGTGTTAAAACTAAATTTAATATTGAAGTGTCAAAATGCAGTTTTGAGTCTCAAAATGAACGGGGTGCATCAAAATGCAGAATTCACAAAAGAAAGGTGAAGACCCAACCCCACAAAACTTCCATCAGACTAAAGCCAGAAAAGCATATCAGAGTATGTAGAGGAGTTGTGAGGTGTTTTCTTTCAAGGGAATTGCTATGTGTGCAAGCCACTTCCAATTTTCAGAAGATTTTTGGGGGAATAGGCCTGCAGTGAGTTGTTTCTACCTATCCTGCCTCAGCTATAGAGCCACATGGAGAGCTTGAAACATGTTTGTGGAATACAGGACCGCAACTTATTCATGCCTGAGAATGTCTAAAGTGGTCCATGGCAGGACGAAGAGAGAATAGAGGACTCAGTTGGGGAAGTAATTAATCTCACATCCATGGTAGGGCAAAGGACATGTGTTTTTCTCATGGACCACATAGAAAAGAGAAGTCATGGAGCTCTTTAAGTCCTACCTGAAAGCGTACTTGAAAGGAAGAAGATTGATCAGAGGAGAAATGGCACGTAAAGGACCAGCATCTGAATGGGGAGGGGCCAATTTACTTATCAGTCATTTCCCCAATAAAAACTTGGGGAGAACAGAGAAAAATCAAAAGATACCCCTTCCAACATAGTGGTGGCTGTCTAATAAAGGCTTAACAGGGCTTGAGAGGAAAGGAGGACTCTAATCTTGGAATGAAAATTGAAATTATAATTGTTATATTAACTTGGACATACTAATTTCTCAAATGACTGCTTTATAATTTAAAATGATTTTAGGTCTGTCTGTGACCTAAGGTTGACTGGAATTATCTTGGAGATGGGAAAAACAACCCCATACCCAAATACACACTTTAAAGGAACAAAAGGAGACAAAGCAAATTTGCATTTGGTTACATTTTGGTTGCATTTTGGTCATGAATTTTCACCTAGTAGTTTATATTTGGATTGTTGAATTCAATTCATTGAGTATTTATTAAATCTTTACAAGAGGGTATTAGTATTGTTTAGTTAAAAGAGGATGTAGTTAGGGAATAAAAATCTGACATTGAATGTTAGATCTTTACCTAATTCATAATATTATCCTATGAACTTGATATCTTTGAGCCTGTTTCCTCAACTGTTGTCTAAGGAAAATAAATTGAGATTATTTTGAGGATTGAATGGGATAGTGGAAAGCCCTGAAAAGACCATTTGGAAATAGTATAATAAATGGTCCCTCTCTAGCACATAGTACTTTATAGACACTCTTTAGGTGAGCTTCAATAAGGAATGCTTGTATCCATATTAGATTATTTCCTTGTAATTTTGAACAAGTTCTTTCTTGTCTTTGGAGAAATTACTTTTCAAATGCATTAATTAGGTAGTCTGCGGACTCCTCTCCACAGTCATATAAGGACACACGTACACAAAATAACAGTAATAGTCAGTCATACTAATACTGGCTAGCCACAATGACACACACCTCTGAAATAGATATTCAAAAAGAAATGTTAGAAAATATCTTTTTAAACACATGTCTCATAATAATGACTACATCTTGAGTAGTTCCTAAAATAGACTGACCTTGGACTTTTTTAGTGCCCAAAAAACATAGTTTCAGCACATCCAAAACCTCAAATTACTTCTTCTAGGCTGTTGAAACCCTCGTCAGTGAAAAAGCACTCATAATTTAGTGAAGGATGAACCCACAAATTTTGCTGATTTTCTTGTACATTTAAGATCCTGAACTTTAACTGTGTGGACATTAAGATGACTCATACAAACTCTCTGATCCTCAAGGAACTTAACAATAGTGTTGGGTAAACACAGCCTAGGTGAACACAGTAACAAAGAAAGATACTTCATGCTAACTTCCAGGTGGGTTGGGGTGACAAGGAGACAGGAAAGAAGGTACCACAAAAGTTTTAAAAGGGTCAGGCAATTATTATCCAAACCAACCACCTCTGCTGTCCACCTCAGGCTTTATAATTATATGGTCCTCTTCTCCCCTCCCCTGCTAGAAATTTCCAAAAGACCACAGAAATGCTCCACAATGTGCGATGTCATCATTTGGCATTATTCACTGTAACATTTACAGGCTACCCCAGACAAGGAACTCAAGGCCTGGAATGTGATCCAGCCCTGTCAGGAGGATGCTGTACTTTCTCTAACCTAACCGAAAACTTCAGTCCTTAGGCCCCCTTTTCATCCCTCACCATCTCCACACACTGTTAATCATACAGTGACAAGAAACACTAACCATAATTTATATGTAGCCTCATTAATCCCTTATAGGGGCCTGAAGTAATTTCCTTCCATTTACACTCATTCAGACTCCATCCTTCTGGTTTCCAGTGTTCTCTTTATACTGTTTATTCCTAATCTGTGTTGGCGACTTGGGAATTTATTTTTCCAGTCTCTCAGAACTCTCTCCCTTCTAAGGCTGCAAGACCTTATATAGTTCCTTTTCTGGAACTTTGACCCTGTCTTCATTATTTGACATTTCCTCACATGGAATTTCATCAGCTGGTTACCAGAGTATGTTTCCATTAGTCTTTTCATGTCATCCTGAATTTTATCACTGGTCTTCTCCTCTGTAGGTATCTAATTCTTTAAATTTCTTCCTTATTACAAATAACTTTTGTTGAGCAAAAGTATTCTGAGAGAACACATTAAAACATGCCCTTATTCCTCTTAGCATTTGCCTTGCATTGCTTTCTCTCTCTTACTTAGAACAAGTTAACAGAAATTTAACCTTCTCCAAAGGTAACATATATATACATATATGTGTGTGGAGGGAGTGGCCAATTATATATATATATACACACACGCACACACACACGCGCACACACACACACATACACACACATATACACACACATATACATATATCATGCTATTACCTTTGGAGAAGGTTAAACATATATATGTGTGTGTATATATATACACATATATGTGTATATATATATATATATATATATAGAGAGAGAGAGAGAGAGAGAGATCTCCTGAAATGTACCTGCTCTTCCCAGGCATCATTCTTCTAGAGAGCAAAATTTAACGGAGTGTCTGTATAGGATATTATTTTTAGAAGGTTCATCAAAATCCTCATGTCTCCTTTCTTGAACATTTTTATCATGATCATTTTTCAGTGATTTATTTATGCTTCACAGGTGGCCCTTATTTGCATCAATATTACCTCTTTTTGATTCAGTAGAGCTCTGGTACTTTCTGTCCTTTCTCTGATTTAGTAAAGCTTTGCTACCTTCTCTGTCCTGTTAAGAATCATTCAAGATTGTTGAACACTAGCCTTACGTTCTTTGATACCATACTCCCTTGCTTGTCCTCCTACCTCCCAACCATTCTCTCTTCATCTCTTGCTGGTTCCTTCTTCTCTATTTGATTTTAATAATGGAGTCCTTAGGGCTTAGGGGTCTGGACTCTAGTTTCTAATTCACATTTTATTCTCTAGTTTTTATCTTAAGTCATAGCTTTAAACACCATCTATCTGCTGATGTTTGTCAAATTAATGTCTGAATTTATGCCATAAGTTTTAGACTTGTATACTTGAATATTTTCCTTCTTAGCTCACACATTTAAGAAGCTTTTCAAACTTATTGTGTGTAAAAGGGACTTTTTTGTTTCTCCTCTGTCCACTGTCCATTTTGCTCCCTTCTGTCTTCTCCACCTTTTCATAAATGTACTAAGAAATGCCTAGTTGGTCTGGCCAAAACTTGAAGAGTCTTGCATGATTCTTCTATGTATCAGAACATTTCATAAATTTTGCCTTTAAAAGCTTTGTGAAATATATCCAATTTTCTCTACTCCTACTGCCATCCCTGTTCAATCCCCTATAATTTCTCACCTGGCCTGCTGTAATAGCATCTTAATATACCCTTATATTTCCATTCTTTCCTTTTAAGATCCATTCTCCATGTAGAACCTGGGTAATCCCTTTTTTCTTTTTATTAAATTTGAATCAGATCATATCATCCATCCCCTTGTGACATTTCTATAGCTTCTTTTTTAAAAAATATTTATTTATTTATTTGCAGGGGTAAGAGGCAGAGGGATGAGGAGGGACAGAGATAGAGGGAAAGAGAAATGCAAGCAGGCTCCTTCTGAGCATGGAGGCCAACACAGGGCACAATTTCATGACCCTAAGATCACAACCTAAGCCAAAACCCAGAGTCAGATGCTTAAAAACTGTGCCACCCAAATGCACCCATTGTTTCTTATTATTCTCAAGATAAATCCAAATTCTGTATCATGACCCATAAGGCCAACCTTCTAGTTTCATTTTCTACCACCATACATTTCAACCTATTGGTTTTCTTCCCATTCCTGAAGCACAGCAAGCTTATTGTACCTCAGGGCCTTTAGACCTGTACATCACCCTGCCTAGAATACTGTTTTCCATAGTTCTTCTATAAATGGGTTATTTTCATATTTGGGGTCTTAACTCATTATCTCCTCAGAGAATGTTCAGTGATTGTCCTATTCTTCATCCTAACACTTGTTATCTCTTTATTTATTTTAGTGTCTGTCTTACCAACTAGGATCTAATCACCCTATGTAACTAGTTTTATCCCTTCTTCAGTGCCTGGAGCTCAGTAAGTATTTTTTTTTTTTTGAAGAATAAATGAATGAATGAATGAATGAATCAATCAATCAATCAGTGAGTAAATCTCTGGTTCACTCCTTTATTTTGAAATATATTAGATACATGATCTTTCTTATTTTTAGCAGAACTAAATACTAGTTTTGCACATTTTACATATAACATTTTTAAGTAATTATGAAATCATTTTTTCTTATATAATCATAACACGTTATTTGAAGTCATAAGTTTCTTTAAAAAGTAAAATGATTGTACTCCTGTCCAAGGTAGAATAACAGTTATATCCCATCTGAATCAGCTAAAAAAAACCAGACAACCACATAAGTAGTTGTCTTCATATATTTGATATATGGAAGTACAAGACAATGGTTCGTGACAGGGGGGATACACACAAGTTGTAGAGAACTTTTAGGCAACAGCTCATGAAAAAGACACCCAGAAAGAGCCTTGCCATCTTGAACTTGGAGTCAGAGGAAGCCAAGGCAGCTAGAATTTATAGAACACCATACCAAAGAAGAGATAGCTGCATCGAGAGGAACCTCCAGAGATCTGTCAAGTTGCCCTCTCAACTTTTCAGTGGAGTACTGCTTAGAACATGCATGTGAAAAAAATTCCCAAAGGCAAGGAAAGAGGCAGATGAAAGAAGCAGAGGGAACTATCCATAGCAATCATACACCCAGAGTAGAAAACTCTTATGGAATTATCCATGTGGCATGTGAAAAAAATTCCCAAAGGCAAGGAAAGAGGCAGATGAAAGAAGCAGAGGGAACTATCCATAGCAATCATACACCCAGAGTAGAAAACTCTTATGGAATTATCCATGTGGCATTAGATAATTAGAATAGTATACCTTAGCCCCAGGGGAAAAATAGCTCTAGACCAAAGACTGAACTAGTCTCACCTCTAAATCTTAAAAACCAATCTTTAAAATTATCAAATTGGTTTTGGTTTCTATTTCCCTGATGATCGGTGATGTCGAGCACCTTTTCATGTAACTGTTGGCAAATTGTATGTCTTTTCTGAAAAAAAATGTCTGTTCAGTTCCTCTGGCCATTTTTAAATCTGATTGTAATTTTTTTGTTTGTTTGCTTGCCTTTTTTTTCATTTGTTTTTGCTCTTGAGCTATGTGAATTCTTTGTATATTTTGAATATCAATCCTTTACTAGATAATATGACTTAAAAGTATTTTTTTCCCACTCCATAAATTGCCTTTTGATTTTGTTAATGGTTTCCTTTGCTGTGCAGAAACTTTTCAGTTTGATGTAGCTCCACTGTTTATTTTTGTTTTTGTTGACTTTGCTTTTGGTTTCAAAACAAAATAAAACCATTGCTAAGATGAATATCAAGGAGTTCACCCCCTGTGTCTTCTTTTAGGAGTTCTATGGTTTCACTCAAGTGTTTAATCTATTTTGAGTTGATTTTTATTTATGGGGTAAGAAAGTAGTCCAATTTCATTCTTTTGCATATGGCTGTCCAGTTTTCCCAGCACCATTTATTGAAAAGAACTTCCTTTCCCCATTTATATTCTTGGAGCCTTTGTCCTAATTTACTTCACCATGTACGCATGGATTTATTTCTAAGCTCTCTTGTTCCATTGATCTATGTGTCTATTTCAGTGCCAAGAACATACTATTTTAATTACTGTACCTTTGTAACATATTTCAAAATCAGGAATTGTGAAGCCTATAGCTTTGTTATTCTTTCTCAAGATTACTTTGGTTATTTGAGGTCTTTTGTGGTTACATACAAACTGCAGGATTTTTGTTTGTTTGTTTCATTTTTCCGTGAAAAATACTATTGGAATTTTGACAAGGATTGCATAGAATCTACAGATTGCTTTGGGTAGTGTGGACATTATAACAGTATTAATTCTTCCAATTCATGAGGATGTATCTTTCAGTTTATTTGTATCTTCTTTGATTTCTTTTATTAATGTCTTATAATTTTGAGTGCACAGACTTTTTACATTTTTGGTTAAATTTATTCCTAGGTTATTTATTCTTTTCAATGTAATATAAAATATTTTTTCTTATTATAAAAAAATTATAATATATTTGAATATTTAAAACAGAAGTAATAATAATGAATTATAATTTATGTTCTATATAACATATATAGAAATAAAACATATAACAACAATAGCACAAAAACCAGGAGTGAAGAAATGGAAGTATATTGTTAAGTAAGTTTCTTATATTATTCTTAAAGTTCTGTAATCATACTTGCATACTGTGCTTAGTTAAGGATTAAGGATACTATAACCCCTAGAGCAATAATGAAGTTATAATTAATAAGTTAACAGAAAGATAAAATAGAATTAGAAAATTCCTCAATGAATACAAGAGAAAGCACAAAAAGAGGAAATAGGACAAATATAAAAAGATCAATTACAAGATTGTCTATTTAAACTAAACTATCTCATTAATCACCTTACAAGTGATTTTACACATTCTACTGAAATATATGATCAGACTGGTCACCCCCAAAAAAGCAAGGCCCAACCATTTTCAGAAATAAATGCTAAATATAAAATATTCATGAGATTTTTTTTAAAGTAGCAATAAATGGAGAAATAAATATATATCACAGAACAGGAATTTCCAAATTATTAAGATTCCCAAAGTATCAAAACGATCTATAGATACAGTGAAGTCCCAATCAAAATCACAGCAGGCTTTTGTACAAATTGACATACCAATTTAAAGTTCATATGAAAATGCAAAGGACCAAAATGAGGCAAAACAAACTTTGCAAAGAAGAACAAAGTTAGAGGAGTATACACTACCTGATTTAAAGTCTTGCTTGTATAAGCTATAGTAATCAAGACATCATGGTAGGGTCACCTGGGTGGCTCAGTGGGTTAAAGCCTCTGCTTTCAGCTCAGGTCATGGTGTCAGGGTCCTGGGATCGATCCCCACATCAGGCCCTCTGCTCAGCAGGGAGCCTGCTTCCCTTTCTCTCTGCCTGCCTCTCTGCCTGCTTGTGATCTCTGTCAAATAAGTAAAATCTTAAAAAAAAAAAAAAAGACATCATGGTATAGGCATAAAGATAGACAAATGGATTAATAAAATACAGAGTTCAGAAGTAGACTCAATCATATATTCTCTGTTACTTTTCAATAAAAGTGCAAGGCAATTTAACCATGGAACAATTGGCTGATATATGAAAAAGAAAGGAAAGAAGGAAGGAAGGGAGGACTTGTATCTATCTGTGCCTTAACCCTATATAAAAATTAACTCAAATATATTGTATGCCTAAAGGTAAGACCTAAAACCATGACACTACTAGAAGGAGATAGCAAAAGGTATAGTGACCTTAGGTTCGGCCAAGATTTGTTGAATATAACATAAGAAGTACAAATTACTAAAAAATTAATAAAATTTTATTAGAATTAAAAACTTCGCTCTTCAAAGACATGAAAAATGAAAAGGTAAGCCACAGAGTAAGAGAAAATATTTTCAAAATGTACAACAAAAATTTGTATGAGAATATATAAAGAACACTTACAACTTGATAAAAAAAGACAGATAACCCAATAATATATGGGCAAAAGATTTAAACAGACACTTTGGTAGAAAGTATATAGAGAGATGGCAAATACATGAAAAGATGTTTAACATCATTAGTCATTATAGAAATGTAAATTGAAACCACAGTGATTGGAATGTCTAAAATTAAAAAGCCTGGTCTTATCATGTTTTTCTAAGGATGTGGAGCAATTAGAACAACAATATACAGTGATGGGAGTATAAAATGGTACAAACACTTTGAAAAAAAAGTTTGGTAGTTTCTTAAAATGTTAAACCTATACCTACCTCTTGGTAATAATGAGTATGAAAGCATTGGACTAATGCTGGGAAGTTAATTCCTTGAGATTATTTTACCCAGGCATAAGCCTTCATCTGGGTATTAAGTACTGCAATAATTCCTTCAAAATCCTTGCTTCTGCGGGTTGTTGAATACCATTTCAGTTATTTAATCAATAATCAACTCATAGGGATGTCTGGGTGGCTCAGGCAGTTAAGCATCTGACTTTTGATTTTGGCTCAGGTCCTGATCGCTGGGTCATGAGATCAAGCCCTGCTTCAGGCTCTGCACTGTGGGTGGAGGCTCCTTAAGATTTTCTGTCTCTGTCTGCCCTTCCCCCCCCCATTCACACACTCTCTCAAAAAATAAAAATAAAAAATAATAATCAACTAATAATAATTTGTTAGGCATTAATTTTTGGCACTATGCTAGATACTGGGGCTATAAAAGTAAATAAAAGTCTTGGTCTCAAGAAGTTCCATGTTGAGGAATGAGGATGTACACATAAACATATTACATCAAGGTTGTGGGTTTTTTAATCTTTAATTTTTTTAATTTTAATTTTTTATTAACATATAGTGTATTATTAGCCCCAGGGGTACAGGTCAGTGAATTGCCAGGTTTACACACTTCACAGCACTCACCATAGATCGATGTTGTGTTTTATTTAAGTCTTAAAAAGATATGTCAAATGTACACAAAATAAGGAATGATTAATTTTACTTTAAGAGTATCATAACAAGCATTTGGAAAAAAATACTGCTATAGGATATGGAGACTATTAAGTATTTAAATAGGGTCACATAATCTAGGAGAAGAATAGAGTGGGGTCTCAAAATAGCTCAAAAGCTATTATAATATCAAAGAAAATGATGTGAGAGCTTGGACTCAGGCTGGGGCAGTAAGAATAGATACTGATATCAGGAATTGAGAGACACTAAGAGACAAAATTAACGAGACTTGTTTACTAACTAGGTATGTGGTGTTAGAGGGCTGTAGGAGTGAAATATAACATTTCCCTAACTTATATGACAAGGTAGTAAATCTAATTAACTGAAGAGAATACAGGAGACGATGTTTTGGAGAAGCAAGAGTGATATTGTTTATGATACAACTTGTGATATTGTGGCATGAGACACTTGGATAAACCAAAGCAGAGCCATTTAATACAAGTTCAAGCTCTAGAGAGCAGGTATACCAGAGCTGCAGATTATTGATTATAGGAGGAATGAGTTATATTATTAAATCTATACACAATGCATATAAATATATACATTGTTAAGTCACTATAGTGTATACTTGAAACTTACATAACACAACTACACTGGAACTTAAAAACTTAATAAAATTTAAAAAAGTTTAATTAAAACAACAAAAGGTAGAAAAACGAGACAAAATTAGGAACAGAGAACAAGGGCAACAAATAGAAAACAGTAATAGATATAGTAGATCTTAATCCAGCAGTATCTAAAATTACTTTAAACTTCAATTGTATAAACATACTAATTAAAAGATAGAGATTGTCAGAGTGTAGATAAAACAACAGGCCCCAACTATATGTTGTCTACAAGAAACCTACTTTAAATATAAAGATACATAGAGATGAAAAGTAAGTAGAGAAAAATATACCATACTAAACTAATCAAAAGACAAGAAAGCAGGAGTAGTTATATTAATTTCAGACAGAGCACTCTTCAGAGAAAGGAAAGTTATCAGAGATAAGCATTTGTTTCACATAATGATAAATAAGTTAATTCTCGAAGAAGATAAAGCAATCCTTAATGTGGATGCACCTAACAACAGAAGATCAAAATACATATGCAAAAACCGATAGAATGTCACGGAGAAGTAGATTAATCCACTGTAATAATTGGAGACCTCAACACTCTCTATCATAAATAAACAGATACAGGAGGTGGAAAATCAGTAAGGGCATAGTTGAAGTCAGTAGTCAACCAGCTGACTATAATTGACATCTGCGAACTGCTTCCTTTTTGCTTGCTTTAACAGCAGGATACATATTCTTTACCAGCTTGTGTAGAACATTCACTAAGATAAGCAGCATTCGAGCCATAAAATACACTTTAATAAATTTAAAAAATAGAAATTATTTAATATCTGCTTTCATACCATAGTTGAATTAAACTAGAAATCAGTATAAGAAAGATAGCTGGAAAACCCCCAAATTCTTGGAGATTAAACAGTGCACTTCTAAATAACACATGGGTCAAAGAAAAAAAATCTCAAGAGAAATTTTAACATACTTTGAAATAAATGAAAATACAACCTATCAAATATTGTGGGAAGCAACAAAAGTAGTGTTTAGAGATAAACTTAAAAAGCTGAATACATATATTAGAAAAGAAGGAAAATCTAAAATCAATCATCTATGCATCTACTTTAGGGAAATAGACAAAGAAGAACAAATTAAATCCAAAGTAGACAGAAGAAAAGAAATAAAAATAGACTAGAAATCAATGAAATTGGAAATAGGAAGTCAATAGAGAAAATCAGCAAAACCAAAACCTGATTCTTTGACAAGATCAATATAATTGATAAGCATCTAGTCAGGCTAACTGAGGGGAGGAAAAAAAAATGGAGGGAAGACTCAAATGTCTAATACCAGAAATAAAAGAGGAGACATCATTACAGATACCTTAGAGATTAAAATGACAATAAATGAATATTATGATCAACTCAATGCCCACAAATATGATAATCTAGATGAAATGGGCAAATACCTTGAAAGACACAAACTGCCAAAAGTCACACAAGAAGATATAGAAAATTTGTACAGGACTAATATATTAAAGAAATTGAAATAGTAATTGAATTTACTTTCAAAACCAGAAAGTACCAGGCCCAGACTGGTTCACAGGTGAAGTCCACCAAACATTTAAGGAAGAAATAATGCCAATTTCCTATAATCCCTTTCAAAAGATAGAAGCGGAAGGAATGATTCCTAATTCATACAGTGAGGACAGCATTACCCTAATAGCAAAACCAGACAAAGAAATTATAAGAAAAGAATCCTACAGACCAATACCTCTCATGAACATAAATGCAAAAATCCTCAATAGAATATTAACAAATCAAAACGAACAAGGTATAAAAATAATTATACAACACAACCAAGTGATATTTATCCCAGGTGTACAAGCCTCATTCAACATTCAAAAATCAGTTAATGTAACACCTTGTATCAAAACGGGCTAAATAAGGAAAACCACATGCTAATGTCAAAAGATGCTGAAAAGCCATTTGACAAAACCCTAGTAAAAACTCTCAGAAACTAGGAATAGAAGGGAACTTCCTCAGCTTGATTAAAAAAAAAAATCTACAAAAAACCTTATGACTCAACCATCAAAAGAATGAAATCTTGCCATTTGCAACAATGTGGATGGAACTAGAGGGTATTATGCTAAATGAAATAAAGTAATTCAGAGAAAGACAAATACCATATGATTTCACTCATGTGGAATTTAAGAAACAAAACTGGTGAACATAGGGAAAGGGGAGGAAAAATAAGATAAAAACAGAGAGGGAGACAAGCCATAAGAGACTCTTAACTATAGGAAACAAAGAGAGCTGCTGGAGGAGAGGTGGGGGGAGGTAATTAGGCAATAGGTATTAAGAAGAGCACTTGATGTAATGAGCACTGGGCACTATATACAACTGATGAATCACTAAATTCTACCCCTGAAACTAATACACTATATATTAACTAACTTGAGTTTAAATTAAAAATTAAAAAGAAAACCCTTATGACTAATATTATACTTTGGTGAGAAACTAGAAACTTTCTCATTAAGTTAAGGAACAAAGCAAGGATTTCTTTTTTCATGCTCCTTTTCAATATTGCATTGGAACTCCTAGCTAATGCAATAAGAAAAGGAAATAAAAGATGTAGAAATTGAGAAAGAAGAAATAAAACTCTCCATAGATAACATGGTCATCTATGTAGAAAAGCTGAAAGAATTGAAGAAAACTTCTGGAACTAGTAGACCTTATACCAAGGTTATAGGATGCAAGGTTATATATAAAAGTCAATTGCAATAGAGCTTAAAGTCCCGAATTGTGATGCCACCAACTTTGGCTTTCTTTTTCAATAGTCTTATTTCAATATTCTTTCAATATTCTTCTGGCTATTCGAGGTCTTTTCCATATAAATTTTAGGATTATTTGTTCCATTTCTTTGCAAAAGAATTTTTTTTTCTTTATTTTTATTTTTCTCGGGGATCAGCCAGTCCCCATCATACCTGCGGCAGCCCTGGGAGCGGGCAGCACTCGAGAAGACGGGGAGGTGAGCTACACTCTGCCAGAGCGTTTCCTACAGAGACGCATGCGTGTCACTGGGATGGTCTGGAAGGAACTGCACCGATGGGACTCTGGAGGAATGGGGTGGCCCTTCAACTCAGATGCAACTTACAGGCAGCATTTTTACGGAGAGCCTGTACTGCTCCAATGACCTAGAGAGCCGTTCCCATGCCAGCACGAGGGTCCTGAGCTATGGCTAGGATCAAGGCCAGGGCCAGGCCCAGAATGGTCTGGGACCAGACAAGAAGCTAGAGGAGTAGCTACCGGTGGGCAGTGGACGACAGCGTCTTGGGTTGCGGTGGGGTCCAGTTCTGGGCAGGCGAGGACTCAAGAGACCATTCTTTGCCTTCAGCCAGAGTGGCCACCTTGTCCCTAAAGAGTGCCGCGGCCTTGCTGTTGTACTTGTCCTGCAGGGACCAGCAGGGATCGTAGTCCTCCTGAGACTCCAGGAACTCCCGGAATTTCGCATTCCCTCCAGCTTTCATCTTCTCCAGCTCCACGTCTTTGTCTTTTCCCTTGTCCATGGTCACAGAGCGCACGAAGCTGAGATGCACCCAAGCCGTGGTACTTCCCTGAGCACTCCAGGCAGATCCAGATGCCATAGGTCACGCTGACCCACTGAGGATTGACGGCGCCACACTCGAAACACACATTGTTCTCATCCTGCACTCGGACTTCTTTCAGAACTTTCCTCGTTCTGGGGTGGCCATGATGCCGGCAAGGCCCGGACTCGAGCCCGCGCGCCGAGGTCCGCCGGGGTCTGTTCTTTGATAGGAATTGCATTAAATGTGTAGATTGCTTTGGGTAGCATAGACATTTTCACAATATTTATTCTTCCAATCCAGGAGCATGGAACATTTTTCCATTTCTTTGTGTCTTCCTCAATTTCTTTCATGAGTACTTTATAGTTTTCTGAGTATAGATTCTGTGCCTCTTTGGTTAGGTTTATTCCTAGGTATCTTATGGTTTGGGGTGCAATTGTAAATGGGATTTACTCCTTAACTTCTCTTTCTTCTGTCTTGTTGGTATAGAGAAATGCAACTGATTTCTGTGCATTGATTTTATACCCTGACACTTTACTGAATTCCTGTACAAGTTCTAGCAATTTTGGAGTGGAGTCTTTTGGGTTTTCCACATATAGTATCATATCATCTGCGAAGAGTGATAGTTTTACTTCTTCTTTGCTGATTTGAATGCCTTTAATTTCCTTTTGTTGTCTGATTGCTGAGGCTAGGACTTATAGTACTATGTTGAATAACAGTGGTGATAATGGACATCCCTGCCGTGTTCCTGACCTTAGCGGAAAAGCTTTCAGTTTTTCTCCATTGAGAATGATATTTGTGGTGGGTTTTTCATAGATGGCTTTGATAATATTGAGGTATGTGCCCTCTATCCCTACACTTTGAAGAGTTTTGATCAGGAAGGGATGCTATACTTTGTCAAAAGCTTTTTCAGCATCTATTGAGAGTATCATATGGTTCTTGTTCTTTCTTGTATTGATATGTTGTATCACATTGACTTATTTGCGGATGTTGAACCAACCTTGCAGCCCTGGAATAAATCCCACTTGGTCGTGGTGAATAATCTTTTTAATGTACTGTTGAATCCTATTGGCTAGTATTTTAGTGACAATTTTTGCATCTGTGTTCATCAAGGATATTGGTCTGTAGTTCTCTTTTTTGATGGGATCCTTGTCTGGTTTTGGGATCAAGGTGATGCTGGCCTCATAAAATGAGTTTGGAAGTTTTCCTTCCATTTCTATTTTTTGGAACTGTTTCAGGAGAATAGGAATTAGTTCTTCTTTAAATGTTTGGTAGAATTCCCCCGGGAAGCCATCTGGCCCTGGGCTTTTTTTTGGAGATTTTTGATGACTGTTTCAATCTCCTTACTGGTTATGGGTCTATTCAGGCTTTCTATTTCTTCCTGGTTTAGTTGTGGTAGTTTATATGTCTCTAGGAATGCATCCATTTCTTCCAGATTGTCAAATTTATTGGCGTAGAGTTGCTCATAGTATGTTCTTATAATTGTCTGTGTTTCTTTGGTGTTAGTTGTGATCTCTCCTCTTTCATTCATGATTTTATTTATTTGGGTCCTTTCTCATCTTTTTGATAAGTCTGGCCAGGGGTTTATCAATCTTATTAATTCTTTCAAAGAACCAACTCCTAGTTTCGTTGATTTGTTCTATTGTTTTTTGGTTTCTATTTCATTGGTTTCTGCTCTGATCTTTATTATTTCTCTTCTCCTGCTGGGTTTAGGGTTTCTTTCTTGTTCTTTCTCCAGCTCCTGTAGGTATAGGGTTAGGTTGTGTACCTGAGACCTTTCTTGTTTCTTGAGAAAGGCTTGTACTGCTATATATTTTCCTCTCAGGACCGCCTTTGTTGTGTCCCATAGATTTTGAACCGTTGTGTTTTCATTATCATTTGTTTCCATGAATCTTTTCAATTCTTCTTTAATTTCCTGGTTGACCCATTCATTCTTTAGAAGGATGCTGTTTAGTCTCCATGTATTTGTGTTCTTTCCAAATTTCCTCTTGTGACTGAGTTCTAGCTTCAGAGCATTGTGGTCTAAAAATATGCAGGGAATGATCCCAATCTTTTGATACTGGTTGACACCTGATTTAGGACTGAGGATGTGATCTATTCTGGAGAATGTTCTATGTGCACAGAGAAGAATGTGTATTCTGTTGCTTTGGGATGAAATGTTCTGAATATATCTGAGATGTCCATCTGGTCCAGTGTGTCATTTAAGGCCTTTATTTCCTTGTTGATCTTTTGCTTGGGTGATCTGTCCATTTCAGTGAAGGGAGTGTAAAGTCCCCTACTATTAGTGTATTATTGTTGATGTGTTTCTTTGATTTTGTTCTTAATTGGTTTATATAGTTGGCTCCTCCCATGTTCGGGGCATAGCTATTTAAAATTGTAAGATCTTCTTGTTGGACAGATCCTTTGAGTATGATATAGTGTCCTTCCTCATCTCTTATTATAGTCTTTGGCTTAAAATCTAATGGATCTGATATAAGGATTGCCACTCCTGCATTCTTCTGATGTCCATTAGCATGGTAAATTCTTTCCCACTGCCTCACTTTAAATCTGGAGGTGTCTTCGGGTTTAAAATGAGTTTCTTGTAGACAACATATAGATGGGTTTTGGTTTTTTATCCATTCTGATACCCTGTGTCTTTGATTGGGGCATTTAGCCCACTAACATTCAGGGTAACTATTGAGAGATATGAATTTAGTGCCATTGTATTGCCTGTAAGGTGACTGTTACTGTATATTGTCTCTGTTACTTTTTGGTCTACTACTTTTAGGCTCTCTCTTTGCTTAGAGGACCCCTTTCAATATTTCCTGTAGAGCTGGTTTGGTGTCATCATCAAGACAGCATGGTACTGGCACAAAAACAGACACATAGATCAATGGAACAGAATAGAGAGCGCAGAAATAGACCCTCAGCTTGATGGTCAACTAATCTTCGACAAAGCAGGAAAGAATGTTCAATGGAAAAAAGACAGCTTCTTCAATAAATGGTGTTGGGAAAATTGGACAGCCACATGCAGAAAAATGAAATTGGACCATTTCCTTACACCACACACAAAAATAGACTCAAAATGGTTGAAGGACCTCAATGTGAGAAAGGAATCCATCAAAATCCTTGAGGAGAACACAGGCAGCAACCTCTTTGTCCTCAGCCACAGCAACATCTTCCTAGGAACATCACCAAAGGCAAGGAAAGCAAGGACAAAAATGAACTATTGGGATTTTATCAAGATCAAAAGCTTTTGCACAGCAAAGAAAACAGTTAACAAAACCAAAAGACAACAGACAGAATGGGAGAAGATATTTGCAAACGACATATCAGATAAAGGGCTAGTGTCCAAAATCTATAAAGAACTTAGCAAACTCAACACCCAAAGAACAAATAATCCATCAAGAAATGGACAGAGGACATGAAAAGACATTTCTGCAAAGAAGACATCCAGATGGCCAACAGACACATGAAAAAGTGCTTCATATCACTCGGCATCAGGGAAATACAAATCAAAACCACAATGAGATATCACCTCACACCAGTCAGAATGGCTAAAATTAACAAGTCAGGAAATGACAGATGCTGGCAAGGATGCGGAGAAAGGGGAACCCTCCTACACTGTTGGTGGGAATGCAGGCTGGTGCAACCACTCTGGAAAACAGCATGGAGGTTCCTCAAAATGTTGAAAATAGAACTACCCTATGACCCAGGAATTGCACTACTGGGTATTTACCCTAAAGATACAAATGCAGTGATCCGAAGGGGCATGTGCACCTGAATGTTTATAGCAGCAATGTCCACAATAGCCAAACTATGGAAAGAACCTAGATGTCCATCAACAGATGAGTGGATAAAGAAGATGTGATATATATATACAATGGAATACTATGCAGCCATCAAAAAATGAAATCTTGCCATTTGCAACAATGTGGATGGAACTAGAGGGTATCATGCTTAGTGAAATAAATCAATTGGAGAAAGACAACTATCATATGATCTCCCTGGTATGAGGAAGTGGAGATGCAACATGGGGGGTTAAGGGGATAGGAGAATAATGAATGACACAAGATGGGATTGGGCGGGAGATAAACCATAAGTGACTCTTAATCTCACAAAACAAAGTGAGGGTTGCTGGGGAGAGGGGGGTTTGGAGAAGGGGGGTGGGGGTATGGACATCGAGGAGGGTATGTGCTATGGTGAGTGCTGTGAAGTGGGTAAACCTGGTGATTCACAGACCTGTACCCCTGGGGATAAAAATATATTATATGTTTATAAAAAATAAAAAATTAAAAAAAAAAAGTCAATTGCTTTCCAGTATACCAGTAATGAACAAGTGGAATTTGGAACTAAAATACAATGCTATTTATGTTAATATCTCCTAAAATGAAATACATAGATATAACAAATCTAACAAAATATGTTTAATATCTACATGCAGACAGCCATAAAACTTGGTTGAAAGATATCAAATAATAAATAAATTGAGAGATATTTCATGTTCATGGATAGGAAAACTCAACATATTCAAGATGTCATTATGTCAATTCTTCATTTGTAGGTTAAGAATCTTAAATCTATAGATTATGATTAAATCCCAGTCAAAATCCCAGCAACTTATTTTGTAGACATTGACAAAATGATCATAAGGTTTTTAAGAAGTAGAAAACCCAAAATAGCCAATACAATATGAAAGAAAAAGAATGAAATTGGAGGGCTTACACTTCCTGACTTTAGTACTTACTATGAAACTACAATCATTAAAATAGTGTGATATTCACAAAATAATAGACAAATTCAGATCAATGAAACAGAGTAAATAGTTGATAAATAGACCCAAATAAATATAGTTAGCTGATTTTTGATGGAGAATCAAAGGCAATACAATAGAGAAAAAAAAATCTTTTCAGCAAATCATGCTGGAAAAACTGGGCATCCACATATGAATAAAAAACAATAACAGAAAACACATGTACACAAAATAAATATATACATAGATATTATACACCTCACAAAAATTTACTCAAAATGAATCCTAGACCTAACTATAAAACACAAAATTATAAAACTCCTACAAGGTAACAAAGGAGAAAATCTCGATGACCATGGGTACGGTGATAACTTTTTGAGTAGAACACCAAAGGCACAATCCATAAAAGAAATAACCGATGAGTTAGACTTTATTTAAATTAAAAATCTGCTTTGTGAAATATACTGTCAAAAAAATGAGAAAACCATCCATAGAGTGGGGAAAATATTTGCAAAAGACACATCTGATAAAGGGCTCTTAATCCAAAAATATAAAAAACCTCTTACAATTCAACAATAAGAAATTGAACAACCAAATTAAAATGGGCAAAAGATATGAACAGACATCTCATAGAAGAACATATACAGATGGAAAATAAGCATATGATAAGATACAAGAATTCATACCATTAGACCATTACAAATGAAAATGGGATTTCACTATATACTTCTTAGAATGGCCAAAATTTGAAACTGCAGAAATGCCAAATGCTGCCAAGGTTGTAGAGGAACAAGAACTTTCATTCACTGCTATTGGGACTTCAAAATGGCACAGCCGCTTTTGAAGACAGTTTGGCAGTTTCTTACAAAACTAAACATATTCTTACCATATGATTTAGCAATTATGTTTGGTATTTATGTAAACAAGTTGAAAACTTATATCTCCCAAACCCTGCACATGAATGTTTATAACAGCTTTATTCATAATTTCTGAAATTGGAAGCTATCATGATGTCCTTTAGCAGGTAACTGATTAAAGTATAGCATATTCAGATAATGGAATATTATTTAGCACTAAAAAAATTAGCTATCAAGGTGTAAAAAGACATGGAAGAACTTTAAATGTATATTGGTAAGTGAAAGAAGCCAATGTGAAAAGATTACATACTGCATGATTCCTATATGACATTTCTATATGACAACTATATAACATTCTGTAAAAGGCAAAACTATGGGAACAGGAAAAGGATCAGTGATTTGCAGGGGATAGGGAGGAGGGAGGAATAAGTAGGCAGAGCATAAAGGACACTTAGTTTAGTAAACCTATTCTGTAAGACACTATAATGATGTATAGATGTCATTATCTATTTGTTAAAATTCATAGAATGTACACCACCATGAGGGAACCCTAATGTAAATTATGGACTCAAGGTAATAAAGAACTGTGAATGTAGGTTCATCAATTATACAGATAAACTACTCCGGTCTGCATGTTCCCATACCCCTCAAAGTGTATCACTCTGGTGGGGGTGGTTGTTAGTGGGGAAGGCTGTGCATATATTGGGGCAGGAAGTATATGGGAAATTTGTGAAACTAAAATTGTTCTAAAAATTAAAGTCTATTAAAAAATTGTACCTGATTTACACTCTCAGGAGAAACAGGATCCAGCCTCTCTAAGTGCTCCTCACCCCCATCGGTCCTTGAAGTCTCAGAAGTGTGTATTTTCTGTTGTGAAGTTTGGGATCAAGCTTACTGGAGAAAGATGGGGGAAAAGCAGTAATCAACAACAGTTAACAAATTGTGATTGGGCCATGTACAACTAAATATAAATGATAAAGTAAATCTAGTTGTGAAGTATTGGGATTAATAATCTGACTCATGAACACATCACTAAAATGAAAGTTACGGTCAAACATTTTAGAATACAATTTATAACTAGTGTTTTCCTGTTTAGAAGTAGTATGATACAAACTATAGTTGGTAGAGTAATAATAGTAGCCCTGACATATCTCCAGAAATGATAACTTGGGTCTCAGTAGCTTGATCACTCAGTTTTAAAATCCTTCCTATATGTTACATTATTGTATAGTTTCAGTGTATAATTTACTTTGGGGACTTTGTTTTAATGAAAAATGAAATATAATAAATATAAAAGTCAAGCAACATTTTTAAACTTTCTCTGAGGAAAGGAAAAAGTTGAATTAATTTAAATAACAATTTTCTTTTAAAACAACTTTATAGTATCATCTGTCAATTAACTGAGTCCAATTATTAATTAGGTCAAAGAGTAGAAAAAGACCATGATGAGACATTTAAGAAGTCATGCCATTTCTTCCAGATTACAAATTTAAAATACTAATTCAACAATAAGTTTTTTCAAAAGGAAATTGCAATGCTTGACAATTTTTTGACTTACTGTAGGCCTAGTTTGAAGTCTTGTGTGGTCTGAATTTGTGTGGCCATTCATCAATATGATGATTCATCAGTGGTTTTAGCTTCCAACACACCAGAAGATTTTAACTTGGGCATTACTAGGAGTTATTCATAAAATTGGCTTCTCTGCTCTATAGAGGAAAGGAAACTGAGAACAAAATCATTATTTTCTTATGCAACTATAAATTTTTACATAAACTAAAGGCTTTAAGCTTTTCATTTGGAAGAATCATTACCTATATCAGTGTTTCTCAGTCACGGTTCAGTTTATGTGGGGAGTTTGTGAAGGAAAGAGATAATTTTCAGAAATCCAGCAAGTAGCTTAAAGATAATAGGAAGGAGCTGTGACATGCACTAATGAAATGAACTTCTCATCCTGAACTTTCCTGAGGTTATTTCCCCTGCATATTTTAATAATACAAATCCATTAAGGGCCTTATTTTTTTTTTAATTTTCTTCCTTCCAAAGTTGTTCTAAAAGTTGAGAAAAGTTGAGAACCACTGGTCAAATTGATAAATCTGTAAATAATTGCTTTTATTTTTTATCCGTGTACCCAGGATGTATTTGTATGTCTAATTTTGAACATAATTGAAGAAAATGCATCCATTCATAGTTTTAAATTTATAGGGCATAGACACAAATTAAAACATTTAAGACTTTTATTAAAGGTTCAGGTTTAATTACATAATTTATTGCCTTTTTTAAACGATCAGTAAGTAATCCTTTTATAGTTCAATCTATTTGACAAAGGAGAAATGACGTAATAGACTAACCTTAGTTTCTTTTGGCTTGCAAGTCTTCCTTTTAAAACATAAGTAGCCATATTGATAGATAACATATGAATGTACATACCCTCTTTGTGGAAACTACCTTGGCAATTTCCAGGAAACAGACTCATTTTCTCTGTTGTATCTGGAAGGTACTATCAATATGTGTTGGTCTGACCTCTTCCTTTCATCTCTTACGTAGTTGGGCTTGGAAAATATATCCATCTGTGTTGTGTCTGTAGTACGTCTGATAGTTTGGTTTACAAGGAATGTTTTTAAAGTGAACTGTAGTCCTCTTTTCCAGACAATATTAGAGTGTCAGGAGACTCTCAGAGCATCCCACACTTCATGCTCTCTTACCAAGGCCCACATCATTGAAAAGATGTATAGCTCGAGGTTCTCATGAACATCCAGAAGGGGTTCCTTTGAGCCTGGGTCAGGCAGGGACCTCAGGGATTGGTCACACAGTGACACCATGGATCAAATGTGTCTTGGTAAGAGGGTAAAGCAATGAATGAGGAAAAGCTCAGAAAACAGCAATTTGCCCCAGCAACAAAGATTTTTTTTTTTTAATAATTGATACATTAGCTCACACAGACTGCTTTGGAGGATGGGATGGGGAAATGTGTTCATTAACATCCTGGTGTGGTGCTTGCTTCGGCAGCACATATACTAAAACATCCTGGTGTGCATGTGTGTGTTGCACATGTGTGCATGCATGTATATACATGCATGTGTGTATACACGTGCACACATGTATGTGAATTTAGAAATTGCTGGCAAATTATTGGAAATTTATTGTCCTCCAGGATAAATTGGTCACCCACAAGGAGATATTTAATACATAGTTGATAGACTTATAGGAATTAAAGTTAGATATAAGACAATAGATTGGCATGCTATTCACATTAAAAGTAGTAAATGAAGTTATGAGATTGGATTAGATCAACAAATGAGAAAATATGGAGACCATCTAAAGAAGAGTACCTAAGAGGATTACAAAATATTTCATGTAGGAAGTGACAGTGAACTGAGGCTTGAAATACTGATAATATGTCAGTAGCCAGAGATGTCAGAAACGAAATTTCTAGCAAAATATTCAAATATGTGACTAGGTACTGCATGTTCAAGGAAGAGAAACCTGTGCAATTTGGGAAGTACACAGGCTATTATAGAGGGCTTATATTCAAACATACTGGTGTAAAGGTAGATTGAGAGAGAATGCTAGATTTGCCATATTATGATAGAAATATTTTAAAATATTTGTTCATGTCACGATCAAGTAATACAAAAAAAATAAGGAAGTTAAAGGGAAGGGAGGAGAACAAAGGAAAAATAGAAAAAGATGATAATATGGAAAAATATCTGAATAGTTATAGGAAAAGAAAGACATGAAAGGAAAATAAATAACTAGTAGGCAAGGAAGACAAGGCTAAACTAAAGAAGAGCCTCTAGGAACTTCTGCTTAGTGTCAAAGGTCCCACCCTGGTGCTGTTCTGAACATGGCCATCACAATATTATTATGGGACATCCTCAGCCATGGGAAGTGTCTGTTAATAACTGGTTAGGCAGGTGTGGCTGTTGTTCCACTCTCCTCCTTAATGTGAGGCTCTACTCTGATATAACCATCCAAACACAGGGTAATCCTCCCTGTCTGCACAGAAGCAGAAGTGACCGTGGCAGAAAAAACAAGTCTCAAGGTCAATTCTGACTTCTCCTCTTCAGGACCCCATCCAATTTCAAACAGACTCAAAAATTTTACCCAAATGGTAGTCTGTCCTTCCTTGTGGATAAGAAATCTCAAACTCAGCAAAAAGAAAAACAAATAGTAACTCCTTTGCCTTACACATCCCTTCCATAGTTAGTCAAAGGTAATAAATATTGTCTATACTTTAATCTGTGGCACAAAAAGAGAAAAATCACCAACAAAATATACATGTGTGTCTTTCCTTTGTCACCAACAGGGTCTGAACTTTGGCCTTCCAGTTAAGGAGCCACTGCATCACCTTTCTGGTTGTTCTCAAGCCCTGTGCTGAGGCAGGAGAAGCACTGTTTGCAGACTCCATACTGCCTGGTCTATATCCTCAGACAGGGTCTACTCAGCCCTGTAATTCCATCCTACTGTGTTAGTGCAACTGAAGTTGAGCTCTTTTCTGTGGACTTGTGTAATCCCAAGACTTTATTCACCCAATTCATTTGTGTGTTTGTGTTTTCCAAGCTTGTTTCTCTTTGCACGTTATTAAGATTCAGAAAAGCAAATTTTTGCTTAACTGAATACAAGATAGGAAAGGTAGTTTGAGGGGCACCTGGTGGCTCAGTGGGTTAAGCTTCTGCCTTCATCTCAGGTCATGATCCCAGGGTCCTGGGATCAGCCCCGCATTGGGCTCTCTGCTCAGTGGGGAGCCTGCTTCCCTTCCTCTCACTCTGCCTGCCCCTCTGCCTACCTGTGATCTCTGTCAAATAAATAAATAAAATACTAAAAAAAATAAAAGAATAAAGAAATGTAGTCTGATTTGCTTTTACTCAGGGAACCTTGTATTTTTCACATCAGTTACAAATGGTTACATACAATTGCGGCATTCTTCCTGTCCCTAAACTACATGACAACTTTGCAGTTCTGACAAATTATTATTATTTTTTTTAGCAGACTGAAATACCTAGTTCTAAGGTCCTTAAAATTGCGGATTACCCTTTTGAAGTACATGGGGGTGAGTGGTGGTAGAGTGAATTTTCTGAGTATTTTCTAACTACCAAGCAATGAGCTAGGCTCTGTTCCTATTTTATCTCACTGAATTCTTACAATGCTGCAAATAGTATATTATATCTATTTTATGATAAAATGGATCTGTTCTAGGTTAAGTAGCTTGCCAAACCACACCTGGTTGAAAGTATGCTCATCAGCAAAGATCAGAAATCTCTATGATGTTATCTAGGGATTCTGAAGCTAGAAGCAAGGGAGGGTGTAGAAACCCACAAAACAGGGACACCTAAACCTAGGATCCTTTCATGTGTATCTGTATTTATGTGTGTGTGTGCATTCTTCTTCTTTGGAATCCTGTGTTGCAAATCCATAGTTCTCCTCATGTGTAGTAATCTCTCCAGTTACGAGGGAAAGAAATTTCTTTTGCTAATAATCCAATATTTCAGAAAGCTTTTTTGGGTCTCTTTGTCATAAACCAATTTTTGTTTTTCAGAATTCATGACCTTGTGAGTAATTATTATTGAATTTGGATGTATTAAACTTCTTACTGTATATTCCCATTTTTAACTATCTGTGTGGTACATATATTCCCTAAAGGTCAGATTTCTGTGCAGTCCATATATTCCCCAAAGGCCATATTTTGGACTTTAACATGGCAGCTATCCCATATAGACCTTTCCAAAACACAAACAGACATAGAAATAAACAAATTTTGTATTTTATTGCTCTAACTTCTCAGTAAGTTTTTTCATCTATTTCCACATTCTCTCCCCACAAATCTGTGACAGATAAATAGGAGCTTCCAACCAAAAGACGAAGACCTTCTCTGTCCATTTTAACCTATGATCGAATTATAGTTGTGATGCCATTTATGCAAAATGACCTCTGCACAGAACTTCAAATATAATACTTTAAGGAGAAAAAAATGCCACTGGGTTTCATTTTTCCTTTTTAAAAATTTTTTTATTTAAATTCCAGTTAACTAACATATAGTGTATTATTAGTTTCAGGGGTAGAATTTCGTGATTCATCAGTTGTATATAACACCCAGTGCTCATTATATCAAGTGCCCTCCTTAGTGCCCATCACCAAGTTACCCCATCCGCCCAACTTCTCTCTAACCACTGATTCTAATCTTTAAAAGTTTCTAAATTCACTTATTTGTGGAGCATAACAAATAGCATGGAGGACATGGGGACTTAGAGTGGAGAAGGGAGTTGGGGGAAATTGGAAGGGGAGGTGAACCATGAGAGACTATGGACTCTGAAAAACAATCTGAGGGTTTTGAAGGGACGGGTGTGGGAGGTTGGGGTACCAGGTGGTGGGTATTATAGAGGGCACGGATTGCATGGAGCACGGGGTGTGGTGCAAAAATAATGAATACTGTTATGCTGGAAATTAAAAAAAAAAAATTTGCTAGACTTAAAAAAAAAAAATTCAATGGTAAAGAAACAATAAAAAAAAAGTTTCTAAATTTTCAATTATTGAAATCATCAAAAGGGTCAAATTGCGCAGTCATGAAACCATGGCCTTGGTGTGAGGGTAGCTGGATTGTTATTGTTTTTTTAACTGAATATGTGTTTCTCTTACATGCTTTTCTCATATTGCTGTTTCACTTGGCTTGATTTTCAAAATCATAATTGGTCTCCTTCAAACCCAGACCACTCATCTCCCCGTGCAAAGCTTTGTAGAGGTGGAAATAATAGTGCTAACAGTACAGTCCGACTACCCCAGTGAGTTCCCCATGCATCACCTTGATTACTTAATCATACTAGTGATTACTTAATCACACTAGTGTTTCTCTGAGTGTGACCTAGAGATACCGTGGGTCTGGTGCATCTCTTTTGAAGGTCTTTGCAGTCAAAACTATTTTTCTAATCACAATAAGGTATTATTTGTCTTTTTAAATTCTCATGTTCTTAAGAGTAAGCGTGTAGTTTTCTAAAGGACATGGTAATACCAGGGGTATGACAGATTGAATTCAGAAGCAGGTAGAAGAATCCAGCTATGTCTATTAAGGCAGACATTAAAGACATTTGGAAAATTGGAAAACAGTGTCACTCCTCAATAATTTTATTTCTGTTTTAGAAGACGTGAGTTACTTTCATAAATATATATTATGTATGGTAATATGTGGTGTGTTTATTATTATTTTAATAAATTATAAATGTGTTTTTAAATTCTCAGTTTTAATTTTTAACATGATAGATATGGATAGATAAAATTCATAGAAACAAAAGCTCTTTGAGGTCTTTAATAATTTTAAAGTCGTACTGAATCTAAAGAGTTTGAGAACCACTGATCCAGAACAATGTAAATAATTTCTTGTAAAGGAAGCCAGAAAATGAATCTAACTAACTTTGCTTTTTAAGGAAATCTTGTTCGTGAAGCAGCCAAAACAATGACATCTGAAAAACTACTCCTATGCTCCCACAGTATGACCTCTCTTCCCAGCCCCCACCCAGTACTTTGTGAGTCCTTGTGAACACTCTTTGCACTTTATTTCCAAAACCCCATACTTGTGAGTAACTTACCTTCACTTTAGTTCCTTGCTCTTAGAAAAAATGTGGTAATTCCTTTGTATTCATACACAATCACACACACACACACACACACACATAAACATTTTGTATTCTCTACTTGTAACTTTTCTGATCACTTAGCTTTGTACTTATTCCTTTTATCACTGGAGAAAATAAGGCACGATTCAGGGAAACCTCTACTAAACAGCACACAGAGGAAGAGAGATTTGGAAAGTCCTTTTACTTTTGCCATTTGCACCGCTCTATCGATTCACACTAACTGTGGACTTGCAGAAGGGCTGATTTTATTTCTCTGTGGCCCAACAATAATAGCCTGGTTGCCTCTTCTACCCTCCCTCTCAGAACCTGGAAAAGAACAATACAGTATTCTGGAGGTTTCAGGTAGCAGCCAGGAGCTTGCCAGCATACTGACACCTGAGTCCTCTAGTGATGGATACAGTAACTCTTCTTTTGGAGATGGCCAACTAGCTGGTGCCTGGAGACATATGGTGACTTCTTCCCTGCCAAAGAAACCAAGCCTGTGTGCCAGAGACTTAGCCAACCAGTGCTGGCTCTCAGGCCTTCGTTCCCATGGGATGATAAATGAGCACCCCCCGGCATTGTTGCTTGTTTGGGGTCTAGCAGCACTTTCTGAGCTCCCAGGTATCAAAGTGTCAGGCACACCAAAAGGAGAGAATTCGATCAATTGATAGGAGAGACATGATAGAGAGAGCAGCATCCTTCTCTGATCTCTTCGCTGATAGGGAATGCAACACAGTGGCGCCCACATTCTGCTCCAGCAAGTCAGTCCCATACACCAGCTCAGGAAAGGCTCTGCAAAAGCAGAGCCTGCTGCTCTCAAGTTCAGGGACTTCAAGTTTCATTCTCTGTGCCAGCTGGGGTCGTTTTTCTCTAGAGTTCCAGAAGATGCTTGGCGTCCCTTCCTCCCCCCCGCCCCGCTTCTTTAAGTTTTCTTTATTTTTTAATCAAGAAAAATTAAAATCTATATCTATCTATATCTATATATATATATATATATTTTTTTAATTCAACAGGTACAGAAAAAAGTTATAAAATGACTGTGGGTTTCTTATATTCTAGTACCCAACTTTTATTTCTTTATCCCTGGTAACCACAAGTATTACTTTTTCTGTACCACTTACTAATCATGTGTGTGTGTCTCCACAGCACAGTGATTACCAGTTAACAGTGCAAGATTTGGAGTCACACTGCTTGGTTTGGACTCCTGGCTCCACCAATTACTAGGACCATGGGCAATTTACCTTCACTTTCTGACTCATAGAGGGCCTATTAATAGTACCTACTTTTTAGAGTTGTTTAAGTATGTAAATTACTTAAAATAGTACCTGGCACATAGTCATAATTAAATATGTGTTGGGGTTTATTATTATTATTAATATGATTATCATTTATGTAGACCTCCTTTTAAACATTTACACAAATGTACTAAAGATGATGGTTTTTAACTTTGCTTTTTTTTTCATCAAATGAAATAAGATTTTTCCATGTAAACACAGATCTATCTCATTCTTTTTTAATAACTACATATTATTAGCATATTACTATGTGAATATACCTTTTAAAACCTAACTAGACTACTGTTGACTAGCATTTGGGTGTTTCCAGTTTTTTTCTATTACAATGTTTGGAAAATTTTTGTTAATGTTTCTCATCTCAATGGTAAATTCCTAGCAGTGGGGTCATAAAATAATAAGCAGTGGGATAAAAAAATAAATACATTTTTAAATCACTTTTCGCTTTTAGCATTCGAAATTTTGATCTATTTGGAATTTATTTTTGATAAGCTGTGAGGTAGGGATCTAGTCTTGTTTTCTTCCAGATTGATGACCAGTGTTCAAATACTGTTTATTAAATAGAAAAATAGAAGTCTCACTGAATTGAAAGCTTATTTGTTATACATTAAATTCTGGATCTGTTTTTAATATTTATTCTGTTTCAGTGGTCTGTATTGCTATTGTTATATACCATTTTCATCAAATGATAAACACATTGAAGATTTTTATGGATTTTGCCAATGTATCTTATCTAAATGATGGATCATTGTGTAATTCTCATTTTCCCACACATACTTTACTGGTTATTGTGAATCATTTTAAATTACTTTTGTCAACCTGCTAGTTGGAAAATATCTTGACTTTCTTATTTTAATATTTTAATTCAAAATTTTATTCAAAAGTAGAGTTGAACAAATTTTCTTTTTGGGGGGGATTTTATTTAAATTCAAGTTTGTTAACATATAGTGTATTACTAGTTTCATGGGTAGAATTTAGTGATTCATCAGTTGCATATAACACCCAGTGCTCATTTTATCATGTGCCCTCCTTATGCCCATTGCCCAGTTACCCCCTCCCCATCCCACCTCCTCTCCAGCAGCTTTGATTTTTTTCCTATAGTTAAGAGTCTCTTAGGGTTTGCCTCCCTCTCTGTTTTTATCTTAATTTATTTTTCCTTCCCTTCCCCTGTGTTCATCAATTCTGTTTCTTAAATTCCACATATAAGTGAAATCATATGGTATTTGTCTTTCTCTGACTAATTTCACTTAGCTCAATACTTTCTAGCTCCATCTACATTGTTGCAAATGGCAAGATTTCATTCCTTTTGATAGCTGAGTAGTATTCCATTGTATATATAGATTATATACATACATACACACACACACACACACACACACACACACACACACACACACCACATCCTCTTTGTCCATTCATCAGTTGATGCACATTTGGGCTCTATCTGTAGTTGGGCTGTTGTTGATAATGCTGCTATAAACATCAGGGTATATGTGCCCCTTCCAGTCTGTATATTTAGTATCCTTTGGGTGAATTCCTAGTGCAATTTCTGGGTATAGGGTATATAGTTCTATTTTTAACTTTTTGAGAAACCTCCATACTGTTTTCCAGAGTGGCTACACAAGTTTGCTTTCCCACCGATAGTGTAAGAGGGTTCCCCTTTCTCCACAGCCTCATCAACATCTGTTGTTTTTTGTGTTGTTAATTTTAGCCACTCTTAGAGGTGTGAGATGTTATCTCATTGTGGTTTTGATTTGTATTTCCATGATGATGAGTGATGTTGAGCATCTTTTAATGTGTCTGTTGAATAAATTTTCACAGAATCATTTGCGTCTTGGTTTCTATAGATCGTTAGTATTTTCCATATGTTCTTTCTACTTCAAGTAAATTTCTGGTTAATAATGTGTGTTTTAGAATTTTTTTAAAATTTTATCTTGTAAATTTATTTTTTATATTTTTATTATATATTGTTTATTCCATTGATAGGGTCAGATTTGGATCTTTAATTATAAAGATTATGTGCACCTATGGGGTGCCTGGGTGGTTCAGTTAATGGGGCATCTGACTCTTGGTTTTGGCTCAGATCATGATCTCAGGATTCTGAGATTGAGCCCTGCATTGGGCTCTGATCTCAGCGGGTAGTCTGGTTGAGATTCCCTCCCTCTCCCTCTTCCCTTCCCCCGACTCTTTCTCACAAATAAATAAATCTTTAAAAAAATGAAGATGCTTGCACTCTAATATACACACATGTGAACACATCTCTTGCATATTGTCTTCTAGATCTGTGAATTTATTTTTATGTGTACAAGTTTTTAAAGAACTGAAATTTATTTTTGTATATGACCTCACAAGACTCCACAAGTATTTTATTAATATTTCAAATGTCTGTCCTGTTTTCAATGTTATTTATTGACTCTTTTATCTTTTCAACACCGTGAATTCCAGAGTCATCCAATCTTCAAATCCACATGTTTATATGATCTACTCTAGCATCAAAATATATGAATTATGATAGCTTCATGATATGGTTAACACATGGTTTAGTTGATAATCCTTTTTTCTCTAATTCTACAAATTTTGGTGACTACCCTTGCACATTGGATTTTTCCAGATGAAATTCAATATCATTTTTTAAATTTTCCTTAGCAGAAAAAACATACATCAAACTGTGCATAATTTAAATAAATCAAATTGGATAGGTTGGGTATTAAGATTTTTAAAATAAATGATCCCTATAAATTATAAGCAGAAAAAGATATTTCCAGTGATTGAATAACATCAGAGACTTGCTGTGTTCCTGATCTATGAATGACTAATAACCTGCTCTGTGATTTTATATTTTTTTCCCTTGTATAAGACCCCCCCTTGATTGCAATGTTTCCCATTTCTGATGCGGTTTTGGGTATAGGCTTTCAGTAATGTCCATATTTGTAGACATATGAATGAACTTATTGATAAAATATCTAGTCAGAACATGTCTATTTCTCAAAACCTACAAGAGCTCCCAGCTCGCAGTGCAGTCCAGATCCTTACAATGGCCAATAGACCCAATGTGTTCAGTGCTGGCTTTCTCTCTATACCCATCTTCTATTACTTACTCTCTTACTCCACACCAACCACATGGTCCGCCTGCTATTTTTAAATACATGAATCCTCTCCCACTTGGAAGACTTTGCGCATGGCTTGCATCCCCACTTCCACAGGCCACACAGCTTTAAATGTCCCTGTCAATGAGCCTTCCCTGACCACCCCTTCAGTTCTGCTCTTTGAAAGAGCACCCTTTTATCCAACTATTAAGGTCCTCATAATACATGATAAATTGTCTGTCTCCTTCACTAGATCCCCTTTATAATTAGGGACTTTCACCTATATTTTCACTGCTATCTCCCCAAGGCCTAGAATAGCACTCATTATTTAATAGACCTTCAATAAATGTTTTCTGATTGAGTGAATGAGTAAATGAATCTTTTCAAAATTCAGTATCTCTATCCAAGGCATGATATAGTATAACATATGAGTTTGCTCTCATGTCTTTTATATATACACAATTTACATTAAAAATACACAATTCCTATTTTTACAGGATAAAGAAACATGTTTTTCTAATCTATTTTTTAATTGGACATTGTTTGCTTATAGGAAGGCTATTGACCTTTTTAAAAATATTTTATTTATTTATTTGTCAGAGCGGAAGAGAGAGCACATGCATGTCAGGCAGAGGGAAAAGCAGGCTCCCTGCTGAGCAAGGAGCCCGATGCAGGACTGGATCCCAGGACCATGGGATCATGATCTGAGCCAAAGGGAGACACTCAACTGACTGAGTCACCCAGACATCCCAGCTATTGATTTTTTATTTTAATTTTATAACTAGCTTCTTATTAAATGATATCATTCTAATAATTTTTAATTGATTCTCTTCAGTTTTCTAGGTATTCATTAATATAGTATGCAAATAATGATAATTTTTGCATCTGCATTACAATTATATCTGCTTTATAGGTGTTCCTGAATTGCACTGTCTAGTTTTTACAAGCAAGAATAAATATAGTAGTCATAGAGGGCATCTCTCTCCATCTTTAATGAAGAATGCTTCTAGTGCTTCACCATTAACATGGTGAGGGCTTTTCATTGCACGTATTTACACATGCATATGAACAGACACAGATGTCACAGAAGTATCGTCTGAATTCTATGTCAGTGCTTCTTTTTTTCAAGTTAGCAGTGGATGTTGAATTTTATTAAATTATGTTTTGATATATTTGAAATAAATATGCCTTTGTCTTTTAATCTATTTATGATTAATTATATGCTTTAGTAATGGACCATCTTTGCATTCCTGAGAAAAACCTATTAGGTTACATTGTAGTTTTCTTTGAAGGTGATGCTGAATTTTATTTGTTAATGTTTTTAAAATCCTTGATTTCATATTTATAAATGAGATTTATCCATAGAATAAATTTTTTCCACCATTTGTTGAATTTTCTATTTCAAATGTATCAATCATCATTATATATATATAATCATTGATTTCTAAAATTGTTTTAATATTTTTTCTGTATTCTTTCATTGATACAAAACATTTTTTCCTTAGTTACTAATTTTCAATGGTGTCAATTTAATTCTTGATATATTTTTTAAAGATTTTATTCATTTATTTGACAGAGAGCAAAAGCAGGGGGAGAGGCAGGCAGAGGGAGAGGGAGAAGCAGACTCCTTGGTGAGTGGGAAGCCCAATGTGAGGCTTGATCCCAGGACCCCGGAATCATGACCTGAGCCAAAGACAGCTGCTTAATTGGCTGAGTCACCCAGGAGCCCCTAATTCTTGATATTTCTATAATTTTATTTATTCAGTCATTGTTTTATTTTGATCCTGAATTTGTTTCCTTACCTTTGAAGTTGTGTTCTATTGTTTCAGTGTGTTCCTCTTGATGTTTTTCCTTTAAAACTTTTTTCCTTTAAAACTTTTGTCCTGTCTTAAGTTTAAAACACACGCGCGTGCTCGTGCACGCGCACGCACGCACACACACACACACACACTGCAAGGAATTTCCTTCCATTTTCTGGTTTATATCATCTTACAGAATGTAAGCATTATCTGTCTTATGCATGTTCTTCCTTCACTGCATGCTTACTGTAGTGGAGTTTCTGCATAGTTACCATCGGTGGTGTGCTGGAGCAGATTCATGAGTGTCAAATGTTTTTATCTCTTACAAACCTCACATTCACTGATGTCACTTTGGTAGGTTGAAATTGGCTATGGTGGGAGTATTTACTGTCTGGCAATTAGCAAATGCTACAAATTGTTGCATGCCTTCTGCCACCCCCAGTTTGGTATACTTTTACCAGCATAAGCCTGGTTACCATAATACTGATACCATGTAACCAGTTACCATAATATTTCTTTTCCATGCATTTATGTTATGAGCAATAAGGTATATTAGCAATAAGGTATATGAGCAATAAGGTATTTTAGATCATTGTTCTGATAGTATTCAGATGAATTCTCCCAGACATTTGTCAGCTTGACTTGGCCTTCTTCCTTAGAGCTTCAGTTTAAAGTCAGGACGGTCTGTAAATGTTTCTTCTTTTCCCCAAGTGCTTGGAGGCAGTAAGGGAAGGCTGTACATTTCTAACTTAATAAGCTAGTGTGCTTGGAGAGCCTGATTTCTGCCTCCAACTGTTTGGTTGAGGGGTGTGTCCTAGAGTTCACTTCACCTGGCACAGGCTATTTCTCTGTCCTGTTGGGGTACCTTCAGGTATAGAAATCTTCCTCAGAAATGCCCATTCAGAACACATCCCCAGAGTGTTATATAACCTGGTCCCAGTATTCCCTTCCCTTGCCTCACTGACAGCTCTTAGGCAACTGTCCCCTTCCCCTCCCAGCAAAACAGGGGCAAAATGAATAAAACCCGTAGCTGGGGACCCCAACTTCTAGTTTAGAAATAGAAGAAACCATTCTTTAATTGGCTTCTCTGTTTGCCTTTTCTACTTAGGGCATCTCACTCCCTTAGGACTCCCTCTGTGAGTTTTTATTTCTTTGCTCTTTTGTCTTCCATTCAGCTAAGTGCCTGTTTACCCTTGGAGATTACTGCTCAAAGTGACTCTAATTCTCTAGGGAGAAGTCTTGCCTAGTTCTTTCTTTACTGAGGTGTTAAAGAGGGGCTTCTGATTTCAAAGTCTTCCTTGTTCTTGCTCACTTCCTGCCAAAGACCTATGTACTTCCCCTTGTGTAAATCTCCCTCAGTTGAGGGATATTCATTAAAGTTTATTCTGGAGTCTCCATTTTTTTTTCCCTAGACTGATTCTGAAGATCTTAGTCAGGAGGCACAGCAGTTTCCCAAATTGGTTATCTTCCTCTTTACTAATTCAAAACTTTTCAAAGATTATGATTGAAAAGTATACTTTTTTATGAAAAGTATATATATATATATATATATTTCCTGCAGAGTTGTGCCTGTTTGGTGCTGTATACTTATTTTGAATTCATTTTGTGAGATTTTAGCAAGTAAATGCTGAATGATCTTTTTATATACTGTATTTCCTGAAATAATCTACTCCTGGCCCATTTTTTGATAACACTGGTCAAAAAAAATGAAGATATGAGATCAATAATGTCAGTGGGTGTGTAACAGAGTTTGACGAGTGTTTTTGTGACCTTTCTCCATTTACTTAAATAGGGCTGATTCAAGTGGAAGAAGAAACATGTCTTCAGGTTCAATGCATTCTGACTGGTTTAAGTTCACAAAAGCCTTTCAATTTGGATTGGGGTAGTTTTATGGGGGAGACAATAGAATAGTTCACTGACTGTGTATAGTGTGTTGGGAATAGCATTTCCTTGTTTCAGACAGTATGAAAAGCTACCAATCTGGATATGCACACTTCTAGGTACGATAGTAGTAATTCCTGTCTACTAGTAGTAGTAGTAATTAGTAGAAGTACTATCTAGTAGTAATTAGAATTACTATCTAATAGTAATTCTACTACTACCATACCTGGAAGTGTGTGTATTTAGATCAGGTGATTTTTATCTGTGGAAAGTACAATTGTGTATTTACAAGAGGTAACTGAACATTTGAGACAGTTCTACCTATTCCAGTCTCTTGAGCAAGTTTTCTAATTCTTTGAGGAAACAGAAACCTAAAGATGCTAGTTCTGTCCCTATCAAGGCAGGCCAGACCTATAAAAATTGCCCTAAACCATTTTTGGTACCTGGTGAAATCAGGTAGAACAGACAAATTCTGCAACAAGAGAAACTTTGTACTTCCCCCAAGCTTTCTGCATCATACCGCAGGAGAATAAATGCTAAGCCAAGGAATCTGGAATTAGTCCATCAATGCTGAGAAGTTTGATCAACATGTATTGGAGCCTACTTTTGGTCAAGCTCTTTACACATTTTGTCTCATTTTATCATCATCACAATTTCAAGATGCAGACACTGTGGTTGGTGTTTGTCATGGGTGAAATGGAATCTCAGACAAGTGTACTTACTGCAGATCACGGGGTTCGTAGGGGTGGATACAGACTTTTAATCCATGGCTCTCTGAATACTTCTGGTTATTCCTTAATACATCCCCAAGGACTCAAGCATCCTCTGTCCTGGGAAACTGCAGTTACTCTCAAGAATAGGTTACTTAGTACTTGTCTGTGTGGCCACCCTGAGTCAGACTTAAGTCCACTGTAGTTCATTGGACTTGTTCATTAAGTGCTGCCTGGAGGCTCTAAGAGGGATAAAAAAGCAGTCAACAATAGTTAATTTTAAAGACAAGGCACAAGGACAATTGACTTTATCACCCTGTTTTATAAACTCATTGAGTCTCTGCCAAAGCTGACAAACTGACCAAGACAGAAATTTAGTACCTTTTATTAATGTCTGAAGCACATAATGTCATTGAAGTCCACACTAGAATCACATATGACTATTTGGATCAAGTACCAATCTTAAGAAATAGGTGTGAAAAGGAAAGAAACAAAACTAAACAGACCCTTCAGTCTGTTGTTTTATCTATTACAGCTCTCCATCTGATGTAGCCAATTTTGTTCATGACATTTACTGCTCTAAATAAAATGAATTATTCGTATGTTGACCAAATTAAAGTAATTTGGGTCTATTGGTAACAAAGAAGAAAGTAATTTGTGTCCATAATGAAGGTATGTACGTATACCATGTACTTGGAACAAAGGACATGAGATGAAAAGAAGGCTTCACTGCTCTTCAGGCTCACATCTAGATGTAAAAATAGAGTATTTTGTTGTTTTAAGAGAAATGATTTTTATCTTACCTCCTCTTTCTCAAAGGATAATGCTCTGTGTGTGACAAAAAGAAATAGAAAAATATCAGTACTCTCTCTGAGAGTGGTTTGCCACTAAAAGTTGTCTTTCAATTACTTGATTAAAGAAACATGGAGGAAAAGCCAGATGTTGAATCTTGAATACATAATGGAGAATCCCATTGCTCCCTCCAGTCAGAGAGCAAAATTGAGCCAGATTTAAAGCCTGTGGGAAAGAGCCAGGGGGGTCAAGGCACAGGGAGGTCTGGCCCGGAGAGCCTGGATGATGATGACAGGATGGAGGAAATATCTGCACAGAACAGATACACCCTAAACAGTCATCATACATTTAGCATCTCTATTTGGGATGACCTCTTCTTATTAAAACACTCAGGCTCTCTGGGGAGGTTCATAGACTCAGGAGAGATATTGCTTTGTTCTAGACCAAAGTCTGAACTGTTACTTGAGGGTCATTGGGAATACATTACAAGGACATCATCTGTTCCACCTTTTTCATAATTTCCCCTGTACTCAATGTTGATCAGAATAAAGGAGGGTAATGACTACATAGAGAAGGGAGCAGCTAGCTATTACCTTGCTTATTTGATGGATACAAGCAAAAGTATCAGATATTTCTGGCCACAAAACATGTCTTCCAACCAAAATTTCCAAATTTGTTGCCCTGCCATGTCAATTTATTAAAATTCACTTCTCCAAGTTCATATGTAGATCCATAAGGACTTAGACTGTTAAGATTAGATGTAAAAAAAAATATCACTGAAGTGCAAATATTTTTTCTTCTTTCCTTTGGGTGAGAGGGAAAAAAATATTTACCTTCAGGTATTTAAGATTATAGTCAGTTGCCATGAGCCAGTTGCAAGGGCTTGGGCCAAGCACTGACCAGAATGAGATTTTTGGTGCCCAAAATGCTTGATTCTTCTTGAGTCCAAAGACATTATTACAATCTTGGATTCTGATAAACGTTCACCTGGCTATATTTTCAGAACATCAATTTCTGGTGATCCGCTGGCCTCGATGAAGACAGCATTAGTCTGTGGAAAGTAAGACTCTTCGCAGTGAAAACATAATCGCTCTCTTCATTTGGTCATAGATAGAACAGATTACCAGATACCAATTTCCAAATTTCACCTCATTTGTAGACAGGCCTGAATTTCATTGGACTATTCTGTTGAGGCCAACGACCAGAGGGAAAATTATTTCAATCTCCTAAAAACAAACAAACAGTCCCTGTGATGACAAGAAAATATATAAGAAGCATTGTGTCTCAAGCCTAGCCTAACATTTGTAGAAAAGGTTTGGCAATTTTAAAAGTAACCTTACTCAGATTCATAATGGTTTGAAATCCTTGAATGATCCTTAGTATGTACAAAAGAAAAAAAAAAGGGTAAGATGATAAAAACTTCAGGAGGCAATTGAAGTACCTTGAGTTGATAATAGAGTTATTACTATTAGAATTACTATTAGAATTTGAGGTATCAAATGTGAAGCAAATGCACAATCAAGGCATAAATATCTAGCTATCATGCAGTTGTCCCCAGAATTAAGAGAGATTAGCTTATCTGTAAACAAAGAAACCATGATGACTGAATAGCTTTTCTTGTTTTGTTTTTCTTTTAAAAAATTACTGAGCTACATTTACTATAACTTTGACTTATGGAAAGGAGAACCTTGATTGTGCCTCAAAATGCTTTTTGTATGCCTTCCTCACTCTCTTTTTATTCCTGTACATTTGGCATTAATCATGCTTAAGGGTTTGGATGAGGCAGGAACCCAGAAGAGATGCTAAGCTGTATCACTCAATAAAGCATTCCCTATTCAGCTTGATGCATGGCCCTCTGAATCTTGGTGGAGTCATTCTTAGAATAGCAAGGACCATCTGCCCTGGGATAGCAGTAGCCATGGAAGAGACAAGACGGAGACCTTCAAATACTGGACCACTTGGGCAAACTCCCTTGATTGGGAAAAAACAGCTCAACCTTTAAAATTGGCCTGAGGAACAGCAGATCCCCAGTGCGTTCTTCGAAGTGCTTTCCACCTTTAATTTAGATATTTCAAGGGAAATTTAATCCATATGTTTTGGATTCATTTGGACTTAACTCATAAATATGCTTCATCAAGGACTGCCAAGCTCTGCATTCACTAGAATCAAGTAGTTTCATGGGACAATAGTGCAGACGGAGGAAATTTGATATCCAAGAGTCCATCACCCAAACAAGGAAAAGAAACCTTCAGGTTCAAACCACTGTCTATAAATTATCTTAGAGCAGTAATTTACCCTGCACCATTGTCATGGTAAAATAAGCCACTTATGACTGTGTGGGGTGCATACAAATGCACACACAATAGATATATGTCCACAACACACGGTCTTTCTCGTCAGCAGTTCCAGAAAAGTTAACAAATCTAAGAAGGAAATAGAGGTTTCTACTTATTCTAGCAGCTTTTAAAAACCATATAGACTCTTCTCTGTCTCTCACTTTCTGACTCTTGTTCTCTGTCTCTTTGTCTCTGTCACATACACGAGACCACTGCTGGGACTCTGTCAGGTCACAGCCTATGAATCTCTTTTCCTTCTGTGTATCTCCAATTGGCTAGACAATTTTGACCAACTTGACTTTCTTCAGTTTGTATTGTAGAACATCATTTTCTCAGTATAAAATGATGTTACATAACTGAATGGGCTTTTTCCCCAACTAAATCTCCCTCCTCTGAGATTATTTTATGCCTGCCTAGGGAGCTGTGGCCTACAGGTTAAGGATCCCCATGTGTTCACTGCTTAGAATAATGCAAAGGACAGTGGCTCAATGAGAATAGTGTTATAGTCCCTCCCCATCATGTATTAATTTATTTTTACTTAAAAGTTATAAATTCAAAATTAACAGTTTCCATCTATTTTAAACAAATGCTGTCTTTCAGGGCAGTGTGCGCTTTTAATATTCTCTGTCTTAACATCTGTGTTGAGGAGTTTTCAGAGGAAAGGTAATTCATGGCCCATTTCCAAATCAGATCAAATTTCTTGTGCCAATGGCACCTAATACCTCAAGGGATCTGTGGGCCTCTTATAACCAAATACACTGAGGGTATTAGAGACATTTCTGGCATGGCTGCTATCTGCACATTCTCCTATTAGAGAAAGTGAGAGGGGAGGGAGTCGTGCAGGGTGAAGTGTCAGTTGGGATTCTGGAATTCACGCACACTGAATTCTCAACTTTCAGTGAGGATGGATGGTACTGTTGCCTTGGACAAAGCCCAGCCATGCAGGGTTAAGATGGCTTGAGCTAATGTTATCAGTAGGCCATATTCCCTTAGCATTTCTCACCTGAGAGAGCGCAGTAACAACTATGATGTCTGTTGGTTTGAAAGTCTGATGAAAAAGATGAATAATGGTCAGATTGGGCAACTAGATAATAATATAAGACTTTATGTAACTACCTTGTAAACGACACAGCATTTTAGACCAAATACCTAGAGATTTTTTACTTCTGCAAAACAACAACATTACGTTTCATCCCTTCATAGGAGAGGACTATACATCTTCTAGTTCAAGATAGAGTAAGACAAGTCCAAAAAGGCATAGAATCAATTCCGATTGTTCCTCTTTTCTGCAGGAGGAGCATGGTATCAAGGGATACTCCTTTTCCTCCATTATGCACTTTCACAGTAAAAAATGCCACCAGTGAATTTTTGTGGGGCCAACATGGTAACTGCACTTTGCCCATAAACCTAAATTCATCCTGGTGGAAGTGGCAATTGGTTAAGGAATAACAAGCCTTCGGGAAAAGAAAAGCAGAGACAATAGATGAAAGGGAGAAAAGAAAGCAAGTAAGTAAAGAATATTTACTGGTTTCCAAGCAGCTGACAACCACCAAATCCCTCTTTTGGTTTCAGTGCAAGACAAACAGATTCACAAGGAAGGAATTATACTTCTTAGCACTGGACTGAGGTAGTCTTAGCCTAAGCAGCCAAACCCTGCTCAGAAGTTTGGCAGACTTACTTGGGTTACTCCACCAGCCCTCTCTACCTCCTTCTCCACCCAGAGCCTCCAGGCATCAAACTGCTTCTGAGCAGCTGACCTCAGCCCCACCCTCAGCCACACAAAGTAGCATTCTCCCCAGTGCCATGTCACTTCACCAGTGTGGAGGTCATCATCTCTGGTGATTACACTCCGATTTCTTTGAAAGGGTAGTTTTAACTTTGATATACTCCTCTCTGCCAGATTGATTTATTGGTTGATGGTGAGAGTGAGTGATTGTTCTACCAAGAAAGTCTGTTTGGCTTCTAAATCTTAATTTCTCATTTTTGCAGCATCTCTGTAAGGTGAATAACATATTTTTCTCTGACTTTTCTATGTTTTAAATGTGACTGGAAGTTATTTCCATTCAGCCTTGAGTAAGCTTTCCTTCTTAATCCTCAGGAATGCCCCAAATGGTTAACTGGAGTGGGAGACCCTTAAATTGTCTGTCCCCAGAGAGAAGCTCTTATTACTCGCTATAAAGTACAGTCTAAGCTGTGAAGCACTCCCTTTAGTGTCTGGTCTTTTTCCCTTTTGAGACTTACCAAAAAAGTGGTGCTTTCATCGAGAATGGTGGAGGCAGGCAAAGTAGTGGCAGAAGGAAAAAGGTCTGGGGATTACTTAGCTCAGAAAAGAACAAGAAAGCTACAACTTACTGCCTCAGCAAGGACATCAGTACCATGAATCAGGAACCATGATGGGAAGGATTTCATGAGAACCAGTGTAACCTTCTTCTGGTTTTATGCCCCTCGTGACTATATTGGGATCAGCAATTGAATCCTTTTCCTGAAGAAGAGAAGAAGACACCAGCACTTGTCTATGGGAGCAGCAGAGTGGAGAAGCCAAGGAGACCATACTCACCTCCAGAGCCTGTGTGGTGAGCAGCAGCACCCAAGGACCTACTCACTGTAGGCACCCTCTTAGGGGAAATGCCAAGCAAGCCCTGAGCCAGAGGAATACCACAGGCTAAAATCAGACTGAGCTCTGGGGGTTTAGGACCCATAGTTTCATAACATGACTGGTGGAGAGTAGCTACCACTCTAAAAGGAGGTGAAAGCCTAGTAGCTTGGGGAGAATAGAGAAACAGCATGGTCAGAAGATAGCCAGCTAGTTACTTTCTTATCCTCAATTCTGGAAGGTTTCAAGCCACGAAGGGTAGATAGCAGATAGTAAATGTGTTATATCCATCTGGAATCCATCCTTTTTCTTTTGGTAATAGCACTTTAATATTCCCTCTGGAAGTCCTCTCCTACTCTTAGTCTGCCCCATCCCAGCCTCAATGTAGACGAGCTTCTTGAGCCTCAGTCAATCAGCTCTGCTTGGCCACTGTGATTGGTACAAGGCTTGAGCATGTGAGCACTTTGGGACCAAAGAGAAAACTGCTTAGGACTCTGTTGGAGCTGTTGGCAAAGAGATGCTCCATTACCCCTGTACTTGGATGATGGAAGTCTGAAGTTTCAAAGATGAGTAAAGGCAAAGCTGCTTTCATGACACCCATTGGGTTCCTGCCTCAACACTGCTCCTGGACTTTTCAGTTAAGTGATCAGACATATTTCCTTTTCTGTTCCATCGCTTACATCTAGAGATCTTGACTAATATAGAATAACATAAAGGTTTTTTTAAGGGTGGGAGAGGGACTTAACCCACAAAGTGTGAAACTTAAAAAATGAGCAAGCAGGTTAATTTAAGTAGAATAAGAGTCCATATAGGAGAGTAATGAGAAAACCATACGATCATCTCAATAGATGTTGAAATGCGCTGGACAGACCCCAACACCATATGTGATGTTTTTAAATAAAAGATTTAAGTAGGAATGGATTGTTATTTCCTTATCATAATCAGGAACATCTATTTTAAACATCATACTTAGTGATGGAATAGTAAAGGCATTCTAATTAAAATTAGCCACAAAACTGGGTAGGCAAGCAGAGAGGTAGGTAGACCAATAATTTATAGATTTGATACTTGCACGAATTCCAGAAACAATTTTATTTCTTCATTTGTCTTTGGAACTTGACCAAATGGTTCTAAAGTTCAAAATCAGATGAGAACCGCTAAAAGACATTAAGATAGATTTTAGTACAGCAACAATGCAAATGGTCTATTACTGGTGTAAAACTTGATGAATCAGTGGAATTGTTCAATAAATGTAGTTTATAAAATTGATGATTTTCCTGAGTCTCAGTCAGTCAGCTCTGCAAAAAATGAAGTGAATTTTTATTTATTAAATATTTAACATTTTAAAATTTATTAAAAATTTAACATTTAATATGTAACTGAGTTTGGCTACAAAGTTTTTAAATTTAAAAGCAATAGAAAAAGAAAAAAGAAGAAGAAAAAGTAGAGGGATATTACACAGGAAATGAGCGATAGGTTACCTAGTCTATATAGAATACATCTATATAGAATACATTCTATACAGAATACATATAGAGGTGTCTATACATCTGTATAGACAATAGTCTATACAGAATGCAATACAGGAAAACATAAAGATAGACATCAAGCTGGGGGAGAAAGCTACAACAAATATCTTAAGCTTAATATTCTTCATGTGTTAACCTTTGATCCAATTCAATAATGAAAATACTTATTTACTAAAAGAATCCTAACTAAGGGAGATAGTTTGATCATTCTCAGGACAAGAAAGAAGTTGCAAATTGACCCCACAGGACACAGGCATTCCTGCAATCTGCTAATGGGAAAGCAAACTGTTTAAACCTTTCCAGAAAGCAATTAGATCATAAGTGTTAAGAACCTTAAAGAGTTCAGACTTTCTGACCCAGTGATTCTGCTCTAGGATGCTCCTGAGGATATAATCAGAGGTATAAACACACCAGTAAGAACAGGATTGTTCAGATCAGCTTTATGTAAAACACTAAAAATTGACCCAACAGCATAAGTAAATTTGAATACAGCAATTTTAATTAAAAAAAAAACACAAAGATATTTTCCAACAAATTTTGAAAATTTTAAGTTTTTGAACATTATAAAGAATGTCATTTGTTCAATATTGGTAATGATAGAATTATGGATTATTTGTTTTACTGATAAAAGTTTTTTTTAGTTTGTCCGACTTTTTTATTAAAGGAAGGTCAGCAAGGAAAATGAAAGGCAAAATTATAGTTAGTCATTTTATATTGCCTCCTCCTAACGTAATAACCTAAATGTGTCAGGATTTTTATCTCTTTAATCAAATGATATATTGAGTATACATAAACACGTGAATTTTAGTGCATACATTTTTACTTTTAATAAATGGAATTTATTAAACATACAAAGAGTTGTACTTTTTCATATTTTATTTAAAGTTCGCCTCAAACTGGGAAAGTTTTTTTCAGGGACATAGTTTGAAATAGGACCACCAAATTTAGGTGGACATGAATTGTTTATGTGGATTACCCTTGTCACCTTAGTCAACCTCTAATGGGGGTTGACAGGAATCACTTGTCTTCCACTGGTCCCTTAGGCTTAGACAACATCTATGGGGAAACAAATTAAAGATTTGTAACTTCGAAATCAGGTGCTATTCTTATGTATTTAAATCTCTCTCTTATGCTCTTTAACTCTCTTAACACCTGGCACCCTATTGGACTTTCATTCCATTAATATGTGTAGGAGTATAGCTATATAGGAGTATAGCTAGGCAAATCGTTTTGCCTTTCTAAGCCTGTTTCATCATCTGTAAGATGAGGATTGTGTGACACCATCCAGATAAAGCCCCTAAGAGAGTGCGCACACACAGTAACCACTATGGACATGAGCTTTGTTGACTCTCATTGGCACCTCTGGCTGATGGCAGACCCATATTGCAGGTCACACAAGTAGAGGGGCATGGTGCCAACTCTGTGGCTGGGCCCACTTCCCAGATGGTCTCCTCCCTCTACCTGGCCTGTGTTTTACTTCAGAAGAGCATTACTTGGACATGCCCAGGGCAGAGGCATCCATCCAAGTGGTTCTAATGGTGTGCCGCATGGTTGAAATGTATTTCTTTGTAGGCCTTGTGAATCATTTACTGCTAGCAATAGTAGGTAAAGGATTCCCACGCTTAATGCAGAGGTATTGTCTGTCACTCAAACACAAGGCCTGTATATGTGAAGACAGTTCACACTCTGGCTTCATGATGGCCTCAAGTTTGGAATAGTCTAAGTTTGGAAGGTGCTGTATTAAACTGATAGTATACTGCCTATCCAAGCCTAGGCCTGCTGCTTAGGGCCCTTTCCTACATGTGGCCTGGGGTTGGGCTTTGATGGGGAGGTGGCTGGTAGACAAAAATGAGGGCTTTATTGTCTTCTGGTTGACAGTTTTAAAGAAAGATTTTCCTAACAAGGCTACCTCATATTCCTGGAATAAAGTACCTATATGAAGCTAATCTTTAGGCAGGTACCATTGTCCATGTTGTGTTTATTTTCCTAGCAGTCTCTTTTTAATACCTCAAACTGAGGCACTGTTTTCAGTTAGAGATAAAACCATTTCCTCTTTAAATACAAATACCCAGGGGGTGGTCAAATGATATACTGTACCCTACCCATTGTTTCTACCCTCCTGAGGATTTCTGAGAGCAGGCTTACTAGGGTGAGCAGTGCTGGTCTCTGGACAAAAAGAACGGTGAGAATGCAGCCCACTACTGAGGAGGGAGACAGAAAGGTGACTTAAATTTTTTTTTAATGTATTTTTTTAAAAGATATTATTTATTTATTTGACAGACAGAAGGTGACTTAAGACCTTGCTTTCATCCCTGCTTTGGGCAGCACAGGATCCTCAGTGTAGGTCTTTCTGCTTGCAACTCCTCTCTGGGGCCTCTACCCCTCTCTTCTCTGTCCCTTTGTGAATCATAGAAGGCCCTAGGGACATTTATACATGCTCAAAACTTCCTTAAGTTTTATTCTTCCTGGTTAAAGATGAATTTTCTTGTTTCCTTCATAACATAACACACTTGCATGTTTTGGTACCTGCCGAGGCTAGAGTTAAGGAAGCAAAAATAGAGTTGCCCTGATGCTTTAATCATGTCTGTTTCAGAGGCAAAAACTGGGAAGTGTTCGGAGGGTTCCAAATTTTGCCATGCCCCAGTGATACGTGAAATATTGTAGTAACCTCATACTTTCTATTTTCTCTAAAATTTGTTTAGTCTTTTTCAAATTTACCTGTGTAGGCAATCACCTCATAGCCTGCCCTTCTCCTACCACACCTGAAGCTGGGAGAGGGGAGTGACGTCCCAGTGAGGAGGCTGCCTGTCAACCAAGGACAGATAGTACTAAGTTGTCTCAGAAAAGGTCATTGCAATAGGTACTTTTTGTAGGTACCTGGTTCGAACTTTCTCATGTCCCATCAGTACCTTGATACCAATACAATCGGGGGCTTTTAAATATACCCAGTGGACAGGTAACTTATTCCCCTTTTCAAACTAGGAAACTCTTGGCTACCCACGGTAAACTAAATACTCCTCTCCTTGGAAATCTCAGACTAGGTCTGTGTGATATCAAACACCTATGCTGGGAAAAACAGGGGCAAACAAAGCCATAAGGGACTGCCTTTGAAATGGAGCCTGGGAACCCTTCAACCACATCGAGTGTTTGTTTGCTTTCCTTGTTTCCCTAGAACTCTGCTCACCTGGAGGCAACAGCCTGCACTTTGTCATTTGTTGGGATGAGGAGGGGCAAGGGAAAGGAGGCACTTTGGCTGGCTTGTCAAAGCATCCCCAACGGGAAACTATTTAAAGAGCTCCTATCTTAAGTAACCCTCAGCCTGCCATTCCTTTCACTTGGGGATATGCCAAGGGCTGTGGCTGACTCAACTTGGGCCCGATTCTGCTGTCATTACTTAAACCCAAAGTTCCTGGTTCCCTGGTCTTGGTGGAGAGTTAGACTACGTAGAGAGAATAGGGATGGTACCTGGGCTGGGGCTAGCTTTGGACATGTGTTTGAGACTTTTATTTTCCTCTGTGAGTTTTAATTTATGGTATCAAAAGGATTAAGGAAATACGGAGTTCTCTTTTCCAGGAGCAGCCCAGCTGAGGACATATTAAGCCTGTGTCATGCGAGCAGGAGGGTGGAGGGAGGGAATACTGGCTTTCCTTCATTGATAATGGAAGAAGAGTCAGGTCTTCAGAAACTTTCAGATGAGAGCAGTTATATTCCATTTACTTTAGTTGGGAGCTGCTTCTTATAAGGATTCTAAGGGAAGCGGCCATTCTTTACCAGAACTGAAATACTGTAATAAGACAAAACACAGACCTTGCTGCCTAATGTGTTTGGTGTTCCCTGAGCAGCAGGCCCATGGTTTTCTCTACTCGAGGACTCTGCCATTGTGGTGCTGTGTCGTCTCCCTGTCTCTGCAGTCAAGTCATCATGTAGCTTGGGTTTAAACTCCCGAAGGAGTGATGTAATTAGTCATTGCCTAGTACTAAGTGCCCTGTAGACTAGAGCTTTTCCCCAGTCTGCCAGTTGGCTGACTTCTATCTCAATGCCTGCCTTTGGCCCTGATGCCCATGCCTGGCCCACAGGTGTGACAGCTAGGGAAATCACATGAATTCTGATTTGTGCATAGAGAACTACCATGGCTGACGACCTCAGATGAAGTCCTGGATGTGGCAGGCACTTGGCATCACGTTTTACCCACTTCTGGAGAAGGGCATGTGGTTGCTAAATACTCTAAATAATTAGAGACAGCAAAAGTTTAGCTTTGGTTCTCCTCTAAGGGTAACTCAAAAGTAAGACGAGGAGCAGTTTTCTAATTCCCTGGAGGGACCCTGAGCAGCTTCAGCATATGGAAGGCTCACCCCAGAGCCAAGCTTTAGCACTCCCAAGGATGTCAGCACCTCATGGGTGAGTGTGGCTCCTGTGAAGGATCAGAGGGAATGAAAGAGGTGACCCTAGAGGGACCAAAGCAGGAGAGGGAGGATCCTGGGTGAGAACTGAAGAGAATTGACTATAAAAATGCCTGGAAACTCTCTGATGACTCTAAGACTTGGTTATGGGGACTTTTGGAAAAGACTGGGGCCCTGAACTGGCAGGTGCAAGAGGATCCACCAAAATATGTGCTATGATAAGGAAAATGACAAGAAAAAACCCTAAGGAAAGGAGTAAGAAAAGAAAGGCATAAGAATCTCAGCTTTTTAAGTGTAGAAATCAGCAGGCAATTCTGAGATTTAATTCACTCAGGAGTTTAGAAAGATATCAAAAATAATACTCAACCCAAGAGCAATTACTGTCATTCTTAGGGCAGTTAAAGAGATCGAAGTGACTATATGTGACTATATATATATATGTATGTATATATATATACATACATATATATATATATCATACCAGGTGGGGAGCCAGCAAGAGTGGAGTCTCTAGGAAAGTGCCATCAAGTGATGATTTGAGGTAAAAATGGTGAGAGTTTGAGAGCTAGAATTGGCAGAGAACTCAAGCTATAAGCATGTGTCTGGTGTAGCAAATCAAGTTGCCAGCCCAGCTGAAACAATACCTATCACTTGAGTTGCTGGCTAGCAATTGTATGCTCTAGACATTAACATCTTGATTATGATGGTCAGTCCAACCCACCAGGTCTCATGTCTATCTGTAAATACACCTGCCAGTGTTCCTTGACTTGAGACCTTATGAAGCTAAACAATTTATTGAAATGGAAGTAGACTATTTTAATATATTAGTCAATGCTAATTAATATATAATATAATCATCACTGATCAAAAAGAAGTGGCTCTGCTGTACACTTGCAGTTCTTTCTCATTTAGGAGCTGTTGGGAACTCATAGGCTGGGAATGATCTAGTGTTGTGTTGTGTTCCATCAGGCTCTGCTGCTTTCTCTCCACCTGGGTGGCGCTTTCCTTAACTAGTAGATCTTCCCTCATGACCTCATTTTATTGAATCTGAGCTTTTTCTCATTGTCTTTACTGATAAAGTTTGCTCAAAGTTAATTTCAAGGACAGTATTTATCAGAAATTGCTAATAATTTGTTCCTTCTGCCAGTGCATGTGGAAATACTGACTGTCTTATCCTGCTTGGATCCTGGGAATTGGCATTTTCTCCTATTTCTCCTCTACCTCATCTTCTTTCTGTGTGGTTGTATATTGTCCCCCAGATTCCCTGCCCTCGACGACCACGGAAGGAGTTGAAAGCTGGATTTAATTTGGATTAGGATTAGGTCAGAGCATCCCCTGATATTAAACAGATACATGAACTTTAAAGCCCTTTTCTGCGTAATGGTGACAGGAATCCCCTCCATAATGGCAACTCAGGAGTTGTTTCTGTTTAGCCATTTTATGCCTCCTTTAGGGAAGGCTTTGGTTACTTGAGCCATAAAGAGATTTCAGACTCTTCTACCTGCACCTCCTGGACACCAGATACTTTGCAGAGTTGTTGAAAAGCACCATGTCTCCCATTGTAAGAACTCCTGCTACCCACACTATCACTCCAACCATTGTCATTACACCATTATTCTCTTAACCCTACATATTCGAGGTTTTCAAGATGCCTTCACAATCTCTGCTTTGTTTGATCTGCTCAAGTCTTATGACCTATTCATACTACCTGTTATTTCTTTGATGTTTTTTCAAATGAGGATCCTGAAGCTTGGCCAAGTTACATGTCCCAGGGTCAACTCTTGGCCCAAAATCACATGGCTAATAAGTGGCAGAGCCAGGGAAAACCAGATGCTGAGGGCATTCATAATACTCAGGGTCCCTCCTCAGTTCAAACTCTCCCCTGTCATTTGTCCAACCCCATAGGGAACTGCTCTCTGAGAGCTGGGAACAAGGAAGTCTGGAAAGGATCTGACAATCCAATTTGCATATGGTAACGTTAAAAACTGATAAGTTTCAAAATGTCACCCCTCTCAAGGACACTGCATTTCAATGAGCCTCATTCAGTTATGTGATATGAAAGAATGCTTTCCTAAATATAAGACTGCAGGCATTAATGAGAAGTTAGGGATGGATTATTGGGAAATGGGAATGTTCCGACACCTCTCAAATCACTTCATGTCTGGGATTCCATCTGATGAATTCCCTGTTCATTGTGGGGCCACTCCATCTCTGAGATGTTGATTTACCTACCTGCCAGGAGCTTGAAAGCAGGCCTAGGGGCTTCATTTCCATTCATTCATAGCAGGGTGTGTGTGTGTTGTGTTTTGACCTCCTCACATTTGTTCACCTCTTCTCTTGCACATTCCCAGTCCAGTTTTGCCCCTTCCAGTGGGACCAGGTCCCTGACCACAAAAAGCAGCAGCCTAGCAATCCAAACCTTGGACCAGAGGTAAGCAGCAAGGGTTAATGGGTTTTGCACGAAGCAAGCCTGGCTCAGCCCTGCGAATCTCGTTTTCACATTTGCTGCTTATTCATGACCCAAGCCCATCTGCTGCACGAGTAACCATCAGCCACTCCTGTTTCAGATGTCAGCCACCCCAGCTGTTTCTCTTTCTCTGGAAACACAAAGGAGGATGCAATTACCACGGTATTAATATTCTGGCTTGATTATTTCTGTGCAGTGAAATAAAGACTGATGAAGTCCCCTCTGGCCTACCAACATCTCAGCCCCATACAAGGCACACATACAAAGCACAATCCAGATTATAACCTTCCAGGAAGACCCAGGTGAACTTTGGAGGTTCTGCTATGACATTAGCCACCTTGGAAATGCCAAGGTGAACGAGGTGTGTGCAGGAAAATGGACAACTCACCTGGGCCCTGCAGGGCTTTGAGAGTGGAGTTTACATTGAAATTAAGGAATGAGGCTTGCATGTAACTCAAACTCAAAGAGACTCCAAAAATCATAATGATTTCTTCTATCAGTAAATGTGAGACACAAGCTTCTGTGAGAAGAGAATTTCCCTCTTTGGTTTTTCTCTCCCATCCTAAGGCAGTAGGAACTGGAATGGTCTGACTCATCAAGAGATCTTCCTTCAGTTATTTCATAAATTTGCATTAAGCATCAGTACATCTTCCCGAAGTTATAAGCATGTCCCAAAGCCCCTTGAATAAGGGGTACAAGGTACAAGACTCCCTACAGAACATCTCCTGCCCTCCCCAGTCTTCATGCTGGCTGATACCAGAGTAAGCACTTTAAAAAAAGAGGATGAGGTGGCACCAGTCTTTCTGGCTTAAGTTCTTGGCTCTACCTCTTACCAGGCATGTGATCTTGAGTGAGGTCCATTACCTGTCTGTGCCTTTGCTTCCTCATTTGTAAAATGAAGACAGAGTTGTTAAGAAGAGCACAAGAGTTAATAGATGTAAAGTGTTTAGAAGAGGCCCTGGCACACACTCAGTGAACCATAACTGTTATTATTGTGTCTTATCTGTATTTAAGGACTTTCAGGTGATAATGTCGGGGTTGGAGTACTGGGGAAGACCTCATGGAAGAAGCACAAGTAAGTCACACCCCAGACAAAAGAACTCAATAGTTGTAGGGAAACAAGAGACAAAAGAAACAGCAAGTACAAAGTAATGAAGAAATAAATAAAAGTTTTTGGCATGTTTAAAGTTAATTAAGTCATGCAACAAGAGAGCAGGGCGTGTAATGGCAGAAAAGGGCAATAGACTGAACAGGGGAGTTAAGTTTGGAATATACTAAAAAAGACCCTAACTGCTAGAATAAGGTGTTAGGACATGTTCTCATATAGAAAAGGAAGTCTATCCTAAACCACATTTAAAAAAAAAATAAATAAAGTCTAAGAACAGACAGTTTGGAGGATTGAGGTAGCTAAACAGTGGGGAGACTGCTGAAAGGCAAGGGTCTGACCCGTGGTGCCAGAGTGCCAACAAGTGGACCGAGAGAGTGACCTGAGGGCTGTGTGGATAAGTGAGAAGTTCAAGGTGAAGACCACACTGGGGCTTGGGTTCTAGATGTTCAAGAAGAAGGAGACCCCCTTTCCTGGCACAGAGAACGCAGAAGTATGTGAGGAGCATCCCCGAGGGATAGGGGTTGATTTGATTTCTGGTCTCCCTGTGATGTTCCTGAGATGCTTAAAGGCAGGGAGCAGGAGCCATGCCCTCCAGGTAGCATTTCCTTTATCTGTACAAGCGACTCCCTGCTCCAGCAACAGGTACTAACTCTGAAATTCCACCCACCTTGCGCCCCAGCCAGTCAAGCACTGCCTCATGGAGGGAGGGGATCCTCATGGGCTCTTTGTGGGCATGGGGTTTTATTCAGCTGATTTTAACTTGCTGTAAGAGTTCTGCATTTTGGGCGCCTGGGTGGCTCAGTGGGTTAAGCCGCTGCCTTCGGCTCAGGTCATGATCTCAGGGTCCTGGGATCGAGTCCCGCATCGGGCTCTCTGCTCAGCAGGGAGTCTGCTTCCTCCTCTCTCTCTCTCTGCCTGCCTCTCTGCCTACTTGTGATCTCTCTCTGTCAAATAAATAAATAAAATCTTAAAAAAAAAAGAGTTCTGCATTTTATAATGGAGAATCTTATTTTATGAAGCAGCTTTGGGGGGTGGTATGTATTGGTGTGGAATGTATGCATGCCTCTGTGTGTGTGTGTGTGTGTGTGAGAGCACACCAGTGTGCCTGTACATAATGTACATGTCCATGTGTCTGAAGGTGTGGGTGTGTACATGTGTGTGTGTGTGTCTGTTCGAAGAGGAGGTAAATCTGATAAGAAGAGTCAGATTTGCATGATAAAATTTCAGGTACTTCTAAACCCTATGCGTAAAACCTGCTTACCCCTCCTGCTACTCTGAAATTCCTCTAATGGAGGCCTGACCCTTTCCTTCTTCTTCTTTTTCTTTCTTTCTTTTTTTTTTTTTGGTAGATGGCATTTTTTTTTTAAGATTTTATTTATTCTGTTCAGCTTAACTATACACACCACAATGGGTAAAGTTAATGAGTAAATGCCCTCTCCCCCAACTTGATAGTTCTGTGTCCTTGGACATAACCCAGCTTTCTCATTTACAAACGGTGATAATTGCAAGGTTGTTGAGGAATATTATAAGCATTAAATAAAATAAGACAGCAAAGCCCTATATCTGCTAAGTGCAAAGTAAACATGAGTTATTAATATGGAAGGACATGGACATGCTGACACTGTTCACGGTCAGGGTGGGGTTAGCCATGGCCATGTGACATGCTCATTCAGCCTTGGAGTCCCAGCTCTGCCACGGTGTGACCTACACCTCTCTGTGCCTGAGCTCCCTTCTGTGCAAGACAGAGAGGCTGACTGTGCATGCCCTACATCGAGTTACTGTGCAGATAAGTTGGTGTGTGTAAATTGGGTAGCATGGTGCCTGTGTGCAGTTGACACTATTTAAATGTAGCTGCTAATGTTTCTAAAGGAGAATAAAAATAAAGACAGAGGGTCTGGTGGGAAGGAGGGTACCACTGAGGAGGTAAGGGCCCAGGGACAGGGATAGGAGACTGAGAGTCTTGAAGACCAACTTTCTGATGATCGGGCCCAGAGCACTCAGCAGAACCATAGCTGTCCCTGGAGCCGGCATGCCGGGATGCTAGGCTCCATAGACTGCCCATCTAGTGCCGCTTCCAAACTGGAACTAAAAACAGTTGTGATATACAGTGCCAGAAAACTCTAGGTTGTCCCAACATGATGACTTGGTGGGGATGGCAGTTGTTTAAGTGTATGAACCCTAATATCTTTATCACAGACACCATTTTCTGAAGAGGAAGAGCAAGCTGGGAAAAGGAGGAGAAACATATGGAGCTAGGCCCTGGCCTAAGTGTAATACTTGCCTGGGAACAAGTGGGTGTCCCATTCTGAGAAGCCCCAATGCACGTCCACCAAATCTGCTAAGCTTGTAAAAAAGAGTGGAGTTTTCTGGAAAAAGAGTGAAGAGAATCAATCACTTGCATTATCAAAGGATTCTTTGCTCCAGGGGGGAAAAAGGACAAAGAAAGAAAAGAAAAACACTAAAAAAAACTTTTTTTCTAAAGGGTTCCCCACATGGTCTCTTTAAATGGCATCCTTTCTTGGTGAATTTCAACCCTGATTCAATTTGCAAGTATTGGATTTATACTGCAGTGCATAAACCATATGTTCCCGAGGAGAGGTACAAATGTGTAAAGTGAGGTACTCCTATAGGAATGATATGTAGGAGAAATTAAAACAAACCAGAGAAAAGGAGCTCTTTCCTTTATGAAGAAATTGAGTAATTTAAGTTAGAGAGTGTGTGCTTAAACATCAGCTGAAAAACAGCTGTTCCTCCGAGGAGAATGAGCCAAGAGTGAGGTTGGGAGGAAGTTGAGATGAGAGCTGTTTAGTTCTTTAATGCTCCTGTGTGTGGATAAAAGGGTGAGAAGGAGGGGATCTTCTCCGGCATGAGCAGCAGTTCCAAGCAGTTCTGGAAGTTTCTGCCTCACTGAATATGATCTTCCCGCATGGCGGCTGGAGCGGAGGGCCAGCGCCAAACACATGGTGCAGTGATGTCGCAGGGCCAGCGGGTCAGGCACCTGTGAAGCCGCAGCCACAATACGTTCTTCAGAAGCTGCTTTTTGACTTAACTGAGCACAATTTTCCATCCCATATGTGCAAAGCATTTCATCCATTAGCGTCTCCCTGGCTCCTTTGGGCGTCTTCTTTTCCATTCAAAAAAAAAAAAAAGAAAGAAAAGAAAAAAGAAAGACAGAAAGAAAAAAAAAAACCAACAAAACAAAACAAAAACAAAAACAAAACCACAGAAAAAATAAAAACTTCCCAACTCCAACTCATCATACCCAAATATTTCACTTTGGAAATCCATTTCCATCTTCTCTCAAAGACTGACATGTTTTAACCTGTAGAGGTTCAGCTACCCCCATCTGCTTTTGATTAATGCAAGTTCTCTCTTTCCTGGGTCTGAACCCAATCACATTAAACAAGGTACTTTGCTAAGTGCTGTGAGGCATAACAAGGGACCATGAGCAGCTGTCTTTAAGGAGCTTACATTTTAATTTAAGGTAATTTAATTTAATTTAATTTCCATGTAACTGCCTGTCTGATTTCCTCGATTTCTACTGTAGGGTACCTCCTCTGAAAAAAAATATATATATATGCTTTTAGAAACTTGCAAACTGACACTTTAAATCCTGAGTCATTGAGGTGGGGAATACACGTGTCTGTGTGGGCACACACGTGCACACACACACAGACATCAAAAACACTTCCTCAGATTCTATGTTGTGAGCATTCTTTACATTAAACAACATGACATTTTTTTGGAATCTAGAATGACAGGTCCTTTGACCTAAATACCAAATGTAGCCCAGATGTGACTGACCGTGGTAAGAATAGTTTCGAAAGGAGAGATGTGGAGGAAAGCAGAGCAGCAAAGGACACTGGTGCAATTGCGCAAGAGGGAAAAGACAATGGGCTGAACAAGACAACGGTTGTGGAAAGGGAGTAAAGTCCAGATACATTCAAACGTAGAGGTCAGACTTGGTAGTTCCCAGGATTGGGGGAGGAATAAGAAAAGTTGGGAGTCTTAGTTCATTCTCTCTCCTCTGACCAGGTTATTAGGAGGATGGCACTGATGTTTACTAAGGTACAGAATTCAGAGAGGAGCGAGGATGGGCTGGAAACAGAATTAAGCCAAGGGCAAATTAAATTGAGATTACTGGGGGAGCGCATCCACCCAGCTACCAGTTGTCTATGGAGAGCACTCTGAAGCTGAGAAGTCATTGCTGGAAGGCGTGAGGGAGAGCAGAAGAATGCTAAGTCCCAGAGGAGGGTAAAATCATATAATGAAAGAAGATTATGTGTCACATAGTGTGAATGTCCAGGAAGAAAATGATTGGTACTTGCACACCAGACTTTGCAGAATGTTGGTTCTTCCCAGAGAGCAGCAGTACTGTGTTGGGGGGTGGGGAGGAGGGAGAGACGGTGGTGGGGGATTTGGGAGGGTGGAAGGCTGTGAGTGAACCACACAGATCATCACATTAATCCTGGTGTTTGTTCTGCAACCGCATGACCTTTGGTTATAAAAGGATGAGAAGAGCTTGTGAGTTTGTGCAAGGGCACTCCTAGGAAGTGCACAGAGTACATAGTAGCATTCTAGTCTAGTCTCTTTATCCTCTAAAACACAATGCACATGGCCTGGTATCTGCGCTCCAAGAACGTGAAAGGACTCAGATTCTTCTCAAAATATAGAGGGAAGAATTTTAAGGATCAGTATACACAGATGGATGTATAAGCATGCTAATCCAAAGAACATTGATGCCTTTATAAAGCTCCCTCACCACCCTTTCCCGTCTAGTGGGTAACAGGTTGGTAAATGACTAATACCAGCATTTTCAGTTAACAGATGATGTAACCAAATGATCGAGAGTCTCTTAATTATAGTGTAGTAGGTTTTGGAAGTTTAATTAGAAGTGATATTCCAAGATGGCCAGAATTCCAGGGCCTCACCTGTGTGTAGGGTTTTTTCCATTTCTCTAACTCAGTCCCTACAGCATGTCTAATCCTTGAATCCTTTAAAATGTAGGTTAAACAACTCTAACATGTAACAGAATTACAGACCAATTCTGTATTCGACAACATCTCTCTGAACAGGCTAACTTGTATTTGGGGATTATGTGGTGAGTGCCTCCTCCAGCCATCATGGTACCTCTCCACGGATGCACCCGTGTGCACTGACCGCTTCCCCACCGCACAGAACCTGCATGTTGAGTGGTTCGTAGAAGGTGTGCGTTTGCGACTACCTCACTAGGGCTGGATGAAGCTCACAGCTAAAGGTCAACACTTCAGACCCTATCCAACCCCAGATGGAATCCCCATATACTGCTCAGGGTGACATCTTCTGGTTGGGTCTCCTCACCTGCTGTCTGATACCACGGGCAACTAGGGCTCTTTCATCCACGATGTGTACCCCTTCAGCAATTTCTGCCCTTTCTGCAAAATATAAAAGCGCTCATAAAGAACACAGGCAACTTAGATGTTTCAGGCATTAATGTTGCCTCTTGACCGCCTTGATTTGCTGAGCTGTGGAACCTCTGACCACCTTGACTAGCGGCCATCTGACTCCTGCTAAGTAGAGGCAGCTCCGCCTAGTGGCTGAGAACGTGACCGCTGACATTGTGTGGCCCAGTTTAACTTCTTAGCTCTGCCATCTTCTGTCTGTGTGCTGGGGGCAAACTACTTAGTCTCTCTTGGCCTTGGTTTCCTGGTATCTAGAATGGTGATAAAACTAGAACCTTTCCTATTGGGTTATTATGAAATTAAATAAGTTAATACAGGTTATGTGGCTAGAACAGTTCCAAGCATGTGGCAGACATTCACGAAATATAGTATAGTTGTGGAATTGTAAGTATCTTGGCCTATAGCAGTCTACACTCTGACACAATGGAGTGGCTGGCGGAGTAGCGCAGAGGAATCTGGAACTGGCCGTCTGTTGGCCTCACTGATGGCGGCCTACAGAACAAGAAGGACTTCAGCCACAGGTTCTCAGGCAGCTCTCAGCAAATGACAGATATGCACTTGGGGCTCGAAATTGCTCTCCCAGAGGCCTAGAAGGAGCTGTAAACAAAAGTCAAGTTGTCTCTCCCCCGCCCAGGTTACCTTTTATAGTAAGTACAGCATTTGCTGATCCTTCAAGTCATGCCTTTTCTTTCCAATCTCCTGACCCACCCAGCTTCCCAACTCCCAGAGAAAGAAGAGAGTTTTAAAGATAGTCTAGATATGTAACAGGAAAACATTCACATCCTTTATTTACGAGTCTTCCTTTGTGAAACCAGTTTCCTAGTCCCTGATAATTGGCGTTACCCACTCTTAGATGAACCTGCTAGTTCGCCCTCACTGGGGAGAGTCAAGCCCAGGGCATTTTCACAGAAAGCACAGAAAAGAGCCACCTCTCCAACAAAGCTTCAGGCTGCAGATCCCAGATAAAGCCAGGCACACATCTCCCTGAAGAGCTGACCACAGAAGGCATTTTGTGGGTGAAGCAACACCAGCAAGCACTAAGAAGTGAAAGAAAATAAGTCCTTTTCTTTTACTATACCTCATGAGCCCTTCAGGCAAAGGGACATGACACCAAGGTCCAGGTACCCTTCAAGACATTGCTAAGAACAGAAAAGAGGTTGGGAATGAAAAATGGCAGTTTGAATCTACTGAACACTTACTACACGCCAGGTATTATGTTCGGTGCTTTCCATGCATTGCCCCGTTCTGTCTTCCCCCATGCCCCTCCTAGCAGGTATGATTTAGAGTTAGTGTGATGCCTGGGACGACAGACTCTAGGGCGCAGTTTCTCCACCAGAGCACTATTGACCTTTGGGGCTGGGTAATCCCTGGTTGTGGGGCTGTCCTAGACCCTATAGGATGTGAAGCATCCCTGTCTTCCTCAATCCTGTAAATACCAGTAGTATCCTTCTCTGCCCTAGCCATGACAACCAAAAATGTTTCCAGACATTGCCAAATATCTCCCAGGAATCAAAATGAGCCCTGGCCGAGATTCGCTGCTGTAGGGCCCTAGGAAAGAGGATTCCCAGTGGCAAGACTTACTATCACTGCAGCTGTACGCTAGTCTCTTCACTGGCCAACGTGCCAACCACATCATATCTTAGAAATTTCTAGTCGAAATAATACCTCTACCATGCATAGGACAGTGCCTGACGCATGGGAAGTTCCAGTAAATGTTAGCAATTTTCATAAAATCTAACTTTTCTTGCTTAAGAGATGAAAAAAACGGAGATTCAGAGAAGTTAAAAAATCGGCCACATTCTCAGCTGAGACATGGCATAGCCAGGGTTCAAGTCCAGGCCATCTGCCATCAGAGCCACATGCCCTCCACCAGTGTCTTCTGAGAGGAGGGCTCCGGAGCCTGCCAGGCTGTAAGCTGTCCAGCCAGGGGTAGGAGGGGTCGCCTGGGGTCCTAGCAGGGCCAGAAGCCTGGGAGTCCCATGGCTCCTCCCGGACAGCAGCAGGCACAGCAACAGTGGCCTGAGTGGCTCAGCTGAGGTGGCCACACCAGTTCCCTGGCGTTTGATGTTATTTGTCGGCAGTCACAAGTGGACGCTATCAAGGATTACTATTTGTGTATCCATGAGTCACAATATGCCAGATTCATAAGAGCCAGATGTCGCAGCTGACCCAGACGGGGCCCTCAGACGGATCCCACGCGTTTTGTGTGTCAGGCCTATATCCATTCATAAAACAGCTCCTTCCCAAAATATAAGTCTTGAGGAAAAAAAAAAAATCTGAAGTTGGTTGTGCAGTTCTACAACTAGCTGCAATTGTTTTCTAAGACCCTCTCCCCCCTTGCCCCGCTAAATGCTTCTCATTCTCTTAATTCTGGATTAGTTCTAACACGGCTCAGAGCAGACAAGGGGGCATGGTATCTATCCCTCAGCCGCAGAAAAAGAAACAGGAATGGAAAGACACAACTAGGTGAGCCTAGGATAATAATGTTATTTTTGCTGTTGTAAACATTAAAGCTACAGAAATAGCTCATGGTCAGAATCAGGCGATTGTGTCACTAACCAACTCCCCACCTTTTTTTTTTTCTTTTCTTTTCTTTCTTTCTTTCTTTCTTTCTTTCTTTCTTTCTTTCTTTCTTTCTTTCTTTCTTTCTTGTTTTTTAAATTTTGGATGTAGCCAGTTTCTCAAGGACACAGCTGAAAAACCCTTAAAAATATGTATGCATGCATACACACCAGTCTCAGGAGTTCAAGGTGTCTGGAGTAAGGATTAGAGAGGGTCAAGTCAGCTCTCCCTGTGAAAATTACAGCTGCACCAAAGATGGTACAGAGTATCAGCCCAGGGCTCAGGAAACTCGTCCGGTTCTCAGGAATGAGAAAATGCAGCTGTGCTGGATCAGACAGAATGTGGAGGGTCAGGCTTCCCTCTCCTCATCACCACTCTGTCCAGAAAGAAAAGTTGGGGAGATGCCCCACTACCCCAGGCCGCATCCAGGCAGCCATGATTGAAACATGTCTCTGACATTCTGGAAGGGTTCAAAAGGCAGGTATGCATTTCTAAGGAAACAAAATTAGCACCAAAAATAAACCCGGGCTTTAGCATTTTCTACTTTTCGTTTTCACTTTTTGTTTTCCTTCAGGGGTTGAAATTTAATATCTCTTTTAGCAAACTAGAGCTGGCTCCCTCTCTTCCTCTGGCTCTTTCTCCCCAGCGCGCTCAGTGCCTAGCTCACAGATACGCTCAGCTGATTAGGAAGCCTGTGCATTGTCACCAAAGCCTGTTGTCACCAAGAAGATGTGTTTGGGGGCAGGTGCTTTTAATCCATCCCTGCACCACCCTCCCCAACATGCACCCAGTCACGCTGACCCTGCTAATCTTCAGGTTCAGCACTTGTCAGGTGCTGACAGCGTAAGAATCCCTTTACAAAATGCACCCACCCTGGGGTGTCCGTGCGTGTGAGTGTGTGTGTGTGTGTGTGTGTGTGTGTCTAGCTCTCCTGCAAGGTTCCACATTTCCCGTGGGTCCCACTAGTATAGTCATCAGAATGACGCAGCCTCATTCAGTAGCTGTTCTAAGAAACTTTGGCTGAGGGCTAAGCTTGCCCCTCTTAGTAGGATGTCCTCCCTGACATTTCTCCCCTCCCCAAGAGGCACTTTTGGGGAGACAACACAAACATCATTCACCAGCTGCACCCCCGCCCCTTAGCTTGATGACCTATGTTACTGGCTAGCACGGAGTCATTTTTTAGTTTAACTCACGTCCGGTTAGGCACAAAAATATTTTTTAAGGCTACTTTGTGGGGGGTAAGAACACATCAGGGGTCACTCCAAATGCATTCCAAATCAGAGTCTTGCAGGCCAACCCCACAGAGAGCCAGAAAGAGGAAATGACTCACTCTCTGGGCCCATTGCTCTCTTGTAAGTCATTAAACTCTCTCCCACCACAGAGAGCCAGGGGCCATCACCGAGGTTCAGCTGCTACTTGAAATCAAATCCTACTTCCAACGGCACCATTTACCGCCACCTTCCAGAAGGCCATGTCTTCATGATGTGTGTCTATGCACCGGGCCACTCTAGGGTTGGTTAAAAATTTGGCTGAAACAGCTTTCCTTTCTTCTTACCTTCCTGTGATAATCCCTGGAATGTCAGTTGTTGAAATCAGGTAGGATTAGTAAGTCTTTGGTAAATAAGAATCACACATCGTCCCCAATTCATAATTCTTTAGCTCTGTTGTTTTCAGGCAAAATGGTGGATTAAGTCAGAAATGTAGAAACATACAGAAATGTATAAATGTGGTACATATCCCTCAAATTTATTAAATTCATTTATTTATTTCTCCCAACAGTGCATTCATAGTCATTCAAAAATACTCAAGTGCCCAATCTGCCTGACGGAGGGAGACCCAAGGGACAGATATGCATAAGACATGCTTCTCACTGATGGGCTGATGGAGTGCTAGCAGAGAGACTGGTGAGGAAACATACGTAAGTGTGTGACATCATGATCTGGGTCTTAGGAAGCATAGTACAGTGCCATAGTGTGGGTGGTCAGTGCCACCTGCAGGCATCAGGCAGCCTTCTGAGACTGGATGAGCAGGTAATTTGCAGGCACCTCAGTGGGCAATGGGAGCTCTTTGAAGGTTCCATGCCCCTGCCTTTCTTCACGGGGCTTGTTCTGCCTACATTCCTTACCCAGCAGTAAGGAAACTTCTGGCACATGGTTTAGGCACCCACTCTTTTCTCCTTGGGGAAATTATGAATAAATTAATGATGATGAGTAGGTAAAGAGAGGGGAGAGGTAAAGAAGCAGTAAATCAAAGAAAGCTGAGGCAACTGCAGACAAGGATGAGCATACCTACAGTACGTGGGTGACAGCTCCTAGAGGCCACATCTAGGGCAGACATCATACAGGACCCCAGAAGTGAAGAGGAGTTTGGATGCTGGATGGGCACACAAGATGGAACCCATTCATCATCTGTATTTGTAGACTATTTTGAAGAGAAACTTGACAATGAAGAGTAAAATAAACACATACTCATAATGTATTAGAGAGGGGGATTTTGTCTCCATTAAAAAAAAAAAAAATCTCTGAATGTACCTGGAGGAAGAATATGAGGTAGTCAAAACATCTCATCTGGTGACAGTAATAAGAGAAACTGGTATTTTCCGAATGCCTATGATTTTGTTCAAGGTGGTGTTTGTTTTTACATTTAACGAGGGATTTTGATGTCTGTGATGTGCTGGACTCTCTGAGCACATCATGGGTTTTGTGAAATTGTGAAGATGAAAGACTGTGGGAATATAGAGGGAAGGATGAGAATCTTCCAAAGAGAGCATTTAAGAAAGCTCTAGAAGAGCTGAACTTGAAAACATGGGTAATATTTATAATGAAGGAAGTGATACAGAAATGACATTTTAGTGAGATAGAAGTAGCCTGGAGAAAAAAGACCTAGGAATCAAAATTGGGGAAGGGGGAGTAAGAATTACAGGGAAAAGCTTAGTATACTCAGAACGTGCACAAGGCTAAGTGTATCCTGGATATTAATTAACCAGCTCCTCTCTTAATCACATGTGGTATCCATTAGTGCAAGGGCTGTGTAGACAATATGCTCCTATTTTCATACCTTGGGGCCTTGAGAAAAACAAGTGACATTTTTAGGGCACAGAGGTTGTGAGAATAACTCATTCTTTCCTTCTATTTGGTCCTGGGAGAAAATTTCAACCCACTGGCTCAGCATGGGGCGCTCCCTCCATCTCTGGGCAGGAAGGGGTTACTGCCAGGCTTTTCAACCTCAAAGGATTGCTGTAATTAGTAGATAAAATTATATAAGCAGCTAAAATAAAGCCAGGAGCACAGTGTGTACTTGGCACACAGAAACTGAGGATTTGTGACTAGTAAAGGAGTAAAACTTATGGGGACATCAGAATCACCTAGAAGCTTCTTAAAACAAAGTGCTGGGTGCAGCCCCAAGTTTCTCATTGAGAAGGTCTGGGGAGGGTCCAAGCATTTGCATCCTTGGATGATGCTCCTGCTGTAAAAATACTGTATCTGTGGGGACCCCAGCACTGGCCGTGCTGCCTTTCTCTGCTATGTCACTTCACACACACTGAGCCTTTACTTCTTCCTGCCCGGGCCTCTCAAGCAACTCTGGTCTCAGAGACAGGAAGTTGATAAACTCATCTCCAAGGAAAAGTTTTAGATAACCCATTAATTTACTACTTATTGCTTAATATAAATGAGAAAAAATCCAAAGGTAGAAATTATTTCTGGCACATTAGGTCATGAAGGGTAAAAAGATTTAGAGGAAGGAAGGGTCTGTAATACTTTTGAGCTCATACCTCTGTTATTGGTGAGATGACTTTGGAAATCTCAGAACTTCTTGGCTAATAAAGGAAACACAGTATTTTTACATAGCTTAAAGGTCACTGCCTTCACTCGGCCCATGAATACCAGAGAATTCAGTTCCTTTTTCATCTGTTCTTCCACTCCCCTCCCCACAACCTTCCCTACCTCATTACATTGGAAGAGTGCTACCCTGAACACTCCAAGACAGCTCTGACTGACCCTTCTGCAATGGACGAAGCATCATTTAATCTGATATCCAACCAATACAGACAAGATGGTGCTGGTGTTCAAATACATTCCTCAAATTTAATATTAAGGAAAGAAAACCCTAGCTCATCTCTGTCACTGAAAGATCATGAGATTGCCAAGTGGAGGTTTAGAAAAGAAGCGGGGCTTTTCTGGGAAACCACCAGTATTCCAGCAAAAACCATAGCATAATGAGAGTTTCTGTGGGGAACTGGGAAACATCAGCTATTGAAAGAAAAGGCAGTATGTGGGCCGTACGTATAAATAATTCTGTGCCCCTTACCCAACTTGCACTTCCAGTGTAAATAAGCAAACCTGTGTGGGAGGATTTCTGTCTTCCTGTCAGCAGAGATAAGGAGGCACATCAGCTGTAAGAGCCCCCCCGGAAGCACCAGAAACACAGCTTCCAAACATCACTGGCCTGTCCAGTCTGCAGTGAACAGCACCTCAACCCCTTCCATCTGGCAGAAAAACAGACAGAGTCCACAAGGTGTACATAGCCACGTCTTGACAAGAGACCTTCTGTGTAGACCTCATTCCATTTGCAATCCAGTGAGCCCTCACTGATGTGTGCTCGTGAATATTAGGTAGAGGGAACCAATATTTATTGATTGCCTTCTCTGTAATAGACTCTGTGCTAAGTGCTTTACAAATAATATCTAATTTGATCCTCAAAGCAACCCAATGGGGCAATGTATACCCTACATTTAACAAAGGAGGGAATTGAAGCTTAATCAAGGTTTAGCCACTTGCTTAACATTAGTGATGTGACAGGATTCAATGTGACTGATCTGTTTGAGGCCAAACTATTGCTTTCACCAAAAGACCTGGGTTTGTTTGTTTGTTTGTTTATGGTAAAATACATATAACATAGATTTTGCCATCTTGACTATTTTTAAACATACAGTTGAATAATTAAGTACATTGACATTGTTGGGCAACTCACCTCCAGAACTTGTTCATCTTGCAAAACTAAAACTCTGTACCCACTAAATAACAATAGCTCACTCTCCCTCCCCACAGCCCCCGGTAACCACCCTTCTACTCTCTATTTCTATCAATTTGACTAATCTAGATACCTCATACCGTTGGAATCACACACTATTTTATCTTTTGGTGACTGGCTTATTTCACTTCATGAATGTCCTCAAGCTTCATCCATGCTGTAGCATTTGTCACGATGTCCCTTCTTTGTAAGGCTCAGCAATATTCTCTTGTATGTATATATCACGTTTCATTTGCCCATTCACCTACCAGTGGACACCTGGATTGCTTCCATCTTTTGGCTGTGATGAATGATGCTGCTGTGAACATGAGTGTGCAGCTATCTCTTTGAGACCCTGCTCTAAATCCTCCTGGTTATAGATCCAGAAGTGAAATAGTTGAATCACATGATAATTCTATTTTTAATTTTTTGAGGAATCTGGATCACTGTTTTCCATAGAGTCTGCACCATTTCACGTTCTCACCAACAGTGCACAAATCTTCCAGTTTCTTTACATCCTTGCCAACATATGTTTTATGTTTCTTTGGCCAATACTTTTGTTTTGTTTTGTTTTTGTGGTAGTGGCCATTCTAATGGGTATGAAATAGTATCTCATTATGGTTTTGATTTGCATTTTCCTGATGGTTAGTAATGTTGAGCATCTTTTTCATATGCTTTTTGTGTATCTTTTTTGGAGAAATGTCTATTCAAATCCTTTACCTATTTTTAAATCACTTTATTTTAGTTGTTGTTTAGTTGTAGGAGTTCTTCATATATTCTAGGTATTAATCCCTTATCAGAGAGATGATATGCAAATATTTCCCGCATGCCATAGATTGCCTTTTCATTCTGTTGATTGTGTCCTTTGATGCACAGAAGTTTTTTATTTTGATGTAGTCCAATTTGATTTTTTACTTTATGGCTTGTGCTTTTCATGTCATATCCAAGAAATCATTGTCAAATCCAATATCATGAAGTTTTCCTCTAAGTTTTCTCCTTATAGTTTTATGGTTTTAGGTCTTATAATTAGGTCTTTAATCCATTTTTCAGTTAATTTTTATATGTGATGCTAGGTAGGGTCCAACTTCCTTTCTTTTTCTTTTTCTCCCTTTCTCTCTCTCTCTCTCTCTCTCTCTCTCTCTTTTTTTTTTTTTTTGTATGTATGTTTGTTTGTTTTCATTTGGCTTTTCCTTGTGCCTATCCAGTTTTCCAGCACCAGTTGTTGAAGACTGTCCTTTCCTGTGGGATGATCACAGCACCCTTGTCAAAATTCATTTGGCCATTATATGCAAGGGTTTACTTATAGGCTTTAGTCCATCAGTCTGTATACCTGTATTTTTTTTTAATTTTTTATTTTAATTTTTTTTAAGATTTTATTTATTTATCTGACAGAGAGAGAGAGAGAGATCACAAGTAGGCAAAGAGGCAAGGAGAGAGAGAGAGGAGGAAGCAGGCTCCCTGCTGAGCAGAGAGCCTGATGTGGGGCTCGATCCCAGGACCCTGGGATCACGACTTGATCCAAAGGCAGAGGCTTAACCCACTGAGCCACCCAGGCGCCCCTTGTATGTCTGTCTTTATGCTAGTGTCACACTATTTTGATTACTGTAGTTTTGTAATAGGTTTTGAAGTCAGGAAGTCTGAGACCTCTAATTCTGTTGTTCTTCAAGACTGCTGCAGCTATCAAAAGACCTGTTTTAAAGGGAAGATGCAAAATATAATTATAGAGAAGACTGTTGAAGTCCAGAAATGGAGTGAAGTTCTTTTTTTTTTAAAGATTTTATTTTATTTATTTGACAAAAAGAGAGAAAGCATAAGCTGGGCGTGGGGTGGGGAGAGGGAGAAGCAGGCTCCTCACTGAGCAGGGAGCTTGATGTGCTGTGCAATCCCAGGACCCAGGAGTCGTGAGGTGAGCTGAAGGCACCCTGGAGTTCTTAACCACACAAAACTGGCTTGCCTAAGAACAATCAGTATGGATGCCAGAACAGTCTTCCAGTTTGAGAGCATTACTTTTAACAAGAATTTGAAAATATCTGCCCCATCCTTCGTAAGTTTGGTCAGCTGACTTAGAATTAGCCATACATCATCTCCCATCATCTCTCTAGTCCCCTAGCCACTCAGTTCAGGTTCCTGGCCAAATCTCATGGTTAGATGAGCTGTTCTGGATGAGAAATTGTGCCATCTTCACACCCTAGAGCAGCAGGACAGTAAACAGAGTGAAATTTAAAGAAGCCCCACAGAGGTTGAGACCATTCAGAAAGGGGAGTTTCCTCTCCAGTTTTTACTTTAGTGGCAGAGGGTTAGAGCCTGGCAGAAAAAAACACCAAACTCTGCAGGAAATACCTCGTTTAATCCAAGGCAGTGTGGTTGGATCAGTGCAATGGATACAGAAACCTTTTTTCCCTTTCTTGAAAAAAAATACAATCAACAAGAAATATGAGAAAAGACAATATTGTTAGCACACTGGAAGAGAGCAGCAAGAAGTCCACGGGAGTCTGGAGACCAGTCATTATGCCACAGCCAAGGAAACGGAGCAAAAAGACTAGAACACAAGTGATGAGAGTATAAGAAACACAGGTGGTGAGTGACTGCAGAGATTTTCTCAGCACCACATTGCTAGCCCTGGATTGTCCTAAAACCCAGCAGCCTTCCTCAGTCTGAGTAAAGAGCGGGAAGCACAGGAAGGAGACTTCTTCCTCTTACTCCTTTCCTTCACTCTGCCCACTCCCTGGAGCTCTCTCCTTCTCAGATATCCCCTGAGCGTCACTACAGTGGCCTCTCCTTCCAAGAAATCCTTGGTTTTTAAATTAACCCTCCCCATCCAAACCCCCAACTCCTCTCACCTCAGCTCTTGACAAACCCTAGATGTGCATGTGTGCACACATCCATGCACACATATGCACGCACGCACACACACACACACACACACACACACACACACTGGACTCTTCTTTTCCTGCCTTGAGGCTATTTCACAAGTACCAATTCCTAAGGCCTTGGTGTCCCTACACAGGAGATTCTGAGAGATTTGCTTTAGGTGACAAATACTTGTTAGATAACCTCATGACACCTTCTCTTAGCTAGAACAGGGATTTCTGGGGGATCGTCAAATGAGGAAAAGGGTTTCTAGTGGAGAAAGAGTTGCCAACAGAAGAGTTAGTAAAATGAGAAAGGTAAACAAGATTATATATGTGTGTGTGTGTGTGTGTGTGTGTGTGTGTGTATGAAATAAAACAATCATTATTGATTTATAGAGTACTTATTCTATTCACCAGGCTCTACTTGATGAATGACACATGGACTGTCTTGGTTAGTTCTGATAACCACACCATGAGGCCAATGTCATTTCTGTCCTCAGTTTGCTCATGCTGCAACTCAGGAGAAGGGAGATGAGGGCCCATATGCTCACATGCTCTCCTTCACAGAAACTCTGAGGTTGGGTCTGAGAGGAGGACATCTGCCCCACTTTGATTAATCTCTTGCCCTTCCGTGGGTAGACCCAGCATTTGGGAATGTCAGTCTGGGTTTATAAAGCAGTTGCCCAGCACAGTACTCTCCCACTGTCAAGAGGCGATTCATCCCTTCCCCTTTCTGAAACCCGCACTGGTCACACAAGAGTCAGGTACATTACTAGTGAGTAAAATATGGCTACTTGGTCTGTTTAGAGCAGCATCTGTCCCACGTAGGAATAGGAATAGGCCTGTGGAGTGTACCCTGAACAGTCAGAAGATAAGAGGTCCATTGGAGCTCTCAGTCAGGGTGCCATTTTTGAGGGTTAGCTTCTCAGGGCCTCAGTTTGCTGCCTGCAGAATAGTGGTGGTTGAGGGGGGACTAAGGGAAGTGCTCCCATGATGAAGGCATCAGTGGGAAGTCTCAAGAGAGTCCCCCACACAGCCCTGCAGCAACCCTCTGCTTGTACCCTCTACCGACAGAAGTAGGAGGAAGGGAGGAGGGGTACCTCCCCTTCTGCCTGTCCCAGCAACAAGTGGGCAGACAATCTGGCGACCTGAGCTGTCTAGTCACAAGGCCTTTTCACACCCTTTCCCCACCCCCTAGTTCAAGGCTTTCTCAGGAAGAAAAATTTAAGAAAGATAAGAAGCACCACCCATCCCTCCTGTCGACTTGCAGGGTGTGTACGCATTATACGATCGTTCTTTGCCTTTCCTGTGTTCTGAGTGACCCAACAACATTCTCTCATAGCAACTGCACTTTTATATGGATTAAGAACCAAATGTTGAAAACACAACAGAAAAAGAAATCTTACTGCAGTTTCCAATATCTGACCTGCCAAGAACCAGGAGCTTCAGGGAAGCTAAATCAATTACTTAAGAAGTTTCCATTTTTTCAGCTTTTCTCAAGAGAAGTTGGAGGGAAACTCTAACGTACCTTTCCAAAAAAAAAAAAAAAAAAAAAAGTACATACCCGGCAGTGAACTGATAACTAAGGCATTTCCACAGTTTGCGTGTTGGATGGGAAAGCCTGCCCAGAGATTTGCCAAGAACACCAAAGCTGCCTCCAGAAGGCTTTCTGGGATTGCTGTTGGAATAGGCCCTTTAATTAGTGAACTTACCCAGGTTACCTAAAAAATTTGCATTGTTTCCGTCAGTAAACTCCATTTTTTGGAACTCAGCACTTTAAGGCAAAAAGAGTCTAAAGACATGGAATTTACTGTTTTCTTTCTAGAATCTTATTGAAAATTGCATATTATATGATTTTTAAAAAGCTCTGTTCAACTTAATGCAATTCCCCTAATATGTGTTGAATGCTTAAGTGTGCCCGGTTCATTGAATGCCAGATGTGAGAATTCAGAGACTCAGTACGAACTCAGGAGATCACAAAGCAGAGGGAAAGACAGCATGCAAATGGAGATCTACGGAAGTTCAGAATCCACACTTCAAGGAAGGGCGTGTCAATGTGGAGGACAAATGCTCTACCTCAGAGCATCAGGACAGACTAGAGAAGAATGACCAAGATAAATGTTCTTGGTTGACAAGGCTAATAAGACAACCTGGAGAGAGGGGGTTTCTTTTGTGTTTTGGATTTTACAAACATTATCTTAGTTTATCAGCTCACATACAAGTGGGTTCCCAGTCTTCCAGAATTAGTCTTTCCATTTTATGAGTAAGAAAACTGAGGCAACAGGAGACAAAGTTTCTTGTCCACGGTTACAACGCAGTTAAACAGGGTTTGCTCAGGCCTCTAATTCATGGTCTGTGAGTTAGAATCAAGATGTGCTCTAGCTTGAGGCAGACAGTCTTTGGACAGGAGGGAAGGTAATGCGTTCTGCTCTTCGAATGTCATGCTTGTGGTACACATGAGAGCAGCTGAGCTGGAAAGAAGGGCTTAGGATTCGAAGAGAGTTTGGAGGGAGATTTAGGAGCACAGGCAGATTGTTTAGAGTGAGGTTGGCCGGGGCAAGTGCGTGGTGAGAAAAACAGCTATAGATAGGATCCTGGGGTAAGGGGAAGAGACTGAAGATGGACAGATCGAATTGGGATTTTGGCCGAAGCAGCAGAAAGAGAGGTAACATCATGGAAACCATGAGAGAGGAGAGTTCTAGGGAATGAATAGGGTCAATAAATGCCATAAATGCTGTCAAGAGATTACACAGGGGAATAGCCATTCAATTTGGCAAACTAGAAGTTTTTCAGAGATAGGACTTTCAGCCCTAAGGTAAGAAGACAGCGGAGAACAGGACAAAGAGGAAGGTGAGGATAAGAAAGCAAAGATGTCGAGAAAGCTGATGATGAATGCAGGGTGAGAGTTGAGTCTTGAGCTTTTATGGGACAAAATAAGGATTGCCTTGTTCTATTGGTTGGTCTGTTTCCAGATAGAGGATTTTTAAAAATGTTTGTATGCAGAAGGCAGAATGTAGTGCAAAAGAGAAGGTTCTGGGATAAGGTAGAGGCAGAAAGTTTGAAAAGAAGAACCCCGGGGGGAGCCACATAGAAGTCAGCCTTGCAGAGATAAGAGATGATGCAGATAAATGTGAAGGTCCCTCAGGAGGAACAGGGAACAATCCTGACTCTTGTCCTCATGTTCTCTGTGAAAGCCGTGTCAGGAGTCTGTGTTGCACATGAAGCCTATTATAGGGTGAGTGAGATACGGAGCTACAGAGGAAGATAGAAACCCACAGAAAGGATTTGCAGCAATGAAGAAATATGGTGGGAAGTTATCAGCGGCAGGTAGGATTGGAGGAAAACTGACATCTGGTGGCCTACTATCAGTGGAGGAGACAGAAGTAGGTTAGACATGTGATGTTCTCATGTAATTAAGTGCACGTTACATTCTGTCTGATACCTTCTGTAGATAAACACAGGAATGTCCATGCTATGAAGAAACAACTTATGTGGATAACTTTCTCAAACATTCTCTACTCCCTATGTGTCCAGTACTATGTTTAGTATATATGTGGGCTATTTTAATTTTCCAAGGATGAGTTGTTGGCTGTTGCTCCCTCCAGTTCACAGTAAGGAACCTCAGGATTACTTAAGCCACTTGTCTAAGACCATCAAGCTAGTTTGTCAGAATCAGATTTAGAACCCAGGTCTGTCTTATAATTGCATGCTCTTAAATATTATGTTTCCTGATGCAGAAAATTTTCTGACAGAAATTGTCACAAAACGTTTGATAGGTACAAACATTTTTTAGAAAGGAATCTTAATTTGGTTTTCCTCCTGAGGAGGTGATATATGCACTTCTTGATTCATCCACACATTTGTTCATCCATTTGTGTGTTTTAGGTTTTTGTTTGTTTGTTTTTGTTTTTTTGTTTTTTTGAGCACCCCTAATGAACTTGGCAACAGGCAAGTCAGCAAGGATCCTTGTGTAAAGGAGACCCGATTACACACTGAAGGAACTTTCTGCCTTTGAGGAAACAGACAGTCAACAAAAGCATTCCCCTGCTGTAGGCATTATGAGAGAAAACTGTGTGACCACCAAGGGGCACCAGGGATTAGGGGCTGGTCTTCCTAAAAGTCAGAAAAGATTCAGAGAGGAAGTGGCCCGGTCTGAGTCTAGGAGATGAGCTGGTGTTAGGCGGGTTCTCCGTGGGGCTCGGAGCTCGGGAGGCAGGGGCAGTCCAGCGAGGTAAATCTCCGGGCCTTGTATAGTGTGCTTCCTGGAACCACAAAGAAGCCCGAGTGGCTAGAGTGCGTTCCCAAATAGCAAGAAGCTGCCTTCTTCCTGATTTTTGATATATCAGCATGCCATCTGCATAATTATTTTGGTGATATATTTATTTAAATCAACTATTTAAAAATAATCTTGCTTCAAATTGAAGAATTCGCAAAATTGCTGTTTTTCTCCATGGATAATTATTTTTTCTTAGACATTTAAATTCAAAATACTCATCCATGTATCTTACAAATCCTCTGCCACGTGCACAGCACAGTGCAAACACCCTGAGCCAGAACATAAAAGGGAGACTCCAGCCCGTGGGTCTTAAGCTTCCGAGACTTGGGACCACTTGAGAGTATAAAGGAAACAGGGATCCTCTCCAGGCACCCGCGTGTGCTGGAGCACGTACACTCACACGTGGTATTCTGCATGTCATTTCAGCAAGGGAGGGCCTGCAGGTTCCTGGGTGAGAAGTTAAGTCACCTGTGTAGGCCTAGGCCAGCTGCATCGTGAGCGGTGGTGTGAAGGCTTAAAAAGACGAAGCATGAATCCACCTGCTCTTTATCGTATTTGGATTCTGCAAGCCCACCTGGTTGTACTAAATAGCCAGAGATATAATTTTAGGAACCTTGTCATCTTAGCAGTAGGAAGACGGCAGCCTTAAGAGGTCAAGGCTAAGTGCAAATCAGCATTGGCCTGTGTGGACTGGGGACTTCAGCCCTCCACTGACTGGCTGAAGGAACAGATTGAGTGAGCCCAGCAGGCAGCTAGTGGCAAAAAAAGCAAGCCACCGAGGTGCAGAGACAGGGTCGTGGCCCCCGTTGCACAAGCGCTCACTTCACAGCCTGTCAGCTAGCCTGTGGGGTCGGGAGCTGGGGAGTCTGGCCAGACCGCACCGACAGGGTTTGGAGGGGCAGCTGGAGCCACCGCCCAGGAGCAACTTCGTGCTATTCAGGTTCTCAGCTCCATTGCTGAGGCGGGGGCCGCATTAAGTGATGCCTGTCCTCACCCCTAGAGAGAGGGCCAGACAGCAAGTCATGTGGGTCTTCTGTTGGCTGAACAGTGCCACTCAGAGGCCCCTCCGCCTTCCTCCAAAGGCCACAAGAAGGGCAGATGGAAGGAGGGAAGAAAGAAATGAAGGTGGGATGGATGAACGTGCAGAAGAATGCAGCTGCTGCTTTAAATGTACCGTGTTGAAGCTCCAAACACGGTAGCCCAGAGCTCGTGCTAAATGGTGAGTAAATGAAAAAGGTCAGCGTGGCCAGGGACCCAATTACCCTCAGCCTGGTGCACAGGAAGGCCCAATTAATCCTCATTAGCTCGGCTTCGGTGGGGTTCTGTGCGAGCGGCTCTGGCCCCTCCGGCTCTGGCTCGGGTTGTGTTCCTAGGTCCAAAAGCCCTATGGGGAATCTTGTTTTCTCAAGGTTCAGAATCAGCTTCAAATGCTCGCTCATTTGACCCAAGAAAAAAAGGGATTGTGGCCCAGAGGTAATGAAGTGTTTTTTTGAAGTCAGTCTCATTTTTCTCTAAAATGAGAATTCTCTCGAGCGCACAGGTATTACATGAATCAAGACACACCAACCTCTATCTCCCTTGCACACACGCTTCCATGTAGACTCTTCTGAATTCAGAGGATCTGATTCTGAGTAAGAAGTTGGACCGTGTCAACATAGCCTAATTTAAGTGCTTTAAACAGAATGAGTAGCGTAATTAAATTGCTTATGCCTCTTGTGCTTTATTGGTTTAACAACCTATTATAATAAGTATGTGGTCGTTAAGCTAAACAGACGATTTGATGCTAACATTCTGTCACCGTAAAGTATGAGGACAGCAATGACAGGACCGGACCTCTGTGAAGACGGGCACTTTGTCTTTTGACAGTTTCATTCCTCTGTTCTGGTGTCGTTTCCTCTCCTCCAGGTCCATTTCCTTTTCCCGTGTCCTTTTTCTACTTGGCACCAGCAGGCCCCCTCCTAGTTTTCTCTTCCTCAAAACCTTGTGCTCCAGTAGGGATCAGCTCCTTCAGGCAGAGCCAGCTCTGGCCCATTTTAGTTCAGTGGTTTTTTTTCAAGTCTGATTCAGGACCCCCTACAGCTGGGACAGGTGGGTGCTTGTAAACAATTTGAATTTTGCGGCTCCACCAACCGAATCACTATTTCTTAAGAGTGGGAAATAAAAACAAGAATTTTCATTAAGTTTCCCAGGTAATTTCTATGCATGTGCACATTTTTGTGCACATACTCACACACACACATAGTCATACACATAGTCACACACACGTGCATGTGCACATCACCTAAACTAAAGTAGCTGGCCTCCCAAAGGCTCTAAGAGAAGTTTGTAAACCCTAGAGACTTAGAGATTGTAGGACAACACTCTAAGAGTGGATCTAGGCTGAGACACATGTAACATGTTTGGACAATAGAGTTCCGTGTATGTGAGCTTCTCCCGTCCATGAATCAATGACTCCTTCTGCAGAAAGTCAGCAGAGAAGCAGCCAAGCCACAGCCCATCATACAAAGGCCAGAAATGAAAGCTGGTATGTTAAGAGAGTATAAAGAGAAAGGGATACTAGAAAGGGAGATAACCTTGGGAAGGAGGAGTGGGGAACATGTTTGCACTTGTTGATCTGATTGCCTGCGACTTGTGAACATGAGTGTTATTCTGATGTCCCCATAGGGGCGGGACGAATGTTCCTGAGCCACCTCTAATTTGAGTGTTGAGTGACCAAATGTGTGGGCCCTACTAGTTTCCTTTGACCTGTACACACTGATCCTACAAAATAGGAGCCTGGATCCAGGGCTTCCCCCCTCCCACTGCCCTGCTCTCAGAGGCACTCACTGCAGGAGCCGAGAGACGAAGCCTGGTATCATTATTTCAAAAGTGATGGGGAGCACAGATCACTCTACTGTGGCTTACCCAGTTTTTTTTCTCACTCAGTGATACATCTGAAGGTAGGCTCCACCACATTTTAAAAGCCCAGGGCTCCTTTTGTCTTTCTGATCTGCCTTCCTTAGAATGTAGCCTCCTCCCTATGGTGGTTGTACGCTCCCCTTCCCTCTGCATTCCAGGCAAAAGGAGGAAAAGGGAAGCAAGGAGGAAAGGCAAAACTTCTTTCAGGAAAACCAAAGGTTTCCTGAAAGCCCCAGAAGTCTTCTGCTTCTCACCAGCTAGAACATCTGAGAGAGCTACTTCCGGTTCCAAGAGAATATGACAAATGTAGCTTTTATTTTAAAAATTTGGAACATTGTCTCCTTGAACAAAATTGGTCTGCTATTAGTAAAGAAGAAACATGCAGATACTGGGTAGGTAATGAGCAGTGAGTGACCAGGCATAAAGATGTGCCCTTGGCTCATCTGGGGAAGATGATTTCTTTGTTCTATGTATTTGCTTGTCCTTACAGTGTGGTGTGAGTAGCATTGATGCTAAAATCCTTCTCTCTTCCCATAGTTCCCCAGCTTTTAACAGGTACCTCAAGCTTGTTGTGTCTAGTTTTAAGTCCATTCATTCATTTGTTTGTTGTGAACCCACTCAGTGTCAGGCACAAGCCCCCCACCCTTTGGACATGATGGAGGGAGGCAGACTCTCACTGTCATGGAGCTTGCGTGCCAGTAGAGGGAGGGAGACGTAAGAGCAGGTAAATACAAGGCAGAGAGGAGAGCTGTGATAGGAAAGGAGGTGATGCAATAGGGCACACAATCCGGCAGATGCCAGATCTGCTGCGGGGCAAGGGATACTGCTCAGAAGGTAATGCAGAAGGAAGGCAGTGGTGACAAGTGGGCAGGCTAGTCAAGAAAAAATGACCAGGACATTCCAAAGGATCTGGGGGAAGAATATCAGCCTCCTGGAAACATTTAAGGAGCAGCAGGTTTGAAATCCAGAGTGCAAAGCAAGGAAAAGCCATCAGGAGAAAGATGGGCAAGGGTCAGATCACCATGCCCTTGTTGGGGACAGCACGGGAAGCTAGAAGAGCCAGAAGCAGCTGTCAGGATGGTCCCAGAATGTCATGTTGCAATGTCTCTCAGTTCTTTAACTCAGATAACTCCATTTTAATGGTTTTCCTCTAATCTGGTGAAGCAACTGGGAAAGAAACAGACAACTTTAATTTTTAGTCTTTTAGAGCAGTATCGTATAGACACAGCTTCCAAAATCTATGAATCAGAGAGGCCAGACCACACTGCTAGTGTGTTCACTGAACTGTGACATCTAACACCATGTCCCAAGCCATCCAGACTTGGCATAAACTGAGCATAGAACCCAGTACCTGACTTGTGATGCTTTAATGAACCGTCAACTGCGAGCAAGCACCCTAGAGCCTCCTCGGCTGTCCTCCTGCTCCCTCTTGGGCCACCAGGCCCTCCCGCCACTCAGCAGGTAACTGCTACTTTGAGCCAGTGAAGACTCACCTTGGAATTAACCCAATTTTTTTTTAAGATTTTATTTATTTATTTGACAGACAGAGATCGCAAGTAGGCAGAGAGGCAGGCAGAGAGAGAGAGGGGGAAGCAGGCTCCCCGCGGAGCAGAGAGCCCGATGCGGGGCTCGATCCCAGGACCCTGGGATCATGACCTGAGCCGAAGGCAGAGGCTTTAACCCACTGAGCCACCCAGGCGCCTTCCAATTTTTCTTGTTATCGTAAGTGCAGATCCCAAAGACAAATGTCAGCATATATTCAGGATTTATGATGTGTGATTACTCAAGGATGGAAATCAGGGTGGTATTGAAAATCCTCAGATACTGAATTAAAATGTGTGAAAATTCAAGCAGAAGATCATCTGGAAATCTACTTTTCTGAATTTCTTAACAGAAAATGATGAAGGGAGAATGAGGAAGGGGAGTAAAGGGATATTTCTTGGTCACTTCTTACTATATAACCATCATCCTCACACATATTTCCCAGCCTTTATGTTAGCCCTCCTCCAGTAGATGAGGAAGTCAGAGTTTAGAGAGGTTCAGTGAACTCCTGAAGGATGAAATCCCATACTCCCCACTTCACCAACCCACCTGGTAAGAAAGACCTTAAAATGAAAGTCTCAGCTCACAGACTTTCTGAGAACAACAAAGTAGAAGCAGAAGACCTGGTCAATCTGAAAATCCTTCTGTCCATGCAGAACTTATGTCCACACACATACTTGCATATGAGTGTTCATAGTAGCTTTATTCATAATTGCCAAAAATCGGTGTCAACCAAGACATCCTCGAAAAGGCGAATGACCAAACTGGTGAGTGGTACATCCTTTCAGTGGAATACTGTTCGGCAATGAAAGAAACGAGCTATCAAACCACAAAAAGACATGGAAGAACCTTTGCTGTGAATTACTGACCAAAAGAAGCCAATCAGTAAAGGTTACATTCTATAGGATTTTAACATATATAGCATTCTGGAAAAGGTGACACTATAAAGATGGCGAAAAGATCGGTGGTTATTAGGGGTTGGGGAGAGGAATGAAGGGTGGGTAGGAGATTTTTAAGGTGTCTAAACTATTATGGATGGCGCTGTAACATACATGGCGGTAGGCCTTTGTCAAGAACCATGGAATGCACAGCCTCGGGAGTGAACCCTGATGTAATCTGTGGACTTCAGTTAATCATAGTGTATTGTTCCTGGTTCATTGGTTGTAATAAATGTGCCACACTAATGCAACATGCAATGATAGGAGAAACCCGGCGGAGAGTGGAAAGGAACTCTCTGTACTTTCCACACAATTTTTCTGAAAACCTAAATCTTCTCCGAAAAATGAAGTCTATGAACAGGATTCTCTGGCATGAGTTTTTTTCTAGAATGAAGACATGGAAGTTTGAGATACTCATGGTGGGCCTAGCAGAGATGGGGGCTTCGCAGGACAGAGGGGACTGTTTCATGGAGACCCATGCATTCAGGTGTGCACCTGACCCCTGTCCCCTAGCTGGAGGGGCTGGCTACCACCACTGACTCAGGAGAGTCCATAAGTTACAGGCAAAATCTGGAGGTGGGCTCTCCCCTCTCATTTGAGGGTGGTCTGATTAATGTGTGATTAAGAGTTGTCAAGGAAACGTGATCCTTACAGTTTAGGCCCATTGCACAAACAAGTAGCACTGTCCTCATAGAGTGTAACATTTAGAATGAGATGACTCATGGTCACGTCAGACTCTTCAGATGACCGAGTTTTCAGGTCATTGCACGGCATGTGGGCTGACTGGCTGAGAAGTCCTCACGAGGGCTCCCACATTCCTGGGGACACGAGGGGAGGAGGGCAACAGGACAGACCAACTGAACTGGGCTGTGAACATTTAGAAATGTTACAGTTTTGATCCAAGAGACATGCCCAAACTGTGGTTTGTCCTCTAAAGGTAGCTCACCTCTGGAGACATGTTTCAAGACTCCTGGCTGACGTTCCTGAGAACTTAATATGTAACACTCCAGCAAGTCTTCAAGGGAGGCATGAGACCTGGGCTCCAGGTGGAGGGAGTAGCCCGAAGTACACCACCAGAGCATGTAGGACTGCCCCCACTGTAGAGCTGGACAGCTGATTCACTCTGGCCTACTTCATTCTACGTTAATAACTCAGCATGGCTACCGATGTCCGGGGTCCTCTCAGAGACTACCTAGTTTCAACACAAGCAGGAGATCCTAGTGCTTTTCTTTCCCAAGGCCTTCCTGAGATCTACTCAGTCCCCTTTTATTCTACACTGGTTTTCCCCATGTGCCAGGGCTTCAGCCTTAGAAGAACAGGAGCCTGTCTCCTTTTCCTCCTGACTTCTAGTTCTATTGCCATTAAACAGCTACCCTCCGCCCTAGATTTAGGGACAGGAGATCAGTTCTGGACACCCAAGGCCCTGTCCCACCACCTGGCAGCCCATGCTAATAATCACCCTTATCATCCACCAAGGGATTTCCAAATGCTGGATATCATACCAAGCTTTTTTCGTGCAGGAACTCATCTAAACCCCAAAACCTTATGAGGACCTCACCGTCACCTACATTTTACAGGGGAGGAATGTGAGCCTTGGAGATGTCAGCAGACTTGCACAGAAGCAGAAGGCATGGCAACATTGAGATGACAACAGTGTTGTTTTGGTCTCTTGGAGCCCCAGCACATCATGATTATGTGGTGACTATGCAGCTTAAGTAGACCAGACAGGAATTTGAGTCTTTCATATCACAGACTCTTTGTAGTCTTTACATCACATCAAAAAATCAAATATGTCCCTGTTGTGTCTATTTTCTCCCAATATTTTCCCAATGGGAGCTTGAGATTTTTCCACTGGAGACAACTGGTTTATATTCCCCAAGAGCCAAGTGGAATGCCATGAGTGAGCATGTCATTGCCCTGAATACCTTTGGTTCTCTTGTAACCACAGATCGTGGTATGTATAAAACGGACATACAAACTTCCTGCATACTTGTCCCTTCTGTTCCAGGTTTCTTACACCACAGGATGTTATGTATACCTAGGAATTAATAGGTTTTCTTAAAAGGGGAATTCCCCCCTCACCCCAATATAATATAAGCCTCAAACCTAATCGGTAACATGGTGGGATTACCATTTTTCTCTTCATAGATACCACAGAGCCATGGGGGGTGGGAGCAACCAAAGCCCGTGGCTCATCCTTAGCCCTTGCCCTGGACAAAGCCTTCTTCCCAAGGGCTGGTCCCACCACTCACAGTGCCCAGAGCAGTCCTTTCTTTGGGACTCTTACCTTGAAATTCCCTGAGAAGTCTGTAGAAGACAATGACACAGGATGCGACCTAGAAATTTTAAAGCACCAGCCCTTAAGGTCCTATGCAGAAGGACTGACCTCTTTTTCCAAAATTGCTTCAGATTCTAAAACCAAACATATTAACCATTCTCGGTTCTAGAAATAATACTGATCTTTAAAAAAAATATATTATAAATGCTAAGAACAAGATAATCAACATCTATGAGAGCCTGCATTGGGCAAGTGCCTTTGACATGGGTGCAGACTGTGTAAGACTTGCCTCCTTGGAGTGTTTGTTAATGCTGTGTAAATACAATCATCTTATGTTTACCTAAATAGAGCCTAAATAGTCACTTATGAGATACCACAACTGCATTTCTTAATGCAAGTTTCCTTTAAGTTGTGGCTTTTAGTTTCGATGAATATAAATAGAATTAGTACCAACATGTCAATATCAAGACGACCTTGGCCTTCTGCCCTGGATACCTCAGGTTTCCCAGAGTTCTGTGGCTGATGGAGCTCTTTTCTCCAGGTGATGCATAGATGGATCCACAAGATCAGAACTGTCCTATAGAGGCAGCTGATGCAGAGGCCTGCAGGGGTCTGGCAGTTAATGTAAATGAGAGGTTCCATTGAAGTGTGGAGAGCAGTGGTGGCCATGTAAGGGCAGAGGAACAGACCCTTTCAACAGAAGTTTCTCCTCTGTTGGTGCCTCTGGCAGGTCTAGCTATGCGATATGAGGGGCCCAGTGCAAAATGCAAACGCAGGGTCCTCTGTCAAGACAGGATCAGCAGAGCAACACACCTAGCCTGGGGCCCTTCTGGGTGTCAGGCAGCATGTGACAGCACAGGTCAGAGGCCCATGAAGTTGGCCTCAGCCAGGAGAGGGCGGTGGACCAAGCTGACAGCAGCTGCACATGGAGACTGGAGCTTGCTCTCTTCTTCAGGCTTCTAAACCCAGAGCAGGACCCCAAACGGATGTTGTAGGTAGTGGCCTGGGCTTCTGAGGTAGCTTCTGAGGTAGCTTCTGAGGGCTCAGCTTTCATGAGCCCATTCCATGCTATGCTGTTGCTCCTGGAATCCATACTTCTACCACTTCCACCAGCTCCCAGATTTCATAATGCAAACCTGTTCAGAGTTTCAGAGCTCAGCTGCATCTGAGTCCTTGATAACCTGGCAAGCTCTTCTGAAAGCTGTGGGACTCAAGGTAGAGACTTAACACACCTTCTTTTCTCTTCTTCTCAGTCTAAAACAGAACACATGTCTTCTTCCAAACCTGATATTTAAACTTTTTCCACTTTTATTCATAACTAACTCATTTTATTTCATTGTCTATTTTGTAACTTGTTACTCATGTTTTATTTAAAATATTGATTATGTTTCAAACATGCAAAATAATTACATTTCAAATGTAATAGACAGATATCCCAGCATATCTAAACTTAGATTTAATAAATTTTTGCACTGATATATTTCTTTCCGCTTGATATATTTCTTTCCGCTCTGTTTCTTTGTTTTAAGAAAGAAATGACTCAGTTGCTAATGCATGTGGCTTTTGATCTTAGGGTTATGAGTTTGAGCCGCAACATTGAATGTAGAGATTGCTTAAGTATATTAACGGGGGGGGGGGGGGGTGGGGCACCTGGGAGGCTCAGTTAGTTAATGATCTGATCTAATGATCTGACTCTTGATTTCAGTTCAGGTCTTGACTCAGGGTCATGAGCTCAAGCTTCATATTGGGCCCAAGCCTCATGTTGGGCTCCACACTGGGCATGGAGCCTACTTGAAGGAAAGAGAGAAAGCAAGAAAGAAAGCAAGAAAGGAAGAAAGCAAGAAAGCAAGAAAGAGATAGGAAGGAAGGAAGGCAGGCAGGAAGACAGAAAGACAGAAAGAAAGAAAGAAAGTAAGAAAGAAAGAAAGAAAGAAAGAAAGAAAACATATTTAAATACTCCATGGACTCCTTCCCCTTTTACTCCAGAATTAACCACAATCTTGAAGTTCTTAAAACTTCCCCATCAATAGTTGTATCTTTTGATACTTTAAGTATGGAAGCATGATACTTTGATACAAAGTATCAAATATATATAACTTAAATAAATAATAGTATAATATTAAGTTAGTTTCAGATAGGCAACATAGTTATTCAATAATTGTATGCATGATGGAATGCTTACACAGTACTTATATTATATTATTGACTATATCCCTCATGCTGTGATTTTCATTTCTGTGATTGATTTATTTTACACCTGAAAGTTTCACCTATTTTGCTCTTCCCCTTCCCCGATGTCAGCCATTCCCCCATCCCCTCCCCTTTGGCAAGCACCAGTTTGTCTCTGTTTTTTTTTATGAGTCTTTCCCTCCTTGTAGTTGTTGTTGTTTGTTTGTTCATCCATTTTTTTTGTTTTTGTTTTTTTTAGATTCCACATATAAGTGAAATCATATGGTATTTGTCTTTCTCTGTCTGGCTTATTTCACTTAGCATAGTACCCAAATTATATAATACATTTTCAACTTGTTTTTTTTATTCCCTCAACACTTTCAGAATAGATCTATGTTGATACAGTACATCTAGGATATTCATTTTAACTGCTGTTTAGTAAGTCCCTATATGCATATAGGATAATTTATTCATGCCTCATGCATGAGTCTTTCTGTTTCTTTCTGGTTCCTTGTTATTGTAAACATGGTGCAGTGAAGATCCTGCTATTCGCATCCATGTGCACGTGGACACATTTCTCAAAGCTATGGGTTGTAGAGTTTGAACATCAGCAAGTTGGGAGCAGCATGACAATATCCATTCAGGGCTGGACTGACTTGTGCCCCACAATCAGTATGTGAGAGTCCCCAAATCCCACATCCCTCCCACACTTATTACCAGCCATGATTTTTTTTGCCATACTGATGGGTGTGAAGAGACATTTCATAGCTGATCTAATCTTCATTTCTGTCACTGATGGGATCAAGTGTCTTTCCTTATGTTTATTGGACATTAGGGTTTTCTCTTCGCCAGGCATTTATTTATATCCTTTGCCATTTAAAGAAATTAGATTGTTTGTCTTTCTCGTATTGCTATGAGGTAGTTCTTTATAATGTTCTGGTGTGGATTATTTGCCAGTTAAATTATAGCAAACATCTTCTGGCCTGTGGCCTACTCTCTTACTTTGGATAGTCTTTTGTTATACAGAAGATTTTAATTTTAATGTGATGAAATTCATCATTATTTGTTTTTACAGGCTGTTGTTTCTGTATCTTGTTTAGGGAATCCTTCTCTAATACAAGCTTATAAAAATACTCTCCAACATATTTTTTTAATATAACTTCATAATTTTGTATTGATAATTAGGTATCTGTCCATAGCATGTATTTCAAAATTGTGATATAATTTACATAACATAAAATTTAACATTTCTCCAATATAGTCCTCTAAATATTCTAAAGTACCAGGCTCTATATTTATGTCTTTAATCCTCCTGAAATATAATGTTCTATGTTGCAGAAAGAGGTGACATTTATATTAGGTGAGGTGTTAATATTTCTGAAGTAGGATGCTAACTTACTTTATTTCCAGTGGCATTTTCTCAAGACCATTTTGTAATAGCACATTCTGTCTCTACTACTTGTAAGGCCGCTTCTGTCATATATCAAGTTCATCTTCCATCAGTCAGTTTGTTCCCTCCCTAACACCATGCTGTTTTCATTGATGTAACTTGATCACGATTATTGATGCCTAATTCTTCATGAAGATGCTTTGGGTTGCAGTTAATACTGGCATAAAGAGTGGGGGTTTAAAAAGTACCATGGAGTAAGAAGTCTGACAGGACATGGCTATTGCTCCTTCCTCCATCACTTTCTCACGAAATCCCATTCAAAGACAGAGAGAAGGGTGGGGACATGAAAGTCATTCATTACTTTTTATAAGAGAAAGAAAAAGGGGGGGGTCCTTTCTCAGAAGCCCTTCTAGGGATTTCTGTTTACATGTCATCACCCAGTCCTGGGTACGATAGACAGCCATCTGTTGCCCAGCAAGGGGGAATGGGGTAACAGGAACTGACTTATTATTGTGATTTGTCCATCGCTCCTTGTAATTCTGTCATCCATTTTGACTTCATATGTTTTGGGACTCTGATGTTAGATATTTAAAGATTTGGGATTGTGACCTCCCTGGCAGATTGTTCCTTTTATTCTTATGTGAGAATATATTTTGTATTTTTTCTTTATTTCTTTTTCCTTAATGATCCTTTTTTATCTTATAGACTACTTTGCCTAACACTGATGTTAATATGCTGGTTTTCCTTTGGCCAGTATGTTCTTGTATCTCTTTTCCCATCCCTTTACTTTCAAAGTCTATTTCTTTATGTTGTATATGTTTCTTTTGTGTGTATCAGTGAGGATGGGCCATGCTATATGGTGATAATAAACAATTCTAACATTTCAGCAGCTTACAATAGCAAATAGTTATTTCTCTTTTGAGCCGCATGTCCCCCAAGGTTCCACAGGGGCCTCTGCTCCATCTGTCCTTACCGTAAGTCCAGAGCAGCCACTCCCTGTAGTATTGCTAGAGGACATAGCAGAAGAGAGGAAAAACTTGATATGTCCTGCACTGGATGCTAATGCTTCCACCCCACTGTGACACACATCACTTCAGTTTATGCAAAATTGGTCATAACAACTTCCAGAGCCAAATCTCACCAAGGAACAGGTGACTGAAATACAAAGCACAAGTCCAGAATGAGAATAAGAAATATTTAGTGAGCTACATTAATAACTGCCATGGCTGATATTTAAATTGTTAAAATAAAACTCTGTGTGAAAGGCAGCATTAAGAGTATTATATTATTATATTTATTATATATTCACTGTGAATAATAGTATATGAAGTAATTTTTATTTTATACTTCCCTTGCTTTTATTTCTCTTATCCATTTCCTTTCCTCTCATTTGTTGGGGATAAAGAATATATATACAATTTCTATTGTTACTTGCTTATCCTTAGATTTTAATAAGTACATTTAATGCAGCAAACCAATATTTCTATATCACAACTCAAAATATAGTGATTCTATGGAATGTCCTCCATTGTCTGTGGTGTTATTGTCTAGTTTTTAAAAACTAGTTTTAACAGTCAATACTCTAGACTTATCACCCATTTTAACCATCATTTGCTCACTACTGCTTTTTATATCCTGCCACTCATTTCAGTGTTTATTTTCTTCTAATTTGATTATAGCGAGTTATTCTTTTATCAAACATATTTGAAGAAATAACTTCCACTCATTGTCTGAAAGTGTCTTTATTTTGCCTTCTTCTCTTAAAAAGAAGTTTGGCTACTTCTAGAATTTTACACTGACCATTGTTTTCAATATAAAGTTATTTAGCACTTTGAAGATACCATCCCAGTATCTTCAGATCTCCATTTTTTTATGATAAATTCATTATAAGCCTAATTATCATTCTTAACTTTCAATATCTTTCACCACCAGTGGCTGTGAAGACCTTCTCCTTGTCTTTGGTGTTCTGTAGCTCCACTGTAATGTGTTCACATGTAATGTATCCTACTTAGGATTCGTCAAGCTTCCTACATCTGAGACTTGATGTCTTTAAGCAAACCTAGAAAATTCTCTGCCATCATCTCTTTGAATGTTGCCTCTCTTGTCACTCTTTTCTTTCTGAAAATTGAATTTGCCATGTTTTAGACTGTCTAAATCTCTCCTGCATAGTGCTTACCTTCTCTTTCACATTTCAATTTATGTATTGCTCTATGCTACATTCCAGGTAATTTCCCAGATTTTATATTTTTGTTTGTGGATTTTTTTCTTCCACTATGTTTAATGTGACTTATAGTCCATCCTTTGAATTTTTAATTGCAGGTTTTTTTCCTTGTGGAAAGAGGCTTCATTTAGTTCTTTTGATTAATTATTCTCATACACAGTGTCATGCCTTTCAGCAAGTTTTCTATTCCTTTTAAATAAAATAATAATCTCAGATAATCTCATTTCCTGGTTTCAGATGGTTCTATTCTAGCACTTAGGAGGGGATCTCGTCTTCCTACTGTGTGTATTCACTCGCTCTTATGGTGAATCATTAATTGCTTCATATTGTTTGTAGTGCTTTTCCTGAAAGTTCTTCTTGATGTTATTCAGACTGGCATTTTTTTTTTTCCTAGAGGGTGATTTCTCATAAAAAGTAACTCACAGTCTGATCTAGCAAACCATTAGGGACTCACCTTCACTACAAGCTGCAAACATACACAAGTGTTGTATGAACTTTAACAACAGACCAGTATTTAAAACATATCTAAGGGAAAAAAAGAGAGGGAGGGAGAAAACTCTTTTTTTGTCTTTAAGTTACCAGCTCTGAATCCCTAATTTTTTTTTTTTTTTCAAGGAACCCAAGAATTTCACCTGTCTCAGACCAGATTTCATGTTTAATTACCGAGTTGAGATTCTGCACTAGCTGGCACTATAAATCCGATTGTCACTCTGTGCGTGTGACAGGCTGGAGACTTGCTTCTTTTTCTACTCTTCACTGAGCCCTGGCTAGAGCAAGCTTCTTGCCGCTTGCCAGGTTGGTCCCGGTGGTTTTCCTAGGAAAGTGTTTTCACAGAGAGAGTAAGCAGCCTCAGTTCAAGCACCAGGCCTTGTGGAGTCAAAGTCCAGGCTTTCTGTGCACATGTGAGTGTTAGTACTTCAGCCCATCAACCGTAGGACACTTATCTAAGTCTCAATCACCCCACTATCCTATCAGGCTGTTGCTAAGTTAGCCGTGCGCTGACCTTGAGTTCACTCTTCATTCCTGACAACTGGAGATTCCTTCTGTGTACTTTTCCCTGCAGATATGTTTTATAGACTGCTGCATTGGTATAAATCACTCAGAATTTCTATGTTGTGGCAAGAGGTCCAATAGATCAGGGCTCCACATTGCTGGAACCACTCAGAGCTTTACTTTCTGTGCAAGAAATCACTACTCAGGGAAAAATATCACCAATCTGTAATTACTTTTATGGAAGTTTATTAGAATACTGAATTTCCTCAATGAATAAAACTTGGAAATATGTATATAAGTATATTAGAATGGTATCTACTCCTCCAAGTAAGAAAACTGCTCTCCATCACATCAGTCAGTGACACCTTTTGTGTCTCGGTCATGGCCGCATTGTTCTAAATCTGTGTTTTAATAATGAAACTTTTCAAAATTAACATATGGAACTGCATTTTTGTTAAACTATTTACTTCTCATTTCTTGTTTCCAGGTTTCATTTAATATTATCCTTCACTGCAGCTACCATACTTTGTAGAAAATGCGTTCTCTTCCAGAGCCAAGGAAATGTAAAACAAAAATGACACACACACATGTCCCAAAAGTATCCATCTGTTCACTTACCCTTCTGGAATTTAGGAATTTTTTCATATACTAGTATGGAGACTTTTCCCCTTTAAGGCTTGTATATCTGATATTTTGTGGGACCTGGTAAATCCATAACATAGCATGAGATAAGTTCCAGGGAGTAAGATAACATTTGTTATTTACAATTCATTCAATCCCCTTGACAATTGAGTGTTATTTTCACTTTAAGAGAAATGGTAAAATGAATGGGAATGAAAATTAAGTGCTGGGAGTTGGCAAAATAGGACCTTTATGTTGGTGAATATTGAACACAGGGAAAATGACAAGTGACAGCCAGTTAGGAATTATATTTCATGGGAAGGTACTTCATAGCCAAATATAGACAGAGGGGATTACTGCTCTTGAAATACTGTTTTGGGATATTTCTTAAGATTTTTTTTTTTTTTTTTCCAAATTGTTTGTTTTCCCTATAGCCAAAGCCCCAGAAAACCCATCATAGTCCTGCTCCTTGCACCATTCAAGACCAGAGCTCTTGTGGAGAATACCCCTCCTACCCACCCAGGAGGAAGTTGTATTTACTGAATCAACTCTAATTACAGCTTTAGCTGAGGTTGGGAGGTAAGGAGAAGGATGAATGCAACATTCTCAGAACAAAAACATGAGGTTGGAAAATTTGATCTGCTGAATATGTTTTCCCAACCCAAATATAAGTAGGCAGTCTATCTAAGGTTAATATAAATAATTATGCCTTTGGTGTATCTTCTATCTCATAAACATAAAAATTATGAAAACAATACAAAGGCAGGTACTAATACATGAACAGGACCAGAATAGGAATGAACTGAGGTACCATCTCGAGAACTGGGAAATAATTTTGTCCTTTGAGACTTACATTAGAAATCGACCCACAAGGGTTCGGGATCAGGAGAACAAAGCCACTTTAATATAGTAGAACTGATGGTTCTGATATATCTGTGGCAAGGGCAGGCATGGTTGACATGTAAGTTGATGTAAATTTGGCAATTCATTGCTAAAGCTTGAAGCATGGATCTAAACCTTGATCCAGTCAAAAGACATATCTAAGGATATATGAAGTAATCCTATCAGTATTGTCTATATGGAAAATTTTTTTTAAATAACCCAAGTTCAATGAGGCTGGTTAAAGAATTGTCAGTAATTGTTAATAATTATTTATAACCTGTTAATAATTGCAAAGCAATTTACATAATAGTTCGCACAACACAGGGAAATGCATCAGTTAGCCTTTACTTTTGTCTACCACTGCTTCTCCAGACTTTATCATGTAGATGGAATTCCTCTAGAAACAGGGATCCATATATTTTGTTTCATTTTTTAAAATCATTCTTAGCATGTAATTCTCCAAACTTAGAACTTGTTTTTAGGAGAAAACTTCTCTATTTATCTAACTTGGGCCTTCTGGAGGTAGATGGTCTAGAAGGGCTGGTAGTTTCTTATGCCTCCCTCCTGCTGTGCTCAATTTCCTCACCTTTCCCCCATTTTCCTATTTTATGAACTGTGGCTCTAACTTTTTCAGGGCTTCAGTGGGGGAGGAGAGAGGTAAGAGAGGTAAAAGTTTTTTTGAATGGTTCTTTAATGGAAGGGACCATGCTCCTGGGGTCTGGCTGGAGGTTGAAGCTTTCTTTCTTTGCTGGGCCCTGCACTGAACTTCTGGGAGCTCTCCCCTGGATTCAGTTGATTGCATTTTCCCTGACTTTGCACATGTTCCCTAAAATTAGTCACCATCCTCATAGCAGCCCACCAGACAAAGAGTCTGTAAGTCCCAGGATGTCCAGGAAATCCTTTTGGGCTGCACTGAAGATGGCCCCACCAGTTCTTGCTATCTGTGAGGCCACATATGGCCCATGGGAAGCACCCACCTACCTTTCCCTCTGCAGGCAGGCAGACCCAGCCTAGTTCAAGTAGCTCATCTCAGCTTTTAAGTTTTCTAAGCAGAAGTCGGTCATCCATCTACTAGGTCTCTGCAACTAAGGAGAACACATATCAAATCAATTATGAGTGGTCCTTGAAGCTTCTCTCTCCTTTTTTTTTTTTTTAAGATTTTATTTATTTATTTGTCAGAGAAAAAAAAAGCACAGGCAGGGGGAGTGGAGACAGAAGGAGAAATAGGACTCAGTCCCAGGACTCTGGGATCACGACCTGAGTCAAAGGCAGACACCTAACCAACTGAGCCACCTTGGTGTCCCAAAGCTTCTCTATTTTAAACAACTGGAGGTGAAGTGGAAAGCATCCTACTCCCCATCTCCTAGTTGGAATGGGGGTTCTTGCATCCCACTAACTGCTCTATTCAGTGAAATCTTTCTAAAACCTTTCCTAATCTCTATTTCTGCTTTTATATCCTTGATGTGAGGGAGAGTCCTAAGAACCAGGAAATGAGTCTTTTAACATCTCCCTCGGAATTCCTACCACGTGGAATATATTGTTTTCAAATTCCTTTGTCTTTGCCACATATTGCATCTCTATATCTTCATGGAAACTACATGCCACATAGGGGGACATGAATGGCCTTTATCCAGTAACTCCCTAACTTTTGATCAAGACAGTGTCAAAGCTTTGGAGGAGACTTTATGTATAGAAAGGGAATTCCTGAAGTTAAATTTGTGGGCAAGGTCTTATACATCTGAATTCCTGTGCCAGAAAAAAATAAAAAAGTGAAGGATACAATTCCTCCTTGCAAGAGGGAAAAAGCAAAAACACAATGATAAGTGGGAGAAAGTGCATGGCTAAGTAACATGGCTTCAAAAAAATTCATACAAAAAGGATGTCTACTATTTAAATGTAATAGTCTTTACATCCTGAAGTGAAGAGGGCTACACATCAAAAAAATCCTCGTTTGGATGATTTGTTGTTACTGTCGAGTCAAAGAAAGAACCCGATTTCCACATTTGGGTCTATGGCCAGAACAAAATAAAGCAACAGCTGTAGGCTGAACAGTAGAGAATGGAATTTAGAAGAAACAGGAAGTCGGAGTCACAGGTGATCATTAGAATGTGAGATTCTGGGAAGTTGCCAGAATCCTGAGAAGAGCAATGAAATGAAGGACCAAGGCATCTTATCTAGATAATAAGGAGCAGAGAGACCCATTTGACATCTGGCTTATACATATAAGTATACATATTAAAATGTCTGGAAGATGTTAACTGTGGTTATTGCTAGATGGTGGGATTACAAGAAATCATTATTTTCTTTCTTTTTTTTTTTTTTTTGGCTAATATGTGTTTCTTAGGTTTTCTACCATGTTTTTGTAATTAGAAAAAAAAGCAAATTTAAGTTTAACAGAAAAGAAAAAGAAAAAAAATATGAATCCGAGGGGCACCTGGGTGGCTCAGTGGGTTAAAGCCTCTGCCTTCGGCTCAGATCATGATCCCAGGGTCCTGGGATCCAGCCCCGCATCGGGCTCTCTGCTCTGCAGGGAGCCTGCTTCCTCCTCTCTCTCTGCCTGCCTCTCCGCCTACTTGTGATCTCTGTCTGTCAAATAAATAAATAAAATCTTTAAAAAAAAAAATATGAATCCGAATCAGGTGAGCTAAGGAGACAGAAATCTACAGGCTGTACCTTGGCAAGTTCATCCTAGCTATAATGTGCTATCCTGCTAGGTATTACATTCTAAAATGTAAAACAATAGATTTCTATTTTGTTTTATATGTGCATCAGTGTCCAAAATTAATTAACATGTGTTCACTCTGAATGTGCTTACCAAAAATATAAAAATGAACCATAAATTTCCACCCCTCCACGTTGATTAGAAACACAGGACTTGGAGGGGATGTGCTAGTGCCCTATCCCCTCCTGGAAAAGGACTTGGGTCAGGAAAGTGTATTTCCCCAGAAGGGGTAGGGGGAGAACAATAAAAAGCTTTCACCTCTTCACTCTGGTTTTTTAAAAAGTCAAAGATGATACCCAGGTAATATAGTAGTAAGAGGTTGGGCTCTGGAGTCTGCCTGCCTGGATTAGAATCGTGGCATTGCCACTTACTAGCCAGGAACATGTTTCCTAACCAGTCTCATTTATAAAATGAGGGTCATTAGAGGACCTTCCTCACGGGTTACTATGAACATAACTATGCTAATATGTGCAAAGCACTTGCCTCAGTGCTCAAACATACTGATGATCACTCAATGTCAGCTCTAAGGACTGGTACTAAGTCGTGTAGCTCTGCTGTCGTATAAATCTCCAGGTGGCACCCCACTCCTTCCTAACTTGTTTCCTTTGTGGGACCTCACTTGTTGACCACTGAGAACCAGTTTTACTCCTTCTTGTCCAAGATGGGGGTTCTTGATTTATTGAAAGTCTTTAGGGTCAGCCTTTGGAGTCAAGACTGAGCTGCCAGGTCACCCAGATATCTTGCACTACTTTGCAGTATTTCTGCAGAGGTAACCCCCTGTTGTGGACTATAAAATTCCTGATATGGGGCCTTTGATGGACTGTTTGGGTTGGAAAGATCAGGGAGGAAGGAGAGGATCTTAGGCATTCTTAAAATCCAAGAAAGCTAGGTTCTTTGAGAGCTGCTTCTGAGATGCCTGCATGTGTTTCAATCTCTTCTGTCACCAAAAGTGTGCCTCTGAATGCATATGTAGATATTGTTTACTGTTGATAACCTGTTTTTTTTCTACAGTCTCTGCATTTTGTTTTAATAATAAAGTCCCAAGTCAAATAAATTAAATTTTTTTTTCCTAGCCTGGCCACAGAGAGGAATAATTATGTATAGATAGGCTAAATTTGTCATTAACTCTGCTGGACAAATTCCCCAAGTGGGAATTTTTATTGGCCCATTTTAATGTGGAAGTCCAAGTTTAGATAAAATAACTTACCCAAAAGAACAGGTAGGAAAAAGGGCTACTTTTTCCCTCTAATTTCAAGATATTTTTAAAATATCTTTTTATAATTTTTTTTTAAAGTTTTTATTTATTTGACAGAGAGATATCACAAGTAGGTAAAGGCAGGCAGAGAGAGTGGAAGGGAAGCAGGGTCCCTGCTGAGCAGAGAGCCAGATGCAGGGCTCAATCCCAGGACCCTGGGATCATGACCTGAGCCAAAAACAGAGGCTTAACCCACTGAGCCACTCAGGCGCCCCTCTTTTTATGATTTTTTAAAATAAGGCTGGAGAAATACACTTTCTTCCTCACCTCTTCTCTGTGAATGAGGGGAGGAAACCAAAAAATATTTAATTTAGCACCTTTGAGTGTTACATTATCTAGAATATGTCTGAAGACTCACTAGTTCCACATGAGGTTAATGGCTTAGAGGCAAGAACGGAAAAAAGAAAAATGAAAACAAAAGAAAATAAAGCTTCAGGTCAAGGAAGTTTGGGACATATTGGATTAAACCAAATGAGATAAATTTATTTACTGTGGGAGTTCTCAGACTCTTCTACATTCCTATGTAGGTCTTTAAAATTGTCTTATGGAGTACTGTGTTTCTCAGAGTAATGTGGGAGAGTTCTACTCTATTCCCATTTGGTAGAAACTTTCAAGTATATTTGACAGACTGTACAAAACATTTTGGAATGACACGGGAAGGGAGCTAAAATAAAATGGCAGTGAGTTTTCAAAGAAGCTGTTGATGTTAATAATAGAGTTAGTGTTATGAAAAGTCTGAAAGTGGTGATCCAGTGAAAACCAGGTGAGAAGCTTCCTGGATCTTGTGTGTGTGTGTGTGTGTGTGTGTGTGTGTGTGTGTGTGTGTGCATGCGTGCGTGCATGTATATCTAAGGATGTACATGTCTGTTTTAACACAAGAACATAATAGCTTTTCGTTTTTTCATTGTTTATCATCATGTTTTGACTCATGTTCTTAGAAGAGCTTGCAGCATGTTATTAAAAAGGTGACACAAGCTGGTTCTTGAGGAATGATCCTGGTGAGATGAGGCAAGATAGAAGCAGCAGATATAAGGGGAAAAAAAGAGTGTAAGGGAAAGTAGTGACTTCTCAGCAGAAAAAGTTTTTTTGTCTTTTTGTTTTGTTTTTCCTCATGGCTGTTGTGGGAAAACAGGAATAGTAGAGGTTTTTTGGCACACACTTAAAAAAAAATTAAAAGTTTTTATTTTAAAAGAATTTTAGATTTATAGAGAAATTTTGAAGAAAATACAGAACATTTCCATGTGCCCCAGACTCAGTTTCCACTATTATTAGCATCTTATACTAATATGGTACATTTGTCACAATTAACAAATATCCATATCTGTGCATTATTATTAATGGGAGTCCATACTATAGTCATATTTCCTTGGTTTTCATTTACTGTCCTTTTTCTGTTCTGGGATCCCAGCCAGGATAGCACATTACATTTACTTATCCTATCTCCTTGGGTTCCTTCCTCTTGGCTATGGTAGTTCCTCAGACTTTTCTTATTTTTTGATGATTTTGACAGTTTTGAGGAGTACTTATTAGGCATTCTGTAGAATATTCTTCAACTGGGGTTTGTGTGGTGTTTTCTCATGATTAGATGGGGCTTATGCATTTGAGGAGGTAAACCACAGAGATAAAAGTGCCATTCTCCTCACATCTTTAAAGCTGCCAAGTAGATAATGGAAAACTGTGGAAAACACTATATGTTCACCAAAACCTATTTCTGTTTTTGCCTAAGTGCATAGTTAGACTATATTTCTTTTTTTATTTTTTATTTATTTTCAGCATAACAGTATTCATTATTTTTTCACCACACCCAGTGCTCCATGCAATCCATGCCCTCTCTAATACCCACCACCTGGTACCCCAACCTCCTACCCACCCCCCGCCCCTTCAAAACCCTCAGATTGTTTTTCAGAGTCCATAGTCTCTCATGGTTTCTAAGCCTCCCTTAAAGTTAGTGAGGCCATGAAGCTGGTTTCTGGATAACAGAATTCTTAAGCTTTGCTCACAACAAACCCCGTGGATTTTCCACATTATTTTTTCATTCTTCACCCTCTGGTCAAAGGCAAAGATTCCAGTGGAGAATCTGAAACCGTAGGAAATGGTAGAGGTGACAAGGACAGGTCCTGGCTCCCTGAATGACCTTGTGGACCACAGCCCTAAGTGGCCTACAGTGCACTGTGATATGAATGAGAAATGAACTTTGTTATGTGAAACCACTGAGGTTTAGAGATTCAAAGTGAATCCTTCCCTGAGTAACACAGAGGTGATCAGGATGAAACTCTCAGCCAGTCACAAATGGTGAAGAATCTGTCTACAAGGGAGACTGCCTATCCCTTTGACAATCTGGCCAGTTAGGGTGTTTTCAAAGAGAGAGCCAATCTTATGAGCATCTCTTCCTTTCAGCAATTCCTTCCAGGCCAGAGACCTCCCAGAAACAGTAGACCTTCAACACCATTTGTGAGGTGATGTTTCAACTGAAAGCAGAAACCATGCTGATAAGGGGTCTTTCCTGAGCTTGTCCCTCTTGGTGCACCCCCACCCCTACTTCCACACACATGCAGTGCCTGGCCTAGGGACATTTTGTGTCGTGAATGTTGGCATTCAAAAGAGGAAGCAGTTAAAGTATTTGGGGGACTATATGACACCGGATTTGGGGGTTAAAGCAGCAAATCTAGAAATAAATTCACTCCAAATGTGCTTTTTCCATACTGTGTTCACTCTGAGTCTGCCATGTCTCAGCGAGTTCATTGTCTGAAGGGCCCCGCATGCCCCCGCCCCCACCCCCACAGTCTTGTTACCTCAGTGCAGTTGAACAGAAATGACCTGGTGCCAGTGTCACCTGAAGGATGGGACACCGAAACACCCATTTATTTCTACATAGCCCAAATCTGGGTGATAGTAAGAATCATCTGGGGAGCATTGAAAAATATGGAAATTGGAGGGAGGGTGCCTGGATGGCAGATTCGGATAAGTGCCTGCCTCTTGATTTTGGTTCAGGTTGTGATCACAGGATCACAGACCTACACTGGGGTCTGCACGCAGCAGACTCTGCCTCATACTGTCTTCCCTCTCCCTCTGCCCCTCCCGCTCATGCTCTCTCTTTCAAAGATTCTGACTCACAGGTCTAAAAGGAAGCCTGAGAATCTCTATTTTTTTTTTTTTCAATGTTACAGGAGGTAATGATCAGCCAAGTTTGAAAACCTCTGTTCACAACCACTTTCAGTAATAGCCTGACACACTAATTAGTAATACACTAATTTATTTCACTGAATCAATTGCTTAAAATTAAGCAATTTAATGTGTGTGTACACATACACACACCATCAAATCAATGCGAGGTAAAAAGTCTGTTCACTCCACTATTAATCCATCTTTCTCTCTCTTTTCTTTTAAATATTTTAATTATTTATTTGCCAGACAGAGATCAGAAGTAGGCAGAGAGGCAGGCAGAGAGAGAGAGAGAGGGGGAAGCAGGCTCCCTGCTGAGCAGAGAGCCCAGTGCAGGGCTCTATCCCAGGACCCCGGGATCATGACCTGAGCTGAAGGCAGAGGCTTTAACCCACTGAGCCACCCAGGCGCTTCTCTCTCCCGTTTTTTTAACTTATGAGAGCCTCTTGTCTGAGCAACACCTCTGTTCCACTATCCCTTCTCTCACCCCTAACTCCTTCAATGACCATCAGACTGCTGGGAAGAAAGTCTTCTCAAGGATAATGGTTCACATCAATATCTCCTGCCTACAATTTTATTTAATTTCTCTTTTAATTAAAAAAAAGTTCAGGCTACAGCAATGCTTCTCTTTTTTGTTTTTGAAACATCACAATTCTAAATACTTCATTGAGAAACGAACGGATTACCAGCATCCACTATACGTGGAATAATCGTATGCAATAAGCTTTCATTTGATCGTCTTCAGTTTCTCCAACCTGCTCCTACAGATGCTGTCGACGCATGAAGGGTATGTGCGACCTGCCTATACGGTCTAATGTATTCTCTCTGGAATTCAGAAAGTTTAGTAAAAGTTTTCTATCTGGAATTCAGAAAGTTTAAGTAAAAGTTTTCTTAGGGGTTCTGTGTTGCTATACAATTCTCCCTAGTTTCATTTTTCCTTGTTTAAATAACCACCTCTTTAGTAATGAGTTCAAACTGATTGCTAGGATTAATGTCAAGTTTGGTACTTTCCCCTTCAGTGATTATCAGCTCCAGCCTGGCAAACCCCCATGTCCTCTCAGTTCCCCCAAAGAAACTAGAACTTGCTAGGAGAGGCTGGGTTCTTTAACAGTTTTCAAATCCCTCTTATCATTATTTATTAGGGTGTTCCAATATGGAAATTATTGCTAATTGACCGAAAAGGTGAAAATAAAAGATCCCTTCTCACTTACTAATTTTATGTGAGACTAGGGGAAGGATGTATGATTGTATTAATAAAAATACCTAAATTAGATGTTTATTTAAAAAAGAGAGAGAGTAATATATGTAATGATCAAACTTTTATTAAGGAGTCCCTGGAAGTTTTATCAGAATACTTGTCATACCAAATAACTCCATCTCCCAGTCACATACGCATACATACACACATGTACTCAAATAGAGCCACTTTAAAGAAATTTTTGCAATAATTAGATTCACATGAAATTGCAAAGACCATATAGGTAGGTCGCACATACCCTTCATCTAGTTTGTTCCAATGGTTTTGTCTTCTGTAACTATAGTACAGTATTAAAACTGGGATATAGACCCTAGTACATATAATATGTTACACACGTTTTGAAAAATATGAATGAATGAATGAATGAATGAATGAATGAAAATAAAAAATCTTATCTGCTTATCCACAGAAAGCTTCCTTCTCAGAAGCCAAACTGACTCACTGACTTTCACTGAATTGGCATCAAGTCACAACTGCTTTGTTGTGTCAACCCAAGTTGATAGAGTCAGTCAAGTGTTTTGGTTTGTCTTTGAATTGGGTTATAGTTACCCAAAGGAAAAAAAAACCCTGACTGGAAAAAGTGATTCAAAAAAAAGAAAAAAGAGGGGTCTCTGCGTCACTCAGTTGGTTAAGTGTCCAACTCTTGATTTTGGCTCAGGTCATGATCTCAGGGTCGTGAGAAAAAGTTCCACCCTGGGCGTGGAGCCTGCTTAAGATTCTCTCTTTTTCCCCCTCACTCTTTGCCCCTACCCTCCAAAAAAAAAAAAAGGAAAAATTATCAAGCTAATTTCAGATGAAGTATGTTTCAGTTATCTGTGCTGTGAAATAAACTCAGAATGTAGTAACTTTTTTAAAAATCCCATTTATTTAGCTCACAAATCTGGGCAATTTGTGCAGGGTTTAGTAGAGACAGTTTCTCTCTGCTCCGCTGTATCACTCCATATCAGTTGGGAAGGCTCAAAGGCCAGCAGTTTCCTGTGGCCTCTGCTTGGCTGGCAGGCTTATGGCAGAGTAGGGGTGGGTCTTGGAATCATCTGAACGCCCCTTCAGCCACAACTGTATTTCCCTGCTCTGCAGGAAAAACTCGTAGAGCTGGGAGTTGGGACACTTGTCTTCTCAGGCATCTGTGTCACTCGAAGATGTGCTCTCTCCCCAGGATGCCTCCAACAGATAGCTTTAGGGAAGCTGGACTTCTTATATGTCAGCTCAGGGCTTCCAGAGAGAGAAACTGAGGGAGACAGAGAGAGCATGCAGCTACATATGCTTTATGGCCTAGCCTTGGAAGTCATGCAGCCTCACATCCACAATATTTTATTCATTGCAGCCAGTCACAAAGGCCTATGCGATTTCATGGAGAGGGGATTTAGACCTACCTTTTGGTGGAAAAAGAGCAAAGTTTTAGAAGAGCATGGAAAGCCAGAAATATTGTTATGATAGATCAAGAACATAAATTAGTGAAAACAATCTAAAATTAATGTTTTCCCTTTTTTAAGCAGCTAAATATGCCATGATCAAAATGTTATCAAGTAGCCACTTGAAATTCTGTTAGAATATTTGCCCTCCTAAATTGGCTCAACACTGCACACACACACACACACACACACACACACACACACATACATATCATATACACATATAATACCTATACATACACATGCACATACAAATGTATACACATACATGATTTTTTATTATACTTTTATCTATGTCCTCAGCCAAAGCTTCTTTCTCAGAAGTCTGAACTGAGTCACTGGCTATCAATGAATTCAACATCAAGACACAACAGTCTCCAATGTGGATGCAGGCTGGTGGGTTCAGCCAAATTGTTTTTCGGTCGTCTATGAACTGGGTTATAGATCCCAAGAGAAGGAATTGAAATCATCAAACTAATTTCACATGATGTACTAAGAAGAACACAGTACCACATGAAAGAGCTTAGTGATTAGTTTACCAAGCCATCTCGCTCTATGTAAATGACCTGTGATAAATGACTGGTCAGCCAAAGGAGCAGAAATCATGTATTATTTCCGCAGTTTGAAGTGAAATGCCATTTGTATTTATCATTGTTCTGAAACAGCACAGTAGATTGTGTGGGACAAAACTTTCTGCAAACACTTAAGTAACTCTGAAAAAAAAAAAGTAATGTAAGCTTTTATCAGAGGTTCTTCACTTGGATTATCAGTGGTGACTTACAGGTGGTGTCATTGTGCAGGCGACTGTGTAACTCACACAGAAATTTACAAGAATTCTGAATGTGGAAATACTTAAATAAGGTCAAGCTCTCTTGCCTTTATTTAGAATTTTTATTATAGATCCTGAGAGTCAAAAAGTACACCCTCAGCTCTAGCTTGAAACATCTCCTGGTTTTGCATTCTTTTGGTTTATTTTCATTTTTCTTTTAGTTTCTCTGGATATAAGATTAGTGTAATTGGATGAATGGGTGGCAGTCTCCTCACCTAAAACTTACATGAGTCTTAGGGCAACTCTGTCCAGAGAGAATGGAAGTAACCACAACATAAATGAGGCCATTCTATACGATATTTCTTACAAATCAATATTACCTAGTGAATTCACCATTGAGGGCCTCAGATAACTGTCATTTATCATTTTTTGAGCACTTGCTATGTGCAGGTGGCGTGCTGACAACTTTGGTAATATCGTCTTTCTGATAATGACAAATTTCTGTGCAGCTGCTGTTATTATTCATGTATTACAGGTAAAGAGACCAACACTCCTGGAAACTGAGTAACTTGACCAGGATCACAGAGTAGTGGAGTTAAGTTGAACCTAGATCCATCAGACATGACTGCTCCCCTAAGCCATTATAGTGCACCGCCCTTTACAGAGACTAAAAAACCAACAAGAAAGAAAGAGAGAGAGAGAGAGAGAGAGAGAGAGAGAAAGAGGGAGAGAGGAAGGAAGGAAAGAAAAACACAGTAAGGAGTTTGAAAGGTGACTGGAAGAAGCAGAGAATGTGAATGTGAGCTAATTAAGTCTGGAACCTCATGAGGAGTATAAGTAAATACTTCAGAGTGAGAGAAAGTTCACTGGGACTAATGAGGGAGGGTCCCTGGTCCCTGGAAAGAGTCTGGTTCCTGGAAATTTCCACACTTGAGAAACTGCAAGCCGAACAGTGAATGATTAGGATTCACACACACTCGGTTGGGCTTCCTCAGTTATTGGTTGACCTGGGGCTACACTCAAGAAAGATACGGGAGTAGAACTGAAATGAAACAGGGACAAGAACATAAAATATAATTCATGAAAGGAACTGGGTGTAATTCAGAGGAAAGACAGTGGTTTCAGAGTTACACTGTAAAGGGAAAAAAATGAGCTGGTTTGGGGTTGGAACAGCAGAAGTGCTCGCGCTAATGTCTTCCCGGCGCCTCCTGTGTGTACACAAATGTGCATCTGTGAGTTTGTCTTCCGGGTGGGCTATATGTGGGTGGGTCTGCCCTGTCCAGGTTCAGCTGGCAAGGTGGGGGACTACTTACATTGTTTCTGTCCCATGGGATTAGGATTCTCTCACTTTTCTCACCTCATTTTATCTTATCTGCTTTGCTTTAAACCCTCTGACACCATGCTTTGCAAACTTTAATGTGCTTATGAATCACTTGGGAAATAGTGTTAAAGTGCAGATTCTTCTCTAGTAAGTCTGGGTTGAGGCCCGAGTTTCTGTATTTCTAACAAGCCCCTAGCAGCTGTGGGTGCCCTAGCTGGGGAACAGCACTTTGAGTCATGGGGTTCTAAAAAATAATATCCCCCCAGCATGAGAGAATGAGATGATTTCTTTCTCCCAAGAAAACACTTCTGTTTTGTCACTACACCTCATTTTCTGTATGTTCTAACTTGTGGCTAAGGCTGAGGACAGGATGGACAGCAGGTGCCACACCAAATCCCAGGCCTGTTCCCAGGCCTGTTTCTCCCCTAGCCCCTCCTCCCTTTGCCTGACTCCATCTGGATGGCTGGCTTTCCTTCCTCTCCAGAGGGAATTCTACTGAAACAGCTGCTTCCTCCTCATGTGTATCCACCAGCGTTCTTATAGAACGCTTAGAATCTAGAGCTTGGAATCGAGCATGAGAAATCAGCTGCCCTAGGCTTCCACCCTCAGTAAGTAGATGTTTAAACCGTTCAGAAGGAGAGAGGGGCCCATTTTCCTCACCTGACCCACCATCCTTTCTTTTGTATTTTTTTCACTGTTCAAATTTTCAAGCATCAGCATGGGCCTGGTTCAGTTCAAGACTCAGTCACCAAGACCATTTTTGGATTAATTTGGTTCCAGGTCAAACATTCCAATTTCACACATTTATCCCATGATTTCCTAATGCTATCAAATGACACATCGTTTTATTTTTTTTTCCTTTTGTTTTTCTCTTTCAACTAATTTATTTAATGGGTCCAAAATGGGTGATTAGACCATAAAAACATGTGGTATCCTAATTGGATTTTGAAAATGTGTAAACATGGCCCTCCAGTGGCTTCCTATTACCATCTGGACCAAATAGAAACTTCTGACCATTGATTCCAACTCTCCTCTGCCTACCCCACTCTGGTGCCCCTCTCATTTGTTACTTCTCTTCTCCAGGGTCTCTCCGCTCCAATGTGTCTGGGCTTGGTCTTTTTCAGAACCCTTTCCTCAAGGTCTGCCTTAAGACTTCTGCCTGAACTGGTCTACAGACGAGGAACAAGATCTCGCTATTCATTTTCTACACATTTCAGAAGGGTTTACAGATGGGAGTTCAAGATCTATTCCTTTTGGAATATTTTCAAAATTAACCCCATCCATTCTTTGTTACACTGTGGTCCTTCATTTACTTCAGTGCCTTCCAATTATTTTGGAAAAGAATTGTGTTTTCCTTATGTATTCTTATGTGGCTCACTGAGTCATTAAGGGACAGTGACAGCGTGTTTCTTTTGGGTTGGGTACTAATCTGGGTACTGCAGATCACAGTGAATAAGCAGGCAAGGTTCTTAATATCAAAAGAGTTTACGTACAGGTTTGGGAAGGTGGATAGTGAGCAGTAAACAAATAAAGGAACCATAATTTCAGATGGTGAGGAAGTACTTACTGCTGGATGTTCTGAGACTACAGAGCAGGGAGTCTGCTTCTTTTTCGTCTGAACTCTCTCTCTGAATCCATAGATGTGCACATCAAAGCTTGCATGTGGACAAAACATGTTGAGCACATCTCAAGGGAAAGATCTTCTTGAGATGGGTTATGTCTGGGAAAATATCACTGAGGAGACTGGTGATCAATTTCACTGATGAGAAGGTGTCTCTCTTTAGTCTTCAGCATAGCCAAGTTTTAGAAACTTCAATGTCTCATCAGTTTCTCAAACTTAATTAGACTCATCTGGGGCACTTGTTTCAGATGTAGGCCCAGATGTTCCAGTGCAATTGACCCTTGGACTGTATAATAAAACACTGCAACACTTCAAGTGATGATCAGAACACTGAGATGGATGGATGAATGAATGCATGGGAGGAAGGGAGGAAGAGTGGCCAGAAGGAAGGATGGATACATGAATGGACCCAAAGACTTTTAGGCTATAAATCAGTAGCCAGACTCACAAGAGGATTTTAAGCAAGTGGGCATATGATACAACATAGGACTACGACTCTAACTGTGTGCTGTGGCCCTGAGACTATGCTTTGAGAAGATAAGCTCGGTTCGATCTCCTTCCTCTAATTTTCATGAAGCAAATGCTTATTCTTTGAGCTCTAGGTATAAAAATCATTTTGAGAATGAATAATTAAAATAGACTGTGTTAAATGTAATCTTTCATTCAATTGTCCACCAAAATAGTTACATTTTTAGAATCACGTATTTCCTGAATAAGTCACTTTTACCAATTTTGCTGTCAGAACAAGATATTTAATTCCACTGGAGATAAAGATAGCCCTCAGGAAGCCTCAAGATCCTCAAGAAACCATACTGTATTAGGACCAGACACTACCTCCCCTGAGGGTGGCTGAGAGGCAATAGGACAGTCCCACTTTTGCCAGGAACCGTCCTACCAGGCTCTCCATAGCCTGGAAAAGATGTCAGGAGAGGGGAGATGCTTAGCACGGGCCTTGTGGGAATTGCAATGCATGTTCTAACCCCTAACTGAGAAGCAGGGGAAAGTGTGTTTCCCCTTTTGAAATGGATTGAGGGGGCTCTTAGAGAGTCATTCATAATGACTGAGGTATCCACCATAAGGAGAAACTGACCTCATATTCTCCACCTGGAGGCTTCCAGAGCTTCCAAAATTGGCAGACCCTTCTGCAACATGTCTCCATGGAGGAATAGGTGCCAGAATTTTGGGCAGACCCCAATGTGTGCCCCTGAGATATGCCACAGGCATACAGAATTATGCAATCTGTGACCCTCTTGCATCCTAGAAATTTCTGAAGACATTAGAACTTGGAAGGACTGCTGCAGCAATGCCTGGAAAGGGCAGGGTGATCTCTAAACCACCTAGTTGTTTGTTTGTTTGTTTGTTTGTTTTTTCCCCATCCCTGGGTGATGTGAAAAAGGGCCCCAGCCTTTCATTGGCTCCAACTAAAGGAGCTCAAACATTAGTGGAGGAGCTGGAGCAATGATTTTCCTCTAGTATCCACCAAGTAAAGAGCTGGAATTTCCACACAGGATTGATGGAGGACAAGGCTGCTTTGGGGAGAGTGGGACCAGCTCAAAAACACACATATGCCACCTATGTGACACCAGTAGTAGTAGACAGAATCAGGAAGAATGATAACAATGTCCGAAGGTTCCTCCCTCCTGAGGGCAAGTAGACAAGGAGGGATTTTTCTGGGCCCCTAGCCCTCCTTCAGGCTGCCTGAGGAGCTGGGTCTAGAGGAGGGAGGGGACAGTATTGATCCAGAGCCAGATCTTGCCCCCCACCCTCTTTGTAAGCAGCCAGAGTCACAGCTCTAGCTGTAAATTGGATATGCAATTAAGGGTTTAAATTAAGCCACACTAAGTTTTAATTACCAAATGTGACCAGGAAGTTATGGAATACGCCCAAGATTTTGTTAAAGGAAAAGAAAATAGTGGATTCTACAGAGCACAATCGAACACAGAAACTTTAAAAAAATACATACAACTATTTCATTTTTCTTTGGATTTCAGTTGCAATTCCTTCAAGATCCCATTGTCATAAAAGCCTTTACTTCAAGTAATTTTTGTTCTCTCATGGTCAAATAATCCGAGAATGTTAATTTCCCATTTTATTTTCCCTCTTTTTGCATATTTCTGGGGTTACATAATGTAGTTTCACCCATTGATCACCCCACATTAAATCTTTCATCAAAAGTTCAAAGTCAAGTATTTGGTCATTTGCAAGAGAATCTATCTGGCATTGAAAACTAGGTCTCCAGAGTGAGGGGATTAGATGATGTGCCAAACCATTGCATCCGGTTCCCTGGGTGATCTCCTAAGGCGTGCACACAGCAGGAACAATACTCCAGCCAGACTCAGAGAGGAGCACATGAGTTCCCAATCGGAACACATGCTTGAGACTACCCTTGTTTGTATTTAGCCACTCTTGTATATACATAGCTTTACTCTGGATTAAGGGGGCCTTGACTTAATGTAAAAATGCCTTTGGAAAAGCCTGTTCTACAGAGGCAATCTCAACGGATCAAACAGGATTGTGCAGCCTAATCAATGCAGTAACAGTAAGTCAAGTTAGTGTACAAGTCAAGGAAGGAGACCCATTATTTTGAAATCATGACTCTTGAGCCCAAACCTTTGTTTCCTTGTTACCAAAGCTAAAACCAAGAAAATGCATTTTAAAATAAAATAGCATTTGTGTTTCTGCTCTTTAATTTTAAAAATAAATTATGAACCTCTAAGCCTAGTATTTCCCTTATCAAAATGAAAAATTCTTTCTGGAGCCTCCCTCAGGCCCCACTCCTTCAAATTTATATCAGTACATAACTAATAAAGATGTATGTTATAATAGATCACTTCAGTGGGTATTTATGTAGCTTTCAGAAATCACTTCACAATCTTAAAATAGTTATTCTTCAATCAGCCAAGGTATTCATTCAATCAATAAATGCCATTCCATGTGATCATTGCTGTGACTGCCAAACTATGCAATCTTAAAATGTGGGGTGGGGGTGGGGGGTGGGGCTTAAAGAACAAGAGGGGTGAATATCCAGGACAGGACCAAGTATTTTATGGCAGGAAGCCTTTCAGGTAGACTGGCCAGATTCCACATAAGTCCATTCATATCAGGAAGTCTTTATCATTGTCTTAAGCCTAGAAATCAATGGCCATCATCCCTGGAGAGTCTGAAACCTGAAACAACCATATTTCTTTAAGCACCTTTGCAAAAGTGCTTAATTTTCCATGAGAACTCACCGTTTTGACCTCGCTCCTTGAATTCAAGGAAAGGGTGGAAAGTCGAGTCCAATAAACGGATAACATTCAGGAACTTCAAACTTCATTATTTCTGATGGCAACCCAAAGCTTTTTCCATTGTAAAAAAAAGGGGGGGGGGGTGTGAGGTATTTTGCGTTCAAGTAGCTCTTTCAAAGAGGGGAATGAGAGCACGCAGCCTTCTTTACCCTGGTGAGAGCCTCATATTCTATATCTTGTGTCTTTGTTTTGAGTCCAGCCCCTGGTTGAGGGTCAGCTAAGGAAAGACAGAATGAGGTTCAAATTCTTTAATTAGTTTTGTCAGTGATTCTCTATGGTTGGCAATAAAAGAAATACTTTCTGGGAGATCAGGTTCTCCTCCTGGAACTTTGGATAGGATAAAGCCCTTGAAAGGCCAAGATCATTTTCAGCCCATTGTTCTAGCCTGTCTCTGAACTGAGCTTTTTGCTAAAGAGCTTTTGAGCCAAAATTTTTATGTCATCTCCACAATCATGGCCCAGGGCACCGACAAGAATGTCTCTTCCAGATACTAACGCACAGAGATCTGCCTGCCATTTTAGAAGGGCTTCATAAAACAGTGTACTCTGTGGCCAGCCAATTAGGAGAAAAAGATTTTTTGTTTGAGAATATTGTGAATGAACACTGCAGTCTGGGATACACATTTCCTGGAATGCTCAGAAGCCGAGTCCTCCAAAGATAAAGTACTTACGAAAGGATGAGGGCAGCTCACGAAGGATGCTGAAACTCGTTTAGAAGTCAGTATTGGCGGGGAGGGGAAAAAAAAAAAAAACTTTCATAGATTCGTCTTTGAGATGGCCATACCCTTTCACACGAGCAAGTTCTATTCTCTAGTCTCTACACAGGATCATTTAGGGCTGAGCACGTAGCAGTAACCTTAAAAATAAGTTATTCTGGGGCACCTGGGTGGCTCAGTTGTGAAGTGTCTACCTTTGGCTCAGGTCATGATCCCAGGGTCCTGCGATCCAGCCCCCCATCCGGTTCCCTGCTGAGCAGGAAGCCTGCTTCTCCTTCTCCTGCTCCCCTGCTTGTGTCCCTCTCTCACTGTGTCTCTTTCTGTCAAATAAATAAATAAAAATAAAATCTTCAAAAAAAAATGTTACTGCATTGATACAGTCATGTGCCAAAACAGAAATTCTTCATATGAGATAGGATAAAAATATGATTTCAGCTCCATCTCAGAAACGGGACAGTGCAAACTCAGGCAGAATCCACAAAGGAGAAGTGACCATGTCTTTCCAGCTTATGGAGCAGCTGGAGCATGTCTAAAAGGGACCACACCCACTGCCTCCTCAGTGAGTCATCACCCTCCTCCTTCCTTGGGGAATACCAGCCTTAACTTCCTGACAGAGGACAGGGTTTTCTATGGAGGCACCTTTTTTCTCCCCTCTGTGTAAGGCATATACAGGAGGAGGAGGCTCCCTCCTCCTATAAAGGAGGGAGAAGGTATCAAATCTTATACTGATATCTAAATTCACAAATGTTTCTCTTGAGCAATCTCATTTTCCTCTACAGGTCTATATATCTAACCCAGATCACGTATCAGTTCAGAAAGAAACATTTGCTTTGTGAAGGTACCAAATTTCCTCCTTCGAACTTGACTGTCAGAGAAGAAAATAATAATAAGAAGAAGAATTCCTTGTGAGTATCACTTCTCTTATTTCAGATGTCAGATAACTCTCAAAACCATCTTGCATCATGTTCATCAAATAAGAAACTCAAACATCACGACAGAAAAAAAGACCAAAGAGACAACATAGAAGGTAGGCATTTGTTTGCCATTCTTTGAGCAAATGCTCATCTATATCTGTTTCCTCCTGTGAAGATACACATTTTGTACTAAAATTCAGGGCCACGTCCACTGATGTCATCCAATAGCGCCATATTTCGGAAGCTTTCTTCCCAGTACAAGGAAGCAGCCACTTGCCTTAATGGGAAGAATATTAAGATATAAATGATTTCTTTTCACGCTACACACATAGTCTGTAGAATACTCGACTGTATGGTGACTTTTCCGTACTATCATCTGGCTCTCAATTCAACAACGGGGCAAATGTTCCCAGAGAGCAGTGGGGATGGGAGTTGCTCCTCACCGATGGCCCCTGATGGCTGTCCTCCTCCATACCCTGCCTGTGGGCACCTTGTTATATCTGACCCAGTGGCATTTGTGACTTTGCCCACAATGTCACCCATTGCTGATATTTGCACCTCAGACTGACCAGTTGGCTCCCAACACCCCAGTTCTTCAGCAGAGTTTGAGGTTTCTGTGCTGGGTCTTTAAATTATTTCTCCTGCCTGCCCTGCTTAGGATTGCTTGAAAAATAGCAAATAAAAACAATAAGCCTGTCTTAACTTTGCCAAAAATAAAAATTGCCCGGGACTTTTCAGAAGCCACATTCAATTTGTGAATAAATGAAATGGATCTTCTGGACCAACCATGACAATAAGCACTGGCCTACATGTTCAGGGCCTGCAAGAAGTTGAGGCCCTGGGCCTAATGAGAAGCAGTCGGCGAATCTAATGAGAATCAGACAGAAGGCCTAATGAGACATTTAACATGCTCTGCCTCTCCCTTCTTTTTTGTTCCGTTTTCATGGGAATCTGTGTTTGGGGAGCTCAGTTGCACTGGCTACAAGCAGATACATATGGCCTTAGTGGGGCAATCCAGGAAACAATACCAAGACTTGAACATGGCCGGGGTTAGGAAGGGTGGAACTTGGAAAATGTACCCAAGGGCCATGATAATGTGGTGAGGTGGGTTTTTAGTTTACTTACATTTTAATTGCATCTGTGCCCTTTTCAGAATACTATGTAGTCGTAGAGCTATTGCTGATGATACAATAAACAGGCAGAGATTTCCATCACATTACATCACTGCTCCGAGGGAAACAAAGATAAGGAAAGTATGCTGTGCTGTTCTGTGGCTGACTGCTGCCATTCAGAAAGAAACGAATGGAATGTAGGTGCTGCCCCAACGAGGATACCTGGCATAGTCGCCTTCTGAGGCAACGTTCCTTGAACACTAGGTGTTTTCATTTGTTGCCCTTGGATGGAGCTGCCCACGAGAGAGATAGCTATCAAATTATAGGTTGGGCTGGGTCGAAGCTGGAGGCAGGAACAGACCTTACTTAGTTACAGCACTGCATCTCAATTACCTGTGCAGGAGGCACGAAAAGGAAAGATGTGTACGTCCGTGCCCACTGTTTGAGATTTCGTCTGACCTATGGATTTAACAGTCTTGGAGCATAGCCTGATTTAGAGAAAGTAGGCAAGATTCCTGTCTTATTTAGCATGCAAGCATAAGAAATTTGCATTGGCTTTTGTTGCTGGCCTATCAAATAACAGTTTCTTTGGATATACATACTCTTTATTTGCTTGCCCAGATGGATGCTTTAAATGCAACTCTCCCCTTCTCTGTCCATTTATTTATTTATGACAACTCTTCGTTTTGGTTGCCAAGGTCCCGCTTCTGCTTGCCCACCTGTATCTGAATTAAAGACCCAAAGGTGAATGGAACAGGCTTGCTCTTTAGTGGCGCCACCTAGTGGTCTCTCTTGGCAACACAGCTCTTGGCCGTCAAATCTGATCTGATCTGATTACCTGGTTGGTGGGGGAAGGATAGAGCAGGAGTGCACCAACATTTTAAGTTCCCGGTGCTAATCTCAGAATTCACACATGTCAGCTTTTTTAAACTTTACAAAATTTCTATGAAGTAAATTTCTAAATGCTGTTATTCCTATTAGCTAAAATTCACTGAATGATTCTTATGGGCAGAACACTGTGCTAGATGCTTTGTATATCATTGGCTTGTTTTTCTTAGTAATAATGCTATGAAGTGCAAAGTATGTGGTCATTTGAGCCTAACTGCTAGGATCTGTAATGTGCTCTAGCTACTGCTTACTGTGTGACCTTGAACAAGGAAACTGTGCCACAGTTTCCTTACTTATGATAGCACATACATCATAAAGTAAGCACTTGTAAAGTGCTTTAAAAAGTATCTGACACATCTGTATCTTTGGGGTAAATACCCAGGAGTGCAATTGCAGGGTCATAGGGAAGCTCTATTTTTAATTTCTTGAGGAATCTCCACACTGTTCTCCAAAGAGGCTGCACCAACTTGCATTCCCACCAACAGTGTAAGGGGGTTCCCCTTTCTCCACATCCTCTCTAACACATGTTATTTCCTGTCTTGCTAATTTTGGCCATTCTAACTGGTGTAAGGTGGTATCTCAATGTGGTTTTAATTTAAATCTCCCTGATGGCTAGTGATGATGAACATTTTTTCATGCGTCTGATAGCCATTTGTATGTCTTCGTTGGAGAAGTGTCTGTTCATATCTTCTGCCCATTTTTTGATATGATTGTCTGTTTTGTGTGTGTTGAGTTTGAGGAGTTCTTTATAGATCCTGGATATCAACCTTTTGTCTTTACTGTCATTTGCAAATATCTTCTCCCATTCCATGGGTTGCCTCTTTGTTTTGTTGACTGTTTCCTTTGCTGTGCTGAAGCTTTTGATTTTGATGAAGTCCCAAAAGTTCATTTTCGCTTTTGTTTCCTTTGCCTTTGGAGACATATCTTGAAAGAAGTTGCTGTGACTGATATCAAAGAGGTTACTGCCTATGTTCTCCTCTAGGATTCTGATAGATTCATGTCTCATGTTGAGGTCTTTTATCCATTTCGAGTTTATCTTTGTGTATGGTGTAAGAGAATGATTGAGTTTCATTCTTCTACATATAGCTGTCCAATTTTCCCATCACCATTTATTGGAGAGACTGTCTTTTTTCCACTGTATATTTTTTCCTGTTTTGTCAAAGATTATTTGACCATAGAGCTGAGGGTCCATAGGTTTATAGCAGCAATGGCCACAGCCGCCAAATTGTGGAAAGAACCAAGATGCCCTTCAACGGATGAATGGATAAGGAAGATGTGGTCCATATATACTATGGAGTATTATGCCTCCATCAGAAAGGATGAATACCCAACTTTTGTAGCAACATGGACGGGACTGGAAGAGATTATGCTGAGTGAAATAAGTCAAGCAGAGAAAGTCAATTATCATATGGTTTCACTTATTTATGGAGCATAACAAGTAACATGGAGGACATGAGGAGATGGAGAGGAGAAGGGAGTTGAGGGAAATTGGAAGGGGAGGTGAAACATGAGAGACTATGGACTCTGAAAAACAACCTGAGGGTCTTGAAAGGGTGGGGGTGGGAGGTTGGGGGAACAAGGTGGTGGGTATTAGGGAGGGCACGTATTGCATGGAGAAGTGGGTGTGGTGCAAAAACAATGAATACTGTTACTCTGAAAAGAAATTTTAAAAAATGACTATTAAAAGTTATTTAAAAAAAAAGAAAGGAGGAGTTATAATAGTTTTATTGGTAATAATTAAATATCTTCACTTTTGAACTGCTAATCTTGATCATTTGATAATAAAGAATGAAGCAATATTTTTAAAAAAGTATCTGACACAAAGTAAGCATTCAATATATGCTAGCTAGTATTATTAATAATAATAGAAGGCTTGGGTCCTGTCCCATTGCAGCTAAACACTGGTAGACAAAAACCCCATTATACAGACTGGTCTCAAATTTCATGTCCGAAATCTGAAATAGACACCCAATAGTACCAGGCAGCTCTATAAGTATCTCCCTTTCATGTTCACTTTTAAACTCCCCAAACAACTATTTTCTACCCATTTATCTTCATATTTTCTACACCAAGGCTCTTCTTACCCTCAGCTGTTACCTTATTATTGAGGTAACAATTATGGAGAAAACACACAAGTAGGTAGGAGCTTTTTCATCTCTCCTTCACCATATTTGCTGACCACCAGTTCTCTGCCCTCTGCCTTTTGCTAAGGGATGAAGTTCCCATTCTCATCAAATGGTAAGTGTTCCAATTACACACCTGGATCTCATGCCCTCTTGTCTTTTCAAAGACTTGGCTCCAGTCTTTGCTAAATCATCACAGTCTCCCTTTCTACTAGATCACTACCATCAGCATCCAAACAGGCAACCTTAAAATAATCCCACCTTGAGGCTACACTCCCTCCAATTAGTATTCCTTTCTCTGCTTCTAGGTAGAATGTTCTAGGTAGAATGAAGAAAATCATATCCCAATAAGTCCTCTATTTCTACCACTGTGTCTGTCTTTGTGAAAGTCACCCATGACCTCTATGCCACCACCAAATCTATTGGCAGCCTCTCTCTGCTCTCTTTACTTCTCAGCAAGGTTTAATTCATCTTTGCTGAGTTGCTGTGACACCACACTCTCCTGATTTCCCTCTTCCCTTGTCTCCTCTTGTTGACCTTTAAAGTGCCCACTCAAATGTGCCATCCTACCCCTCTTTTATTCTGTGTGTCTTTAATTCAGAAAATTCATCTACCCCCACCACTTTAAATTTACCTATATAAAAATTAAAAAGAGATACCCCTTAGCCCTGGTCTTTTTCTGAAACTCCAGACTCTGATACCTACTCCTGACTTAGCATTTCCATGTGGATATATAATAGGCACCTCAAACTGCCACAACAATAATTTTGATAACATACTCAAACATATTTCTATTTCAGTTTTTTTCTTCTTAGTATGTAGCGTGACTGTTCACCTCGTTGGTCCTGTCAGAAGTCCTAGAGTCTGTGATGAGGAACCTTTGATACTTCTTTCCTTTCCCTAAACTTAAAAATATGTTTCACCTCTATCCATTACACTCCATGTGGATATTTCCCACTAGCAAGAGCCCCATCATTTCTCCCCTGGCCGAAATGTGTCTCCTAACTGACTATCCTGATCCTATCTCCCACATCTACAATTCATTAGCCACACAGCAGCTAGAGCCATTACCTAAAAATATAAATCAGATCACACTACATCTGTCCCTTAAATCCATCGATGGTTTCCTTTTTCATTGTAATTACATCCAATTTCTCACCTTAACAAAACACGATATAGTGTAGTGTCTTGAAGAAAAATAATCATGAAGTTTTCCTTAATTCTGAGTTTTCTCCACTATCTTTCCAACAAATTCATTTTTTTAACCTAAGCTAGCAGAGTCTAACTTAGTTATTTACAGTAGAATATCTGTCATTATATACCCTAAAGAAAATTATTCTGTTTAATGTCAGGCTCTTTGCAAGAAAATGTTTGGGAAATGGATAAATTAGGGACATATCAACCTGATTGCAAACTCCTTCCATCCAAAACCAATAGGTTGTGTGTGTGTGTGTGTGTGTGTGTGTGTGTGTGTGTGTATAATTAGAAATACATATGCACACACAAACATAGTGATACTTAATAAGAACTTGTTGAGTTGCTTTAAATTGACTTATAATTTTTCTGTGAACTCTGCCTGCTCCCAAATCTCAGAGACAAAACAAAGCACTCCTAAATTATCCTGGAAAGGAAAAGAACTGGCAAAGTAAAACCCTTTGCTATAATATAAGACTATTAGGAAGGAATCAATGAAGATAAAAGTGCTAGAAATGTATACCTGAATGTCCTACTATTGCCCTGATCCTGGAAGCTTTGCTCCCTAGAATAAATTTGGGAGCTTCAGGAAGCAAAAATAGCAGCTTTCTACTATTTGTATTTGGTTTTGTTTAACAAGCACTTATATATGACTAACTGGGTGCAAGGCACCACTCTAATTGCTTTATAATCACTGTCATATAACCTACAGTCTCCTCAATGAATATGAAGTATCAAGTACTTTTGCTTAACCTCAGCTACCCTACCTTCTCAAGGTGGATGCTCTTCAAAGACCTAAAGAAATGTGAGCATAGAATTTTTGAATTTGTAACTCCAATGTAGCAGGTGTGAAATACCTGAAAAATGAAAAAAAAAAAAAAAACAAGTTATATTGCCAAGGGTGGATATACTATTTAGTCTTCTCAATGGTGGTTGGTCTTCCTTCGGGAAAACATGAGGAATACTTTAAAAAGAAAAATAAATGAATAAAAACTGAGCAACAGGAGAGCTTGTCTTTCAGGCAGCCCCTTCATCCTGAAAGCTATTGCTGGGGAGGAAAAAACTTTTCTCCACTCTTTAATAATCTTCTGGTTGATCTGAGACTTAAATTGACATGAGACAGATTAACAGAAGAGAACCAGATGTAATTACACATGTAAAGGGAATCCATGTATATATGAGAGATTCCAAAGATAGTCAGCAAAATGAGGTATATCTGTCATTCTGGACCAATGAGAAGGGGGTAGGGGTCCTGGGCTTCACAGAGAGGGGAGACAATTCATGGGAAGAATGGAAAGAATAAATGTTCAGTAAACAAATATTTGCTGAGCTACTCAGAAACATAGGACTTTTTATCAAACAGGCTTTGCTAGTTTCTTCCCTATCTCCCATACCTCATTCATATTAATACTCTAGTTATCTGTGGTGATAACTCCCTTCCTGGAATAGGTCCTCTATCTAAATTCTTTTTTTTTTTTTTAAGATTTTATTTATTTATTTGACAGAGATCACAAGTAGGCAGAGAGGCAGCAGAGAGAGGGGGGGAAGCAGGCTCCCTGCTGAGCAAAGCCTGACTCCGGGCTCGATCCCAGGACCCTGGGATCATGACCTGAGCTGAAGGCAGAGGATTTAACCCACTGAGCCACCCACGTGCCCCTAAATTTTTGTTTGTTTGTTTGTTTGTTTTTGTTTTTGTTTTAATTTAATTTTTTTCCAGTGTTCCAAAATTCAATTGTACACCACATCCAGTGCTCCCCTCTTTTAGGCAGTTACCAGGACAGGTAAAAACAAAAGCTTCTTAAGTCTTCTGGGTTTTGTTTGTTTGTTTGTTGTTTTTTGTTTTTCAGAATTATCAGCCTGAAATAATCCACATGCCAAAGAGACACATTTTGGGATGGCAAATTTTGCTTCCCTGTAATGTTTTCCCACCTAGGTTTATGAAGGCCAATCCCCAGACTTTTTCCAAATAAGTTAAAAGTATGTTATTTCAGCAGGTGACAGCACAGGAATTCCTGTCCTCCTACATACTGTTTATACACAAGATATGTTACATTTGCATTGGGTATATATTTATATGTGCAAGTACCTAGCAAAGCTTAAATTAACTGTTAGAAAAACATAAATGTGATCCTTCTGTAGTTCTTTTTTCCCCCACAAATGGCTCTTATAGTGAAATTCCAGGTTGAAGTATCATTTGAAGCTGTGCTAAAGAGAGATCACCTAAGCTTTTGTGAAATCCACTATCATTAGGAGCACAATGGACAAGACTCACTCTAACCTGGAAGAAGCTAATGGAGAGAAAATTGTTGGAGGAGTTTCTAGAAGATGCCAATACTCAAGCTGTACCTGGATCAAATAAATAATCAGAATCTCTGGGATTGTACCTGGCTATCAGCTTTTCTGAAAGTTTCTAGCCAGAATTCATAAAAGAAACATTACTAACTGGGTACTAGGTCTACCTACATCTCCAAATAAGATGACCAGACCTTAGTGTCTGTAGGATGCTATACAGTTGTTATCTCTTCCATATAATCATATTCCTCTCTGACTTTATTCTGAGACAATTTTTTAATTTCACAGTAATCATGTACTCAACTCACCAAACGTAACTTCAAAGTCATTGAGGAATCAAATCTTCATTGAAAAAGCTTCTTAGAACTGTAAAGAGGCCACTGAGAGTTCCAAGACTGGATCCTGAGCTCCTCTGAGAGATGCCCTCGCAGTACTGGTCCTATATAGAAGTAGTGGTCCTACTTCACCAAGACAACAGAGCATCATCACTAGAAGAAGAATAGTCTAAACCATTGCCAAGACAAGAAATAAAACCAAGTCAAGGGGATCAATGGCAAGAGCTGATTTGAGGAGAAAGTGAAGCTTAATTGTGAAGGTAAGTGAAGCTAATCTCAAACTGATTTGAGGAGAAAGTGAAGTTAATAATTTCCATTGAACAAAGCCATCTTGAGTACCCATTGTGTTCTAAGTATTGGACCAAGCATTGTAGGTAATATCCTACCTTGTGGGATCTGAGAATTTAAGGAAGATATGTTATCAAATGATTTAAAAACTACATGGAAAGTTATGAGCAGAGTGAGAAAGGACATTTGTCCCAAACTGGTGTATTTGAGAAGATTTCTAAAACATAACCTTACCCAAGTCTTGAGAAGTAAATGTTAGTGAAGCAAGTTAGGAATGCCTGGGAAGTGGGTAAGCAAGGGCAAAGGCACAAGCACCTTTGACACCGCAGAGGTGTGTGTGGAGGGTGGTGTTGGGTGGTTTATAAACAGTCTGGTATGACCAAAGATGAGAATGTGAGGCAGGAAAGAGCAAGGTCAGATTCATATGGTAGATTCATCGTGTTGCCTGCAGTGTGGAGAATGGGTTTGAGAGTGGGTTTGGGATAGAGAATATGGCTGAGGAGGGTGAGTCAAAGATGACTGTAGTGGTCTAGGTGAGTGATGGTAGGGCCAGTGCCAGGGCAGTGGCAGTAGAGGTGGATATGAATGGGCAGGAAGTAAAATCAGCAGGACTCAAGACTGATTAGATGTGTGGGATGAGGGAGAGAGAGAGCTGACTATAAACAAAGAAAGTCGGACATTGTGAGAATGTCACCCTCAGGACACAGAGTTTGAAATAGGTGGGGACAGACAGTTTAAGATAAAGATCATGAACCTCATGAGGATTTGGGGTGCCAGCTTTTAATAGAATATAAGCTGTGTGGTTCAGGTATGGCACAGCCTTGAGTTATTAAGTTGGATTGCACATCTGTAGAAAGTGCTATAGAAATACCTTGTCTGTCTTCTCCACCTTCATTCTGTATTTTACTTATCACATTGACAGCTGGGATTAGTACTTTCCTAATTCAATTGTTTTTGTAAATCCCCATTCATCTGATGATTGATTACAGGTGTCTATAAACTAAGAAATGACAGAGTAAGCTTGGCCTCCCTTTGCTCCTTCCCTCAGTAACCAGAGGCCTGGAAAGTCTTGGGGCTGCCTCGGGAACAGTAACACACGCTAAATGAGGAGCTGAAGGAAGGTGAAACATTTAAATTAACCTTCAGTGGAAACCCCAACCCACTTGTTATGGTCATTCTTGGCACAAAAGGCCTCTCATGTTGGCTAAAATCCAGAAACACAAAAATGGTAAAATAGCAGGACAGAAAGTTGGCATAGACCCTGTAGTGATTCCCTGTCCCACTGACTCCCCTGCCTTGGAATTCTGTCTAGACTTGGCTTCAAGGCACATTCTTTCAGCCTTTGGTAGGCAGAGGTGTCCGAGTTTTGCAATGTGTACATGATTTAAAAAGAACTAAGAACAGGCTCTCAACAAACCACTGCTTTCTAAAGGTCAAATCTCACTGCTCCAAGTGTGACCGGGGAACACAAATATATTCCAGATCGCTCAGCCCACAGGTGCAGAAGCTTGCTGCAAATTTCATGTGCAGACTTGCGGGGTCCTTTCTCTGAGTCTCCAGATGCACATGGAATGTTTTATGTACAGGAAGACAGAGGCTACACAGGGACAGCTGGGTTTTGGAGAAAAAAGTATGGACATGTAGTTAATTCTACCACAAATCCCCATATTCAAGCCACCAACATAGGAAGGAGAAAGGAAGCATCCAGGGGGATTTCATCCACATACTCATTCCAAAAATTTTGAGTGCTTACTATAGGTCAAACATTTTCCAATGATATTTTCCTTCCTGTGACAAAATTTCTCACACTAGAGAAATATGTTTCTTGCCACTCAGAAATCACAGTGCCATTCAGGGAGTTAGAACATTGGCATACCATTTGCCCTGATTTATGATATCACTAGGAAAGTGATCTGATGACTTTTCTTTTATCTAACTATCCTAGTCACTTTTCATAAATGCCCAGGGGAGAAAGATACCTTGAGAAGTGCATTTCACAAAAGAAGCCATCTCCCTGAAGGAGATTGAGAAATGTTTGATTTGAAATGCAATTGATCATCCCTCTTGTGCTCAATGGCTATATTGCCAGGAAGGTGTTGCCTTGGAGAGCCACAGGTTTTCAAATTCTCCACAAATAGAAATACAGAAAAATTTATCCGATGAGCATAGTGATGATTATTAAAGTAGGCTAATAAAAATAATGAAGGAGATAAGAAGAATGGGGGGAAGCATAAGAATAATCTAAAACTGTAAGGGAAGGGACGGGTTCAGAGACATTGATATCACAGTGTCATTCTTTCAGAGATACTTATTGAGCCCCTATTATTTTCAGACTGTGCTACATGCTGAGTATACAATAGTAAACAAAGAAATCAAACTTTCATGAAACTACCATATAGTGTCAAAGAGAGATAACTGAAAAAAATATATATAGGTATATAGGATGCCAAGTGCTGAGATAAACAAGGAAGGAAGAGAGATGCAATGTGTTTATATGCATTGGGTGGGTATTAATTTTCTTAACAGGTGTCAGAGATAGACACACCTAGAAGAAAACATTTGAACAGAATCTAATGGCAAAATGGAAGAGTGATTCTTTGGACAGAGTTGATTCTTTGACTTGCTCATCTTCTCTATTCCCAGCCCAGTATCCTCAGTTTCATTACCTATAAGAATCATATTGTTCATGAAGTCTAAAACAACATCTTCTGATTATTAGACCATGCAAACTAAGACACAAGAGTTTATAACCAGTCTGTTTTCTGTGCTTTCCTCTGGCCAGGTCCCAGATCCTCTGCTATGTATGCCAGGTAGTTTCTGAGTTATTCGTGCTTCTTCCAAAAACATCAAGAAACCAATCCAGAGCATGTGCTCCAATCTCTTCAGCATAAGAGTATGGTATTTGTTAATTCAGATCAAGGAGTTAGAAAAGAATATTCAGGAGTTGGAAGGCTTCCAGAATGTATATAACTGTTTGGTGGAGGAGAAGTATGGATACTTTCTCTGTTCTTTTCCCTCCTTACATTGGATTCTTGGGGTATTCTCATTTTACTATCAACAACATGGAAGAAACTGACTCCATCCTCTTATTCAAATGTGCTTTATTAAAGCAGTAAGAGCTCTTTAGCTTCAAGCTAAATGCACACTACACACCTCTAAGGGGCCACCTAGTCCATCATTTGGAGTCTTGCTTTGGCAGGCTCTGTCCTGACCTTGGAGGCAAGGATGACTAGCCATGTACCAGCATGGTACATGATAGATTTCCTGAGCAGCTTGTGCACCTTTCTCTATGTTTTACCCTTCCTTGGGTATATTTAGGTCCCACCTAATGGGTTTTTAAAGTCTTAGCCATAATTTTACAGTTGGACAATTGGGTAGCTAAGTTGCCTTAGAACTCATGTCCCTATAATTCTTCAGAACTATATAATGTTCTTTTTGTTTTTCAAAGTTCTTCCATCTATTTTCTTACTTGTTCCTCATGGTAGGGTTGTTAGAAAGCTTGTGCTATTTGATACCTCCATTTTACGGGTGAAAAATATAAATCTCAGGGAGATTTGTAGCTTGTCCAAGTTTGTAGCTTGAGTAGCTTGTCCAAGAATCTAAGCAGGTAACTTCAGACCTCTGAAGGTAATTAGTTCTTCTGAGTCTGAATCTATTGCTCTTCAATTATGTCTCAAGTGTGCAGAACCCTGATACTGGATTCTGGCCACATGTAAAATTCTTGCCGATGGGATGCCTTCTTACCTACCTTTTATCCAAAGTGTAATTTGATCTTCCTGTACTCATGAAGGAAACTGCAGATGAAGCTGTTTCCTGTGCAGTGAGATGTGAACATCCAACAATGGTGAATTGATGACACTGAGAACCTTTCATTTCCTACCTTCCCTCCGTAGAAGCCCTCCACCCATCTTTGGCCATGATTCCATGAGTGCTTTCTGACTTATGAGCTTAGCTCCGTTTGTAAAGGAGTTTCCAATTAAGTTACACAGGATAAACAGAGGTTATGGGGCATCCCCTTTGCCTGCCATAATAAAGCCTTTTCCTCTATGTAGTAACAAACAGAGCACACAGAACATTGAACACATCCAGAACTGACATTGAATGGATAAGAAAGAGGGCTTCTAGAGAATGCAAGTAAGGATAATGAGGTCCATCCTAATTTGTGTTCTAGAACTTTGCTTCCCAAATTGTCTGCAAACCAACTGATCAGTATCACCAAGAGGAGGGGGCTAGTTAGAAACACAGAAACTCAGGCCTCATCTTAGTCCTCTCAATGAATAGTCTGCATCTGAGCAAGATCCCCAGGGCCAGACTCCTAGTCACATCCCCTCTGTCTCCCTCTCTCGCTTTCTCCCCACTCCTCTGTATTGTTGTGTCTGGTGTTTCACAACACCCCAATCTCACAATACTCATGGTTCTTCAATATATTCCTTAAATTCTCACCAGTTGTAGTTATGGTTTTCCCTCCACCTTACTGGCACTGAAACTGAGGTTCAGAGAGTAAGAATGCCACGAAGTATTGCTGCATCTTATTATGACCAGAACTATTCTATACAAGTCCTCTGTGGCCCACTCTTTTTGGGGGAAGGCTCTCCAGAACAGGGGAAAGGCAATTCTAACCCATCCTGGAGGCTCACAGAAGGGAGACTTCCTTGGGCAGTTCTGGGCTCCTCTCTATGGTCACAAAATGGCTATGGGGACTTTAAGCTTCACAATCCAAACATCATGCAGAAGAGAAAAAGGCTCTTCTGATCTGTCTACTTGTCCTGGCATCTGTTATTGGTCCAAGTTGTTTCACTCCCATTCTTGTACTGATCACAGGGGCTGAAGGTAGAAACTCTGACAAAGTTAAACCAATTTGGGTGTACTTCTAGAGCTGTGAGTGGGGTCTTTACACCCAATCACATCGCTAAACAGGAGGAAGTAAATTATCTTCCCCTGCCCTCTGCACCCCACCCCACAATATCCAGGATACAAGAGGTGAAATGAGAAAGTATAGCTCAGAGGAAACAAACCTTTACACCTCTACAAAAGTTAAGACTGTGCTTAAGTTAAATGTAAGAAATACATTTATGGACAAGATCCTATATTAACTGGGAAAAAATGAAGTCACAAAACAAAATTAGCATTTTCTATGTCTTTTTAAAAAATTATTTCTCTGTAAAATAGGGTACATAAAAGAATGCTAGAAATAATAGGCTATGAGAGACTTTTATTCTTTTTTTTAAGATTTTATTTATTTATTTATTTATTTGGCAGAGAGAGACATAGCGAGAGGGGAAACACAAGTAGGAGGAATAGGAAAGGGAGAACAGGCTTTCCAAGAACAAGGAGCCCAATGTAGGGCTCAATCCCAGGACCCTGGGATCAAGACCTGACCTGAAGGCAGATGCTTAATGACTGAGCCATCCAGGTGGCCGGAGACTTTTACTCTTGATGCTTTTCTCAATATTTTGATTTATCTCTTCAACAAACATATATTACATAGACTACATACTTAAAACATAGTTTTAAACATACACTTTTTTCTTTTAACATCATTATTATCCTAAATGTCAATATTCAGATTCTAAGATCTATTCAGCTCTACAGCATTAAGATGAATTTTGTTGAAACACCTCTTATTGGTATTATTATTTCAATAGCTCATGCCATTCTATAAGAGATCCCCTCTAGAAAAGTAGATATTCCCTAAGAAAAGCAAAACACAGGGGATGTGTGGGGGGTTCAGTTGGTTGAGTGTGAGATTCTCAATTTCATCTCAGGTCGTGATCTTAGGGTCTAGGGATCAGGCTCCATGCTGCAAGGGTAACACCTCAGTTTCTCTCTCTGCCCCTCTCCCCCACTCATATATGAACATCCTGTCTCTCAAAGAAAGAAAGAAAGAATGAATGAATGAATGAATGAATGAATGAATGAACAAATAAGAAAAGTGAAATACAGAACTTAGTAGCACTAAAAGGAGAATCTTCTCATGGGTAGGGGTCATGAGGCAATAAGCCCACTTTCCTTTTCCTGGGGGTTGCCTCACCCACCATTCTGTGGCCTTTAATACTTCTGCACACATTCAAAATAATTATCTTCACCTTGTTACCCCTTTGCCTAACTGCAAAACATTTTGGACTTTTTACAAATAAAATAAAAGAATTTACTAATGAATGAGGAATTACACAAAATGAATAAACTTAAAGTACAATGATTCTATTGCAAATGTCATGATCTTTGAGGAATATAGATGGGAACTCACACAAATGAAACCATCTAGAAACAAGAGGACCACACCCTACCTCCTAGATCCATCCCCACTTTATCCAAAATTCCTTTTCTCCTTTTTTAATTGAAATATTATTGACATACATTTGTTTCATGTGTATAGCATAGTGATTCAACAGTTGTGTACATTGCAGACTAATCACCACAATAAATCTAGTAACCGTCATCATACAAAGTTAATGCAATGCTGCTGATTGTAATTCCCATGATGTCTGTTATATCCCCAAGACTTAATTATTTTATAAATGGAGGTTTGTACTCCTTGATCCCCTTCACCCATTTCACACACCCCAACCACCCTCCTTTTTGGCAAGCCTGTGTTTTATTTGCTTTGTTTCTTATATTCCATTTATAAGTGAAATTATGTGATATTTATTTTTCTCTAATTTATTTCACTTAGCATAATACCAGTGGATATAGCTTGACTTTTATAGAAAGAGATCCATCTATGTTTTTCAAATTAGTGTTTTTGTTTTCTGTGGATAGGTATCCAGAAGTAAAATTGCTGGATCATGAGGTAGTTCTATTTTTAATTTTTTTGAGAAGCCTCCATAATGTTTTCCATACAGGTTGCACCAATTTACATTCCTATAAAAGTGCACAAGTCTCCCTTTTTTCTAAATCCACACCAACAATTTTCTTATCTTTTTTATATTAGGCATTCTGACAGGTGTTAGGTGATACCTCATTGTGGTTTTGATTTGTGTTTCCTTGATAGTAATGACGTTGAGCATCTTTTCATATGCCTGTGGGCCATCTGTGCGTCTTCTTGGGGAAACTCCCTGACTGTGTCCATTTTTAAATCAGATTTTTTTTTTCATTGAGTCATATGAATTCTTTATATATTTTGGATATTGACCCTTTATCTGATATATGATATGAAAATATCTTCTTCCATTCAGTATCTTGCCTTTTTATTTTGTTGGTGGTTTCCTTCACTATGGAGAACTTTTTAGTTTGATGAGTCCCATGTGTTTATTTTGCCCTTTTGTTTGCTTTGTGGACCTTAGCTTTGGAGTCAGAGAAAAGAAAACAATTCTAAAGCTTCTGTGAAGGAATTTACTACCTATGTCTTTTAGGAGTTTTATGATTTCATGTCTTACATTCAAGTCTTTAATTCATTTTGAGATAATTTTTGTATATGTAGTTTTCATTAAATACATGACTTATGACCAGTTTCATTCTTTTGCATGTGGCTGTCAAATTCTTCAAATACCATTTATTTAAGATACTGTCTTTTCCCCATTGTATATTCTTGCCTGCTTTGTCAAATATTAATTGATCAGATAAGCGTGGGCTTATTTCTGGGCTCTCTGTTGTGTTCCATTAATCTATGTGTTTATTTTTGTACCAGTACCATACTGTTTTGATCACTATAGCTTTGTAATATATCTTGAAATCTGTGACTGTGATACCTCCAACTTTGTTCTCTCTCAAGATTGCTTTCAGCATTTGGGGTCTTTGTGGTTCTAAACAAATTTTTGGATTATTTGTTCTAGTTCTGGGATAAATATTATTGGTATTTTCATAGGGATTGAGTTTAATCTTTAGACTGCTATAAGCAGTATGGACATTTCAGCTTCATTAATTCTTCCAACCGATGAGCCGGTACATCTGTTCATTTGTTTGTGTCCTCTTCAGTTTCTTTTATCATTGTTTTGTAGTTTGCAGAATACAGGTCTTTCACCTCTGTAGTTAAGTTTATTCCTAAATATTTTATTCTTTTTTTTTAATTTTATTTTTTAATTTTTTATAAACATATATTTTTATCCCCAGGGGTACAGGTCTGTGAATCACCAGGTTTACACACTTCACAGCACTCACCAAAGCACATACCCTCCCCAATGTCCATAACCCCACCCCCCTTCTCCCAACCCCCCTCCCCCCAGCAACCCTCAGTTTGCTTTGTGAGATTAAGAGTCACTTATGGTTTGTCTCCCTCCCAATATTTTATTCTTTTTGGTGCAATTGTAAATGGCATTGTTTTCTTAATTTTTCCTTCTGCTACTTCATTATTAATGTGTAGAAATGCAACAGATTTCTGTATATTAACTTTGTATGGTGCAGCTTTACTGGATTCACTTATTACTTCTAATAGTTTTTTGGAGGACTCTTTAGGATTTTCTATGCATAGTATCATGTCCTCTGAAAATTCTGAGAGTTTTACTTCTTCCTTACTACTTTGGATGTCTTTTATTTCTTTTTCTTATCTGATTGTTGTAGCTAAGACTTCTAGTATTATGCTGAGTGAAAGTGGCGAGAATGGACATCTTTATCTTGTTTCTGATCTTAGAGGAAGTGTGGTCAGTTTTTCACCATTGAATATGATTACCTACAAATTTATTATATATGTCCTTTATTATGTTGAAGTATGTTGCCTCTAAAGCCACTTTGTTGAGAGTTTTCATCATTAATGGATGACAAATTCTGTCAAATATTTTTTCGCCATCTTACTGAGATGATCATATAATTTCTATCCTTTATTTTATTAATGATGTTATCACATTGATTTGTGATGTTGAACCATACTTGCATTCCTGGAATAAATTCCACTTGATCTTGGTGAATGACCCTTTTAATGTACTGTTGAATGCTGTTTGCTAATATTTTGATGAGGATTTTTGCATCTATGTTCATCAGGGATATTGAATTGTAGCTTTCTTTTTTTGTCATGTCTTTGTCTGGTTTAGGTATCAGGGTATTGCTGGCCTTGTAGAATGTGTTTGGCAGCTTTCTTTTCTCTCATATTTTTTGGAATAGTTTGAGAAAAATTGATATTAACTCTTTTCTAAATGTTTCATAGAATTCACCTATGAATCTCTCTGATTCTGAACTTTTATTTCTTGGAGGTTTTTTGTTTACTGATTCAATTTCATCACTAGTAATTAGTCGGTTCAGTTTTTAAATTTTATCTTGATTCGGTTTTAGAAGATTGTATGTTTCTAAGAATTAATCCACTTTTTTTCTTTTTTCTTTTTCTTTTTCTTTTTTTTGTTTTTCCAGTGTTCCAAGATTCACTGTTTATACACCACACCCAGTGCTCCATGCAGTACATGCCCTCCTTAATACCCACCACCAGGCTCACCTAACACCCACTCCCTTCCCCTCCCCTCCAAAACCCTCAGTTTGTTTCTCAGAGTGCATAGCCTCTCATGGTTCATCTCCTCCTCCAATTTTCCGATTCCAATTTTTTTCTAAATTGTCCATAAGTATATTGTAGTTTGTAGTAGTGTCTTACGATCCTTGGTTCTGTGGTGTTGATTTTACTTCTCGTCTCTCATTTCTAATTTTATTTATTAGGGTTCTCTCTTTTTCTTAATGAGTCTGGCAAAAGTTTTATCAGTTTTGCTTATCTTTTAAAAAAAAAATAGCTCTTGGGACACCTGGGTGGCTAGTTGGTTGATAATCCAATTCTTTTTTTTTTTTTTAAGATTTTATTTATTTGATCAAGAGAGAGAGCACAAGCAGGGGGAGTAGCATGCAGAGGGAGAGCAAGAAGCAGGCTCTCTGCTGAGCAAGAAACCCAGTGTGGTACTCCATCTCAGGGACCCTGGGACCATGACCTGAGCCAAAGGCAGGTACTTAACTGACCAAACCACCCAGGTGCCCCAGCTGTCCAACTCATAATTTTAGCTCAGGTCATGACCTCAGGGTTGTAAGACTGAGCCCCATACTGGGCTCCACACACAGTGGGGAGTGTACTTGGAATTCTCTCTCTCCCTCTCCCCCTCCCCACTGTGCTCTCTCTTGCTCTCTCTCTCTCTCTCTCTCACTAGCTCTCTCAAATAAATAAATCTTAAAAAAAAAAAAAAGCCAGCTCTTGGTTTTATTGATCTTTTCTACTATTTTATCAGTCTCTATTTTTTGCTCTGATCTTTATTTTCTACCTTCTACTAACTTTAGGCTTTGTTTTTTTGTTTTTTATTTCTTTTTCTAGGTTCTTCAGGGATAGGGTTAGATTGTTTGAGATTTTTCTTACTTCTTGAGTCCTATACTGCTATAAATTTTCCTTCTTAGAGCTGCTTTGGCTGTATCTCAAAAATTTTGGATTGTGGTGTTTCTATTTTCATTTGTCTTAATGTATTTTTTTAAATTTATTCTTTGATTTCTTCATTGATCCATTGGTTGTTTAGTAGCATGTTGTTTAGCCTTCATGTCTTTGGGTTTTTTTTTTTTTTCAGGTTTTCTTGTAATTGACTTCTAGTTTCATACCCTTATGGTTGGAAAAGATGTTTGGTATTATTTCAATCTTCTTAAATTTATTGAGACTCATTTTGTGGCCTGACATGTGACTTATCCTGGAGAATACTTGGAAAGAATGTGTATTCTGTTGTTTTCAGATGGAATGTTCTGTGTGTGTCTAAGTTCATCCAGTCTAATGTGTTGTTCAAAGACACTGTTTCCATATTGATTTTCTGCCTGGATGCCTCTATACATTGAGACAAGTAGGGAGTTATATTCTTCTACTATTATTGCATTAGTGTCAACTCCTTTGTAACAGATATTAAACATTTGTTAATATTTCTTTTATGTATTTAGGTGCTGCAATCTTAGGTGCATAGGTATTTATAATTTTTATATCCTTTTCTGGAATGATATCTTTATCATTTTGTAATGCCCTCCGTGTCTCTATAACTGTCTTTGTTTTAAAATCTATTTTGTCTGATATAAGTATTGCTACCCCAACTTTATTTTCATTTCCTTTTGTATGGAATATTTTTTTTCCATTCTTTTACTTTCAGTTTGCATGTATATTTAGGTTTGAGATGAGTGTCTTCAGACAATATATAGATGGGTTTATTTTTTGTTTCCACTCTATCACCCCATTTTTTTTTATTAAAACATTTAGACTGTTTACATTTAAGGTAATTATTTTTTTTTTCACCTCCCCTTCCAATTTCCCCCAACTCCCTTACATTTAAGGTAATCATTGATAGGTATGTACTTATTGCCACTTTGTTAATTGTTTTCTGGTTGTTTTTTGTTTCTTCTCTTTTCTCTTTGCTTGTGATTGTTAACTTTCTTTATTAAAGGTTTTTGGTTTGTGGTTACCATGAGAATTATATATAACATCCTAAATAAACAGCAGCATATATTAAGTTAATGACACTTAAATTTGAACATATTTTAAAAGAACTTTATTTGAACTCCCCCTTTCATGTTTTATATATATGTTTTCATATTTTACATCTCTTTATTTTGGAGTCCATTTAATTTTTTATATATGTTGATTTTACTATTTTTGTCTTTTAACCTTTATATTAGTTTTATAAGTATTTGCTCTACTGCATTTATCATATGCTTGCTTTACTCATAAAATTGTTTCCCTTCAAAATTTCTTGCTGCTAATTTTGTCCTTGTCCATTAAAAGAAATTCCTCTCAATTTTTTTGTAAGACTAGTTTAGTAGTGATGAATTCCTTTGACCTTTGTTTGTCTGGGAAACTCCTTATTTATCCTTTAATTCTGAATGACACCTTACTGGGCAGAGTACTCTTAGTTGGAAATTTTTTTCTTTTAGTACTTTGAGTATGTTATGCCACTTTCTTCTGGCCTGCAGTTTCTGGTTGAAAAATCTGCTGAGAGCGCTATGGTGTTGCCCTTGTATATAATAATTTTGTTTCTCTCTCTCTCTCTCTCTTTCTTACTCCCTTTAAGAATCTCTCTTTATCATTAACTTATGACATTTTAATAATAATGTGCCTTGGTGTGGGTCTCTGGATTTCCTGGACCTGTATTCCTGTTTCCTTCCCCTGATTAATGTAGTTTTCAGTCCATATTTGTTCAGATAAGTTTCCTGCATATTTCTCACTCTTCTGGGACCCCTATCATGGGAATGTTATTCTACTTGATGCTGTCCTATAGGTCTTTTAAGGTATTTTCTGGGTTTTTTTGTACACATTTATTTTTATTGTAACAAAGCAACTTGTACACTTTTTTTATTATTATTAAATTTATTTATTTATTTTCAGAAAAACAGTATTCATTATTTTTTCACCACACCCAGTGCTCCATGCAATCCATGCCCTCTATAATACCCACCACCTGGTACCCCAACCTCCCATCCCCCCGCCACTTCAAACCCCTCAGATTGTTTTTCAGAGTCCATAGTCTCTCATGATTCACCTCCCCTTCCAATTTACCCCAACTCTCTTCTCCTCTCTAACATACCTTGTCCTCCATGATATTTGTTATGCTCCACAAATAAGTGAAACCATATGATAATTGACTCTCTCTGCTTGACTTATTTCACTCAGCATAATCTCTTCCAGTCCCGTCCATGTTGCTACAAAAGTTGGGTATTCATCCTTTCTGATGGAGGCATAATACTCCATAGTGTATATGGACCACATCTTCCTTATCCATTCGTCCATTGAAGGGCATCTTGGTTCTTTCCATAGTTTGGCGACCGTGGCCATTGCTGCTATAAACATTGGGGTACAGATGGCCCTTCTTTTCATGAAATCTGTATCTTTGGGGTAAATACCCAGGAGTGCAATACAGGGTCATAGGGAAGTTCTATTTTTAATTTCTTGAGGAATCTCCACACTGTTCTCCAAAGAGGCTGCACCAACTTGCATTCCCACCAACAGTGTAAGAGGGTTCCCCTTTCTCCACATCCTCTCCAACACATGTTGTTTCCTGTTTTGTTAATTTGGGCCATTCCAACTGGTGTAAGGTGATATCTCAATGTGGTTTTAATTTGAATCTCCCTGATGGCTAGTGATGATGAACATTTTTTCATGTGTCTGATAGCCATTTGTATGTCTTCGTTGGAGAAGTGTCTGTTCATATCTTCTTCCCATTTTTTGATATGTTTGCCTGTTTCGTGTGTGTTGAGTTTGAGGAGTTCATTATAGATCCTAGATATCAACCTTTTGTCTGTACTGTCATTTGCAAATATCTTCTCCCATTCCATGGGTTGCCTCTTTGTTTTGTTGACTGTTTCCTTTGCTGTGCAGAAGCTTTTGATTTTGACGAAGTCCCAAAAGTTTATTTTTGCTTTTGTTTCCTTTGCCTTTGGAGACATATCTTGAAAGAAGTTGCTGTGGCTGATATCGAAGAGATTACTGCCTATGTTCTCCTCTAGGAGTCTGAAGGATTCCTGTCTCACGTTGAGGTTTTTTATCCATTTTGAGTTTATCTTTGTGTATGGTGTAAGAGAATGGTCGAGTTTCGTTCTTCTACATATAGCTGTCCAGTTTTCCCAGCACCATTTATTGAAGAGACTGTCTTTTTTCCACTGTATATTTTTTCCTGTTTTGTCAAAGATTAATTGACCATAGAGTTGAGGGTCCATATCTGGGCTCTCTACTCTGTTCCACTGGTCTATGTGTCTGTTTATGCCAGTACCATGCTGTCTTGGTGATCACAGCTTTGTAATAAAGCTTGAAATCAGGTAACGTGATGCCCCCAGCTTTATTTTTGTTTTTCAACATTTCCTTAGCGATTCGGGGTCTCTTCTGATTCCATACAAATTTTTGGATTATTTGCTCCAGCTCTTTGAAGAATACTGGTGGAATTTTGATCGGAATAGCATTAAAAGTATAGATTGCTCCAGGCCGTATAGACATTTTAACAATGTTTATTCTTCCAATCCAAGAGCATGGTATGGTCTTCCATCTTTTTGTGTCTTCTTCAATTTCTTTCAAGAGTGTTCTGTAGTTCCTTGAGTACAGATCCCTTACCTCTTTGGTTAGGTTTATTCCCAGGGATCTTATGGTTCTTGGTGCTATAGTAAATGGAATCGATTCTCTAATTTCCCTTTCTGTATTTTCATTATTAGTGTATAATAAAGCAACTGATTTGTATACTTTTAACGTTTAAAACTGAGCATCATCTTTCCTTTCCAGTGAAACAAAAAGAAAATTTAAAAATAAACAGGAACAAAATTACAATAGAGAATGTCAATTCCAAATAAGATCCTGCAAGTTCTGCTGATTCTCCCATCGAGTGGCAGGGCTCAAGTCATCATTAGGAGAGATTTTTATTTTAAACATGTCATCTTAAACTGCAAGGATGTCTGTTAAACATCACAATTAAACATGCCAAAGAAGTCATGTTGTCAAAATGCCCACTTAACCCACCCAAACATCTCAAACCCACCCTTTGCTGACCTTCTATAACCCTATTTTTTAAATTTTTTTTTAAACAAGAGAAAGTAGACATGTTGGTAAATGCTAACTGTCCATATTCACATAGAGACACAGTGTAATCTCTGAGCCCAATATACAGAGAAAGGAGGAAAAAAGCTAGAATTCTATGCACTACTACACAGGGGCCTAGCACTCTCCCGCTTCCAGCAGAGCTAAGGGAGCAGAAAGTTTTTCTTTTTTCCCACAGAGCACGGTGGTGTTGATTCCATAAAGTTTTTGTTTTTTTGAGACAGGAAGGGACAAAAATGAATTTGGAACAAAAAGGGGTAGAGATTCTTTTCCCACTGTATTCTGCTCAAGGTATTTCCCCCCAAAATAAGCTGAGAACCATGGTATAAAAGGAGAGAAAAAGGAGACTTCAAAAAACAGGGCAAATGAGCATGAGAGGAGAAAAGAAAAAGAAAAAGAAAAAAAAAAAAGACAGCAACTTGCTCCCAGGGACTGAAGAAAATTTAAAAAGGAAGGTTAGAATCCATCAGTGTTCCATTAGTCATCCTCTCCTTCATCCTCCTCTCCTTCCGCCCCCCATCATCATCTTCATCTTCTTCACCTTCATCCTCATCTCCTTCATCAATATCTTCCAATCCTTCTTCTTCATCATCATCATCATCATCCTCTTCTCCTTCCCCTTCTTCGTCATCCATATCGGGAACCAAGTAGTACTGTAATGGATTTGGCCAAATATCATCTTTGATGACCTCTCCTAACTCATCTGCACCTGCATCAGAATGGTCAGTAAACCAGGTGAAGAAGCTCTCTGGTTCCTCATGCTGTGTCTTCCTGCTGGCTTTAATCTGTTTGACTTGAACGTTTCGTCAAATCCTTTCCAGATTTCCATTTTATTTCAGTGGACTTTGAAGATGGATCACCACTCTCATTCAGATGAAATTCTTTGGAGAGAACTTTATTTTCGAAGTAAGGGTTTTCATCAAAATAAAAATCTATTCTGTAACCTGATTTAATATCTTCAAATTCTGTCACTTCAACTCTTGTCAAATAATGCAGCACCTCTTCATCCTTCTCCCCAAGCAGTGCAGACACTTGTGGATGGTTGACAAATGTTGTTACCCAAAAATTGGGGATTTGGGCCATCAATTCCGACCTCTTCTGAAAAAATGGTTGGTGGGGTTTGTTATATTTTTGTTCTACTTTCAAAATCTCCTCACTGGCTTGTTCATTAAGTCTGTATATTTCATTTTATACTTCATCAATATGTTCAATTGCTTCTTGCTGTTCTTTGTCTCCTTTATGCAAGTGCTGAGATGTTGACGTCTGCCCTGGCTTGGGGGCAGGAGGCTGTCTCGGTTTCTTCGTTTGAGGCGGGAGTGAAGACTGGCGTTTGGGGGCCATGCTGCGAGGAAACTCCAGGAAACTGGGAGAGAGGCACGTCTAGAAGCTCTGATTGCTCTTAAGGTATTTTCTTTAAACTTTATTTTCGTTTTCTTCTTTGTCTGGATGAGTTCCATTGCTTCATCTTCCAGCTCACTGATTTGTTCTTCTGTTTCTTCCAATTTGCTGGTGAACCTTTCTAGTAAATTTTTCAGGTCAGATATTATATTCTTCAGCTCTGTCAGTTCTGTTTTGTACTTTCTTATATTTTCTATCTCTTTTTTGAAATTGTCACTATGTTCATTCATTCTTCTCCCTAGTTTCATGAGCATCTTTTTGACCATTACTTTGAAGTCTTTTTGGTAGATTACTTATCTCCATATCATTAGAGTCTTTTTCTGAGGCTTTGTTGGTCTTTTGTTTGGAACATATTTCTCTGTCTTCCCTATTTGCCCGATTCTGTGTTTGTTTCTCTGTATTATGTGAAAAAGCTGTCTCTCCCAATATTGAAGGAATGGCCTTATATAAGAGATGACCCATGGGGCCCAGGATCACAATCCTCATAGTCACCAGAGCCAGATGCTCCAGGGATGTCCCCTGTGTGGACTGCATGTGCTAGCCAGCTTTGGCAGGGCTGTGGCTTTAGGTGTGGGGGTGGGGTGGGGACTTGCCCAGCTGTGGCACAGTCATAACTCCAAGGAGGAAGGGTGGGGTCCTTGCCCAGCCAGTTGTGGTGCAGCTGGGCTGTAGAGGGCTGAGGCTAATCCACCCATGCTAACAGGTTAGAGGAAGAGTGTTCAAATGTCATCTTCTAATACTGGGATTGGCAAGATATAATGGGATTGCAAAAAACAGTGCTCACCAGTTCTTCCATCCCTGGAGAGAATCCCAACAGGTCCCTAACTCTCTAGCCATCACTTTAAGATTAGTAAGTAAGTCTATTTCACATGTACTCTTGGTAGTTTTCAAGTAGCTTCTTTGACAATGTTCTCAGGGTGAGTCTCTGTAACCCTTTATGGGTAGGTTCTCCATTCCCTACAGTTACATGTTTCTCTTGAACATAATTCCTGTTTGTTTTATGTTTAGGGGGATTTTTTCTCCGATGCAGAACTTAAGAGTTAGAGAGCTACCTTTTAAAAAAAAGGGGAGGGGCACCTGGGTGGCTCAGTGCGTTAAAGTCTCTGCCTTTGGCTCAGGTCATGATCCCAGGGTCCTGGGATGGAGTCCCACCTCGGGCTCTCTGCTCAGCAGGGAACCTGCTTCCTCCTCTCTCTCTCTCTGCTTGCCTCTCCTAATAGTGGGTTGCCACACCTGGGGTAGGGTTTTTGGTGAGAGTGTTTGACTCTCCTATCTCAATCTGGTCCTTTTATTCTTTGTTATGGATATGCTGGTCATTTAGTTTTCAGGACTTTTTAGAGGAAAGTATTCCCTATGTATCTGTAGATTTGTTTTGTCTGTGGGAGAAGGTGAGTTCAGGATCTCCCCATATGGCCTTCTTGAATCACCTCCTTCCTATTATGTTTTTGAGATATAGATAAAGAGAGAGAGAGAGCTTTCACAATGTATTAATCAATCTCTTGATTATAAGAATGGCCTCTACATAGACCCCAGATTGTCAACAAAAGTATTTATTTTATTTATACTGGCTTCTCTTTGGGAATAATAAATAAAAAGTAAAATCATGGTTCCAGTTCTAAGAAGCTTACCTTTTCTAGTGGGAATACCCAACAAATGCCTGGAATTCATGTTAGAAAACCAAGAAAGAAATGTGCAAAAGCTCTCCATTTATCATTTGGCTCATGGTTGGATGGTCTACCTCCTTTACCACTGCTTCCTCAAATCATAGGTGACCCTTATAAGCCAGCTGTAATGGGTGTCTCTTCTAAGAATCCTTCTCTGATCCCCTCTCCAAGATCCTAAAATTCCTTTTCTTCTCAACTCCCCAGCATAGACTCTGTTTCCCCTGGGGAACATTTCACAATTTAATACAATGATTCTTCACTAGGTTAAATAATTCTTAACTGGGCTATTCTTCCCTCCAAGAAGCGTAATACCAACAAAATAATACATATCCTTCATTGAGAACTTTTAAGCTGGACATTTTAATACATCCTTTCATAGTAACTCATTTAGTGATCGTAATTATGAGTTTTAAAATGATTATGTAATTAATCAAAATCACACAAATAGTAGAAGTCCTCACATTTTAACCCATGTGTTTTATTTCATAGGCCCTGCTTTGAATTACTGATGCCTTTTAATAATTTTCAAACTATTTCCCATACCCTCCCCTCCTCCCATTACACCAGCTCGGATTGTGACCACTTCATCACATCACACACTTCTGTCAATCAATGGTGAATCTTTGGGTTGGGTGGCAAGAAGTTACATACTTCTCAGATGGAAATAATATTGAGAACCACTTTTTGATCCTATTTATCTGCCTCATCTCTCCTACTGGATTTGTTACTCCCATAAGAAAGAAACTGTATTTTCTTTATCTATCTGCTGTCTCCCCCATATAACATCAGTATGGGTCTTAGAACAGTGTCTTGCTCTATCATTTCTGTATAAATATTTAAATAACATTTTTGAATAAAAAATACAAAATAAACAGATTATGTAAGTAAAAATAATATAAGATACAAGTGATGACATTTTTAGGTGAAGGGGTTTCCTGGAGGAGGTGACATTTTTCATTTCTTTTGTCTGTGATGACCTTGTGTTAGCACAGGTGAAGGTGAAAGACAGTCTAGTTTAGGAGAATTGTATAACGGTCTGAAGTAAAACATTCCTTGATGCTAATGAGAAATGACAATGCTGATAGATAATCTACAACCATGGAACAGATGGGCAAGGAAGTTTAATTCTGGAAATTTCTGTTTTCCATCCCAGGGATGGTTCCTTGGGCCATTATCACTTCAGTGGATGAAGGTACTTGCTACTTACTAAAAATAAGCTACTAATGTTTTCCTTAGAATTACAGCACATGTCAGAAGAGACTAATGACCCAATGCTGTACTGTTTTCTTTTCATTTCAGTTGGCCTCAAACAAATAAACCTGATAAATATTATCAGAGTCACATATGCTCATTAAGGGTTATAGTCAGTGGCTATGTTTGTTTTACTGTGTAATAGATGATGAAACCATGGTGATGAGTGGACTAAGCTGGGATGGTTTTTGTATTTTCCCATCTTAGCACTGGAGACTTGCTCATTGTTTTTTTTTTTTTCCCACTGCCTGGTCTTAGAAATAGAACAGCTTACTAAAACACTTATTCATTTTGACATGTCTTAAAGCAGTGCACATTCACATCTTCTGATTTAGTTCAATGGTACATGGTAGATGTTCAAAAGTCATTCTTAAGTACAACATGGAATGTTAAGCAAGCACTTTTAGTGGCTAAACAACTAGTGGGAAAGCTTTCAAATAAGAAAGAGTATTGTTTAATAACTTATTAACTCACTGTGATTGAAGATTTTGTTGGTAATTATCTTATGAATTAGTGAACAAAATTTGATGCTCTATAAAACTTAGAAAAGTCAAGGTACACTGTGCTGGCCTACCGCCTTTTTTTTTTTTTCTTGTAAGGCTTTAGGCCAGTAAAAGAAAATAAGCACTGCAATTATTTCCTAATGAAAATACTACATATTTTCATATCAGATCTTCATGGCTTTCATATTTTCAGGAGACTATGAAAAAATAATGAATCTACCCACATTTCTGTAAATTCCTATCAAAACAGTAAAATTTTATTTGTTATTTGACTATCTGTAAAGGCTCATTTGCCTTCCTTGCTCTAATCCATCCCTCTGTCAACAGACAGAATACAATCTGGTCACATCACCTTCCATGTAGAAACCTTCAGTAATACCTTATTAACATGATCCACACACCTTCACCTGATATATGTGACTGTTCACACCATGGCCTATTTCAACTCCTTTTTAAATTCTTCTTTCACTTAGCTATTATTCCCCTCTTACGCAACTCTTGATCGCCCAAACTTCCTATGTCCTGACACTTGCAGGCTTTTGTCTTCCAAGTCTTCAAATACCCTCTCCCTTATCTTCTGGGTAAAATTGTTTTCATTATGACTCCACTCAAATATAACTTCTTCTGAGATTTTTCTTCCAACTTACCCCCAACATCCAGTAATTCCCTTTTTGGTGCTCCGACAGTACATTCTCCGGGCATTCATAACGTGACATTTCCATCACTCTTGTGCTGAGAATGTTTTTTTGTTTTGTTTTGTTTTGTTTTTTGGGTTTTTTTTTTTTGCAGGTAAAATCTCAACACTGATACAATATTTACCCCAAGCAGGTGCTTCATAACTGTCCATTTATAACACAACTGAAAAAATGAATTGCAAGCTGCTCCTCAGGAAGAAGGAACACACCCAGAGCTCATGCTTTTTAATACCCTTTTGCTAGCTGCAGTTTCAGACATGAGTTCCAGACTGAAGCCAGTGATATGGCTCTGCAAAAGTGTCCAAGTAGCTTTTAGTTTCTAGTTAAAACCACATATACCCAAGAGAATATCAGGAGTGATTACTTGAACCACCCCTCACTTTGTCCCCATAAAAATGGTGAACATAAACGCTTTCTCCTTTGAAAGTTTCTTTGAGTCTGCTGAGATGTGTTCATTTAGAAGAACAAAGGATGATTAGCCTGTCACCAGCCAGACAGCAGGAATTGTATGTTTGACAGCCACTTCCACAGGGATACAGGCCTGCGTTTAGTTTCCAAACAGATTTCAGGGAACTGACTTGGCAGGGGAAGTACAGTCTTTCAGGGAAAGCTGCACAAGACCAAAGAAAACAGCCTCACACCTAATAGCAATAATGGTTCCACCAACATCTTCTAAATCTGCTCTGTAGTTATATACTTAATGTCATTTTAAAATGGTAGCCATGAGTATAGTTATTGAAATACAGAATGGCACAGATGCATGGAGCCTTAGAAGTTGTTTTGTTAATACCCTTTCTTATGCAGATGTGGATGTAAGGGCTAAAAAACAAGTCCTATTGGTGTAACCTATTTGGGATACAGGGAACATTTTTAGATAATGTGTAGAGGTGGTGTTGTGATAGAGTGGACAGGACATCAGTTCTAGATCAGTTAAGTCCTGGGTTATCACTTATCACCTCTATGGCCATAGGGAAGTTACTTAACCTCTTCAACTGTTTCTTCAACTGCAAAAAAAAAAAAAAAAAAAGACTGCTATCTTTGTTAGAGGTTGTGATAAGGATTAGAGATTCTACATATGGAACATCTAGCCCAGTGCCTGAAAAAATAGAAGTCCTCAAAAACTGATGGGTATTATTATTGTAGTGGGAAGCATGTTTGAGGTAGACTTGTCATTTGAGGCTACAATATCCAAATGTTCTTAATATTTGGAAAGAAGCCTGGGAGGAGTAAGGCTCACCTTCTACTACAGAAGCTGTCAGCTGGAGAGTGAATGCCTGGTTTAGCTCAGCCAATCAGAACTTCTTGCCTGGGGCTCTGAATCTTACTGACTGCTGCACTAATACCACACCCTTCCCAGTCTCTTGCTCTGCCTGCGTTCTGCCAGAGGATTAGAGTGATAGTTTCCCTTAGTTCATATATGTGCTCTGAGCTTTGCATGTCAGGGAGTTCTCTGATATCCTCCAGCAAATTCCTTATTTGTTTAGGTTTAATAAACTTGATTTCTACTATTTCTGAGTAGTTAAGATGCTCATTATGTAATTCTAATAGAGACAGAGAAATCCTTTCCAATGTACTCACAGTCCATTGTTAACACAATTTGCACTCTATCACTTACTCAGTAAGAACCACAGCTTAATTTCCTATGCTTATGGTGAAAGAGTAGTCTATAGAGGTCATGAATTGTGGATGAACCACAAAATTTAATTCACAAGATTAAGCAAATATATACACAAACCTGGGCTTGAGAGGCATTTCTATCTACTATGAGTTTAGGGACCTGAACTAAATGGCAGCAAAGTACTGTCAGAGAGTAGAAGCTCAGAAAATTCAGGCTCGCCAAGTTAATATCAGTTATAAAAGAAATGGTTATCAAGGGCAACATGATTTTGTATTCAGTAACCAATGACTTTTTGATGTTTTTATGTTAGAGGGAAGTGTATGACAAATGTGTTGGCTCTAGAATGAATAAAGGCACTTGGGTGGCTCAGTCGTTAGGTGTCTGCTGTCAGCTCTGGTTATGATCCAGGGTCCTGGGATCGAGTCCCACATCAGACTCCCCGTTTAGCACAAAGCCTACTTCTCCCTCTCCCACTCCCCATGCTGTGTTCCCTCTCTCTCACTGTCTCTCTCTTTGTCAAATAAATAAATAAAATCTTAAAAAAAAAGAATAAAAACAGCTCCTTAAGTCATCAAGGGGATGAGGGAAGAGAAGGTACTACAATGCAGAATTAAGTCAGAAGCGAGTAGGCAGGACTGTTATGTTTGAGGGTGGCAAGGGGATCATGAGCTCAGCAACGATCAACAAGGTTGGGGTGAGGAGGTGTTGGACGACAAGCATCAATCAAAGCAGAAAACTGCCCTGAACCTCCCTCTCAAGGAATACAATATACAACTAGTGGAATATAAGAGGGATAAAATGCTAATAGAAGCTCAAATGGTGCAATAGCATTAAGCACATTCACATAAATTTAATAAAACAAGAAAAAAGGAAATAGTGAATCAGTTGCTTGTGCAGAGTTCCATCATGGCAGTAGTTCTTAACATTTTGTGTACATTATCTGTGGCTCTTGTTAAAAAATACAGATCCTTGGACCTCTTGCCCAATAGGTGCTACTATAATGGTTTTTGTGTAGAGCCAGAGATGTGTATTTTTAACTGATTTGAAGATGTTTCTAACATAGGTAACTTTACTCAGTATATTAAAAGAGTCCACTAAGGTTTTTTAGTTTTAATAGTTGTAATGCCAGGTTATGTTGTCCTAGAACAATAGGCTTGAGACTAAGACATTTGACATTACGGTATTATGAATAACCAGAAGTGAACTCATTTATGAAAATTCTAACTTCCTAGTTAGACTTGTCACCTGATGATGTAGACAACCCAGTGATAAGAATAGCCATCATGCCCTGAGCCCTCACTGTAGGCCAGATGCTGCTAAGTGCTCTATATGCATTAAATAGTCTACTCTTTTTTTTTTTTAAGATTTTATTTATTTATTTGACAGAGAGAGAGAGATCACAAGTAGGCAGAGGCAGGTAGAGATGGTGGGGAAGAAGGCTCCCTGCTGAGCAGAGAGCCCTATGCGGGGCTCGATCCCAGGACCCTGGGATCATGACCTGAGCTGAAGGTAGAGGCTTTAACCCACTGAGCCACCCAGGCGCCCCAAATAGTCTACTCTTTAAAGAGATTCTATGAGGTTGATTTTATTACCATCCCCATTTTACAGATAAGAAACTGATCAACAGAAAGAATGAGAATCTTGGGTATCACATACTTGTGATGGCTTTTTTTGTGTTTGTGTGTCAACTTGACTAGGCCATGAGGCATCCAGACATTTGGTTAATGGTTATTCTGGGTGTGTCTGGATGAAATGAACCTTGGGGCATCTGGGTGGCTCAGTGGGTTAAAGCCTCTGCCTTCTGCTCGGGTCATGATCTCAGGGTCCTGGGATCGAGCCCCGCATTGGGCTCTCTGCTCAGCAGGGAGCCTGCGTCCTCCTCTCTCTCTGCCTGCCTCTCTGCCTACTTGTGATCTCTGCCTACTTGTGATCTCTATCTGACGAATAAATAAAATCTTAAAAAAAAAAACAAAGAAATTAACCTTTAAATTAATAGACAGGGTGAAGCAGATTACCTTTTTGGATGTGGGTGGGCCTCATCCAATCAATTGATGTGAATACCAACAAAAAAGGTAGTAAGAGAGAATTTTGCCTACCTGACTGCTTGAGCTAAGGTATTGACTTTTCCTGGCCTTGGACTGGAACTTGCAACCTTGGCTTGCCTGGTTCTCAGGTCATTGGAGTCAGATTTGACCTTCCACCATCAAGCCTCATCTCCTGGGTTACCAGCTTGCTGAGTGCTATCTTGGGACCCCAGTCTCCAGAGCTGTGAGAAAATTAAATCTCTGTTGTTTAAGCCACTATGGCCTTTTGTTATGGCAACCTCTTAGACTAAGCAAGATAGATTTTGGTACTGAGAAGTGGATGCTGCTGTAATAAATCCCTAATATGTGGAAGTGGTTTTGGAACTGAATGATGGGTAGAGGCTGAAAGAGTTTGGAGGTACATGTTAGACATGTGGACATTAAGGACATTTCTGGTGAGGTCACAGACAGAAATGAAGAACATGTTATTAGAAACTGAAAGAAAAATGATCCTTATTGTAAAGTGACAAAGCGCTTGACCAAACTGTGTTTGTTTTTACGTTTTGTGGAAGGTAGAACTTGTAAGTGATGAAATTGATTATTTACTGAGGATATTTCTAAGCAAAGTGTTGGAGTGGTTTGGTTCCTTCTGACCTCTCAAAGTAAAAAGAGAGAGTAAATTGAAGAAACAATTCTAAGCACCAAAGAACCAGAACTTGAAAGTTTGGAGAATTCTCAGTCTTACTGAAAAAAAAAAAAAAAATGAGAAAGCTTCTTTTGAAGAGAACACTAAGAGTGTGGCTGAACAACCATTTGATAGGAGATCCTGAATTCTAATTAAACAATCTACTACCTCAATGGAAAGAATAAGGATGAGATTATATCAGCTGAGATATAATCAGCTGCCAATTTGAGCTAAAGCGGGGCAGAAAAGATGGGACAGAAGGAAGGAAGACTATTGGATTTGGGGTTTTACAAAATGGGACACTGCCCTGTCTTTCAAGCAATAGGAAGAGGTACTCCAAAGGTAATTCAGAGATTGTCTCAACTGCCACCACATGCCTGGGAGATAAGGCTGTGCCCAGGAGGCAAGGCTGCCTCAACCTCAAGGGTCAGGACTGCCACCCTTGCAGGGCCACCTGGCTGAGCCCTGGAGGGGATGCTGCCACCTCAGTGGGCCTGGAGGGCAAAGCATCAAATCAAAGAGGCTTATTCTCAAGATTTACAATTTAATGGAACTGGCCTTGTTAAATTTTAACTCACTTGGGACCCATCACCCCTCCCTTTTTTCTAATTCCTCCCTTTTGGAATAGGAATTTTCTATTTTCTGCCTGTCCCAACATTGGATTTTGGTAGCACATAACTTGTCTGGTTTCACCCATTCACACTGAGAAGAATTTTGCCTCAAGATGAATCATACCTAGAACCTCATCCATATTTGATATAGATGATATTTAGATGAGACTTTGGACTTTAGAGTTGGAACAAGTTAAGATTTGGGGGGATTTGGGGGTGGAGTGAATGTAGTTTGCACATGAGAAAAATATTATTTTTAGAGTCCAGGGGCAGAATCCTATGGATTAAATGTGTCTCTCCAAAATTCCTGTGTTAAACTTAAACCCCAGTGTTATGGTAATCAGAGACAAGGACTTTGGGAGAGAATTAGGTTTAGATAAATTCATGAGGGAGGGGACTTCATTTTGAGATTAGTACACTTATCAGAAGAGACATCTGACTATAATTTGGGTGCTCACGCTTCTGGCTCCCTCTCACCCTCTCTCTTCCATGTGAGGACACACAGAGAATGCAGTCAGCTAAGCCCGAAGGAAAGACCTCACCAGAATCCAGCCATGATGGCACCCTGATTGCACACTTCCAGCCTCCACAACTATAAGAAGTAAGTTTCTGTTGTTTACCGTATATGCTGGCCAGTCTATGTATTTTAATATGGCGGCCCAAGCAGACAGACACATAACTAGGAAATGGTAATGTTGGGATTTGAACCCATAAGTCTAATTTGAGGACTTTCCCCCATGATTATATTACACTTTCAATAAAATATTTGTCCCTAAAAGATCTCTAGACAGTTAGCTTTATCCTTAAAATATGTTTCAGTCTTTCACAATCCCCTGACAACAATGGGATAGATAAAAATATGACTTGACTGACGTTTCCAGGTGCTTGGATTTATTCTTCATTCTTAAAATGTCTTTGAACGGAGGGACAGAAATTTCTCCATTCCTCCCTTCATGAAGATGTTTAGACAGGCCACCAAGGGAAGGAGCAACTGAATCTCTCATTTCTACATGACTTGACCATGTCATCAACACCAGTGCTGAAATGAAGTTTCACCAGATGCAGCCTGGTCCCCAAAGGGCTTCACAACCACAGCATCTCCAGAGGGCCCATCAATGACACACACTCCAAGCAGTTCATCAGACCACTGTGTGCTAACCTTCTGTGGTCTGGTAAAAATGGAGCACTTGATAAAAACACAAACATATTTTTAGTACCAACATAGGCACTAAAGGTAAATGCAACAGCATTTCCGGTCTTTAGCTGGTCTTTACATACAATGTATCAAGTTCACATGTAGTTTGAGATCAGTTTTGATTCTTGGTAAAGACTTACTGATTGGTTATAGAGTAGAGTGACATGAGTGGAAGGAAGGGTCCCAAGGATGTTTGCTTATGGATATCTTAGAGCTTGATTATGGGAAATGCTAGTGGTGGATAGTTGGAAGAAAGGCTGGCAGGGACAAGGGGCCCCACTCTAAGAGGAAACCACTCGTAAGAGGATTTTACACCATCCTGGAAGGAGCTCTCCACCCTTTTCCAAATGTGATAGATGATAAAATTTGATTGGATGACTGGGGCATAGAAGGTTAATCAGATTAAAATAGTCCCCCCACAAGCCCATAAAAACCCCTAGACTTAGAACTCCAGTTTGGCAAACCTCTCAGGTCCCTATCCTCTGGGAGCTTCGTACTCTAATCTTACTATAGCTCAATAAACTTTGCTGACTACCGCTCTATCTCTTCATTCTTTGAAGAAGCATGACCAAGGACATGTGGAGACTCAAGGAACAATTCCTGTAACACTAAGAGGTAAACCCAAGCTAAGAAGCTCCTCTTGTAGATGTCGGGTTTAGTATTTTGTGGAAACATAGGCAAAGGGCCATGATGAAAAAAGCGTGGGGACAAGAGACCCTTAATGTGTGGAGTCCACCACACTTAAACTTATCTCCAGTCAAGGAGGTTCATCATAGAGCTACAAAATACAGATAACACAACATACTACAACTAGAGCTATCAACCATGTAATTATCATGAGTCCGAAACCAAAACATGACATCACTGTCCTGCTTAAAGCCTTTCAGTCCCTCCCACTAGATGAAGAAAACGTTGAAAAGCCCTGACCTGACCTGCAGTGATTGTCTTGTGCACATTCCATTACCCTAATCTAATGCCTTCTCTTCTTTTCTAGCTTCTTTCCCTCATACCAATCTCCCCTTGGTTCCTGGAGTATGTCTGTCATTTTTTGCCCTGTAGCCTTGACATGGGAAGGGCTTCTTTCAGACAGTACTGCTCCTCCTCTTGACGTTGGCTTAGTCTTACCCTTCTTGGTATTATTACTTCTCCAACCCAAGTCTCACTCCCTGGTTTGATGTTGTTTTTGCTCTCATAACTTCCTTAGCACTCATACATTATGAAATTACTTTGTCTGTCATCTACCTAGACAAGGCCCATGAGCACTGGGACCATGTCTGTGTTCCATCACCTTATATGTGCCTAGAATTTGGGAGGTATTTAGTAAGTATTTGTTGAATGAATGAATGAGTTTAAATTCTTTGTGACAAGTGCTGAGCTGTCCCTGTCGATGCCAAGATGTTGCAGTTGCTTAATGCAGAAGTCAAAGGATCCTGGAGAACTAGCACTGCCTGACTTGTCCTGTGGCCAACCTCTTTGTGACACTTTGGCAAAGATAAAGATGAAGGGTGTTGCCACCAAGGCCCATAGCATGTATCTCTGTGAGGGTAGAGTGGGTGCACCTGGAGGCTGAGTACAAGCCTGCATTTCACATGTACCCACCCCCCCAACTGCTTCAGTCCACAGAGGGATGCTTTCTGGTTGGTCTGCCAAGAGCAGGGAGCCTTGGATAATTCACACAAAGATGCAGTAGGGGCTATCCAGGACCCTGTAAATAATTAAAGAGAGTACAGACCTCCAAGCTGGTGATGACCAGAAAGAATTTGAGTCTCAGGCCTTACACATCATGTAAACCTGAGCCAACCCATTGGACCTCTGAGGCATCCTTGGGATCATAGAAGGGCATTAGCCATAGCCAACGCTACAGTCTCCTTCAAGAACAGGAATCAGTGGCACTTAGGCAATATCTGCCTAAGAAGGGACGTACTGGTCACTTTAATGCAGTTTGACTTTAATTTGGAGAGAAAAGCAAACACCAGGGGAACCAGAAAAATAAGGGAAAGCAGAATAACCTTGTCCCTTTTCTTTATCAAAACCAGCATTCCCATGGGAAAGAGTGGCTTCCATTTCTGGTCAGAGCAGCAGCTTTATAAGTTTATGTCCACTTCCTTCCCTGTCAGTTCCATGCAGACTGTCACCAAAGAATCCCTTGAGAAATGCTGGAGCCCTAATTCTTTCATTCTCCTTTTCCCACGAAATGCAGATAGACCTGAGTAAAATGAGATAGCACATGCAAGTTGTTTTATGAATTTGTAGACTCATGACAGACTTTAAGTAATCTGCCCTAAGGGAAAACTAAGCGGATGGAGAAATTGAAGATGATATTGCCATTCTCTTTAGTAGAAGGATCCCTGTCCTGTCCCTTTAATTTTATAACTAGCATACTGTGGAAGTCAGATCAGTAGCTCCCTTTTACAGATGGTCTATTGCATTTGCTATTAACATTACAACCTGTTCCCTTTTCTCTCCCTTCCAGCAGCAGCCAGAACATTGACCAAAGGCTCTTGGAAGAAGAAACACATTCAAGGCCATTAGTCTGTGGTCACATGTGTGTTCAGGCCTCCAACTCGCACTCACTCTATCCTGACAAGTACAGAAGGTGAAAACATTGCTAGACAGTCTGTTTCTAAGCGGTATCAACCTGTTGCTGAAAGATTTATCATCAGGGAACTGTGAGGTAGGAGAAAGCCTTTACTTGAACCAAAATTGGTCATTCAGAGTTCATACTGTAACTTGATCATTTATTTATATTTTATGCACCTTCCGTCAAGGAGAAGAGAGGATGCATGTGGGACCATTACCTCACTGAATGTGATGTGCTCAAGCGACTATCTCATTGGACAGTGTTATAGAGACTCCATTGTGCAACTCATGTGAATATTTCTTTTAACCCTTTGGGTTCTGTGTGATCTCCAGTGAGCAGGGCAAAGTGAGGTTTTGTCTTCTCTATTCACCGTCCACTACAGATGGTATCATGGAATATGGCTACTGCTTCTAGCAGACATGTATCCCATACACATCCTATACATATCTCCCACTACCCACTCATGAAAAGGAATATGGCTGGGGAGAGGTGACAAGTGGCCTGGAAATATCTAAGAATGTACTATAGCAAAGAAGACTCTTATAAATATTAATTGCCTGTGTTCATGAGATGTTCAGTGACATGACACATATCAATGTCCAGAAAAAGAAGTCACATCTTGGCACTGCTCTAAAAATCAAAGTAACACCTTTGTACACAAGGCTTTACCCCTGCCAGAAAGTGCTTATTCAATTTACTCACTTAATCTATAATTTATCTATTCTTCAGAGATAAAGCAATGGAAGTCTAAGGGATGATTTGCCCAAAATCTTAGTCCAGAACTGGGATCCAAAACCACCTCAAGATCAGATATATGAACCCACATTTGAACTACCCAACACTTACCCTCAGCCAGCAGACCCATAGTCACGATTGGTTCACATATGAAGGGGTACCTGATGATCTTGGGTTGGCCATTCAGACTGGAACAAGGTAACAGAGACATGAGCCTCTATGGAGCTTAGTTAAGTGGAGCCATAAGAGGAAAGCCCATAACCTCTTGTTGCTGAACTCATAGAAGTTACTTTTTTTCTACCTCTCCAAGACTTATTTGGGGTTCTCCAAAATCTTCCCTTTCTTACTTAAGATAATATGAAAGATATGAGATCTGGTTCATTCAACACACATTCTCAGTCAAGTTCTTCCTTGCCTTCCTCTTGTCCTTGCATTTAAGGGTGGCTATACAATACAGTTCTGGCCAAGGAGACAAAGGCACAATTCTTGGGCTTGATTATGGGCTCAAAAATAAAAAAGGAGAGATGTGCCTTTCCCATTTCTTGCTGACTGGAAAGCAGATGTTGTGCCTGAAAGGGCAGAAGCCATCTGGAAAACACTTTTTTAAAAAAGGAAAAGATCACTGAAATCGGCTATCAGCCCTGAACAGTCTACCTCTAGACTTTGTAACATACATAAAAAGAAAGATGCAGCTATTGGTTTAAGCCTCTGTGAGTTGAGTATTCTGATATTTCCAAACAGAAGATGCAGCTTCTTAAGCTTAGAATTAGTAGAATATTGCACTCCTTTGAAGGATATGAAATTAACTTAAATGATAACATCTCATTTGTGATGGGGGCGCCTAAGAAAGCCATCTACACAGAGAGATCCAGAGGACGACACTGTACATGTAAGAAGGATGGTCCTTGATAAGCCCACTTCTAAAGCTTCCATCCTTTACAGATTGGAACTGGATGAAGGTATCCTGGTCAGGCTTTTTTAGGTTATTTGAAGGAAAATGTATAGGAAACCTTGGGTAAAAATGGTTATTGCAAAGATAGAAGAAATGTAGAATAATCTGGAATGTTGACCAGACACCATAGCAGTTCAGGTTCCATTTATTACTAATCATCCACTTACTAATTATGCAACAGATGTTTATGGACACCAGTAATAATGCCAAGTACACATATTCCATGGTAAATATGATTTATCTGCTTTCAGAAAACTATAATATGGATCTCAAGGCACATGATTCAGTAAGCATTTCTAAAGTTGATGAACGTCTGGATAATTGGGCTATGCATAAGTTTCACAGAAAAATGAAAAGTAGCTCAGCATAACTAAGAACAAATAATAATAATATTCTGCTCTGTTGTTGTTCACCTAGCATTTGTGCTTTCCCAAGAAAAGAGCTGAGAGGACTGGGCTGAGACCAGTCAGGGTGAAATACTGCTCTTGGACACATTTGACAGGTCATCTCAAAAAGTGATTGGATTTCCTCCTGCCTAGTCATAGTGGCTGTTGCTGGAGTGTTTTTATGACTCTGTTAGTCTGCTTAGGCTGCAATGACAAAATACCACAGACCATGTGGCTTCCACAACAGAAATGTATTTTCTCACAGTTTTGAAGTCTAGAAGTCCCAGGTCAGGGTCTGGCATGGTTGGTTGCTGGTGAGAACTCCCTTTCTGGATTGTAGACAGCTGCCTCCTTGCTATATTTTCACACAGTGGAAAGAGAAAGCTTGGATGTCTTTCTTCTTTTAAAGGTACCAGTCCTATCAGATTCAGGCCCCATCTTTAGGACCTCATTTAACATTCATCACCTCCTCCCAGGCCCCATCTCCAAGTGCAGTCACACTGGGGGTGAAGAGCTGCAATATATGAATTTTGGAGAGGGGAGGGACACGAACTTCTATCCATAAGAATGCCTGATTTTGCCTGCCTGGAGAATACTCTTTATGAGCCCTACCACATGATCAAGAAGAAAATCAGGGACATTTTCTTTCTAATTTAGCTCTTTAAACACTGTGGATTTTCCATTAAACATTCTAGTAGAATAGGATGTGCTTCCCTGGCACAAGGACAAAAATAGTACACCTGGGGGGTATAGTAGTCAGGATCTCCCTCTGCAGAAGCCCAGCTCATTCATTTCAAGGAGACACTGTCTTTGGCCAACAGATCAGTTTCTAGTGCCAGGAAACCCATGGGGGAACCAAGGAGAGCCACTACGGGGGGAAAAAGGAGGGGCTATAGGTGGGATATAAAATGCTGCCTGGGGTCTAAACTTGGGTCTCAACACACATAAGTAAAAACAGGGATTTTTCGGGTGACTCTCAAATTGAGGTCAGGGTCAGATATTTGCATTCTCATTTAACAGAAAAAGAGAATACGCCAAAGGCATAGGAAGAGCTTATGATAAAAACAGAGTTTTCCCTGCCTAAAACCACTGGACCCAGCCACTATCAAAATCCATGAATGGCAGTCCTGTCCTATAGGAGACCTTGATCTAAGGACAAATCTTTTCTATCTTTTTTAACCCTCTGATGGTTCAGTCTTGCTTCTAACAGTGTGAGCTACTGCTCAAGGGTCCTCTCCCAAAGTTTTCCTATGTCTTAAAGACAACATACCTGAAAAAAAGAGGCTGAAACTTTCAACATCAAAATTCAGATTGGCATAAGCCAAGAGCCCCCAGGGAAGGATATATAAAAAGTCAGAATTGCATGTTTCCACATCTGTTTTCAATGAAACTTATGTCAAATAATTGTATTCTTTGACAAAAGAAATCCAAAGAATTACTTAGTTTTTTTCAGAATGTGTTGAAATGTCATTAAAATTCACCTACTAACACACACATACAGCATTCCACCTGTCCATAGTGTTAGATCAAATAAGAAGACGGGTCCTGGGCCCCCTGAATAGGAAGAGACTTGACTTGCAGCAGAAGGGGAGAGATGATGCTATGCTTATTAGCATTTCTGTTTCCCACCAACCTGGGGCATGTGATCTGTTCTTAGCTTGAAACCAAACAGAAAATGGCTCTGCTACAATACCCTAGATGTTAATGCAAAAGAGACATATCCCTGGAAAAGAACACCAACATGGGTCTGAGTACTCAAATGTAGAGAAGTCATTCCTGCTAGCAAGTCAACAACAATAGTCATTTTACAGAACACAATTGAGAAAGCAAACGTACAAGAGTTAAGTTTCTAGGGACACCTGGGTGGCTCAGTTGGTTAAGCAGCTGCCTTTGGCTCAGGTCATGATCCCAGGGTTCTGGGATCGAGTCCCACATCGGGCTCCTTGCTCGGCAGGGAGCCTGCTTCTCCCTCTGCCTCTGCTGCTCCCCTCCCTACTGCTCATGCTCTCTGTCACCCACTCTCTCTCAAATAAATAAATAAATAAATAAAATCTTTAAAAAAAAAAAGAGTAAGTTTCTAAAAGATGATTTGTTAACATGTATGGAAAGTCTGTACAGTGCAAACACTTTGGTTAAGTATTTTCAGTCCTTGGAATTTACCCAAAGGTTATTTAAAAATGTATAGGCAAAATATGTATTATTAGGAGAGAGCTCTTCCGGGTTCTTTTGTGCTCCTACACATCCTGCTGTGTATGCCAAGAAGGCAACATCTATACCATTCTACCCAGGGCATTTCTCAGGCTTATGCTTAAGTCAGGTGACCTTAAGGTCACATCTCCTGGGGCAAAAAGCAGGCTTTCTTACTGCTTTCGTAGAAGCAAATTCCCTAAACTTGATGTGTGTAGAGTTTCCATCTGGGCCCATGGAATCGCTGCTGCGGCTTTTAGGGGCTAGGAGAACCAGTGCACAGCTGATGCCCAGAAATTTTGTGTCTGTGCCAGCATCTATAACATAGTACTTGGCTTGTTTCTGAGCTGGCAAGTAGGACAAAATCAATCCCAAACCTGAAACATAAAGCAGCATTGTTTAGTAAAAATAATGACACTAAATGGCCTCCAAAGAGAATTGATTAATTATACTACAAACATGCAAAAAATATGGTCCAGACATTTAAAACTACTTCAGTTTGTATCTTTGTTGACATGGAGATAATATAACAGTGTATTTTTGAGTAAAGAAAAGTGGGTAACTAAGAAATATGCATAGAAGATCCACCTTTATATACCTCTGTGGATTATTTAGGGTTTTTCTCTCAAGTTGTATGTGTTCTTACAGCTTTTGATAATATTTTGGGTGTTAACCCCTTATCAGATAATGTGATTTGCAAATATTCTCTCCCATTCTGGAGGTTGCCTTTTCATTTTATTGACAATTTCCTTTGTTGTACAGAGGCTTTGATGCTTATGGCAGCATTATTTACAATAACTAAGATATGGAAAGAAATTGAGTGTCATTCAGTGGATTAATGGATAAAGAAGATGTAGTATAGGTATACAATGAAGAATTATTCAACAGTGTGAAAGGAAATCCTGCTAGTTGAGACAACATGGACAGACTTTGAGGGCATCATATGAAGTAAAATAAACCAGGCAGAGAAAGACAGATACTTCACAGATACTTCATGGTATCACTCACATATGGAATCTTGAAAAAAAAAGAAAAAAAAAAAGAAAAGAAAAAAAGTTAAAAGAAACAGAGACTAGAGAGTAAAAAAGTTGTTGCCAGGAGCTTAGGGTGAGGGTGGGGGAGAAATGGGGGGGTTGGTAAAGAGTACAAATATTTAGCTGTAAGATGAATAAGGCCTAAGGATTAATGTAAAATGATGAATACAGTTGATAACTTTGTATTGTATAATTGAAAATATCTTACACTTTTATATATTGATTACACCTCAACAAAGCTGAAATTTCACAAAAAGACAATCTGTCCTATCTATGAGTTATACCATGATTTATACCAGAAGTCTGAGGCTGGCCTTCAATCTCACTGTTTCATCTCTACATATATGCTTTTCGAAATCTCTTAGGTCCCTCCCTTCCAGTTCATCTGACTGCTCTGGCCTGAATCTCGGTCTTCCCCATTATTTTCCTGGATTTCTCCATAATATTTGAACTGGTTTGTCTCTATTTCACAACTCTCTGGACTATCTGTAACTACTGACGTGATTAAAACAACACATCCTTTACCTCAAATGCTTCCATATCTCCCAAATACCAACAAAATGGTCTGGCAGGCCAGGCCCACAGTAATTAACACCAGCTGTCTCACCACACTTCCTTCTTGTCCTCTGTGCCCAGGTCTGTGCCCAGACTCATTTATTGGGGTAAGAAACCCCTTTCTTACAGAATGCCCTCACTTCAACCCTGTCAGGCAAATGCTTGTTTGAGGATACTGCTTTTGCAGGAATTGTGTCATAACCACATCCCCCAGTTGAATTCCCTCCTTGGAGTCCCAAATAGATCACATGCAAATTCATCAAAGTGTTTACCATCCTTTGCCTTTATTTTTTTCATGCCATTCTTTCCCATTGGCTTGTGAGCTCTTTGAGGGAAGGAGTAGATCTTAATTATATTTATATTATCAACATCTAGTCCTATTCTTGACACAAAAGAGAGTATCTATGCATAAAATAAAAAGTGCAGTTAAAACGTAAGAGTCTGAGTTTGGTCATACCCAGAAAACCTTTATTCTGAAAGATCCAAGTTAAGAACCCCTACTGACAGACTCTGAATGTGTTGCTATCAATATTCTGTTGCCCCAAAAGGAATAAAATGGGTGATTCTCACTTGCAAAGAATGTTGCTTTGGAAACAGGTGTTTCTGTCTGCCACAGGGCGGCCCCTCTGCTGCCATTGGCGAGAGAACACCTTGGGAATGTCCACATACCTGGGAGGAGAGCCAGCAGGATGAACTTACACTGTAATAACGTATGCTGTGTGCTTTATACGATAGTCATAGGGAACTGAGTGTACTAAATACTCTAAGCTTTTTTCCTATAATTTATTAAGAAAAACATTCAAGAACAGAAACAAACGTGAATTTGGGAAAATCAAAGCAGTTGTAGAAAAAGCAAATAAAATCCTTAGACATGACTGACCTCATAGGATGCGGAACTGAATCTGGATATCAGGTTTCTATATTCCATTTATTTGCTTTTAAAGATTTTATTTATTTATTTGTAAGAAGGAGAGAATGTGAAAGAAAGAGAGATCATGAACAGGGGTAGGGGCAGAAGGAGAAGCAGGCTCCCTGCTTAGTAGGGAGCCTGATGTGGGGCTGGATCCCAGGACCCCAGGATCATGACCTGAGCCGAAGGCAGATGCTTAACCGACTGAGCCACCCAGGCATTCTCTGTATTCCATTTAAAATGTCTCACTTGGAATAGGACTCTAAAAGATAGATCAAATGTAAACTCAGAATTTTCTTTACTTCTGTATGAACCTTATATTAAACAGGGCATAATTAAGTTTTTCCCACAAGGTCAAAATGTCGAGACAGACGCTGTAACAGGATAGGATTTGATAAGCCCTTTCTAATATGAAGATTTTTGCCAAGAAATGCTCTGGAACAATCAGTGACAGAGGAGTTTACAGAGCTATCTTTTAAATTGCAAGCAGGACAGCTATCCTGTCATTAAAGCTTCTTTATCCTCCCTCCTGATACTTGGCACCATGTGTTGGCCTCACTCAGTTGGCTAGAGAAGGAGCTAGAATAAAAGCATAACTTAGGGTCTTCTGGAAGGTACTGGGTCTCGGGAGCTCACCCAGCATCCACATAGCTAGAAGCAGGACTTCTGAACACTTCATATCACAGGGGCTCAAGCGGAAGGCTCTGAACTGGACTAAGCCTGTAGGTAAGAGCAGCCAACACTCAGAATAAGAGTCACCGTATATCCTGGAGTAAGTCTACCCCAGACCTCCATAAATGTAGCAACAGTTTTCTTGTTGTTTGAGGCTTTGCTTCAGAGAATTCTTTGCTCCTCTTGTTTTTTTATTCTTTTTTTTTTCAACAATGTATACATTACTCAGTGCTCATCAAGATAAGTGTACTCTCTTCTTTACCTAGTACACCAATCCCCCCCACACCCTCTAGCAACCACCAGTTTGTTCTCTGTATTTGAGAGTCTGGTTCTTTTGTTTGGCTCTTTTCCTTTATTTTATTGTTGTTGTTCTTTGTTTTGTTTCTTAAATTTCACATATGACTAAAATCATATGGTATTTGTCTTTCTCTGACTTAGTTCGCTTATCATCATACCCTCTAGCTTCTTTGATATTGCTGCAGATGGCAATATCTCATTCTTTCTTATGTCTGGGTAATGTTTCTTTTTATTTTTTTAAAATAATTTATTTATTTGCTTATGAGAGAGAATGAGTGGTGGGGAGCCGCAGAGGGAGAGAGGTAGAAGCAGACTTCTTGCTGAGCAGGGAGCCTGATGTGGGACTCCATCCCATCACCTTGTGATCATAACCCGAGCCAAAGGCAGATCCTTAACCAACTGAGCCACCCAGAGGCACCTGGGTGGGTAATATTTCATTATATATTGTATATTTATGTATTATATATAAATATGCAAATAATATATTATATTATATATATATATTTCTCACATCTTCTTTATCCGTTTAGCCATTTACTTTATCCATTTAACTGAAGATTAACTAAATTTAATCTTTATCCATTTAACTTAAATGGATAACTTCTTTACCCATTTAACTTTATCATAACATCTTTATCCATTTAACTATCCGTGGACACTTGGGATGCTTCCATATCCTGGACACGGTAAACAATAGTGTAATAAACATAAAGGTGTATATATCTTTTTGCAATTCATGGTTTCATTTTCTTTGGACAAATACCCAGTACTGGGTTTACTGGATCATATGATATTTCATTTTTAATTTTTTGAGGAAACTCCATACTGTTTTCCACAGCGGCCAAACCAATTTTTATTCCCAACAAGAGTGCATGAGGGTTAATTTTTCTCTACATCCTTGCCAACACTTTTTATTTCTTGTATTTTTTTTATTTTAGCCATTCTGAAAGATGTAAAATGGTATCTTATTGTAGTTTTGATTTGCATTTCCCTGATGATTAGTGATGTTGAGCATCTTTTCATGTATCTGTTGGCCATAGGGTGTCCTCTTTAGAAAAATGTCTTTGCAGGTCCTCTGTCCATTTTTTAGTCATATTATTTGGGGACTTTTGGTGTTGAGTTACAAACGTTCTTTACATATTTTGGATGTTAACCCCTTATTGAATATAAGATTTACAGGTATCTCTCCCATTCATAGGTTTCTTTTGATTATTCCATCTTGGCTATTTAATCATTAAGCCCTATGTCATCTTCATACCCTTAGGCAACCCAGACTTTTTGTCTTGTGGTCAGTATTACTTCTTTCCTGACAGTCCCAAGAGAAATTTGTTGTCTTATTTTGATGTCTCTTCTGGCACCAGAAGCTGACTTCCACCTCTGAACTGGTTGGATCAAGGTTCGAAACTAATGTGTGGACACCACACTACATCGGTTTCTCTGTTCCCCAGAGCTAGAACCATCCATCAAATTATATACACATTGGAAGCATAATCAACTGATCATGATTTACTATGCCCAACCCAGGTCTAAGTTGTTTAACCCTGATAATAAGATGAGGCTATCTTAAAACAGTTCTCACAGCTGACTAAGCAAATACAGTTCTATTATTTGAAGTCCTGGATATGGTTCAGTTTGTGACTTAGTCTATGGGTATTGTAAATGATTTGTTGGAAGAAAAAAGAGGGATTATTTCATAAATATTTCAGAGATGTCTAGATGCCTCATTTCATTCTTTCTGGTTTTACAGAAGTATATAAATAAGATTCAAATATATGGACAAAGGAAGGAATCTGTTCCAAACCTTATAGAATGGTAGAATGAGTATGCTTTTCATTTGGAAATTACCTTAGGTTCATGAAAGAAGAAAAGAAAAATGGGTGGGTTACATAGAAACTTATTACATATCATGTTATTAAAATTATGCCCTACAGGGGCACCTGGGTGGATCAGTCATTAAGCGTCTGCCTTTGGCTCAGGTAATGATCCCAGCATCCTGGGATCAAGGCCCACATCAGGCTCCCTGCTTGGTGCAAAACCTGCTTCTTCCTCTCCCATTCCCCCTGCCTGTGTTCTGTGTGTGTGTGTGTGTGTGTGTGTGTGTGTGTGCCAAATAAATAAATAAAATCTTTAAAAATGAATGAATAAATAAATAAAATTTGCCCTACAGATTGGAAATGTTCATCATGTTTAGTTTTTCTTCATTGTTTTCAGTATTGGGCTCTATATTAGGGAAGAAATAGTGAAAGAGTGACTTTTTGTGGTTATTGTATGCATTTCTATATGAGAAATCACTGTTTTATTTCCAGAAATTCCCAAAATTTGAAAAAGGACATTCAAAGCTACTTAGCCAGAATTTAAACAAGTACCTCATCAACATCATTTTGATTGAGGGTGGGAGTGTGTGAGATTGGGAAATGGGGAGGAGGTTATTTTATTTTAATTACTTGGGTGTGGGAGGATCTGGTTATCAGTTTCCTAAGATATGCATTCTCTGCTGAGGGGTTCTGTGCTCGTCTTAGTCATTAAATCAAGATTTTGTGATTCTCTCATAACTTACACATGAACTTAGTGACTTACAATAACACTTCATGATCCAATCTCAACTTGCTCTTTTCCAGCTGTAACAAGGATAACATCCCTGCCCCCAGGAGCCTAGCAGCACCTTTCCCACGCCAGTGAGATTATAGACTGGCCCATTCAGAAGCAGCAGCTATTGGGCAGTACAGGATTCTGTAGTAATGGGAGAGAAAGCACAGGGCATGTCAGTTCTCACCCCATCTGGGCAACAAAAGGGATCTTCTGAGTAATTCCTAGGTTGTGCTTTGTAGATAATGAATCTAGAGAAGGATGTGTATGGTTCTGGCCAGGGTCATGTGCTGATAATCATCAAATTTACAAAAGATGGAAGAAATATGGTGGATGCACATGTATATCTCTCTGAGTAGGGGACAGGGAGCTAACTTAAACATCTCTGGCCTAGTGAAACAACCTCTGGGACAGTTACATGCTTCCTCTCCAAGCTCTTTCAACCAAACTATGAATCTTTTCCAACATGGCAAACTACTGCTCTATATTAAGGCAAGATTTTAAACATCCCTCAATAGAGTTATTAACTTCTGAAGAGGCAAAAGACGACAATCCATAACTAGAAAGGAAATATTGCTATCATAAGACCACTAATATATGTTTAGAGGATGATGCAAAACAGGTTTATTAGTTTTCAGTTCTCCCATTATTGTAGAATCTTTCTCGAGAGTCCTCTCTTTCCTGGCCTCTCTTATTTATCTTATTTATCTTATATATCTTATTTATGTCCTGCTTCCCTCCACCCAGAACCCTGGTTCCCAACCAGTTGACCCATTTAGCTTCACCACTTCTGGAAACTATATCGAATCTATAGAGTCTTATTTATCCTTGGAAGTAGCTTTACGTTCTCCATAATTAAAATACACATGGAAAAACTTTGATAATATTATTCCCTTCTTATTGCATAGCCTTGATCTTCTGTGCAAAAACAACCTGATCTCTATTCTCTGATTAATCTAAAAAAGAAAGCTACTGACTGAGAGATGGATGGAGAAGAAAAGAAAAGAGTTGTAGGGGAAAGACAACAGGTCTTTGTCTTGTGGTATTTGAAATCAGACCATTACCATGACTAAATTCTCACAATATTTTGGATTTTCAACCAACTATCTTCTTTCAGTCAATGGTATCTACAAATTAGTGAAGTTCAGCTAATGTAAATAACTTTTGTTTTTATTTGCCATTACCCATTTTTAGATGAAGGATTCAATCTCTGGTCGTAGCTGTATAGGTTGATTATCAGCTTTTCCAAAAGGGGCTAAATTATCTTTCAGAAACAGAATTGACAAATTCTTGGAACTTCAGAAATAGAATTGACAAATTCTTGGAACTGAAACCAAAAAAACACAAAAGTATTTATTTTGTTCATTTGTTTTAGTGTGAATATATAATACTTTAAAAGAAACACCATATGCAACCCAATTAATATGATTCATAGAGTTGTCATTAGAAATTAGCCAATAATCATGCTGAAGTGAAAAATTTTTATTTAGAAAATTATCAAATATTGTTCTTTTTTCCTGTTATTATTAACTTTCTGCCTCTTTTCTCAGATTAATTGATGGTGGTAGAACTAAAACAAATGAATTAAAGAAGAAAGAAAAGAAAAAGAAAAGAAGGGAGGATGATAAAAGAGTGTAAATATACAGGCCATATGAGGTTACACAGTTGAAAACATCATTAAATTTGGTTCTAAGGCTTCTGGCAGCCCAAGCAAAATAAGGTAGATATGAACCATTACACTGTTCTTATTATTAGATAAGAAGAAGCACACTAGTTCCTCAGGAAAGCAAATATATTTTTCTTGTATTAATTTCTCAAGGAAATCACACTGATGGGACCTCATACAGGAAACACTGAGTGATGTCACACACAATATTCAACTGGAGTTCTTCAGGCAAGTACACCATGCAGAGCACCCCTTAAAAATCAAGGGCACAAAATTAAAATGCAAATTTAGCCAAATTTTAAGTCCAAATATAAAACTTTCTGTGAGTCCAACTCGACTGGCAGCATGAATGGAGTACTTAACTTTTAGACAACTTTTTGGTGGAGGCTGGTAAAAGACACTTTAATTGCTGCCTTTAAGCCATGGAAGGCCAGTGGTATGATGAAATGGTTGAATGCAGATCAATTATTCCCAGCCAGAGAGACTCAGCCACAACACAAGGATGTATCCCAACCAAGCTACAGGTTAGCAGTGGTTACAGTCTTCATTGATGGCTCTCCCTCCTCCCCTCAGACCTGTTTGTTTGTTTCTTTTCTTTTTTTTTTTTTTTAATTTTTAATTTTATTTTTACCTGGAGGTAAATACAGGCACAAATTCTAACAAAAAGTTACTTAGCATATAAAGAATTGAAAATACATCTTCTGCAAACAAAGAAGACTATACCCTTGGGGGGCCTACCCAGCTGGGATCATTCCCATGGAGTTGCACAGACTGAGACTGAAGCAGCTCTAGGGGACAAAGCATCCTCACTCAGTGTTGCAAACATCTGACTGTTTCCATAATGTGAGTTTTGTGATGTGGTGTGACTAGGTCCCATCCAGAGGAAGCCAAGTGCCAATGGCATTTGAGGCCCTTTCTTAGACTGTGCTTTCCTGAAATCTTCTCCAGAATCTGGGTCTCAGAACCAGCCCTCTTACTGATCAGCATAGTCAACACAGATGTCCCTACAAAGATTGCGTGTACTTCTGTTTTCAGGATATAATGTAACATTTAAAATTAAGTTTAAATTTTAAGTTCCTTTCTGTTTCCTCTCATATACTGTCCTTTTTACCTCAATGGGGTTCTCTTTCTACACAGAAAGACCCTCCTGACCAGGAACTAGATGGACAAGGTTCATGATTATTCAAACACAGAGAGACAAATCTTTTTTTAGTTTATAAATGATTCTTTGGAAGGAAATACAGATGTCCTTCTTGAGAGGAGGTTAATAAGACATTTTATCATCAGGACACCTGGGTGGCTCAGTTAGTTAACTATCTGCCTTCAGCTTAGGTCATGATCCCAGGATCTTGGGATCGAGTCCCATGTCAGGCTCCTTGCTCAAGAGGGAACCTGCTTGTCCCTCTGCCTACTGTTCCCCCTGCTTGTGCTCTCTCTCTCTCCCTCATAAATAAGTAAACAAACAAATAAACAAATAAAATCTTTAAAAAAATTTCAGTATCTTCAAAAAATACAAAGAATACTATAAAGAATATGAAAACTTTTCCGAAAACTCCTAATACCATTTGTTCAATTCAGTATTCAGTGGGCTGAGAGACATCACTTCTAGAATTAAAGTGAAGGAAAAACAGTTGTTTTTGACAAGTCCAAGATAGCCTTCCTGATGATGGTCCTAATCAGGCTAGATGAGCAAGTCAGCTTCATGCAAATGCATAATCTAAATTTGCATTTGACATCTTTTCAAAGGATCAAAATATTGAATAATATAAAATGTTGCTATGTTTGACCTATTTTTAACATATCTTGATGATTTGGAACTGTTTCTAGATCATCTAGATGTGTAAGCCCTGCCAGAATGAAAAGAATAAGTACATGCTGATAGTTGCATGTATAGTGAATAGGATATAGATCTATGTAATTATAACTGAAGTATTGGTTATGTAGGTAATATTTCTCCATATTTATCCCATAGAGGGCCATTTAACATTATTAAATTTTGAATGCAAATAAGTTTGGAAAGAAGTATTTCATTTCATTTAACACGCTCTTCTTAAGAAGAGCAATGCGAAAACATTCTTCCTAGTACAAATTGGCTCCAGGTAAGGCATGAAAACATGTCCTGCTGTTCAGGTTTCTGGAGAAAATTATTTTTATTCCCAAAAGCAGAAACAAAATTGATGTTAAAAAGCTATCTAATTGGAGTCTAATATCCAAGCAGACAATGCATTAGTTGCATTGGGAAGAATAAAAATCAGCGAACATCTTTATCTCTTTGGAAAGTGGATTTGGGATAGGATATATTCTTGTTCAGTGAGCTGAGGAGCTTGGTGACAGTCTCCACTTGGGCAGCCAACAATACTTTTACATCTGCCAAAAATACTTTCTTACTTCTGGGTACAAAAACCAAAATATTTGAAAATAAAATAAACATCATACATGCATGTGGGAATAATTCACATAATATTTAGGTAAATTTTGAAATGGTATAACTCAGAAGAGAAAACTTATTAAAGCACAGGCTGGAGTTGTACTGTTACCTTATTAACTGAAATTCCCAGGAAAGGTACAGTTGATGCTTAAAATATAGTCTTTTTGGTTTGGTCAGCTTCTTTGCCCTTATTCTAAGGGCAAGGTACTAGAAAAACACTCATCTCCAGATGATACACCTGGAAACCAGCCTAAAAGAGAGATACATAGATTTGAAAATAAACAGGCTGAAGCTGATTAGGATAGAAAAGTTTCCATAAACTGATCCACAGCACTCCTATCTAACAAGCATATTGAATTCTGCTGTATTCCTTATCAAAAGTCAACCTAGAGCCATTGTGTGATCAGTCCAGGAAAGGCCAAATAACCCACCTATTTCCCATTGAATTGCATACTATTTTCATGACATTGATGAGAACTTTTCAACTTAGAATTCTTTACTAGTACTGCCAGTGTGCTGCCTGTCTAGCCCAAACTCAGTATTTTATTGAGTTCATTGTTGTTATTACTCTTGTGTATGACTTATCTTTAAAAGGATCCCTTTAGTAGGAGTTGGGAATCTTGGGGAGCAGTCTATTGAACTATTGATATCACTCAATCTGAAACATATAGAGACACAGATTGTCCAGTTGAGGAAGAGGGGCAACAACCACCCGACCTCTGTTCTATCTCGGGTTTTTATTGCATTTGAAATAATTACAGAAAAACTGTGCTTTTCTGAGTTCTTCCCGCCCTCTTCAGCAATAAGAGGTGGAAGATAAAGTCCAACCTAGCAGAAGCCAAGGCCAGGGAGTGGAGTGACTGATAACAAAAAAGAAAAGAAACAGATGAGAGTTCTGGAAGCATCACAGAGTTTTCAAATATGGAGTCTTTGGTTATACTCCCCCATCCTTTTCGGAGGGCTGAGTCGGTTTTGTGTGTGAACCCATCTGCCTCAGAGCCTTCACTCAGAGAGTTCCAGTGTGTATATAGGAAGTTCAACCTTCAAAAGACAATTAACTTGGACTTGTTAAACTTTACTGCAGTTTGAAACCATTCAAGTTTATTCAAGTCTTTCTAAATGTATTGAATTCACTATGTAATTTAAAGTGACCTGCTATGGGTGGGGAAGGGGAGAATTTACATCCAGTTACTGTCAACCATGACAGTGGCTCATTATCTCTTCTGTGTTACACAGCATTTTCCCCCTTCATAAGAGAGTATCCTAATTTTTTAAGAATAAACATTTGACTTCAAAAATCCTTATGGTAATATTTTTCAGATATGTCTTTTCAGATAAGTTGTCATATCACCAGTAATATGTGGAGCTGCTGTTGAACACTCACTGCAACATACACACACACACACACACACACACACACACACACACATTATGTTTGTGGACTGATGCATTGAAGTTCTGGAAGAGAAGTAATGTGCTAAGAAATATAAAATGACATGTGATACCAAAGATTTTATTTTGAAAAAAAAAAAAAGAATATCTAGAGGCATGAGAAAGGTTGGAAGAAGAACAAGTGAAAAAAGACACTTCATACTTTACCAAATTGATATGTCATATATGTGTAATATTTCTCTTTAAAAGTATATTTTTAGTGCTACTAAGGTGCATGTGTCTAAATTTCCAACATCTTTTAGATTCATGGGACTTTTGAAAGTTTTTATAGTATCTGGAATACTTATATATTGTGCAAAATCTACTCTGGTTTTAAATGTTCTTGTCTGGACTTGGAAGCAAAATGGAGGATCCTTCTAATGGCACTAATGGGACTCTCTTTACAAATACTGTTGTCATTTATGTTCAACGACTGCTGCAAGAATAAACCTGTGTGGGAATGAAAGACTTAACATGAACATAAGATCTATATTTGTCAAGTCTCAGCTTCCAAAACAATTGCAGAGACCACTATGAGAAACAACTTTGAAGGCCAGAGTTCAAACGATGTGCTATGCCCTTTTGTGGGTAGTTGTTTTTTTCCACTTCACAAGGGGCTCAGAATCTAATGGTCATCATTGGCAGTTGGGCAATGTAGCATCAAAGGTTTCTGGGGAGCAGGGTTATTGCCAGATTTGACACTAAATCTGTTTGTGGGTTACATTCCAGTGCAAGTGACATGAATCATGGAATGATGGAGAAAGTCATCTATTAAATGTTGTTTTAGCAATCTGTCTTGCAGCCACTTTGGAATACAATCATGGGTGGCAAATTTTTTTTAAAAGAGATAGCTGTGCTGGTATTTTCCATTTGGCATTCAGCTACTTGTGCAATAACATGGTACATGAGAACCTCCAAGACATCCATAAAGTTTCTTTGTAGAAGCAAACCAGCCTAAGGGTATGTCTTGTGTTTTCCAAACACATAATGAGAGAGCATTAGTCATTTATTTGCTGTCTTCAAAATGGCAATGGGGGCTTTACTAGCTAAATGAGAGATGCAGTCATGCTGCATGGTGAATAGAATAAAGGCTCAACCATTCCTGCTGATGCTCTTTATGATTTCACCAAGAAACTGCTGTCTTAGTTTGAGGCTCTGAACAAGAAATAAGTGAAGGCTAAGGCAGAGTTGTAAACTGCGTACTTGGGCATTGACAACATCCCTCAAGACATACAGAGAGGTCTTTGGCAAAAAGTGGTAAACAGGCATTTAAGAAAGTCTTTCCGGTAATTAGTGGACCATTAAGCTAATTGAACAGAAAATTCAATGTCCACACATGACAAAGAATACAGGCTTTACATAATTAGTTTAGGAAAGTCATTAACAACATCAGAAACAATAACCAAAAAATAGCAACAATAACAAATTATGTGGAGGGGGTAGAATTTGATTTCCAGGGTTGCTGCATTATATTATTTAAAAAGTCTAATTTTCAACAAAAATATGAGACATGCAAAGAAATAAAGTATGGCTCATCCACAGGAATAGAAGTAGTCAATGGATCTTGTGAGGAAGCCCAGACATTGAACTTACTAGAAAAAGGCTTTTTTTAAAAAATTTTATTTATTTTTTTTAATTTCTTTTCAGTGTTCCAGAATTCATTCTTTAGGCACCACACCCAGTGCTCCATGTAATGCATGCCCTCCACAATACCCACCACCAGGCTCACCCAACCTCCCAAATCCCTCCCCTCCAAAACCCTCAGTTAGTTCCTCAGAGTCCACAGTTTCTCATGGTTCTTCTTCCTCTCCAATTTCCCCCAACTCCCTTCTCTTCTCCATCTCCCCATATCCTCTGTATTATTCCTTATGTTCCACAAATAAGCAAAACCATATGATAATTGACTCTATCTGCTTGACTTATTTCACTCAGCATAATCTCTTCCAGTCCCATCCATGTTGCTGCAAAAGTTGGGTATTCATCCTTTCTGATGGAGGCATAGAACTCCATAGTATATATGGACCAGATCTTCTTTATCCATTCCTCTGTTGAAGGCCATCTTGGTTCTTTCCACAGTTCGGCAACTGTGGCCATTGCTGCTATGAACACTGGGGTACCGATCATCCTTCTTTTCACTACGTCTGTATCTTTGGGGTAAATACCCAGTAGTACAATTGCAGGATCATAGGGAAGCTCTATTTTTAATTTCTTAAGGAATCTCCACACTGTTTTCCAAAGTGGCTGCACCCACTTGCATTCCCACCGACAGTGTAAGAGGACTCCCCTTTCTCCAAATCCTCTCCAACACATGTTGTTTACTCTCTTGTTAATATTGGCCATTCTAACTGGTGTAAGGTGATATCTCAATATGGTTTTGATTTGAATCTCCCTGATGGCTAGAAAAAGGCATTAAATAAGATAATTTAAACATGCCCTTAAGCTAAAAGAAACGATGTCTAAAAAAATAGAAATATGAGAATATATATTATATATATATATATAAAATCAATTGTAGAATATCAATGAAGATAGAAATTATAAAAATAACCAAATAGAAATTCTGGAATTGAAAAGTACAGTAATTGAGGGGTGCCTAGGTGACTCAGTGGCTTAAAGCCTCTGCCTTCAACTCAGGTCATGATCCTAGGGTCCTGGGATCAAGCCCTGCATTGGGCTCTCTGCTCAGTAGGGAGCGTGCTTACCCCTCTCTCTGTCTCTGCCTGCCTCTCTGCCTACTTGTGATCTTTGTCTGCCAAATAACTAAATAAAATAGAAAAGAAAAGTAATTGAAAGGAAAAAAATTACTAGAAGAGAGAAGCAGCAATTTGAGCCAGTAACAGGAAGAATTAACAAGCTTGAAGATAGTCTAGCTGAGATATCAAATCTGAAAGACAGAAAAAAGGAAAAATGAAGAGTCTCAGAGACCTATGTGATACCATCAAGAATACAAACATATGTATAATGGGAGTCTCAGAAGGAGAGAAGTGTAAGAATGGGACAGAAAGAATGTTTGAGCGGGGGAGGAGTCAAGATGGCGGAGAAGTAGCAGGCTGAGACTACTTCAGCTAACAGGAGATCAGTTAGATAGCTTATCTAAAGATTGCAAACACCTGCAAATCCATCAGCAGATCGAAGAGAAGAAGAACAGCAATTCTGGAAACAGAAAAACAACCACTTTCTGAAAGGAAGGACTGGCAGAGAAGTGAATCCAAAGCGACGGGAAGATAGACCCCGGGGAGAGGGGCCAGCACCCAGCAAGCGGCGGAGCAACGGAGCACAAAATCAGGACTTTTAAAAGTCTGTACCGCTGAGGGACATCGCTCCAGAGGCTAAACTGGAGCGAAGCCCACGCGGGGTCAGCGTGGCCTCAGGTCCCGCAGGGTCACAGAAGGATCGGGGGTGTCTGAGTGTCACAGAGCTTGCGGGTATTGGAACGGGAAAGCCGGCTACAGAGACAGAGCCGACAGTAAGCTCACAGCTCGGTGTTACCTTGAACCAGCCACAGGCTCAGTGAGCTCAGAGCGCGGCCGGAGGTCAGGCAGACGGGAGTAACTGGGCGCTGTTCTCTGAGGGCGCACTGAGGAGTGGGATCACGGGCTCTCGGCTCCTCTGGGCCAGAGACCAGGAGGCCGCCATTTGTATTCCCGTCCTCCAGAACTCTACGGAAAGCGCTCAGGGAACAAAAGCTCCTGAAAGCAAAGCCGAGCGGATTACTCAGCCCGGCCCCTGGTAAGGGTGGTGCAATTCCGCCTGGGGCAAAGACACTTGAGAATCACTACACCAGGCCCCTCCCCCAGAAGATCAACAAGAAATCCAGCCAAGACCAAGTTCACCTACCAAGGAGTGCGGTTTCAATACCAAGGAGAGCAGCAGAATTCCAGAGGAGGAGAAAGCAAAGCACAGAACTCATGGCTTTCTCCCTGTGATTTTATTTAGTCTTGCAGTTAATTTAATTTTTTTCTTTTTCATTTTTTTTTTCCTCGCCTTCTGGTAAAAATTTTTTTTTAACTTTCACCCTTTTCTTTTTTAAAGTTTTTTAACTAGTTTATCTAATATATATATTTTTTCTTTTTTATATTTTTCTTTATTTGTTTTCTTTTTTTTAAATTCTTTTTTTTTCTTTCTTCCTTTTTGAACCTCTTTTTATCCTCTTTCTCTCCCCTCACGATTTGGGATCTCTTCTGATTTGGTTAAAGCATATTTTCCTAGGGTAGTTGCCACCCTTTTAGTATTTTACTTTCTCCTTCATATACTCTTATCTGGTCAAAATGACAAGACGGAAAAATTCACCACAAAAAAAAGAACAAGAGGCAGTACCGAAGGCTAGGGACCTAATCAATACAGACATTGGTAATATGTCAGATCTAGAGTTCAGAATGACAATTCTCAAGGTTCTAGCCGGGCTGGAAAAAGGCATGGAAGATATTAGAGAAACCCTCTCGGGAGATATAAAAGCCCTTTCTGGAGAAATAAAAGAACTAAAATCTAACCAAGTTGAAATCAAAAAAGCTATTAATGAGGTGCAATCAAAAATGGAGGCTCTCACTGCTAGGATAAATGAGGCAGAAGAAAGAATTAGTGACATAGAAGACCAAATGACAGAGAATAAAGAAGCTGAGCAAAAGAGGGACAAACAGCTACTGGACCACGAGGGGAGAATCCGAGAGATAAGTGACACCATAAGACGAAACAACATTAGAATAATTGGGATTCCAGAAGAAGAAGAAAGAGAGAGGGGAGCAGAAGGTATACTGGAGAGAATTATTGGGGAGAATTTCCCCAATATGGCAAAGGGAACGAGCATCAAAATTCAGGAGGTTCAGAGAACGCACCTCAAAATCAATAAGAATAGGCCCACACCCCGTCACCTAATAGTAAAATTTACAAGTCTCAGTGACAAAGAGAAAATCCTGAAAGCAGCCCGGGAAAAGAAGTCTGTAACATACAATGGTAAAAATATTAGATTGGCAGCTGACTTATCCACAGAGACCTGGCAGGCCAGAAAGAGCTGGCATGATATTTTCAGAGCACTAAACGAGAAAAACATGCAGCCAAGAATACTATATCCAGCCAGGCTATCATTGAAAATAGAAGGAGAGATTAAAAGCTTCCAGGACAAACAAAAACTGAAAGAATTTGCAAACACCAAACCAGCTCTCCAGGAAATATTGAAAGGGGTCCTCTAAGCAAAGAGAGAGCCTACAAGTGGTAGATCAGTAAGGAACAGAGACCATATACAGTAACAGTCACCTTACAGGCAATACAATGGTTACCCTGAATGTTAATGGGCTAAATGCCCTTGTCAAAAGACACAGGGTATCAGAATGGATAAAAACACAAAACCCATCTATATGTTGCCTCCAAGAAACTCATTTTAAGCCCGAAGACACCTCCAGATTTAAAGTGAGGGGGTGGAAAAGAATTTACCATGCTAATGGACATCAGAAGAAAGCAGGAGTGGCAATCCTTATATCAGATCAATTAGATTTTAAGCCAAAGACTATAATAAGAGATGAGGAAGGACACTATATCATACTCAAAGGGTCTGTCCAACAAGAAGATCTAACAATTTAAAATATCTATGCCCCCAACGTGGGAGCAGCCAACTATATAAACCAATTAATAACAAAATCAAAGAAACACATCAACAATAATACAATAATAGTAGGGGACTTCAACACTCCCCTCACTGAAATGGACAGATCATCCAAGCAAAAGATCAGCAAGGAAATAAAGGCCTTAAACAACACACTGGACCAAATGGACATCACAGATATATTCAGAACATTTCATCCCAAAGCAACAGAATACACATTCTTCTCTAGTGCACATGGAACATTCTCCAGAATAGATCACATCCTCGGTCCTAAATCAGGACTCAACCGGTATCAAAAGATTGGGATCATTCCCTGCATATTTTCAGACCACAATGCTCTAAAGCTAGAACTCAACCACAAAAGGAAGTTTGGAAAGAACCCAAATAAATGGAAACTAAACAGCATCCTTCTAAAGAATGAATGGGTCAACCGGGAAATTAAAGAAGAATTGAAAAAAATCATGGAAACAAATGATAATGAAAAGACAACGGTTCAAAATCTGTGGGACACAACAAAGGCAGTCCTGAGAGGAAAATATATAGCGGTACAAGCCTTTGTCAAGAAACAAGAAAGGTCTCAGGTACACAACCTAACCCTACACCTAAAGGAGCTGGAGAAAGAACAAGAAAGAAACCCTAAGCCCAGCAGGAGAAGAGAAATCATAAAGATCAGAGCAGAAATCAATGAAATAGAAACCAAAAAAACAATAGAACAAATCAACGAAACTAGGAGCTGGTTCTTTGAAAGAATTAATAAAATTGATAAACCCCTGGCCCAACTTATCAAAAAGAAAAGAGAAAGGACCCAAATAAATAAAATCATGAATGAAAGAGGAGAGATCACAACTAACACCAAAGAAATACAAACTATTATAAGAACATACTAGGAGCAACTCTACGCCAATAAATTTGACAATCTGGAAGAAATGGATGCATTCCTAGAAACATATAAACTACCACAACTGAACCAGGAAGAAATAGAAAGCCTGAACAGACCCATAACCAGTAAGGAGATTGAAACAGTCATTAAACATCTCCAAACAAACAAAGTCCAGGGCCAGATGGCTTCCCGGGGGAATTCTACCAAACATTTAAAGAAGAACTAATTCCTATTCTCCTGAAACTGTTCCAAAAAATAGAAATGGAAGGAAAACTTCCAAACTCATTTTATGAGGCCAGCATCACCTTGATCCCAAAACCAGACAAGGATCCCATCAAAAAAGAGAGCTATAGACCAATATTCTTGATGAACACAGATGCGAAAATTCTCACCAAAATGCTAGCCAATAGGATTCAACAGTACATTAAAAGGATTATTCACCACGACCAAGTGGGATTTATTCCAGGGCTGCAAGGTTGGTTCAACATCCACAAATCAGTCAATGTGATACAACACATCAATAAAAGAAAGAACAAGAACCATATGATACTCTCAATAGATGCTGAAAAAGCATTTGACAAAGTACAGCATCCCTTCCTGATCAAAACTCTTCAAAGTGTAGGGATAGTGGGCACATAACTCAATATCATCAAAGCCATCTATGAAAAACCCACCGCAAATATCATTCTCAATGGAGAAAAACTGAAAGCTTTTCCACTAAGGTCAGGAACACGGCAGGGATGTCCATTATCACCACTGCTATTCAACATAGTACTAGAGGTCCTAACCTCAGCAATCAGACAACAAAAGGAAATTAAAGGCATCCAAATCGGCAAAGAAGTCAAATTATCACTCTTCGCAGACGATATGATACTATATGTGGAAAACCCAAAAGACTCCACTCCAAAACTGCTAGAACTTGTACAGGAATTCAGTAAAGTGTCAGGATATAAAATCAATGCACAGAAATCAGTTGCATTTCTCTACACCAACAACAAGACAGAAGAAAGAGAAATTAAGGCACCCAAATCCGTAAGATACCTAGGAATAAACCTAACCAAAGAGGCACAGAATCTATACTCAGAAAACTATAAAGTACTCATGAAAGAAATTGAGGAAGACACAAAGAAATGGAAAAATGTTCCATGCTCCTGGATTGGAAGAATAAATATTGTGAAAATGTCTATGCTACCTAAAGCAATCTACACATTTAATGCAATTCCTATCAAAGTACCATCCATCTTTTTCAAAGAAATGGAACAAATAATTCTAAAATTTATATGGAACCAGAAAAGACCTCGAATAGCCAAAGGGATATTGAAAAAGAAAGCCAACGTTGGTGGCATCACAATTCCGGACTTCCAGCTCTATTACAAAGCTGTCATCCTCAAGACAGCATGGTACTGGCACAAAAACAGACACATAGATCAATGGAACAGAATAGAGAGCCCAGAAATAGACCCTCAACTCTACAGTCAACTAATCTTCGACAAAGCAGGAAAGAATGTCCAATGGAAAAAAGACAGCCTCTTCAATAAATGGTGCTGGGAAAATTGGACAGCCACATGCAGAAAAATGAAATTGGACCATTTCCTTACACCACACACAAAAATAGACTCAAAATGGATAAAGGACCTCAATGTGAGAAAGGAATCCATCAAAATCCTTGAGGAGAACACAGGCAGCAACCTCTTCGACCTCAGCCGCAGCAATATCTTCCTAGGAACAACGCCAAAGGCAAGGGAAGCAAGGGCAAAAATGAACTATTGGGATTTCATCAAGATCAAAAGCTTTTGCACAGCAAAGGAAACAGTTAACAAAATCAAAAGACAACTGACAGAATGGGAGAAGATATTTGCAAACGACATATCAGATAAAGGACTAGTGTCCAGAATCTATAAAGAACTTAGCAAACTCAACACCCAAAGAACAAATAATCCAATCAAGAAATGGGCAGAGGACATGAACAGACATTTCTGCAAAGAAGACATCCAGATGGCCAACAGACACATGAAAAAGTGCTCCATATCACTCGGCATCAGGGAAATACAAATCAAAACCACAATGAGATATCACCTCACACCAGTCAGAATGGCTAAAATCAACAAGTCAGGAAATGACAGATGCTGGCGAGGATGCGGAGAAAGGGGAACCTTCCTACACTGTTGGTGGGAATGCAAGTTGGTGCAGCCACTCTGGAAAACAGCATGGAGGTTCCTCAAAATGTTGAAAATAGAACTGCCCTATGACCCAGCAATTGCACTACTGGGTATTTACCGTAAAGATACAAACATAGTAATCCAAAGGGGCATGTGCACCTGAATGTTTATAGCAGCAATGTCCACAATAGCCAAACTATGGAAAGAACCTAGATGTCCATCAACAGATGAATGGATCAAGAAGATGTGGTATATATACACAATGGAATACTATGCAGCCATCAAAAGAAATGAAATCTTGCCATTTGCGACAACATGGATGGAACTAGAGCGTATCATGCTTAGCGAAAGAAGTCAAGCAGAGAAAGACAACTATCATATGATCTCCCTGATATGAGGAAGTGGTGATGCAACATGGGGGCTTAAGTGGGTAGGAGAAGAATCAATGAAACAAGATGGGATTGGGAGGGAGACAAACCATAAGTGACTCTTAATCTCACAAAACAAACTGAGGGTTGCTGGGGGGAGGGGGTTTGGGAGAAGGGGGTGGGATTATGGACATTGGGGAGGGTATGTGCTTTGGTGAGTGCTGTGAAGTGTGTAAACCTCGTGATTCACAGACCTGTACCCCTGGGGATAAAAATATATGTTTACAAAAAATAAAAATTTTTTAAAAAAGAAAGAATTTTGAAGATATAATGTATGAAAACTTTCCAAATTTGATGCAAAATATTAATCTACATTTCCAAGAAATTACAAGTAGGATAAATTCAGATATCCTAATCAAAACACACCATAATCAAACTGATGGAAGACAAAGTCAAAAAGAGGATCTTGAAATCAGCAAGAGAGAAGCAACTAAATTTATACTAGGAATAATCATCAATAATATTAATACTAATTTCTCTTAAAAAGCATGAAGACCAGAAGATATTCTGATAACATTCACAAAGTACAGAAAAAAAATGAGAATTCTATATCTAGCAGATTGTTCTTAAAAATAAGATTAAAGAAGAAATGAAGACATTTCCAGATAAACTAAGCTGAGAGAATGTGTCATAAGCAAAGCTGTCCTACAAGAGCTATTAAATAGAACTCTTTAGGTTGAAATAAAAGGGCACTATAGAATAAGTCAAATCCCCATGAAGAAATAAAGAATGCTAATAAGGGTAAGCACATAGGCAAATATAAAAGATAACACAAATGTATTTTTTATTTATAACACTTTTTTTGTTCTTTCTGATTTAGGAGAAAATTACATAAAAAATCGTAAATATTTATGGTCGTATTATATATATATAGATTTAATTTCGTGGAAATAATAAAATGAGGGGGAAGAAGGAAAGTTTTGTATATTACTTGAATTCACAGATATTTATCCAAATGAGACTGTTAAAAATTAAATGTTAATTGTAATCCCCAGGGCAACTACTGAGACAATAACTAAAATAAATAGTGAAAGAAATTACAAGGGAATTAAAGTGATACATAAGATAATGTTTAACAAAAAAGAAGGAATTAATGAAGGAATAAAGAAACAAAAAAGATAATAGATGTATAAAAGCAATAAGCAAAACAGCAGATGCAACTTACTGGCAATTATATTAAGTGTAAATTGATTAATCCAGTCAAATAGCAAATATTTGGGGGAAAAAGGCCAGCTAAATGCTATAACAAAAACTTTAGATTTATGACACAAATTGACTGAAAGGAAAAGGGTAGAAAAAAGATATACTAACCAAACAATAATCACAGGAGAGCTATAATGGATATCCTAATAAAAGAAAAAAAAACTCTAATAAAAAAATTGCTAGTAGAAACAAAGAATGAAATTTTATAATAATAAAAGGGTTAATAGATGAAGAAGGCATAACAATTATAAACATATGTTTACCTAATGTCAGAGACCTGACATCTGAAGAAAAAAGTGACAGAAATGACAGGAAAAATATACAATTCAACACTAATGATTGGAGATTTTAATAACTCTTTCAATGATGGATAGAACAACTACAAAGAATAATTAAAAAATAGAAGATTTTGCAACCCTATAAACTGACTAGATCAACAGACATCCATAGACCCCACCTAATAACAGACTACTCCTAATATGCACCTAATAAGAATGCATATTATTCTCAAGTGTACATAAAGAATTCTCCAAGATAGATGATTTTAAGCCATAAAAGTAGTATCAAAAATGTAAAATAAGTGAAATTGTACAAAAGATTAACATTCCATAAAATGATATGAAATTAGAAATCAATAACAATTTGGAAAATGTATAAATACATGGAAATCAAACTTAAGTGATCAATAGGTCAAAAGAGAAATCACAAAGGAAATTAGAAAATACTTTGAGATGAATGGGGGCACATGGGTAGCTCAGTCAGCTAAGTGTCTGACTTTTGATTTCAGTTCAGGTCATGATCTCAGGGTTATGAAATAGAGCCCCACTTGGACTGGGTGTGGAGCCTGCTTAACATTATCACTCTCTGACTCTCCCTGTCCCCTCCTGCTCCTACACACACACACTCTCTCTAAAAAATAACAAAAACAGAAACAACAACAAAAAAAGAAAATAATTTGAGATGAATGAAACCAAAATACAGTCTTCCAGTTTTGGAATGAATAAATCACAAGAATAAAAGGCACAGCATACAGAATACAGTCAATGATATTGTAACAGTGTTGAATGGTGGCAGATGGTAGCTACACTTGCGGTGAGCATAACATAACATATAGAGAAGCTGAAAAACTCTGTTATATACCTGAAACTAATGTAGAACTGTGTCAATTATACTCAAATCTTTTAAATACATGTCAAATTATATGAGGTGCAGCTAAAGCATTATAGAAGGGAAATTTATGGCTCAAATACATATATTGAAAAGAAAGAAAGTCTCACATTAATAACCTGAGGTTTTATCTTAAGAAATTAGGAAAAGAAGAGAAAACTAAGCTAAAGCAAGAAGGAGAAAAAATAATGAAGTTTAGAAACTAAATAAATGAAATAGAGAACAGAAGAACATTACAGCAAACCAACAAAACCAAAAATTGGTTCTTTGAAAAAGATCAACAATTATGATAAACCTTTAGCTAGAGCTCAAATTATTTAAATCAGGAGTGAAGGAAGGCACATTAATACTGACCTTAGATAAATAAAAAAGGATTTTAGGGAACACTATAAATAATTGTATGCCAACATTTAAGACAGCCTACATGAAATGAACAAATTCCTAAAAAGATAAAAACTATCAAAACTGAGTCAAGAAAAAAGAAAATCTGAATATACTTACAGAAAATTAGGAGATTGAAAAGATAATAAAAATTTACCAAAAAAAATTATAAAAAGATTTTAAAAATTTAATAAAAATGAAAAGATAATTTTAAAAAAGCCCAGACACAAGTTACTTGTGGTGAATTCTATCAATCAATCAATCAATATTAGCAATACTTCACAAACTCTTTGAAAAAAATAGAAAACAAGAAAACATTTAACAACTTAGTCTATGAAGCCAGCATTCCTGTTTCCAAATTCAGGCAGACATCACAAGAAAGGAAAGTGACACACAAGTAGTGTCCCTTATAAATATAGATACAAAAATCTCAAACATGTCTTGAAAGAAATTGCTGTGGCCGATGTTGAAGAGGTTACTGCCTAGGTTCTCCTCTAGGATTTTGATAGGTTCCTGCCTCACGTTGAGGGCTTTTATCCATGTTGAGTTTATCTTTGTGTATGGTGTAAGAAAATGGTTGAGTTTCACTCTTCTACACATAACTGTCCAATTTTCCCAGCACCATTTATTGAAGAGACTGTCCTTTTTCCACTGTATATTTTTTCCTGCTTTTGTCAAAGATTATTTGACCATAGATTTGTGGGTCCATATCAGGACTCTCTACTCTGTTCCACTGGTCTATGTGTCTGTTTTTGTGCCAGTACCATGCTGTCTTGATCATCACAGCTTTGTAGGAAAGCTTGAAATCAGGCAACATGATACCCCCAGTTTTGTTTTTCTTGTTCAACATTTCCTTAGCTATTCGGGATCTCTTCTGGTGCCATACAAATTTTAGGATTGTTTGTTTCAGCACTTTGAAAAATGCCAGTAGAATTTTGATCAGGATGGCACTGAAAGTATAGATGGCTCTAGGCAGTATAGACATTTTAACAATGTTTATTCTTCCGATCCATGAACATGGCATTCTTTTCATCTTTTTGTGTCTTCTTCAATTTCTTTTATGAGTGTTCTGTAGTTCCTCGAGTACAGATCCTCTTTGGTTAGGTTTATTCACAGGTATCTTATGGTTCTTTGTGCTATAGTAAATGGAATTGATTCTCTAATTTCCCTTTCTATATTTTCATTGTTAGTGTATAAGAAAGCAACTGATTTCTGTGCAGATTTTGTATCCTGCCACATTACTGAATTGCTGTATGAGTTCTAGTAGTTTGGGGGTGGAGTCTTTTGGGTTTTCCATATAAATTATCAGGTCATCTGCAAAGAGAGAGAGTTTGACTTCTTCTTTGTCAATTTGAAGACCTTTTGTGGAGCATAAGGAATGACACGGAGGACATTAGGAGAAGGAAAGGAAAAGTGAATTGGGGGAAATTGAAAGGAGAGATGAACCAGGAGAGACTGTGGACTCAGAAACAAACAGGGTTTTGGAGGGAAGGGTGTGGGGGGTTCAGTGAGCCTGGTGGTGGGTATTATGGAGGGCATGTATTGCATGGAGCACGGGGTATGGTGCATAAACAATGAATCTTGGAACACTGAAAAAATAAAATAAAATTAAAAAAAAATCTCAAACAAAATATAAGTAACCCCATTGCAGCAACATGTAGAATTAATTATACACCGTGACCAAGTGGAATTTATCCCAAGAATATAAGGTTGGTTAAACATACAGAATTTAATCCATGTACTGTATCATCTGAATAAAATAAAGGACAAAAAAATATGATCACTTCAATAGTAAAGGCATTTGACAAAATCTAGTATCTTCTATGATAAAAAAATAAAAACATTCAACTAAGAATAACAGTGATATCGTACCCTGATAAATGGTATCTATGAAAAAAATCCCAAGACTGGAAGCTTTCCTGATAATTTTAGGATTAAGAAAGTGTGTCTGCTTTTACCCTTTCTATTCTACATTGTACTGGAGATTCTAGTGAAGGAAGTTAGGGATGCAAAATAAATAAAAGGCAGCTAGGTTGTAAAGGTAGAAGTAAAACTATTTCTTTTTGCTATGACATCTTTTGCATAGACATCCTGTGGAATCCACACTTACAAAAAATGGAGTAGTGCTAATAAGCAAGTATAGCAAGTTTGCAGGACACAAGATCATATGCAAAATTAATTGTATTTCTGTACATTATTTTCCTGTCACAAAACATGTTTCCCACATAGAGTCTGCACAAGATCTTTTCATCCACAAAGCCTAAACAATTATACTTTCAGGAACTGTAGGTACACTCAGGTAGGCAAGAGTCCCAGAAGCTTTATTAAAATTAATCAGTCTTCACTACTTGACATCGAGCTCAAACCAATATTTGTTTTTGATAGAAAGACAAACAAACAAAACAAAATCAGAGTGAATTAACCTGTTTGGGCTGCCATAACAAAATATCATAGACTGTGCACCTTAAACTAAGCAATTTCCCACACTTCTAAATGCTGCAAAATTCGTGATCAAGGTGCCAGCTGATTCATTTCCCAGAAAGAGCTCTCTTTCTGGCTTACAGGTGGTCACCTTCTCACTGTGTCTTCACACAGTAGAGAAAACCATTATGCTTTCTTGTGTCTATTCTTTTAAGAACACTAATCTCATCATGAGGGCTCTACCCTCTGACCTCATCTAGCTCTATCTCCCACATGCCCCCTCTCCAAATGTCATCAGGGCCCCAATACATTAATCTGGGAGTGGGGTCACAACATTCAGTCCACAACACAGAAAAATCGACTTGAATCTAGAAAATGTCTGATTAACTTTACCCAAAGTTTTCTTTTTTTTTTTTTTTCTTTATCACCCTTCGGGTTTCCATCAGCATTATCAGGAAATCACCTGATCTAGTATCCATGAAGAGCCCATTTCTCCTTGAGGGAAGGAATTTTGTGCATGTTTGGCTAAGTAACCCCAAACAAACAGTCCAAGACAAAGACAATATTACTAGTTCTGAAGAGCTCTTTTCTATGTTTCCCATTATAAACTAAGAAATAGAAGGCTCAGGATTCTATCATTGAAATATTGAGTAACATGCATGGCCCTGTTTGGAAAATATCAAACTGTATTTGATTGTATTTACTCAGCATCAGTAGTATTCAATTAGCAGAATGAGCAGTGGAGTGAAAAATTTCAAGCAACATTTCATCCAATGTTCATTTTATTAAGCTTGACTGTTAGGCTCCTTGAATTTTGTACATCAAGTAAAACACCAAAGTTGTCCTGTAAAGATGCCGTTTTAGAGGTGATAAGAAAGAGTCCTCTTTCCTTATCTTGACCTCTGGTTTGGTTACTTCCTCCTCTCTACTCTGAACTGGAGGTTCTCAAGTCTTCTGGAAAGCATAAGCCCAGAAGAACTGTCCTTTGCTAAGAAGTGAATCTGGGAACTCTGAGGGGCTTTGCAGAATAGAGAGTGGTAACGCTTAGCATAAATGGTGCTAAGATCACAAAAAGTTGGAAACTTGCTATGGTTTGTCACAATAGTCATCCCTGGGCAGGTAATATATGTGCAGATAAGTGAGGGAGATTAATGCACTTGATTGCATTCTACTGTGAGTACTAAAGACCAAGTCAGAGAAGACGCATTCCTTTCCCTGAAAGGATTCAAACTGAAGGTGTCAGGCAGAAACCGGTCTTTACATGTGGGGAATGCCATGCAGGCTCATGCTATGGGAAGCCATTCCCAATGTGAATGTTGGCATTCAGTTATTTTTTTTTTAAGATTTTATTTATTTATTTATCAGACAGAGATCACAAGCAGGCAGAGCAGCAGGCAGAAAGAGAGGAGGAGGCAGGCTCCCTGCTGAGCAGAGAGCCTGATTCGGGGTTCGATCCCAGAACCCTGGCCGAAAGCAGAGGCTTTAACCCACTGAGCCACCCAGGCACCCCTGGCATCCAGTTATTATCAGAAAGCTTTAAAAAGTCCAAAAAGAGTAAAAAGTCAAGATTCACTCAAGAAAAAGTAGAATTATTCTAAGAGAAAAATCAAGGGCTCTCTTTTATATCCCAGAGACATGCTAAGCTTTGGGAACTGTGGCCTGCTACAGTTCTCTTCCTTCTGAAACACAGACCACAAAGAATTCTGTGCATAGACATTAAACTTAGTGAAACTTACACCAGGAGCTATGTACACAAATCTTCATACCAGCGTGATATCCATGTGACTGGACAATGGATAAATAAAGCATGACATTACAGTAGCACACTATATTTTGATAAAAAAATAATTTGTATTATAGTTGTACGCAAGAACTTGAAAGCATCTTAAAATGTGAGTGAAGAAAAAAGTTCACCTTTACCAGAGTATCGATGATACAAAATTAATAATTAACAGGCACCACCCTCTATGTCTCCTTCCTCTGTTCTCACCATCTAAATAGATTGTTCATTTCTTGGGCATGTGGACTGTTTTATGCAAGGCCTTATATTCGAGCTGTGTTGAAGTGTGCCCTGTAATGGGTACCTATATAAAGCAGAGAGCTGAGGTCCTTGGACCCCTGGCTAATCCTGGTTAATCCTCCAGTTTACTGGGCAACCATCTTATACAGTTTAAATACAGAAAACTGAAAGAACTAAGCTACCTTAGTTAAAGGCCAAATGAGAACGTTCATTCCCAACAGGGAAAAATCTCCGTTCATGTTTCAGAGGAATCAAGACTGTGGCCTCAAGAATGACTCACCTGACATTGAAGGCATGAAGTATGGTAGAGTGACAAGGACTCACTTCGAGGAGGTAACTCAGAACTGGGTCTGCAACACCATGGATGCAGGCAATGATGGGCTGGAGAAAACTGCAGATTTAGAGAATAGATGGGTCCTCCCGGCAAACTTTGATCAACCAATGCTTGTATCTTGGAGGAGGGAAGATTGAAGGACCTGTATATTTTTAATCAAACTAGAAATTATGGCAACTATTTTCTACCCCTTTAAAATAAAAATGCCAGTTTCATTTGTACTAATGATTATCATGTAATTATAGCATAACTCTCTGGCTAAGGGTAAATGTGTAAATGTGCTCTGAATGAAAGAATGGTACAAAAATGCAGTTAGTTATTATTAATGACCAAACTAATATCATAATTTGAGCTAGACTTCTTATGACCTTGGTTTTCTGATCCTCAAAGGTCATTTTGCCCACCAAACATCACATGTAATATCTTCAACATACAGAGCAGACAATTCTGTGATGTTCTCTTGTAGTCACTTTTTGCTAAGCAATTATGGTTTTTAAAACCAGGTAAGGGTCTGGGTTATGAGTTCCTAGATGAAACCCCCACAGGATGCACACTTTAAATGGAACATTATTTATCTCTTTCCTCTCCTTCTTCTCACTTAGAGGCTAAGGGATCTCCTGAAACTCCTATCATAGAGACTCCAAATGAATCTCGAATGTGTTTGCCATTATGTCTACCTCCTGACCCTAGCTCAGCTTTCTGACCTTCTCAGAAACACATATGCAACGTCCTTGCACCAGTGCCTGCTTATGTAATGCAGCCAAAGAGCAGTAAATACCACTAGGCACAGAGGGGGAAAGTAGAGGCCCATAAAGAAACTTGTTTAGGGTAAGTCAATTACTTGTGCCATTTACTGCAAGGTAAATTCCAATTACCATTATCATGAAGTTGCTAACTCCAATTTGAGGTAAAAGCCAAGGGCACCTGTTTATTAACTCAAAGCTCACTAGGCATGTCCTTGAGTACTGTTCATTTTTGGATGAAATGAAATATACTGGTGGTTTTTTTCCCAGAGAAAAGATAGCCATGGTGAACCTACATACTCAGTGAGGAGAGCCAGTGTTTTGTTGCTTCCTTTCAAGCATGCTTGTGATTTTAGTTTTGCCTGAGGCTGCTGTCTTGGGCTCCTTGGCAGGGACCAAGAACCCTGCCCTGTGACTCAGGGTCTGACTGCTGAGGCATGAACTCTAAGGCGGGTTGAAAGAGCCACCCGATGGAGAACAAAGGTGGGTTTTTTTGTGGTGTTTTTTGGTTTTTGTTTTTATTTTCCCCAGAAGTGCCCAAGTCTTAGCAGGCACAATCAAAGAGATAAAGGGTTTACCCACTACTCTTCCTAACAATGTCTTCTTTTGTGAATCAGGGGTAGGCTCTCATGCTCCTCCTCCACAGAAACCAGGTGGGATGCCTTCTCCCCTGGTCAGTTCTACAGAAACACTGGAATATGTGGCAATCATTTCACTAAGTCCAAAAGTGGTCCCTGGGAGTTCACTTCACAATCCAATTCAGAGAAACACTTAAGACATTTATCGTCCATGAGCCTTTCACCCCTTAAAATCCTGACCAAAAATTCAAGTGTCTCCCTTCACAAGTATGGGTAACCCTGAGGAAACAGTTCCAATGATGATAAGATTTTTTTCTTCTTAACTTATCTGAGCTAATATAGGAATACCTTGAATCTTCTTTGAATGTGCATATTAACTGACTCTAATATGATTTATATTAATATTTTGGATATATGTAACTTTTCCAAGTGAAAATGAAAAAGATGATAATATTCTGTTGTGATGTTCTGAATAAGTGTCTGGGCCTGCCACCTCCTTATTATGGCATCGTCCTTTTCTGTAGTCAAGAGTCTTCCCTCGCATAATGATCGCCTACACAGACGCGCACGCACACAATCCTTCCGCAATGGACAGCCTCACATTGCAGCTGGAACTCCTGAGACACAGGAGAATACAACTACCACTCCCAGAAGCTTGTCATTTTGGAAGCAGCAAATGCCTCCGCAGCTGTCTGGGAAATGTGGAGGCATCTGCTGGTGCCATTCCTAACTGGACCCTTCTCCACTGGGTATGATGGCCATTGTTGGTGAAGAGGTTGCTGCCCACACCAAACCTGGTCTCTCAAACCCCCCAGCCTCTCCCTGAGACCTTAAACCTGAGCTCTGTCAAGCCTCAGAACAACTAGCTATTCACCTCAGCTGAAGGCTCCACCTACCTCTGCCTCTCTCTAACTCCACCGATATTCTGTTTCAGAGACCTTGTAAATCCCCTTCACCAAGACCTTTCTACCCAGACAATTTTCAACAACTTGGAACTTCAAAAACCCAGATTCAGGGACCTGAATCTCCCCGCTTTTAGGAGGTCCCTGTAGTCCATGTGCAAATTTACCCACCACTCTTCCTAACATCTTCTTTTGTGAAAAATAAATAAATAAATAAATAAATATTTCACCTTGCCAACATTGTTAAAAGGAGTCTTACAACATTATTATTTTCTGGATATGTTAGCGCATTTCCATCTATCTCTCTAGAGAATTGGCAAATGCAAAGGTGTCAGTAATGCCCAACCTACATGGGATACATGGACACAGAGGCTGGATCCAAGGTCACTCAACCCAGGGCCATTACCCTGGGGGTCAACACCAACCTATCTACTTCTAGCCTGGGTTTTTTCCTCAAGGGAGGCTCGGGATAAAGGTGCAACAGGACTACAATTCAGTAACCATCCAAATAAACATGCCTTGCATTTCTTTTTTTTTTTTTAACATTTATTTATTTACTTACTTACTTATTTATTTATGAGAGAGAATGAGAGAGCACAAGCAGGGGGAATGGCAGACAGAGGGAGAGAGAAAAACAGACTCTCCACTGAGCTGGGAGCCCGACCTGGGGCTGGAGCCCAACCTGGGGCTTGATCCCAGGACTCTGGGATCATGACCTGAACCAAAGGCAGCCACTTAACAGACTGAGAAACCCAGGGCCCCTCCAACTCTATTTTTTTTTAATTGTCTTTCAAATAACAAAGGTACTAAGTACTTAGGTCTTAAAGCCACTTAACTTTCACTTACCTTGGCCACATCCTCTCACATGACTTCTCCATTTGTCTCTGATAACATCTAAAAAGAAATTATCCTTTCTCTTTCATCTGGGAATCCAGGGACATCCTGAGACCAAACAAGATTTGCCAATTAATAATCTGAGATGATAATTTTCTTGCAAGGCAAGAATGTTGGAAGAGAAAGAAGAAACCAAACCAACCAACCAACCAGATAATTAAGAACAAGAAAAGGAAAATACAGTTCATGTTGAAGGATCTGACAGAAGCAATTGCAAACAGGAAGTTGCTGCCAGGTGGGCTGAGTGAGAGTGTGACCTTCCAGCCATTCCTAGAGGAAAAGTCCTATCCTCTCCTTCAGCCCTTTCTGTTTGGCAATATCAGCAGGTACAGGGCAGGAGTCAATAAATGTGGAACTTTCCAAAGCTTTTCATGACATTCTGGTTAACTTCATTCATAGTTACCATTTGTCCTGCACATGGAGTATTTTTCTCACAGATAATGCCAAATCAAAGAAAGAAATATTTGTCATGGCATGCTATATGCCAGATATGGGCACTTAGGAAATAAGAATGACCAGCACACCATTACTTCTCCAGAGAAAATAACTGCTAGACGTATAAATATTTTCAATACTAGGTCACAGTGGATGAATTCTAGAATGTATAGGAGACTGAGCATACACAGGGAACTTTAACCCAGCAGAAGAAGTGGAAGAAGGTAGTCAAGAGGACTTCCTAGAGAAGGTGCTCCTAGGATGAGTTATGAAGAACAAATAGGGTATTCTGGAAGAAAAACTATGGATGAAGAGCAGGAGTGAAATAATTGGTCAGCAAGATGTGTTCTGGGAATTAGAGGTGATGCTAGGAAGAAATAATGGGAGATGAACTCAGAAAGTCAAGGGAAACCAGGTTGTGAAGGACCTGAATTCATGCATAGGTGTAGGACTTTGTGAGGTACACAACAGGGAGTCACTGAAAAGTTTTGCACAAGGGAGTGAGGAACCATCTAGCAATAATCTGAAAAATGAATTTGGGAGAATGGGTGGCATAGAAGGAAAAAACTGGGACAAGAAGACATGCCAATAAGTTATTAAAATATTAATGGCTAAGAGATCATAAAAATTGAATTAAAACCCTCTCGGGATGAGGTTATTTATGAGGTAAAATTTATAGGACTTTCTGAGCAATTAAATGGAAAATGGGAGACATAGGATTCAAAAGTAACTTCCAGGTATCTGACTGGAGTGACTCAGTTGGCAACTGCACTGATAAATAACATAGAGGATACAGGAGGAAGGTTACTTGGAGAAAAATAGGAGTGTTAGATGGGTTGAGTTTGAAGTGGCTGTGAGGCATCCAGGTGGGGATATCTAGTAGGCGTTGGGTGGGCATATGAGTATGGAGCTGGAAGAGAGGTCATGGTTACAGAAATAAACATGTGAGTCATCTATACCTAAAAGGTGGGTAACCGTATGTGATTCAATGAGCTCATTCAGGAATGAGGAGAGAGGAAAGACAAAACTCTGGAAAATCCCAACAGTTAAAATGGGTGGCTCTTCATTCCTATGAAGTAAATCAGAATGTTTAGGATAACCTTTTTCCCATCACCGCTTTGGAGGGGATTTTTTTACTTGTTCAGAGTCCCCCCAGGCACCAGATCTTTTGACCAATGACAAACACTGGAATCAAACAATAGCATAAGAACTTAAGCATTACCTATCCTTGTGAATTTTAGACTCTAAGGGATTCTGGCTGCTTCAGTGTTTTAATACCAAGGAAAGAACCACTAAGAATGAAATTTCAGGCATAAACAAAGATTTTTGAAGCCAGGACGGACCTCATGGAGTTCATTCTCTCTTGTCCATTCCCGTCCGTCTTGTTATTCCAGTCATCCTCACCCAGGGCTCTGGTCTCAGTGGGTACTACTCATTTCACCCTGCAGATTAGCTGTAAGGCCTGAATAAGTGAAAATGTCTCTAAAACAAGTAAATCATCCCCATGCTAATTTGGGCCTTGCTTTGGTAGGTTAATAGAGGTTCCATATTTTCCCCTTTCTCACTAAAGATTTCAGGGGACAGGGTATGTGGCAAAGACTGTTTCCCCACCAGTTTCATTCTCCTTTCTTCAGCTCATGGCTAGACATTTCCCACTTCCCCTTACGACCATCACCTGACTAATTTCTCTCCAATAGAAAGAATTTCTGCTTCTCAGTAATAGGATAAGTGCTCTCTACATCCCTGAAATCCTTCCTTTAGTGACTGTCATCTTTGTAGTACCCAGAGCAATATGAAAAAATGGTTGTGGTTAAAAAAAATCATTTGCCACTCAGGCAGCAACCATGTGTGCCCCATGTGGGTAATCATTCTCTTTGTCATGTAGGAAACATAACAGGAGGTGCTTGGCTGTGATATGAAAGTAAGTTTGCCCCATATTCTAGTATCTTCTGATATGATTCTTACCTTCTTGATTTGGTTTGCATTAACTTTTGATTGGTAGGGAATAAACTTTTCCAACCCTGAAAATATTAGATCACCTAATGCTCAACTTTTTTTTTAATTTTATTTTATTTTTTCAGTGTTTCAAGATTCATTGTTTATGCACCACACCCAGGACTCCATGCATGACATGCCCTCCTTGCTTATTCTACAGTTTTCATGTAAAAGGACAACTTTCAACAAAATTGTAGTTTTCTTCCTCTGATTTCAAATATGCCAACTTTAACATATGCTTATTTAATTCTGCTGGGACTTTTATTATCTCTTTTAAGAGCCCACAAAAAGTGGTTCATGTGTTCCAATATCGTGAATTTCTCCTACCAAATTCCCTAGTGCAGCAGCGTTTGCAGGCATGTGGTCTAAGGTCTAACATATAGCAGTTTGGGACATGACTACACTGATGAGTAAATTGACTCACTGAGTTCTAAGCTGTAAATAGGAGTTCTCAATGCCTTCCCCTCTATTCCCTTAGCTTAGCATTTTCATAATTTAGGGTTAATGACTATACACACTCCTGGTAATGATTTAAGTCAAGATCCTATCTGTGCTTGATTTCCTAAATATGAGGTATCAAGCACAGATGTTAATTGACTCACGAAACTTGAGAGCCCAGTAGAAGACCTGATTTTGCATGTGACTTTAAAAAACAAAATGAGAGTCCTTGTCCCAGTAGTTAGAAGTCTTGTCCAATGATGATGCTAATCACTGTGGCAAAAGGGAGACAACTTGCTCTTTGGATCAAGTACTACACTCTTGGGATGAGAATGGAACCCCACATAGACATCCATGACTGAAAGAGGAGGAGAGGAGAATCCTTAGACAAAAATTAGATATGTAGGAAAAACAACGTTGCCTGAGCAAACTCAAGCAAAACCAACACCAACAACAAAACAATGAAAAAAGAAATCTCTCTTGAACAGATCTTTTAGTCTGTTTCTCAAATGCCATATTTTTGTACAAGTGTGAATTATTATTAAGCAAATATTTATTTCTTCCTCTTCCCTCCATGAGTGAAGTTTGTCTTCCTGACCCACTCACTGGTGCTGTTTAGCCATATGATTTTCTATGGCTGATGGGATGTTAATGGACATGACATGAAGAGGCCTTACATGTGTTTGTGTATTTTGACTTGGCTCTTGTGCCTTGAATATGCCATAGGAAGCGCATGCTGCAGTTAGAGCTGCCCCATCAGCCTGCATCAGCAGATCTGAATCCAGTCCACAACCTCAAGCTAGGCCATTCTAGATGATGATTCTAGATCAGTCCATTCTAGATGAACTGCAGGCACCCTGCATAACTATAAAAGAAGAAATGCTTGTGTGGTAAGCTCCTGAGCTTTGAGATTGTCATGCAGCATTATTTTGGCAAGTTATCAAGACATTTTTTTTTTTTTTGCCATAGATGCTCCAGAATTTCCTTCTAAAAGCAGAATTTCTTTCTAAGTGCAGGAATAGAGAACAAGGGAAATTATCTTTAGGTTGTATTTCCAGAGCAAGGACATTGTTTTTTTGTTTGTTTGTTTGTTTGTTTTTTAATTGCTAATCATGTTTAATTATTTTTTTCTTTTTTTTTAAATTTTTTAAATTTATTTTCAGTGTAACAGTATTCATTGTTTTTGTACCACACCCAGTGCTCCATGCAATCTGTGCCCTCTCCAATACCCACCACTTGGTGGGTATTGGAAAGGACATTGTTTTTATTCAGAAGGAAGGTTTACTTGGATGGGCTAATAGAGATCTGGGGGATGATGGGATGTTGTCAGTTCTAAGAGGTACCCTTTTCCACTCTAACATTTCTGTCCCAGCATGTGTTATTTAATCAATCATTGGTGGATGGTAGTTTCTTCATTTCCTTGTTCTGCTCCTCCCACCCAGTCACGTGTCCTTTAAAGGCCGACTAAGTGGGTCTCACAGTCCAGCCATTCAGAAGTCCAGAGGCACATGCAGGGTTTGGCAGGACTATAGCTGATGATGGTTGTGCTCACTGACTGGTGTGTTAAGTGTCTAAACAGCATTAGTAAACACTGAGAGAGTATGAATTAACTGAGTGAAGCAAAGTAGTATCCTGTTGGGAAAACGAAACAGAGAATTCCACGTTGCGGTATGGGTGAAGTCAGCTTTTTTTGAATATGCCTAATTGCCTGAATGCATAGTTTTTCAGAACCCAGATTACTTTACTGTATCATGCAGTAACGAAGCAATTATTTTTTATTTGGAAATTGTTCAGAACAGTTATTATCAAATGACCATCTTGACAGTTAAAAAACAAAAACAAAACAAACAACAACAACAAAAAAAACTGTAAGCATGGTCCCATCCAGCATGGGAAATCACACAACAAAAAACCATGATGAAAAAAAAAACAAAAAAACAAAACTTAGTTGTCGCCTTGTGAGTGCTGGCAACTGTCAACCAAAACAAAAGTTTAGCTTCAGTTTATCAGATATTAAGCTGCTCTGTTTGACTGCAGTTAGTCAACAGTTTCAGCTGCTGAGGTTTTCCCACGGAATGATATTATAATTGGTTGGATAATTGGGGGTTGTGTTCCTGACCAAGGACTCAGCAAGAAATAAATCATAGATATAACCAACAATGTGTCATACAAGCAAGATACAACAACCATAAACCTCCCAAATCATTTGAATTAGTAAAATTATGATCCCAGTCCCATAAAATGGGCAAGAATTTACCAATAATACATAAAATACAAGCCTAATGCATCATAAATTTAGCCAATCTAAAACTAATAGAAAAATAGCTATTGTAAACATTGAGTTAAGACTTTTGTAGGATGATGTGTATGGCCCTAAGTCTTCAAGAAAAGAAAAGCAAGCTGTCACAGTAAATTTAACTGATGCATTCTTTATTTCTCAATAAATTCCAGTGCTGTAAATATGTCAAATAAAAGCCAATATTATTTCTTGAAATGCAAGACCTTGGGGAAGGATGTTTAGGACAAAACACCACTAGCCTTTAAATTTAAATTGTCGACATTTCCATCTATCTCTATATATAATTAGCTGGCACCTGTGTGGACACACCCTTCTGGATGAGTCATAATAGAATTCCTCCAGTGTCCATCCCTGAACATAAGGATGTGAAAAGCAACACCAAAAGAACTCCTTTTCGTGGTCCCTTCAGGCTGGTGGTTCTTAACTAAACCTAGTTTTTCTTGACCAAACACTGGATGGTGTCCCCACTACTGACCTCTAGTTAGTAGAGACCAAGGATGCTGAGTCCTACCATGCACAGGAGAGCCCCCTACAAGAAGTTATCCATCTGTAAATGTCAATAGTGCTGAAGTTGAAAGACTGTACTTTACACAAAAATTTGTACTACAGAAGCAAAGATATGGATTCAGCCATTCAGCTTACCTGGATGATTCTTGACCATCTCTTTTATTGCTCAACAAAAAGTGCTTCTTATCAGCAGGCCTACCAGAGTTAATCTGCAAGGAAAGCAAGAGACTTGATTGTTTTGTTCATCACTGTGATCTCAGTCTAGTGCCTGGCACATTTGTGTGCTTTGGTGAATATTTGTTAAATAAATGAATAAGTGGATGGAAAGAGGAAGAAGGAAAGAAGGAAAGGAGGCAGGAAGGAAGTGGATGGTGCTAGGGTTAAAATTTGCTTGATTTCAATGAACTTGCTTTCCTTTCATTTACTGTTTTCCAGAAAAACAATAGACATGGATTCGGCTAATATTTACTATTTCCTAAATACTATTATTAATAGCTTCTTATATTGAATGTATCATATTAATGGTAATTAGAGGACTCAGAGTATTTAGTAACAATCACTATGCAATTGTTTTTGTAGCGGTTCATAAGTAGAAGATTGTAAAATAGTGTCGACTTTCAGTGTTGATGGCACTCAGTTTGGAAGATGATTTTCAAAAAAGGAATCACAACATCTAAGTAACCTAGGACTTCGTTAAAGGTTTCAGTGGGCTGTATTGTTTGTTTGGGCATTTGTATCATTTTGCTTTGTCTATTGTTTATTTTCTTTGGTCTCCTGGCCTTTTCCCACCCCTAAGCAATATCCTGAGATGAAAGAGTCACCAGTGGCTACTTTGAGGGAAGTGTTCAGGAAGAATGGAAAGTCATGCCTGGTGACGGTGGTCCCAGGGAAGAGGTTGGGAGGGGGAGGGGCCACAAACATATATATGAATAAAGCCCAGACTTATTTTTAGCAGTCTGTTACCAGAGTCTCCATAAATCTCCTGTCTTTCCTTAAATCACAATCCAGTGTCAGCATGATCTGTTTCACAAACAAACAAGCAAACGAAACCCTGATTTTCCCTAGGGCCTATTATAATTTCTACATGTCAAAGTTAATCATTAAATAAATGCAAATTAGTAAATGTAGTTGACATCTATCATGCACTATGGACTCTACTGGGTATTTGGACATAGATAAAGTATGCTTTTTGCTCTCCAAGAAAGGAAATATGGGATTAACATCAATATTAAGCCCCACTCAATAGGTGGCAGAGTAGCTGAGAAAATAGGAAGCCAAATGCAGCAGAGGCTGACTGAATTTGCCAAATTCACCAAAACTGGTTTCAGTTGGATAGGGCAATAAAACCCTTGGTTGGCATTAAGCACACAAAGACAGTCATCTTCACTTCTCATCACGTCTAAATGCCATTATGTCACCTCTAGGTTTGCACTCCAGTCACACTATAAACACAGATCAACTGTCAAGTTTATATCTCATTATAAAAATGGCCCACATTCTTCTAGGCATCTATAGACAGGCATCTCAATGTCTCATAAACCCTACACATGATAGGTTAACCATTTTCCACCGATAGCAAATACCAACTTAAGTTTATAATTCTGGCTATTCTTCATTAAATGTTAATTTTCTCAGATTGGGCATTTGGGCATATTTATTGTGTTTTGACCTAACATTCATCATCCTTAGCTAAATCACCTTACTACAGCTTGATACATATTTCTTAAGCCTATGATCGGTTCATGTCTTGAAGCTTTGTCTACTCAATGGGCTCTTCACAGAATTTTCCCTTAAGGGCAATAGGACTTGGAGAAGCACTTTCCCTGTGGAGCATGAAAAACCAAGCAAACAAAGCAGAACTGAAAAAATCCCACCTCCATTCAATTTAATAATGCAGGAGCCACTGGATTGGATTACAATTTTCCAACTCTAGTTGCTCTCCCTCTTGTCACCAGCTTCTAACAAGGAAAATGAAAAGTGAGTTCACCTGTTGGACCCTGACTTAAGGAGTCAGCTGGTAATGTGAGCACATCCCTGGAAGATGTACCTGGGAGGACCGCTGTCTAACCAAGTTTCTGTTTTTAGACTCAGACATACTGGCTCTAAAAGCCACCACTCTACAGGTATTTCATAAAAATAAATTTAGTCTTCAGAAAAACCTTCCTGATAAAGCCACTAGATGAGTCCAAACTCCCTCATAACCTTGGAGCCAGCCTGTCTGGAAAGTGCCAGAATAACCAGAGAAGTGGCCTCATTGAAATCTCTCGTGAAATATCTGGAAGCAGATCTGGAAGCAAGTAAGAATGAAAAAACAGAATTCCAGATGAAGTTCTACTGAAAGAAAAAGCCAAGCAAAGGCAACCATTAGCAAAGACCTTTTTAAGGATAGCTTTTCCTCCTATGCTTTCCTCCCTGTGACATCACAAGGAAGACAGCAGCCCACACCTCGGTGACCAGCTCTGACTGTCATAAAATAAACCAACACTCAGCCAGAAAGCCCTGGCTTGTGGCCCACAAGCAGGAGCTGAGTGACCCTGGATGACGTGTCCCCCGCACTGCGAGGTAGTAAGTCAATGAGGCACATGCTGTACGAGCCATACTCAGAAACCCAACCAATGCTGTGGGGTTGTTCCCAAGTGATCTACTGCTTTCAAGACCCCGGCCTGCCTTGGAGGAGCTCCGGCCCAGGTGACCTGAGCAGGAAATGTTGACTTTGGAAATGGCTGGGGCTGTATTTCTGCCACAACAGATGATTGGGTCGGCACTCTCTTGTACTTAATAAAATTTTATTGCAGTGCTTGCCATATATATTCATTTTAGCAAAAGAAATGGGACTAAAGGAGAGAAAACCAAGAATGACCACCCAGAGAGAGTTCTGTGGGCATTTTAAAGTATCCCATTCCAAAGATTTTCTTCTGGATATGAGGTATCCTTGCATATTCTTCAAAAATGGAACCATAGTATCAATATTAATTTTAAAAACATAAATATAACATATATCCAGAAAAATGCACATATAAATGTCCAACTCATAAACATCCCTATTATGTTGTAAGTTCTTCTTTCTTTAATAATTCACTTGACCATCTAAAGCTACAAATAGTCCACTTTGTTTTAATAGCTACTTGATATTTAATTGTGGGGATCTTCTAAAATTAGCTGATCCCTTTATTACACAACACAATAAAAATTTTGGTAGCTATATATTCTGCTACTAAGCATTTTTTAATGTTTTTTTTTAATTTTTATTTTTTAATTTCTTTTCAGTGTTCCAGCATTCATTGTTTAGGCACAGTGCTCCATGCAATACATGCCCTCTACAATACCCATCACCAGGCTCACCGAACCTCCCACTTCCCCTCCCCTCCAAAACCCTCAGTTAGTTCCTCCGAGTCCACAGTCACTCATGATTCGTCTCCCCCTCCAGTTTCCCCCAACGCACTTCTCCTCTCCATCTCCCAGTGTTCTCCGTGTTATTCCTTATGCTCCACAAATAAGTGAAACCATATGATAATTGAGTCTCTCTGCTTGACTTATTTCACTCAGCATAATCTTCTTGTCCTGTCTATGTTGATTCAAAAGTTGGGTATTCATCCTTTCTGATGGAAGCATAATATTTCATAGTATATATGGACCACATCTTTATCCATTTGTCCATTGAAGGGCATCTTGGTTCTTTCCACAGTTTGGCAACTGTGGCCATTGCTGCTATGAACATTGTTCTTTATTTTTTTTTTTAATTTATTTTCTGCATAACAGTATTCATTATTTTTTCACCACGCCCAGTGCTCCATGCAATCCATGCCCACCACCTGGTACCCCAACCTCCCACCCACCCGTCAATTCAAACCCCTCAGATTGTTTTTTAGAGTCTATAGTCTCTCATGGTTCACCTCCCCTTCCAACTTCCCCCAACTCCGTTCTCCTCTCTAACTCCCCATGTCCTCCATGCTATTTGTTATACTCCACAAATAAGTGAAACCATATGATAATTGACTCTCTCTGCTTGACTTATTTCACTCAGCATAATCTCTTCCAGTCCCGTCCATGTTGCTACAAAAGTTGGGTATTCATCCTTTCTGATGGAGGCATAACACTCCATAGTGTATATGGACCACATCTTCCTTATTCATTCATCCATTGAAGGGCATCTTGGTTCTTTCCACAGTTTCCATGGTTTCCACAGGCGACCATGGCCATTGCTGCTATAAACATTGGGGTACCCAGGAGTGCAATACAGGGTCATAGGGAAGTTCTATTTTTAATTTCTTGAGGAATCTCCACACTGTTCTCCAAAGAGGCTGCACCAACTTGCATTCCCACCAACAGTGTAAGAGGGTTCCCCTTTCTCCACATGCCCTCCAACACATGTTGTTTCCTGTTTTGTTAATTTTGGCCATTCTAACTGGTGTAAGGTGATATCTCAATGTGGTTTTAATTTGAATCTTCCTGATGGCTAGTGATGATGAACATTTTTTTCATGTGTCTGATAGCTATTTGTATGTCTTCATTGGAGAAGTCTCTGTTCATATCTTCTGCCCATTTTTTGATATGCTTGTCTGTTTTGTGTGTGTTGAGTTTGAGGAGTTCATTATAGATCCTGGATATCAACCTTTTGTCTGTACTGTCATTTGCAAATATCTTCTCCCATTCCATGGGTTGCCTCTTTGTTTTTTTGACTGTTTCCTTTGCTGTGCAGAAGCTTTTGATTTTGATGAAGTCCCAAAAGTTTATTTTCGCTTTTGTTTCCTTTGCCTTTGGAGACATATCTTGAAAGCAGTGACTTTCATAGTGATGCCTTTCCCATTTTCCTAGTTGGTTGAGTGTGAGTTTTTTTCTTACTGATTTATACAAATATGTAGTTTTAAAAATAGAGTAGTTACTTTTGAACATTTTGAAAATATAAAGTAATGGAACTAGTTCTCTATTTACTGGAGTTAGGAATGAAAATGTAAAGATCAACCCTCTCTCATAAGATAAATAATTAACAAACTTCTCTTTTACTATTTCAGTTTTGGTGAGGATGATGTCAGACTTTTATCTTAGATTATAGCTGTAAAAGGCAGTGTGTCTCATGTATTGTCAACACGCTCTCCTTATCCCTACACACTTCGGAGTCAGAGATCCCATCCATAAATGACATCGTGGTGAAGTGACTGGGCTGTGATGAGAATCAAATCTGGATTCCAGTTCTCTATGCGACCTACTGGCCATGTGCCATTGGGCAATATAATGCAGACTTCATCTCAGTTTCAGTTTTTTCAGCTGTGAAATGGGAAAAGCAATAACGCCTACTTCATAGGGTCTTTTGTGAGCATTAGATGAGGCAACACATATAAAAATAATAAGAGCTACATGTTCACTACATTTAGGCACTGCTTTACGAGCATAATGCCTGACAGAGAATGATCGCTTAATAAGTGTTGGCTCTATTAAACTATTATTATTACACCTGTTCTTCATGGACTCTAACAATTAGAATGAGGAATTCAGAGCCCAGGGAGGTACAAGCTAGATTAGGCACCACCCCTTATGGTGAGGTTGATTTGTGTCTGGGAATGCAACGTATAACACGATAGTAGGGTAGGCTAAGTTGGGATGCAGACACTGCACTTCTGAGCTGAGACAGTGTTTAATCATAATTGTGTTCACGAGAACTGCATGAGCCAGGAAACTTGTGATCATGAGTCAGAAAGCAAGCCCCCACCCTCACAAGCCTATACATACATGTGTACCCTCACGTACTCCAACCTCCACTCCTGCCCCACACTCATACTCAGGACAGATATTTCTCCTGAGGAATAGATCCTTACTTCTAGTTTTCTACCCAGATCTCAAGCTTGTCCTATAATAAGAATAAAGAAACAGCCAGGTAAGTCCATAGCTCCTGGCACCAGCACCTCCATGATGGAAGAAAGAGAACCATCTTGAGTCTGTAAGAGACCACTGAAGCTTGAAGGCATAGTTCTGTCTCTGGGAGTATTTTGTTACTTGGTCTGTCAACTCTAAATTATATATCAGCTTTTAAATTTGACTCCCACCTATTTCTTAGGCAGCAATCCATGTGCTTCTTTTATTCTCTCCCGTTTTCCTCCTTCCAGTTTTTTAGATATGTCATTATACTTTGTCAGAATAATAAAAAATTATGCTATTTTTCTTTCCTTGTCTCACATTTAGACTTAGATCTACAATTAACATATCCAAGGCTCACTGCTAGTCCTTCTGCCAAAGTTTCCCCAGGCCCCTCTGATTTAAAGGAAGCTTCTCTCTTTGGGCAGCCCTCAGGAAGGGCTTGGAGTCCAGGAGGGTATGAGTTGTACATATTCAAAGCTGGTGAAGGATAGCTTGGCTGGGTATAATGCTTGGATCACTTTCTTGAATTTCTTGAAATTGTTTTCCACTAAGATTTTGTTTATTATTGAGGAGTTTGATGTAAAACCTAATTTCTTAACTTGCCTTAAGGCCCAGAGGACTTTTAAATTTACTTTTACAGTATAACATTTTCATTGGTATATGTCTCAGAGTTGACTGTTCCATAATTTCTTAGACATATGGTAGGCTCTTCCAACCTATGGATTCAGGCCTTTATTTTTTTTCAAGAAAGTTTCCTTGAATTAGAATTTTCTTTTTAGTTCTTATTCACTGTTATTGTTTTTATTTTGTTTTTGTTTTTACCTCCCCTGGGACTTCAACTAGGTAATGCTAACTCTTCTTTACTGGTCTTCTTTATTTGTCACATGTTTCTGATTCTTTTTACTTGCTTTTTTAAATTGTGTTTTCATTCCCTTGGCTCTTTTCCCTTCCTCTGTTTAATGCCCCTTATTATATTTTTAGTCAAATCTATTTTCCCTGGGGTGCCTTGAAAAAAAGTGGTTTTTTTGGAGTTGATATTATTCTTTTCTTAAGTTTCTTTCCTGAGCTTGATTTCTTTGCATTTCACATTGTCCTGATTTTTATTCCTTTTTGTTCTGAGTTTTTAAATTTCAGTTTCAAGGAGTTTTTCATACCTACAAATGCCCATTTACAGATGTTTAATTCAGGTTGGGGTATTAACCATTTCCTTCAGCTTTGTGATTTTATTTTGGAGCAAAAAAGGCTTCCTCATGAGCTGAAATGTTCTATTTCTTTTTAGGTTTACTTTTTACAGTAACTCTGTTCAGATGTTGCCTGTCATTTTCTATTAGTTTTAAAATGTCTTGGTTTCCTATCACCAGTATTAGACTCTGTGCAGGCAGGAATCGCTTGTTAGGTTCCTTACTTTGAGAGGCCCCTCTTAGGGTGATGGTGCAAAGTGCAGTTTCTTCGATTGCTGACATTTTGGAGGTTGCAAGAGGGGTTCCTCTGACTGCTGACATGGTGGTTCAATTTTATTTCTGTAATGCCTTTACTTTTCACCTTTACTACTAAACCTCTAAAGCCTCCTTCGGCTCCCAAATTGCCCATTTTCTCCTGGAACTGGGGCTTTTCTAAGGTGGCCATGTCTGCCCCCTACTGTTCTCACACCATCTTCCTTCCTTAATTTCTTCAAACACAAGTAGACTCACTTACAGATCTCAGACCTGGTTTCAATATTTCCTCACTCAGGGTGCCCCCCCCCACTTTCTGAGTGTTGTTCTGTATCCATGTAAGACTGTATCTGGTTGAATAGTGTCTCCTCTGAATTCATGTCCATCCAGATCCCATCAGTGGGGCCATATTTAAAAATAGGGTCTTTGCAGATTTAATCTAATTAAGATGGAGTTACGTTGGATTAGAGTGGGCCCTAAATGAAATGGCCTGGTGTCCTTATGAGAAGGAGATTTGGAGGAGAGACACAGACACACACAGAAAGAAGCAGCTCATAAGAACACATGGAAAAACGGCCAACCATGTGACCATAGAGCCAGAGATTAGAGTGGTGAGGTTACTAGCCATGGAATGCTAGGAACTGCTGGCAAATACCAGAACAGGAGAGAAAGACATTGAACAGATTCTTTCTTTTAATTCCAGAAGGAATTAAATCAGTTTGTTTTAGACTTCTAGCCTCTAGAACTGTGAGAGAACAAATTTATGTTGCTTTGAGCCACCTAGATTGTGGTAATTTGTTACAGACGCCCTAGGAAACTAACAGAGTCACCAACACTAGCCATCAATGCTCTCCCCTTTTTGCCTGTGCAGCATTCACCTAAGGTTCAATGCCAGTATTGGCTCCAGAGCCAACTCCTCTAGTTTGGGTGCTTCTTTCCCTCTTACACACAAACTGAAATGTGTAGTAATCTCACTCTCTTGGTATACTCTTAAGTGTGGGCTCTGAATGATTTTATTTATATTCCTTTTTAACCTGCATGTTTTTGGAAGATCTGTGGAGAAATTCAGATCTAGGTATCTGCTATCCTACAGGCAATGTGACTTGCCTTTAACCAAATCAGATGAGAGATGGATGTCCTGGTATAGTGAGGACCCTGATTCTCAAACTGAACACAACATCAGAATTATCTTGGATTCTTGAACACTATTTCCCAAAATTTCTATTCTGTAATTCCAGGCCAGGAACCAGGATCCTCCCTGAAATAATCTTCCCTAATATTTCCAATGTAGCTGATACCTATGGGTTATCATATGTGAGCAATGTAAGACAGGATTTTTTCCATTTGTGGAATCTAAGTTTTGAAGAAAGCAAAGAAATAAATAAGAAATTTAGAGAAATGTACTCAGTGAAGCATAAATGACACATATACTCAGATAAGCATTAATGACACAAAGATTCAGATAGTTACATTAAGCTAATTTCTTTAATTTCTGTATTTCATACAAGATGTAATCCATACTCTCAAGATGTTAACTAAACAAAAAGTTTCCTGCCTTGGACTCATGTATTGATCAACCAGCTTTTTGTTCCCGCAAGAGCCAAGAAACGTCATCCTCCTGGTGGAGGTTTTTTTTTTTTTTTTTTTTTTTTTTTCCTCCATTCAAAGCCACCATTGCCAGGCTCCATGCAACTCCAACTCTCTCATTCAGAAGGCATATCTTAAAGTTCATTCTCTCAGCAAACATATTCTCCCTTCAAGCATGTGGAGGATACTGGTAGTGAGAATTTGATCAATTTCCTGTCCTCTTTGCAGAATAACAGCAGCACTTCATAGAGTAATGCTTAGATGGGTTGGCTGAATGGGTTTGAAATGGACATGATCTGAGACCTTTCTGAAAACGAAACTAAATGATAAAAAAGCTTGAAAATGAAAGGATTGAGTAGCAAGCATTCCATAGAAGTCTTCCAAAAATGTTCATTTTCATCAATCTGATCCACCATGTCTCATTAATTTTTAATCCTTTCCAGAAGTAATGCCCTACTTATTGGTCACCTTAAGGACAAATTATGCAGAAACCTAAGTATAAGGGCTATATAAATATAGCCCTATATAAATATAAAACTGTTAAAAGAGGGCACCTGGTTGGCTCAGTGGGTTAAAGCCTCTGCCTTCAGCTCAGGTCATGATCTCAGGGTCCTGGGTTCGAGCCCCGCATCAGGCTCTCTGCTCTGCTCTGTCTGTCAAATAAATAGATAAAATCTTAAAAATAATGTTTTTTGAAAAAAAAACTGTTAAAAGAAAATATAGGAGAAAAAGTCCACAGCATGGAAGACGGCAATAATTTCTTGGGTATGACATCAAAATTATAGGCCACAAAAGAAAAAGAAATATATAAACTGGATTAAATCAAAATTAAAAACTTGTGCACCAAAGGACACTGCCAATAGAGTGAAAAAATAACCCATGTTATGGAAGAAAGTATTTGCAAATGACATTCTGATAAAGGATTAATATCCAGATTATATGAAGAACCTCTACAACTCAACCATGAAAACACAAACAACCTGATTTTAAAAATGAGCAAAACAGGTGGTGGGTATTATAGAGGGCACGGATTGCATGGAGCACTGGGTGTGGTGAAAAAATAATGATACTGTTATGCTGAAAATAAATAAATGAAAAAAAATAAAAAAATAAAAATGAGCAAAAGACTTAAATAGACATTTTCCCAAAGAAGACATATAGATGGCCAACAGGTACATGAAAAAAAAGTTGTAATTACATTAGGTGATGAGTGTGTTAGCTAACCTTATTGTGGTAATCATTTTGCAATATATGTCTGGATCAAATCAACATGTTGTACATCTTAAATTTACACAGTGTTATATGTCAATTATATCTCAATAAAGCCAGAAAAATATTCTGATACAGATCTAAAACTTATCTCTGCCCTTTTTTATTCCCCTCAATCATGTGTGGAGAAATTCAGATCTAGACACCTGCTAATATCCTACAAGCAATGTGATTTGTTTTTAACCAAAACAAGTGAGTGATAGAGCTTTGTTTTTGATGCACAGTAGGAATTTTTATTATTTTATTTAGAAATTGTATAGCTGTTCATAAATAGCAATTCATGGGCAAAAAGGACCCATTTAAGAAAATTAAAGTCCTATCTTTGCTTTCAGATGAGCAAACTTAGACTGAAACATATCTCTTTCTTGCTGAAAGCCAGAAAAGTAGACAACAAACCACCATATTTAAATATCTAGGTGAGTCCTAAGATGAAATATATGGTAGTTTATCTGACTCTGGACTGCTATATGCAAAAGAATAACAGTTCTTACCTGAGTATTGTGTAATTGTCACTTGCATTAATATCTCCAACTAGTCTGTGACACCCAAGCACCAGTTTTGTTCTTGACTCTGTGTTTTTAGAGTTCTTTAAGAGAAGTCCATTTCAAACTTTCATAAGCCAAATGAGAATGCATCAGGTTATATAACTAAGAAGTTTAGTCCAGATGTTCCACCACTCCCTTCTCCTTGTTTTTCTTCTTGTCTCTCTCTCTTGTTCTTCACCCTTCATTTAAACCTATTCACTTCTCCCTCTTTTCTGCATGTATTATTACTCTCTTCTACTTCATATTGTCTTTTCTCACATGCTGGGGAAATACCTGCAAGCTCCCTTCTGCCATGTCCAGTGACATGTTCTCATATTCCAGGGGTAAGGATGTGGACTTCTTTGGAAGGCCCTTATTTGGCCTCCCACAAATGGGTGTAAGTGTCTCATTGAAAAGATTTGGAGACTTACAGATGAATAGGTTTGCAGGGTTGAAATAAAGAGTTCATTCTGGGGGATGTTACATTCAGAATGGCAATGAATCATTCAAATGGAGGTGTCAAGGAGGGGAATACCTGTCAATCTCAAGTTTATGGGAGATTTATACAGTTATCATTGTGAGACTTACCATAAAGAAAGGTTCTCATCTTTTTAATGTCCTCAGTTTTTTCATATATGTTATTTCTGTTTAGTTTTCAACATTTGGGGGAGGAGTACAGCATATATACTGCATATAATATATCATAATATGTAACATGTATATGCTTAAAATTTTAATTTTAATGTTTTGATATTTTTCAAATTAGTGTCCAAGATAATTCATATTACATGATCTTTTACATTTTAAATTGTTTATATTGATGGTTAAGATATTTAGTTCTTCGAACTATGTATATTTTTGTCTTTAACCTTTGCTTTTTGGATTAGACTTACTGAAAAAAATGTTAAATAAAATCATACATGCTTCAATCCAATGAGTCTACCTTTATCCCCTTTTTTTAAGTGATGATATCTTCATCAGTCACTTAATATTGCCTGGCTCTACTTTAATTACATTTGTTTAATTATAAATTTTAAAACATATAAATTTAAAATTTTTAAGTTCAAGTTTAGATACGGATATTAATATCTTTGTTTAGTAATCGAGATGATGAAAGGCTGGAAAGTAAAATAAAAATACCATAATCTACTGGCTGAAGTGATAAAGCTAAAATGTTTTAATCATCTTATATTAACCCTAGACATTGTTATTACCAAAGAGGAGAAGATGAAGTTAAATATGTACTTCAACAAAGGTATTCATAAACCCCAATCCTCTACCTGAAGACAAGAGTGTATGTCTTCAGCTTCCAAAACTTTTTGTATTGTGGCACAATATACATAACATAATACCTACCATAAATAATGAATCTTGGAACACTTAAAAAAATAAAATAATTTTTTAAATGAGGAATGAATATAAAATTTTAATATTTAAAAAAACTACCATTTTTAACCATTTTTAAGTGGATAGTTTAGTGCATTCTCATTGTGCAACCATCACCACCATCCATCTCCAGAATTTTTATCCTCCCAAACTTGAACTCTGTACCCCTTAAACAGTAACTCCCCTTTTACCCTTTTCTCCAACCCCTGGCTACTATCATCCTACTTTCTGTCTCTGAATTGGACTATTCTATATATCTCATATAAGTAGAACATCATGCAATAGCAAATAATTCTTTTAATTGCAAGGTAATTATTCTAATTTTAGTATTGTTAACCAAGCAAATTATATCCCCCAAACTATAGGATTAATCCATTATAGGTATATACAAAGACCTCATGGTTTTGCGATGGAATCCAAGTCTTGGTCTGATGCAGAGTTTCCTCCATCAGACAAATACAAAGCCCCCTTATTTATCCTATTTAGCTGAACCCTAAAAGTCTCACTGGCATTATGGGTCCTGCCTATATATTTTGTGTGTTTCTGACGGTGCAAACTCAGTCATAAAAATATCTACAGTACTTGCTTTAAAAGTACTTGCTGCCACTTAACTGTAAACAGACTTGTAATTTGGCTGTAAAAATTCATGACTTGCTGAAAGGGGCTGTAATAAAGTCATAATGATCTCTGGCACAAACACCGTCGGGGAGGCCAAGGATGGTTGGCTGGCCACAAAGGATGGTATGTATGATGTAAGCTGGGCGAAGCTTGGGCCATGGCCATCCGGTGTTGCCTCCAGAGAGGTTCATCTTTTCTGTGATCTTCAGTGTCCAACTATGTTAAATGCCGATGGGTTTATGGTTTATTAACCAAGTGATCCAACATCAATCTCAGCTTTGTTGGGAGTATAGAGACACCCTTCAAGATACTCAAGTCCCGAACAACAGTGATCTTTGTTTTGGCAGAAAAATATGGGATAATATTTGTAAATGAAGGCTAGAGATAGAGACATTTCATGCTTAAAACAGTTCTCATTGACAGTCTAGTGTCCCATCTCTTACATTGCATGTGACAAAAGTTCTCCTTTCCCCAGGAATTGCTGGAGGAAGGTTTAGCCAAGTGAGGAAGAGGTTGTTTTTATTCATTCTGAGGTGGGGGATGTGTAATCAAAAGGGGGACCCCTCAGGATCAGAAGTGTCTGCTATCACTAGGCTTGTTTTCTGCTGAAGGGTTTTCCAAAGGTGACCCAATAAGCTCAGTATTAATCCTTTGACTCAACAGACCAGAGTCTGAGCAAAACTATGATCTCACAGAGCCCACCACCCCCTCTGCATTGAGAACTGTCACTCAGTGAAACTAATTCTGGCTGAAGCCCACTTCAGTTTGCCTCTCACTCCAGACCCAGCTAAGCCGCCCTTCACAGGAGGAGAATTTGACTAAACAAAATGGCTACCCCACCTTGGCATTGCCACAGAACAGGTCCCAGGGTAACGGAAAGTACTTTGATTGGAGTCAGGAGACCTCTACTTGGGGAAAGAATTTTATCTTAGTGGCTTACATCCTCTATAATATAATTTAACTCATTTTCTGAGGTGTTTTTTTTTTTTCTAACTTTAACAGTTCTGGTTTTTGTGCTGGAGCATATCTCTTGGAGCCCTTAGTTCTCTACCCATTCACAAAGACAAGGGCAGAGAGGGACTGGATATAAGAGTACCTTTCTTTCAGTCAGGGCCTTTGCTTAGACTTGGAGATGAAGAGAGAACCTAGAGGCCTACATGAAAATGTCATTTAATTTGAGATTTTATTAAAATTAAATCATTCTAAAAAAAATACAAGGAGCTGACTTAAAACATGCTCTTTTATTAATCTTCTGTGGTTTTGTCCTTTTTTTTTTTAAAGAGAAAGTATATTAAATGTAAACATATCATTCTGACCACAAGTTTGTCTATAATGTCTAGATTCACAAGAAATCCTGGCCTGAACACTGATCTCATGGAAAGAAAACACATTCTTATTTCCTTGCAAAACCACCCCTGCACAGTAAATGCTGGCTGTTGGAGTTGACGGTGACTCTGTGCCTTGGTATGTGCTACAGAGTCTGGGGCCCATGTGAGAACATGAATACATCTTGATGGGGTAGGATGATGACACCTCATTGTATGCCAGGCCCTCCTCACTTCCCCACTCCAGTCTGCCTGAATTAGGCTTGATGTATTTTACCATAGCCCTTGCACCACTCTACAAAATGACCAGTGAAGAGATGCCTGGGTAGCTCAGTCGGTTATGGCTGCCTTAAGCTCAGGTCATGATCCCAGTAGGATTGAGTCCCACATCCGGCTCCCTGTTCTGTGGGGAGTCTGCTTCTCCATCTCCCTCTGCCTGCAACTCTGCCTACTTGTGCTCTCACTTTGTCAAATAAATAAATAAAATCCTAAAAAAAAAAAATAACCAGTGAATCCCTACTACATCATGAAACTGATTCTGTGACTCTATAATTTTAAAAATATCCAGAACTTCGCTTGTAATTGCCAAAACTTGTAAGAAACCAAGGCATCTTCCTTCAGAAGGTAAATGCACATATAAACTGTCATACAACCAGACAAGGGAATATTATTTGGTGCTAAAAAGAAATGAGGTATAGAGCCATGAAAGGACATGGAGAAAACTTAAATGAATATTACTAAGTGAAAAGAGCCAATCTGAAAAGATACATAGTGTGTGATTTATAACTATATAACATTCTGGGAAAGGCAAAATTATGGAGACAGGGAAATAACATCAGAGGTTGCTAACATTTGGGGTGTGGGGAGAGATGAATAGGTGGAACACAGAAGATTTTCAGGGTATTGAAAATCCTTGGTGTGATACCATAATGATGGGGATATATCATTACACGGGTGTCCAAACCTATCGAATGGATACCATCAAGAGTGAACCATAATGTGAACTAGGACTTTGGGTGATAGATGTATCGCTGTAGGTTCATCAATGGTAAAAATGTACCCCTCTGGTTCAAGATATTGATATTGGCAAAGACTTTGCATGTGTGGGAGCAGGAGTATATGGAAACTTGCCGTGTCTTCTCCTCAATTTCACTGTAAACCTAAAACTGCTTTAAAAGGTGATCTTAATAAAATTTTTAAAAATCCAACAACCTTTTTCACCTTTAGCATTTCTGCACTATTTTAAGTGATTTTTAAGGCTGTAACCTAACTTATTCCCATCAGAATCAGATTTCTTTTGCTCCTCCCTGTGCTTATTTTTCAGTTCTGTTTCCTGATTCATGGGGCCCGGCATCCCTGCTTTGATACCTATGTGCCAAGAAAACCCTGTGGTTAATGTGGATGTGGAGAATATAATTTAATCTTCTGTTGGAAGATGACCATAAATCAAGGCAGATTGGAAACCCTGTCCAGAGGCACCTGAGCTTCCAAAACACCTTGGGGTGACCCTGTAAATGGAGGCACACCAACTGCACAGTCTAGAACTCTGAGGCAATGCTTGCTGAACAACCTGTCTTGTGGAGATTTGTGGAATTAAACAGTTATCCTCGTGAAAAGGAGACTGAGGGCCAGGCTCCTGGACAATTACTGGTAAGTTGAAACAAACAGCATAGAGAGCTTTGCCTGGCCAAAGAGGTAGCCAAAGGATCTTGTTGAGGAAGCAGGAGACTTAGGACAAACTGGAGCGTGGTCACCTTCTTCCTCACTAGCCCTCTCCCTGAGTCACTTTTTCATTGTCCCCTTTGTGGTCATTAGTATCTAAGGAACATGGGTGGCTCTCCTAAACCTGAGTAACCAAGTTCTGCTTGGAGCTGGAAGTTGTCTGGAATATTTACTCTGCAATGGACTTAAAGCCAAGTAGGTAGGAATCACAAGATGAAGCACCAAAAGAGTCTGCTCAGACAAGATACCCTCCCCCATCCCCACTCCTCCCACACACACACACCCACACACCCACACACCCATCCTAACTTTACTCCTTTATGCTCAATGGGCCTGGACTTACTATTATATTATATTATATTATATTATATTATATTATATATTATTCTTTTTTTCTATTTATCTGTCTTTGCTCTTATTTAACTTACATTTTAAATTACATGTGCTTTCCAAAAATCACCTAGAATCCTTTGAGAAAAAATAATGTACAGATCAATCACTTCATAAATGAAAAACGAATGAAGAGTTATTTTTCTTGTGAGGCTCCCTCACTCCAGCCAGAGGTTCTCACTCCATTCTGTCCCTGAAGCTCCCTGTGGAAGCATGGCTTCTCTGCTGTCTTATGATTTCTTTCTTTCTTTCTTTCTTTCTTTAAGATTTTTACTTATTTATTAAACAGAGAGATAGAGCACAAGCAGGGAGAGCAATATGTAGAGGGAGAGGGAGAAGCAGACCTCCCACCAAGCAGTGGGCCTGACATGGGGCTCAATCCCAAGACCCCGGGATCACAACCCAAGCCAAAGGCAGAAGCTTAACTGACTGAGACACCCAGGCATCCCTATCTTGTGGTTTCTTAAACACAGGTAGCTTCCTGAGAGTGTGTGTGCTCCTTGTGGACAAGGACCCTCCTGCTTTCAGTACACTTCTCAGTGTCCATTGGCACCCACCCAGCCAAGGCCTGGACCTGGAACATACTTTCAATAACCAAACAAGCACTACCATTTCATCCAACCAAATCTGTGGAATGACCTCTGGAAATCACTAGGGGTGAAAACTAGTGTTCTTTCTACGACTACTATGCCCACAGAGTGTTAAGTAATAGTTGTTGGGTGACTGAGTGAAGGTCTTTGAGGAAGGTGGTGGTGAATGAGAGACACCAGCACAAGGTCACTTTCCCTGGAGAACGCTGGCATTTCTGGGGGTTCTCTGGGTCACTGGAGGGCTGGTAAGTGTGGGATTCCTGACCTCCATGAGGCCTGATGCAGAAACCCCTGGGCTGGGTTCAGAGTCTGCAGGTTTAACAAGCTGTCTAGCTAATTCTGAGCCAGGTTTTCCCAGCAGTACTAGTGAAGGATAAAGAGCAGCCTGGAGGGTATGGCCCTCCTTGGAAGAAGCCACATCCGCCCCTAAGCTTGATGCCCTCAGAGCCTGGCAGGAGGCAGGGAGTGACAGCAACACCACAGCCAACACCCAGTGTGAGCTTGGATCAGTCACTTCCTCTTCACAGTTGTAAGATGAGCCAAACAACTGTGCACATTAACCTAACACAGTACATATAAGGCAGGACATGTAGAAAAGTTTACTAAAGATTTTATTCATGAAAACCAAATTTTTCCTTTGCTATGAAAACATATTAGTGACCCCTAGGAACAAAGTAGAATTATAGACTCTAATTTCAGTTCTGAGAGTACACTCATCAGTGGTCCTTCACCACCTGATTGCACAGATCCAAATTCTTAATCTTCAAAATCTGGGAATCAATGAGAGGCTGAGTTCTTAAGACAGAGGGGCCTGAGGTGTCCCAGCTCCACCTGTCCCTTGCTTCAGGAACCTCTGCAAGCTAGTTCATCTCTCAGGGACTTCAGTTTTGGGGCCTACAAATGGGGGCAAGAAACTCAGCCCTTCTGGAAATAAAGGGAGAGGCAAATACAGTATAAGGAACAGAGGTGACTATGGCATAGAAGAAAAGCAAGGAAGTAACCAGCCTCCTCAAGAGGCTGTGAGTCCCTCAAGATGGAGCCCTCGTCTGGCCCCCTAGGGCCTACAAACTGTGGGAACCAAGTAGGAGCTCAGGCAGATTTAACTGGCTGCAATTAATAGGCAATAGGCCAGTGTTTCCTAGGCACAATCTCACTTAATCCACACGGCTAGTTCACCTACAGACAAGGAAACGTGAAGACCTTTGTAATCAGTCCAATGTTGCAGAATGTCACCCTGAACTCAGACTTCCAGCCACAAGTCCACGGGGTGCAGAAAGGGCCCAGAGGAAGAAAAGCTGGAGCTTGGAGATGACTTCATGGAGCCCAGGGTCTTTGCTGGGCCTGGAAGGACAGCAATATTCCAGACTAGCAGAGATGGGAGGGTACTGAAGAAGAAGCTGGAACCAGCATTCCAGAGCTGCAAATCACAGGCTGTCCTGTTCAGGCTCCTTCCACTGCTTTGTGGTGGAGGCTTGGCAGCAGCCCCACACCCAAGGTGGCCATGGTGCCTGTGCAACAGAGATTTTCTGCCTGGGGGTAACCTCGGCTTGCCCGCTGCTGTGGAAGTGCTCCACCCCTACCCTAGGGCTGGGCGCCCTGCATCTTCAGACCAACTGAATCTCTCCGCGGGGCCCAGCGCTGTGCACTGATGCGGTGCTTGGTGCGTCAGGACCTGGTGGCTGCTTAGAGACTCAATTTCCTGACCTTCCAGCTTTGCGTCACCTTCCTTAATGACATTTCAACGTTGAGTGGGTTTCTGGGATTTTTTTTCCTCCTCTTTAAATTAAATATACAGTAGGTGTTTTGTGTTTAATTTCCTTAAGAAAAAAAGTGTATTATAGAGGTGAAATGGTAAAAAAAAAAAAAAAAAAAAAAAAGAGAGAGAGAGAGAGAGAGAGAGAAGGGAGTCATGGCAGTTTATAAAAACTATATTGTGTGCTCCAGGGACTGGGGTGCCTTACTGGAGCCTCTTCCTTCTCCTGGGAATACTCATAATGTGGGCTTATGAATTGTGCTTATTGCTGTGTTTTTCCTTACAATCTTTTCTCTCCTTTTCAGCGTGTGCTGTGGTACCTCCTGAGTCGTCTGTCTTTTTATATGTTTCTCAGAGGTGTATTGCTGACACAATAGCCTGGAGCCAGCAGGCTCTGGAGCCACTGCTGTTCCCTGGCTTAATTACCTCCACAGGGTGTATTTATAGCAACAGTGGTGCCACGGGGTGGGGGAGGGTAGAGAATGAAGGGTCCAGCCTCCCACGGGTACACCTCGTGGCCTCCACAGAAAACCTCTGTTGCCAAGGTGGTGAAGGGTGGTGGGAGGCTGGTCTGTTAGCAGACAGCAGCCTGCACCATACACCTGTCAGCATGGTAAGGACACCAGGTGTTCTAACCCCCTCTCCTCCCACATCAGGAGTGCCCAGCCCCAGGATGGGGGCTGCAAGCAGAGGCCACTGTGGAGTCCCATGGATCATGGGGCAGTACTTAGCTTTGGGCCCCTTCCCCAGCCCCAGTGGGAGCCACTCCACTTTTAGGCAATTCCTGTGGAAGTTCTGATGTGGTTTTATTTGCAGTTTGTCCCTGATTGGAGCAACTCCCCACTCCTATCAAAGGAACCATCTCTCGGACCCATGAGAGCTCAGTTTACCTCCTGCACACGCACACCCTCCCAATTCACTCTCCTCCTTCCCCCTCTCAAAATCCTCAGGCCCTGCTGGAAGCCCTCGCCTCACTGACAGCTCCTGGGGTCCAAATGCAGTGGCCCCCCAGGGGGAAATCTCTGCTTCTGGGAGACACAACCCACTCTTTCCAGCCACCAAAGTGGTCATTCTGCAGCACAACTTTGCTCCTATCCCTGGTTAGAGCTCTTTTGTGGTTCTTCCACCTCCTAGAAGATTAAAAAAAAAAAAATGTTAACACATCACTCACGGGCCTGCACACTCTGAGCCTTACTTACTTTCCAGCTGCTCCCCTGTCTCTCTATTATCTGCCATGTAGCAACCACATGGACCTTTTATTCACTCAGTGACTGATTAAGTATTTATTGAGCAACTATTAGGTGTCAGGAATGCTGTCAATGCTGAATGAGAGATGCAAAATAACTATCCCATGAAACTTGCATTCTGTAGGAGAAAAGGGGCATAAGAGCAAATACCAAAAAATCCTATGGCCAGTTGGGGTTCGCAGGACTGTTTTGTATGGGGTGTGGGGCCAGGACTCTGGGCTGGTGACCTTTGAGCAGAGGCCTGACAAGTGAGCACCTGGGACAGGATCCAAGGAAGTAGCATCCAGGCAGGGCCGAGAAGTAGATGTGGGCAGGGAAGCCGGCATGGTCAGAGCTGGCGTGGGAATGTTCAGATTTCTTCTCCTCATTATGGGAAGCTATGGGAGGATTGGAAGCTAGTGGATTATAATGTCCTCTTCATGAATTCCTTTTATTATTATTAAATGAATTTCTTTGTTCCTGGTAATACTCTTCCACAAATTCACTTTGATTTATATTAATATAGCCGCTGTGGCTACCTTCAGTTTGTGTTACACGGTTTACTTTTTCATTCTTTTACTTTTCACCTGTCTGTATCTTTATAATTAAAGTGGATTTCTTGGAGGTTGCCTACAGTTGGTCTTCTTTTTTTTGTTTGGTCAGATAATCTGTCTTTTAAATGGGGTGTTTGGGCTATTTACATATAATGTGGTTATTGGTATAATTTGATGTAAATTTACCATCTTGCTTATTGTTTGTTTTCTCTTTGTCTCCATCTGTTCTTTGCTTTTTTTCCCCTTTCTCTGTCTCTTCTTTCCAATGAGTATTTTTTATTGTTCCATTTTTGTCTCCTTGTTGCCTTATTAGTAATAAATTTTTGCTGTGTTTTTTTCCAGTTTTATTGAGGAATAATTGATATACATCACTGTATAGATTTAATACATACAACATGATGGTTTGATTTACAAATACTATGAAATGATTGCCGCAACAGTTTCAACTAACATCCATCTTCTCAGGTAGATACAATTTTAAAAAAAGGAAAAAAATGTGATGAGAACTATCAGGATTACTCACTTACCAGCTTTCCTGTTTATCACACCGCAGCGCTAGCTAGATTATGTCTCTGGTGCTCATGTCCTCCGTGATGGGCAGTTTGCACCTTCATCCACCTTCCTCCAGCCCTCCGCCCCAACCTGTAGCCTCAGGTAACCACCAGTCTGTTCCCTTGCTCCAAATTTGGGGGTTTCATTTGTTTTGTTTTGTTTAGATCCTTTGTCTTTTTCTGTTTGTCTGATTTGTTGTACTTAGCATCATGATTTCAAGATCCGTCCCTGTTGTGGCAAATGATAGGATTTCCTGGTTTTCCATGGCTGAATCCTATTCCATTGTATGAATATACCACAACTTTTCTCTCCATTTACCTCTCAATCAGCACTTAGGCTCTTTGAAGCTTTTTTGCTTAGCGACAACAGGGTGATGGCAGAATTGACTTTGCAAGCATTCAGATTTCACAAGGGGTGGTGAAGGGGGTTGGGGTGAGAGGGCCTGATCTTGTGTTGTGTTTCCCATTTTGAAGATAAGGAAGGTGTGTGGTTAGCCAGAACAAAGGCCTCCAGTAGCCTCTTTAGTCAGGATTCAGGAGGTGAGAGGTGAAGCATGAACTTCCCAGGGTCCTTCTCCAAGTCCACCCCGAGGTTAGCACTGCTCCAAGTGCACTGCTCCAAGGCCCCTCTCCTCCCATTGAAGAGGTGGCCCCACAAAGTGCATGGCGCTCAAATTTTGAAAGTAGCTGTCCCCCAGGGAGCCCTGAAGGCCACATACTTCCAGACTGCTCAGCTTAGCTATAAGCCCCAGATGCATGCCCCCCTACTTCCTAGATGTCTCCCTGGCCAGCTGATCCACCAGTCTTCCAGAGCCCCATTCCCACTGCCACTGCCAGGATCCATCCTGCCAGTCTGGCCCATGGAGCTGCCTCAGGGCAACAGCTTAACTCCTGGATCCCCTGCTTCATCCATCAGCGTCATGCTCCAGCATGCTGGCATTTTCCTGCAGCCTTTGTGTCAAAATAAAATCAGTCAAATAAAACATAATCATGCAGCATCAGGCCACAGGCTGTTTGTCTCAGCCTAACTGATTCTGACAGCTCAGCGAGGAAAGCTGCAGAGCAGCCCGGTAAGCCATGGCTGGAGCCAGGGTTCCTGAAACGGAAGTGGACACTGCCGCACCCTAGCTACATTTGAGCACTCCAACCCACAGGCAGGGGCCAGCACCTGGGCTCTGTCCAGGCTTCCTGCTTGGTACTTCTCCCCAGCCCTCTCCAGCTGCAGCTGAGGCAGGGAGCAGTGTCTGTCTGCCAGTTTCTAAGCTCCCCACGCCAAGGTGAGAATGCCCAAGGGCACCCAATCCACCTAAGGGTTCCTGCTTAGCTGTCTGCATTAGAGATCCTGTGACACAGCTTCCACAAAACCAACGTCCCTGCTCTAAAGCACGAAGCTAAGAATGGAATTCCTTGTTGCTTCCTATGCAAAGCAAACTTGGGGGGATTCTCTACTCTGACAACCACAGGTTGAGTGTATCTCTACTCTCCTGGTTCCACCTCCGTGGAGAGCCATTTCCAAATATTCCCAATCTCTCAACCCAACCCATGTTGTGGGCAGAGGAGGAGACAGAGGCTGCTGTGGGTGGAGAGAAACCCTGGGTTTCAACCCCACAGGAGTCCCTGCTGACCCGTGTGGCCGCCTCATCCCAATGCTCGGTTCTTCAACTGCAGAATAGGGACGCAGATGTGTAAGGAGCACCGTGGGGCAGAAGGGGCATCTGCTTTGGACCAGACAGACCTGGTTTTCAACTCCCCACTCTGCCACTTGGGGATCAGATAAAGTGCTGTGTGGACACTGCTTAGCACCTGTCTGCCCATGCAGTCCTGGGGGGCACCAGGCCCTGCTAAGCAGGGCCTGCTTATTTCCAAGTGTCCCATGTCTCCATGTCTTCATGCCACAGTCCCAGCTCGAGCACTGCTTCTTTCCTCTGCCAGACACGAAAGCTTCAGGGGATCATGAGTGAGCCCCAGAACCCCATCCTTTTCCTCTTCCTCAGGCATCTCAACCCCCTCTTCTTGCATCTCCAGCCTCACCCATCCTGGAATGCCAGCAGGTCCCTGAGAAATAAACACTCCCTTGAGACTCTGTTCGCGTTTCTCTGAAACAGAACTCCTGATTCTCCCTGCCAAAGAGGTTCCTCATCCCTGAATATTTCATTTCCCCTGATAGTTCCACTCTTGCCCTGGGGAGTCAAGCCAGAAACTGAAGATGTTCTCAATTCGACCCCTCCTGTCTTGATGACTCTGACTTTTCTAAGTGGTTCTTGAACTCCAGGGTTCTATATCTAAACCAATCTTAAATGGAGACTTGTGTCTATGACCCCAAACCCCTCTTAGCAATCCAGATCACTACCACCTTCTGCTCCCAAAGCTTCCTCGCTGGCTGCCAGCTTCCTGTCCTGCTCCTCACCCCACCATCCAGTACACTCTTCAAGTAAGTGTGCTCTTTCTCACTCACAAATCGAATCAAGTCCCTCAGTGCCTTAATCCCTCGGCCTGCATCCAATAAATGCCCATTATACATAGAATTAAATTCAAACCCTTCTCCAGGACTCAGGATGTTCTTTACCATCCGGCCAGCTTTGCCCAGCACTTCATCACACGCCACTGTTGCCACCGCCACTGAGTATGTCCTAGTCACACAGGGACATTGGTCCTCGAGGTCCTTGCAGGAACAATTCCTTTGGCCTAGAACTTTCTCCCGTTTCTTCTTTATAGGGCTTTTATCCAACATACATCTCTGGCATAAGCGCATGAGGAACGGAAGTGAGGGATCCCACGGGTATAGCTCAAAGCTGTCAGTTGGTCTGGATACCTGAGGTGGAAACAGACCTGGAATACGCTGGGATGTCTATGGCATATCACAATGGGTATCTCTAAATCCCCTTGCCTCTTGGAGTTCATAATTTTGGGATTTGGCTACTTAGCAGTGTTGAAGAATGGACCCCCAAGGAGTCATCCCACTGTGGACAAGCTCCTTAGTATGTTGGTCAAGCCTGCCAACATGTCCACCCAGCTCAGTTTTCTGTTCATTACTTCACCCCCACACCCCACACTTGGATCCATGATGCCCCCATTGCCTGAAGAATCTACCTTCCCCAGCTCTCTGTTCATTTTCTAACCATACCTCTTCTTCAGCCACTATGGATGGCATCCTTTCCTTGGAGGCCCAGATGGAATGCTGGCTCTCAAGTATCTGAAACCCAGGTGGTCGTTCCAACCGGAGTGTAGCATTGCTCCTTGGGGCTCTATGGTGTGGAATTTACCTCCCACTAATGGTGCCTCGCACATCCTGTCATGGACTGAGCATCAGCCCTTCAGGTGCAGTACTAAGCAGTTTATAAGCCTCGTCTAACATTTCTAGCATGGGACCTATGAGGGAGGTACCACGAATTTCCCCATCTTACCCAGGGGGATGCTGAGGCTCAGAAAATGAATTGGCACCCTCTCTGTCACCGTTCAAGCCCACTTCTGTCCAGCTTCATCAGGCATTGTCTCAGGCGTGGCACAATTTCACCTTATTTCCAAGCATGCTTGTCTCTCCATGGCCTTTGAGAGTTGTCTTCATATGCTGTCGGCCTCCACAGCATATGAGACACTGATACATTCTGGAAAATGCACTGTTAATAGGGTGGTTTCTCATTCTGCTTCCGTAAGGTTTTCCTAAAGGGGTGGGGGGAAGGTGAGGGTCTTTCTACAATAGCCTTAGCATTCTGTTATAATGAGAAAAAGTCAGGAAATTGATATCTAAATGTTCCCAACACCAACATTAGCTTAAATTCTCATCCACACCCTTGGTCTAGGAGGGCCACACCAAGACAAGTCAGCCTGCCCTTTGGAGCCCACTCATTAGAAAAGGGAAGTGTTTATGTGGCCTCAGCTCTGGGATGATATAATGATTGCCTTTCCTCCCAGCAGGTCTCACCCTGTCTCAGGAAGACGTCAGGGGTCAGCACAAGGCCAGACTCCGAGTTGATGAGTCACTCTGGGAGAAGGCCAATCACAGGATGAAGGTTGGCTCCAGGGGACTGGCGAAAGGAAATGGTACCTTTCCCTTGGAGGAATGAGGTTGAATCTGACCTCAGTCTGATGCATGAAAAAACACCTGGCCTGTCTGGTTGGGGATCCAGGAATGGAGGACGGGGTCCCCAGAGAGGAATACTCAAAGGTCAGTCTCTACCCAGGGTTTTTAGGAAATGCTCATTGCCAGATCTCTGAGGGGCTCAGGTAAGGCAGGTGTCAGGAATATGGATCCTTCTTATTTGTCAGTCTAGTTCCATTAAATGTAGGCAGAGTGGTGAGAGAAAGAAGTAGAGAGGTGAGGCCCTAAAAGGGATGAGACCAATAAACCTTGGCTCCTCTCCAAGCTAGCATATCTGCTGTGGCACCCGTGGAGGACCACTGATTCCTGTGGTGAAAAGCTGGAGACTACATGTGTTACTGCCCCCTCTTTACCACACTTTACCACGAGTGTTACCGCCATTGCCGCCTCTCTCCACAGCCTTCACCTCCTCTGTCCCCAATCACCTCCACTAGCTACCCTCTACCGTCATAGCATTACTTGGAAGGTACCATTCTAGGAGCTTGGTGTTTCCTTTTCATTTCTTTTTTTAAAAATATTTTATTTACTTATTTGACAGAGGGAGGCACAGTGAGAGGGGGAACCCATGAAGAGGGAGCAGGAAGGGAAGAAGCAGGCTTCCTGCTGAGCAGGGAGCCCAATGCAGGGCTTGATCCCAGGATCCTGAGATTATGACCTGAGCTGAAGATGATTAACAACTGAGCCACCCAGGTGTCCCTACAGGAGCTGTTTTCTTTAGTAATAAGGAAACCAAGATTTAGAGAGATCAGGCAATCTGACCAAGATACATGCTTATAAGTGGCAAAGTTGCAATGGTCGCCAAGCAAGTCTAACACCAAGACTGTACTCTTGACCACTGTGCCAGATGGAAGATTCCTTTTGGGGAAGAACAAAAGAGTTAAGATGAACAAACAAATAATAAAGCAAAGACCAATCCTATTCTAGATCCCTGACAGCCCCTTTTCTCTGTCTGCTCATGCGGGTGTTCAATGACACCACGGTACTCTCTAGAATCATGGGATGATTATATACTTTTTCTCCCTTGGGGCCATGGCTTTCTTTCTCATTTCTACCAAAAAATAGGTGGCTTCCATGCCTTTTCTATTCTAAATCATCATGGCCATTCTTGCCTTCCCAGCAGGTCACTGTTACCTCTGCTTGAAAATTTCAGGGGAAAATTTTTTTCTTTCACAAAATTTCCCCAGCATCTATCACAGCAGGAAATGCAGGCCAAATCTTAAAGTGTGAGGACTGAACCAAGCCCAAGACCAACTGCCAGCCTCACAGTACCCTGAGCCCAGGACACGCAGCCCAGGGAAGGTCCATCCCTCCAAGAATCCCAGGCATGTGTTCCCTCACCAGAAGGTTGGAGGCAAGGGCAACACAGGTGAGTCGGGTAAGTCAAGGAGCCTAGAATGTCACCTTCAGTCATGAACTATAAAGAGTTAAGGCCCAAGCAGACCCATCAGGGAGGCAGATATCTGTTGAAGGTTCTGGAGTCTTTTCTCTGTGTGTGCCAACAACTAAGGAGTGGATCATCCAGGTAGCCATCTCCTGTTGCTGGGTTGGAAAATTTTCCAGGGGATGCTTCAAACATAAGCATCTTGGAGTCACAGTAAAAGAACTAAATGTCAGAAAAGCTGAACATAAATCTTGCCTAGAATAGGTATTCCTTGATGGTTGGATTTTTTAAAATTTATTTTTATTTATTTATTTATTTATTTATTTATTTTTGCATTAGGCTTACAAAAAAGGGAATGTGAAAGGAAAGCCCAGCCTGATTTTATGAGCCATGATCATAGTACTTCTCTTTCTGGAACAAATTTGCAGTTGCAGAGTTTTCCTGTTATTTAAGATCCTGGAAACTGAATTGACTAGAGACCCTGTTTGTGGCTGCAGGGCCAGGGGTGTTAAAGCACACTCCATGTTACAGGATACATTCAATGCATTTGCATTTTTCAATATTAAAACAGATAAGTACATCCTGGGAGGCCCCATGCTCAACTTCCCAGAAGGCTAATCTTATACTGGTTATAACAACTGTAACAGCTAACTTTTAGGGACACCTTACTCTTCCTTAAGCATTTTACATCCATAATCTCACTAATCCTCAGGATGATCCTAGGAGATAAATATTATCCTTATTTTATAGATCAAACTGACCCAGAATTGTTTTGAAGCTTTCCTGAATTCACAAAGAATGTATGTCAGGACAAAGATGTGACATTAAGGCTGCTGGGCTCTAGAGCCCCTACCACTAATTTCTGTGTAATGATACCTATGGGTCCAAGAAAAGGCACTGAGTCCCAGTAGAAGTGCTTTCTTCCACAACCTCTAACCCCCAAGGTCTTCAAAGTCAACATGAACTTGACGACAGGAATGAATTGTAGCCAGGGTACGGGGGCCAATTCACCAAATTATCAGAAGCAGGCTGCTTCTATGGGACTATATACCTGGGAAAATATACAGGGGAAGGGTCTCCACCTTGTGCAGCTCATGAGCTGGACTGCTACATAACAAACAAGCCTGGATTATTAAAAAGAAAGCATAGCGAGGCCTGACGAACTGACCACAACAGTGTAAGTCAGGAGCACCAAGTTCCGTTTGCCTCAGTGGAATCTCTTGCTTTCAAATAGGCAGGACGACTGAGCCATGAGGAGGAGAATCTGAGTGAACTGTGAAGATAATTCTTTACCTAACCCTGGGCACTCTGTTGCCAGAACCAAGGGTTAGGGCAGCAAAAGAGCTCTATTAGAAAAGAAGAAGTAAAGCAAACGGATCCATGTATTTTAGTAGTGTAAACAAGGGAAAGGTAGACATGGGTCCAATTTCTTGAGCCCACACCTCACACCAAATCATTCTAAGAAATGCCAAGGACAAATGACTGATTCTAGGATACATGAAATAAGATGAACAGCATTCTGATCACCCTTTTTTCTTGTCTTTAAAACTGGACTGAGGAATCAATGACCTACTCTATTGTTCTGTTTAAGCACAATAATTTATTTAAATTTAAATAATAATAATTAATTTTAATTTATATACTTTCTAAAAGACCTATGTTTACCCACAGCATCTTTATTATTTTAAGTCAATTTTAACCCAAATTCAATGGGAAGCAAACTTCACAAGTGCTTAGCGTGAGCATCACTCTGAAGGCCTGAGTGTTGTTCGAACACTAAGCACATCTATGCTTTTCTTCTGTTAGTGACATGAGGCATCCAGAGAGCTCACATGCACACACACACCCTTGATGTGTGCTACTAACTGTACACATTCTACAGTGATCATTGGGTATTGCCTTCCACCGGAGAAAAGAGGATAAATTTGTACCCACAGCTAAGTGGTGACAACGGTCCTCTCTGTAACCTGACTGTAAAGAAATCCAATCAGTTGATGATGGACACCAGGTCCCCATGCATCACAGAGCAACTGGGTCATTTTGACAGCTCCTGAATAGCAGTAAATAGAGCTTTATGTAAAATTGTTTATACTGGCCAGACTTCAAGAACTTAAACTGTAGTGTTTAATATGTCATAAACTTCATAAATTAAAGAATTTTCCCCTCTATAATTTTCAGCCTGACGGGTCATCATCTGATGCCTAGAGGGTAACAGGAGAGCTTCCTACTTGTGGCAGGATTAGTGAGTTGCTTTCATGTCTACAAGAACATTTCAGAACTTCCAAGCCCATCCAAAAGGAAACTTGGAAGCAAGCAAAGGTGTGAGAACAGGAAACTTTCTCAGGGATTTAGACAATTAGAGCTGATGTTGATTTACTTAGCAAACCAAGTGACCCTCTTTGTCTGCTGGCTTTTAAAAATACATTTTTTTCTACATTGGTCTTAATGTTACCCTAGATTAGGCTGCTTCTCCCAGGCTTCCCATTCAGTTTTCCCTGCTGCTCCTTCTGCAGTTGGCTTTCCCTGAGGAGGGAGTGAGGACCTCAGAATAAACACAATCCTTCTATCAGCAAGGTTTCATCTTGACTTTCTACAGGACCACCCTATGTGGTAGAAGCCAGTGTCAACATCCAGATGGGGAAGGATGTCACCGCACTTGAGGTCTGAGGTAATCTCCCATCCTGCTGCTTTACTTGGCATAACTAGTCACTTCATCCCTCATGTTAAGAAAAGGCCCAACAATGTCCTCATTTATATCAGGACATGGGGCCACCTGCATGTCCTAGCTGAAGCAAGAGAAGGAGCATTTGATATGTGATAATCAAGTGGCTATCATACATATGATCCACACTCCTAAGTCCCATAAACTTGTGTCTGAGTCACAAGAGAAGCAGTGGGTTCAACTATAGAGGCTGTTTCACTAAAATCTCTGGAAATCATTGCATACCCAAGAGAATTGTTTTTCTGCTCATGTGATGAAATGAAACATAAATATGGAGAGGAATTCTCCCTAAATCAAAGAAAGTCAGAGAATATAGCAAAGATATGTACTTCAGTAGTGGCAGGTTATGGTTTCAAAGCAGCCAAGTCTTTGGGTGATGGGTCATGAGAAGAGGTTAGTGACGGATGTCTCCGTGTTTCTGAGAACAGGGAGCACATGTTATCCCATAAAACATGGGGATAGTTCCAGGTACTTTAGAGGATACAAAAGGTCCTATAGTGGAGAATGGGGAGAAGATAAGGATCAAGGTTGTGTTTGTTATGCCCCTTTTTTTTACAATTCTTTTTTTTTATGTTATTCACCATACATTACCTCTTTAGTTTTTGATGTAGTGTTTCATGATTCATTGTTTGCATATAATACCCAGTGCTCTATGCAATATGTGCCCTCCTTAATATCAATCATCAGGCTCACCCATCCCCCACACCCCTCCCTTCTAAACCCCTCAGTTTGTTTCCCAGAGCCCATAGTCTCTCGTGGTTTTTCTCCCCCTCCAATTTCCCCCACCCCTTCATTTTTCCTTTCCTTCTCCTAATGTCCTCCATGCTATTCCTTATGTTCCACAAATAATTGAACCCATATGATAATTGACTTTCTCTGCTTCACTTAGCACAATCCCCTCCAGTCCCATCCACATGGATGCAAAAGGTGGATATTCATCCTTTGATGCCTGAGTAATATTCAATTGTATATATGGACCACATCTTCTTTATCCATTCGTCTGTTGAAGAGCATCTCGGCTCTTTCTACAGTTTGGCTATTGAGGCCATTGCTGCTATGAATATTACAATGCATATGGCCCTTCTTTTCACTACATCTATATCTTTGGGGTAAATACCCATAGAGCAATTTCCAGTTCATAGGGTAGCTGTTTATTTTTTTAATTTTTTGAGGGACCTCCACACTATTTTCCAAAGTGGCTGTACCAACTTGCATTCCCACCAAGAGTGCAAAGAGGGTTCCCCTTTCTCTGCCACCTCTCCAACATTTGTTGTTTCTTGTATTGTCAATTTTTGCCATTCTAACTTGTATAAGGGGGTATCTCAATTGGGGTTTTTTTTTTTAGATTTATTTATTTATTTGACAGACAGAAATCACAAGGAGGCAGAGAGGCAGGCAGAGAGAGAAGAGGAAGTAGGCTCCCCACTGAGCAGAGAGCCCGAAGCGGGGCTCGATCCCAGGACCCTGGCATCATGACCCGAGCCGAAGGCAGAGGCTTTGAGTTTCCCTGATGGCTAATGATGATGAACATTTTTTCATGTGTCTGTTAACCATTTGTATGTCTTCTTTTGAGAAGTGTCTGTTCATGTCTTCCGCCCATTTTTTTACTTGATTATTTGTGTTTGGGGTGTTGAGTTAAAGAAGTTCTTTTTAGATCTTGATTACTAGCCATTTTCTGTAGTGTCGTTTGAAAATATCTTCTTTCATTCCATGGGTTGCCTCTTTGTTTTATTTTATTTGTTTTACTTCATTTGTTTATTTTATTGCTGTGAAGAAGTTTTATCTTGATGAAGGCCCAAAAGTTCATTTTCACTTTTGTTTCCCTTGCCTTTGGAGTTTTGTCTTGAAAGAAGTTGCTGTGGCTGATGTCAAAGGGGTTTTTGTCTATGTTCTCCTCTAGGATTTTGTTGAATTCTTGTCTCATATTGAGGTCTTTCATCCATTTTGAGTTTATCTTTGTGTATGGTGTGTATGGTTTAAGAGAATGGTCAAGTGTCATTCTTCTGCATATAGCTGTCCAATTTTCCCAGCACTATTTATTGAAGATACTTTTTTCCATTGGATATTTTTTCTTGCTTTGTTGAAGATTATTTGACCATAGAGTTAAGAATCCATCTGGGTTCTCTGTTCTGTTCCACTGGTCTATGTGTCTGTTTTCGTGCCAGCGCCATGATGTCTTGGTGATCACAGCTTTGTAATATAATGTGAAATCAGACAACATGATGCCCCTGGCTTTGTTTTTCTTTTTCAACATTTCCTTGGTGATTTGGGGTCTTTCTGATTCCATACAAATTTTAGGATTGTTTGTTCCAACACTTTGAAAAATGCCATTGGTATTTTGATTGGGATTGCATTGAAAGCATAGATTGCACTGGGCAGTGTAGACATTTTGACAATTTTTTTTAATCACAACTTTATATTGGTATGAGGAACATATACATTTACAACTTGGCATAATAAGAATTTGGTATGGCTTCTAAGGACTGAAGTCTTGATGGTCATTCTTCCTCTACCTTACAAGAAGTTGTTTCTCACAGGTCATGGCCTCATCGTAATCCACCTTCTTTGAGGCCAGAGGGAGAATTTAACTGGTTACTTTTGCACACTCCCAAAAGAACTTCCGCTAGCTGTCCTTCTTTGTCCTGTCTTGAAACATGGGTTCAGCACAGGTCACTGAATCATAAACTATTAATGCTAAAAGGTACCCAAGAGATCCTCTGGCTCAGTGATTTCTGAACTGTCTTAAATAACATTTTTTCAAATAGAATTTTATTCAGTCCCCAAAATAGAAAATAAATTTGGTAGCTATGATTCAATATGGCAGTTTCATCAGAACTTTTTATTATTCTTACCTAATAAATAAAGATGGATTGAATTAGGGAAAAATTCATCATTTTGCAGTCACTAATGAGACAATGGGTCCAGGTAATAATCATGAATGAAGGATGGAACCCTAAGATGAAAGGTTGTTAGGAGACTTTTTAAAAATTTTTAATGGAAGGATCAGGCTTATACCGACTGAGCTTATTTACAAAAAGCATTAGTGAAAGTGGGTTAATCAACTGTTCTATGGCTTCAGAGGTGCAACAGGAAGTACATATGAAGAGTATCCATGAGACCTTAAAAAATATCAAACTCGTATCCGTTCAATCTTCTAGGTTTCAATACCAGTGTCCAGGACATAAAAGAACAAATCAAACAGTACCATGAGGAAACAATCAGCCATATTCAGAACATGGAACTGTCTACAGAACAAATGGCCTAGTTTCTCTAATTGATCAAAGGCAGGGGCAGTGGATTTTATTGTTGCCCAATTATTCATTCCCTCTTCCTGCAAGAGGAAGGATTATTCATTTGTAATTGGATCATACATTTGTGCTTACTGCCTTTTGGATGGTCACTCTCCCAGTGGAACTGTCTACACTCCTGTCCCATTGATACCAGTTGGGCTTCATGACTTTGCCTCATGGTGAGTAAGTGAGACCGGGCCACATCTAAGAAAGGTTTGCCAACAATCCTGTCACTGGCTTTGTTACCCTTTTATGTCTGTGGCAAGAACATCCTGACACAAATTGCTGGGTCCTAGCATACAAAGACACGTGGAAAGGAGCTGAACCACTGCCAAACTTCAGACAATGTGCAACAGGAGCCAGAAATTAAAACTTTTATTAACATTTTTTAATAGTTAGATAGAGAGTTTAATCGAGATTTGGGGGTCACCTGTTTACCTCAACAAAACTGGCAAATTTAATATGAACCTCCTCCCATCCCAAAACACATGCACACACACACAAGAACTGTTACAAAAGAAAAGAAACTAAAGCAATGTGATTATTGAAGACATGCTGTGGACCATGATAATGAATCACAGTTCAAAGAATTCAAACTTAAAATGTCACTTTTGAGATAATTGAAACAATTTGGATAATGTCTGTGTATTATGTTATATGAAGGAGGTATTGTCAGTTTTGTCAGGTGTGAGCATACTCACATACACATACTTTCTCAGTTAGAGATATAATGTGAGTTATGTATGGGTTAAATGACAGGATGCCTGAATTTTTTTCTGAATATTCCAAGAAAAGAGAATAAGAGGGTGGATAAGGGTCACAAAATATTGATAACTGTTGAAGCTGGACTTTAAGAATGGAGAGGTTGGCTATACTATTATCTCTAACTTTACGTATATTTTTAAATCTTCCTTATAAATAATCTATAAATTATAGCAAATAAACTAAAAGGCATTAACAAACAATGACAAACAGGATATAATGGGAGTCACTAGACAAGAAAATTCCAAAATTTCTGGAAGGTGCAGTGTTTGGATGAAGGGTAATTTAGAAAGTAAGATTGAAAAAGCTTCATTCTTGTGTGTGTGTGTGTGTGTGTGTGTGTGTGTGTGTGTGTTGGGGGTCTGCAGGGGGGACAGTGTCCTTAAGAAGAGTGTTGACTGCCCTGTAGAGCACAGCACAGAACTGACAATAATGGGTTTAAGTGAAAGTCTGTATAACCAGCCGTTGACATTATGACATCCCCCATCCACCCATCTACACACAGAAGATGCCCAATAATGTGTTTGCTATCCAGGAAAAAAATGGCAAATTCTTTTCTTTTTTTAAAATAAAACAAAACAAAATCTGTCTGGGAAAACTAGGACAGCTGATGTGCACACTGACACCCAAGAGCAAAGCACTCCCCAAACTGGCATTTTAATGTAATGGTCAGCTCCCCACATGTTCACCTTGAAGGGACCTGTACCTGACAATCAGCCCCACCCACAGAGGAACACCACCCAGGTGCCCATTGCTCCACTGCTGAATGTGCATGCACTTCTAAGGACATCTGCAGAATGACAGAGCAGAGAAGAGGAAAAATAACACCAGAGAAAACAGAAATAATTAGGAAACAGAGGATAATATTTTAGAGAATGGGAAAACTTTTTTTTTTTTTTTAAAGATTTTATTTATTTATTTGAGAGAGAGACAGTGAGAGAGAGCATGAGAGGCGAGAAGGTCAGAGAGAGAAGCAGACTCCCCATGGAGTTGGGAGCCTGATGCGGGACTCGATCCCGGGACTCCGGGACCGTGACCTGAGCCGAAGGCAGTTGCTTAACCAACTGAGCCACCCAGGCGCCCAAGAATGGGAAAACTTTTAATTAATATTCTCAGAGGGATTTGAAACAAGAAGGCATCCAGAAAACCGGAATAGGATTCTACAAAAAAGGGAAAAGGAAAAATCAAAGCTAAAGTACTGATAGGAATTAAAATTAAGTCCCAGCCTCCACTATGTCCCATCCAAACAAAGAAGAAAAGATAAAAGAAGACAATTCAGGCCCTACCAGAAGAAAAGGACCTGAGATACCTTCCATCCCTGGGAAGGTGAGGCAGGGATTAGGGGCACACAGAAGAGGAGTGAATGGAGTGGGCAAGGGCAGGGGCAGTGCATACCAGAGCTTTGTTTCAACTGTCAGTTTTCCATCATGCCTGATTTTGCCATCATGCATTTTCAGAATATATGACCCTCACATGTGCAGAAACAATTTGATGTGATGAGAATGTTTTAGAAATGTAAAACCAAAGATGATTTAGCATCCTAAGAGGCAAATCCTCAAGTATGTAATAACTCACTCAGACTTTTATTTCCAGAACCAAAAATCTCAAAGTCTAGCCTCTATACTGTCAGCACTTGGTGTGCAAAGGTTAAGGTTCCAAGAACAAACAAACAAACACCAAATTTCTCTCATAGTAAAGACAATTCCCTAGAGAAGTTCCTGTCATTTTAATTCCAAAAGTTTGTGAGTTTTGGATGAGTCTTATGTTTGAAGTTTTTGTAGAAAGAAAAGCTTTGCATATTAAGAAGAACTTTAACTCACACACATGCTCTACTCACTGAGTATACATCAGTGCCTCCAAGTACATTATTGAAAATCCACAAAATATCTCAAAATCACCTTTGCACAGTCTATGTCTAAAAATGCTTATCAAAGCATGTAGAATCCATATGGTAATGGTTTAGAGGAAGTTATCCACTGATGAACGTGATTTCTAGTAAACATACATAGACATAGACATATATTTGGGTAAAACATAAGAGATATTTTTAGGAGGCTCTTGTGAAATTTTTTATTACATTTTATCTAAAGACCATTTAAAGTTTTGATGGGGCCTGGGTGGCTCAGTTGGTTAAGTGTGCAGCTCTGGATTTTGATTCACGTCATGATCTCAAGGCCCTGGGATTGAGCCACACATTGGGCTCCCCATTCAGCATGGAGTCTTCTTGTCATTCGCCCTCTGCCCACTCTGCCCCCTCTCCCCCGACCCCACCTCCCCTGCTTGCTCATGTATACACACTCTTTCGCTGAAATAAATGGATAAATCTTTTTCTTAAAAAGATCACTTAAAGTTTTGATCACAAGCCATAATCCAAGAGAAACTTTGGCAAAAGGAGGCTTCAAGTGGGTTAAAGTGATCAATACAGAAAAGGAAGATATTTCTTCAAAAAAGTCCTAAGTAAACTTCAACATGTTTCAACTTCAAGTTCAAATGCTTTTGAACTTCATCCAGGTTCTCAGTAAAAAAGCAAGGACATCCATGTATATATTGAAGAAGAGAAAAGTTATTATGAATTCTGGGGAAGGGCATTGTCCCTTCTGGGGAAGGGAAGGGAAGGAAGAAAAAAAGGAAAGGGAAGAATAGAAGGGAAAAGGAAAAAGATAGAAAGAAAGAATGGATGGATGGATGGATGGATGGATGGATGGATGGTGGGAGGGAGGAAGGGAGGAAGACATAAATGGCTAATCCCAGGGAAAATTCGAACCCTGATAATGTGGAAGTCTGGAATGGCTCCAGGTGACACAGGCTTCCCCAGGAGAAGCAGTGGTATAGTGTCTGTTCACAGTGAGACCTGTGATGCTGAGAAGCATTTGTCAAGTCAGACAGCTCTAGAAAAGACACACACACACACACACACACACACACACACACACACTCATTCAGCACAATGACTCGCTAACCCACTCCAGAGTGCCTTACCATCCCAGAGTACCAATTCTACCTTCCACGGGCCTGAGACAATGCATGTGGAGTTAGGAGAGGAACCTCTGATTTATGGTGGTCAAGCTTTCCTTCCTTCTGAAATACAGCTCTGGCCCACTAAAGGGAAAGAAGCCAAATTAAACACTTTCTGAACATAGACTTCTAAATTAAGGGGGCCATTAGCTCCTTAGTCATGTCTTCAACTTGGTAAATACACATAATTCCCTTTCCTCTAATATGTTAGAAAAGACTTTCTAGAAACTTCAACATGCCCTGTACATTTCCTAGAATTAACCTGCTTGGCTTTTTTCCCCATAGAGTAAGTTGACAGACAGCTTGACTCCAGCATACTGGAGTGTGGGCTCCAAGAGTGCCTGGGTGGCTCAGTGGGTTGAGGCCTCTGCCTTAGGCTCAGGTCATGATCTCAGGGTCCTGGGATCAAGCCCCACATCAGGCTCTCTGCTCAGTAGGGAGCCTGCTTCCCTTCCTCTTTCTCTGCCTGCTTGTGATCTCTCTCTGTCAAATAAATAAATAAAATATTTAAAAAAAAAAAAAAAAAGAGTGTGGGCTCCTGAATGCAAATAACAGCTCCAATGCCTAAGTGTCCCATGCCCTTAGGAAAGTCACTTCACACAATCTAATCCTTACTGTCCTTCCCTAAGAAATAAGGATGAAAATAGTATCCACCCTACAGAGCTACTATGAGGATTAATTAAAATAATCCCTGTAAAGTTAAGATATTCCCCTACCTGGAGGTATTGTGGCTGCAAACAACAAAATCACCAACTCAAACTGGCTAAAACAATAAGTAAATGTGTGTTTCATATGAGCTAAAATCGAGAAGAGCACACTTCCTGCACAAAATGATTGATAACTTGATATGCTGTCCAAAACCTAGGTTCTTTCCCTCTCTCATAGTCTACTCTTGGCATGGGTTTATCTCAAAGCTGTGTCTTCTCTTGGTCACCTTGTGGCTTCCTCTGGCAACTAGGACTACATTATTTCTCATTTGTGTTCAATAAGAAAGGGCAAGGCAAATTTTCCAGAAGCTTTCCAGTAGACTTCTCTCATCCCATTGGCCAGAATTGGGTCCCAAGCCCATTCTAAAATTATCACTGCAAGTAGAATAGGATCACCAGGACTGGCTCACTTGTGGAGGAGAAATGGACATAAGGAAAGATCATTAAAATATCCAGTAAGGATGATCTCTTACTAACATCATTGTCCATACTATGTTACACTTTATGGTCTTATAGGAAGTTTTCCCAAAGATGCAACCAGCTATAGCTTCAACAGTCTTGAAATTGCAAATGGATTTTTTTTTCCTTGTGCCACTTCAGATTTCTTTCTAGTGTCTGTCCAGAGGAGTACTTAAGAAGAATTCTAGGGTTCCATTTATGGAAGGGGAAGGTAAAATCATCAGTTGTAGGAATTAGCAATAGGTGCAAGGTGCAAGGTATGTCTTCTTCAATGCCATGGGTAGAACTGAACGATTAGATTCTCTTTCTCTCTGCCACTTTTTAAACCTTAGACCACACAGAATTATCTTGAACATCCCTTTAAGCCTTCCAGACTAAAACCAAGGGTGCATTTTCATCACTGAACAATGAGTTTGACAGAATAATTGGTCTTCCAGATTTCTGAGAACATGAGCTTTCTCAACAGACCAATTCAACAACCATTTTCTAAGCACATTCTCATTTTCCTCTTTTGTGTCAGGTGCTTAGCAGAATATAAAGGGAATGTAAGACATCAGCTCTATCCTTAAGAAACTTCCAATCTATCTCTGAAAATAAAGCATGAGGGTAGTAAAGGGTTAAATAGTAGACCAAAACAACCTAGAATTCATGGCCTGAGAAAATTGCTACAGCCATTTTAATTGGCCATGACTAAAGTGACCAACAAGAATCCCCTAATTAGCGGCAACACCATTTTGCAGACTGGCATGTGGGCTCAGCCCAAATATGTAATAAGGACAGATACTTTCCATGGAGCAGGCAGACAGGTGGCCTCACTGGTTTTCATGCCTAGCATCTCATGTGTTAGCTCTCACCATGACCATGACCTTGTATAGACATATCTTCTCCCAGAGGAGGATCAGTCTGAAAGCCTGATAAGATGGTAGGTTGCTAGGGCTCCCGAAGTGTGGAATGGCTTCTCAAGGCTCCATCTTCCAACTACCCTGAGGACTCACATGCAAACATGATTGACTGGATCTAAGTGGTTCTGTACCCTTAGCCTTAAAGAAGATATTATGTAGAGAATATATTATTTGCTACCAACATTTACATGATTGCCATACCAAAGCTGTGTGTTTATAACTCATGTGGAGCAGCTAAGTCTGATAAAAATGTATAGAGTAATAATAATACCTTTGACTCACCACCAGACACTTAATCTCTAGCACTGTGTAGGCAGGAAGGAACATGCTATGAAACTAGGAGGAAATGTTCTTGGTTTATAAGGTATTTATAATCTGGGTAAACTAATACAAAATAGATACGTGGAACAAAATGTATAATGCAACATTCAAGACTCTGATCTCTGGTCCAGGTTCTCACTGACTCACAGTCAGATTGCCACAATCAGTCCCCTTGGCTCGAGTTCCTGGATTGCCTCATGCTCTGTCATAGCTACCAGGGCTACCTTCCCAATGTTCAACATTGGGCTAGTCCCTGCCTTGATGGAAAATCTACAATGGCTTTCCAGCACCTGCAGAAAAACTGGCCTCTTGACTTTCAAGGCCTCCTACATACTCTAAAGTCTGCTCTTCCCCAGTCTTCCAATGCACTGGCGAAAGAAAAGGCTTCTTTACTGTTTTCTCTTTCCAAATGAGATGTGGCCTCCGTGCCTCCATGGCCTGCTCACCTGTGCATACAACACTCTTCCTGCCTCCACTTATTTAAATATCATTTTTGTTTGAGGATGAAAATTTATTTCCTACATAATTACTTTCTTAAACACACCAGATTACAGAGATCATTCTCTCCTCGGAACTCCTATAGCACTGGCATTCGTACGTAGGGCCACGAGTTACTCTGCATCAAGTCTATATACATGTCCTGTCTTCCCAGTTCAATTTCCAGTTCCTTGATGTCAAACACCTTTTTCCCACCCTCTCTACTTGCCCAAAGCTTCACAAACACAACCTTCAATGATGCTGCAGACAGCAAAATAAAACTAGGCATGAGAATTGAGGAGACTAAAAGAGTAATCAATTATCACTAGGATGGACTAGAATGAATTTTAAAAGGTTTCATAGACAGGGGACTTTTTTAAAAGATTTTATTTATTTATTTGACAGACAGAGATCACAAGTAGGCAGAGAGCCAGGTCGGGGGGTGGGGGGGTAGCCTCACCGCGGAGCAGAGAACCTGATGCGGGGCTCAGTCCCAGGACCCTGGGATCATGACCTGAGCTGAAGGCATAGGCTTTAACCCACTGAGCCACCCAGGTGCCCCAAGAGGGGATTTTTAAAACTGGAATTGGAAGAAAGGACAAAAATGACAGAAATGTCAAGAAGGAGAGGAAGCAAGATGGATGAGGGTTAAAATGGTGACTGTGGACATGGAAAGGAATGGGTGGATCCGGGAGCCTGGCCATGTTCTGATAGTTGAATAAATACAAAAGTCTGGATGCCAGATGCCCTTCCCTTTGCATATCTTCTAGGTGCAACTTGCGTAGGTCTATAGAGTTGACAAGAAGGGCCAAGAAAAAGTCGTCATCTAGGCTTAAGTTCTATCTTATGACCTTTAAATGTTCTTCTTCCATTCAATTCTTTGAAACATCATTTCCTTTGGCGAAGTAACTTTTTCCAGTGGGAGCTTGTCAGTGAGTTTTTTGGTCCTTACTTTAACCTTGTCAAAACAACTGGACAGAATTGCAAGTGTAGGTTAATGCTTTGCACATGTGCTTACTCGCCTCATGCCCTCAAAAGTTCAATGTTATAGGGAAGACCCTACCACATTCAGACCTGCAGGATTTCAGAGATGTGGGGGGAATTAGTAGGCATGTGCTAATCAAGGGCTCAGCTGAGTTCTGCTGAAGTTATGACTGAGATCTGATCCACTAACCCTGCCCTGAGACCCTCAATGCTCCTCCAGAGAGATATCCATAGAGTGCATATGTCAGAGACAGGAGGATGTGCCAAAGATTGTGTGGATATTTCCCCTTCCTATTTGTTAACTTTGTAAACATTCTACTTCCCTATCATTCTGGATTACCAGATACCCAAAAGGGGCACTCCTAATTCCTCATTTAAATTGCCTTTCTCCTTTAAATAGTATTGTTCAAACCTGTCCATCACTTTGTCAATACTACGTACATCCCCAGAATGACCCTAAATGAAAGAACCATAGAATGGAAGAATTTAAAACAGGGATCTCAGTAATTATCTCATCAAAGTCCCTAACTCTACAGAGTAAATTACAACCCAGGAGGGGAATGTGGCCTGGCCACTGTCACTTGGGCATATTATAGTTCTCTGATTATATTAAGGACTAAAACTGTCCTGACAATTTGATTTATGTCTTTAATGTAACCATAGCTATGAAAAACAACTAACAAGTTCCCACCATTAACTAGAATGTTTTGCTCTGCCCCCTTTAAAAACACACTTATGACAAGAAGTCAAAATAGATTTCGCATTTCCATAGAAAAATTGTAGGCTTCATCTGGGGATTATATGATGCTTCAATAAACCCACCTCCCTTTTCCCTTAAACTTACATAATGTAGGAGGAAAGAACATAGAGGTGACAATCAGGCACCTGCTCTTCTGTCTCAAGGACCAGCTTGCTGTAGTATAGTATTTCTTGTACTAGCATTGTTGACATTTTAGGCTGAATAATTCTTTGTTGTGGGGGGTAACCTGTGTAGGGCTCATGTTTCTCGGCATCTCTGGCCTCTAGTTACTAGATGCCAGTAGCAAAGTGTCCCCCCTGCTGCTCCAGTTATGAAAACCAAAAAGTTTCTAGACACTGTCAGATGTCCCATGGGAGATAAATGGCTCCCTCTCCTTTAGAACTTTAGAACTGGGTCTGAACACACTGTGGATATGGTTATTCTGAGGAGTCCTCAAGATTTCTTACTAGTGGTTGTATTCCATTCCCCTACTCCACCAACTCTACCATTACTGCTGCAATTTCCACCTCGGAGGCCAACACTGTCCCTTGTTGTTCATAATTGCCCTATCTCAACAAAACAGTACAGGTGTATCACACTTAACAAAGAGTGGATATAACTGATTAAAAAAAAATACAACATTAAGGGTCAAAACTGAAAGTTGTATATAAAAAATAACTTTTTGTCATAATCCAATGGAGAACTATATCATTTATCTAATGCTGTGAAACAAATTGCCCCAAATTGAAGCTAACTTAATCTACTAAAAACAAAGCTATGAACCATGAGAGACTGTGGACTCTGAGAAACAAACTGAGGGTTTTGGAGGGGAGGGGGTGGGAGGTTGGGTGAGCCTGGTGGTGGGTATTATGGAGGGCATGCACGTATTGCATGGAGCACTGGGTGTGGTGCATAAACAATGAATTCTGGAACAATAAAAAGAAATTTTTTAAAAAAATGTAAATTCTGTAGTAAAAAAAAAAAGTCTGAAACAACAGCTACCTATTATTTCACACAGTTTCTGAGGGGCAGGAATCTGGGAGTAGCTCTACTGCATGGCTCTTAGATATCAATAAGCTGCTGACTGGGACTACAGACATTAGGCTATACTGAGGCTGGAGAATCTGCTTCCAAAGTTACTCATGTGGTTCTGAGCAGACCCCAGCTTCTCACTGGCTTTTGGCCAGAGGCTTCAGTTCCTAGTTCTATGAGCCTCTGCACAGAGCTGCTCATTCCATGGCAACTGCCTTCCCCCAGAGTGAGGGGTGAGATGGAAAGACAGAGGAAGAAGGGGAAAGGGAGAACAGAAGCTTCCTTTTCACCTCTTCTATATGCCGTTGCTTCCACAGACCAGCCATGGTACAATGTGAGAAGGGACAGTGCAAATGTCTGAAGCAGGGGTGAGGCCTATTGGAGTCCATCTTAGAAGCTGCCTACCATGGAAACCCCCCAATAACCTAAAACTGTCCTAAGTTTAACCTCTTCCCAGATCAGAAACATGACGATTTCTGACATACGTGTCCTCAGTTTCACCTGAAGATGGGAAGGGGTTTGTATCTTGTCAGAACAATGACCCCAAGGCATGACATAATCGAAGTAATTCAAACTACTTCGTTCCTCAAGTGACAATAGTAAGCCTATTCGGGTGAGAAGAACTTTCAACAAAAGCAGATTTTTAATTGCCCTTTCAATAGAAAAAGTAATTAATAACCCATAACATATTACTTCCTATTTCAGTTAGCCAAAATTCCATGAAAACTATTCATTAGCCTTTCTTTATCAAATATGTATTAAGATCCTTCCCTGAGTTAGACATTTACTTATGTATTGCTATATAACAAACCACCTCAAAAGAATGGATTAAAACAACATCAATTTATGCTATCAGAAATTGGGGTAAGGTTCAGCTGGGCAGTTCTGCTCTGTGCGGCACTGGATGGGGTTGCTTACGCAGTTGTATTCATGTGGTTGCAGGGGTGGGTAGGAGGTCTACAGAAGCTTCACTCCTGTGCCTGGTGTCATTGTGCTCCCTCAAGTCCCCCACCCCAGCCCCCCACTTTCAGAAGATAATGGCCATAAGCTTCCACAGGGGATAATGGTAAGACTTCATTCATGGTGGCTGATTTCTAAGAGCAGAAGACGAAGATGCTACACCTTTCCAAGGCTTCACCTAGAAATGGCATAGTGTCACTCCCACCTCGTTTAATTGGTCAAAGTGAGTCACTTTTGGAAAATATAGCCTTTTGGAAAGTTCTCCCATGTCTTCAAATCTTTGGTCTAATGCCTTTGACCTCTTGACCTAGATTCAAAGGACTTCAATGATTAGGTCAGGCCCACCTAGGTAATCTTCCTATCCTCAGGTCAGCTGATTTGGGGCCTTAATTATAGCTGCAAAACCTTTCCATAGTGGCACTTAGATTAGTATTTGAATGAATAACTGGGAGAGAGTGTGTACAACAGGGCCTACAAATCCTTGGGACAGTTTTAGAATTCTTCCTGCCAAAGTGAGACAGCTGGAAAGATTTGAGCATTTATATATTGATATCAATCTATAAACCATATCAATGCTAATTTTCTGCCCTAGATATTATACACCGGTTATATAAAATGTTAACTTTAGCAGAAACTGGGTAAACAGTATGTGGGAACTCGATGTATTATTTTGGAAGTTTTTGTAAATCTAAAACTATTTAAAATAAAAAAGTTTAACAACAACAACAACATAAAAGCAAGTCACCAGACCAGCCCAGATTCCAGGAAAAGGGAAATAAAGTGTATCTCTTGATAGGAACAGAGGCATGTGCATATAGGAAAGGAGTAACTGATGATGAACATCTTTCAGCAGATCACCTATTATAAGCACCATGAGTAATGAAAATAATGAATATGACCAGTTCCTTTCTCAAAGAACATGTAATCTGGTGGGTGAGAGAATGTCTATCCAACAGATATTTACTGTGGATCTCCTACAGAGTAAGCATTGTGATAATCCCTTTAGATACAACAGTGATGAAGGTACCCACATGGATATCATAGCTTAATGGGAGAGAGCAATTGGTGACCAGTAATTATAACTCAGAGGTTATAACTGTTATGGTCAGGTAAATACAGAGGACTGAGATGGCAAACAAGATGCACGGATCACTTCCAGCTGCGGAGATCAGAAGAAGTTTCATTCACGGTTCAAGAGACCAACATCAAGCTGTACTTCCCTCTCCCCTCTACTCTTATGCACTGAAAATGTTCCAAATCAAAAGAAGTTATTTTCATGGTTCACTGCTGTATCTTCTCAGTTGGGACAATGCATTTTTCATGGAATTTGCTGACTGAGTAGTTTTTTACACAATTGAATATTTTCCTACTAATGTAACTTTTTAAAAAAATTTTCTCCTACTAATGTAACTTAACTCCTGCTAGGGTCATCACTATCATCCTAGAATCTCTCCTACTTCCTTTTTTTTTTTTTTGGGTCCCAGAAGACTCTGAAATGGAACTAGAAATGGGTGTTGCTCAGTTTCCAATCACCATTGATAAGCCAAGGCTTATTTACACCGGAATTTCTCTTTGGGTTTCAACAGTCCGCTGCCTATTGTCTAGCCCAAGCGATGCTCCTTTAAGTGGTTAAATCCAAGAGCTCTACCTTCTCTCATTGTTCTCAGCAGTGGTCTTTGGGAGAGCAGCTTTGACCTACCTCATCAGCCAACTTTATGACCCCACTTCACCTTTCAAAAGAAGTAAAAATAGAAACTTGTATCTGTAAATTTTCACCCAGAAAAAGTTGCTGGGGTGAAGAAAACATCTTAACGTCCTATTTTGTAGAAGTATATCTTCTCAGGATTTGTAACACATGAGAAACTGTAGTAACCTCCCTGAGAAGACTTTTGTCAGGGTTTTGTTGACAGTGTCTGAACTCAGCTGATTCTCTTAGGATCCTTGTTAGTTTTAGATCATTTGCAAAGGTTGAAAAGATTTGGACTAGGGCCATTTTGCTTCTGATGTGTTTATCCTTCACCCCTTTGAAGATTATAAAAGTTTAGGGACCATAGCTTTAGGGACCTGATTCCAGGGTAGTATCATGGTAATAACAGCAGCTATCACTCAGTCCCACTGAATATGGTAGATTGGAGGATATGTTCTTCAGGAGCACCTGTCAGTCCCTCTCAGGCATGTTTTTTAAGTGAGTTGGTACATTTAAGTCTCCTACCTAGAACAGTGCTTTACAAGCCATGCTTACTAAATGTTACTAGCATCAAATTTAACCCCAGACACAGAGCCCATGAACAGATCTGCCCGCATTTCTAAACAATTGCTGGTATTTATCCTAAGAGAGAAAAAAGAATGCAATAAGAGTTCTTATTTTATAGGGATGAATAGAATAAATCTGCTTCCGTTTTGTACAGGAAATTAAAGATACATCTGACGAGTGGCTGAGTCTTCTTCCTTCCTCAACTGGGCCTATTCTAGATCTGAGTGCTCATGCTGCTGAGTTAATAAACCTTCCCCCAGAAGTGCACTATGCAGATACCCACCATACTCACCTCATGTCACTGGGGTCACAAGAGAGTAGCCGTACAAAGCATTGTGCTTCCATTCCTGTCATCTCTCCATGGTTTTGTCACTGAGTTCAGCTAATTGAGCACTGCCTCGGCTTGCACACTGAGCCCACATCCCTTCACTTACATTCTCCCAGAAAGTAAAGTTGGAGAGCCAGACACCATGTTTGAGATTCAGAAGATGGGAAACATGGACCCAGAAGTGGAAGCCCCAGTGATTGGGTATTCCAACTCTGTCATATTTTTAAGAATGGGACACTAGTTTGCTCTTATCTCAGACCTTTCCCATTGCACTGTTCAGCAAATCAAGCTGAGAAGATTCTAATCACTGGGCACTGTTTCCAGAGGTGACCTATGGGGGTCATTGAACTTCTCTTCTGCCCTCTAGTCTATGCGAATGCTACTGCAAGCATGTTTGGCTGTATATATGAGCAATACTAGCTGGGGAAATATACCTACCTCTTTCTTCTACTCCCAGAAATAGTGATTCTTTAACAGTCTCCCCAAAGTGAATGCTACAAATTTCTTGACGCCCTCCAAAGGAAGAACACAATAATGTTCATTAATAGTCTATTTCAAAGCTTCTGTCAAGAACAGCCAGGGAGTTCTCAGCAAAAATCTGAAAACATAAATCCAAGACCCTCAGCGTGAATGTGTGTTACACGTTGCCATGTCTCACACCAAGAGAGGCTGTGGAGGTCTGAGTTTTTCCTTGGGAGTCACAAAGGGGTAAAGGGGCAGAAAGAAAGATATTTTCCAATGGCAGTTTCACGTTACTTTCTCTCACCATCTCAGATGTGTATTCTGAAGCTCAGTGTCTCGATTCATGGTGAGTACGTGTGCAGCTCTGGGCAGGAGGAAAGGGTGCAGGTAATGGGATGAGGAGCAGGAAAACATTGTTGTTCCCATCTGTGTGGTCAGAAGCCAAAGAAACCAACTTGAGTTGAACAGACCGTCAAGTGGTTAATTTGCAAAGAAAAAGAAAGGGCAAGGGAGGCGGCGGGAGGGTGGAGCAGCGATATGTCAAAGTGTTCTTCATCCTGTTGAGAGAAGAAAGCAAAGTTTGCGGTGAGGATCCACTCACCCAGTTTAACAGATGCCAAAACCAAGGTAAGGAAGAAGGCAGCATTCCCCTGAACTAAAATGCCAAGGTACAAACTACTCATCACCAACCGAGGACTGAGCAAGCCCACTGTTTCTAAGAAAGAGCAAGAAACAAAGGCTAAAGCCTAGTTGCTAGAACAGAATCACTGACTGTCATGCCCTCCCTCCCCTTCCTCTGCTGAAGCCTCACGAACTACAACAGTAGGATTCTGACTATCACAAAGGCTGAACTCTGCTCTGTGTTATATTTTATTTATTTTAGTTTTTTCTCAGGACTGAGGACATGGGACAGAGGGTTAGTAAGCCTGAGGGCTTGCTCACAGCCCAGAGTAGCATTTGGATTTCTCTTTCATTTCCTTTCCTTAGTTTCAGGGGAAAAAAGGGGACAGCCAGTTATTTGAGAGCCGCCCCCACCAGAGATTAATTCAGAATTGCTATTGGAGGTAAGGTCATGGCCAGAATTATCACAAGTTTACCTTCCAAATCACTGAGCTAGTCCTATTTTTCTGAAGGTCAGTTGCAGGTTTGGGGATATAGGTTTGTGTAACAGGGATTTAGAACTGCGCAGAAAGAGGGAGAAAGGATATTATTACTGGTGGGAAGGAAAGGACTGGAGCTTCAAATAATGAGAAAAAAGAAAGGTAGGAAAGGTGGGGGCAGGAGGGAAGGAAGAAAGAAAAAAATAGAGTTACAAGGTATCAATTGATCACTTTGAAAGTAGTAATTTTTCTGTCACTTCGGACACTCAAATAAAGGCAGAACAGCCTCTGTATTAGTCTCCTACTGGTGCTATAACAAAATATCACACATTTAGTGGCTTCAAACGACACAAATGTATCGCATGGTGGTTCTAGAGATCAGAAGTCCAACATGAGTCAAAAACCAGTCTCACTGGGCTAAGGATCAAGTAGGGGTGTGTTCCTCCTGGAAGCTCGAAAGTAAAGTCCCTTTTTCTTGCCCTTTTTCATCTTCTAGAATATACCTACACTCCTTCATTAATTTCCATTTCAAATCCAGCAACAGTTTTTGAAGTCTTTTTTACATCACATCTCTCTGACATTGACTCTTTTCCACATTTGAAGGACCCCTGCGATTACACAGAGCCCGCCAGGATAATCTAAGATAAGCTTCCCATTTCAAGGTCAGCTGATTAACAACCTTTATTCTCTCTTGCCTGGGACAGTGATGTAACACAGGTTCTGGGAATTAGGAAGCAGGAATCTTTGGTGGGCCATTATACTACTTACCACAGCCTCTCATTAGGAATGTTGCAAAGAGACAGGAGACTGGGCAGGCCATTTAATGTTAAGGTCTTAAGGAATAGGGGGAAAGAGCTATTTCTTGAGAAAAATTTTAAGGTGGATAAAGTCTGTTTCCCAGGTAGTGTTTGAGCTCCTTTTAGAGCTCACCTTCCCTGTTGGCGTCTACAGGTCAGGCTGGGTTCAGACTGCTATGGGTTCACCAGGGTCTCCCGAACAAATGCAACCTTGGGTTTGTCTTACCTGGGCATGCTTTCTCTTTTCATTTTCTGCTAGCCCAATTGTCATATTTCAACTTTCATTTTTTTTCAAAACTCTCCCTTTTTTGTGCTTCCCTCCCCAATATGTGGAATAAATATGAGTGTGAAGTATTTGCGTTCATTTTTCAATAATACTTCTAGAGTGACGCTGGAAGACTTGTTTTTGGGTGTTGGGGGATATGTGTCTTTTGGAGTTGCTTATAGCCCACTAACCCCACCACATAAATGTGTCCTGCACATAGACAGCCTGGTTTAAAAGTTCAGGGTCATTTGTGTTCAGAAGATAGCTTGGTATGTCTATATAGAGAAACTATTTAAGTATCTTATGAGAGTAACAATTTATAAAACATTCAACTCTGGTGTTGCTATACTAGAATTGTAAGAAGGAACACAACTTTGTCCTGATATCTGAGAAAACTTCAACACACCAATAGGAGAGCCTCATGTGATGTGTTTTTTTGTTTTTCTTAACTGCTGTTTGGAATGGAAGTATGTATTTTTTTTTTAATTTCTTTTCAGTTTAACAGTATTCATTGTTTTTGCACCACACTCAGTGCTCCATGCAATCCGTGCCCTCTCTAATACCCACCACCTGGTGCCCCCAACCTCCCACCCCCCCGCCCCTTCAAACCCCTCAGATTATTCTTCAGAGTCCATAGTCTCTCATGGTTCACCTCCCCTTCCAATTTCCCTCAACTCCCTTCTCCTCCCCATCTCCCCTTGTCCTCCATGCTATTTGTTATGCTCCACAAGTAAGTGAAACCATATGATAATTGACTCTCTGCTTGACTTATTTCAGCATAATCTCTTCCAGTCCTGTCCATGTTGCTACAAAAGTTGGGTATTCATCCTTTCTGATGGAGGCGTAATACTCCACAGTGTATATGGACCACATATGTATTTTTTTTAACTTTTTCATCTTCCCTATCAAATGATGACTATATCTGTCCTAGTACCTCAAAATAAAGAAGGAAAAGATATGAGCTTGGTATTCTGGCCTCATAAGGATCATTGATACTACAGTGTTCAAGGTGAACAACAATTTTTTTAAGACCCACTATGTCTTAAGAATCTCATCAATTATAAGGGCTGACTCCCATAGCAGATGGTCTCCCATAAAAAGAGGCAAATATAAGAAGAATCTCATAATCTTAGGAACAAGATTTGAATATGAACAGCCCAGGGTCAGGGTATGGAGGGTGAGTCATGTGCCTTTTTTCCCACTCATCTCCTTTGCCAGTTGAGAATCCATGGTGAGCAGACAGAGGAGAGGTAGATCTAGACAGTCTGTCCATCTCCAGGCTGGCATTCTTTCTCAGAGTCCTGAGGATGAAGGCAGCATTAAGCCATATGGGAGAGTGATAGGCAAGACATACATCTACAAAGCTTTTTAAGCAGACAGCATGTTACTGTCATGGGATGAAAGAGATAGAGGTGAAATATCAAATTTTGGTGACCCAGAAGTAGAGTGAATTTCCCTGAAAAAGGCTGAAAACAGGGGTCACCAAGTCTTCATGCAAAACTCCCCAGTAGGGGGCTACATGGGTAAGGTAGCCTAATGACCTCACATGAAATAGCCCATGAGACCTGCTGTCCTTTTAAAATCAAGATTGTACTTCAAACTCCTAGTAGACGGATCAAAGACATAGGACTAGTTCAAGTAGCTGGACTAGTCACACACTAGTCACGCATACTTGGTCAATGTTCATTTCTCTTCTTCTAGAGAAGCGTTCAGAATATCAGAGCACATGCTGGAAAATACCATTTCCAGCATTTAACCAGGTTAACCAGAAAATCATGGCAGCAAAATGTTTAAGGACAAAATCAAGAGAAGGAAGACTCGTTGCTTGTGGACACACCCTCAGTTCCATAATAATTAACCCACTAAGTTTTGAAGAATTTTCTAAGTCAACCTCAGACACAAACCTGCCAGAAGGCAGGCCTTGACACACTCTGAACTTGAGCATATGGTCTCTTAGTGGTGTGCTCAGCTGTGGGAATGTGTAAGAAAATAGGCCCTGATAATTAAAACAGCACATTTGTTTATAAGCATAACTTGATCTGGGCATATTGCTAGCAATTTTAGTCAGTGGATTGTTTCTTTCAGGACTAATTATCGATCTGAACATGAAATACATTCTAAATTATTTCTCTCACTAAGTCAGGAGAGTAAATGCTTTCTGTTGGGTGATAAATACGTTCAAAATTCTCTTGGGTCATTCTGAATTGTGTAGGTGGAAATCTGGATATAGGATTACACTGGAGACAGTCACCAGTGGTAACTCTTTTTCAGTCTTGAAGGATTTCAAGGTTTTAAAGTCACTTTGTGACCGTGAATGATCAGTATCCTCCCACACAAGGCTACCCAGATATTTAGGGTGATTGCTCACTAATCAAGTAATCTGCATTTAAAGATATCTACTTGGACTTGTAGGAAGAATGATGAATCTGGTTTTCAAGATCATGTGACTTTGCCAATACTCTGTCATCTCGCCTTTTGCCATTTTCATCCCTGATTGTATAGACATGGAGGAATTTCATTTAGATGCCTGACCTGAAGCAAATGTCTCCAAATGTGTATCTAGCCATTGGGGGGAAAGCACTGCAGCAGGCTTTACCCTTGTGGGATGAAAGTCTAACTCGTGGAATCACAGCAGGAGTGCTTCAGAATTAAATGTCCCCAAAGAGCAAAGCAGGGGGGACAATAGCTCTTCCAAGAATTAGTAGGCATTCTTCTAAAAAGTCCCATGAGACCTTGTGAGAAGACACATTTCCTATTTATTTGCAACCCTTGATTCTAGAAATATATGGGGCTCACAGCATGGACACATGGCTCAAATCATCCCCATCAAAAAAGAACACTAAAGGAAAACCAGCTCTAAATCACAGTTTGGAAGATAGACACCTCTAACTGAAGTTTCAATTGCCACATGGTAGGTCATGAGACAGCTGCAAACTGTGTGCCTAATGGTTATGACTTCGTTGGGATATTGATCAGGAGGTCACGTGATGCCTTGGTCTATACCTGGGCTTGGGGGACTGGCAGCCTGAGTTACAGTTTATCCTGGAACATAGAGTCAAATCAGTTGCCACCTTCTGGACAGAAAACATTTTCCAGGCTTTAAGTTCCCTGATGAATACCTTAATATTTAAATGCAAATACTTAATACTAAGGCATGATATATTCTTCTCCGGTGAGTGCTCAGATTACAAGGGAATGGTTTCCTTTCATTCTCCTAATATTTAAACATTATTCAATGCCTAGATGGTCATTTGACACTCATTTAAAAACCTATTGCATTTGTACTTGGCTCAAATTAAGGTGCTGATTAAAGAACCGCTCTTCACCCCCTAATGCAGATAGATCCATGCACCTCAACATACAACGATGGAAATTGATTTTCTGCCACATATCATAAAATAATCAGGGAAATACAACATAAAGCAAATATTTACCCCCATGGGGAAAAAGAAGCTCAGTTTTCCTAATGGACATCAGCAAAATCCATGGTTTAAATTACAGATTAACAAAGGACTCATGAGCTCAAAATTAAGTTATTCTGTTTAAAATAAATCACTGAAACTGTCATTCTGCTTATTGCTTTGACTTCCTAACAAAGGTTTAAATGAAGACTTTATGTGCAAGTAGAGAACGTCAAGAGATCTGCTCTTTTTCAGACCTGCGTGGGCTGGAGGGGCAAACATTTAGGCTATTAATGTAATTAGAATGAGGAATGTATTTTTCCAGGAAAAAAAAAATCTTTCCAAAAAAAAAAAATTCCACAAATCCACAATTAATCTATTATCTGCGGTGGGGGAGAGAACAGTAAGGAGTAGTAGGTGGGGTACAAAAGCCCTAGATGCACTGATACCAGAGCCATTCTGGGAGCGCCAGGCAGGAAATCTGGAATTACTCTAACTTTTCTTTGCAGAGGCAGGCACCAGAACTGGAGAAAAGGGTCCAGAAAGACGAATGCCTTCGCTAGTGAAGTATATTCTGATTGTGGTCTTAAGAGCATTTTCGGTCATTCGGCTTCGTGTTGGGTCACCACTCCAGCACCGAGCAGCTCCCCAATGGCCCTGTCATCATATCCAAGGACCTCCTTCAGGATGTGCGTGGTGTGCTGCCCAAGCAGGGGGGGCGGCCTGGCCTCTGACATCTGGAACTTACTGTATCTCACAGCTGGGCCTGTCAAAAAGAGAGGAAAGCAGGAAGCCTGTTAATGACTAACCTTAGGAAAATCATTACCCAAGCAGCCTGGGGTGTTTTCAATGAATGCCAAAAATATCACTGCCAGTTACAAAATGGTGGCACATTTTGGAAATGAATCTATTTTTACATGATATTCTCTTGACTCGGACTCATCCAGCTGTGCAGTGGTCATCTGACCTGCCCATGTGGGGATGGGGCGTGGGGGACATGTATGTGCCTGGTGTATGCCAGTCCCATGCAGAAGTGGCCAGTACTGTCACCAAGACTCTCAGAGGTTGTTCACTCAACTGGGTTGACTCTCTGCATCCAAAAGAACAAGGACCACAGGTACACGTTGTCTCTCTCTGAAGCTGGAAATCTGACCCCAGGTGAAGGTAATCCAGACATTTATTATTCAGTGTCTCCTATAGACTGTAAGGTTTACTTCAGTAGGCTGCAGATCAACTAAACCACCACCAGACCCTGTTGAAGCCTTTTGGTGGCAGAAGAGGTATTGGGTGTGAGTTTCCCTGTCAGAGATCTGGGTTTGCAGGTGCCGTGCAAGGAGGAGGGGGTATTTATTGGCAGCTGTTTGCAGAGCACTGAGCCACTGTACATGGGGTAACTCAAACACGCTCTCCACAACTACTGGAAATGGATTTTATGATCCTCATACTTCACTGTATGGACGCAAAAGCCCCAAAAGCTCAAGTTTTGCTCAAGGTCACATGGCAAATAACTACTAGCACGGGGACTCCAGTCCACATTCATTGGCACAGTCTGGCACTGAGGGCCATGCACTCTGTATAAGCTCAGGAACCTGCTCTTCCTTTCCCACTCTTCCACAGAGAAGCTGGCCAGGCACTGGGGAGCACAGTGTTTCAGTAGATTTTTACCTTTGCTGCCTCACTCAATAAATGATATTTATGTTGGCTGTTCTTCACCTCTCATTTGATTAGGCTTCGGGAAAACAAATGATATAGTCACCAGAAGACTACAAAACAGTGCATTTCTATGTCATAAAAATACTTCCAGCCTGCTCTTGATTTGGGGTGCAAAGTGCATGTAGGTAACACAAGGTGAGTGAGGAGAGCAGCAAATGTGCTTCAAGCTCTTCGGAGAATCCCATTAATAAAAGGGTAATGTGGTTGAAGCCACTGTTGGTGATAGAGAGAGAGGACACAGACGTTCCCAGACCATCAAGCCACACTTTTGTGTGACATACACCATCCGGTACAGACAAATGGCAACTTTCAACAGATGGTCAAATGTTTGCATCTTTCTTCTCCTTGCCCCCCCCCTTTTTTTTCTGTTTTTTAAATCATTTTTTATTTACTTATTTAATTTCTTTTCAGTGTTCCAGAATTCAATGTTTAGGCACCACACCCAGTGCTCCATGCAATACGTGCCCTCCATAATACCCACCACCAGGTTCACCCAACCTCCCATCCGCCACCCCTCCAAAACCCTCAGATTGTTTATCAGAGTCCACAGTCTCTCATGGTTTGTCTCCCCCTCCAAATTCCAACTCACTTTTCCTCTCCATCTCCCCACGTCCTCCATGATATTCCTTATGCTCCACAAATAAGTGAAACCATATGATAATTGACTCTCTCTGCTTGACTTATTTCACTCAGCATAATCTCTTCCAGTCCTGTCCATGTTGCTACAGAAGTTGGGTATTCATCGTTTCTGATGGAGGAATAGTACTCCATAGTATATATGGACCACATCTTCTTTATCCATTCATCCATTGAAGGGCATCTTGGTTCTTTCCAGTTTGGCAACTATGGCCATTGCTGCTATAAACATTGGTATACAGATGGTCCTTCTTTTCACTACCTCTGTATCTTTGGGGTAAATATCCAGTAGTGCAATTGCAGGATCACAGGGAAGCTCTATTTTCAATTTCTTAAGGAATCTCCACACTGTTTTCCAAAGTGGCTGCACCAACTTGCATTCCCACCAACAGTGTAAGAGGGTTCCCCTTTCTCCAAACCCTCTCCAACACATGTTGTTTACTGTTTTGTTAATTTTGGCCATTCTAACTGGTGTAAGGTGGTATCTCAATGTGGTTTTGATTTGAATCTCCCTAATGGCTAGTGATTATGAACATTTTTTCATGTGTCTATTAGCCATTTGTATGTCTTCATTGGAGAAGTGTTTGTTCCTGCCTTCTACCCATTTTTTGACATGATTATCTGTTTTGTGTGTGTGGAGTTTGAGGAGTTCTTTATAGATCTTGGATATCAGCCCTTAGTCTGTATTGTCATTTGTGAATATCTTCTACCACTCCATGGGTTGCCTGTTTGTTTTGTTGGCTGTTTCCTTTGCTGTGCAGAAGTTTTCAATCTTGATGAAGTCCCCAAAATTCATTTTCACTTTTGATTCCTTTGCCTTTGGAGACATATCTTGAAAGAAGTTGTTGTGGCTGATATCGAAGAAGTTACTGCCTATGTTCTCCTCTAAAATTCTGATGGATTCCTGTCTCACATTGAGGTCTTTTACCCATTTTGAGTCTATCTTTGTGTATGGTGTAAGAAAATGGTCAAGTTTCATTCTTCTACACATAGCTGTCCAAATTTCCCAGCACCCTATATTGAAGAGACTGTCTTTTTTCCACTGTATATTTTTTCCTGCTTTGTCAAAGATTATTTGATCATAGTTACAGGTCCATATCTGGGCTCTCTACTCTGTTCCACTGGTCTATGTGTTTGTTTTTATGCCAGTATCATGCTGTCTTGGTAATCACAGCTTTGTGGTAAAGCTTGAAATCAGGCAATGCCTCCAGTTTTGTTTTTCTTTTTCAACATTTCTTTAGCAATTCGGGGTCTCTTCTGATTCCATACAAATTTTAGGATTGTTTGCTCCAGCTCTTTGAAAAATGCCAGTGTCTTAAATTTAGTTTTTACTGAAGTAGAGTAGACACATGATGTTACATTAGGTTCAGGCATACAACACGTGATTTAAATAGTTTACCCATTATGCTGTGCTTGCCACAAGTGTAGCCAACATCTGTCACCACACACACATGTACCACTGACTACATTTCCAATACTCCCTGACTCGTTCACTCCATAACCAGAAGCCCATACAACTCACTGCCCTTTACCCATCTTGCCCATCTTCTCCCTTCCCTCTGGCAACCACCAGTCTGTTCTCTGTATTTATGAGTCTGTCTCTGCTTTTTGTTTGTTTATTCATTTGTTTCATTTTAGAATCTGCATGGAAGCTCACACTAAAGGCTCCAGTATAAATTGTTTCCTCACTGATCAGTCTCTTTTCAGTCAAGGGTCAAGGGGAGGCAGGATCCATAACATTCATGAAAAGTCTGATAATGTTTTGGGGATGTGATCCTTATTCACTGCTCTCCAAGTCTGTTCCAATTTTGACATTAATTAAAACAGTTTTAACCTAAAACATGTTTTTCAAAAGAAGGATGCCGCTGAATGAATCAATGTCATGTGACTTCTTCCTACCTGGAGTGAGACTCCCAAGTGGAAAGAGTCACTTGACTACACCAAGAATCTGGGCTGGACAATGCAGCTGGGAAACTGCGGGTGGTCCCAGCATGGCAGCTGCCATTTTGTCAGAACTTAGAGTGAGCCAGTCAGTGAGTCATCATGTCTGAGAAACCCTCACAACAGATCTGGACTGACAGTGGAGGCCAAGGAGGCTTCAGGTACAAGGGTTAGAGTGAAGGTTCAGGTTAGGGAATGAGAATAACCTACCCAACATCACACAGTAGGAAGTAAGAATCAGTTGCCAAGTTTGTTGGGTGCAAGAATGTAGGTTTTTAAACAAAAAATAATTTTTGAGATGAAGTCCACATGACAGAAAATGAACCATTTAAAGGTGAACAGGGGCACCTGGTGGCTCAGTGGGTTAAAGTTTCTGCCTTCATCTCAGGTCATGATCTCAGGATCCTGGGATTGAGCCCCATATCAGGCTCTCTGCTCTGCAGGGAGCCTGCTTCCCCCCGTCCCTCTCTGCCTGCCTCTCTGCCTACTTGGTATCTCTGTCTGTCAAATAAATAAATAAAACCTTAAAAAGTGAACAATTCAGTGGCATTTCATAGTCTCTATGCTGTGCAATGACCACCTCTTTGTAAGAGTTGGGAGACATTTCCATTACTCCAAAGTCAGACTCTCTGTCCCTCTATCAGTCTCCCTCAACTCAGCCCTCCCGTGAAATGTTGGCAACAACCACGAACTTCCTTTCTGTCTCTGGAATCATCTATTCTGGATGTTGCATATAAATGGAATCATACTTATGTGACCTTCTGTGTCTGGCTTCTTTCACATAGCATAATATTTGAGATCATCCACCTAGCAGCGTGGATCAGTACTAAGAACCTGGACTTTGAGCCTCCACACAGTGACGGTAAGAGGGAATCTTCGGGTACAACCACACTACCTGTGTTACTCCCACTAAACACTATACTTTCATGGTACCTTCTAGATCTACCCCGAAGACTCTGCTACCAGTGCAGATGAGAGGTATTTAACATTATGTGCAAAAAAGTCCCATTTTTTCATAAAGATTTTATTTATCCATTTGTCAGAGAAGAGAAAGAGCATAAGCAGGGGGAACGATAGACAGAGGGACAAGCAAGCTCCCTAATGAGCAGGGAGCCCGATGAAAGACTCAATTCCAGGACTCCAGGATCATGACCTGAGCCAAAGGTAGACCCTTAACTGACTGAGTCACCTAAGTCTCTCACAAAAAAGTCTTAATTCAGAATGGTATTACTAACTACCATTTATTAGAATGGTATTATTAAAGAACTAGGATGGTATTGTTTGTTTTTTAGACTGGCTAACATTAAGGCACTTGGAAAAATACTGTATAATTGGAAAGTTTATGTTTCCTTAAAAAATTGTATGTTATTAAGAAAGCCATATCACAATTTAATAAATTGTATATACTTTCCCATAAGCCCCTTTAGAAACCAGGTATTTTGTATATGGTTGAGTTCAGAAAGATTCTGAAGTTGGGGTTCATTCATGTAATTTAAGATCAAAGTATGGTGTATATACATGTACTGTACTTGAAATTTTCAAATTGTAATTTTTACACATTTTTAAAAATTTTTTTCAATTTATTTATTTTCAGAAAAACAGTATTCATTATTTTTTCACCACACCCAGTGCTCCATGCAATCTGTGCCCTCTATAATACCCACCACCTGGTACCCCAACCTCCCACAAGCCTGCCACTTCAAACCTCTCAGATTGTTTTTCAGAGTCCATAGTCTCTCATGATTCACCTCCCCTTCCATTTTACCCCAACTCCCTTCTCCTCTCTAACACTCCTTGTCCTCCATGATATTTGTTATGCTCCACAAATAAGTGAAACCATATGATAATTGACTCTCTCTGCTTGACTTATTTCACCCAGCATAATCTCTTCCAGTCCCGTCCATGTTGCTACAAAAGTTGGGTATTCATCCTTTCTGATGGAGGCATAATACTCCATAGTGTATATGGACCACATCTTCCTTATCCATTCATCCATTGAAGGGCATCTTGGTTCTTTCCATAGTTTGGCGACTGTGGCCATTGCTGCTATAAACATTGGGGTACAGATGGCCCTTCTTTTCATGACATCTGCATCTTTGGGGTAAATACCCAGGAGTGCAATGGCAGGGTCATAGGGAAGTTCTATTTTTAATTTCTTGAGGAATCTCCACACTGTTCTCCAAAGAGGCTGCACCAACTTGCATTCCCACCAACAGTGGAAGAGGGTTCCCCTTTCACCACATTTTCTCCAACACATGTTGTTTCCTGTTTTGTTAATTTTGGCCATTCTAACTGGTGTAAGGTGGTATCTCAATATGGTTTTAATTTGAAGCTCCCTGAGGGCTAATGATGATGAACATTTTTTCATGTGTCTGATAGCCATTTGTATGTCTTGATGGGAGAAGTGTCTGTTCATATCTTCTTCCCATTTTTTGATATGTTTGCCTTTTTGTGTGTGTTGAGTTTGAGGAGTTCATTATAGATACTGGATATCAACCTTTTGTCTGTACTGTCATTTGCAAATATCTTCTCCCATTCCGTGGGTTGCCTTTTTGTTTTTTTGACTGTTTCCTTTGCTGTGCTTTTGATTTTGATGAAGTCCCAAAAGTTTATTTTCGCTTTTGTTTCCTTTGCCTTTGGAGACATATCTTGAAAGAAGTTGCTGTGGCTGATATTGAAGAGATTACTCCCTATGTTCTCCTCTAGGATTCTGATGGATTCCTGTCTCATGTTGAGGTCTTTTATCCATTTTGAGTTGATCTTTGTGTACGGTGTAAGAGAATGGTCGAGTTTCATTCTTCTACATATAGCTGTCCAGTTTTCCCAGCACCGTTTATTGAAGAGACTGTCTTTTTTCCACTGTATATTTTTTCCTGTTTTGTCGAAGATTAATTGACCATAGAGTTGAGGGTCCATATCTGGGCTCTCTACTCTGTTCCACTGGTCTATGTGTCTGTTTATGCCAGTACCATGCTGTCTTAGTGATCACAGCTTTGTAATAAAGCTTGAAATCAGGTAACGTGATGCCCCCAGCTTTATTTTTGTTTTTCAACATTTCCTTAGTGATTCGGGGTCTCTTCTGATTCCATAAAAATTTTAGGATTATTTGCTCCGGCTCTTTGAAGAATACCGGTGGAATTTTGATTGGAATGGCATTAAAAGTATATATTTCTCTGGGCAGTATAGACATTTTTTAAAATATTATTTTGCCATGTGGGTTATTAACCCACAAAATAAAATAAGTATAAATTTATATTTAAAATAAACAAAATTTATAGTCTCTTATATATATGCATGCAGTGGGACAAATAAAGGTGAAACCCAGATTCCAGAGAAAGCTAAGTTCTCATGAGTCCATTGAAATCTCCTGTTCTTGCAGTCCTGTGCAATAATCCTACGTACCAGGGACATCCCTCCCAGTGGAGGCTTTGCACACAAGGAATAAAGGCCTTTTAAAATGCATTTGACTCAAGAAGTACAAAATGTTTGACATAATTATTTACATCTAAGGTCCAAAAAGAATGAATAATTTGATCTTCCATTAAAAAAAGATGAGCAGATAAGTCACATGTTCTTAAATTACTTTTTGGCAAGTAACATCTATGTTCACATATGCTTTCAAACACTTGCAAGCTGTGTGATCTTGAGAATTCTTAAAGTCCCTGAGCCTCAGTCTATACATTTCTAAGACAAGGTTGACAATGCCTACTAAGGGTTGGTTTGAGCATCTGAGTAATATAATATGGATGATATTTAATATCAGCAATTATCAAAGAAATACATATGAAGATAATAATAAGGTACAATTTTGTTTATAAAATTATCAAATCTTGTGGCTATTTTGGTTTGTTTTTAAGAGGTCAGTGACAGGTAGGAGAGCAAGTTGGTATTGTCCTCCTGGCGGGAATTTTGTCAACTAAATATGAAGAGTTTTAAAAGTGTTCCCGGGGCGCCTGGGTGGCTCAGTGGGTTAGGTCGCTGCCTTCGGCTCGGGTCATGATCTCAGAGTCCTGGGATCGAGTCCCACATCGGGCTCTCTGCTCAGCGGGGAGCCTGCTTCCTCCTCTCTCTCTGCCTGCTTCTCTGCCTACTTGTGATCTCTCTCTGTCAAATAAATAAATAAAATATTAAAAAAAAAAAAGTGTTCCCACACTTGAATGGAGAAATTGGGTTGATGGGGGGAGGGGGGCTGGGAGAAGGGGGGTGGGGTTATGGACATTGGGGAGGGTATGTGCTATGGTGAGTGCTGCGAAGTGTGTAAACCTGGTGATTCACATACCTGTACCCCAGGGGATAAAAATATATTATATAGTTTATAAAAAATTAAAAATTTAAAAAAATGTTCTTCAATGGCTTTAATCAGGATGTTCACAAATTCCACAGGCAAGGATCTATACAAATTTCAAAATAGGCTCAATACTCTTAACACCTATCTGCTTCCCACAGAGCTTTCTAACTTCTAGGTTGTAAGGGTTCTTTGTGTATTATTCTGTACATTGAAAAAAAAAAAAAACTTTAAGTTCCCAAAGTTACTTTGTTAGGAATAGGTGTTTACCAACACATTCCTTCATATACTGTGCCCATAGGTCTATCTCCTACCCCTACCTTCCAGATGAAAAGGTCACATAGCTGCCATATTGAAAAAATATTTGGAAAATATGTCCAACACTTAAGAACTGGTTATATAAATTACAGTGCATTTAAATGAAGGCAACCTGTATGTACAGTAATTTCAAGCTGTATTTTGGGTGGCTTTGAACACAAACCACTCTTTCCTGAAATGCCACATACATAAAAACTTAGGAACTAACAAATATAAAACTTTATGAGTGAAGAGAATGGGTGGTAGCATCACTAATAAATGAGATATTTCAACAAACTTAAGAATGACATGGACAGGATAATGCCGATAGGTTAAAAGAGGTAGAGGAAGATGAAGCCCAGAATATTCTACAAGGTGACTGAAAGGAAGGGGATGCTAATAGTCCATTTCACCCCCAAGAGGTTCTGACCTTAAAATCAGTTATTATGAGAGGAACAGGTCTTAGAAGAGAAGTAGGACAGAAAGCAGAGAGATTGTGTTAGTTTAGAATAACTTACTAGTTTGTACTAGCAACTAGAAGAAAAATGAAGCTTGCTTTCAATTTTCTTTATGAAAATGGTATTAAGCCTACAATTGCATATCCACACAAATGATTAATCAAATATGAAGACATGTTCAAACTTTCAAAGATTAAGTAAGTTTACCAAGTAAGTTACTTGATGTTAAATCCAGTAAAACATGGGAGTAAATAATAGGATAAAATTTTGGTACATGGTGGGAACCAACCAGGGAGTGCAGGGAAGGAAGACCTCAGGATCATAACTCAGAACTGGACAGTCAATAAGGTAGAAATGGAAAAGGAATGGAAACTCTAGGAAAAAAAAAAGAAAATCTGTGTTAAAAAAAAAATGAAGATCCAAATATGAGGCAAATTATAACGTGGCAAGATCTTAAGTGATTGATGGACTATAAACAAAAAACTCCAGTTGATTTGATGCCAAGATCATTCGAGTAGGGCATATTACTTGTTTGTCTTCTATAACAGAACTAAGTATGGTGTATTACATCATCTGTTTAGTTGTCTGTATCTCCTATGAGGGCAAGAAAATGGCAATTGTGTTTGATCATGTGCCCTCTATGCTTTTCACTGTGCTACAAAATGAAGATAATGGCAGCGATCCTTTCTTAAAGATCTATAATGAGTGTAGATTGTGTTTTTTATTTGCATTATCTCACTGGACTTTCCAACTTATAAAATAGACACCATTGTAACTCTCTCCCCCCTCCTTTTTTTTTTAAAGAGAGAGAGAGAGAGCACACATGGGTGAGGCGGGTTAGGGGAGGAGAGGGAGTGGGAGAGAAAATCTTAATCTGGCTCCATGCCCAGCATACAGCCCAATGTGGGGCTTGATCTACAAGTCTGAGATCATGACCTGAGCTAAAATCAAGAATGGGAGGCTTAACAGACTGAGCCACCCAGCCTCCCCCACAGAGCATAATAACTCTCATTTTATGGATCAGAAAACTGAGGTTCTCTATTTTTTTAATCCCCCCCCACAATTACTTTTTCATTCAAAGGTAAAAACAAAGAATAAAATAAGTTTTAAATTTTAAAAAAACTCTGTAGGTCACAGGTAAACTCTTTACTTGTAAGGGATGATTCATTAAGTTGTTTAAAGATTCCAAATACTTGTGTTAGGTATCATAGCAGGTTCTGAAGGGGAAGCCTCCATGGTTATCTAGTTCACTGCAATCCCCTAAGGTAAGAAAGAGGCAAGAGAACTGAGGTGCTAGAATGTCTTTCCAGCTGACTGCCCCCTCAAAGGAGGGAGTCCATTCCACAATTGAGCTAGTTATTGACAAAAACACACTATCCTTAAAGTATGTTAAAAAGTAGTCAACCATTGATTATGAGAATAGAGCTGTTTAAACATTTGATATATTTTAAAGATAATAGACTTTACTGCCCAGCAATTACAAGTATCCAAACAGGTATTTTCTATGCAGCTTATTGTGAGGTGATCAGTGTTAAATATCAGTTTTCATCATGTCTCTGTTCATGTCTTCTTGACCTTCTTCATTTTTCCTTCCAACTGCATGCTTTGAGGTAAGAAAAAAGTTTAACGATGAGAGTTATGGACTTGAGCATTCATCTGCATCTACCTATACTCCCACTGTGCACAGTTGTGCTCCTAGTGGTTTTATCACAGCCATCCCCTGAGCAGTTTCTGGAAAACATCAGAACGACCTTCGTTCATCTTCACCTCAAAGGCTCTGTTGCACCTGGAAGAGCCCAGCAACTGGCCCGCAGATGCAGCCTCTGGGAGGGCTTGGCTGATGGTGCTTCATGCAGCCTCCTCCTTCGACGGCCGCATTGAAAAGAAAGCACAGCTTCTTCCACCAGGCATTTTAACTGAGGTCCTTTAAAGGGTTAGTTGGTTTGTCTAAGGTTATCCAGCTAAAAAAATGCTAGCACTAGGACAAGGTCTCCTGTACATCAGGTTCCATGGTCCATGGTCCATGCTCTGTCATTTCACATAAATTTGTTGAACTAAAGATTGCTAACAGTTAAAGATTGTTGAATAAATACCATTTATGTCATTTTAATTAATTAATTTAGCCACTAATTAACTCAACATATAATTTTTTAATATCTATCCCTGTGCCAGGATCTTGGTTCTATGACCTAGATATGTATTAGCCAACATCCCTAGTCCCTACTCTGGTGGAATTTATATGATTTGGGAGACACACCATAAACAAGTCAATGCATAAATAGTTAAAAATGTTATAGAAATTATAAAATTATTTAAAATCTAGCTGGAAAGAGGAGAACATCATGGGCAGAGTGGGGAGAGGCCAGGGTCCCAGGAAAGGACTGTTCTAGATGGCATGCGTTATAAGGGCAAACTGATTAGATGATCCCTAGGCTGAGTCCTAAACTAATCTCTCCATACCACTAGTGGAGGAAAGATTGCAAGCAGCATGAACAGGTTTGCTTTCAAGAAACTCAAAAAAGATCCAATATGGCTAGAACAGAATTTAGTAGTAGTGAGGTTCTAAATGCAGTTGGAGGGAGCGACAGAGTAGAGCATGCACAGGAATTTAGAAGTTATGGTAGTGATGGGCACCTGGGTGGCTGAGCTGTTTAAGGGTCTGATTCCTGGTTTCAGCTCACGTCATCTCAGGGTGAGGTCAGCACACAGCAGGAGGTCTACTTGAGATTTTCTCTATTTCTCTTGTTCTCCTTCTGTCACCCCCCAAGTTGGGCTTGCTCCCTCTCTCTCTCTCTCTTTCTCAAATAAATAGGTAAAATCTTTTTTAAAAGTTACAGTAGTGAAGTTGGATCTTATTCTGGGTTCCATGGAGTTTTGAGAGCAGTAAGCACACACTCCCGTTGCTCGGCAGAGAATGAGGCTGTTCAAGGCTGCTGTGGGTAGATCAAAAATGTGGTGGTGGCCCGGACTAGGATTGGTGCCTGGAGAGTTTAAGAAAAGTATGTTTGAGAGCTATGCTGGTAATAGAATGATAGGATTTGCTGATGGATTACATGGACCAGGGTAGCTGTGAAAGGAAAAAGGATCAAAGGAGAAACCTGTGTTTCTGGGTTGAAAACTGGTGGGGCCATTTGCCACATAGGAAGACTGAATGAATTGTACATGGACAGGTTTTGGTGAAAGCAGAAGTCAAATTCTCTTTTGGACATGCTGTTTGAGATGCCTATGAGACATCCAAGGACAGAGGGCATGTGGGCCTTTAGATACGCAAGTCTGGAATTCAGGGACAATGTTGGGCCAGGACATACAAATGTAGAAGTCACTTACCATCTGAACTTCCATATTCCTAAACACTGTATTTTCATGGCAACTGTATTTATTCCAACATCCTTGATGCTAAAGATTTTCGTTTAAATATTGTATTCACTTATTTGAGAGAGAACAAAAATGAAAAAGAGCATGAGATGGGGTGGGGGGCAAAGGGAGAGGGAGAAGCAGACACCCTGCTAAGCAGGGAGCCCCATTTGGGGCTCAATCCCAAGACCCTGAGATCATGACCTGAGTGGAGGGCAGAGGCTTAACCAACTGAGCCACCCAGATGCCCTGATGCTGAGGATTTAAATCAGTTGTTTAGGCAGTCTTCTCTCTACTATCTAAGCTCTGGATCAATATCTACTGTGTCAAAATGTTTTGTATTCACAGGAAGAAAAATAAATGAATAAGAAGTTGATCTCCATAGCTGGTAATCTTGGAGATAAATGCATTCCTTTAAAAGAGATTCCATATCCTTGGCCTTAACCAGACAAATTCCCATTGGCTTGCCAGCTGAAAATAGAGCATTTTTTATTTTATTTAAAATTTTTAAAAAAGATTTTATTTACTCATTTGTCAGAGAGAGAAAGCACAAGCAGGGGAAGCAGCAGGCAGGAGAAGCAGGCTTCCCATTGAGCAGGGAGCCCGATGCGAGACCATCACAGGACTCTGGGATCATGACCTGAGCTGAAGGCAGAAGCAAATGACTGAGCCATCCAGGCACCCCAGACATTTTTATTTTGGAAAAAACCATGAACATTGTGCCTGCAGAAAGGGGCACAGGGAGGGAAACTGGGTCATAGCCACTAAGGGATAAACTAAGGTGGGGAAGTCTTTCTTCTGCTTTAATAAAGTCAATCAAACTAGAAAACACTGAAACATGTGCCCACCGTAGCAATTCACTTGTTACCAAATCCAGAACTGCAGGTGCTGTCCTTTTGAAAAAACCACCTAGTCTAACAACTAGTGGTCAAGGCCTGTGTATCCTCATGCCCCTCGCCAGGAAGAGTGCAGGTGGCATAGCTTCTAGGCTTACCCACCTCTAACTGAAGACCGTGTGTGAAATGCCCACGGAATCCCCTGGTTCCCTCAGGGATAGATAGTCTATAGGATTCTAGAAAAATTCTAGGATTCTTGTGCTTCAACTTCTGTGTATGCCCATTCCTGAGAGGCAGAATTGATAAACTGCATAAAAATCGAGAGTTCAAGAGCTGGTGGAATCCTATCACAGTCAAAGGCAGGTAAGAAGCAGTCCTATCACAGTCTATAACTCATACATGGGAACATCTGAAATTAGGACTTAGTGAGCCCTTGTTGTAAACCAGGCCCGGGGCTGAGTGCTTTCTGGTTGTTCCCTAATTCAGTCCTCACAATGACCTTAGGCACTTTTAAAATAGTCATTAATGCATTTTATTCCATTATCACAGAAGAGCAGCATGGAACTCCAAGACGTTATGTAATGCGTGTAAGGACATACAACAGATGTCCATATAGATGTGCTGACTTCGTAGCTACTGGGTTTGAGAAACAATACATCAAGGTAATTAAGAGTGTGGGATCTGGAACCAGAGCGTGCGGCTTCCCATCCCAGCTCTACTCCCTTGAGTCTTCGACAAATCTACCAGAGCCTCAGTCTCTTTCTCTGTAAAATAGGAATGATAATGGCATCTACCCTATCAGGTTGTAAGGACTTAGGAGAAAATTCTTGGAAAAGTACCAAGCACACAGTGAGCACTTAATACATGCCAGCTGCCACCATTTTCTTTCCTTCTGCTGTGGTGCTTGCCTTTGCGACTTAGATTCCTCGGCAGAGCCCGAGGCACCTGCCAATTTCAGACATGGGCCTCCCGGGACTTTGACAGCTTAGCTACATTTCAGATTCATGACAGCAAGTTGGGGATCAAAGTTTTAACTTTTATTTTATTATATTTTATTTATTAATTTAAGAGAGAGAGAGAGAGAGCACAAGCAAGGGGAGAGGGAGAGCGAGAGGAGGGGAAGCAGACTCCCCGCTGAGCTGGGAACCCAACGTGGGGCTTGATTCCAGGACCTGGGATAGTGAACTGAACTGAAGGCAGATCCTTAACCATCTGAGCCATCCAGGTGCCCCCAAAGTTTTAACTTATAAAAATCCCTCACAGTCAAGGATACAAGTATTCAAAAGAAAAGGAAAAGGAAGAAAGGAATCAACCATTTCTTAAGCACATATTACATAATGAGTACTTTCCAAGTGTTTATTTTGTTCATTCCCTAATACAACCCTTGGAAATAGGTATTTTCCCCTCTTCCTACAAATAGCAAAAGGCAGGCTAAGGGAGGTTAGATTACTCAAGTCACACATCTGATAAGTATACACTTACTGTTTGTTTGGGTTTTTTAAGATTTTATTTATTTATTTGACAGACAGAGATCACAAGTAGGCAGAGAATCAGGCACAGAGAGGGGGGAAGAAGGCTCCCCACTGAGCGGAGATCACAATGCGGGACTCGATCCCAGGACCCTGGGATCATGACCTGAGCTGAAGGTAGAGGCTTTAACCCACTGAGCCACCCAGGCACCCCTACATTTACTGTTTTCAAAAGCATCAGAAGCTACACCAGAGATGAATATTATACTCCCTTAGATTTTAACAAGTTTGAAAACATGGAACTTATTTTAGTTATTTAACAAATACTATGGGCTAGGCACTATTTTATGGGATTTAGACATTTGATTCCTTCAGCTCTTAAGATAATGCCAGAATCTACAATTATCATTACAGTTTTATAAATGGGGAAACTGAGAGGGATAGAAGGGAAGTCACTTGCTCAGGGTCACAGAGTTAGTTAGAAGAGCCAGGATTCATACGCAGTCTCACTCCAAACCCCCAGTCTTTGCCAATGGGCTAAACTGTTTCCCAGGGAAAAAGGGAAAGAGCAAAAGAAGAGGGGATTTTTTTTTTCTTAAGATTTTATTTATTTATTTGAGAGAGAGAGGGAACCCAAGAGCACAAGCAAGAGGGAGGGGCAGAGGCAGAGGGAGAAGCAGATTCCCCTCTGGGCAGGGAGCCCGATGTAGGGCTCGATCCCAGGACCCCAGGATCATGACCTGAGCAGAAGGCAGAAGCTTACCCAACTGAGCCACAGAGACGCCCAAGTAGAGGAGATTGTCTAAGTTTGAAACCAAACTCAGAGGTCTTGGAGTAGAACATGCCAAGAACAACTTTATATTTCATCTTCTGACCAGTCTGTTGTCTACATCTTTCTAGATTACAGTCCTACCAGATAACTTACGCAATATGTATTCATTACTGCCTCATCTTTTTAAATCCATTTGTTATATACCACTTATTTCCTTGTAGAAAGCCCTGGGATCACAGCAGCACCAGTACCTTCCCAATATCCCAGGTTCCTGAGTCAGGCAATGTACTCCAAAGCTTTCCCCTCTACCCACCCCAAAAGGAACGAAGCCTTCCCTGTGCTCCCTGTGGAAAGTTATCTGGTTCAAGGCACTGGGAGGGCCAGTTCCTGGTGTGCCAGAGAATTCCTCAGACAAGCCCTGTAGTGTTTTCCATCTGTGGTTTGAGGCCCTTCAGTAACAAGACCCTGACTATTTTGTCTCATCTCCTTTTAGAAAACTTCCATGATTCTCTTAGGCTAAAAAGGGAATCTACCCAATCTATGCAAACATCCCAAGCTCTTCTAACTATATACAGCATTCATGCTACATTTCTATAATCCAGACCAACTTAATAATGTAAACAGTTGCAGGAAACAGAGGTAGCCAAAAACATGTGGGAAACCATAATGAATATTCAAGTAATGGGAACATAATATCACATCATCATGGGGGAAGGGACCTAAACAGTCCTTTTTTCCAGAACTCCATGCACCTCCCGTCTTGATGATGCATTCGTAAAGCAATGAGACAATCCATTGCTCAACCTCACAGCAAACTGGCAAATGATCAACACTTAGGGTTAAATTAATTAACATAGCTGGCCCATCTGATCAGAATGGGAGCAAGAATGAAGAAAATTAAAACTAAGTGTGTGGATCTTTTCTTTTCTCATCTTAATGCCTGATATGGGTGTCAACTTTTGAAAATATCAAGAATACTTAAAAGCAAACATCTGTTTTATAATATATGAAATGCTATATCAAACATTTTTATTTTGACTTCTTTGGCCCATCGCTAAGATACATGCTGTAGATACCACTTAATCTTCAAGGCTTAGTAGTGTAATAAGAAGCCAAACTTCATTTTGCTGAAAATAATGATAGCTCCAGTACCAAGTTATTTCACAATTTCCCCTCCAGTGCTTGAACTCATCATCATAACAATAACAATATTTTTTATATGGCGCCTCTCAGCCATAGCATCCAAGGCGCCGAATGGAGCCACACAGTTAGAACACATTAAGCCCATTAGATGTGAGATAAAAACAGATAAAGCCATTTAAACTTGCATGGGCAGTGGGAAAAAGCCACAGAGAGTCAAAAATGGCTTTGGACCTCTTTAATAGAAGAACTCAATCTGGGGCCCTGCTTTTGTGGTCAGGCATCCCAGAAACTCAAGGCAAACATGTGGTATGTACCACCAGCTTGGAAGGATCACCCTGGTCTCTTCCAGAATTTACAGGCACCATTTCTCATTACTGCCACAACACATCTTAATTCATTATTCTGTGACTCAATAAAGAAGTCCTTAAGAGCCACTACCTGGAAGGTAAAAGGATATTTTCAATAATGTCTATGGTCCTGTGGTAGTCATCAGTGTGGTCCCTTCGATCTCCAGGTCTCACCATCCCAGAGCACACTGATGTTGGATGAGGTCACCTGACTGTGAACAGAAGGACTGGTTTGCCACCTCCAGGCCAGAACACTCAATCGCTGATTTAAGACCCTCTACGTCTCTCTGATGGAGTGACCTGGCAGTGTGAAATGGTGACTGCTCCATGAGGCCGGGGCCCCTCAACCTATGATGCAGATTTCCGTGAGCAAAAGATATATTTGTGCGGTCATGTGCTGATGTTATTTGGGGATTGTTTGTTACTACGGCATAACCTAGCCTATGAAGGCCGATTACATGCCTCAACGTTAATACAGAAATTTGTTTGCTGGGGTCAAAGGAGGGACTCCCTCACCCAGCCCTTCTGCACTCCTTTAAAAAGCGTTCAGTTTGGAGAGTCCAAACACTTTGCAGCTCTCATCTTGGTGCAGAGCCAATTTTGACCACTGGAATGAAGATAACAGCTATTATATATTGAGTACTTACATGTGTAGGGCATTTGGTGCAATGCTTCCCATATATTACCTTTTTTGATAGACTAAATGACTTTAGAAAGTCAGATTATTATTACACCCTTTTATCAACAAGGCAAGTGGGGTTAAGTAATGTTATCAAAATTACACAGCCAGTCAACTAAGGAATTTCGTTACTACTTAGGCTGGTTAAATACAAAGTGCATGCTCGTTAACACTAGGATGTATTTCCTCCCTGCATAATGTGGAAGAAAATCTGTTCTCATATCAGTGGATGAATAAATACCATTCTTTGGCAGATGGTGTTATAAAGCAGTACTGTATTATAAATACTTATATATTTCATGATTGCTAATCCATTAAGGCATTTATCTTTCATTTGAAAAAGAAACAGGGCAACTTGCTTTTGATTTATCTATCGTGTTCCAACCCACTGAAATGTCATAGTAGATTATCCATTTCCTGCTGGAAAAATATATGGCCCATAAGGAAATGCTATTCATATTCATTAGCAAACATGCCATCTCTCCTCAGAGCGCGCTACCCAAACTTGAGGCTGAGGTCTCTGAAAAATGCTGGACTGGAGGAAGGGCTCCCCTGAATGCTTCTTTCTAACATTTGGGCTTGCTTCTAATTATTTTCAACACTTCTGAAAATGCTGAAAAGGGTGAAGAAACACCTTGCTGACAATGTACTCTTTGCCAAAATAATCAATTCTCCCACTTCTTTGCCTTCTAAAAATTCAAGTATCCAATACAAGTTCCTTGGGTGCATTCCCAGGATTTTGTTTGGTTAGACTTCACCATGGAAAACAAAATTGGTTCAGCTGAAATCTGTAGCCAGAACATTTTCAGCTTCATAGACCTTCAAAGTAGTGACCTTCTCCTCACCTCCTCTGCCTCTGTGCTCCATTAAGGAAAATACCGGAAGAAGTTTCCAGTCAGAGAAGCCAGATTGCATTTCGATTCAGTTTTGAGGGGAGGAACTGAGCAGAGCTGGAGCAGGTGGTTATTTGTGGCTCTTGCTACAGATGAGCTTTGAAAAGCTCTTCTGGAAGCCTCTGAAGGTCTTCTATAATTTAATAAATTTTTCTGTGCTTCTTAATCTCTGTCTTAAAGGAATCAGTCTTCTATTTGCCATCTTCTTCCTGGCTTTCCCAAGAGTGCCTGAGATCACATAAACCACAGTCATAGCCCAAGAAAATAGACGATCAAGAAAAACAGGTCCCCAAACTTGCCACTGGGAAAATGTGTTAACTAACTTTCACTTCACCTCTGAGGTCCAGAGGGAAATATTTTAGAAAATGTTTCCCCTCTATGCCCCTATTTCTGTTTCAGTGGGATCATCCTCTCAATGACAGAGCCTTCATCCCCAGCCTTGCTTTTGATACTTGCTATCCCAGTGGTGTTACCTCTGAAATGTCTCTCACACATTCCCACACTTCTCATCTTTCCTGCCACCTCCTTGGGCCAAAGCATTCTGAAATAGGAGGACAGCTTGCTTAACCTTTGTTCCCAGCTGCTCCATCCAGCTAAACTGCATTCGTTCTTGACTGGACCGGACACTGTGCCCGTCCCTTTGCTGACCCGGAATGCATCCCAGCATGGCAGTCCTCAAGGCCATGTTATTCTGCAAGCTCTACTCAAGCTAACTCGATGTCAAGTCATCCTTTCTACTCAGGATTCAAAGAAACATCTCTTATCTGATTCCCTAGAACATTTGATCTGCTTTACCTCAATGGTGTATCTCAGTCTCTAATTGTATTGCCTCTTAAGATCATTCTTGAGACCGGAATTAATGTTCTGTTCAACTTGTATCCCTCATAGCACCTACCACATGGTAAGTGTTCAGTAAATAACTGAAGGATTAGACAAAAAAAAAAAATAAAAGCCACCTAACTGGAATCTTAGATTAGGAAACAAGACCACTAGAAATCTATGATATATAGAAGTAAAGAAACATTAGGCCTTGTTCATATGGCATATAAATGGAGTTATCCTGATTCTTCTTTGTCTTACACTCCATATCCAACTCATCAGCAAATCCTATTGGCTCTACTTCCAGACATATACAGAATCCAACTTCTTTTTTATAAACATCCTGGTTTTAGCCACCATCACCTCTTGCCTGGATTTCTGTGGGAGCTTCCTATCATGACTCCCTGCCTGTGTGCTTCCCCCACAAAATAGTCTCACTAAGGCAGCTGGAGTCACCTTTTAAAAACCTAAGTCACATCACAACACTCCTCTGCTCAAAATTCTGCAAAGCTTCCCTTTTTTCACTCTTGACAATGGGCTTTGGGGTTCTACATAATCCACGTGCCTCCCCACTAAGCTACCCTTGACTTCCCTTCCTGCCCTCTGCACCCTTACTCACCTCGCAAGAAGGAGCGGTTTCCTGCTCTTCACCAAGCCTGCTCACCCTTGGGGGGTTTTTTCTGGCTGACCTCCCTTTTAGAACATTTTTCTTTCTAATATTTACACTAATTGTTCCCTTAAATCCTTTATTTCTTTGCTCCACGAGGTCTGCCCTAACTCTACTACATTTAACATTTCCACCTGTCATTCTGACCCTACCACTTCCAATCTCCTTTCCTCTTTTACTTTCTCTTTTTTCCATTGTAGTTTTCATGTATGTCAACTGTTCTTTGTCTCCCTCTGCTAGAACGTAAACTTCTCAATGGCAGGGAGCATTGTCTGTTTTCCTCAAAAAGTATTTGCTGAAAGTGAGTGAATGATTTCATTCAACTAAGTTTTGAATTCAGTTCTCAGAGTTCTGAAACAATGAAACTCAAAAGTGTTCTTTGCCTTAGACCTCAAGATTCTGGCAAAATAAATCCTGCCAAACAGATCCAAAGCAAGGTAAAAAAAAAAAAACAAAACAAAACCCCGTTGTTGACTGTGAGCTAAAATAGTTACACACGAACAGAAAATTGTTAAATGCAATGTGTCCTTACCACATCTGGCTTATTCAATTGTATAACTTAGACTTACACTACCCATGAGGACAGACACCTGCGACATTCCAAAGATGCAATACTCCAACAGCTGTGCAGAATTTTTGGGTATCAAGATTCATTTCATAGATTGGATAAAAACAAGTGTTCAGGAGGATTTTTAAGCTCCACGAGGGCAGGAATCATATCTGTTTTGTTTGCACTGTATGTCCAGAAGCCAATAAATTGGGATGCTCAACACATACTTGTTGAATGAATGTATGCATGAAGAAAAAGAACTCCTATACTTTCAGAAATAAACAAGGCAGTGAAAGGTTATTTTGCTATTCATTCAAAGAAAGGTTTTACCATCTGGATGTTGGTACAATGATATCAAATTTTACCTTAATTTAATTTACTTAGAAGTTAATTTTTTATTTTGACAATAATATGTAGAACTCTATGAACAATGTAAAATAGCTCACGAAAACATTGTCAGACTTAAAAAAATGTTTATTCCTTCTTGGAAGAACATAAGGTCTTTGGATTTTTAATGACTATTTGTTTCTCTATTTGGAAAACATAAGTCTCAGTTTTATTTATATGAGACTATAATTTTTACAACTGCACATTAATTTAATTTTGTTTCTTTTCTAGTGGGTGTTGTAAATTTCACATAATAGTAATACACGCCTGTTTTGATATACAAACATTTTCCTACTTATTGATTCTTCCCTTTTCCCACATTCTCCTTGTTAGCTATATAGATTGGTGCTTACAAAATGCCCTGCTGACTCTCTTGCACATTAATTCTGTGGTTATGCTTTCCTAGTACCTTTTGAATTATTTAAATGTATTTAACACATAAGATTAAAAAGGTTATTAAATATCTGAAGTGTTGTTTTCATTTTCACAGTTACATTGTAAATTGGAAGATGGTCATTTACTTTTTTCATATGTTAGTTAAATGCATGGGTAATATTCTCTTCCATATCAAGCTCTTTGCACAGGTTATAAGAACACAAACTTGGTTCTCTTCTTCCGCTAAGGGTAGAGTTGGCTGTTGTCTCTGAAATGCGTGAGGATATCCTCAATCCATGCTGAGGGGGAAGACATTCTTTCCACATTGGAATTTCATTAATTTTGCCTGAGTAATAATCCAGCTTAAGCAAATGAAAAATATGAAACATCATTTCTTACAAATAAATAAAACTAGGCCAGAGATGTCTTGTAAATCCATAAGAAAACTTAACAATATACAGAAGTGGATTTTAAATAGTAAATCAGTTCTTTGTCTACAAAGGGTACTCTTTCTGTGTTTCAGCATGCTTATTTTTAGGAACATTTGAAACATTTCCTGTGTAATCATAATTAAGACAATAATTTGTTCAGGGATTTGTCTTTAACAAGATAGCACAAAGATAAACCTCAAAATGATCATCTAAACATTTAAATGATCATACAGCCAAAGTTAATGAAAACCAAATTTAAAATGTTACTACTCTTAAGTTTCTAAATTCACAAGGTCCATAAAACAAAAGACCTGGTCCCCAATTACAGATTATCCCAAGTTAGAAAGTTTTTGATGAACAGTGATTCAGGGATAATTTGTCAAATGTAAATTTCTTAACAAAAATAAGTAAATAAGAAGAACTTTAAGTAGAAGTTTCTACATGACATTTTGAATCATGTGAAAGAAAAAGGGTATGCATTATAACAATAATGTGTTGTAAATTAAGAGTCCTCTCTGGATAAAACTTTCTCTGAAAGTTTTTGTACCTTAAAATTACATGACAATGTATAAAACAGTTTATGTGAGGAAAGTGACTATTTTTGTATACTATAAAAGGATCTGGTAGTTGGCACACTATAAAAAGAGTGTTATAAAGTCAAAAACATCCAAACACATGATATATATTTTAAGGAGAACCACAATTTTGTTTCCTATGAAACAGAACATTCAAGAAACATCCAAGTGACCACTCTGGAGTGAGTCCGATTGCCCCGCCCAGTGGTATGATAGTGAATGTGCAGTAAACCCCATCGAGCATATTAGAAAGCCTTGGACATCTTCTTGGGCAAAACCCAGAGAGAAGCATTCCCAAATTCTTGTATTCTTTAAGAAACACAAATTTGCTTTTTTTTCTTCACCCTTTATTGGTGAGAGCCATCTTACTAAAGATGAAGCAAAAGCCTTAGATGTTTGTCAAAGTGTTACTGAAGGAATTCCTACCTCAATTTTCTAGCCTGACAAGTCGATGTTATGTATTGCTAGGCCTGGCCTTACACTCACCAAATCAGGACCTTTGGTAGTAGGGCTAGTCATCTGCATTTGAGTATGAAAATCAGAAGTTTTTTGAATCACTAAGTTGGAAAAGTCCTGCCACTCCCAAGCTATGTGGATTTGGTGTCAAATATTTTAGACTCTTTTAGCCTCAGTGGCTTCATTTAGAATATGAGGGTGATAACCATATTCAGTTCATACACTACTTTGTAAAATTAAATTTAAAAATGCCTGCCGAGTACTTAACCAAGAACCCAGCATGTATTAAGCACTTGAGAATTGCTAGTTCTTCTCATTCTTCTTATTATTGTTAACTGTAGGATTTTAGGGGTAAGAGCTAATAGAATTGAGTTCCTGCTTCATGATAATCAACAGTGATTCAAACTCATGCGTAGGATCTAGTCTGAACTTTGTGCACAGAGACTCTGAAATGAGGCTATTTATTTTACCATTAGAAAAGATGAAAGCTTAATAAAGCATTACATAAAAAAAATACCTTGGACTGCCAGTTCTGGCCAAGATGAAGTAGCCCTATTCCTCTCAAGTTATCCCTGTTCCAACTAAAAAACTCTGGACATGAGGCAGCAAAAATCATAGGAAAATTCTGAGAAGTTGAAACAAAAAGATGACTGCCAAGGGATCTTGGAACTTGAGGAGTTCCACTGAGAAGAGTTTTCTGGGTTTCTTTGTTACCTCCTATACATCCTTGATAGGGCACAACAGAAGCCTCTCCAACCTGAGACAAAACAAATGGCAAGAAAAGCTTGTTCCTCCAAGCCAAAGAACCAGGAAAGGGTGGCCTAACTGAACCATAAACCTTTCTGTCAATTTCTGCCATACTCTAAGCAAACACCAATGCAAGACCTCCCTACCACTATTGCCTGGTGGTTTCAGTATAGCCAAGCCAAGAGCTGATCTTCTGGCCTATCACTCCAACCCCACCCTCACAGAAGCAGGCAGTGGCACTCTGACTTTCCAGCCCTGGGGAGTCAGCAGGACTAAAACGGAGAGCAGATACTTCATTCCCCATTCAACAGAAAAGTTGTATTCCAATTACCCTGCCAAGATAGTGTCATGGTCACCCAACAGTGAGCTGAGTGGGTTTGGGGAGTCCAGTAGGAAGCTGAACATAAAGACCACCTAGTCTTCATGCTCCACCCTAAGAGGAGGGTTGTTTGATTTAAAAAAAAGAAAAAAAAAAAAAAAAAGAGGGAGAGAGAGAGTGATAGAGATGGAAAAGGATGCAGAGACTCATAACATAATATCCAAAATGCCCTGCATACAATGGAAATTCATCCATCATAGCAATAACCAGGAAAATAACAACCTGAATGAGAAAAGGCAATCAACAGATGCCAATGTCAAGATAAATCAGTTGTTGAAATTATCTGACAAGGATTATAAAACAGACATACAAATGCTTCATAAATAAAACAAATGAAAAATATAAAATCTTAGCATAAAATAGAAGAAATAGAAATTATTAAAAAGAAACAAATGGGAATTATACAACTGAAAAGCATAATAACTAAATTTTAATTAACTGATGTGTTCAACAACACAGTAGAGATGACAAAGTCAATGAACATGAGGACCAATCAATAGAATTTAGCAGTCTAACAACAGAGAGAAAGTAGACTGAAAAAAAATAGTTGTGCAGAGAATTAGGACAATAACAAAAGAGGTAACACTTCTATCACTGGAGTCTCAGATGAAGAAAGGGAAAAAGTGGGACTTTCTGAAAAAGTATTTGAAAAAGTAATGGCCCAAAACTTCAGAAAATTTTGTGGAAGACATAAATATACTGGTGTAAGAATTTTAACAAACTCCAAATAGAATGAGCCCATGGAAATTTATGCCAAGACACATCATAATTAAACTTCTGAAAACAAAACACAAAGAAAAAATCTTGAAAGCAGTCAGAGAAAAACATCAGCTTACTTATGAGGGACAACAGTGCAAATGATAAGAGATTTCCTGTCAGAAAACATGTAAGGCAGAAGGAAGTGGAACTTTTTAAAAATTACTGAACTGACTGCACCTCCCAGGTGCCCCTTCAAAGATTTTATTTATTTGTCAGAGAAAGAGAGAGAGAGAGAATGGCAGACAGAGGGAGAAGCAGGAATCACCAAACTGTGGAAAGAACCAAAATGCCCTTCAAGAGATGAATGGACAAAGATGTGGACCATATATACAATGGAATATTACTCAGTCATCAAAAAGGATGAGTACCCAACTTCTGTATCAACATGGATGGGACTGGAGGAGATTATGCTGAGTGAAATAAGTCAGGCAGAGAAAGTCAATTATCATATGGTTTCACTTACTTGTGGAACATGAAGAATAACATGGAAGACATTAGGAGAAGGAAAGGAAAGGTGAATTGGAGGAGGTGGGAGGGAGAGACAAACTATGAGAGACTGTGGACTGTGAGAAACAAACAGGGTTGTGCAGGGAAGGAGGTGGGGGGATGCGTGAGCCTGGTGGTGGGTTTTAAGGAGGGCGCCTATTACATAGAACACTGGGTGCGGAACCTAAACAATGGATCATGAAACATTGAAAAAATAAAATAAAATTTAAAAATAAATAAAATAAATAAATAAATAAAATTACTGAAAGGAAAGAATGGTCAGTTCTGAATTCTATATCTGGCAAAAATATCCTTCAGGAATGAAGAAGAAATCAAGATATTTCAGAAAAAGGAAGACTAAAAGAATTTCTTGATAACAAACCTACCCTCATAAACAGAAAATTCTCTAAACAGAAAAGAAATTGTAAAACAAGAAGACTCTGAGCTTCAGAAATAAAAGAACATAATAAAGGGTGAAAATAAAGTTAAATATAATAGGTTACCCTTCTTGTTAGTTTTAAAATCATATTTGATTATTGAAGGAAAAATTATAATACCATCTGATGATGTGCTCAATGTATGTTAGAGGAAGGCAGTTCAAGATGGTTGCACAGGAAGATCCTGAATTCCCCTCTTCCTATGGACAAAACAAACCTATCACATATGGAATAATTTCCTAGGAAAAAGTCCTGAAAACTAAATGAATAGCACATCCACAACAAATGCTAGAAAAGCCTCTCTCACCCTTGGTAGAGACATTCCACCAAAAATCCTATTCCAGGCATGTCAACACACAATCAGCAGGGATTTCAAAAATATGGAAGTTTTCCTTGAGGAACAAAGGGCTTGTCCTCCATATAAGGCACCCCAATTCCTGGGTCCTCCACTGAAGAGATGAGCCCCCAAAATGTTTGGCTTTTAAAACACTGGGAAGTGCATCTAGGAGAACCATATAATTGTAGGGAGTGGAGAATCTGCTCCTCTAGAATTCACAAAAGACCCCCTCACTTTGGAACCCAGCACAAAGGAAGTAATTTCAAAAATGTCTATGTATATGTAAAGACCTACTTAATGATTTTAAACTGACTGCTGAAGAGACAGGAACCTGTTAGGACTCTGGATGAAGCAGAAGAATGGAATAGTGAGCTGGACGACAAAGTAATGGAACTCACCCAGACAGAGTAGCAAAAAGAAAAAAGAACTTTTAAAAGTGAAGATAACTTGAGGACTTATAAGACAACAGTGAGCAGAATAATATCCACATTATAGGGGTCCTAGAAGAAGAGAGAGAAAGAAAGGGGCAGAAAACTTTTTTGAATAAATAATGGCTGACAACTTCCCTAATCTGGGAAAGGAAACAGACATCCAGATCCAAGAAGCCCAGAGGGTTTCAAACAAGAAGAATCCAGAGTTCCACACCAGGAGGCATTATAATTAAAATGTCCAAAGTTAAAGATAAAGAGAGAATCATAAAAGCAGCAAGAGAAGAACAACTTTTTATGTACAGGGAAAAACCAATAGGCTATCAGCAAAATTTTTGGCAGAAAATTTTCAGGCCAGAAGGAGTGGCATGACATATTCAAAGTGCTGAAAGGAAAAAACTCCAAACTTAGATTGAGTTGAGGAGGTTATCATTCAGAATAGAAGAAATGATACAGCTTTCAAGATGAGCAAAAGTTAAAGGAGTTCATCACCAACAAATTGACCTTTGAGAATGTTAAAGGGACTTCTTTAAGTTAAAAAGTTAAGTTAAAAAGAAGGGGGTGGGGTTATGAACATTGGGGAGGGTGTGTGCTTTGGGAGTGCTGTGAAGTGTGTAAATCTGGCGATTCACAGACCTGTACCCCCTGGGAATAAAAATATATGTTTATAAAAAATAAAAAATTTTAAAAAAAGAAAAAAAAAAGGATGGCACTAACTGATAGCAAGAAACATAAGAATAAAAATCTCACTAGAAAAAATATATAATATTTCTTCATTGAAGAAATCAAAGTGGAAATTTAAAATGTAGAAATAAATGGAAATGGAAATATGACATATCAAAATCTATGGGATGCAGCAAAAATAATTACTACAGGCCTACCTCAAGAAACAAGAAAATCTCAAACAATTTGACTTTACAGTTATAGGAACTAGAAAAAGGAGAAGAAATGAAACCCAAAGTTAATAAAGGGAAGGAAATAATAAAGATCAGAACAGAATTAAGTGAAATAGTAAAGTGACAATAGAAAAGATCAATGAGATTCAGAGCTATTTCTTTGAAAAGATAATCAAAATTGATATAACTTAAGCTAGGTTCACCAAGAGTGAAAAAGAGAAGACTCAAATAAATAAAATCAGAAATGAAATAGAAGTTAACAATTAATACCACAAAAATACAAAGGATCATACGAGACTATTATGAACAATTCTATGTCAACAAATTGGACAACCTAGAAGTGGATAAATTCCCAGAAATATACAATCTTCCAAGACTGAATCATGAAGAAATAGAAAATTGATTGATTACTAGTAAGGAGACTGAATCACTAATCAAAAACCTCCAAACAAATAAAAGTCCAGGACCAGATGGCTTCACAGGTGAATTTCATGAAACATTTAAAGAGTTAAGGCCTATTCTTCTCAAACTCTTCCAAAATATTAAAGAGAAGTGAATGCTTCCAAACTCACTTATAAGGCTAACATTACCCTGATGTCAAAATCAGATGGAGGAAAGTACAAGAAAAGAAAAGTACAGGTCAATATTCCTGATGAACACTGATGCAAAAATCCTCAACAAAATACTAGCAAAATTTAACAGTAAATTAAAAGGATTGGAGATAAATCCCACCTGGTCATGAAAAATAATCATTTTAATATACTGTTGGATCCTATTAGCTACGATCTTGTTGAGAATTTTGGCATCTGTATTCTTCAGGGATTTGGTCTGTGATTCTCCTTCTTGATGGGGTCTTCACTTGGTTTTGGGCTCAAGGTAATGCTGGCCTCATAGAAGGAGTTTGGAAGTTTTCCTTATGTTTCTGTTTCTTGAAACAGCTTCAGGAGAATAGGTATTATTTCTTCTTTGGATGTTTGGTAGAATTCCCCAAGGAATCCATCAGGCCCTGGACTCTTGTTTTTTTGGATAAAACTCATCCATTCTCTTACACCATACACAAAGATAAACTCAAAATGGATGAAAGTCCTCAATATGAGACAGGAATCCATCAAAATCCTAGAGGAATCCATCAAAATCCAAAATCCTTTTTCGACAGCCACAGTAATTTCTTTCAGAATCCATCTCCAAAGACAAGGGAAACAAAAGTGCAAATGAACTTTTGGGACTTCAGCAAGATAAAAATCTTCTTCACAGCAAAGGAAATAGTCAACAAAACAAAAAAACAACCCATGGAATGGGAGAAGATATTTGCAAATGACACTACAGATAAAGGGCTGGTATCCAAGATCTATAAAGAACTTCCCAAAGTCAACACCCAAAAAACAAATGATCAAGTCAAAAAATGGACAGAAGACACAAACAGACACATTTCAAAAGAATGCCTACACATGAAAAAATGTTCATCAGCATCAGCCATTAGGGAAATTAAAATTAAAACCACATTGAGATACCACCCTACACCAGTTAGAATGTCAAAAATTGACAAGACAAGAAACAACAAGTGTTGGAGAGGTTGTGGAGAAAGGAGAACCCTCTTACACTGTTGGTGGGAATGCAAGTAATTATAGCCACTTTGGAAAACAAAGTGTGGAGTTTCCTCAAAAAGTTAAAAATAGAGCTATGCTATGACCCAGCAATTGCACTACGGGTATTTACACCAAAGATACAGATGGAGTGAAAAGAAGGGCCACATGCACCCCAATGTCCATAGCAACAATGTCCACAATATATCACTCAGCCATCAGAAAGGATGAATACCCAAATTTTGCATAAATTTTGATGAGATGGGAGGAGGTTATGCTAAGTGAAATAAGAGAGTCAGACAGAGAAAGTTAATTATCAAATGGTTTCACTTATTTGTGGAATATAAAGAATAGCATGGAGGACATTAGAAGGAAGGCAAAAATGAAGGGGGGAGAATCAGAGGGGGAGATGAACCATGAGAAACTATGGACACTGGGGAAATAAATTGAGGGTTTAAGGGGGTGGGGGCTGGAGGGTTGGATGAGCCTAGTGATGAGTATTGAGGAGGGCACATATTGCATGGAGCACTGGGTATTATATGCAAACAATGAATCATGGAACACTACATCAAAAGGCAATGATGTACTATATGATGACTAACATAACATAATAAAAAATTATTTAAAAAATTAAAAAAAAAAATAAAAGGATCATACTCCATGATCAAGTGGGATTTACTCCACAGATGCAAGAACGGATCTATGCCTGCAAGTTAATCACTGTGATACACTACATAAACAAAATGAGGGACAAAAAAATCACATGACCATTTCAATAGATATAGAAAAATCCAGATGGTTTCACTGGAGAATTTTACCTTTTAAAGAATTAACACAAAGTTTACACAATCATTTCCAGAATATAGAAAATTAAGGTACATATCTAAACTCACTTTATGAGATTAGTATTATTCTAAGTTCAAAACTAGACAAAGATATTACATAAAAGGAAAACTAGAGATTAGTATCTCATGAATTTTAATCAAAAAAAAATTCGCAACATACTAGCAAACTAAATGTGTAAAAAAAAAAAAGTATATTCCATGACCAAGTGGGATCTAGTTCATTTATGCAAGAACTGGTTTGACATTTGAAAATTAATTAATTCAATCTGCCACATCAATAGGCTGAAAAAGAAAAATCATGATCATATCAATTGATGTAGAAAAATAACTAGTCAAAATCCAACATCTATTGTGAAAAATATTCTCAGCAAAGCAGGAATAAAAGGTACTTCTTTAACTTGATAAAAAGCACTTACAAAACCAATAGTTGCCATCATACCTAATGGCAAAAGATTGACTACTTTTCTTTAAGATTAGGAACAAGGCAAGGATGTCTACTCTTACCATTCTTATTCAGCAATAAGTACAGTAAGCTCTAGCCCCTATAATAAGACAAGAAAAAGAAATGAAAGGCATATGAATTAGAAAGAAATTAACATTTCCCTCTGCAGATGTCATAAATATGTGAAAAAAAATCCCAAATAATCTACAAACAAAATAACAAACACCTTTTGGTAAGGTTGACTTGCTAGAAGTGACTTCAGCAAGGTTGTGGAGTACAAGATAAAAATACAAAAAGTAATCATATTTCTATATACTAACAAGGAAAATGTGGAAACTGATTACAAACAACACTATTTCTAATTCCTGTAAAGAAAATGAACAAATGTTATACAAAATCAGTATTCTGAAAATGACAAAATGCTAGTGAAAGAAATCATTGAAGAACTAAGTAAACAGAGATATACTGTGTTAATGATTGGAAGAGTCAGTGTGTTTGGCAAAGGTGCAAAATCAGTTAAACAGAGTAAAGAGCTTTTAATCAAGTGGTGCAGCAGCAATTGACTACCCATAGGTAATCTAACCTTATGCTATGCTGCACACCCTATAAAAAACTTACTCAAAAGGGATCATATAAATAAGTGTAAAATGTAAAACTATACAACTCAGAATAAAAACTTGGAGAAAAATCTTTGGGGCTGAGGATCCATAAAAGGAAAAATTGATAAATTGGGTTTTATTAAAATTAAAGATATTTTTTCAGTGAAAGACTATGTTAAAATAATTTTTTTAAGATTTTATTTATTTATTTGTCAGAGAGAGACAGACAGAGAGCACAAGCAGGGGGAGAGGCAGGTAGAGAGAGAAGCAGCTTCCCCACTGACCAAAGAGCCTAATGCAGGACTGTATTATAATTATACAAGGTATTATCATCAGGGAACTGGGTGAAGGAATTATTTCTTATGATTGCATATAAATCTGTAGCTATCTCAAAATAAAAAGTTTTGAAAAACCCATAAAAAGACCAAAAGAAACAAAAGCAATACCTTCCATTTGATTAAATTTTTTTTTACTACAAATCATTCCATAATGAACAATTCATCTCAAGAAAATGGACGACATTAATAATTTCCTCCAAATAGAAGTACTGAGTATTTTCCTAAATTAACTGGATGGATCCTGAAATTGGGGTATTGTTTTAGGGAAGTGATTTTCCTGGAGGGCTTAATAATGCGTTAAGAAGTTTTGCATCAAACCAAGAATAAACTTTGCCTCAACTCCAAAATGATGTTTGTATTTTTTAAAGTTTTGAAACCAAATGAGAAAATACAATACAACCATCAAATATATTCCGCCAAATTGTTGGCAAACCCTGGGGGACTGCCTATCATGTAACACAAATCAGTTTACAGTGGGCTAAGTGTAGAAACCCTAGTCCTTTAGAACACCGTTTCTGGAGAACTTGCAACAGATCATGAGTGCTGCCAAAATGAAGGCTCTGGAAGAACTTAATTTCTGCAATCAATATTTCAACATGAAAGGAATGGGTGGGAGGTGCTCTGAAGCAGACATCACTTGATAAGAAAAACTTAAAGAATCTGGATATGGAACTTAGGAAATAGCTGGAAAGGATTTTTTAAAAAAAGAGTTCACATTTAGTAATGTGGATATTAGATTTTAATTCTTTTACTCATTTTCTTTTAAGTGTTTAGGTGAATCTGGAAGGGACAAAAAACCAAATACCAAAGCTGTTAGCAAGGTGAAATGGAAAAGAAAGGTAATACATTGACCTACACTGCCCAGGACCATAACCACCAGTCCCATGTGGGCATTTAAATTAAAATTAAAGTTGACTAAAATTAAAATCCAGCTCCTCAGCTGGAGTAGCAAATTTCCAGTTCTCATTAACTCTATGCGGCCAGTGACTATCATACTGGACAGTACAGAAAACATTTCCATTATCTCAATAAAGTATTGAGTAGCTGCAATCCAGACGATTAAGGAAAATGCTACAAAGTTTCAGAACTTTTTTTTTTTTTAATTTAAATCAGAATAACCTCAGACCTGTCCACAGAGACCTGGCAAGCCAGAAAGGGCTGGTAAGACATATTCAGGGCATTAAATGAGAAGAACATGCAGCCAAGAATACTTTATCCAGCAAGACTGACATTCAAAATAGATGGAGAGATAAAGAGTTTCCAAGACCGGCAAGGCTTAAAAGACTATGCAACCACCAAGCCGACACTGCAGGAAATATTAAGGGGGATTCTATAAAAGAGGAAAAATCCTAAGAATAGCATTGAACAGAAATATAGAAACAATCTAAAGAAAGAAAGACTTCAAAGGTAACACGATGTCAATAAAAACGTATCTATCAATAATCACTCTCAATGTGAATGGCCTAAATGCTCCCATAAAACGGCACAGGGTTGCACATTGGATAAAACGACAGGACCCCAGGGCGCCTGGGTGGCTCAGTGGGTTAAGCCGCTGCCTTCGGCTCAGGTCATGATCTCAGGGTCCTGGGATCAAGTCCCGCATGGGGCTCTCTGCTCGGCGGGGAGCCTGCTTCCTCCTCTCTCTCTCTCTGCCTGCCTCTCCAACTACTTGCGATTTCTCTCTGTCAAATAAATAAATAAAATCTTTAAAAAAAAAAAAAAAACAACAACAACAGGACCCATCCATATGCTGTCTACAAGAGACCCATTTTGAACCTAAAGATACACCCAGACTGAAAGTGAAGGGATGGAGAAGCATCTTTCATGCCAATGGGCCTCAAAAGAAGGCTGGGGTAGCGATTCTCATATCAGATAAATTAGATTTTAAACTAAAGACTATAGTCAGAGATACAGAAGGACACTACATCATTCTTAAAGGGAATATCCACCAAGGTGATCTAACAATTGTAAATATCTATGCCCCCAATATGGGAGCAGCCAATTACATAAGAAAACTGTTAATCAAGATAAAGAGTCATATTGATATGAATACATTAATAGTAGGAGATCTTAACATGCCTCTCTCAGAAATAGATCATCGAAGCAGAAAATCAATAAAGAAACGAGAGCATTGAATGACACACTGGACCAGATGGACCTCATAGATATATACAGAACATTCCACCCTAAAACAACAGAATAGTCATTCTTCTCAAGTGCACATGGAACCTTCTCAAGAATAGACCACATACTGGGTCACAAATCAGGACTCCACTGATACCAAAAGACCGAGACTTTTCCCTGAATATTCTCAGATCACAATGCTTTGAAACTGGAGCTCAATCACAAGGATAAGTTCAGAAAGAACTCAAACACCTGGAAGCTAAAGACTGCCTTGCTTAAGAATGCTTGGATCAACCAGAAGATCAAAGAAGAACTGAAACAATTCATGGAAACCAATGAGAATGAAGACACTTTGGTCCAAAACCTATGGGATACGGCAAAGGCGGCCTTAAGGGGGAAATACATAGCCATCCAAGCCTCCCTCAAAAAAATTGAAAAATCCAGAACACAGCAGCTGTCTCTACACCTTAAAGAACTGGAGAATCAACAACAAATCAAACCAACTCCACGCATAAGAAGGGAAATAATCAAGATTAGAGCTGAGATCAATGAGGTAGAAACCAGAGATACAGTAGAACGTATCAATGAAACTATAAGCTGGTTTTTTGAAAGAATCAATAAGATCGATAAACCACTGGCCACACTAACCCAAAAGAAAAGAGAGAAAGCCCAAATTCATAAAATTATGAATGAAAAGGGAGAGATCACAACTAACACCAAGGAAGTAGAAACAATCATCAGGACACACTTTTATAAAATGGCAGCTCCATAGAAGTGTTCCCATAGCAGCCTTAAAGGGTGGGGCTGGAAAGGGTCCTAACATCATCACATCAAAACAGTGGTCACCTGCTTGAATCCTTCTGGTGGTCCAAGTCTGTGTTTGAACACATCCTTTCCTGTGGCAAGTAATGATTATTTCCTTAGTTCTTTTTCAGGGCAAAATAAATATTCCTATACCTTGAAACTGTTTTATGACTTTAGGTCTTTCATTATTCTCACAGTTCACTCCTGGATACAATTCTGTATTCCAGTGTACCCAGCTCTCTAATCAAATAGCTGTGCTTGTTAAGATGCTCAGGGCATAAAAGTGCCAAACTTAAGTGCATGTTTCAGGTGCTCAGAGTATAAAAGATTTATCTTTTCCTTTGTTCTAGACATTATGTCTCTATTTCTACCAACTGAAATTACAAAGTGTCTTTTTAGTAACCCCACCAATCAATTTATTTGTAATGAGTCTTCAGTCAAATAAAACCTTGATTAACGTGTCCCACTGCAGCAGCTAATGGACATGTTTTGTGTCTTATTCCTACTAACTTGTCCAGGAAGTGGATCTCCAATGTCCTTTTCAGTATTTCAGGTGGCAAATTCATTAATACGGTTTGTTTTGTGTTGGATGCAAATGCAGGACCTTCTACATCTTTCCCAGTATAAGTATTAAAATGTTGACAAGAGAAATCAAGGATGTTTTCCAAGTCCTTGGAAAATTCTGATGACCATTTACCTCCAGCCCAATAATCATGAAAGTGTGGATAACACCATTCTCAAGTCAGTCCAGCCATACTAGTATTCAGCGCATGCTTCTTCATTTTACCTACAAAGACATACCTGGTCATCTAGATTTTATTGAATTTCCTACAACATATTTCATATACCCTAGAAGGCTAAAAGCAGAGACTGAAATCTTCAAATTTAAGATGATGGAGGAAGGCTTTTACAATACAAAGAGAAGAAGAAGGTGGAGGAGGAGGAGGAGAGGAAAGAAAGAAAGAAAGAAAGAAAGAAAAGAAAAGAAAAGAAAAGAAAGAAGAAAAAATGGAAAAAGAAAAAGAAAACTAACTCATCAGCCCTGGAGAACTAAATGAAATGGGCAACTTGAGAATTTTATATTAGAGCAATGCTGAAATCCTTTTTAATAATTCTGATTTTCATACAATAATAAAGGTGCTGAATTCTAATGAGTTTGGTATTTCCCACAGTCCTAATACCTCTGGTACAGAACTATTGGAACTGGCTTTGGGAGAGAAGCACTCAGCGTTCTAAATGCTGCCCATACCACTGTCCAGCTGGGATGTTTTAGAACCAAATCTTACACTGACTCATCAGTCCAGAGACAAATAGAGGAAAACTTGCAGCGTCTGTTCTCAAAGCAGGTGGCTATACAGTAATGATGTAGCAGGTGCCAGGATCCTGAAAGGCAATGTTCTAGGGAAACACTGTAGGACATAACTGTTTTTAATGTCTCTCCAACTTGAAAATGGTTTGTGTCCATGGCTTCTGTTTTCAAACATGCAATATGGTCTGGGACCTTAAAACAGAGAATATGACATATTAACTAATAAGTTTATGAACACGTGTTGAAATGGCAAAGCACTAAACAGGTTGACTTCCCCTGCAGAAAACAGGCCATTTAAAAGGAGTCAGTCGGGCGCCTGGGTGGCTCAGTGGGTTAAGCCGCTGCCTTCAGCTCAGGTCATGATCTCAGGGTCCTGGGATCGAGTCCCACATCGGTCTCTCTGCTCAGCAGGGAGCCTGCTTCCTCCTCTCTCTCTCTCTCTGCCTGCCTCTCTGCCTACTTGTGATCTCTCTCTGTCAAAAAAAAAAAAAAAAATCTTTAAAAGGAGTCAATCAAGTCAATGCTTCCTCTCCACATAGGAACATAATGTCCCAAATAGGGGAGAAATAATTCAGCAAGTAAGGGAAAAAATGTTTTCCAAATAGAGACCTCTCCTTGGGTTGTTAATGTCCCCTCGTCACATGCAGGGTGCTGGAATACAGCCCATCTCATCTCAAAGTCCTGCATGTGGGGTTTGGATAAAGATTTTGTTTTTCCCTCCAGAAATCTACATCTAAAAGGTGATCAATTTTGATTAGGCTTTTAAAAAGGATTACTGATTAGATTCTGTCCCAGAAGGACAACAAGAGAAAGAAAGGGGCTCCTTTAAATTCTTCTGAAGGGAGAACATGAAGCCACACAGAGCGCTAAGTTGCACGGTCTGAGGGGATAGAGGTGAACAGACATGGAGTACGAGGGGGAAGCAGTTCTCAGCCTGGAACAAAATGGGTGTCTGGGTTGAAATCTCCATCTTTAGATAATTCTCAGTTGCCAGAAGTGTTTAAAAAAATACACAAACAAACAACAGTGGATAGATGGAAGTTTTTTAATATGTCCCTCTCTCAGTGGTTTTGTACCAAACAATATTAATTTTTGGAGAGCAGTCGGCCTATTATGTAATACTAAGCTTAATACTAATATAGCATGGAATGGGCTATAGAAGCGTTTTCCCAATTATATCCTCATAGATGGTCATTGCGATCCTGAGATGGAATTTTTCCCATCTCATGGGATGAAAGGAAAATAAGGCTCTGAGACATCAGATGTTGCCTAGAGTTCTCAGTTAAGGAAGCAGAGCAAGGACTGGGGCCTCCTGGTTCCTGTTCTGGGTAATTTCACGACTGGGCGTGGCCACCGGCTCATCCATATTCTCCAAAGACGTCAGGATGCACATGGGGAGCAGCCACACATCTGCACTTGCTGCCCCTTCTGAATGGTGACTGCCTCGCTGTTGCTAACGTCCTATTGTTACTCTGCTTCCTCTGATCCCTGTACTACATCACAGAAGACTCTCCCACATGCACGGGGCCTGGAAACTGGTGTCACTCCTACCTCCAGGTTCTAAGCACAGGTCCCTGCCAAAGGATCTCCTCCTCTGGGAGCCCTTTTCACTCTTTCCTCCTTCAGAAGCCCAGCACCTTCTACTACCTGAGGCCAACAACCATCCCTGTAGACTTTCAGCTGCAGTGGGGCACACGGCAAGGAGACTCTCACACAGAGACAGGAGCATGAGATGAACAATGGGAGCAGAAGTTTCTTGGTGTCCCCAGTTGGAACTCAAATCCCATTTTTCCACAGAATCCATGTGACTGATGTTGACTAGCTAGTGAGCTCAATAATTTTTGGAGTATCTAGTAGTGTCTTGATTAGACACTGACATTATTCAGGGCTTCATGGAGGACCCCGAGACCCTATTCATCATCGATAATATTGTTTCCACGGGAAAATGTGCTTCAGGTTGCCTACGACTGTCCTCCAAAGAAATTCGAGCAAACAAACCCATTTGCGAGTTGGGCACCATCTGCCTTCTAGCACTGGATGTTCTCCCACTCGCTCTCTTCGACCTAACCTGTTTTCTCATGTCCAACTTCTGGGTGGCCAGTGAGAATGATTGCTCCTCTGAGACCACAGCCGGCGTAAGCAATGAGAAGAGGGTGAAAGTTCTAGGGAAATAGGGAGGGAGTGAGAAGAAGGAAGGAGACAGAGTTGGAACATTCACGAGAAGGCAGGGATCAGGAAGCCTGTGCCATGGACAGGCTCCAGGGAAGGAAGCCTTTTAAGGGAATTAAAATGGAACTTGGAGGCAAACAGGATGGCTCTCTTTAAGAGAGCACAAGCTGGAGAAAAGGCAGAGCTGGGCACATTCTGTCACTGAGGCGAAGTGGCAATTTTAAGCTAAGTATTTAACTCTCAGAAAGTTCAGTTTCCTGATCGCTAGAATGGAGATATCATTAACTTCTGAGGGTATTTGTGAAGATGAAACTCCTTCTGGTCGTGTGACCCACACCATCCCCGGCAGCGCAGAGCACGCTGTTGAATGTCGTTCCTCCTGGCTCTTCTCCTTTGAGAGCCTCAGTTTGGTATGGGGGAAAGACCGGAGCAAAGAGGTAGGGGTTTGAGTTCCAGCCTAGAATCGGCACGAGTGAGAGCCTGTGCACATTCTCCAACGGTCGGTTGCCCATCCTGTTCAGATGGGACCTCCTCAGAGAGCTTGGTGGGTACTAAATGAGTTAATGTGTGTGTGAATGCTGGGACCAGCTGGTGCTTGAGAGGTATTATTAATTCAGGATTTCAACAGGTGTGTGTTGAGTGCCCACTATGGGTCAGGCTGTGTTCTAGAAGAATGAATCCAGGCAAGGAGAAGGAAAGCGATAGGGCTGTTACGTTCAGTGTAAGACCCGCGGATCCCCTTACCCAAGAATCCAACACTGCCACTGGATGCAAATAGCAAGAGGTTTATTGGGGCGCAGGTACCGGCGGGTGGTCGGCAGCTCCAGCTAACCGAGCACACCGACCGAGGGGAAAGCGGGGTTTATATAGACAGGTACAAAACAAGTTTTGGGGGGTAGGGTGACGAGATCTGACCAGAGACCTGAGTGATGGGAAGAAGGCAGAGAGCCATGAAACTAGCTAGGTAAAGAGGGCTCCAAGGCACAGGTAAGAGCAGGATTGAAAGCCAGGCTATTGGAGCTTGTCTGGGCCTCACTGAGAACCTGGAAGAAGGCCCTTGATGGTCTTTGTGACTGTGATGGAGGGAGCAGAGACAGGATGGTACGGGAGGGACTGGTAGCGCACAATGTGTACTCCCCAGACCACAGAGAGGACTTTCTATGGAGTCCTAGTGCTCTGGAAGGTTTTATAGAATCCATACGGAAAAGGGACTGTGGTGCATGGATCACAGAAGGTGAAGGGGGCAAGCGAGGGTGGCTCCTTGACCAGTGGTACAGGACCCATGGCCCTGGGGCCAGGGTGGGAGTGGTGAGGCTGAGCTGCATCCTGAGGGAAGGGGCATTTTGAAATTAGAGCCAGTAAGACTTGATTATGTGTGGGCTATGGAGAGCAACAGAAAGAAGGGAGCTGAGAACAAATCAGTGTGGCTATTTTTACTCCAAAGGAGACTGAAATTCACTGTGGGAGAAATAGTTTTGGGGAGTCGGGTTCACCTTGGAGCAGGCTGGATTGGATGTGCCCTTGGGAGTCTGTGTGACGTAAGGTAGGTCCTAGGGTGCAGAAGGACATGGGCCTGGGATACATGCTATGGAGGCCGCAGCAGGCATGCTTCTTACAGGATGGACTAAGGAGCTACTTGTAAGACGCATCTGGGCAGATGCAGCATCTGGGGAGTGAGAGTAGAGAAGCACGAAACCTCCACCCAACCGGAGCAGCACTGTGAAGGTCAGCGGGGACATGCTCTGAGAGTGGAGGTTGAGAGGGCATGTCCTTAGGCAGAAGAGGCGCTTTCTAACCCAAAGTCTGCATGTTTCCCTTCGTTATAGCTTCTGCTTCCTTCTAAGTAATTAGGAAATGTTTCAAATGCACTGAATACTGAAATGAAAATAAGGTGCACTCCACCCAACTTTGTGATTTGTGACCATTTTGCCACTTTGCTACATTCATTTTGAATACAACTGAAGTCTCACCCCACCCCCCTTTGTTCCCTCCAGCAGCTTTAGTAAGCTAATGAGAACGGCACCCAGCAAATCCAACGCTCTCAATGAAGCCAGGCACTGTGGTCGCGGTGGACGTGGCTGTTACTGTTATTATCGTGCTGATGCATATCCTCATGCATTTTCTAGCTTGTATTCCATGAATGGATCTTCACGACGGTGAACAGTACAGTTTTCTGCCTTTTCAAAAAAATTAACATAGATGGCTAATTCTCATACTGTATTTTCCTGGACCTGGCTTTTTTCACTCAACATTTGTGTTTTCAAAGTGTCGTATTTTTTCTCTTTCGAGTCTGACACAGCATGGAAAGTCAGAGTAATGGGGGAGCAAAGAGACTCTCTTTTCTCTGCACAGAGAGAAAGGTGGGGGTGCTTGGAAGTCCGGCATACTCACCTGCTCTCCAGCCCCCTCTCTATCCCATTCCCCTTCAGCCTGGCTGCTCGCCTGTGCCGCTGGGGCAGAGGAAGGCCGGGGTCACTCGGTGTTGTAGCAATATTAAACGCTAGCTTCGCAGGCCATCTGGTCTGATAGCCCCCAGCTCGGTCCACTGCATGGGCTCCAACAAGGAGCTGAAAGTGGGTGACGAGTCCTCACCCCCAAGGAGTTTAGAACTCCGGGCAGCCTCATTTTATTAATGAACTGACAGACACATTCACTTCTATGACCAAAGTCAAAAGTCAACGTAGACGCGATACTTGCTGGTAACTGTTATTTTCCTGCTCTCTTGTAGCCCAACTACCTGTTTTATTTTTATTTCAGAGCCTTAACAGAAGAGGCAATGTTTGGATTTAAGCTCCAAAGAGATGAAAGAGGGTAGACAGAGGGCACATTCCACATAAGGATCCAGGCGTGAATTTCAAAGTGGCAATTTGACCAATGTCCTCATGGAGCATAAGTGGGAGGAAAGGACTGGTTTTCAAGACCCGGCTGCCAGGGGATGGCAGAATGGCAACCTCTGGGCTTGAGGTATCGAAGAAGGCCACCATGAGACCAGCTAGCCTATGTGGTGGGCGGCTTTCCACGGGCTATGGGCTGGGAAGTGTTGTTACAACTCTTGTGAAGCTTAAGTTCTGTGGCTTTTTCCCTTCTGCCAGCCTTGCTCAGGACCCAAGGAGAGATGGTTGGTGAACAGCCCAGCATGGGCAAAGCCTGCATCTCAAGTCCCTTGGCCACAGCCACGGTGAGGAAGGGACATCCGGACCTGAATTCACTCTGGAAGGGGAATGGCCCTTGAGGTGAGTAAAAGAGCCAAGGTCCCTCTGCCTAATCTTTCCCTGGAATGAAGCACTTTTCACATTTCAGGTGGTTTTAGAAGAGCCGGGGCCGGGAGGTGGGGGGTGATGCCACGTGAGAATCAGCTTGAAGCTGGGAAGCAGAGAAGTGACACTTTGGCCTCGAAGTGGGGGCAGCCTCTTTGCTCCTGCCCACCCCCCTCCCCCAATGCACCAGTTCAGGCTTCTCTCCCCAGACCTGATGCTCTGAACTTGAAGCAGCAGGTGCCTGAGTCCTGAGGAATTTCTCCACCGAGGAGTGTCTCTCTGAGCAGGACAGCACCTTCCACCCACACACCCTGTCACCTCTGATCCTTTGCCTGCATTTGTGGGTTTCCACTGGACCCTGTGCTCAGGTTCACTCCAGAATCTGTTTTTGTGTTTTTCTTTCCTGTGCTTCCCTTTCCCCGCCCAACCCTCCTTTCTTCTAAGGCCCCAGCTCCCAGAGTATCTTCCTTCATGTGTACGGAGGAGGGAAGATTCCTTTTCATTCATCTGGATTTTTTTTTTTTTTTTTTACCATGCATGACACAAAGATTTGAGGTAAAAGGGGCCCAAGAAAAATAAGATAGGAAAACCTAGTGGGTTTGGAGGCAAAGGAAAGTAAACTTGCATCCCGCTTTCCCTAACCTCAGACATACTTCGTTTCTTGGCCAAGTTCTCTGTTACTTGCCACAGTGCTCTTATTTTGTGCTCTAAGGGACAGGCAAAGGCTCTTTCCTGCTCAGCACATGCTAAATACTTAAAAGAAATACCCTACCTTTGTCTAGCAATGCACTTATGGAAAGACAGGGCTTCTGGGGGGCCAAGCACTAGAAACCCAGGGCCAGTTTTTCCAAAGACTAACACCTCGAGAGCGGTTCCAAAACAACGTAAGTCACAAACAAACAAACAAACAAACAAACACAGGGTAGCTCTTTGTCTTGAGCTGTGTACTTTCTGAAAACCGTTTCTCTAGCCTGCAGCAAGCCTGGGCTTTGGTGGTGAGGCCCAGAGGTGTAGCTTCTTCACCCAATGCTTGCAAAATGTTTATAGTGAACTCAAATACCTTCCACAGATCACTCTGATTCTCCATCTGATTTCTCCACCAGCTGTTCTCTGCCTGATTCATTGTGCAGATTTCTTTCTGGTGTAGTGGATATTCCCTAGTTACCCACCATAATGCTCAGTCTTACAGGTGTATAGCATGTTTGTAATGCTTGTTCATACACTCCCACGGAAAAAAATCATAAAATACAATCTGATGTGTAATTTTCCTGAATACTAAATGCTTTGCCCTAAACTTTTAAGATAGTGTATCAGTTGAAGGATGCCAGGAATTACTTCACCTCTTATATATGTACCTGTTATAGATTATGTTCATTTTCAAATTAATTTCAAAGCCAGCTGTGATTTTTGCGAAAAGTAATCCTTGATGGTATTGCTTTAGCAACTACCCTTTAAAAGTTAAAGAGACAATTAGTTGTCTCACCTGAGGAATTTAAAATATAGTGTTTGGATTGTTTATTATGGTTTTACATTTTGAGCTTAAATCTCCTTAATCATATTGTCTATAACGTTTAATAAAGTCTTAGGGGGAAAGGAATGTACTGCTGGACCTTTGAGTGTTTATTTTTCCTTACTTTTGTACTGTAATCATTTAGTTATCTCTACAACGATGCTAAACTAGAGAGGTAGGTTCCTATGCCAGAGGGACTTACAGGAAGTTGAAGCTGGGAATGAAAGGACCTATGTAATCCGAATCCCAGAAGACAGCCCCGCTGGCTGCCACTGTTGTCTATTTTGACCCATCAGACAGTGGGATGGATGGGGCACCTGCCAGCTACTTAATGAGTGAGTCAACTCTGACCGAGCTGGGAAGAAGTCTCTCCTTCAGAGTGAACACTTCTGAAGCCACACTCCATTTTCCCTTCCTCATGTGGAGAGTTAGGACTTTAAAAGAGGGATTTTTCTTTTTCTCTTTTCCCTTTCTTGCCTGTAATTGACACGGTAATTCATATAAAAGAGAGATGGAGAGGAAGGCAAGAAGGATGGAAGGAAGGAAGGAGAAAGAAAGAAAGAAAGAAAGACAGACAGACAGACAGACAGGAAGGAAGGAAGGAGAGAAAAGAAGAGAAAAGAGAAGAAGGCAGGCAGGCAGGCAAACAGGCATCTTCTTTAGCCTGTGACATACACTTCAAGTTAGGTTTCCTCAGAAAATCTGAAACCTCAGAAATGAGAGAGATGTAAATAATAAGCACACAGATTCAAAGTCTTCTAAGTAATGCTGAAAACAAGGCAGCCAGTGTTCCAACAAGGGCAAGACCTCACTTGTTGTATGCTTTTTAGGACTCTTATCACTGTCAATTTTAGTTTGATGAAAGTACTACCACATGTCAGAGACAATGCCATATGTTCACCAAAAAAACAATTTATTTTCCTTCTGGGCACACAGGAAGACTACATTTCCCAGTTTCTTTTGCAATTAGTTTTGGGCCGTGAGTGCTGGATTCCATCCAGTGAGATGCAAGCAACGTTTAGTATGCCACCTCCAGGCCTGGCTGCAGCCTCCCTCCTCCTACCCAATCTGCGACACCTCTCTGCCCCTTATTCCGTACCCTCCAGGACCACAGGATGGTGGCATCACAGCAGAAAGCTTGTGGGTGCCTGAAGACTGTGTAAGATGATGTCCCCTTCCCTGCAACCCTGTTATACTGTGAGAGGGGCAAACAAGGATTAATTATTTGAGATTCAGGGGCTGCTTGTTACAGTGGCTAGCATTACTGACCCCCACTAATTTGCACCATATTAAATCACAGCTGCTCTCTCTTGATTACTTCCTGCCTCACCCAGAGGTTGTAAGGTTCCTAATGTTATAAGGTAAACATGGGAAATATTTCATCTACACACGTGCTCCTTCTGTCTCCCGACCTGCTGTTTCTCCCCTTCATCCCTGCTTCCCCAACACACACACACACACACACACACACACACACCCCTTTCCCTTTACCAGGGAAACCTTTTTTGGTTTTGAAATGGCAAGCAGGCCTGTCAGCAAAGACCCCTTGGGCTTTAAGGACATCAATCAGCTTCATAGCTACACGTAAAGTTCTTTCCTTCGGGAACATTCTTTTGAGCGTGGAATATATTTTGTTCTCTCCAGTCAGAGAGTGAAGTCAAGGATATAGCTAGCTGCTTGTCATAAGCCTGAATGAATAAGAAGGAGAAATTTTATATCCACTGCTGTCTGTCACTTTCTCTTTTGAGCGTCCACTCCGCCTGAATTGGGGCATTAATCTAGCAACTACTTGGTGGTCACCACTAATGCATGAGATTTTAGGAAAGGGACTCACACGTATTTCCTTTTTATCCTCAGTATTTGGCACCTATTATAAACCAGGAAACGAATCGGCTTTGACTCTGTCAAGAGGAATTAGGGCAATTTCATGGGACAGGGACAGCAGTCTGGCCTCTCTCTTCATTCATGGTTATTTGAATCCCAGATCTGATTCTTAAAGGAAATGAAATGTTAAATAGAAATACCACCTTTTAATCCACCATCACATAACTTATTTTTTTCCTTGTCTCAGACGAAGAAGGAGGAAGAAAAGAGAGAGGTAAAAGAAAAGAAAAGCTTGTTAGGAGGCCCATTTTCCTTTCAAAGCAGAAAAAGAGGTCTCAAATGCTTACAAAATCTGCCCCTTACAACTCTTATTTATAGTAAGCAGTGTAGCAGAGTTTAGTGGAGGAAATGGAAAAAGTACCAGAGCAAAACTTGCATTTGCTAAGTACAAATGTAAAACTACAGTTTCCACCTTCATTTTCCAGTGTTAATTTTTGAAATCCCCGTAGTAGGAAATCCACTTGAAATATGTTTGCCTTTGGATCTATTTTTAAATGAACAAATCTTAGTGCTTCTGGTATATGTATGTACTAGAGACAGTCTTAACCTAAGACATTAAGAGAGGAGCCTGGGGGCAATTTATCAATGACAGAGCCCAACACCAGAAGAGAAATTGTAATGGCTTTTTAACAAAGGTTCTATTTTTAAGACCTAATTGGCTTATCCATTGGGATTATTTCTGGTATTAAAATTTTTTTTAAGGGATTGTTCCAAGAAATTCAGACAGGATGTATGGTAAAAATCATCACTAAGGTGATACAACAGTAGTAAATATTTATTGATGCAATATAAAAAGCCCTAGAATATCTGGGGACTTGCCTGCTATGGTAGTGAGTTAGAGAGACATCACAAACAAGGCCTGCTTTTGTCTTTCTAATTGCAGCCAGAGAAATAAATGCAACCTCTAGACTCATCAGAACATCCAATAGGACCCATAACGTGTCCCTTGGGGATTTGGTCAAACTCCTGTCTACGGATTCTTTACTTTCTTTGACCTTCCCACTCTTCTTTCCTTACCCTGTTGGTCTTTCTCGCTGCTCATGCATGGTATTCCTTCATTTTCTTCAAGTTCTCACTGTCATTTTAGTCCTTCTCCATCACTCTCTCAGAATTTCTCCACATCTACAATATCAGAAGCCCAATGACAAGTGTAGAAATGGATAAACTGAATGAGGATGCTCTGCCAGATTCCTTCCAGCCCTTTAGAGACTCCAACCTATCAGTCTTCCTTTCCTGTGCATGTATACCCTATGTTTTTCTCTCTTTCTTCTATTACTGTGTATATGTAGGTAGAAGTATCTTCTATCTTATAGGACAATCATGTCTTGGAAGCAAAGGTCCTATTAGCTCTGGTACTATACCTCTTACTCTTCCTTCCCTCAAAGACTCATCTGAATTCACTGTCTCTACTAGCTTGCCTTCCATTTATCCTCAATCTACTAAAATTCAAATCCTGGCTTCCATCTCCACCACTCCATTGAAACTGCTCTTCCTAGGATGCCAAGATTTCCACATTATCCATGTCCATCGTCATAAAGAATAAGCTTTAAAGCAGGAGGCATCTTCCAGGACTACTTGTGGGAGAAAGAAGTCCTTGGTGGTTCCTTATGAAGAGGTAATCATGGTCTGGGTGCCATAATGCCTTGCCTCCCTGACTACAGCTGACTGCATCCAGAGGTTAAGAACATACAAGTAACCCAAGACTTTCACAATCTATGGACTATGAGGTCTTTCTCCATTTATAAAAATGGGGATGAATTAGACCAGTTGTATTTTCTCCTTGAAAGGCCAGTAGAGATAGTATATGGTTGAGGAGCCAAAGCATGCAGATCTCCATAGAGAAACAGAGAGTTAGGGCTGATGGCAGGAAGCCTGAAGAAGGATCATGGTGCCTCCTCTGTGTTCTTGTAGTACCTTCAGGAGGCAACAAGTTATCCTGATTTGCAAGAGTTGTGTTATATCCTGAACAAACTTCTGCTTTCTAAACTGTATTGGAAAACTCTACAGGAATACAGTTCCTCTTCTCTACAAACCTGGGTTCTTATGTCCTTCATTTTCTGTGTGTACTTGTCATAAAGCCACTGTTGCTTAAGAAACCTTGAATGAACATATGCTTTGCTAGCAAAAAGCTTACATGAGTACTAGAGACACCTAGCAATCATCTTATTTTTGTGCTTAGGTGATAGAAGTCTTCTTGGTATTCCTCCTATTTATGTGGCTATCTCTTTTCTTTCTTTCCCACCATCTCTGTGTGCTTCTGCACACAATGGGGTTGCTGAAGAATGCCCTTAACAACCTCCTCAGCTTTAAAACTGCTGTTTGTATGAGCCATTGACTCAAATGGAATTATCTGTGTAAGAACTTGAGGAACCAAATGTTGGTATTTGATTGAGCTTATCCTTTAATTGAGCATATCGTAGGTTCTGCTGATGAGATGAAACCCAGTTATTTTTTTTTGTTTCATCTGTGTGTGTGTGTGTGTATGTGTAAGAGAGAGAGGGAGAGAAAGAGAGAGAGAGAATACATGTGCACACACAAATGTGTGTGTATATATATATATATAAAAAATATAGTGTCACCATTGCTCATTTTAATTTGTTCAAACTAAGGGAAAGAAATATTAGCATATATGGTAGAAAATAATAGATTTATGTAAAATATACACTCAGAAGGAAAATTAGAGATTGAAAAAATAATATGAGCTAAAATTTATTTAGCACTCAAAATACTCAAGGCACCAATAAGCGCTTTATAAACATTATCTTTTAAAAATCTTTATAACAACCTTGTTGATAGGTAAGAAAACTGAGGCTCTGAGGTGGTTTAGTCACCATGGCAGGTGACAGAACCAGGATTTAAAATCAGGTATATTCATTTTCAAAATCATATAATAGTAATAATACTGCCTATCAATTTTACCTCACAAAGTTCAATATGCTCAGTTTCCAAATAAGAATACTGAGTCCCAGAGGTGTGAAACAGCTTTTCCAAGGACACATAGTTGGTCAGGAACAGAGTTAGGACTAGGCAGGAATTACCATGGAACATCTTCACTTGTCATTGAAATATATGTCTCCTAAAGACAGATATCAGTGAGTAAGAAAGACAAGTCTAGGAGGTGAGCAAAGTCAAGTCACATGCTTTCCTCTTTGCTTGGCTTTGGGATGGCCTGCATTCCGTTTCTTATAAAATCTCCAAGAGACAACAATTACACTATGGGAAGGAAAACAGTCTATTTGAATGACACATAGAAGAGATATTTTTGCATAAAAGCAAGGAATTGGGCCACTTATAGCCTCTTAAAGATCAAAAGGCCCTTGCAGGAATGTTATTCCTCACTGCCAGTTTCTTACCCCAACCCACAGCTGACTGACTTCCTTATTAGGCTTGGACAATGGAAGGGCAAAGAATTTAAATCAAAAAGGTTTTGTGAAACTGCAGAAGAGTAAGGTTTAGGAAATGGAGGCAATGTCCCCAGGGAGCATGGCTGGATGTAGACCATGGTCTGGAAGTAGACCTTGGGCAGTGAGGGAGGAGATGTGCCCAAGAACAGAGATGCCTCTGTGCAGATAATCCAGACTTGGCTGAACACAGTTTTTACAAATCTAAGTCTTCTTAGTTTTCCAGATGGCCATTCCCACTTGTTCAGACTGTCTGGGCCCCTGCGGCTGGATATCTGAAGTCTTCTATCAGCTGGTGATGTCGGGGTCAGTCTTCAGATGCACCTGGGAATCAACAGCTCTCTCGGGCCTGGAATTCCTCTGTGATTTGAGCCCCATTGCTGCCCTCACCTACTCCAGTGCATCTCCTGCTGACAAACATGGTTTGCTGAGATAAACTAGTTTGCGGTTGCTAGGGACATGTAGTCAGACAGCCCTTCCATCACAGGTCAAACTACCCCCAAGTTAGACTCATCAGACTACTGAGCTTCTATCTGGCTGTCCAACTTCTTCCTACAGACTCTTCCTCAAAGGCCCATAGTCCTTTCCTAATTTTCTCCTATTGACTATTTTAGTTACATGGCCTGGTCCTTGAGTAATTTACTTGTTTTTACTAAGAAATGGAGTAATGTCCTCCAGACTCCACCTGCCAAATTTATTTATGGTTCAATAAACCAATAGATCTGGTTTATTGAAGATCTATCACGTAAGGCCTCACATCAAGATTTCTGATTCTATAGCATTATGCAACAAATCACATCCTTGTTCTTTGGAGATGAATATAGGATTGGCCTATGGCTTGTCAATGATCTTCTCCAACTCATGAGCTTATACAGAAGTGAAGTCACCATAATAGCAGATAAGCTACTGCTGTTTCTATTGTCACCATTACTGATGAGCATCTTCTGGGTGATGGGCATTGTGCTAAACGCTTCACATATATGAACACGCTTAATCTTTACAACTGTAAGAGATGTGTAGTAGATATCTTTCTTACTTCCTTTCTCTAGATGAAGAAATTGACATATGCAGAATCAAAGCCAGAGATTGCTGACTGCTGGGCCATGGCACCACATGGTGAATAGGTTATGAGTAATCTAATCATCTCACTCCTTAAGGTACCTGCGCCAGACAGTCTGGTCCCTGCCTCAAGTGGCCCCATTTATTTACTCCAGGGTTCTTATCTCAGCATTTTTACAAATATTATCACTTTTCACTGATTCCATGACATTAAAAATGGTTTGGTTAAGTGGTGGAGCCACTCTTGAGTTCAAATCTGTGGAAATCAGTACCTGATCTCAAGGTAAATGTTCATAATGATGTTTTTCCTAACAAAACCAATAAAAGGGGAGGGAGCAATAAACCAGGCTACAATTCTCCAACGGTGGACATTAAAAAGCAACATTAATGAGAGCCACCAGAGTTTCTCTAATTTTATAAAGTTTAGAGAACAGAGTAACAGCGATGAGCAAAGAGGAAAATCAGGTTGAAGAGGGAAGTTACAGTGATGATGGTTTAAAAGAGAATGCTGTGGCTGTCTTGAATGGAATCTCAAGTCTTCAAAGAAGTCCCCAGGAGAAAATTACTCTGAACGTTCATACAAGTATGGACAGGATAAAGTAGATTTAAAGCAGGATGGATTTGGGGTTGAACATCTGCAACTTTTGACCATAAGTTTGATGAGATGTACTGGCTACTCAGGACCACCTGGAACCCTTTGAGAACAAAACCTCAGCAGTGTGTAAAGGGTTCAGACACACCCCCTTCTTAAAAGCTGGAATTTGGTTTAAAATATCTAGTTGTAGGTACTTGTAAACTTGAACAATTTTTAACCTTTTAGTTTTCTTTTACAGACAAAAGATCTTATTAAACTTAATGATTTTCACTTGGATGCTTGATATTTGAGGGTCTGGAAGTATATCTATCCACTGCTTCTAGGAGTTTCCCCAAGTGCTTTCCAAGATGCATGCACTATTTAAGGAGCCTTTTCTTCTCACTGCTGTATTTGTGGTGTTCTTCTCTGAGGCTTCTTAGATGACGTGTCACCCATGCATAATGATCTTAGACTGAGGCAAAATAACACCCTCATTTCATGCTCCTCCAATAGCTTGATAACACACGTGGAATCATTTAATATGTCCAAAAGCAAAGCACTAACATTTTTATATTAAGAAGTAGCCCAAAGGAGTATGTACTCTTTTCACAAGGACATAAAACAAACGACAACTGCCATTAAATCAACTATACAGAAGAAATATTGATTTCTGACACTGGAGGCATTAATAATTTCCTAGGCTGGGTTTACATTTGGATGATACCAAAGTGATGGCTCCCCAAATGGTTTGCAAGAACTTGAACTCTGGAGAAAAGCTTTGAGAAGGCTCAAGGCCATCTCAGAGTTTTTTCTATACCCTCATGGCCATACAGCTTGCACACACACACACACACCCCTCTCCACGTGAAAGCAAGTCATCCTGCTTTGAGGTGTTGTCAGCTCATGGGTTGTCAGCTTGGCTTGAAGTGGAGAACCCCGAACACATTTAGGCTTCCAGGCAGTGAACCAGCAAATGATTTTCTTTCTAACGAAACTGAAGGAAGAAAACTGTTCATGTCTGGTTTGATGAATGAGTTATTCAGAAGCAGTGAGTTCACCACTTTTGGCATCCAGAAATTGGTGAAGGCCCATATAAATAGTAAACAATGCTTTTTTGGCTTTACACCCCAACTCAAACAGTATGTTACATGCAGCCAGCCAGACTCTGCCCTTGGACACACCCAGATGAGTCCCACTGTAGTCAATGAAAACTATGAGAGAATTTCAGGGGAGTAAAGTAGGATGTGGGGGGGGGCTCTACATGAAGGTCTGATGGCAGCATTTGAGCCCAGAGTCTGGCTCAATGAGTTGGATTCATATGCCTTTAAATACCATGCCTTTTTTCTCTGCACTATGTTAACTAGCATGCTTTAAGCAGGCATGGGAAAACTGATCCAGGAGCCAGTGAGTCCTAAAACTGTCCAACTGACTGAAGTCATACTATAAAAAGACACAGTCATTTTACTTCTGATGTGTGCTTTCGTGTAGACATATCAAGCTGACCACAAATAAAAGTGAAAACAGATCCAGGATAAGTACAGCAAACAATGGAAAACAAATGGATCCTGGAGTTCAGTTGAAAAGACTGGTTTTGCATGTGCCCATGTTCTGCTGCTTTCTCCCCCTAAAAATGTTTTCTTAACATTTCTAGCATTATTAGTGGAATTAAATTATTCCACGTGGGTGCAAAATCCATCCCATGGTGCCAGCATTTGTTTTCTGTGCTCAAAATCTGGGAGAGACACAGTGAACTTCTACAGCAATGGCACTGATCTTTTATTGTGGCAATTTGGACTCACTGTTCACCCATGGGAAGGTGGGCAGCATTCAGAACATATAAATAACAAGGACTCTGTCCTTGAGTGCCTTCTCATGTTTTCTAACAGAAACTTATACTTAAGATATCCAGTCCCTGAATCACCTGCAATATTGATTACACTGAATGAATGTTTCTTGTCGAGAAGAGCAAATGGCCTAGACAGTGATAATCCTAAAAGGAAAGTGGACATCAGGCATGTAGAAATGGATGCAGGGAGAGGAGCAGCATCTCCTCGATTCCTTCTGTTAAAGCTCACATTATCTGAGATGTCCTTATTAAGCATCTAGTATGTGCCAAGTACTTTTCTAGGTGCTACAGAGATAGCAGTTGATAAGAATGCCAACTGTCTGCTCTCATGCCGCTGGCATTCTATCCGGAGTGGAGAAAATCAGTACACCAATATTTCCCTGTTCATTTATGCACTTGCTTAAATTGTTGTTAAGTACCTGCTCTCTAGTTTTATGTCCAATGTTATATTTACGCACAAGGTGTATGATGCTGCCAATATTCGTAAGCGTTGGGAAGACAGGAAGAAGTCTCCTCACTTTTCTCTCCGGGGAAGTGATCAGTTCCTAGGTGATTATGATCAGCACATTGGAAACAATGACTAAAACACCACTGACTCACAATCCCATACTCCATTCTGTCACCCTCTATGATGGACGGCTTTTCATGTGGAAAGTGAATGAACTTTGTATTGTGTAGCTGATCTTTCTGGATAATGGATTAAAAAAGTAATATAAATCACTCTTTTCCTCTTCTTCCAGAAGCAAACGTAATTCAGTGTACCACCCTTCCCACTATGGATTGTAACAATATGTTTTCTACTCTTGAATAAAAATAGCACTTGAGTATATACTAAATACAATAGCTCAAATGTGCTAGAGATGGTTTTTAATTTTCTATATGATTTTCTTCAGAACCACTATTTGATTTCTTTAGCTTACCCAAATAATCCATCCCTAGTTGCATGATCATTTGTGTAAGTCTCTTTATAGTTGTCGAAATCAGTAACAAGAGTGTATACTATTTTTAAAGGTTCAAAAATGTTTTATTTTGGAAGATGGACTCTTGTTTCCTTCTGGAGGATGGAATAAGAAGCCACAGTGTGAGGGAAGGGAGGACCACAGCAAATACAATGATTTTCTTAAGATTTAAATGGTACTACATCAAAAACTAATGATGTACCAAACGGTGACTAACATAAAATAATAAAATTTTAAAAGTTTCTTAAAAAGATTTAAATGACAATGGTTTTTTTTTTTTGAGGCTTATAGGCAGATAGTTAAGGACATGGTCTTTGGGGTCAGAAAAAAAAAAAAAAAACTGGCTTGACTCCTGCTCCACACTAGTTGTATGATTTTAAACATAGCTGAGACTCTCTAAGATCAATCTTCCCATCAGTAAAATGGAACATTTTACTTATAAAGCTGTTGTGACAATAAAATGGAACAATACCTATAAATGCTTTAATGCAAGATCTGGCATAGCTGTGAGTACTCTATAAATGGTCGCTTTTTTTTATTATTACTATCGTTGTAATTTTATTACTGTGACATGTCATGAAGCCACATGGAGAATCTTGCTTGATTTTGACCAAGAGCAGCAAGGAGAAGAAGAAAAGGAGTGAATTATAATTTAAAAAGCTTTGTTTTCCAAAAAAAATTATGATGAAAATAAAAGTCCATATTTTATTCTATTTCATTATTGCTAGCTAGTTGGAATAGGTAAATACAGAATTTTTTTTAAGAAACATGTAAACAATTCCCAATTTCTCATAATCAGCGAATAAAAGCATAATGGAATCATAAATACTCTTTAAATTTCAATCAAATTTCTTATTGTCGCTAACACAAAGTAGAACAAAAAAGTAAATAAAATCCAGTCATTTATATATATAATCTGGTGCAAGACAGGCTAAATTCTGGAGAATAGGAAGGGGGGGGTGATTATGCTTAATATCCCCACTTTCAGTTCCAAATGTGCAAGAGGTTGGCACTCCCATGTTGTGATTTCTACCAGCTATCCATGAAAAGTGTTACTCAAGGGACAGAAGAAATGGGCAGTGGTTTTCTGGTTGGGTACACTGCATGAGCCTGGTGAAGTTCATGGCTTCAAATCTGCATTTGATGGGAACTGAGTGATCCTTTCTGCTCCCCATCAAGCTCACTGCTCACGACTTGGAATCACCAGGACTCACCAGGAAAGGCGTTTACAAGGCTTTAAAGATGACAAAGGGAAACTTGTAAGGATTTTATAGTCTGAACGGAAAACCTCATCCATAATGAAGGAAAAGAGGGATCAGAATAGATAGTAAATACAGCCCCAGCAATAGAAGGAGACTTTTGAGGTTTTAAAATCTTGTTTTGGTGATGATCAAATTAAAAAGTCAGAAAGGAAACCATATGACAGTAAGCAACTGCATGTGTGTGTGTGTGTGTGTGTGTGAGAGAGAGAGAGAGAGAGAGAGAGAGAGAGAGAGAGAGAACGCCAGCTGACACCACTGAGGAAATTTCCATAGGGGACAGAAAAAAAATCCCTTCATCCATTCTCTATAACCCTGCCTCTCACAGCATATCTTCAAGTCATTTGTCTAGTCTAGTTTGAAATGACTAAGTGATACAGCTTCCAAAATGTTCCCAGCGAGACCATTCCACAGTCTACAAAATTTCACTGTTTCCTCTTATTTAGCTTAATTTTATTCCACTTCAATTCACTGTTTCTATTCAATGGGGGTGGGGGAGTTCATCTGTTCTTTAAATTCATGTCACAGGAAACAGTTTCTGTTTTCTTTTCACTTTAATGATTGGGTTGAATCCTCTGTAGCTGTGCCTAACATTGGCTTGAAGGGACGCAAGACGATATGCGGATTGTTTTCTTCAAGAGAGAGCTAGATGGGCTGGTTAGTGGGGACAAACCCTCATCCAGTAAAATTGCAAGGGTATTTTTAGTTGTATCCACCCTGGCCCATGGGGGCCTTAAGCACATCTGATAAGCTACAGATGACCTTTAGGGTTGTTGTGTTTTTTTTTTTTCCTCCCATTCTTATGTCCAATGCCTATAGGCAGGAGTTCAAAGTTCAGCCCTGTTTGAAATGTCCCACAAGCTTTTATTTCTAAACTGACTTCCTCAGAGGAGTACACTGCCATCTGCTGTACCTTCCAGAAGAAGGGGCATCATTTAAAAAAATCAAGTCTTCATGTTCATGGTTAGGAGCTTTAAGATCATGGTCTATCTCACTATTGCCAGCGTCTCCAAAGCCCTCCTTCATTGCCCGGGTGAAACCTGGCCATGAAGGTGAACTTGAGTCCTGCAGCGTTCCTTACATGGCACACATCCACAAGATAGGAGAGATGTTCAGGCTAAAATTTTTGTATCTTTCTATCCTTTTTGAAATCATCCCAAGACTGTGGGAACAGGGCACAAATCTCTCACAAATCTGAAATATTTCTCAGACACCCTCAAGATACTTTGAATTATTTGGGAGTGCTTACATTCATGTAGCCCCAAAGCTCCAAGGCTTGATGGATCAGGAATTTTTGTAGGTGAGGGCAAAATTAATAAATGCCTCAGGTGATTTGTATGCATGATAAAGAGTACAAAATGTTTTGGTCATTGGGACTCTATCCAAGAGAGCTTTCACAGATTTTTACTATGTTTCCCTTCCTCCTATAGGTTGTCTTCCCCTTTCAGCTATCTGTACTTAGAATGGAAAGTCCCTCTGTATAGACGAGCTGATCTGGCTCACATGAACCAGACTGTCTACCACCCTTGATTGCCCTTGATCATGTTAGCAAGGTGTTCCAACCTGAAGCCAGCCACCACTTACTGGGGTTTGTGATCCCACCCAAGCCCCCTGTCTTGGTTTCCTCAAACCTCAAACAGTAGTAATCATTGCACCTCCCCCACTCCCGGGCTGGTGTGTAGATTACAAGATTCAATTCACTAATATCGGAGTGTTTAAAATAAAGCCTGAAATATAGTAAACACTCCATAATTGTGGACAGTGGACATTTAGGACCCTGTAGCTCCAACTTCAGGGTACAATCTAGAAGCTTCTGTATATCCTGTATACCTTCCTGGGTAGAAAAAAAAAAAAAAAAAAAAAAAGAAGGAAGTAGAGAAACTTGGATCTATGGTGAGCAACAGAGAAAAAAAAAAGATAGAAAAATAGAAAAATTGGTCTCTGTGGTATCCATCATGATCAGCAAAGACCTCAAAAGGCCACAGTACAACTCCCCTGCCTATCTGTGCCCCAGATTATACCCACTCTCATCGCCCAGGGCAGGGGTGGTCAGCGAGAGGACCCAGAGCCCTGTGGCATCCATCCTTCTTTGAAGAGAATGGAGTAAGTCCTTTCTTTTGGCTGGCTGGGCAAGTATGAATCTGGACATTCATGACAATGAGTCTTGAATGTCAGAAATGAAAACAAACGTCTGCCCAGAGCACAATGTCATTTTCCAGGCCCATGGTTCCTGGAGCCACCACAGTACTTGTACTACAAAAGGATTTTCCTTTGCACAAAAAGATTCTGCATAAAACCTTGCTGATTCTCGGGAAGGTAGCCCTTCCAAAATTTGTTACCTGGCTCTGTCAGTGACAGGTTTGTTATGGTAATGACTTTCTCACGGCAGGTACTCAGCATTGTGCTTGTTTCACTAATTCCCCTCACCGCATTTTCCAGCCTAGTGCCAACCGGAAGACTTCCCCATGCCAGGTTTTCTGAAGATTAATAAATTGACCGCCATAATCCTTACTGCTTCAAGTGACAAATTTAATAAGTGACAGGATGCGAAGCCCGGGTTCCCTGATGGGATTGCTTTTTGTTCTGTTTTGTTATTTGTTTGTTCATTCGTTTTTTGTCTTCAACAAGTTGTACAGAGCAGCACTTCTGAGACATGGTCAAGTGCTATAAACCTAATCCTTAACAATTTCCCCCTCTGCCCAAATAACCTCAATATTTTTTGAATGGTGAAGTGTTTCACCTGTCAAGCATCAACCAATCAACACTTGTCCATCCCTTGCTCTGTCTTTTCTTCTGGTTGTTTAGGTAATTTTCTTAAAAACAAACAAACAAACAAACAAACTTCTGATAACTTTTCAAAGAAAATATACAGGATGCTTTTAGTATGCTTTCTTTAGAAGGTTTCAAATGTAGTATGGTATTCCTAACCAAAACTATCAATATTTTTCAATAACCCTGATGTTAGTGCTTTTTATTTTTTTAAAGGTTTGATTTGAACATTTAGATAAATAAGAGGACCAGTTCTAAAAGGATCTAAAAGGCCTCATGGTACACAAGAGGGTTGGCTCAAGATGCCCTTCATGGGAAAAGCAGCTCTGGGGGACTTTCAGCCTTTTAAATGTGATTAAAGATGTGTGTGCATTATATGTGAATTAAAAAATTAAAAATTTATATTTAAAAAAGAAGGAAAAAAAAGATGTGTTGGGGGGGCACCTGGGTGGCTCAGTGGGTTAAGCCTCTTCCTTGGGCTCAGGTCAGGATTCTAGGGTCCTGGGAGCCAGCCCCATATTGGGCTCTCTGCTCAGCAGGGAGCCTGCTTGCCCCAACCCCCACCTACCTCTCTGCCTATTTGTGATCTCTCTCTCTCTGTCAAATAAATAAAAATCTTTTTAAAAATAAAAAAAAAAGAAAAAAGAAAGATGTGTGAGGGCCCAGGACCTACTCTGCCTTAAAGGAATCCCTTTCCCAGAGGGGCTGTGGGTTTCCTCAGCCCAGAGTATTTGGCCTCTACCAAAGCAAAGAAATCCATCAACGGAGTCTACTGCTATCTTCCTAAAGCGATGATCTATAAGGATTTATAATGGTACAATGTACTGTAACTCATAATTAGGAACGACGAGTTATTATGTATTTGTGAACCTAACATTCTGGGGTAGAGCCCATCTAACAAAAATGACTTAAAGAAAAACAAAACAAAAAATAAAGAAATCAACATTTATTTGTGAAATGCTAATTATGTCAGCCAGTATTGGGGGGATCTTAGCTATTTTACTTCCTTGGATCATTGTGATAATTATGCGAGCTCGGTATCATTTTCTGGGCTTTAAGGTAAGGTTTATGTTGTTCAGAAAATTTAAGTAGCATGCACAAGGCATAAAGAACACAGAGAAAATAAGTGGTGGCATTTGAAACTTACAGCATTAAAGAAAACGTGATATTTTTATTTAAAATCCAAGATACCAACATACTTCGAAATACTAGCCACTAGCAAGAAGATATATGCTAAACTGGTTAAAACTTCACCTCTTATTTTGATTAAAGCTATGTCAGCAAGCAATGACTCCTGACTTTATCTCTTATTACTGTTATCAACCATTGTCTATGTCTTTTCTATATCTTGATGTTCTAACTCAGCAATCCTAAACAGATCTTTTTATTTCACTTATATTGAATCAGGTATACAGTTCTCAAAGTATCTTACAAAAAGTATCTTACACCACTTTCTTTTTTTAATACAACAGAATTTATCAAAGGGGCCAGGATAATTTCTTTGTCGTAATTAATTGATTTTACACAATCATTCATTGAACATATATATTTATGGACCCAGGTCTCAAGAAACGGGCTGCGGATAAAAGATAAGTAAAATATGGGTCTACACTCAAGAAGGTCCCTGGGTAAAGGGGGAGACATAGTAGAAATTATTATAACACATTTTGATAGATCCTACAAAATGGACCTGCATAGAGGTGTAAATTGGTTTGGAGAACGTGTGTGGCTGGAGATTCCATCAGAGTTGCTGATGCCTGAATTCTGAAGGAGGAATTAGGGATGTCTTGGTGAACATGATGGGGGTGCACACATCGAGCTCAGGAGCGTAATGTAGCAATATGTCTAAGTGGCTTACACATATGGGAGTGGACCAAGGCAACGAAGATGGATGGGGTCCCAGTTGTGAGGTCTTCATAGTCCAGGAATTTAAGTTCTGACCTCAATACAAAGCCCACGCATGGTACAGATTTAATACCGAGAAGCTCAGAACCCTAAAAATACCCACCCCTTGCATTATCCCTTCTAAGCAAAGCAGTCCCTGGTCATTCTTTCTGGATTCCATGCCTTTTATCATGTGACCCCACAAGCCTGACAATGATAAGCCAGGCTGAGAATCAGTGTCTGACCCAAATATTGGACATGAGAAGGTCTACAGGCCCATAAGGTAGATAGGATAGGGAATTTAGGAATGGAGAAGAAGCGATACATATAAAAGTGTGTAAGAGCATGTATGACTTAGAATGGAGGGCTCTGTTGATTGAACAGATGTGAATGAGGGAGAAGAAGCACCTTAGAGATGACTGCTAAGTTTCCAGCTACAGTGACTGATAGGGCTGACAATTCAGGGAGTAAACACAAGAGGAAGAAGAGATTTCAGAGGATAGACAGAGAGACCTTGAGTTAGGAAACTGAAATAAAATAGCGATGTATTGTGAAGAGAGTAGTCATGTTTTCTAAATGAAAATTTGATTTCTAATTGCTCAATAGGCAGTATTTTTGTGGGAAAATGAGGCAGGTATTTCAACTTGTGTTATCACTACAACTATGAAGTGCTGTGTTCTTAAGTTAAATACTGAGGTCAAAGGTTAGTTTTATGGTGAAAAGATCAATTCCTGGTATGCTACTTCATAAATACTAACCTAAAATGCATGGTATTAAACCTTATTATCACCTACTCTCCTCTCCATCCTATTAGACATGTCATAGTAAGACTTAAAAGAGCTCCTCTGCATACCCTAGAGACCACAAATTGAGGAAAGTTGGCCATGCCCAGTAGAAAATGCTTTTTCAGAAATGTCCTAATCCTCTTACTATTGTGTGCATATCCCAATTAACCCTGACTCTACCCTGCCTTGTTCCTTGGACATTCAACTTCCAGGCTGCCCTTGGCTTGTCTCCAGGGACCAGCCTCTGGCTCATCTATTGGTGACATCCACTCAATGCCACCCTTGGGTTGTGCCCAAACTACTGAGGTGACCAGTTGGCTCCAGACTTCAAGTGGTTTAGATTCACTGCATAAAGTCAAACTCTTTCTCTAAAATGGTGAAGATATAAAAAAGAATATAATCTTGGTGATAATGGTGACAGATAGTGACCATACTTAAAGGGGTGAGCATTGAATAATGTGTAGAATTGTCAAATCAGGATTTGTACACCAGAAACTAATATAACATTGTGTGTTAACTATGCTTCAATAATAATAAATTTTTTTAAAAGATATGACCTATAGCTATACCTGCTGTAGGAGACGTATAGCTTAGCAATTAAGGCCAGGGGTATGGTGTCCGAAACAAAACAAAACAAAACAAAACAACTGGGTTCAAATTCCTGATCTGCCATTTCTAATGTAAGATCTTGAACAGATTACATTAGTTTGTTCCTTCCCTAAGCCTCACGTGTAACAAGGATGATAACAGACTCTCCCTCCTAGCTTTGAGGTACAAATAAAATACAGTATGTGCATAGTAATGAACTTGGTATCTGACAGAGGGTAAAAGCTCCATATTTCTTCTTTTCTTTTCCACTTTCTTTATCATGAATTCTCCATAATATTATTTTTGCTAGTGCAAATGCTGTCAATTTGCCATCTATAAAGCACCATCTCAGAAATGCTTAGCTCACAGCTTAGCCTTCAATTAGAAGTTCTTGACTTAAAATATCTATAATGTTCTCATCATTTTTGAATACCTTTGTATATATCCACTTGTTTTAATAGGGATTGATGACTAAATGGGACACCAACACTTGGATTCCAAACCCAGTATTCACCCTTGCTGCCCTATTTCAATGCTAGTAGATGTCATGAACTGACTCTTTAGAGGACTCAAGGCACTGTTTTTTTTTTTTTTTTTTTTCTCTGAAAGGTATTTGTTGTACACAGAAAGAGAAAAGGAAATTCTAAAGGAAAAGAACTTTGAGGTCTAGGATCCAAAGGGGTTTGTTATAAACAACTTAGAGTGTTAAAAAAAAAAAAAAAAAAAGAAAAGAAAGAAAAGAAGAAGAAACATCTAGAGGAGGTCAAAAAAGTACCTCGACAGAACCCTTTTCATTTATATTGTTTCAAGTAAAATATCACATATTCAAAATGTTCCTATTAATTTTCATATGCTGCCCTCAGTTAGTGTGTTTGACTATTTCCCTTCATAATGTTTTGGCACAAAAATGTAAATAACATTGTGCTTCACCTTCCCAAGGCCTCACAGTCCATTTTCTGGGCAATAGTGGGAAGAATACACTAACAGTCAGAAACTGTGCACATTCTGCTGGTTGAAATCCAAAAGTAGTTTTTTAAAAAGTTTTCTGTCACAACTTGTTCTTGGGAGTTTTTTCCCTGCCAACTAAAAACTATGATTTTTTTCAGGAGAGTACAAACCCTCTTAAATATCAAACAAGATGACTATGTCACTGCATTGATTTGGATGGAAGCCCCATGAAAACGTTGATTTTCTATGTCAGGTCAAGATCTGGAACCTTTGCTTTTCTACTTCAGATTTTATTTTCCTTGAAGAACTTCTGGAGCTTTCCTATTTAACTGCTTTTGGGAAAAAAGCCAACTTTCCTTTCATTTAGTGAAAGAAGACAGGCTCCAAACGCATTTCAATTTGAGGATGGGGTACTACTGGAAATAGTGTCACAAGGAGCTATTTACAAAATGTTTCATTGTGATGATAAAGAGGAAGGCAGAGTTAGAAGAACCATGTTCTAGTCTTGGCTCTCCTGTTAACTACCTCTATGGTCTTAGGGAAGCCATTTTTACCTCTATGCCAGCTTTCCTCAAGTGCACCTCAAGGAAGTGCTGTGTTATCCCACCCTCAGAGATGCACAACATAATATACACACTGCACAAGTTCTTCAGTGAGGAAATCTGTCACTTTGTTTAAACCAATGTTTCTCAAGCTTATTTGACCACGTAAATACAAAATCCATGTTCTATGGAAATCACTTTGGGAAACACTACACCAGGTATACATTTACTCATCAGGAAAAAGAGATGAGGGTATTAGAAAAACATATATTAAGATTCCTGTAAAATTTTGTACTGCTTGATTGCTAAAAAATGTCTGTGGTATGAAAGGAAAATTAGAGAATGAAAAAAATTTCTCAGTTTCATTTTAGAGAGAACATGAAACTTCTGTTTATGGAAATATGGTGGAGTAACTATCATGGAAAAACCCTCTTGACCTAAGACATTTTAAAAAGTTAGGATATATTCTGTAAATGTTTTAAATGTATGGCTGTGCTAACGAGAAAGTAAAAGAAATCCTTGCATGGTGGTGAGGGGTTGGGGCTGGGGTTAGAGAGCGAGGACCCAACAGAGATAGAAAATCATAAAAAGTTAATTAAGTAATTTCTGAAGTAAGCAGGTATCCCAAGACCATCTACCAGTGCTTATTGACCTAAAACTGTGGAAAAACAGAAGACATAGCCTATGGTTTATACAAGGTAAAAAGTCATATTTGAGACCCCCAAAGTAAAGTTGAGATGTTACATCCCCCCTAAAAAAAAAAAAAATGTGAGACCTCAGTGAAATGGTAAACTGGAAATAAAATCCACCTTGCATGGCAGAATGGCAAGAAAAATTCTGCCTCACTCTGATTCTGATGAAGACTGACAAAATAATTTCCTTGAGAATGTATAACCACATATATAGTCTTCATACAGATTTGTAGCTTGGATTCACCCCATTTTGAAAATCACAAAAACTATAAGGAGAGCTGTATTTTAAAAAACCATCAGTGTGGAAGTGTCATAGATGTCTACCAGAAACCAACACAAAGGAATATGCTGTCAATCTAGGCGTGAAAATTTCTGACAAAGTTCCAACAAACATAACACACAAAATAAAATGCACCTGGCAATAAGTCACCATAAACTAGACAGAGCAAAACAAAGGAAGAAAGAATCAGATATTCAAATATTTCAGATATTAGATTATCAGATCCAGCATATTAATAGAGTTAAAGAAATCAAAGGAAGGGGTGCCTGGGTGGTTCAGTCATTAAGCGTCTATCTTTGGCTCAGGTCATGATACCAGGGTCCTGGGATCGAGCCCCGCATCAGGCTCCCTGCTCAGCAGGAAGCCTGCTTTTCCTCTCCCATTCCCCCTGCTTGTGTTCCTGCTCTCACTGTCTCTCTCTGACAAATAAATAAAATTTAAAAAAAAAAAAGAAATAAAAGGAATAATCAAAGTTGTAAGGAAAAAATAAAAGCCTATTAGGATAATCAGAAATATCCAGAAACATAGCTTCTAGAAGTAAAAAAATAAAATCATTAAAATAAAAACTCAATGGAAAGACTAAACATTATCAGACACAGCTGAAGAGGCATTTAGTCAGTTGCAAAATAGAACCAAAGATACTACTCAGCATGCAATAAAAGGAACAAGGAGTTGAAAAATGTGAAAGAGAAGTGAAAAGATGTGAAAAAATCAAATGGCAAGGTTTAACACATATCCAACTGGAAGTCCAGAAGGATAAAATAGAGCATTCACATTTGAGGAATTTTCTGGGGTTAATGAAAGACATGACTTCTCAGATTCAGGAAGCCTACCAAATTCCAAGTAAGAGAATAAAAACATCAATAAATCTATAACCAGATACATTTCAGGAAATTCGGGAAAAGAGATAAAAGTTCAGGAGAAAATTTTCAACTAAGCAACAGAGAGAGAAAGGAAAAATATCTCCCACAAGGAACATACAGCTGACATCCAAACAGCAAACATGAAGCCAGAGGTGTGGATGTTACCTGTGCTTGCAAATGGCCTCGTTAATATTCTGTAATTATGGGAACAAAGTAAAAGGAATCAGAATCTGACCAATTAAATGAATAGCTAGAGAAAGGGTACCATATGGTAAGGGTAGAGCCATCACTAATCGTTCCTGAACTGAAGTCTGCAGGGGAGGGAGCAGGGAGCCATGCTGCCTATCTACCACATCTCAGATGCCACTGCCCTTTCCTCATGTTTGTTGAATCATGTCCCCTCCCTCCACCTCTCCTACAAATTCAGAAATGTGTGCTATGGTTGCTCAACCAGGAATTCCATCTAGGGCCAAATTTATGAGTAGAGCGCAGGCAAATCTAGCAACTCCCTAAATCTAATTATGGCTTTTAAAAAATCAGTTAAAAGAAAGCACATCTGAATGTCGTATGGAAATAGAGTCTAAAGCAGTGGTTCCCAAACACGGCTCTGCATTAGAACCATCTGGGAGTTTCTTAAAATGTGAATAGCTGTACTATATCTGATCCACTGAATCAGCATCTCAAACACAGGAATCTTTACTTGAACAAAAAGCTCTCTAGGTGATTTTGATACAGTGACAAGTTTGGGAACTTTCGGTCTAAGAGAATCCCAGCTAGTTCTAGTCTTGCGCTTCAAAGACCCAGAACCTGGTTCTTATCAGCTCTCAGTCCCGTGAAAGTTGATCCACTCAAAACTCAAAATCAAACTGCCTTAGAGACTGAAACAGATACCAGAATGCCACTCCTTACTGTATGTAACTGCCATGTGAAGCACAGATATTCATGTTTACATGATTGGCCCATCTCCACCTATAGTCAACTGTACGGAGATAAAATTACAAGAAGAGACTTCAACAATTTACATGGGCTATCATTATCACATGTACCAGAGAGCTACATTCAGTCTAGAATATCCCATCAGCATATTTTCTTCATGGGAATTAGAAGGTTGCTGATGAATATGGAATCAGAACAAGGGGCCCTAGATAAATGAAAGTCCCTTGAAATAGCCTTCCCACCAAAGCGATAGTTTTCAACAAGGCTGGAACATGCAAGTGTGTTGACAACAACCAGCCCCGTGGGTGAGGTCGTCTGCCTCAGTAGCCGTCCGATGATGGCGCTGATGGTACTTGGTTGGGACCTGGATGAGCACAGATGACACTTAGCTAACCACCCAAGCCCTGCTTCAGATTAAAACTTTTTTTAATATATACTGTTCCCTTCTATTCTGAGACATGAGCACATGTTCACATTTCTAAAGTCAAGATGTGTCTTAAGACAGATGTATAGATTTAATATGACTTTTTAAAAAAATTAATTCAGAGCAGCTCCAGCCGACGGATACAAACTCTTCCTTCCATTATAATTGCAAAATTTCTGTGGTGGTGCCTTGTATTTACCCAGTTTATCTTAGGTCAGCCCTCAAGTAATCAGGTATGGCCTGAGGGGCAGGATCAACATGGTCCTGATCTCCATGTGTGCGGGAGGAGGTTCCCTAGGAGGAAAAAAAAAAAGAAGAAGAAGAAGAAGAAGAAGAAGAAGAAGAAGAAGAAGAAGAAGAAGAAGAAGAAGAAGAAGAAGAAGAGGAGGAGGAGGAGCTAGGAAAACAAAAGAGGGAAAGAAGATAGAAATTTGTGAGGCCAAACAGTTGCCGTATTCATAGTATTCTTGATAAATTTCAAAGGGAGCATCTGTCAGAAACAAATCAATTCATTAAAATAGCATGTTTATAAGAGCAGGGTGGCAGCCCAGGTGAGATCTTAAATATATTTTTGGATTGTTTTAACAGTAAGAATTTGGACGGGAGGTAAAGCAAAATGTAAATCCAGGAATAATATTTCCATTTTTTATTCATTCCTGCCTTTATTAAACATTGGCCTTGATTGCAAAAACTTGCCACCCTTTTACTGTTTGTTTACATGGGACCTATGGAAACAGCATTAAGCAATTTATTCCTTCAAACTACCATCTTGCTCTTAAAATTCTAACATGTAACACTATGGTCGTTCTTTCAAGTCTACCAAGTTGACCTCGTTAGCAAGCCTTACAGAACTCTGATCCCTAAAGTAAATCCTGGAAACTCAGATCAGTTAGAAGCCTGGTTAAGCAAAACAGGGAGTTCAAACAGTCTCTGATTTTTAATTATTTTGTTTTCGTCTTCAAGCAAAATTATTCGTCTGTATCCCATAGACAGTAAAGAGTTACAGAGATACAGTTTACAGTAAATGGTTATTTGATGAAGACTAACTTATGTTTTGCTCATTTTAATCCAGTGGTCTTACCTTGATCATAACAACTTTTATTTTCTTAATTGAAAAGGAAAAAGATATGGTCTAAGTAAACAACAAATGCATTTTATGTCAAATATAATTAATGTCTGATAAATGAAGTTTATGAATTTTGTAAAAGAAAAGGTCTTTGTTTGGCTTTTGAACAATCTTTAGTAAAATAGCTTTCTCTGCTCTCTTGACATCTGTTAGCTCCTCCATATCCTGGAAACATTAAGTGTATTATGCTTTCAGCTGGAAGCAAATAAGAACAAATCTCAGCCACCTCATTTTATAAATCCTTTCAATCATTCGTAATATTCTTTGACTAGCAAATAAAAGAACTGCATCAAAAAAGCAATTTAACTCATTGCTTACAGATGGAAATAATAAACATCGGTCATTGTCTAAGGACAGAGTAAAATCCTGTATCTAAAACAGATCGCTCTCAAATATTTATTCATCCCTCTATAATTTAAAGGGTGCTTCTAAAAAGCACACCAATAATACCTCAAATTTCTATTTTCCCCAGGTAAAGTGATCAGAGTTTCAAGATTACATGCATGTAAGAAAGCATGTGGGTGACATGGTATTCCCGGATTATTTCACTATTGCATTGAAATTAATTTTATTTGACTGTGAATAATTTCAACAGACCAACATTTTATTCTCTATTCCATTTATCCATTGGAATTGTTCTCTAAATCTGAATTAGACCTTCAAAGAAAAGATATTTTGATAAAATTCTCCTCTTTGTATATTAGCACACTACCAAGTGTTTGGTTTCTCATATAAGCATATATCTAAATGTTGTACCACAGCAGTGACAATCCAGCGATGGAGAAATTATTTTTTCACATTCTATCTGCCTCATATATGTACAGATAAATCTTAATTCAAAGGCAATCTTTGAGGTGAGCCATTTCAGACCTTGAAAATTCACCTCTGGCATTTACAAGTCCAGGGAACTCAGACTAATTGTCTTTACTCATTTGTTAAATGTGGGCATCACACTCTTCGCATTGGGTTTCAGGAGAATTAGATGAGTTGATGATTACAAAATCCAGTACAGAGGTTTGAAAACACTAAAGTAAGTACACAATAAAAATCAGCTTCTTTCTCAGACAATTACCATATGATCTCTCTGATATGAGAAATTTGAGCGGCAGGGTGGGGGGTCGTGGGGGAAAGGAGAGAATAATGAAACAAGATAGGACCAGGGAGGGAGACAAACCATAAGAGACTCTTAATCTCAGGAAACAAAGTGAGGGCTGCTGGAGGAGAGGGGAGGGATATGGTGGCTGGATGAGAGATACTGGGGAGGGTATGTGCTATGGTGAGTGCTGTGAAGTGTGTGAAGACCGAGAATTCACAGACCGGTGCCCCTGAAATAAATAATAGATTATACGCTAATTTACAAAATTAAAAAAATAGTTCCTTTCTCTATTTTAATCCATAGAATTATAATATAAAATAGACTTATTCTCAGGGAGCCTGGGTGGTATAGTCTGTTAAAGATCCCAACTCTTGGGGTGCCTGGGTGGCTCAGTGGGTTAAAGCCTCTGCCTTCGGCTCAGGTCATGATCTCCGGGTCCTGGGATCGAGCCCCACATCGGGCTCTCTGCTCAGCAGGGAGCCTGCTTCCTCCTTTCTCTCTGCCTGCCTCTCTGCCTACTTGAGATCTGTGTCTGTCAAATAAATAAATTTAAAAATCTTAAAAAAAAAAAAAAAAAGATCCCAACTCTTAGTTTCAGCTTAGATCACAATCTCAGGCTCCTGGGATCAAACACTGAGCCTGGCTCTGGGCTTAGAGGGGAGTCTGCTTAAGTATTCTCTCCCTCTGCCCCTCCTCCTACTCATTCTCTCTCTCTCTCTTTTTCTCTTTCTCTCTCTCAAAAAAATAAATCAATAAATCTTAAACAAAACAAACAATCTTTCCTGGTTCTTGGTATGAAGAGTGTTTGTCAGTTATATCCTAGACATCTTGGGTATATTATGAATCTCTAGATCTTATTTACATCTGTTTCATAGGACTCCTCACACTCTGTGCTGGCAAGGGGAAGAGGAGTGCTATTTCATTTCTCCAAGGTGATGGTGGAAACCCAGTGTCTCCATTCCGTCCCCACCGACACCCTATGCTGGTGGGATGTGGTGGAGGGTCCTCCTCAATACTGCTGGGAAAGATGGGAGTTTGGGTTCCCTACTAATCCTCTGCTGATACTAACCTGGCTCACAAGGAGAGGAGTGCCTGGTTATACCTACTCACATGCACATGGCTTCAACTGACCCAGCAGGTGGAGTGGGTGGCTTGCCATCACTGAAAAGTGCTGAAAATCTTAGGCTTTCCGCTCAGCTGCCCAAGGGTCTCTACTTCCATCATGGTGGTGATTCTCATTCCTTCCGGGGGGAAATGGAAGTCCAGGCTACCCACCTGGCTTGCTCTGATGGCACCCACGTGTGAGTGTGTGTTGAGTGGGGCTCTCATCTCAGTGAAGCAAGGGCAAAAGTCTAGACTCCCTACTTTGTCTTTGCCTACAGAGGCAGAGTGGGGCGGCAGGGTTTGCCTGTGGTGTTTGAGGGAAGTAGGGAGGTTATTCTCGAAAAGACTTCTGTCATTCTAGCCTGCATATTTCCTGGCCCTTTGGCAAGAGAAATCAGGATTTCTTGGAGCTTCTTTTTGCTTGTTGTTTGGTTTTTGGTCTTGGGATTTTTGGTTAGGCTTCTCCAATCCCCAACTGTGATAAGGTGAGGGGAAAAGAAAATAAACCCAAGGAACTCGGGGCTATGTCAGTCCCTGAGTGCCACCATCCCTAGCTGGTTTGACTTATTGTCTCCATCTTTCAGAGTCTGTTTATGTTTATCTTTAATGTTTATTTTTTTCTCTCAGATCTTGACACATCAAGTCCTGGCTGCCTTAGGTATCCCAGAATCTAAACCCAAACCCAGCAAAACAGTGCAGGTTCCAAGTCACTACGGATCCTGTGTGTCAAAAAATGGTACTGTCCTCGTTGAGGGAAAGGTAAGGAGTGCATTGGTCCCACTTCCCTACTTCTCTTTGGGACTTGGTCTCTGAAGTCCTAGCTCTCTTGATAGCTCCTCAGGACTTTCAAACAGATCTTTTAAAATTGTCCTGTTTTTCTTATTGTTTTTGCTGGGAGGGTTGGTGTGCTAAACACTAGTCTCCGCATTACCAACTATAGAACACTCAGATATCTCCTACTGGTGTTTAGACAGCATTGTCCCTGGCATTCTCATCTTTTGTACCTGCCCCAGGCTTACAAATTAATTCCGACAATGGAGACCCTACAGTGGACAGATTCCATTTGTAAAGTTTAATGGGAACTGAATCAAAAGTTAACCAATGGATGATTAAGTATTTCCATGGCTGATATTCAGGTTGTGTTCACTGGTATATCCATATTAGCTACTAAAATATTGATTTATTAATTACTAAATAATTGTTGTCCTCCTTTCCCTGTGCCCCACACTGGGATCCCATTGAAATTTCTAATGATCCAAAATGTAAAGGGCTGGGGTGCCTGGGGGGCTCATTCAGTTAGGCCTTCAGCTCAGGTCATGATTGCAGGGTCCTGGGATCGAGCCCCGTGCCGGGCTCTCTCCTCGGTTGGGAGGCTGCTTCTCCCTCTCCCTCTGCCTGCCTCTCCCCCTGCTTGTGCTCTCTCTCTCTCAAATAAATAAATAAAGTGATTAAAGGTATGTATATAACTATGGAGTATTATGCCTCCATCAGAAAGGATGAATACCCAACTTTTGTAGCAATATGGACGGGACTGGAAGAGATTATGCTGAGTGAAATAAGTCAAGCAGAGAGAGTCAATTATCCTATGGTTTCACTTATTTGTGGAGCATAACAAATAGCATGGAGGACATGGGGAGTTAGAGAGGAGAAGGGATTTGGGGAAAATTGGAAGGGGAGGTGAACCATGAGAGACTATGGACTCTGAAAAACAATCTGAGGGTTTTGAAGGGGCAGGGCGGTGGGAGGTTGGGGGAACCAGGTGGTGGGTATCGGAGAGGGCACGGATTGCATGGAGCACTGGGTGTGGTGCAAAAATAATGAATACTGTTACGCTGAAAAATTAAAAATTAAAAAAAAAAAAAAAAAGTATGTATATAAAGGGCTAACAACTGGTTAGGATGACGCCCATGGCTAACATCCTATCATTTTTGGTAAGGGCCTGAGCTTAGCTATCGCTAAATACTTTGAACACCACTCCTGTGTACACCTGAGCAATGTATATCCAAGTTTGTTTTTCTTTTATTATTGGAATTAATCTTAGTTTCCTCTTTCTTATTTCCATAGAGAATTGTTTGGCCATGGTTCTTTCATTTATTTGGGTGATAGGCAACAATATAATAAGCAAAAATATTCAGAATTGTTTCTGCTAATGAGCCCTATTTTGATTTCTAGTCTATGAATATCTTTATCTTTTATTAACATAATTAAAATCAGACATAATTACCAGGTTAAGCCAAATAACTTCTGATAAGGCTAACCTCACTGCTGGGATAATTTTCTCTTACTAATCAAAAATGTTACACTGAATAGATGAAACTAAGAACACTCTCCAACGCATCTTACAGAAAATAATCATTGCAGAGTCATTAATAGTGGCCATCTTTATTTTTCTCTTATTCACGTAATCATTTACTCCTTGAACTGTGGTCTCAGTATTATTGCCATTATGCTTGTCTGAGATAATGTGTTCAAATTTCACAAGAACACATGAGAATATTATGTTTTATGTTTACCACCAGCCTTAATCACTTATTCACTTATAATTCACGTATTTACTTCTACAGGGAGATTCAGGGCATTAATTAAGCTAGCTTATTTTTCTTTGAACTAAATTGCAAACCGAAGCCTAATTAAGGATTTTGCTAAATTGCCATACAGTGGCAAAATCTCCACTTCCTCGTATTTTTTCACTTAGAAACCAACCAATTGAGAGGATACTGCATGCAATTTTTTTAATGCCTTAACTCTTTTTGCCCTCATATGTTACTTTGGAAATGGTGCTGCATGCTACAAGGGGAAGGAACAGCATTATAGGTACATTACTGTTTCCAGCCATTGTGACCAAGGCTTCGGAGGCTGGGATCTACCTCAAGGGCCTGGTGGACGACTGAGGCCCAAGAAATCTCAATATCTAACTTACACTGTTTAACTAGGAGTAAGCTCCTTTAAAAGGGATAGGCAGGCTCATATATCTGTAGTTACTTGAATGGGTAGATTACTAGAGACGGGAAGCCTGCCAGATGGTCAGAATTTATTTCATATTGAGCTAATGTAATCATGGTTCCTACTCATAAAGAACTACTGAAAACAGGTAGTCAGAACATCTCAGTGTGAGAATAGCTTTCTTCAAGAACAATCCAGCAGTTTATGTTTTCTTATATAAAAACAATTTTATGTACATTCTGTATACATTCTGGTTCACTTTTTCAATTTTGTATACATTCTGCTTCACTTTATGTATGTGTGTTTATTATTATCTTTTTTTTTTTTTTTTTTTTTTTTAAGTAGGCTCCATGCCCAACATGGGGCTTGAACTCAAAACCCTGAGACTGAGAAACACCTGTTCTACTGACTAAGCCAGCCAGGCACCCCTGGTTAAGTTTACAAGGCAATTTTCATGTTAAAATTTACGGAAAAAATGCAGAATCTTTAAACGTTAGAGAGTCCAAGGGAGAATAGTGGTGGCAGGGATTAAGAGACTACAACCATCCAAGGTTGTACAACCAGCTATGGGTCGTGATCAGAAATGAGAATGTTCCCTTATAAGTGGTCTCTCCAAGGATATTTGTTATCAAGATGTTATATGCAATAGTACCTTGCATTTGTGGATCCTATCGATAGATATACCTAGGGATAGGTGCAGATGTGGCAATAAGTAAAGTTTTATTTATTTTGAAGGGAGGAAGGAGGATTAGGTGACTTGCTCAAGGTAACAAAATGTGGAAGTAGAAAAGCTGGATTCTAACTCTTAGCTCAATGTCCTTCACTTCTGGCCACCATCTAGGTCGTAGTTGCATATTCTCTGTGTCTAATACAGGCATATCCTAAAGATTGTGGATTCGGCTTCAGACCATCACAATAAAGAGAGATGAATTTTCTGGTTTCCCAGTGCATGTATAAGTTATGTTTATGCTACAGTGTAGTCTACTAAAAGCGCAGAACCATTATGTCTAAAAAGAAGTATAAACCTTCACTAAAAATACCTAATTGCTGGGGCGCCTAGGTGCCTCAGTCAGTTAAGCATCTGCCTTCAGCTCAGGTCATGGTCTCAGGGTCCTGGGATCCAGCCCTGCATTGGGCTTTCTGCTCAGCAGGGAGCCTGCCCCACCCCCCACCGCCTGCCTCTCTGCCTACCTGTAATCTCTCTGCCAAATAAATAAATAAAATATTTTAAAAAATACTTTATTGCTAACAAACGCTAACCAACATCTGAACTTTCAGTGAGTTGTAATCACGGGTCACAGATCACCATAATAAATGTATTAATAATTGTGGAAAACTTTGAAATATTGAAAGAATCATCCAAATGTGACAGAGACACAAAGTGAGAAATGCTGTTAGAAAAACGGCACTGACTGACTTGCTTGAAGCAGGGTTGCTACAAACCTTTAATTTGCAAGAAACACAGAAGCAGAGTAACACACGGCCCAGTAAAAGGAGGTACGCCTGTAATGTTGCATAAAACAATTATGAAGGCATTTTGAAGTCATTTTAGCATTGGGCTTATAATTGTTTTAAATTTACTTGCTTCCCCAGTCCCTACAGAAAAGATAGAATAGACAGAGGTCAAAGAAGGGGCATTCTCTGGCCCAAGAGACCCAGGAATTAACAGGGTATTAATAAGGGATTAGACTATAAGAACTTCTCCCAGAAGCAAGGGACTCTGGTCTTCTGCATGTAATCCTGGTAACGTGGGATTTTCATGCTATAAAAGTGTTAGAAATTGTTATAAGGAGACAATGGTCAGAGCAGTTCTGAATGACTCACTTGAAACACTGAAAATAAGAATGAAAAGAATGCTGTCCACCCTGCCCAAGGGAGACACCATCAGAGGAGCTCAGGTCTCTGATAACAGCAAAGATCTGCTGCTGAGTGGAACAGAAATAATCTTTCACAGAGTTTTGAGATAACCCTCCTCCTGTGACCGCTCTAACCCACCTGCTTCTACTTGCCCTCAAACCAGACTGAAGCCATCTTGCAAAATCCAACTTGCCATCCGATGCTTTCGAACCCAGAAGGTACTATTGGCAAGGACAGAAATATTGAGACACGGTGAAAGGCATTTCCCACACACTGACTTAGTACAGATTCATTCAACAAGCATTGGTTGAGTCACACGTCCATGCTCAGTACTCAGGAATCAAAAATGATAAAGATAACCATTGTCCTTTACAAGCTCAGAATCTAATTGGCTTTCTGGTATGAATTAGTTTTACATGAATTTAAAGGGCATGAATCAACTATTTGAAGAAGCAATAATAATTTTAATATAAAAATCAAAAAATCTCCTGGGTCAGTAAATCATAGGGATCCAGTTGGAGTAACAGCAAAATCTCTGATAAGTTCCAAGGTGAGAGCAAATCTAGCATCCCAGTCTATATCAGCAAACCCACATCAACACCAGTACAGTTTCTCAGTATTTCACCATTCATTTCCTTTCATAAGACATAGTTAGGGACTTTCGGAGTTGAGCACCAGACCGAGAATCTACTGGGAAGAGACATCTGGAAAAACACCCCTCGGTCTTTCCTCTTGAATTTAGATCCCTTTTCAAGTTTCCGCCCCTGATTCTTATTCCCCTCTAGGTGACCCCCACTGCCTCTCCCGTTAGCATCTTGAAACAGACACAAACAAATCGGTTTTGTTCATTAGTTTCAGCTGAAACCTTCAGAAGTTTCCTCTAGTAAATATTCAAAAACAGAAGGAAAATAACAAGAATATTACATCTACAGGCAAGCTAATTAGGACAAGTTTTCTGACCTGTCATAGCTGGTTAGCTTCTCGGGCTATCTCATTCGATACGGATTCCCTGAAAAGGGGGCGGCTACCCTCTAGGTCTACCTGGAAACTCTATGAGCATGGCAGGCTGATGTCCCCTTCCTGGCACCAGCTGGACCCCACATGGCAAGTTTCAGAATGCTATCTCCACCCAGCATTATTAGCAAAAGGCACAAGTTCCATTTCGATTTCTGGCTGGGAGGGAGAAAGCCATGCTCAGGATGAATCGCCCTCGGCACAGGGTCAGCTGAAGCCCGGTATCTTACACAACATTATATCCGTACAACACTCATCTAGGCAGAGTTAGCCCCTCATTCATTCCTGCTGACTCTGATCCCTGCAAACGCATAGCAGGGAAGGCAAAGGCCACCGAAAGCCAGACAAGTTACCACAGGAGCAGAGAAATCTCCCGAGTGTGTTGGGAATCCCTGTGATAGAGCAAGTCTTCCTGGTCAGTAACTGTGCTCGTCTGTTCTCCAGTTACTTTTGCTAAACAAAAACTCTGACAACTTCATGAGTGGGATTTAATCCGGAAAAGGGAAAGGAATGAAGCCTATGGCATTACTTTCAACTTGGACAGCAATGACCTTTTGTCTGGATTCTCTTGTGATTTCTAGACTCAGGGAATCTGTGCCATCCAGATACAAACTGCCCTCAAACTTTTCTAGACTATCCTTCATCTTGGAATCGAAGGCAATGATCTAAATTTGGTGGCTACAGGAGTAATTCTGCAGGAAGTTTTGTCTGAAATCTTTGGTTAGGAAGAAAAGGAAACTGACAAAGCCCATGTATTTACCACCTGATTTCCAGATATGATAGGCCACTGGTGCCCATATCTGAAATGTTTGCACACACTTGTCTTATTAGTCAGTCTAAAAGTGATAGCAAAGGAAACATGGACGATGTAAGGATGAGAAAACTGGAGAATCAGAAGCTACCCATGCATTGTCAGGCTCATTTAGAACGTGTGGATATAAAAAAAAAAAAAAAAAAGGACATATAGAACACAATGTGACTTGCATAATGGAAAAAAATAACGAACATACTTAAAACTTTCTAGGAAAAGCAATATTCTATTTATTTATACTGTACTTCTAAAAAATAAGGTACCTGCCTTTTCTCCTCATTTTTCTGGAAATATTTTTTTCTAAATATTAAAGTCACACAGTAAAAAATTTAGAAAAATACTAAATAAGATAAAGAAGATAAAAAGCACCCGTAATTGGGGTACCTGGGTGGCTCAGTGGGTTAAAGCCTCTGCCTTCAGCTGAGGTCATGATCAAGCCTGGATCGAGCCTGCTTCCACCTCTCTCTCTGCCTGCCTCTATGCCTACTTGTGATCTCTGTCTGTCAAATAAATAAATAAAATCTTTTTAAAAAAATCACCCATAATCTTACCACCCAGAAAGATATTCTTAACATCACAAAACCAACATTAATATTTTGATGGATTTCCTTCCAGACATTTTTTTTTAGGAGGCACAAACTTCATTTATCAATTATGCTAAAGCTTGAATATTACAAAACAATGTAAAAGTCGGGTTTTAAACAAACAGCCAGCTCTAATGTCTTGATAATAGAGAGGATGGAAACAAAGAGCTAACTACCTTTTGGCGTTAAAAAGTCAGACAAGGATGTCCTCTTACCCAATAGGCTAGTAGCATTGCTAATTCAGTGGTAGATAAACCACTGCTAACCCTTTCCTGTAAGTCCCATTTGGCCCAGGTTACCCTTTTCGGTTTGATCCAATCAGCCAAGGACCCTGAACTTTCGAAGAAGTCTGCTTATTCTCAAAAACAACAAATTCTTCTTTCTGTTTTGATCTGAAGTCACATAACTTACTGGCATGCCTCTCAAAACATGCTGTAATTTCCACACACCATTATTAAAAAATATACATACACACATGTATGTATATACATATGTATGTATATGTCCAAGTATATTACATGTCTGTGTATGTGAATTTCTATGTAACACATATGTATACGTGCATATGTGTATGGAAGGATACAGGTATATAACTCCTGTAGTGGGGCATTTTTTCAGAATTTGGCTCTCAGCCCTTACTTATCCCTAGGGCTGGTAGGGGAGGTGAAGCATTGTTGTTGTTTGTTGTTGTTGTTTTCCCTGAGCCTAAAGATTCAATTGTTACATATGTTTTATTATGATTTACATGGTTATCCTTTTATTTAGGAGAAAAGGTTACTATCCCTGCTGATGTCCTTTTAAATTCCAAGGGAATGCAAGATGGAAAGTACTGTCAGAGGCCCAAGGCTAAGAACATGCAGATAATCAGAAAGCCCCAGGCTAACTATCTTGGGTATATATAAACAACACTGCTACATCACGTGCATAACTGAAGAGAAACAGCCAGCTGATGCGGGCTTCAAGGAGGAGACTAACTGTACACAGAGGAGAAAAACCAAAATGAGCTCTCTTCAAAAGTCCGTGTGATACCAAAAACAAGGAACAAAGTCATCGACAAGAGGAACCCAATGCTTGAAGAATGCAGCAAGATAAAATCAGTGACATTGTCCTTATTCTTTCCTTTGCTGAACTCCGTCATTGGAAATATTTCCTTTCTTCCATTTTGAAGATTTATGATGCAATTCTTTATGTTTTCAGGGATTTCAAGCTGGCTCCTAAAAACTGCATCCTCAAAATGTTTAGAACTGTTCAATGTTGGTGTTTTAAAATTTTTTAAAGACAAGAAAATTAAAAAAAAAAAAAAAAGAAAGAAAGAAAGAAAGAAAAGAAAAAAGAAAAAAAAAAAAACCCACACTAGGAACTCTAAGTCCTGCCAATTTTTCCTTCCTGCCAAGTCCTATTAGTATAAATGAACGGTTTATTTTAAGAAATGCCTGATAAATTACTCTACACAATCAGTAATGAGGGTACTGTCAGCAAAGGAGAATCATTTCCAAAATTTACTTGGCATTAAGGAACTAACGCCTTCTAAGCTCAAACTGGGTTATGTGGCCCTCGCCTCCGTGGATTCCATAAATCTCTCCCTTCTCAGAGGACACAGGGATCGGCCGGTATGTGTAGCTGCTGAGGTTTCTCTGTCGGCTCACCGTTTTCGAAAATGGCAACAGAACACGGTCATTTGAAAACTTTCCTGGTCCACAGTTTATACCACTCTGCCCAGAGTTCCTTTGCATCTTGGGCTCACACAAAAATATTAAAGACTATAAAGACCTCAGGTTGTTATAGTACAATCGAAAAACCAAGGCCAGGACCAAACGGAAAACAGCGGGATATAAAAAGCGAAAAGGTCAAGGAGTTTCCCATTTGTCTTGTGACATAAACATTCACTGGGTACCCGACCCGTATCCAATGTGACTTTGGAGAAACAACCATAGCGACGTGGAGGCCTGCAAGTCACTCCCCAAACGTAAAAGCAAAGGAAGGCAACACATTACTACCACTTCTTCTGGGAAAAAAAAAAGGAAGAAGGGGGGGAAAAAAAAGCATCATTTAAAGGATCTGTGGATTACAAAAACCATGACAGCTGTAGTCCCGCAACGGAAGACGAGACTTCTCCCCAGTGGCTTCTCCACGGTGACACCGGGGCTGCGTCCGCCCACGGACATACCCGGCGTGTCAGATCCCTGGTACTTTTATTAATGAAAATCTGGAGCCAGGATCTGACACGAGGTGGATCTCCCGAAACGCTAATGGAAAATGCCCTTGTCTTCCGAGTTTTATTTTCCTAAAGGGAGAAATGGGTGGATGTTCTGTTTGATTAATTGTGGCAGCAAACCCCTGCAAAGCTGTGGGGACGTGGGGAGGAAGAGTTTAAAACTTGGAGTCTGTTATTTGTAAAGCTTTTCTGTGCTCTTCAGAGCAATAGCATTATAAAAGTTAATGTGCAAATAAAATAAACAAATAACTCCCGTCCTTGCCCACCCATGCGCCGTGGAGACTGACTCTCCTCAATTTTCCTGCGCCCACTTATAAATCCCCAGTGATGGCCTTCTCCGACTTGGGGGGTTAAGACTATAATCGAGCCACCTGGTCTGAAAGACTACCACTTACCCTTGTTAGCAGTGTCTGTATAATGTTTGTGGTGACCCTGCACTGAAATCTTGTTAGGCCTCCAAGTGGGAGACCAAAGTGTTTCACACAATTTATACTACTCATATTTTGTATTTAATATGTTTAAACACTAGGATCGGAGTTCAGCGTTTAATGCAATGCAGTCTGTACACAAGCTGACTAAGTTACAGATGAGCAGAAGAGATGTTGCATACTTCCTGCAATCTTATAGCAGGACAGATACCAGTGCTTCTTAGGAAATATTTATAAGTTCCAAGCATTCTTAGCATCATTAACAAGCAAACTTCATAATGGTCATCAGCGGTCCTCGAGGGCAACGGATTCCCATTTTGCAGATGAGGAAAAAAGACCTGGAAAGGGATGGGGTGAATTTTTCCAGGTGGAGGACGAAGAGAGAGAGAAAGCAGGGAAAGACCCCACAGGATCTCAGACCCTCGAGCCATCCTGCCTGATCTTCTTCTCCAAGGTCACTGCTCAGAATGCACTTGGCCTCCTCTACAGGGCTGGGAGAGGGAGTGTCAGTCAAGGTCCATGCTAATATTTCTTGGGTGGCTGGAAGCAAAGGGCGGGATACACGGCCTCTAATCATGGATTTGTGCTTGGTAAAAGCCATCCACAAAGTGAGAGTGAAATGGAAAATCTCCTCATGCAAAAGCTCTCACCCTCATCACAGCTACCAAGAGGAGGTACAGTGGTACAGTTCTAAAAAATGTTTTATTTCAAGGTTCTCAGGTCTGATCCCAAGTTGGTGCTAACATCATATTTCATTAATTGGAACTGTCAGGGCCAGAACAGTATAAGCTTTATATCAAGTGGGTGCACATTAGTGGCCCAACTTCCTGGACCTCCCAGCCCCTGATGCAGTCTGATGAATTTCCGATCACTTGCAGAGTGCAGAGCACAAAAAGAAGAACACTTTCTTTGCGGCCTCACCTCACCTCTGGGTGACAGAACACCCTTAGGTCGTGAAATTATGAAGTAACCCAATGACAATAATTACAGGAAAAAGAAATGCTTCTGGAATGAACCGATCTCAGCCAGAAAAAGAAGATGTGAAGATGGATACAAATTCCACAGGCGGCAAATGTACATAGTTAAATTTCTACATGTAATGCTCAACCTATTGTCAGCTTTGGGAGGGGCTCCTGCCTTGTTCCACTAATTCCCACGTACTTCCCGCTGGTTCCTGTGATTCTAATGCCAGGCTTGGTCATTAACTTCTCAGACCTCCAACAGGGCTGGAAGCACACATACACCGAAGGAGAGAGGGCAGCTGTGATGCCAACAATCTCGCTCTGCAACCTCTGGCCATAGCTGAGGAAGCTCAAGGACAGCTAACCCCGAGGGGACACGATCGATGGGCTGGTTTGGAAAGAGAAGCTGTGCCCAGAGCCGGGACGTAAAGTCACCGAGCTAGTTCGCTGGAACCTCGAGGGCTCACCGAGAAGTAGGCATAGCCTGAATGACCACTGCGGGCCAGCCGGGTGTGGAATTCATGAGACCGGAGTGACTCCGAGTGCTCAGAGGAACCCGGGTGGAAAATCAGGAGCAGGAGGCAGGAACATGATGACTCTGAGAGATTGAGCTAGAAAGGCAGTGTGGTTTAGTGTCTAGAAACCCTTCTGAAGCTGGTCATTCAGTTTCTCCATGCACAAACTTGCAATAAATCCTCTTTCACATGAGGCAACTTAAGTGCGTGTCTGTTTCTTGTAACCAAAAGAGCCTTGAGAAGAACAAAGGCCCCTGAGGAAATGATTAAAGACCTTGTGGGGTAGTCCAACCATCGCAGTGTGCCGCCCCAGGCACACGCAACTCTCCCCAAACCCACAGCAATGTCAGGGCTCCTGGAAGAGAGAGCCCCGAGGGCAGCTCCTGGCAGATTAGAGTGATTTGGTCATTCTTCCTCCAAAATTAAAATGAAGTATCGCCGGAATTTTCTATTACTTGCACTTAGATTAAAACGTGACTCAAAAAAGGGAGCTGATTAAAAAAGAAAGAAAGAAAGAAACCCCACCAAGGACGTAGAAATAGAATTATGGCTATTCAGTTTGGCTGTGATGTCTTTTTCTCTAACAGTAAATGTTAAAGGAATGTATTACCTTACTACTCATTGCAAGGAGTTCATCCCAGTGTTCATGGAAAAGATGAGAGTTCATCTCATACATGCTTCCGGATCGTATCTTGGTGTTCAAGCTAAGGAGAAAAAAGTAAATGGGAACCATCCCTAGAGACTCAGATCTGGGTCAACGCACAAGAAATTTCATCAGTGTTTGGTGAACATGACTCTGAACGATCTCTCCAGGTTAAGTATGGTATTTTTACTGTCTACGGAAGGGGAGCAAATTATCTCTCCCCCTCTGCCTCTGGGATTTTTATTTCAGAACTTTACTTCTTCACAAAGTATTTTTCATAGAGGGGGTCCATTACACTCTCCTAGAGCATGTAAGAATTTCAGGGCTTTCTCTGTAGTTCAGTATTTCACTACAAAATATCTTTTCAGGGGCGCCTGGGTAGCTCAGTCCTTAAGCATCTGCCTTCGGCTCAGGTCATGATTCCAGAGTCCTGGGATTGAGCCCCACATCGGGCTCTCTGCTCAGCAGGAAGCCTGCTTCCCTCTCTCTCTCTGCTTGTGTTCCCTCTCTTGCTGTGTCTCTCTCTGTCAAATAAATAAATAAAATCTTTTTTAAAAAATATATCTTTTCATTAAGTTTTCAAAGTGCTCCCTGAAAAGTCTTTCTTTGCCTTGGTGTTTATTACACGGGGCACTGTTCCATGGATGGCGAATTGATTTTATCTTGCAGGCCAGCTCCAAATGATTGTTGGAGATCTGTGCCAAAAAGAGTTCTTGAAAGCCAAGTGGCCCCTATGCTTGGTGGTAAAGGGCCCAGAATTGATTAGCAATGTCTGCCATAGGCATGGGAAGGGAGAGAGCCAGGATGCTAAGCGCTGGCCAGCTTCACTTTATAGCTGTAATATATAAGCAAGGGTTTGATTTAGCACACTGCTGTTTTGAGCCTAGCACGAAACTATTCAGCTTCAAATATCCCTTTTAGATAGAGATGTTGACACTGAAAATGAAAATAATATATAGAAAATAACATTGATACAAAATTAGTTGCCTCCAGGTTTTTAGAGAATAACAGTAACTAATTAATAACTGAAACTTCCCGAAGAATATGAAAACTCAATTCTGGGAAGTAAAACCTTTCTCAGGATGGGAAAGAACCATATGCCAGTCAAAAAGAAAACAAAAAACAAAAAAACAGGGATGATATAATAAACTGGGGGTCTGATTCTTTTTTTAAGATTCTTTTGATTTATTTATTCGACAGAGAGAGAACACAGGTAGACAGAGCTGCAGGCAGAGAGAGAGGAAGGAAAACAGGTTCCCTGCTGAGCAGAGAGCCCGATTCAGGGCTCGATCCCAGGACCCTGGGATCATGACCTGAGCTGAAGGCAGAGGCTTTAACCCGCTGAGCCACCCAGGTGCCCCTGGAGGTCTGATTCTTAAAAAAAAAAAAAACAAAAACAAAACAAAAAAAAACCTCAAAAATCCTTTTGAGAACCTAATCTAGATAAGGCTGGATTCTCCATTCAGAACATGGCTTCTTTGTGTTTCTTTAGGTTGATAGTTAGGAAACTGAGTCAGTGTGAAAAAGGAAAATTGCTTCTGAGACCCCAAAGTGAATCAATAGCCGACTCTGGGCAAAGAGAATAAAGGAGCTGCTTCAGAACTGACTCTCTGTGGCCATCAGACACCGGGACTCCCCAGCTAGCTTTCCCAATAACAGCAGGGAGGCCCCCTCAGGGCACCTTCCTGCAGAGGGCGATATGGCCCACCGGGAGTTTGGCCAAGGCTCCTCCTAGTCAGGGTTCAGGGGAGGGGTCAGGAGATTAGCTGACACAGAAGGACAAGACATCTCAACTGAACAGACTCTTGAAACTTTGAAAACAGGAAAGGCCAGGCTCTAATTGAAGAAACCGAACCACTTCTGAAAGCCTCATCTGTGTTCCAAACACGTACGAAGCGCCTCCCTCGGATCCCACATGCAGACAGGATTTTATGTCGCTGCTTCTTTAAAGGAATTTGGAGGACTGCATCTATATTATTTATACTTCCACGAGTGAGATAAAAAGCAGAAATAATCCACTCACTTTATGCTTAAGCCAGAGGCAGTTTGACGTCTTAAGTTTGCACTCTGGAAGGCATGAAGTGGGGCACCTGGGTGGCTCAGTCAGTTAAGCGTTTACCTTCGGTTCCTGTCATGATCCCAGGGTCCTGGGATCGAGTCCCACATCAGGCTCCCTGCTCAGCAAGAGAGTCTGCTTCTCCCTCTGCCTCTCCTCCAACCACTTGTGCCTGCCAGCTCAAATAAATATTCCTTTTAAAAAATTAAAAATAATAAAAGGCATAAAGTGCATCCATCTAAAATCAGATGAGATTCTCCTCTCTGGCGAAGTAAAGGAAAAGAAAGTGCATGGTTTTGGAATCCAACTCACATCAGTTGGAATGTGGGTCCTGTCTCTTACCAGCTGTGTGACCTTACATCAATCCGAACTCTGGTTTTCCAAAGCAGGCAAAATAGTATCTACCTTGCAAGATGGCCCTGAATCCAGTGTCTGACAGAGTCAGCCCTCAGTGCATAGCAACTACTAGTTTAAAGATACACCTCCTAGCATTGTTCACTGTCGATGCCAGTGGAAGCTTACTTTTCCAAAAGAGAGAAGTGGGACTCCACGCCGTGCCAGAGACCTCAGGTATAAGTTGGTGGCTGGGTCCAGAAATAAAATACATCTACTTGTAGTCAAGGTGTGTCAGGACACCAAACACACCCCACTCATTAGGAGCAGAGCTTGCTGAGTTGTGCTGGGATCCTTAAGACCACCTCCTTTGGGTATGAGCTACATTGATGGCTGCAGATGGGAAAGTAGGTTTATCTTTTAAAACCTTCAGAAACATTCAGGTAACTCTTCTAGAAGTTTGTTTTTGTTATTTGGTTTGTTTCTTTGCTTTTTTGTTTTTGTTTTGTTATCCCTTCTGTGCAGAAACAACCCCCAGTGATACAATGCAATCATATTGTATAGTAAAAGGCACTTACCAAAAAATAAGTATTAAATACTACTGCAAAATATACATTTTCCACTAATAAGCATTTGGCCCACTTCAAGGTTTTTCTGTTGTTGTTTTAATTTTTTTTTTAATGTGAATCATTTTAATAACTTTTCCCTCTTTTTCCCTAAATGTTCCTAATGGAAGAGCATGAATGGCCACAACAACTCATTATATCTTGACGTTCAGAATGAATTTGTGAGATTTGCCAAAATGCCTTAGTTATTATATTTCACAATTGCAGTATTTGAGGGGTAGATTGAAAATATGTAACTTGTGGAGAAAGCCAACCTAAAATCAAAACCCAGAAGTCTTTCCAAGTCTTTATAATAATCTGTATACAAATATCATCAGCACCAGAAATAACTGTTGGGAAATATAATTGCATACAGGCAAGATACAGTGTCTTTGGCCTCCGGGTTCTACTTGAGCTTCTAAAAACCAAAATGTAGCAAAGAATCCACAGGATCAACTCTCTTCCCACGTCCACAATGGATAACGAGAAAATGACAGATTAATTTCTTGGGACACTGGTGTCTGAGACCTTTTCAGGGTCAATTTTTAGCATCGATTCCTAAATGGAGAGTAACAGACACATAAATATGATTGTACTCGTTGAGCTCCCTTCCTGTAAATTAGAGCAAATCGTGGTTTTAGTTTCTGACGGCGCTCTTTTGGCAATAATAACCGTGGCCTTCCACTAGGTAAGTTAAATCTACTTCATAAAATTGTTCTCTAACCTTTGATAAAAGGGAAGGAGGACTAACTTCTAAAACTCTGAAATAATCAGCAGCTTTCCACAATTTTGTTGAGTCTCAAATTAGGGGGGAAAAAAGCAGAACAAAAGAAAGATTTAGTTTCCCAGATAAATTAAGCAGCATTGTGGAATCCTAAAATCTGATGTAGTACACTTGCCCTCCCTAAAAGTTGTTCAACACATTTCTGTACAAAACAGATTTATAGCATCCATTTTCACTCTGATTTCCTGTTTCTCTGTTCATTCACCAAGCGAGTATTTGGAAGCCTAAAATGGCTATGTGGAGTGTTTTAAGGGTTGACCTAGGAAGTGAGCACCCCTCTGGGGGCAATTTGATTGGTTAATACTAGTTCTGAGCCCAGTATGTGAATCTTTATGACTGCACAGCTTCAGGAATGAATTACTTGACCTCAACTTTCTCCATAGGGGTGCACACCTTAATTTTCCACACTAATTTTCAAATAGAATTACAAAAACACTTTCCTTATCTAGAGGTCAACTATTCGACAAACCCCACTACTTGGAACACAGACAAAAAGCAAGCAAGAAAGTATCTGTGCAGCCAAAAGTGATGTCACAAAAACCCATACATTTTCCCCATCGGAGAGTGGCTGATCGGTGAGAGCAAAGTTACCTTGATTTCATTAACAATTCTGATCACTACACTGATGTTGGTTTTTCCGAGCCTACATAGCAGATGAGAAGAAACAAATCAGGAGGAAGACAGAGGGACTAACAGAGGCAATAAACCTAAAACGATATGACATAGAAGAAGATACTTATTCAAAAATTATAGGAAAAGCACAAGCAATCCCATATGCCTCCACAGTCCATGAGGACATCACTTATTATATAAAAGAAAGAATAATGAACATTTCTAATGATTATGAAAACAGACAATGTTTCATTTTCTTCCATACACATAAATTAAGATAGCCAGATAGGTATTTAAGTCATTTTATAAGGTTCCATCAAATAAGGAAAACATTTCTAAAGGATTAGCACTTAAAGGGTAAGCTCTGTGACCCACCTACAACGGATCCACTGACCAACCGATCAATCCATAGACCACAGTCACCTTTACAGAACAACACATTCCCTTGGAAGAAAACATCTGTAAATACCAAACACCAAATTAGCACCAGTAGACCCAATCATTCAGTTTGAAAAAGAGTGTATACTCTGCACTGGATGATCTTACTAAATCTAAAGAAATGCTTTGGACCTCAAACATGGAACTGTCCTTCCCCCCCCACCTTTTTTTTTTCTTCTTTAAACCAGAAGCACATTCTCCTCCAGAGAAAGGCTTTAGTCCATAACCCACGGGAGCTTGACACAAGCTGCAAGGGTTGAAGGAAGGCTAATATTCAGCAGGTGGTAACAGGAATATGGGAGCCAGAGCAAGAAACTGAGCTTTCCAGGAGAATGAGTTGCTCTCCTTTCCTGCTCTTCCATGCTTAAGTGTGGAAAACAAAGGAGAATCAAGAAGTGTGGGAGAGCCCATGTTGCTGGGGTTGGAGGGACAGGTTCTAAGTTGGCTGACTCAGGATGTCAGAGAGGAAGGCTGGGTAACCACACAGGCAACAGGCACAGAAGGAGACAGTCCCAAGCACACCGGAAGCTATGGTCACCCTCATTTTAAGGAGCAGGGTGAAAAAGAGCATGTTCATTAACTGTCCTGTAACCCATTCTTTTTTTTGTTTTTTCAGCATAACAGTATCATTATTTTTTCACCACACCCAGTGCTCCATGCAATCTGTGCCCTCTATAATACCCACCACCTGGTACCCCGACCTCCCACACCCCCGCCACTTCAAACCCCTCAGATTGTTTTTCAGAGTCCATAGTCTCTCATGGTTCATCTCCCCTTCCAATTTACCCCAACCCCCTTCTCTCTAACTCCCTATGTCCTCCATGCTATTTGTTATGCTCCACAAATAAGTGAAACCATATGATAATTGACTCTCTCTGCTTGACTTATTTCACTCAGCATAATCTCTTCCAGTCCCGTCCATGTTGCTACAAAAGTTGGGTATTTGTCCTTTCTGATGGAGGCATAAAACTCCATAGTGTATATGGACCACATCTTCCTTATCCATTCATCTGTTGAAGGGCATCTTGGTTCTTTCCACAGTTTGGCGACCGTGGCCATGGCTGCTATAAACATTGGGGTACAGATGGCCCTTCTTTTCACTACATCTGTATCTTTGGGGTAAATACCCAGGAGTGCAATGGCAGGGTCATAGGGCAGTTCTATTTTTAATTTCTTGAGGAATCTCCACACTGTTCTCCAAAGAGGCTGCACCAACTTGCATTCCCACCAACAGTATAAGAGGGTTCCCCTTTCTCCACATCCCCTCCAACACATGTTGTTTCCTGTCTTGCTAATTTTCGCCATTCTAACTGGTGTAAGGTGATATCTCAATGTAGTTTTAATTTGAATCTCCCTGATGGCTAGTGATGATGAACATTTTTTCATGTGTTGATTCTCATATCCTCTAACCCATTCTTGAGGTAGAAGGTAGTGGGAAAATCTGAGCCGGTATCCCTTAGAATACTCTGAAGAAATGTTCTCCCCAGTCCCCAGGGTCACTCCTTCATTCTCTCTGTTCCCTTGAGTTGTAGCTATGGCAACACATTACTACCTTTGCTACAGTCTCTCTTCCTTATTGGATTACATACTTCTAAGAGCAGGGTCATCTCCCTAACTTGAGACCTTGAACTAAATCACATATGCTGAGTCCCCCCTGCCATAGAAGGTAACATTCATGTGTCCCAGGGACGATTTTTGGCCTATCACAGCAAGGAATCAGGGAAGAATTCCAGGTTACAAATTGGGAAATTAGAATTTTGATTCTCAGTCACTCGCCTTAAAACCGCATCAGCCAATTCCCTACTCTACCCGTAAACACGACATTGCTGCGAAGCGCCCACCCACTGTTTACGTCCACAAAATTCTCATGAGGCTCACCATCTTGCCAGGGAGATCAACTCTCCCCTCCCGTGTCTTTTTCTTTACCGCTCCACGTGGAAGAAAATCTGTCCTTATTTTGAGCCCAGTAGCCTTCCCTATAACATCCATTGTTCTTAGCTTGGTCCTACAAAGGCATACGCCTCTGTAAGTAACCACGGGATCCGAGACTTCTCATGTGCATGCCCCGTGCAGGACACGATTTCAAGATCCCCACCCTGATGACTGTTCTCTCCTCGAGGGACAATTCGTCACACCCACCTTCCCCATCAAGATACATGGCACAGCAGTCTGACGGTGCAAGGTGCTGATGTGTGTTGGAATGCCTGATTAGGTGTTTCCATTTAAAAAGGCACACACATATTAGATGCATCATGAAAGGGTCAGCAGCAGCATCGACCACAACATGAAGGCATCTGGATTGCAATATGGTAAATACATTATTTTGAAAGTAAATCCAGCATGGGCTTCATAGCCAATATTCTTTTGAAGAGCACCATTTGTGGTGTTGATCATGTTGAACATACCTGCTTTCTAGAAATGGTGATAGAAAAGACAGGTGGGTGGCTCTGTGAGGTCTTTAAAACATGTCGGTTGTTGTCATCTATTGTCATCTGTCCCAATAAATGGAAGAGATTCCTGCTGGCCAAAAGGTAACTCCCACAAAGTGGCCTAGAGAAGGTGAAAAATCCTGATGGTGTTCACAGAGATTGAGAGTCTGTGGTCCCAACAGGGACCCTAGAAAATTCCTAAAGAGTTGTCTGGGCAGGGGAGCAGCCTCGATTCCTACAGACCGACTGCCATGATCCTTCCAGGAGCAGCTGTGCAGAATTCTGAGAAACAGGCTGTTAAGCAGCTTGAAGCCATTGCCTCTGGACTCTCATCTGCTGAACAGAGAGGAAAAAGCCCAAACTTGAGTTGGGAAACACTCGCTGGGCAATATTCGGCTTGGCTCTCCGCCCCCTTGATAGTCCTTCCTCATTTCTGTGGAGCCCGCGAGCCTGGGATCCTTCCTCACAGCACTGGATTCAGAAGACAGAGCGCTGGTCCAGTGCTCACTGCACCCAGTCGTGTGCTTTACCTTGCCCCGAAACCAAAGCCTGCCTTTCAGTTAAGTTTTGAGAAGTAGGTTCTGCCTTTGTCCTGAGACTCAGTTCTAGCCTTCAAACTATCCTGGCTGCCTTGTCCTTCCAGGATTTGGAAAAATCAATGATGCGGTTTTGCTCTTGCGTTTTTCTCTCTTATGTCAGGAGTTGAGTTCTTCTCCTAAATACCAATCTTGCTAAGCAGAAGGATTTACCTGAGGGCCACTGCTCAGGTTTCTGTGGTGTTCCTTGAGCCTACAATCTCAGTGTGTGTTTTATCCACTGCCTTTCAGGGCACCTTGCCATCTCTTGGTAAATATGACATCATGCTTACCAGTTATCATGCCCCACTTAATGGGGTGCCATTCTTTCCATGGCCAGTAGGTAGGTTGTCCCCCGCCATCCCTCTGACCCACACCAGCATATCTTTCCTGTTGTGAGTTTTTACCTAACTAGGCTACTCCTTCCTGCTAGGGGAATAACGCTGCCACTCCCAGGATTGTAACACCCAGGGAATCCCATGAGTCATCCTTTGGACTAATGCTATTTTGAAAAATACCCCATTAAGATAGTTTTTGAAGTGCTAAAGCTTCGAAATACCATCCAGTTTTCTTTTATATCACATGACTTCTGTTCTATAGCATACCCTTTGTGTATGAAGTGTAAGAGGAGGGTTTTTTCCAAGCACAGGAATTAATATTAGAAAGGTCTATGAAGAGACCACCTACATTATTAAGAAGAAAAAAAAATAGGAGATTAATTCCTCCTAGGCTATTGGGTTTTAGTCTTGTGGTTTAGGTAAGCTTTAATGTTTGTTTGTTTGTTTAAATACAGATTTAAAGGTCTTAAGTCACTGGAACATTTTCAAAAGCACCTAATAAGTAAATAGTCCAGACAATATGTGTCTAAACATTTTTTACGTTAGATGTAGAAATATTGCTGTTGCGTAATCATCATCATAAGAATGAGATCTCCTTTTGTATGGAACCCGGTTTTTAGGCCAACACTACGACCTATAATCCATCACCTCCATTTTATGTTGTAAAATTTCCCATGGCACATACACAGTAATAGCAATTACTGACATTTACCTAATGTAATAGTTGGCAGGACATTTGAAAATATGTCACACAAACACATAAACACATCAAGGTGCATATAAGGCCAGAAGGATAGTACTGGGATGATTATATCAAACATACCTGTTTCTGGTCAAGTATAAAACTGGTTCCTTTTCAAATTACCCAGAAATTCTCTATATTTACCTTAATAGAGTGTTGCAGAGAAAAATTAATTCAAAGGCTTAATTATCACTAACATGTAAAGATTTACATTTTTTATTAGAAAACAAAAATAAATTGCCATTGGGATTTGCAGGAATTTGAATTTGGGGGAGAAAGAAACAAGCATAATACCCATACGTAAAAATGTAAAGTTGAATTTTCTCATAATACCAGAACGGACACTGGGATCTGTGTACATACGATATATATTGCTTCTTTCTATACTTTTCTGGGGGTCATGGTTTCAACCTAATCACACAGGAATTCAAGAATAAAAAGTTATAACAGAATTCTGCTCCATTTAAATGGAAGAGAGCTGAAATAAACATTTTTCCTTTCCCACCTCACATGAAGGGTTAAATGTTGACATTTCTTTTTGTACAGTGAAGAACTTAATAAGAGTAAACAAGAGCAGTCCAAAGAAAATAATATCCATGCCTGAAAATGTAGGGGGCTGATGTGATATTCAAGGAACACACAGGAAGCCGCCATCTTGGTGGCGTCTCAGAGAAGTTGTGCTGGTTGACTAGAGGGGAAGGTTTAAGCCATTTAAGCCATTTCAAAACTGTTCCAATATGAGTATTTCCTCCATTTTTTTCCACTCATAAATTCAATTGTCCCCCCCACCCCACCCTGGCTTGCCTTCCTTTGGTTTTCTTGGTCATGACCTCCTACTCCTCCTTAAATAAAAGCAAAGGATACAAATGATTAAGATGGGTCCAATTTGCTTTTTGTATTGGTCTGGAAACCTCCAATTCTCTGATTTTTCTTTTGGCTCAAATACCCAAAGAGAGGACGTGAAGGTCTAAAAGTAAGTTCGGTTACTTTCTATTTCAAGGGAAGCACACAATTTTTGTTCTCTTTTTTAAAACAACATGCCGCTACATGGGGGCTTAAGTGGGTAGGAGAAGAATAAATGAACAAGATGGGATTGGGAGGGAGACAAACCATAAGTGACTCTTAATCTCACAAAACAAACTGGGGGTTGCTGGGGGGAGGGGGTTTGGGAGAAGGAGGTGGGATTATGGACATTGGGGAGGGTATGTGCTTTGGTGAGTGCTGTGAAGTGTGTAAACCTGGTGATTCACAGACCTGTACCCCTGGGGATAAAAATATATGTTTATAAAAAATAAAAAATTAATTAAAACAACATGCCGCTAACAATGTTTGTACCGGACTCTGGATCCCAGGCTGGGCATCCGGGGATGACTGAATGCAGGAGCCCAGGAAGCTGCTTCCAGCAAAGTTTGTTTCTGTTTTGTTTTGTTTTGTTTTGTTTTGATTTTTTAAGGAAAAAAGTCTATTTCCACAGAAAATATCACGGTATTTCAACTGGAATGGCAACCTCTGGTTTGGAATTCCTATCGTTTTAATTTGATTTAAGACCAAATGTGTTTAAGTGACAGCTCTTTTTTTTGTCCTTCCTTGTCTTACCGAAAATTTTCACAATTTAAGATACAGAAAAACAGGGGCGCCTGGGTGGCTCAGTGGGTTAAGCCTCTGCCTTCAGCTCAGGTCATGATCTCAGGGTTCTGGGATCGAGCCCTGCATCAGGCTTTCTGCTCAGCGGGGAGCCTGCTTCCTCCTCTCTCCCTCTTTGCCTGCCTCTCTGCCTACTTGTGATCTCTCTCTCTCTGTCAAATAAATAAATAAAATCTTTAAAAAAAAAAAAAAAAGATACAGAAAAACAAACCAGCAAGAAAAATATCTATAAGTCACTACAGATGAACTGCTGAGTCTAAAATGCCAAGCATGGTGGCGCCTGGGTGGCTCAGTGGGTTAAGCCGCTGCCTTCGGCTCAGGTCATGATCTCAGAGTCCTGGGATCAAGCCCCGCATCGGGGTCTCTGCTCAGCAGGGAGCCTGCTTCCTCCTCTCTCTGCCTGCCTCTCTGCCTGCTTGTGATCTCTCTCTGTCAAATAAATAAATAAAATCTTAAAAAAAATAAAAAATAAAATAAAATGCCAAGCATGGAGGAAGTGTGACTTTTGCTTTCTGAGGCCTGAGGGACCCCATGGCTACACAGGGACAAAGGAACTGAGAACAACATTCTGATGATAGCTTGAGCTGCCCTGCACACACAGGACCCTTAAGTGGTAGTAGGAGAGAATGGAGAGTTCGCTCCTTGGAAGGGGCATGCTGTGGCCTGTCCTGGCGAGCTGGGTGTGTCCCAGCTGCACTCCTGTTCCCGTCCAGGAAATCTGTGGTTCTCCTCAGACACTAGGTGGCAGAGGCAGGAAACGGGACTGGGGTTACCTTGATCGGGAGTGTTGACGGGGAAGATGACTTGGCCAAGTTTAATAGGGTAAAACAGCTCCAGTGAAACTTAGTTTAAAAAAAAAATGTAATCTTTAAGATTATATTCTTTTGTTTCTAGAGTCTGTCCCATCCCACTGCCTTGGATTATTCCAGAAGAATTGTTTAAGACCCTCCTATTAGATCTGGTTTTCCCATCAGTACTAATATACCATTTGTGGGGGGGGGTGGTTAGGAAAGAAGAAAGCATTATAAAGATAGCCAAACAAGATGATACATAACTTTTCTGCTAAGGTCCCGCCATGGAACCGAATTCCTGAGATTTGCAATGTGCTTCATGGATGTAAAAGACATAAGTAGTCGGTCCTGATGGTGAAAAGAGGTGAATGAGAGAATGGTCACCCTGGGGGACTGTTGGTCTCAGATGTCCGATAAACAGGAATGTGAAATTAGGGGTTTTTTGTTGTTGTTGTTGTTTTCAATGTATATCCCTCTATTCAGGAAGAACACTCCTTGCTCAGTGGTAAGCTGAGCTAAGGTATTTGAGAGAACGGCTAGAATTTGAGTTGTCGCTTGCATGCTTACAATTTGGGAACTTCCTATTGAAATAGAAAGTGTATCTAAGTGCAGACTTCCTATATTTCCTGTAAAACTCAGGAATGCAGGGTGATACTTTGCGGGGAGCCTTTTTTCCGTCTTCTCCTGGATTCAGCTGGGATGATCTCCCCCTGCTGTGTGTATACCGTTGGGCAGTGGAAAGGAAGGCTTTACCGAGGCCTGCTATTGTAACAGCTGGTGGCTTTGGCATTTTCATATAAACATAAAAGCCGGAGAGGAATTTCTCCTTTATAATTGGCCCCATTTCCCCCTTCCTGGGACATTCCACAATGCCACCAGCAATGAAGTGCTCAGAAAGGAGGAATCATTTCTGTTTATGTGAAAATAGATCCAGACTCCATGAGGCCACGGAAGAAATAACAGAAGTTTTCAAAGACCACAGAGAGAAGTCATAATCCAATCTGGATGCTGTTTTGGAGATCTGATGGAGCTCCACGCACCAGCTCTGACTGCTGGGGGAGCTGGAGCCAACCGTCCTCTCCTCCAGCCCCGTCCAGGTCTGCACCGAGTGTGGGCAACGCTCTTGGTGACCACGTGCTCTCAAACACGAGCAGCCCATTTCGCTCTCACGAGTGTTTCACAGACACTAAGCCATTGGTCTAAAGCGTATGAAAGTGAAGATCAAAAATGCCTTCAGGAGGCAGCAGAACATCGCAATAAAAGGACAGGGATTTTTTTTTTTTTTTTTTAGGAACTCAAGCTGGAAGGCAAATCCTGGGTCGGTAACAGACTGCTCGTGTGACTTTGGTCAGGTTCTTTAGTTGGTCTGAGGCTCAGTTTGCTCATCTGTCAAATGGGGATACTAAAGACTCCCTGAGGTGTTGATACGATAGAGACAATCTGTAGAAGGCACCTTGTCCATAATCATAGTCCCTGGGGGCTAGTTTTACCAGGTGTCCCCAAAAGGAACTATTCGTATTCTGCTTTACATTACAAGCTGTATCTCCCCCACACAGTGTAATACAATACAAACCTTTTCTAGGATTCTTACCACCAACAATATTACTGTATAATTCAGCTTAAAGGAAAACATGTCTAGAGGCCAGAAGAGGCCCTACATGTTGCTACCAGCCCATAAGACCCAGCTGCCAATCAAATATTTTTCTCTGTTCTTCAATGTCTGCTCCTTAGGAACATGGAAACTTACACATTCGTTCTAAAGGAAGAAACTATGTTGGCACCAGGATATACTAAAAAAGAAAAGTGTCAGCCCGAACCGCTTTCCAGATAGCTCCACCGAGTTCCCGTGTGATGGCAGTCAGATCGCCCTTCCTGGAAAATACTGTTTCCCTAACAGACTTCAGTTCAAGCTTCCCTTTTTGTGCTTCAAGCCTGTTTCTTCTCATTTACCACATTAGGCGATTAATTGGGTTTTTACAGGCAGCTATCGCGTACCCCACTGTCATCGCTACTCACTCATACATCTTCAATTCTCCACATCTTGCCACTTCAATTCTACCCCTTAATCACCTCATCATCTTTGTCACATTTAAAAATTTTCCTTCCACTTAATCAACTCCATTTTCCCTGCTAGTGTACGAACAATTGTGCAGAATCCTCCTCATGCAGCTTTACCGAGGAGCAGGGAAGAGAAAGTGTTTCTCCTTAAGTGATTTCTTTCGATCCCCGGATAGTTTCTGCTCCTAGTGCAAGAGCATCACCGTGTGAGCTGTTCCTGAGCTGCACTCCGGCGTCACCCTCAATCCGTGCCCAGGGCCTTTCACTGCTGAATGCGGCTCTCATTGGTGGGGGCTGAGCCAGCCTCGAGGGAAGGTGCCCTCCCACACACTCCATGCTCCTGGCCGCCCTCAGACCCCCATGGCTCTGCTCCTGGTTCACCCTCTCCTGCCCAGTGTTTCTAGATGTTCAACCTTCACAGAAGGAAAAACAAAACACAAAAACAAAAGCAGAAAAAAACTTCTAATGCCTCAGGACCCTTGGTCCCTTAAGCTAAGAAACAAGAGAAGATTCTAGCCCTTGGTGGATGGTCAGTTTTCTTATCTGGCTTCCCCTCCCATTGTTAGTATAAACCAGCCAACTTCTCCAGGAAAGGACCATTACACCCTGTCCCATTGCAGCTGCAGGGGACACATGTTTCTAGTGGGATGGCCCACAAAATGCTTTTCCATGGGATCCTAGCAGGAGCTTTGAGGGCGAAAAACAAGGTCCCTTGTTTTCCTAACGTAAGGAAACACAGCATTTAATATCTCCCTCTTAGAGGCTCCAAACGTATCTTAGAACGTTAACAGTTCTGAGAAACGTGGAGGTAAAGGACATTCATTGACCTTTGTTTAACACAAGTTGTCCAAAGTTGTTTGACAAGAGTCGTTTCTTGGTGGGATGATTATTAGGACCATTAGAAACGCTGTGTCCGCGGAGTATATTCTGGAAACGCTGCATGGTGTCTCTAATCTCCCTCTCAGCAAACTCTTACTTTCTCATCTGGGATCCCTGAGTTATTATTTTCACCCGCACCTTCTGTCGGAGAACATTGCTGTTTGGGGCGGATGCTTTTATGATGCAGGGTCTCCACTGACTCTACACACAACACACATATCCGAGAGCTCCTAGTTGGAAGATGAACAGAGAGGCTGCTTTTGGCCTACGTCACACATCTGGCAGCAGTGACAGACCGGGGGGCTTCCTGGTCCCCACTGCGTGTCTTTGATTGGTCACCGTCGAATGCCCCATTAGACTGAGTTCCTTGTCAGCATGTGCTTGGCACCTAGTAGATACTGGATAAATGTTCATTAAGCAGAAAAATGACCTGTGTTACCGGATATCCTAGAGAAATAGTTATGATTATTTCTACTGTTAATGTTTGACAGGTAAGTAGTAATGTGGAGAGTTTTAGTTCCCCCTCAAGAGTCACTGCTCCTGCATATACTGTTAAGAGTTTATTAATGATCTACAATACACTTCCACTCACGCCTGTGTGCAGAGCCTTGGCCCATATTAATAGTTAATGACCGTAAGTTTCAGGTTTGATTTTGGATTACAGATGAGACACATCGGTGAGACAGACAAGGAAGAGGGTCTATACCTCCAGTTGTGACCTGCAGAGCCAGGTTTTGAACTCAGGTCTCCCTGGCTAAGCCGATACGCACTCCACACAGATACACCACCTGGACGTAGGAAAACACCTTAGAAGTTAGCTGCATTTTTTTAGTAATCATGTTTTTGTCGTGACAAAATATTGAGAACATAAAACCTACCAAACAGTTCTGTGGCATTAAGGAGAGTCACACAGTGGCCCAACCATTACCACTATCCATTTCCAGAACTTTCTCATCTTCCACAACTGAGACTTTGTACGGATTAAACACGGATTCCCCAACTCTCCCTCTGCTGGCTACTAGAAACCACCCTTCCGCTCTGTTTCTATGAACTTAACTACACTAGGTACTTCACGTAAGTGGCGTCTTACAGAATTTGTCAGTGTTAACATTTAAATTCTTGCTCTAGAAAGAGTATCAACCACTCACTGGAACAACAATGAAAAATCATCTTAACTTTCTTATACCAACACCACATTTTTGCAGTTAATTAGTGTTACTCAAAAGGAATAGGGCTCTAACTTTAAAACAAAAGCAGTCCTCTGCGAGAAAGAGGAAATTTGCCTATACAGGGCATGGTCAGATCCCAGGAAAGATGGCAAATCCAGGTAAGTCTGGGTGGCAGTTTAAGATCTGGGTCTTTTGATGATTGAAATCTTCATATATGTCCTAAACATGTCTCTTTTTTCCCTTTTCAAACTGCTTTTCTGTTAATGTGTGAAAACAGTACAACTTGAGGGAAATGTAATCCACATGTTTTGGTGCATTTACACTTACATGCTCTTGAGACTATCAAAATGGCCTAACAATATATTTTCCAATAGCTTTTTTCTGTCTTTCATAGAAACACAGTTATAGCCTTGGTTAAAAACAAATAAACCAAAATAGAACACACACACACACACACACACACACACACACACACACAACCTTAATCCCCAAAGGAAAGAGACTCAATCGAAGTTCAGATTCTTAAAATTTAAGCATTCTTTAAATAAATTGCCAAGCTGCTCTTTAAATGAAACATTAAAGATACACATTAAGCGGCCTTCAGATTAAGGACTAGAGTTGTAAAGTAAAAACTCTGTGGTTGGGGACACCTGGGTGGCTCAGTTGGTTAAGCAGCTGCCTTCGGCTCAGGTCATGATCCCAGCATCCTGGGATCGAGTCCCACATCGGGACTTTTCCTTCTGACTCTGCCTGCCACTCCGTCTGCCTGTGCACTCTCTCTCTCTCTCTGACAAATAAATAAAATCTTTAAAAAAAAAAAAAACCAAAACTCTGTGGTTGGCCAAACTTAGGAGTTGGTAGTAACCAGAGAAAAGAGGACAGCGTTCAGGGATACCCAGACGTGGGTTCCCATTGGCCCCATGACACTCAGCGAGTGTCAGTTTTCCAATAATAATAACGAACGGCTTACTGAATTGTCCTGGAGATTAAACAACTGTGTCTATAAAGTGCTCATATCTCCACCATATATAGAGAAGGACTCGACAGAGGTTCACTTGTACTCCCTCGTTTCAAATTTGAATGTTCCACCACAATGAGGCCATTAAAATCTCTTCACAAACATATATTTGTACATAGTACAGTGACCTCCATTTTATCCTTTACATTGAAAGGATGGAAAGTTCATTGGGAAAGAAGACAAGGCAAAGTGAGTTACTTGAGATCCGATGCAGACTTGGAGGGCCAGTCACAAAGAGAATGTAGGTTCGGTCTTTGAGGGGTTCATGGGGATATACTGAGGACGTTCTTTAAATCTATGGGCAATTGTGTTTCCCCAGCTTGTTGGTACTTCACCATGCAAACAGCTAAAATCACTAAAATATCTTGTGTTAACTTTTTCTTGCATTTTTAAGTTAATTAAAATTTGATTTTGCTTAATTGTTTGAAAGCACGTGGCTTCTTATGATAAATTGGACAGCAGGGTTCCTGGGAGCACTTTCAACAGACACAGGGTTCTGAGTAGCCCCCACAACAGTCCCATGGCCACTGTGCCTTCTCTGATGTTCTCATGGAGGACAAGCTGGGGAAGTTTTTCAAGGTCCCTCACCTCTTCCCCCTCCATGCAGGGTCCTCATCTTACTCAGAGGAGGAACCCAGAAACACACTCACTGCTAATTCCATGGCAGATAACAACGCAACAACACAGAAATATGGTTCCCGAGAAGCTGACACATAATGACACACACAAGACAGCATTCGCTCTCGCCGAGAAAGACATAAGCAATGAATCCACAGACCCAGGTCAAAGCCATACATCCTTATCACTTGGAGGCAATGTAATAAATGGAATATTGCAACATGACCTATCGGTGGCGTTAAGATTCCTGGAGGTTCTTGTCTAGCCCTTTACTACCATTGCTTCACCCCCAACCCTTTCCGTTAATATCAGTACAGCACTACATGCCCGGTCCAAATGAAACGATAATCCTCTTAACAAAAAGATGGCTAACTCCACTGATATTTTCTCTGGCTAAGTCTTCTCTCAATCTCTCTCTCTCTCTCTCTCTTTTTAAGATTTGTAAAAATTTATTTGTTTATTTGTCAGAGAGAGAGCTCAGCAGGGAGGGGGAGAAGCAGAGCCCCCACTGAGCAGGGAGCCTTTTGTGGGACTCAATCCCAGGACCTTGGGATCACACCCTGAGACAAAGGCAAATGCTTAACCAACTGAGCCACTCAGGTGTCCCTCTTGCTAAGTCTTCTTAACAGGAGTATATCTTGACTATATCTTAAGGAACCATATTTATTTATTTACTTACTTATTTATTTGAGAGAGATAGACATAGTGCGAGTCCAGGGTGAGGATGAAGGGAGAGAGAGAGAATCTTATGCAGGTTTCCTGCCTAGTGCGGAGCTGCATGCAGGGCTCGATCTCGAGACCCTGAGATCATGACCTGAGCTGAAAGCAAGAGTCACTTAATGGACTAAACCACCCATGCTCCCTAAGGAAGCATAGTTAAAGAAAACAATTCTCAAATGGGATTCAGCACAACTGATACCTCTTCATGGACCAAAGACTTTCTACCTGCTAATGCTAGAGGAGAGCAAAGCCATCCCTCTTCCAGAGAGGACCAACCATGAATAAACCCAGAAATGAAGGCAAGCAAGTCACTCTCAGCTGAAGCCCACTTGGAGGCAAAATGATGTCACCTCTTGATTACCCCAGGTAAGTTCATAACATGGAAGTCCAAACCGAAAGATCATTCTAACCCTTTTGTGCTCTGATTTTACTTCTCCAGCCAGTTTGCATGCCTAATTATGTTTAAATAATGTATTCTCTAAAACCTTATATTAAAGTTAGTATTTATATTTGACCCAGAAAAAGACTTCTCTGGGTGCCCAGTGACGGTCGGCTGCAGCTGCAACAGCAAGGACTCAAGCGTGGATCCCAGAAAGTGTCCTCCCACCTTTCAGAACAAGCTAAGAAAAAAATGCTTGACCATCATTGAGCCTTCCCCTCTTCCTGTGGCTTTCTGTTTTTGTTTTTGTTTTTATTTTGTTTTGTTCTGATTTCTAGATTTTGGTTCACCATGGAGTGGTCTTCTCAGACGATTTCAAACACCTCTCACCTCAAAAGGATCATTCCGCATAGGGTTACATCAGAGAAAGCACCTCAAACAATGTGTAAATCCAATTAGAGATTCACCAGGAAAAATTCGTCAGCCACATATCGCTTTCTAAGAGTGAAAACAACTCTGCATCCCAGAACTTTATTGATAACTTAGGACTGCCTTGCAACAAGAGTTTCTCGTCTGTTAGACAGATTCACTTATCTTAGCGTCGAGATTGATGAGGACATGCTGAAGAGGAACAACTGAGATCTTGGCCACTTTCCCAGTCCCAACTAACAGGAACATGAATTCCCTGAGCATGAAAGCCCAGCTCTCACGAAATATTTCTTCCTCGTGGCACAGATAAGCATAGCTGATGGAGATCCCTAAGTCATATCAGCGACAGTAACTTGGCTCCTAGGGCTTCTCCAGTTCCTGATGGAACGACATTCCTGGAGATGCGATTCACTACCCCCCCGCTTCCTCCCTGCTCTCCTAGGAAGGGAAGTCACTGTGCTATTCATTTCTCACTAAAGTATAACAATGTCTACGACCCTGCCTCTTTGTAACGGGACTGCCAGAGAAGGCTGCAGGCACTCAATGTCAAATCATCCGGGAATACACTGATTTATTTAACTCTCAGTACATTGCTGTGGGTTAAGGGTTTAATAAAGTTGAACATAATGGAGGACTTTGGGAAGTACCATGGCTAGTCTATTTGAAAATTCATTTCCCTGCCAGCTTTCTCTCATTCTGTTGACAGACTGTAGAACCTTGCTTTCATCTCTTTCCTCTCTTTACAGCTTAACCTGGTCCCTGAAGGAGTATGCTCTTTCTAGAAGATAGATTGAGCACTACACACAACATGAAAACTTTACACACTCTTCCTGTTGTCATCTGAAAGATTTTTCTACCTGGAAGGAATAACTTATCTCACCTTTCATTCTCAGACTGGCTTTACATAGAATTCCTTAGGAGGACCAACATTTTTTAAACTTTATGGAGGGATATAAGCTGAAGCTTGGGCTCCTCTTAATTTTTCTTTCTCCCTGGTGACATCTGTGACAGTCTTCCCCATTGCTGTTAAACGTTATAGAAATTTAAGTGCACTTTGAGGATATGTGATTTCAGAGACACTATCTGATTTTCTGTCTGAAGGAGAAAAGAGCTAAAAGCATCAGGGCAGCATGAAGGCTTAGCAAACAGAGAATGGGGACCACGTGAGGGACTAAGTGGTCACTCCATATAATGTAAGTACTCCAAACTGGAAACAAACTAAAGAAGTAAAATAAATATATTTCAGATGACTTCCATGGGTAACCAGTCTGTTCATAAAAGAATGCATACTGCTAAAAATGGTCACAAATAATGTTTTTAATTATTTTCCCCAATGGTTTTTCATTCTAATCAACATCTAGAAAATGTCTATCAAGTGCTCAGTGGTGTTCATTTGACTTAAACGGATATAGTATCTTTGTCCTCCAGAAGCTTTACAAAAGATGTTCACCATTTATAAAGCCTTGCAAAACATTCAGAAATTTAAAAATATATATATGTCAGGTAATAAAATAAAGCGCCACATTCAACTTTGGAAAAATTCACTGTCAAAGCCAGACCTCCATCGTCCAGGAAGTCGGCGACTCCTTTCGGCACCAAACACCAGCTAGGTAAATGTTGTTTGCAGGTTCCAAATAGGAATATTAAAATATTACGGGGGAAAGATTGAACAAAAGTTTTATTGGAAAGAGCTTAGAGCTGCTTGCTGAAAAACACAGACCAGGGTACCAGCAGGCAAGGGTTATTCAATTTCAAGTCATTTTGCATGCACAGAAGACGGCTTCCCTTTCACACTCACCACAAAAATACTTTCCAGAAATGCTGCAGGGATGGGCAACAGCAAAGCATGGTCACAGGGAAGTCGCTGGAAAAAGGTTACGGTGAGAAACTTAAGAGTTACCCATCAAACTCTATTTCAGTGACATCCTTTGAAGTTTGGAACTCAAAACCAAGGCGGTTTGGCACCTACAGAGTACATGGAAGGACAGCGTGTTCCTCCCTGGCTAAAAGGCCAATGGGCAGCAGAATTACAAGAAGAAGATGCAAATGGCGAAGGGCTCAGTGGAAACTGGCAGTCCTCTGGAATATAACAACTAACGGGAGGTCTTTCCGCTCGAGTCACAAGTAAGGCGAATGTTTCTCTAACGGCCGGTCTCTGGTTGACGAAACTTTGTGTTATGAACTAGAATGTACCTTTTAACTTGGTAAGAAATGAACCCCAATTGCCATCGCTTTCACAGTTTAAACGTCAGGATGCTAGGAGCTTTGCAAAAACTTTTCAACTGAGTGAGAAGGCTTTTTGGAATTGCTAAAAGCCATCCGTGAGGACATCTGCCAAACCAGATCGCGGCTCCTACCCAAGCTCCTCTTCCAAGACCCTTCTCCTCCGGGGATTAGGGACCTCAGACAGCTCAGCACACATCTCCTTTCCATGTTAATTTGGTTTTAGTTTGTGCATCAGCTCCGTGTTAGGTCTTATTCTTCTGGCCTCCACCTGCCTCTCCAGGGTGACTGAGGGTGAGCCTGGCCCCTCCGGGCTTCTCCCTGGGAGCCCGTCCTCAGCTCTTCTGTGTGCCAACACAGCCTCCTCACCACCCCTGCAGCCCACACCACACTGGCCCAAAGCACAGCTGCCCATTGCGGGTGTGTCTGTTTACACTTCATTTCTCAGGGAAGCCTTCTGTGAGGCCACACCCCCGGGGAGGTCTTCCTGGTCCATACTCTCCCCCCCGCTATGGCGTATAGTTCTCCGTGGAAACTGTCATCCCCTTGCCCCCATCTATTGTTCACGCTGCCCTCCCTGATGAAGAGTAGCCCCGCGAGCGGCTTCACCAGAGCTCCATCTAGCATAGGGAAGACAACAGTCGAGGTTGTGTGTTTGAGGTTTGACTACTCAACTCAGTACTCAAATTACATAAGTTAATCAGGAGCAAATTAGTAGTACATTGTGCCCACTATGTGGATACTTCTGTCCCTCAACTAATAGTGGCCTGCCGCTCTCCTGGGGACTCTAGAACACCAGAATATTTAAGCCTGGCAAAAAGACACATCATACCTTTTCTCATGTACACCCCCACTGCTAGTGATTACTTCCTCTTAGTCTCTCTCCACCTTGAACTATCAAATAGGCTTTAAAGTTCAAAGGAGAGAGTAGTTTAATGAACAGCATATGAAATAAAGAACAATAGTATTAGCCTAACAACAACTCACAGAGACAATGTATGAGCATTAACTAGTTTGCATGCTTTATCAAGGAAATGCAAATTTCTTCTTAAATTATTTCCTATTCTTTGCAAGTAGTGAGAAACAATATGAAAAGGGAGGATGTAGCAATAGAGATAAATTAATAAAGCACATAGTTTAGGTCATACTACTCGCTTTACTTTAATATTGGTAATGATAACAAACATCGGAACAATGTAGTACTTACAGTAATTATTGAAGTAGCCAAAAGGAATTTTGAAGAGGTTAATAATTTCCCATCCCTGTTCATAGTATATTAAACATTGATTGATCAGTAGTAGCTTGAAGGTATGAATCAATTAGCAGTCTCCTAGGTGCAAGCTCTAAACTGAGAATCCAAGGGAATGGAGTGCATTTACACATCTTGGAAAAACAGTGCCATAAATGTTGTATAAGAATTACTGCTGTTCTTCAAGAGACAAGTTTCCAGAAATGACCAAGGTAGAAAACGTTTCAGGCAGATCAGTACAATGTATGGAAAATTTAGTAAAGTTTCCAGGAAGTTCATTAATAACATAGGGAATATAAGTAAATAAATATAAATAAATAAACATAGGAAACAGAAATAAAACTACTTATTTTTAATAAGTAGTTTAAAGTAACATTAAAGTAGTTTTAAGTAACATTTTACAGTATTATAAAGTAATATTTTACAGTAAAAATCCTGTAAAATAAAGATGTATATATATATATAGATGTGTGTGTGTATATATATATATATATAACTACATTTAATGAATTCAAAAATATGTCTCCACTAGCTAACTAGAACACAATGTAGCATAATATCACTTTTAACTCCACTCTGGGCTTCCTGTTTTGGCAGATTCACCTCATTGAGGCATTGCAGGAGAATCAGTCATTTCTATAGCATTCATGAGGTCTCCAATGGGGACATCTCTTACAAAGAAAGGCAGAACGATCATAGGTCAATACCTAGGTAAATACCTAAATAAATACCAGTGAAGGGGGAAATCCACAGGAAACAAAAATAATTATTTACTGATAAATCCGCTTTGCATTTAATATCTCTTACCCTATATGCGTGGTCTCTTGATAGGATACAGGGAATTAGGAGACAGAATAGCAACTGATTCATGTCCATAAGCAGAATTGTCTCTCTCTTTGCTGGGGAGCCCAATGTGCCAGCAGCTCTCAAAAGACACTCAGATGTTAATTCCAAAAATAACCTAAACATATCCATGTCACCTGAAATCTGAGACTTGGTATAGTGACAGTTCTATAAAAGTTCTAGAAAAGGAATATAAGTCAATAAAGCAGATATATCAAAAATATGCTTAAGCTCAATAGATATTAAAGAGGTGGAATTTTCCAAAGGGAAATAAAGGTAACGATATCACATAAAAAGGAGATAGCTGTAGATCTGAGAATTCTGTTGCAATAAATTGAATTTTGGGCCCCAGTTTTTGCCCCTCCTTGCGCCCATGTTTTCTTTCAGGTAGCTTTGTTGTTTCTCTTAAAAAGAGAGAAAGATTTCCCCAGTCCTTGGAACACAGCCTAAAACTTGGTTTGGCCATCAGAATGTGGACAGAAGGGTCTGTTGATTGCACACGGTGGTGTCTGTTTGCCTCCTTGCTCTTTTGCCATTGCCACAAGAACGTGAGCAATGCGTGGGGCAGAGCTGAGTCCATCTCACAGAGACACCTGGCCAGACCTGCATCTAGAAGCAAAGCCACCCAAGTGTGGCCTTGGCTGACTGTCCTCCCCCTCGTGTACGTGCATGGAATGAACAAAAGCTTCTGTCTGGATGGTACTCAGATTTGGTGGGTTTCTGTTACACAGCATTATTCTGACAATAGCTAATTGATACATTTACACATTAAAATGAGAAAAAGGGTGCGCCTTTCCCTTAGGAATCTGGAAAAATACTTTTCTCTTCCCGAGATTGACTGTTCACTCTTTTACCAGGAAATCAGAAAATTCACATCTGATTGATCTAGAGAGTTACATCCAATGAGTTCCTTCTAGGTTGGCCACTGACTCACTTTCCTCCTTCCTATACTAACAATCGTATTAATGTTCAAATGTTTACCCTTTCCTCTCATGTGCTGGGGATACTATTGACTGTGACCTCATCTGTAAACTTGTAGAATTAAATTACACCAGTGGTTCCTGAATGTCCTTTGGGTCCCAGGGCTCCAAACAGGTGTCTGGAGGAGACAGCATGAGGGAAGCAGAGGAGGAAAAAGCTAAATGGTTGAAGTGCTAACCTCTCCACCAGCAAAACTCTGTTTTAATCTATCTCGGATATTGAGAATATTGAGATTTTACTTGGAAAATTAGTTCCTCTGCTTAAAAAGTAAAATTAAAAACCACTCGACAAAATGTTTTTTAATGTCTCCTCACACTGAAAACACTGTGCTTAGGGGTTTTGTTTTGGCCACTTCCGTCTCTTCATCACTACCTCCATGAACCCTAACGTAAGATATGATCACCTCAACTTCCATCACAACTTCCTGACGTACTCCCTGCGATGTTATAAATTATGCCATTTCATTCCCCTGCATCAAATTAGAGTAAAACTACAACTGGTGGGGCCTTGGGCTCTGCCTTTCTGCAGTCTGATTTCCTGGCTCTTACCTCACCTGCCCATGTTGGCTTAAACACACCCAGCTCTTTCCCCCTCAGAGTCTTCTCCCATGCTGGTGCCTTTGTTTGGAACACTCTTCCCCTACTCTACCCATGTTGACTTCTTATTAACCTACAGTTTTCCATTGCTAAGCCACTGGGCTGTCATGGATCACTCAAACAAATGCAGGTCCCGTCTGCCTCCATCATTCTCCATGACAACCTGGACGTTGCGCCTTCTTCTTTGCACTCATAATGACTTACACTTACGGGAGCATTTGCTGGCTACTTTTATTATTTGACTTTCCATTGAGTATGAGCTCCATTATTTTTGTATTTCCAGGACCCAAAGTCTTGCCTGGCATATGGTATATGCTCAATCACATGAATGAATAAGTGACTTCCTTAGCTTTTATCAACAGGCCTTTTTTTCACTACCACCTGCCTACGCTGTATAGTATTTCCCTGTTAACACGTGGCCCCAGTCTCTGATGTGCTCACAGCTGCTCTCTCTCTTAGTTACCTTCCTTAATTCATGTATGGTGTTCCTTCTACCCCTGCACATCAGAATTTTCCCTTTCAACTTGCTTTATTCACCATGCCTCCCTCTTCTTATCCTTTTGGCACTGATGGCCATGATCGGATCTCTTCTAGAACATTATTACCAAGCTAATCCTATATCTTAAAATTAGATTATACTTGGAATGAACTTAACCATAACAGTTATTCAATAAATGTGATTCAACAGAAGTAAATGCTCTATGTTATTTGTCTGAGGTGAGGGCTTTGGGGAATGCCCAAGTTTCAAGCATTGTAACCAGCATGTAGTTTCAAGTAAACAGTGACCGAAGTCCTAACTAATTTCATTATCCTTTGTCAGAAGAAGAGACAGAAATAAGTGTCTGGTTTGTGTCTAGTCTAGCAAATAGGGACCCGATGGACAAGAATGTGGCATGCCTTCCCAGTGGTGCCCTGAGCAGACAGCAGATCTAAGGAATGGTAACATTATGATCATTAGAGGAGTGAAGTCTGTGGGGGCCGGAGGTTGGTCATGAGCTCTCACGACACTCTGGATGCTCTGAAAGTAGGCACGAGGCTTCTGGCTTCTGGAAAGAGAATTCTCCCAGAAGTGAAAAAGTTGGCATCTTGGCTTAGACCAAAATGTCTTAGGGAGTTTGTTTGGTATGAGTCAAGTTAGAAAAATTCAGTGTATCCTGAGTGAAGTGAAAACATTTAGTTTCCTTATCTACAAAGCTGAGAACCACACTGTAAACCACAGTTCAAAAGGAAAGGTCCCTGGCCTCAGATGTCAGTAGACAACAACTCCATGGTGCCCAGCTTCCGCCCTCATTTGTGAGAGGTGCCGTCTCTATGCTTGTCTATCTTTGGCAATTATATGATGTACTTTTGTGAGCAAATGATTACAAAAAATGGAGTCAGATAATAAGAGCATTTCGGGTCACCAAGGCAGTCGGATGTTCGTTCAAGCCGAGACACAATTCTGTAGCTTCAGCATATGCTCGTGGGTGTGACGTAACTAGGGCTTCCCTTTTATCCAAACAAAGAAGTTGGATAACATCCTGACAAGCTGGGGGGTCACCAACTATCTGCAGCGATCAGCACAGGGAAAAATTCAGGAAGGAAGGGATTAAGGAAAATGACAAAAATTTTCAAACCTGGCACTGATATCTTCCCCACGGTTGGATGCTTCAACTCCATGATGAGGCCATTGTGTAACACCTTTAAATGTAAAAACAGACAGGAGAATAAATTATAAAATAAAACTATTTAGTCTCAAGGAGTTCAAAAAGCCATCTATTTGGTCCATTGAAGAAAAGATATTGCAAAACGTAAAGATGTTTGGAATTTTAATTTGGAAATAAATGTTTTATTTTATTTTTTTATTTTTTTCTTTAAGATTTATTTATTTATTTATTTGACAGATGGAGATCACAAGTAGGCAGAGAAGTAGGCAAAGAGAGGCGGAAGCAGACTCCCCGCTGAGCAGAGAGCCCACTGTGGGGCTCGATCCCAGGACCCTGGGATCATGACCTAAGCCGAAGGCAGAGGCTTTAACTCACTGAGCCACCCAGGCGTCCCTGGAAGTAAATATTTTAAATAAAAATATTTCTATCCTCTATTAAATCAAGTGAAGCCAAAAAGAATTAGAAGATTCCAGGACTAGCAAACTGCATTTTTTAATAAAGTCTTCCCACTCTTCAAAATGTTATTTGCTCCTAAGTATAGGGCACGATTTCCCCCCCCTTTCATCTATGTTTGATCCTCTAAATACTAAAGTTTGGCCTCTTCCTGCATTACCTCACTGCAGGACATGGCCAAAGTCAACTGCAGAAGGACAGAATGCGAGAAGAACCAGGACCTGGAAAAGGGCAGCCCATGGGGATGGTATATGTGTTCCCGGCAATGTATTCAGTGGAAGGTGTGGGGAGACAGACCAGTTTGAAAGGTGAACCAGAACTAGAAGGCCTAGTGGCTGCTGGGAGTGGACAGATTCAGGGCTGCTCTTACCAGAGCCAGGAGCCCCGAGTGGACTCAGGTCAGACGCTTGAGCAGGAGATGGAAACCAGACATGTTTTCAGTGATAACAAGACCATAACGATCAGACTACATCTCAGAACGATGAGTCAGTAGGAGCTGGCAAGGAGAAAACTGAGGAAAACAACAACAGCAACAACAGAGACCCCATCCTAGAGGGCTGGTCAGACTCCCATGCACGGAGACCAGGATCAAGAACACGAGGCAGACTTGACCTCAGGGTTAAGACACAAGGCCAGTTACTAGGCCAGGGACATTCTATCAGGACTAGAGAAACATAAATGTGACTTGATGTTGAATTGCTTGATCACTGGAACAGAGCTACCTAAATCCTTGGCTTTCAGTTTTCCTACTAGGTAGGTAGGAATCCAGAATGTGGCAAGGATCAAGAGTCCTCCAACTGCGGGTGGAGGATAAGACGAGGACTTGGAACTTGATTCTAGAATGTGAAATCTGAATTATGGGAGGCAAAACGTTTGGTCAAACACAAATGAAAATGCTACAAAAGTTGGTTTCCTTTGTTTATTTATTTATTTTTTTAACAACTGGAGACTACCTGGGTATACTGTCTCAAAGAACCCCCAAATTCAATTTACTATTCCTATTACTGAATGTTCACTGAGACATAAAAGGGCAGCTTACGTATGAATTGGTTTCACCTGTACTGCCTACCAAATGGAGAGCTTCTCTCTTCCCGTTCTGTGCAGGGATCTAAGGGGCAGAAGGGATTGAGTGGCACAGTAAACTTACGGACCAGGCTTTCATGCTAATATCCCAAAGAGCCACATGTTGTAATGGTTCTACAGGATGTTGAGCTTCAGGTAAAAACAAGATGTGCATATCCATACCCTCATCATAGTCTGTTCACACAGAGTTAAAAGAGCATGGAATTTAAAAAAAAAAAAAAAAAAAAAAAAACTAACTAACAAAAATGATTTCTCCCTTGGACAACCCAGGGGAAAGAGGTCAAAATTCTTGGGCTCTCTCCAAGTCCAGGGAGCTTTTTGGTCATGTTACGGAATAAGCCAGTAAGACAACCTCGCAGGTGACATTTTAAGGTTAAAAGTATGACCATGCTGGGTCTCAATATTCTGGGGCACCACTGTTTTCTTTGGGAACGGTCACCACCTTTGGGGCGATGCTCTTTAAACAACCCCGTCAACCGCCCCCCCCTCGGCGAGGGTGATGCCACACCATATGGAGATCCTTTCTAGGGATGCCTTGCCTCTCTTTTGGAATCACCAGCTTTGCACCCAGGAGCTGGCCAGAGAAAATTCTTGCCAGTGTTAGAACTGAGCTATAATTTAACTCTGGTGTGGCTCGTTCTCAGCACCCGCCCAGCACAGCCTCCTCCTATGTGGGTGTGGGGGCTAAATGCCAAGGCGAGGTGCTAAATCTCAGTTCTACTGAGGACAGGAACAAAAATACCAAGCTAAATTTCACTCGAAACAATTATCTGCGCACTGAATCATTCTTCTCTTCTCCTATCTGTTGCCCTCCTGACTGCCTCTTCGTAATAACACTGCAGTGCTACTCACAAAAGACAAAAGTGAGTGTTCTTTAGCTAAATATAACTTAACTGATACTGTTGAAATTAATTAACGCTGAATTCTGATCGTGGTGGAAACGTTAAGTGTCAAACGTGAAAGGGTAGTTGGTAAAGGTCAAGGGACATACGTCCAAGTTTTGTGCAAGCAAAACCTCGCAGTTGATTGAAGTTTCTTGGGGAAGCAGCTTAAAGAAGGTACTTCCTTCGGCCCTCCCCTCATTGCTGTTTGTATATGACCCTCCTGAGAGGAAACTTTGTAATCCAGCCTCATCGCTTCCCTTGCATCAAAAATCACTCAGTTTCAGGCAGAAATATAAATCGTTCCCATGCTTGGCACAGGAAGCTAACTGCAGCTTTTCATTTGCTATAGCGTTTGTACAGTTAGGAAATAAATGGGCTAGCCTGCACCCACATCTTCAGAAAGCCTGGGCCGATTCCCCTGCTGGGTCACCAGGCACTTTTATGGAAAACCGCGAGTCGATACAATTCCATAGGCTTCCTTCATGAATCAGGTCAGATGATCTCGGGGAACAATTGAAGCCGAGCCCTGCTGTCCCTGGAAACCCTGCCTAATGACTCGGAATCTTGGAAAACTCTCCAGCCTTGTTTGTGGGGCGAGTCCTGCTCTGTTTAGCAACATATTCGAGAATCTCAGAACCCAGGCAGTCTGTCTGAATTTCAGCATAAATTTCTCCTCCTGCACTTCAAGCGTATTGTCTCCCCCTAACTTCATTGGAAACTCAGGACCTTGGCATGCACCAGCATTTGGATAACATTTCCTTGGCAATGGTGACGAAATGTTCCCCGTTCCTTTTCTCACCAGGGCTCAACACCCTAAACTCTATTACCTTAACCTAGAAATTCAGATTGAACGTGTTTCATTTTCTGACCACTCACAATGGAATGGGGACCTCAGCTCTAGAGGCCTCCGATACCATTTTCTCTTAAGGCAATATCATGGCTGGAACCCCTCAGACTGGCTATTTGGAGCATTTGGGGTACACATTTAGTTATTTTTAAATGAGGCAAAGAACCTTCCCTAGAACTTTGCACTGAATGTTGTCCTTCTTTTCCTTATTTTATCCTCCCTAGATCTCTTATGGTGGGGTAGCTCTGCTAAATTTCATTTTTTCTCCTTATAATTGCAAAAGCCTATTCCTGACAAGAATAGAATTGTAGCGAGTGCACCAACCTCTTTAGCAAAGTATCAGGCCGATTTAAAATAAGGTTTTTCTTTCTTCTTCAAGAGTTTCACAGATTGACAGCCTAATGACAGAGTCAAATGGTAATGTATTAATGATGGGGGTGGGGGGAAGGGTAAAATGTATACCTTAAAGTGATGTGGGAAATAAAAGTTTAAGTAGGAAAGTCTTTTGAATAGTCCTATAGCAGGAGTGGCAGACCCAGTCTGTAATACAGCACTAACAAGAAAAGAAATGTAAAAAATAAAAAAGCATTACCCACTCTATAGGTGGTAAAAATCTCTAAGGAAAGCAAGAGCTCTGGGTCAAGAGTAGAAGTAGCAAAACATACACAAAGGAAAAGAGACAGACTGCCGGCGTTAAGTGACATACACGAATGGTATGTGTAAAGATCATATTGAAAATCAATATAATCCCACAAATGACATTAACCGTGTTGTGCAATAGTGAACTGACCTACCCCAACTTTGAACAGAGACGTGACCTATTCATTCCACTGAACAAACATCACAGAGCACCTATATATTAGACAATAGGATGGGGCTGGCAGTAAAAAGATGAATGAACTTGCATTCAAAGTGCCTGTAATTAGAAGGGAGGGTTGGGAATAAGAGACCTGAGCCAATTTTTACAACAGTTTAAGCTCCACGTGAAGGAGCAAAATCCAATAAGTAACAAGTAAGTGACTTTGTCTATCTTGGAAAGAAGCTGCAGGACCTAGTAAAAGGCACTGCACAAAGATAGTATCAAAATAAAATGCCAGGTTAGCAACTGCAAGGAAAAGTATAATACCAGCAGTTATCACCCACAAAACTCCTTAAGGGTCAGACATTGTTTTACAAGGGAAAGAGCTGTCTCCATCCAATCGTCTCATTAAGTAGACCGGGTAGGAATTATTCTCATCTGCATTTCTACTGATAGGTGATGGAAGCCTAAAGAGGTCGAGAACTTGCTCAAGGTTCACAGTTAATAAATGGTTGACTCTGGAGTATAATTAAGGTATGCCTGACCCTAACCTTTTAGCCAGTTGGAGACTCAGTAAAAGAAAAGAAAAAAAAAAAAAGTCAAGCATAATTTGATTTACCATTAAAATAACTAGCTGATGGGGTCAATTCTGTAAAACAAATTAGTCAATTTGCTAGGGAAAGAAAATCAGCCAAACGGATTGCTTGGCATCATGTAGCCCAATTAGTTAATAAACTGAGCTGCTCCCTTCCTGGGAGCCAAGGCTACCACAGATACAGAGACTCTGAAAAGAGGAAGGATTTTGGCCCCAGTCTGGCTCAGATTTTGAAGGGAACAGACCCAGTAGGTGACCTTGGGCAAGGCACTTACATACTCTGAGGCTCAAAACCCTCCTCAATAAGAAGGTAGCAATAATATCTCTTTCTCAGGAGTTCGTAAGGATTAAGTAAGATATGAGTATAAAATGGCGAGCATAGCACCTTGGACAGAGTAAACTCACAATTAATGGCAACTAATTATCATTATCAGTAGACTGGGTTCAAACTCCATCTCCACCAAGGACAAGCTGTAGGGCTTTAAGGTGCATTCATTCATGTAACAAAAATAAACACATCAACAGCAATGATTGATAATCAATAATAAGCATTAAATGCATATTAATGTTCCAGGCATTATTAAGTGCTGAGAAGAAAAAAAAAAAAAAAAACTAAGTCGCAGAACAAGCAAGGTCCTTACCCTCCAGAAGCTTACAGTCGTATAAGGCATATTTTTTAATTAAATGGTATCCACCAGACTGCTATTTTTACTTTAAAATATCTGTTTAGTTCCCTGCTATATCCCCAGTGCCTTGAACATTACCTGGGACTATCTGATAGATGCTAAATAATATTTTGTTGGGTTTAACAAACTACATTTATTTATTCATTTATTTAATTAACTAACTGATTAAATTGAATTAACTAAGTAGCAAGTGGTTCCTTTTGGTTTCTTCATTTAGTGGGGGGTGTTGTCTCTTTTAAAATTTCAATAAATCCCTAGATTTCTCTAGACATGAAAATGTTTTACTGGCTTCCCAAAATATACTCATTTGTAGGAACTTAGTTATCAAGTTCTAATGTCACTTTGCCGCAATTCCCTCAGCTTCCTAAAGTTTTCCAAGTATCTGGAATCTGCCCTAGGTATAGGGACCCTATCTGAAAACACTGCAGAGGCCAAGAGGAGAAGCTCCTTGAGGACCATGGTCATTAAGAGTGAAGAAAAGCCAGAAAGGGGGATGCAGGAATTCAACAGAAACAGTGGGCACATGCGTTATACGTGTGAAGTGAATCTACCGCACTTGAAGAAAATAATGATAGTATTCTTCCTCATTGGGAAAACTCAGAAAACGATTCCCAAAACAGGCACGGATATCCTAGAAAGCAACAAAGCATTCCAATGATCTCATTCATTCCATGGTCCTTTATCACTCAGTCATTCCTGTAGGTTGAGAGGAGAAACAGCTGTGGTCAAGTTTCAATAACTGAAGGCGTAACATACAACTAGTACGCTGAAAGTTAATTCAACGCTCCTGGAAAAAGATGCAAATGTAACACACAATTCATGAAAAAAAATGAATAAGTAAATCCCTAACTTAGATCATGGAGAGCAGATTTAGGTGCTGACACTTTCTTTTGTCTTACTCCTTTTGAAACAATTGCTATCGCTAAAATTACTCTGGTGTTAATGCACATGACACAGCCTTTCTCCCTCCTTTTTCTAATGAAAAACACAAATATTAGTCTTTCAAAGAGCTATTCTAACATGTATGTATAGGTTAATGAGAACATGTAAAAAGTTAAGAACATTACCCAAGTGTTTCCAGCCCCGATTTTGCCCCAATTCCTCCCTCTTCTATTCCCAAATAATCATCTCCTGATTTTTTGAAATTATCCTTCCTTTTTTTCATTCTTACAGCCTATATGTTTATGTCTCTAAGAATTTAGTGCCTGTTTTCACCCATTTATAAGATTTATATCAATGAAATCATGTGTGTGTATTCTTCTCTGATTTGCTTTTTCTCTTTAACCTGGTTTTTGAGACTCATCCATTTTGAAGTATCATGGCCATGGGCAATTACAGCCACTAATGTAAATTATGTCATTATATAGATATATCATAATTCATTAATTCATTCTGCTCTTACATTGCTTTCAGTTATTTTGCTACAACAAAAACTGCTGTCATACTAAACATCTCTTCATGCAACAATGACTCTAGGCACAAACCTAGACACCAGGTACATGTATCTTTAATATTAGGTAACAGCATTCCTACCAGTAGTGAATATTATTTGCCAATCTAATCACTTTGTGATGCTATCTTACGAAGCTTTAACTTGCATTTCCTTGATTACTAATGAGACTGAATATATTTTCCCTGCTTTTTATTTCCCCTTCAATGAAATGTTTGTTCAAGTCATTTGCATTTTTTCTATTTGCTTAATTATCTTTTCTCACTGGTTCGTGAGTTCTTTATGTATTCTGGTTATGAATCCTTCATTGGAACATAAATTGACAATATTATGGCTTTATTTCTCACTCATTTTGTGGTGTTCTGACAAACAGAAGTTTTTACTTTCAGCTTTCTGAAATTTATTGAATTTTCCCTTTATGTTCTGTATCTTTTATGACATATTTTAAAAATTCTTCCCAACTCTAGATGACAGGATAGTCTCCTAAATTTTCCTATTAAAATTTTAAAACATTGGCCTATTTATAATAAAAGCTCATAGCAAGTCAAGGATTGAGAGGAATTACCTTAGCTTGGTTAAGATTGTCTACAAAACCCCTGAAGACAACATGGTATTTAATGCTAATAAACTGAAAACCTTTTCTCTAATGCTGAGAACAAGGCAAGGATGTCTGCTGTCACCACTCTTATTCAGCATATTACTAGAAGTTCTAGCCATGAAAATAAATCCAGAGAAAAGGCATAATCTGCTTAAGATATACAGATTGTAAGGGAAAAATAATAGAATAAGTAAATGTACAAGGGAGAAATATAAAAAGAAATATAATAAAAGGAAGTAATCACACAGATGCCATGCTGGTCCACATAGAAATCCCAAAAAATAAATGAGGGAGTAATAAATAAATAATAAATAAATACTTCTGGAAGTAATAAATTAAAAAAGTAATAAACATTCCCGCATACCGACAACAAACCTGAGGAAACAAAAATGAAAAACATGATACCATTAACAATTGCTAAAAATAAATGAAATGTTTGGATACCAACTCAACATACAGGTGTAGCCTCTGGATGCCAGAAATTACAAAATGCTGATGAGAGAGATCAAAGGTCACCTAAAACGAATGGAGAAGTGTACTGTGTTCTTGGATTTGAAGACTCAACATTGTGAAGATGTCAAATCTCCTCGAATTTATCTATGGGTTTGATGTAATTCTTACCAAATCCCAGCAGAGTTTTTCTTTAGATGTAAAAAAACTTATACTAAAATTTATATGGAAAGACACAGACCTTAGAATAAGCAATCTTGAAAATAAGAGTAAAATGAAAGAGACCTAGTGTCCCAGATATTAAGGTATACTGGATAGATGCTATATATCCTATAGGTACTTACAGAGTATGAAAATGGAATAGAATAGAGAACTCAGAAATATATCCACACAGAGTACGCCCAGATAATTCTGGGAAAGGTGTAAATGCAATGAAGAAAGGACAGCTTCTTAAACAAATGGTACTGGAACAATCACAAGAAAAAAGAAAAATCTCAACCTAAATCTCATTCCTTATATAAAAAATAACTTAAGTGGATCATGGACTTCAATGTATAATTTAAAGTTCTAAAATCGTAGAGAAAAATCTTTAATATTGCTTAGCAAAGATTGTGTGCAAGGGATGGGAAAAAAGCTACAAAATGAGAGAAATATTTGCAAGCTGTATATCTGACAATGGACTAGTATCTTGTGTGTGTGTGTGTGTGTGTGTGTGTGTGTGTGTGTGTGTGTGTGTGTTTATCACTCTTATCACTTAACAGTAAAAAAAAAATCCAGTTAGAAAATAGGCAAAGGCTAGTACTTGGATGGGATACCGCCTGGGAATACTGCGTGCTGTAGGCTTAGGGGCGTCTGAGTGGCTCAGTGGATTAAAGACACTGCTTTCAGCTCAGGGCATGATCCCAGGGTCCTGGGATCTAGCCCCACATTGGGCTCTCTGCTCAGCCGGAGGCCTGCTTCTCTTCCTCTCTCTCTCTCTCTCTGCCTACTTGTGATCTCTGTCAAATAAATAAATAAAATCTTAAAAAAAAAAAAAAAGAAAAGAAAAGAAAATAGGCAAAGGCATAAACAGACATGTTGCCCAAGGAGATACATAGATGGCAAATAAGCACATGGGAAGATACTTGATATCATTACTCATGAAGGAGATATAAACTAAAAGCATAATGACATAATACCAATGGCTAAAGTTTTAAAAAGGGACACCAAACATTAGGAAACAGAAACGAGATCACTCACACGATTCTGTGGAGAATGTCAGACAAAAATCTGCATATAGCAAATAACATGGAGGACATAGGGAGAGAGAAGGGAGTTGAGGGAAATTGGAAGGGGAGGTGAACCATGAGAGACTATGGATTCTGAAAAACAATCAGGGTTTTGAAGTGGCGGGGGCGGGGGGGGGGGGGGGTAGGAGGTTGCGGAGCCAGGTGGTGGGTATTATGGAGGGCACGTATTGCATGGAGCACCGGGTGTGGTGTATAAACAATGAATTCTGTTTTGTTGAAAAGAAATAAAAAATAAAAATAAATTTTTAAAAATCTGCATATGAACATTCATAGCACCTTTATTTGTAATCGCCCAACACTGTGAACAGCAGAGAGGTCTTTCAACCTGTGGCTCATGAAGCTAACTGCGGTACAGCATAGAATGGAATACTCCATACTGAAAATAAGAAGAAACAAGCCATTGATTCCCACCACAGCCTGGATGAAGGTTGATGGAATTGTGCTGAGTGTAAAGAGCCAATCCCCAAAGAGTACATAGTGTACGGTTGATTCCATTTACACAGCATTCTCAAAGTGATGAAATTCCAGAAACAGGCAACGGATTCCAGTAGAGGACTCAGGAAAGATGGCCGCTGAATGGTTTTCAGGGCAGTAGGAGGGATTTCATGATGGAGCTGTTAGTATCTTGACTGTGCCCATGGTATTACCCTGGTTGTTCTGATGCAAGGTAGTTTGGCAAGATGTTGCTATTGTCGACCTGGTAAAAGGCCACCCAGGATCCCTGTACTAGTTCTTACAACTACATGAAAATCCATAATTATCTTAAAAATAAAATTTAATATTTTTTTTTAAATTTTGGTCTTCCATATTTTGCTTTTGGGAAAAACTGGAATTGAATTTCACATATGATGTGGGAAGGGATTCGATTTCACGTTTCCCCCAGAGCCATTCGGAGCAGTCTCCTTCCTTTCCTCATGAATCTGTAATACCAGCTCTGGGGTAGATCACTTCTATACATGTTAGGGCTGCTCCTGGGCTCTCTGTTCTGTCCTGTGGGTACATTTGTCTACCCCGTGGCCAATACCACACTGACCAAATCCCTCTCTTTCATCATAAGGACCAGTGTTTCATTTGGCAAGATCCCCACCACACCCCTGCCTTGTCCGTCGTCTTCAGGGGTTCTTGGACCTTTGCTCTTGTCTATAAATTTTAAAGCCAGCCTTTCAGGTTCAAGGAAAACCCTACTGGGCAGAAATAACATCACTACAATATTATCTTACTACCCATTAAATGTTTACTTTAATAATTTCAATTTATTTAAGTCATTTTTAATATGTTTTATAAAGTGTTAGCATTTTTCATAATGGCTTTGCTCATTTTTCATTATATTTGTCCCTTATAAAAGCAGTCCATGTTAGCTGCCAAGGTGAAATGGATCTTTTTTTTTTTTAAGTTGCTGCTTATTGCTATTATATAGAAATAAAATTTACTATAAAATTATATCTGGCAAACAGTCTTATTAATAACTCATTTGTAGATTCTTTTGGTTTTCTATAAAATTAATGATATCATCTCTGAATAAGTATAGTTTTGTTTTTCTGTTCCAAATTATACCTTTTATTCTGTTTTCTTATATTATATCATTGGCTAGGACTACCAGTATATTGATAGTGTTAGCAAAAAACATTTTTATCTTGTTCTCAATTTTAAAGGAAATATACTTAATGTTTCATCATTATTTTTGCACCAAAGCATTGTAGGCACACTGTATTAGGATACAGAATATATTCCTAGTTTGTTGAGAACTTTTATCATAGATGTTGCCTCTTATCAGTTCTTTTTATCCATTTATTAAAAGAATACATTATTTTCCTCCATTAATCTGTTGACATGATGCATGAATTAATTTTCTAACACTGAATCAATCTTACATTTCAAGAAAAAAAATAAGTTTCGAATTTTATCTGCTACTGCTTTAACATTTTTTTGAATCTAGCTCATGAATGAGAATGGCATGCAATTTTCCTTTCTTGTTTTGCTCTTGAGTCTCAGAAACCAGAGTAATTCTTACTTCATAATGTGAGCTGCAGTAAACCCTTTTTTCCTATTTTCTGAAAGCATTTGTGTACGATTGGAATATCTGGTCCTGATGGAAACTCACCTGCATACTCTCTCTTTGGGGCTGGTGTTTTGTTAGTGAGAAGATTTTTCATTACCAGTTTATTCTTTGATTCAATATAGGGAATTTTAGATATTCTTTTTTTTTTCTTGAGTAAGTTTCAATAATGCATATTTTCTGGGAGTTTAACTACACCAGCTTTTCAAATTTGTTGTCCTAAAATTTTTCATTACTAATCATATAATTTTAGAATTATTGCATCTTTTCAGTGAATTGAACTTTTTATTATTATAGGGTAGACTTCTATAGTAATGCATTTTGTTTTAAAGTCTGAACTAACATTATTAAAGCTACATGAGCTTCATTTTGGTTTGGTTTGTCTTCATGTATCATTTTGTGCCTTTACAATAAATCTTTCTAAGTTTTACATTTTAGGCAAGTCTCCTGAAAATAGAAAATCACAGGACTTAGCCAGTCTTTGAATTGGAGGATTTAGTGCATTTACATGGGAATCAGGATTATTAATAAATTTGAATTTATTTCTAGCACCTTAATACTTAATTAAGTATTAAGTATTAATACTTAATACTCTTTTTGTCACACTTACGGAAAAGAATCTCATCTTGCCTTGTTTGGGATTAGCTGAGATTTTTTTCCCACACTCCATTTTCCCCATATTTACTGGTTTGGAAGATACACACCTATGCTTTTCTTTTCCCCTACAAGTTTTAACATACCCATTTAAATTAATAAAATACAAATCTGGTTAATAGCTACCCCGTTATCCCCATGCTAATTTATAATCCGGATATTCCCAAACTTTCTCTGCTCCCCGTGTCTGTAATGTCTCAGTAATTTCTTCACAGTGCCCCAAAGCAAAAAGAAGAATCTTTGGTTTTATTAACTAATTTCATTTTGTTTATTAAATAATTAGGTCAAAACAACTTATCGTGTATTTATATCCTAACAACTTGGGAGCTATCTGAAAAAAGTAATAGATTTAAATTGAAGGAAGAAATAATAATTTTGTTTCATTCTCCAAAAACCACAATTATTTTCTTGTACCACATGTACACTTGTTAGGCACTATACAACTTCTCAAATCTTGGAATAAAATGATACATTTCCACCCTTATTTCTTGTTAAGTATGTATTTTCTTCTGGTATTCGGGTTTTGGGTTTTTTTTTTTTTTCCATAGAAATATCCATTGCAAAACTCAGTCTCATACAGATAAGATGGAATCGAAAGGAACATAATGAATTCAATATGGAAACCATGAACAGCCTTGAGCTAGCATTCCATGCTGCATCCAACAGATGTTGCTCTGTCTCCCTAGAAATTTCTCGTAACTTCTGGTTCCCTTGTGTGTTCACTAGGATGCTGTGGGTGCTTCAATAAATAGCTTGGGAACAACAGTTCAATGTTCTTGTTGCTCTATATTTGAGTTCTCTCTCTCTCTCTCTCTATTTTGTAATTCAAAACTCAGACAATATCAATATCAATACTATTTCTCATAGTCAAGGATTTTGGGCTCACTTTTTTTTTTTTTTATTGTAGACTTTCCTAAACCAGTTGTATTCCCTCTACTATGAGATGTTCTTTAGAATTCCCTTAGTCCTCTGCTCATAATAAATCCTCTTTGTTTTTATCCTCTTAGAAGTTACTTAATTTGCCCCCATTCTGAAAGATGCCTCTACCGGTTATACACTCCTAAGCTGATGGTTATTTTCTGTCGGCGCATTGATGATACTCTTCCACAGTCTAGTGATCTTCATTGTTGCTTTTAAGAAGTGAGCTACAGGCCTAATGGTCATGCCTGTGTAGGTAATCTGGCTGATTAAACACCCTCCCTCTGTTTTTGGTTTTCCAGCATCAGTCTCAGCTGATGCTGCAATTTTTATGTAATCTATTTTGTCTTTAGTACTTCATGACCCTGAGGATTAGGTCTTTACAAGCTCTGGAAAAATTCCCAATCACATTCAAACATTGTCTCTGCCAATTCTCTCTAGCGTCTCCTAGAACTCCAATTAGATGTATATTAGACATACATTAACTATGCTTTGAACTTAATCACTCTATAGGATTCTGCATGCCATACGTTTGCTCCCTCTGTCTCTCTGGGTGAATCTAATTAATTTAGTCACATCTATGTATCAGATCACAAATCCTCTCTTATGCTCCGTCTCCTCTGCTATTTAATTTGTCTGTCATGCATTTGTGCTTTATCCAAAGATGATTGCATTTGCTTCTTCCAAGCCAGTGTTCAGGGGCAACACCAACATTAAATTAAATTTTATCCTTGTATATTTTGGGTCCCCCAATGGGATTAATTCTTGTCTTATATGCAGAACAGTAGGTTTGTGGCTAAGACATTCATGAAAGATTTTCTCTTTCTATCTTTCCTCCAAGAGCCAAAGTCAAGACAGGCTACACTGCCAACTCTTCCCTTTTTCACTCAGGGAAGGGTTTGGCATTTATTTGTTTTGTTTTATTTTTCACTTAGTTCACCCATGGAATAGGCTGACTTTGGGATGTCCAAGTTTTATTCAGAAGTCCAATGTCTCTTCTAGCATGTGCTTCAGGATTTTTGTTTTAGCCCCACTTGTTAAGGTCTCTCAAGTCCAAGTCTAAGCCAGGAGGTCTTAGCCAGTGTTGGTCCAGTGCTTGCTTCTCTGCTTGTGTGTTTTCTAGCGACTTTTGTGCCAGCAGGATTTCTCAGGTCACACAATCCTCCACATTAACAGAAACAGAGGTCGTCTGCTGTCATCCTTCCTCTGGGTGTCACTATGCGATATTCCTCTGGACGTCTTCTCTAAGATACATTTTTCAGGCTTCATTTGGTGCTCCAATTTTCCCAAGATTAATTAGCCCCAAGAAGAAGAAAAATAACACCTAGTAAATGGAAGAGAAAATACAACAGAATCCAGTGACATACAAAGGTGATTTATGAACTTGACAGTCAGGATATTAGAAGTCTGGACTTAGATCTTTAACTCAGTCCTCCTTGGCAATGGGGCCTTAAATGAAATTATCCCAGAACCCATTGCTACAAACTTGGGGGGGGTTGAGAAAGCATTTGTTCCCCTCCAGCCCTGTGAAAGGAGACATTCCCAGAGGTCATCAGCAGGGTGGTTGTGTGTGCTGTCTTCATGTAGCAAGAACCAAATCCTTTGTTCTTAGGAACCTCCCAATTTTCCAGTGGGAAAATTGAGTTTTGACAAGTTCTAGGAACAGATAAGGAGGTTTCAATGTTTTTGTTTTGTTTTGTTTTGGTGTTTGTTTGTTTGTTTGTTTGTTTTGAGAGAGAGAGAGAGAGCACATGAGCATGAGCAGGGTTTGGGGGTGGTTGGGCAAAGCGAGAGGGAGAAGCAGACTCCACACTGAGCAGGAAGCCAGGGAGCCGGAAGCAGAAGCGGGGCTTAATCTCAGGACTCTGAGATCAGGACCTGAGGGGAAGGCAGAAGCTTAAGCAACTGAGCCACCTAGATGCTTCAGGTCAGGAGGTTTGAAATGTGTCATCTCTCTTAATACAGTCCTCTTCTTCCTGGACACTCTGAAGATATTAGGCAAAGATTTGGGGGCACAGCCTAAGGTGCATAATCTGATCTAATTTGTTTAATGAATAGTTCTTGACTGTTTCCAGCAGCCATGGAAATCATCCTATTTTTTTTATTTATTTATTTTTTGTTTGTTAAAGATTTTATTTATTTGACAAAGAGAGACACAGTGAGAGAGGGAACACAAGCAGGAGGAGTGGGAGAGGGAGAAGCAGGCTTCTTGCTGAGCAGGGAGCCCAATGCGGGACTCCATTCCAGGACCCTAGGATCATGACCTGAGCCAAAGGCAGATGCCTAACGCCTGGGCCGCCTAGTCACCCTGGAAATCATCCTATTTCTTATTAAGATTCATCTGTTGGTCAAGAAATCATCACTTAAGTATGAATCGTGCCAACCGCTCTACTCTTCCAGGACCAAAGTAACAACTGAGTGTGACAAGGAAAAAAGTCAGTTGGGTAAAAATATAGCACAGCAACAAAAAATGTTACGTGGACTCTCTGAGTGGGCACAGTGTTCTACGTGACGTGTCGGGATTCAACAGCCCAGCCAGCGTGAAGGTAAAGAATGGAAGGAGTGCGTGTGAGAGCTTAGCGCCTGCCTGCCATCACGGGGCGATCTGCAATGCCTTGGCTCCTGTCATCCATACAGAAGCCCAGAGACGTGGGTGGGATTATTTCCATTTTATAGATGAAGCAGCAGACTTGGAGAGGTAAAATGACTTTAATCCCATTAACAGGCAGAAAAAAAGTGCCTTCCTCATGCTTCTCTGCCAGCAAAGCATATATTTTTTTCCACCACATTATGCCATCTCTTAAGTGTTCAGTACCTTTTCCCACTATAATAAGATTGTCGTGTTCTTGACCTGAGTGCAACACAGATTTAAAGAGAAAGAATCACTGGGGACACCAAATATTCCAAATGATTGCCGCCAGCCATTTTTCTTCTGTTGGCTCGAGCGCTGCCTGGGAGCTCAGATACAGTGAGACACAAGCAGTATTTTGTGGAGGGCTTCCTTTCTGTCTCTTTGATGGTAGTGTGTTGTAAACTCTACGGAGATCAACTCTCCTCTGGGAGCTAATTACAATAAGGCATCTCTTCATTCGCTGCAGTAAAGCTTTTCCTTACAAAGGCCACAGGAATACGAAGGACAGCGGGCCATAACAGAGCATTGACATCTGATTCCTTAAGAATTTCTTCTTGAATGAAGTCATGCATGCCAAATATGTCTGACTCGTTATCACTCTCGATACAGTATGATATCGGTTTCACCCGGAAAGATTGCCAACTCAGGAAACCACAGAGGAAATGGTGGTGTGGCACACACACGATAATCTGAACAACCACAGAGCAGAACAGCAGTTGATAAACGGGATGATTACTCAGTCCTCTGCCATGAGCATTTGTATACTTTAGGTCGGCCATTCTAGAGAACTGGAACCACCCAAGAGGCAATCCGATGGCGGTCCTGTGGCCATGGACAGATCGTGGACACTGCCCACCATCTCTCCTCTTGCACCTGATTCATCAGTCACAGGATTTGCTCTGATTCAGAACAGAACAGAATCATAATGACAATTGGCATGTTTCTAAGACAAAAGCACTTAAGGTGGTGGTTGGAAAAAAATGAATAAACTCTGTGTTTTCATTTTACATTTTGATTTGGTTTTCGGAGGAACATGTCAGAGGCAGATGCCAGTTTGCTTTGGGGTGAGAGATAAGGAGAAGTATTTTAGGAAGGAGTCTGTATGACGAGGGGTGGGGGAGGTAACATCGATAAGTGCGGGGGGAGGGTCACTGATAATTTTGTGGACAAGTGACCCTTTAGCTAAGCCAGAAGATTTTATCAGTCAGAAATGGCTGAGTCATATATATGTGACTGTGGCTTGAACTCTTTGGATATGGGGGGTGAGGGGGAGAAGGGGAGGGAAAGTGATACAAAGAAACCAGAAGAGAGAGGACGTGCACCCAGTTGAGAGTGGGCCCTGAGCTCCCTTTAGACACATTCATTTTCCTAGCTGGCTTTTTGCATCCGGTGGCTCATAGTTACAATCACATGTGATCCACTTGCCTCATAGATACATTTGTCAGTCTGGATAGTCATAGTAGTGTCACATCTCAATGGAGCAGCCGGGAACGTGATTCTTGCCTCTGGTTTGCTTCCTGGAGTATCATGGAAAACATTGGCTTCTGAATTCTAGCAGTGTGATCTGTCTTCCTATTTATAACCATGCTGTATCTTTTGGACCTGATACCACTACTCTGATTGGGACATTTCACTTCTTTTCACAATGAAGATTTTCCTTTAGACCTGAGCCCTGTGGTCAAACACACAACTTGTTTAACTTAGTCCTTGAATCAACCATTATACTGTATGTAGTAAGGTTGAATAATGGCCTTCCAGGGATACCAAGCCCTAATGACCAGAATTTACAAACATGACCTTATTTGGGAAAAAAGAGTCATTGCAGATGTGATTCAGTTAAGAATTCTAAAGTGCTAAGATCACCCTGGATTATCTGAGTGGGCCAGAGATGCCATCACAAGTGTCCTGATAAAAGACAAGCAAGAGAAGTTAATACCAATACCCCGAAGGGGAGGTGACTGTCACCAGAAAGAGGCTGAGGGTGGAGTGAGGTGGCTATAAACCAAGGACCACCTGGAGCCACCAGAAGCTGGGGAGGCAAGGAAGGTTCTCTCCTCGAGCTGTCAGAGGGAGTAGGGTCCTGCCAAAACCTTGATTTTGGATTTCCAGCCTCCAGAATTGACGGAGCATAAATGTCTGTTATTTAAGTTCATGTTCATGTGACAGCCCCTGGGAGGCACTGGTCTACTTCTTCCGTTCCAACCAGACAGAGCCTCAGAAGCTGTTTCATTCATGGACCCCTATTTAAGCAACATCTTCTGCCCCCCCCAAAAAAAACCTGCCTGCCACTTCTTATAAATCCAAGTAAGATTCAGAGGTCCTACATAAAGGAGACAGCCATGTCTTGAGCAGTGTACAGACTTCGATCAACCAGCTGGCATCTTACTGAAGCTCTTTTCATGAAGGAATATTCTTTTCCAATCCTACTTCGCACTCTTTTGGAACTAGCTTTGCCATTTTCATTGATAACCTGGTAAACACTTAAAACCATATACTGTTTTCCCATCAAATTTTTCTTTTTTATTTTTTTAATTGCGTTATGTTAGTCACCATACAGTACATCATTAGTTTTTGAGGTAGCGTTCCATGATTTCATTGTGTATAACACCCAGTGCTCCATGCAATCTTGTGCCCCCCTCAAGACCCATTACAAGGCTCACCAATCCTCCCATCCCCCTCCCTTCTAAAACTCTCCGTTTGTTTCCCAGGGTCCATAGTCTCTCATGGTTCATCTCCCACTCCAATTTCTCCCCCTTCAATTCTCCTTTTTCTTAAAGTCCTGCATGCTATTCCTTACACTCCACAAGCAAGTGAAACCATATGATAATTGACTCTCTCCGTTGACTTATTTCACTCAGCATAATCTCCTCCAGTCCCATGTATGTCGATGCAAAAGTTGGATATTCTTCCTTTCTGATGGATGGGTAATATTCCACTGTGTATATACACCCCAGTGTTCATAGCAGCAATGTCCACAGTAGCCAAAATATGAAAAGGGCCAAGATGCCCTTCAACAAACTAACAGATAAAGAAGATGTGGTCCATGTACCCATCAAATGTTTCTGGCTTCCACTTCATTGATTTGTTGATGCAAAGGACCTGAGTTCAGGTTCAAGGACTGTTAGACGGGTGTGTGCACCATGTAAACAAAGGTGTACATCATCCTCGCTATTTGGGTTCACTGGCAGCACACAGTTAATTTCTGAGGACTCCTGAATCTTGACTTTCCCAAGTTTTCCCTTAATGTAGGAAGGCATGCTTTTAAAATGACCTGTATTTCCCTATAACATCAGAGTCCTCAGAAACCGCGATAAGGAAATGATGAACATCTGACGGGTATTTCAGAAGACCTTGGCCTTGTCTGAAAACCACAGTCACTAGAGGCAGGAACGCTGACCCATCTCGGCACTGCGACGAACCAGGCTACAAACTTGGACAAAGTTTTTTCACCTCTCTGGACTTCAACCTGCTTAAACGTCAACTTGTTAAAAACTAGGCTAATGGGAGCTACCTCATCACCTTGTTAAAAGAATCAGATGAATTAAACTATGTTTACCTGAATGCCCTGAAAGACTCTCAAGTTCACTGGGGTCCAAATCGAACGCATGGTCATCCAACCTCAAACCTGTTCCTTTGAATCCCCACGTCTCCTAATCGGGAAGTCTCCTGGACTTTTGCCCCAATCTTATTCCTGGCCACCTCTCTTCTAGTCAAGTTAAATTCATGACCAAATTCTATCACTTTTCAAATATGCCTTTTTTTTTTTCTGAAGACAGGCCATAAATCAGGACTTCAGAACCACCTGCCTGGACCACTAAAAAGTCTCTGAATGGGTCTCCCCATGGACCTCATGCATCACCACCAACACAAACCATCTGAACTGAGTCTCGAGACTCCAGATCTGACAATGTGCTCCCCTGTTCTACATCCTTCCACAGCCCCTCTGCTTAGCACAGCCTGAGCCAAACAGCATTCTGTGGCTTGCACAATATTTTATCATCATCACCATTTTCAATCTTACTGGCCAAGATGAAGAATAGGGAGATTTTACATATACACCTGGATTTATGAATTTTCATGAAAAGTGAAAGGGTCTGGAAAGCCTGATCTAACCTACGTGAGCTGAGAGGCTGCTGTTGTCTTCAGCTATGGCATACGCTTTCCTGTTTCTGCCACTCCCGCTTACCTGGTCTGATTACCTGCCTGTCACCTACAGGTGAATTCATAGCATAAAGTCTAAAGACGTCCTTTACCGTCACATGTCACCAAAATGTAGTGTGAACATTTCCAGGTTCTTGAACATCACATTCCTTCAATCTACCTTGGCTTTTAACACGCTTCCACATCCAACACACACACCGATCAATGTTTTCTTCTTTGCAAACATGTATCCTATAAGACTATTTACATGGAACTACTTGTGTCACCTTATTTTGCCAGCCCAGAACAACTCTGTGCTGCTTCTAATCTTATGCTATTAAACCATGTACCACATTGGTTTCTAATTACCCGTAGACGTACTATCAATCCCGAGGAAAGGCACCACCAACTCCTTTCATACCCCTACCCCCTGCACCTGGTATAGATAGATGTTCCTAAGTATTGATTAAACTTTTTAAATAAAAAAATAAAAAAATAATGATATGCGGAGGTGCTTATCCACTATTTGGTACATAGAAAGCACTCAATAAATTTTATTTGAACTGGAGTAAACAATATTAGGCATCATAAAGTTTAATACGAATGTTCTCCATGTGGGATCCTAGCAAGAGAGAAAATCATAGCGTAGCACTAAGGATATAGGCTCTGGAATAGATTTTCTGCGTTCAACGTCTAGCTCTTCTGCTTGCCAACCGCTCAGTGTTTGGTAAGTATCTTTTCTAAGTTAGTTTGATAAACTGCAAATGGAAATTCTAATAGCATCTGTTTCAAAAGTTACTGAGATGCTTAAATAAGATATTTATAAAGCCCTGAATGGCTTTGGGCACCCAGTTATCATTAATACATTTAGCTGTAATTATTGTTACTGTTCTGTTATACAAAGACTTCTTTCCATCAAGAAATCTCCCTTTTACAACACACCCACAAACTGGACCTACAGAGGAGCATTCTCATGGGACAGCTGCATTCTAAATCTCACCTTCTACTTGTATGAGGTAGAAATTATATATATTTAAGGAAGTTGAGATGCCCTTTTTTTGCCCTTCAGAAAAGTCTTTTCCTAAAGCTACAGTTTAGTCCTAAACAAATATACTTTATTGGAGAGAAGTCATCCTAGTTAAATTAAATCAAGCAATAAGATATGCCTAAGACAACAATTAAACATCAGATTTTAATTATGACATTTCTAAATATGTATATTCTTAAATAAGGCACATCTTTCAAGAGTGAAAGCAGACACATAATCTTTACCTCAAAGGCAAGGCTCTAAATTTATATAACTTTTTGAGAAGGTTGTGTGTTTTTGTATATATATATATATATATATACACATATATATGTATATATATATATATGTTCTATGTGTGTATATATATACACATAGAACTTTGTAAATATAAAATATTAGTATATAAACACACTGATTAATAATTATACTATATATGCATATAACCTTAAATATGTACCTTTCATTCTAAAGAATTTTCCTTTTAAAAAGGAAAAAGACTCATTCACAATAAGGTTCATCTCCACATATTTGTAGCATTATCAAATTGGCAGTAACTTCAGTGTCCAAAAATAGAATAATAAATAACTAACAATATGAATGCATGACTGAATGCTCAAGAGCCATTAAAATGACATTCGCAAAGTTATTTGACAATGCAGGCAAGTCAATAACTCAGGATACAGGGGTGCCTGGGACTCACCAAGATCTCATGGGTTGTGAAACTGAGCCCAATGCTCAGCGTTGAGTCTGCTTGAGATTGTCTCCCTCTGCCCCTCCCCCTACTCAACTGCATCCTCTCTCTCTAAAAAAAATCCATAAATCTTGAAAAGAAATTCAAGATACCAATCTGTATGAATAAGATAATCCCAAATACAAAAAAAAAAAAAAAAGATGGTAGGAAACACACCTCACTTGTTTCGGTAGGTAGGCTTCTAGAACCACCGCGTTCCTATGGTAGACCAAATCCTTTCTCTGCCTAGAGTCGCTAAGTACCTCATCAGAGCATTCAGAACCAGCCAAAAAGTTTCTGTCGCATGGAGAGTGACGCTGTTTGTCAAGAAGCAAAATGTGAAGAGCTGAGCTCTAACATGAACAGGATGAAGCCATGGAAGGATTTCTTGCTGAGCCTCGGCACCGCTATGAGACACGAAAGCACAACTGGATATTCTTGGTGGAATGGTCGACATTGGTCAGGAAGTACAAGTGGGTGATGAGATACGAAGGCAGTGGCCCTTGGGACTCACATAATGCAAAGCGCTTCCAAGAGAGGGAACGCCCAGTGGGTTACAGTCTGCTGCTGAAGATGAGGAAGGATGCTTGGCGTATAGTTCCCCAAATCCTGCAGCTTTTCTAGCCCCTGAGACTAGAGAGCCAACCACTGTGACTGGGAAACGCAGAAGTGAACTCGTATCTCTTGGACAGGCTAAAGAATAACTTCCAGGGGACATCGATAATAGATTTCTTCCTAAAGAAATCATGACATCTTTGTATAAAGCATTGAAAATGCACTTGCAGAAGGCAAAAAAGCAATCTTGAAGGTCACGAAATCCTTGCATAGAGAAAAAGTTACTGCCTTAGCTAACAGCGCACAAGGAGTCACTAACAAGAACATGATACCGTTCTTACGAATATATTATTCAGTATCTGACAGCCCACAGGGGCCTCACCTGTTTCTCCAAACACAGTAAACATAGTCGTGCAGCCTTTCAGTCACACACACTGCTCTGTCTCGAGAGCCTTGCTTAAGTACCTCATTCATCTTTCACCTGCCACACAAGTGTTGTGCCTTGTTTATGTATCAGCCTTGGTTTTCTTAGTGCACAGCCCTTTGGCTATAAGCACTTACCCTTCCCTTGATAATCCAGCTTGTTCCTGGCATAGAGATGCCTGCCCCAGTGGCACCTGCTTACTCAGTTACAGCGTGTGCCTTCGGGGTGGAGGGGAGATGCCCCCATTGCTGACGCCCTCCAAGATCAAACCCCAGTGACTCAGCTGCTTGATTACCGCACTGGTGTTACGCTTCCCCTTGTCCTTCACCTTGCCCCACATGTCATCTCTCTCTGTGAGTTACTATCTCGGAATAGAAGATAAAACATCTTCAGTGTATTTAGGGACATTTGAGAGTTAAGTGCCTTGAGCATACAGATTAGTATATATTAGCTTGTAACTGCAACATTTAAGGAATGTTTACTGTGTGTCAAGCATTTTCTATGGATGATTTCCTTTCATGGTCTATTAGCCCCATTTTACAAACAAAGAAACTGAGGCACAGAGTCAATGTAATTTGCCAAGGTCGCCCCACTAGTTTAAATGGCAGGGCTGGGGGGCCTGGGTGGCTCAGTGGATTAAAGCCTCTGCCTTCAGCTCAGGGTCCTGGGAGAGCCCTGCATTGGGCTCTCTGCTCAGCGGGGAGCCTACATCCCCCCCCCCCCCGGCTGCCTCTCTGCCTACTTGTGAGCTCTGTCTGTCAAAAAAATAAATAAAATCTTTAAAAATAAATAAATAAATAAATAAATAAATAAATAAATAAATGGCAGAGCTGGAGGGTGCCAGAGCAACCGCCATTCTTAACTGCCTTCCTGATTACAAACTTAGCAATTATTCCTTTTTTTTACATTTATTTATTTATTTATTTGAGAGAAATAGAGTGCCAGCAGTGGGGAGGATCAGAGGGAGAGGGAGAGAAAGAATCCTAAGCAGACTCCTGCACTGAGCATAGAGACCGAAGGCAAGCTGCATCTCACCACCCTGAGATCATGAGCCAAAACCAAGAGTTGGACCCTTAACTGACTGAGTCATAAAGTTAGCTATTATTCTTCATGAAATATTGCTTTTGGTAAAGTCCCACATTCTCTTTACTCCCTCTGGTGGGTTCCTTGTCTTAAAGAAATATATATATATATATATATATATATATATATCCTCCTGAATCAAGGTTGTTCAAGGATTTAAAGCAGGACAAATCAGGCAATATTCAATTTCTACATAGAAAAGAGTTTGGGACTGGAGACAATTCTAGGAATTAGACTTGGATCAAGTCTGCTGAGAATTTATGGGAGGCATAAACAATTAATATAGGATTAAAAAGATCATCTCTAAGCATGTGAGCATGTGAGCCGAACACAAGAACAGAAAGTTCTAGTGAATTCCAATAGTTAAAGGAGAGCGGTAAGAAAGAGAAAAACAAAATGGGAAGGCTTAGAAAGGCTTGGGGGGAAGAGAACAGAGATCTCTACCTCCCAGCATCCTTTATGACCCTCAGTGTCCACCTGCTTTAGCAGCCAGAGGTCCCTTCTATGGCAGCTCAGTAGATGTTTAAAAGGATTTTCCTTTTGCTTTTTTCAAACGTTAAATAAAAATAAGTTTGTTAAAGTTTTATCTGCTTCCATTTTTTTAGATAAAGGATATAGGGTTGATTCCAATAGAGACTTGGCTCTTGTGCATATGACATAAACACACGTATATGCTGTATGTATAAATGTGTATATACATTTCTGTAGAACATATCGTGTATGCAATAAGTGCATATATTACACATATAATACATATTCAGTGCCTTGAACCGACTTTAGAGGAGAGGTCAGTCAACCACTGGCTGCACTTGGACCTGGGATTCCAGGCCACCGGGATCTCTCAAATAGTAGAGAACAGTGAACAGCTATGCTGGCCAGACACAGCGAGGGTCAGAGGTGGCAACATTGAGCTCCAGTATCCTCACACTTGCTGGTGCCCCCAGGTGAAGAAATCCCCCTTTTGTTTCGTGTTCTCAGATTAAGAAAACGAAGCGGTTAATCAGGAGTTGGTTCTTGGCTTCAGTGTAGAGTTCAGTCAAACGCTTCAGCGAGCTCACAGCAGACCCTGGCCCTTGGCATAAATATCTTTCCACTTCTGTTTGTGTCTGGTCTTTTTCTTATATTAACTTTATTGTTCTGTTTCAAAGTGCCTAGAATCCTGTTAGGAAGTCGACAGGAAATATATAAATGTGGATGCATTTGTGGACGCAGCAGCAGCGGCCAAGTGTTTCTCAAGCGGCAGGCACTGAGAATGGGAGGGACTAAGATCGCCTCTCGCGACCACGCCAACAGGCAACACGGACGGACAACCACAGTGGGTAGTAGGTGAAGGGCTCCGCATCCTCAATATGGGTCTGAATTAATGGGATGTTGTCTGTAAGTATGTGTCCTATGTGTCTATGTGTCCTAGAAAGTCATAGTTTTTAATGGCCAAGAAGTTCCTCTTAAAAACCAATCAGTCAGATGGAGCACCCGGGTGGCTCAGCCGGTGACGTGCCTGCCTTCAGCTCAGCTCATGATGCCAGGGTCCTGGGATCAAGTCCGGCAGCCATCTCCTCGCTCAAGGGGGAGTCTGCTTCTCCCTCTGACTGCTGCTTCCCCTGCTTGAGCGCTTGCTCTCTCTCTCTCTCTCTGACAAATAAATAAATTAAAATTTTAAAACAAAAACAAAACAAAACAAAAAAATTAGGCAGAGGTTTCCTGTGGTTTTATGATTTAACTGGAAGTCAGAATCTGAAGTAGGAGTCCATTACTGGGAATGAGGATCAGAAACTGCTCCTGTTAAATCAAAATAACTCCCATTCATTCAGAGAACCATGACTTTGGGGAAACGGGACATCCCTTGTCCAATGAGCACTCAAGGTATCTGTGCTTTTATTATCTTTCTGCAAATAGAACCAAAAGCAAAAGAAAAAGCAACAGCTCCTATGGCTACATCTGCTGGGAAAGGGAGAGACAGCATCCAGCCCACCTACCTCCCACTAAATTTGGAGACCTTGTATCCAGTGCTAGGTGAGCGTCTGAGGTCCAGTCTCATAGCAATACAGCCATGCACTTAGGAAGTGGCAGGACCCCCAGTTTCCCCCCTCATTCTGCAGAAGCATTTTCTTATTTCAGTTATCTAGAAGTTCCACTATCCCTCTGAGAATCTCATAGAAAACTCTGCCAGTTTGCTTTCTGTATTTGGACCCCAAGCTAGCTGATCTTGGAAGCAAATCACTTACACAGCACTATTGGTAGATTGGTGTCAGATGGCAAACATTACTTTAAAGTACAGATGTTGTTTATGATGTATACAGCTTATAAATAACTTTATCAGATTGAAGGATATCGTCCTGATGTGCCACATGGACATTTTACTGACCAAAAAAAGAGTTTTGTTGTCTGTGTGTGTGGGGGGAGGGGAATACTTCACTTCAAAGGGGCACATTAAAAAGATGTGCTAGGAAAAGCCAAATAGAACAGAGTAATTGAGCTTGGGGAACAACTGTATATGTATTGAACAGTATATGGAAACGTATTTTACTCCTTCAGACATTCAAGAGTTATTTACTGATTGCTTCTGTTTTCAAACTAAAAGAAAATCTCTTTTACACATGTGGGATGTTTAACAATTTATCAGCTATGTCTTCTGGACACGTCCCTGCAGGGGCTTTACCAACCCATAGTTCCAAGTAATGAGCTTCTAAACTACTGATTTATTTATATATGCCACGTATCCTTCTAAGAAGTCTAAACCCTGAAGAGCAAAACTTACAAAAGATAATATGTGGCTACGCTTCTTCAAAAACTACCTCATGGCAGGGGCGGGGGAGTGCACTCAGGTGGTTCAGTCAGTTAAGAGTCGGACTCTCCATTTTGGCTCAGGTCATGACCTCAGGGTCTTGAGATCAAACCCAGTGCTGGGCTCTACACTCAGCGGGGAGTCTGCTGGAGACTCTCCCTCTCCCTCCCCCTCTGCTTCTCCCCCCACTCTGACTCGCTCTACCTCTCTCTCCCTTTCTCTTTCTCAAATAAATGAATAAATGAATAAATAAATAAATAAATAAATAAAATCTTTACAAGAAACAAAAATTACGTTTCAGCAAGATTTACATTATGTTACATTCTGCAAGACTTACGTGGGAGTTATTCATCTATGATATTCCTATGTTGTTATTGTTTTTTCTCTTTATTCCTATGTTGTTGTTGCTTTTTTTTTTCTCTTTTCAAATCTCGGCCTATACTCAAATATGGAGGCTCAACAGACTAGATTTTGCTTAAATGCATTGTCTTCCATATGAGGTAAACTAGTTACTATATTACCTGTCTGAATGGATCCAATCAAATTAATGTAGACTTCCAAGTGTGAGCTTTTTTGGACCAAAAAGCCAAGCATCTTCCAGAACGTCTGCTTTTCTGTACCTTTGTTGGCATGATGGGCCACGGATGAGCAACACTTCTGCAACGTGTACAAGACTATGGAAATGTACACTACTTTGATTTTACAGTTTCTTTCCTCTCTGAGCAAGGAAACTTCAGGATGTGGACTTTCTAGATTAAATTACCTGTTTAACCAGTTTCCCAAACTATAGATGAGAAGTGTAAACCTCGCAAAGATGTGTTATCCATCTCAGGTTGCCCGGGGGAGGCTTTTGCAAAACTAGAAAGATCTGGGGTAGTCCTGTTTCGCTTTGTGTCTTGAGTGTCAACCTAATGACCGTTGGTTTTAGTAAGGCTAACACCAAAACCCCTTAGAAACAGACACTAGCTGTCCGTCTGCGCTCATCTGCCCGGAGTCTTCCACATTCCACTCCGACTACTCTTGAATCCACACTCAGGAGTTCTGGAAGGTTCAACATGGTATGGAGATTTGCGTTTGATTTTTCCTTAACTTCTATTCATCTCATTCACCGGATCAAGGCATCAGTGAATACAACAGTAAGTCTTGCCCAGGACCCCCTGCCTGACAGTTTGGGAAACACAGAGAGTGAGTCACCGAGTCACAGAGTCACAAGAGGGACATTCTGTACACAGTTTTATCTCCTCAAGGGCTACCTCCTGGAACAGAGCCCTCATCGAGGCGTAGGTACAAAATAAAGGGTTAGCCCCTGAATCTGACTTAATTTCGTCCTGAAGCTAATTCCTCGTAAGGAGAAACATTGGCCTTGGCAGGAGAATTGAGTATAGTCTGTGTTCCAGGCTCATCAGCTGCACACAAGGGGTGAAAATTCCATGCATGGGTTTCTGGGGAAGAGAGCACTCTCTGGCCTTCAGCAAACCACCCAGCCCAGGATCCCAGAGCATCTGTACTCCAACCGAACAGATCCAGAGAGCAGCCCTTCCAATCCCTCCCCTGAAAGGTCCTCTTTGGAGAGGACCACAAGCATCTTCCGAAAATGAAGATTCGCCAGACATCCTTGAGGGTCACTGTATCTAGAGCGGATAAACAGTGCGGTTTGGGAATGTTCATTCCATCTTCTTGCCTGTGCTGATGCCAAAACAACCAGTGGAAAAGCGAAAAATTCATTTTCATGCTACTGGTTTGACTGCTTTTTGGAATTGACTATATTTGGTCTAAAACCGACTGTTTTCTCATTGAACGAGCCAACATTCCCAAGGAGCATTTAAATGAGCTATATCGTCACAGCATGGGAATGGCTGAGCACTGCACCAAGGTCTATTTTCACTTGATTATATGTGTATTTATTATACAAAAATAGAGCAAAACGATGACTCTGCCAAGAGACTCTCCTACATTGTAGTATAAGAGCGAGCTAGGATTTCTTTAAATTGAAGATCTGCATGCTTGTTTTGTTTCCACAGCTGTCAAGCCTTTTTTTTTTTTATGTTAAAAATTTCCCCCCAATCGGTTGCTATTCATTGTGCTTATTATTTAGGAGAATTTACTGGTAGCAAAGTGTGCCTGTTGGTAACGGTGGCAAGAGGCAGTTCTCTACTCTGTCAATCTGTGGTGGATGAAACTGTTCAGAGAAAATAAAAACCGACTGGGAAAACAGCCCCAAACATGACCAGCTTGCCTCCTATTTCAACAGATAGGTTTTCTTTACTGTCACAGCCTTCTGTAAGACCTGCTCTCATCCAGGACCAGAATATAGATGTGGCGCGAAGAGCCCTCACGGAAGGGCAGCCTTGAAGTGCTTCCAACTCCAGAAGGAAGTCTCGTTGGGAATCCTGTTCTGTAATGTAAACCGAGATTTCCAAACCTACCATTTCTCCGCCGACCGTATACGCGTGGAGGAACAGAGACAGGAGAAACTCTATCCCCATTCTAGCAACTAACCACCAGAGGACACCCCTCAGAGGCCAAGAATGTCCAGGTTATAGGAACAGAATGAAGCCACTTAAGAAAATGGTCAATTATGGAATGTTCTGTGCGTAAGTCTGTCTGTTAATTAAGAAGTGGACTGAAATTACTAATGGATTTCATAATGGCCACCAACCAGCTGCCAGTTGGCTGTAGCTTGGTGACAGATGGTAGTGACTGATGTGGACTAGATCTGACCCAGAGATAGTCCATCATTTATTAAATTGCAGGCCCAAATAAAATTCCACGCATTGCAACATTTCACCCTCCTGTCTCCCTGGGAGACACGCTGATCGCATTCCTGATATGCCACCCCCCTTGCAGACAGCAAACTATCCGAAGGCCTTAAATACAACACACAGTGAAGAAAGCCCACAGTATCTCTTAGGGGATGAAAAACAAAAAGAAACCAGAAGGAGGGCCACTTGAGTGCAGGACAGCATACATGGGAGCTCCATTCCTGCTCATCCAGTTCTGTTCCCTCCCCGCCCTGTGATCTGCCCCCCGTCTATTCAAAATCCAGGGGTGCTCGCTCACACCGCAACTGACAGGTCCTGACTGTCTGGGCTCTGCTTTCATCCATCAGCACGTCCTCAGAGGGAAGCGAGCTGCCACAGACCGGCTCCAGAGCCTGGCTGCTTGGGGCTTTTGCATAAACAAGTCACTGAAGTGGGCAAATCAAAAGCCCCAATTACTGTCACCAGACTCACTGTTGGAGTATTTGGGAAAATTAACCTTAGCTGCATTTTTGAGAGATAAGGCTCATAAAGACCAGGGGAGGGAAAAATCCCACTGTTATCACCGCAGGTATAACCTAGAGAGACATTTGATAGAGGAAATACAGCTCTGTCTTAAAATCTTTTATGTAAAGTGGTAGAGTTTCCTTCGTGTTGTCAGAATGTCATGTAGCTTCCTGCCCCAGGTCAAAGACGATACGTAAAGGTGTGTTTGAATACGAGATACATGCATCCGAGAAGAAAAACAGGACAGAGAGAGGTGGTGTTTGGTCATAGGAAGGTTATTATGTTACCTATTTCAAAGAGGCAGAGTACTGTTCTTGACAGAGTTCATATTTAAACGTTACACTAATCTTTTTTTATTTTGTTAAAAAAAAAAAAAAACAACTTCTTGTTTGAGCTGGAAGGAGTCTGGGTAATACTATAGCCTTCTCACACATGGCCCACTGGAAGGCCCCAAACAGTAGAGAGGCCCTTAGGGATTTGCAGAGAAGCCCACAGAGTCTATGGATAAAATCTCTTTGTCATCTCATGCTTATCTTAAAACCGTATTTAGATTTTGCATTTGACTCCATGACATACTTATTTTTCTGTAAATTAAAAAATGATATTTGGGCACCTGGGTGGCTCAGTCAGTTAAGCATCTGCCTTCGGATCAGGTCATGATCCCAGGGTCCTGGGATCGAGTCCCATGTCAGGCTCTCTGCTGAGCAGGAAGCCTGATTGTCCTTCTCCCTCTGCCCCTTCCCTTTGCTCATCCTGTCTCTCTCTCTTTCAAAATAAATAAATAAAATTTGAAAAATATAAAAGAAATGGTGCTTACTGTTGCTCCATTATAGACAAGGAATGTTGCAAGAGGGTGTGCCGTGTTTTATCCTGGGGCTTTGTGAATTCCTGCCAGAGCGCCCTGCACCTCTGGTGATCACTACGGCCAAACTGGCAAATACAGATCTCACCCAAATTGCTCTATTGATGGATCAGAATACTGAAGCCCAGAGAGTGTGTGACTTCACCAAGTCCCATGACTCTAACTAACATCACGTGAGATTAGGGGACTCGCCCAAGGTCATGGGGAACAGGAGAGAGACTGGAATTTAAGTGTCTGATGGTCCCATGGAGTCACGTGTGCTGGGTACTGACCTGGACGCGGTTCCTGAGCCTGCGTGTCCTCGTGCTGGTTCTCCACACCTTTCTTTTTCATCCGGCTTTGTGCCTCCGGCCTCAACGAGCCCACCAGGCTCTCTTATTCACCCAAATCTCCCTCCATGTTCACCCAGTTCTCAACCTCATTCTGCTCTTGAATGTTCATGGGCTTTGGTAACTCCCTGCCTGACCCAGTTCTGGTCGGCCTGAGCTGGTCCAGGGGGCAGGCTACAATGTGTATGTTGCCAAGGGGACCCAAGGGGGAAAAGCAAGTGGAACCAAAAGCTTCTGAGGGAGATGAGACTCGAGACTGAAGAAACTGATCTAGTGCAAACCCCAGACACCTCGAGTAGTGAGAAAGTTAAATGAGAAGGAGGAAGAGGAGAAAAAGAAAGAGAAGAGGAAGAGGAAAAAGAAGAAGACGAAGATGAAGAAGAAGGTGGAGGAGGAGGAGAGGGAGAAGGGGAAGGGGGAAAAGGTGGCGGTGGGCTCGGAGGAGGACAGGATGAGGCTCACAGCTGGGAACGGAAGAGGAAATGGATCCGGATATGGAGGACCAAAGAGCAGGCGAGAGAAAGAGGGACCAGATTATTTCCGAGAGAAGAGCACGAGAGAAGGCCCATGGCCAGAAGGCTGGCTAATCCGATGACCTAAAGGAAGTGCTGCCTGGAGCAGGGGAGAGTGGGAAGCAGTCACAGGGAAAGACGAGGTACGGAAGCTGGCCAGCGCCAGATCACACGTGAGCTGTGCTGGGGGCTAGGACTTGATCGTAAGGACAACGGAGAGATACTGGAAAGCTTAAGCGTGCAATGACTCGATGAAATTCCCCCTCTAGGAATGTTGCTCAGGAAGTCTCCACATAAGTCTCCATAACTGAAGGAGCCGTATTCAATCGCCTCTTCCAAGTGGCCTTCTTTCCTATCTGTGGGTTTTTAGAAAATTTTATATTATGTAGTCTTTGGGAAGAAAGACTATAAATAAATATTTTTGCAGTCTCTAATATTATAAGAATTTGTTCCCAGAGTTTGTGGCAATAGTGTGGACACTGGCTCGGACACAAGTATGTGGAATTCATTTCAATAAGTATTATTTAAAATACTCAAAGTTCCTTCACTGAAAAAAAAAAAATGCCACTGCAGAATCACTTTAAAATGCTTACGTATATACCTAAATCTCCAGGCCGCCGATGGCAAATTTAAATGGAAAGCCAAAGGCTGTTTCTCTTCCTTTTTATTGGACTATTATTAACCAGTCATAAAGCCTAGCAGTTCATTTATCAGAGAAAAAAATGTATGAATGTTTGACGGATGAAGTCTAGAGCCATAATGTTATGACTTTATTTGAATTACATTATATGGACAAAGTATGCCACTCCATCCGCCTCAAATTACTGCCCTGTTACCTAGGGTAACAGTCAGATATTTTCCTTGTTACTTAATAATACCAGATCTCAAATAAGTATCACAACATGAAAAACAGATGTTAAAATGTGACAGTCAAGGTCGGGTTACACTGAATACTTGTTAATTTTTAAGCGCCTGGTTACTTCTCAAGAATCGTTTCTAAAATTTTTGACAAGGTTTTGTTGAATTTCGTTGCAGGGGTTAGCGTCTTAAGACACACATGAGACACAAATAGGAACTTGACTTGTTATTAATCAAAGTAGCAATAAAACAAGGAGAAACTAGTTTTTATACAAAATGCTCATTACCTGGCACGAAATACGATTTTACACAAACGACTAAAGTCAAGGGCCCAGTTTATATTCTTTCTCAATGATTTTCATTTGTATTCTCCCCTTTGTGCATCCAATAGTCTTTTTACATCTATTAAAGGCAGATTTTCATTTCAAATAGCAAATAACTTTTTATTATTGTGCTAGTATAGATTATATTTAAAAAAATAGATGAATTAAAAAAAAAAAAAAGTTTGTTATGGTACCTCCCTCCACAGTCACTTCTCATATAAATTTAGTTCCAGGGGCGCCTGGGTGGCTCGGTGGGTTAAAGTCCCTGTCTTCGGTTCAGTCATGATCCCAGGGTCTTGGGATCGAGTCCCGCATCAGGCTCTCTGCTCAGCGGGGAGCCTGCTTCCTCCTCTCTCTCTGCCTGCCTCTCTGCCTACTTGCAATCTCTGTCTGTCAAATAAAAAATAAAAAATCTTAAAATTTTTTTTTAAAAATTTAAAAAGTAAAAATTAAAAATAAATTAGTTCCAGGTTTTTTCTCTGTATATTCATATACATAATATATATTACATCTACAGATGTTTTCTTAGAGAAACAGTCAAAACATGCAGTGAAGATCTTTTCATTTTTCAATCTTCACTTTTTTCATTCAATTAAGCATCACTTTTAAATTAAATTTTAAATTAAATATTCAATTAAGCATCATTTTTAAATACGACAGAAGACAGTGCCCTTGATATGGGATATGCTATAATGTGTTGCAGAAACTAATCACTGATTTCTGAACATTTAAGTGATTCAATGTCTTGGTTTTATAAATGTTATGGCAGTGAACAAATATGTAGTTTAATCTTTCTACACATTCTTGATGATTTCCTCAGCACAAATTCCAAGAAGTAAAATTCATGGGTCAAAAGGATGTGTGTTTCAAAAATCTTGGTACATAACTGCTAAATTACATCCAGAAAGATTTTACTAAGTTATATTCCCATTGGAGGTGAGCAGATGACGTATTTCTGTCATTTTTTTCCTAGTTTGCTACCATACTTCCTTGATCCCAAGAAGCACATTTCCCCCACATTTTAACATCCTTAAAATCAATTCATGCTTCCCAGTTGACAGCATATCATATTTTAACTGGTGGTTTGTTATTTTTCCCATTCTCAGTGACATTGTTAATAAAGTGATGTATCATATAATCAATGTCTTACATGCCATAAAATATGGTATTTGCCTTTATATTATGTAGCTATGTTTATAGACACACAGAGGATTTTAGTTTGTTTGTTTGTTTTTTAAGATTTTATTTACTTATTTGACAGAGAGAGAGATCACAAGCAGGCAGGGAGGCAGACAGAGGAGGAAGCAGGCTCTCCGCAGAGCACAGAGCCCAATGCGGGGCTTGATGCCAGGACGCTGGGATCATGACCTGAGCCGAAGGCAGCAGCTTTAACCCACTGAGCCACCCAGGAGCCCCAGGATTTTAGTTTTTAGATAGTCAAATGGTTTCTTCATTAGTTGTCATGTTCATGATTTCTCTAATTTTATGGAAAAAAAATTCACCTATGTTTTCTCCTGTATTATACTTTATGCTTAATTCTTTAATAAACTTGAAAATTACTTTTTCACAAATGAATACACCAATTTCCCTAATACTCATTGACCAATTCTTTTGCTCGTATATCATGTTTAATCTGAGTAAACATTAGTAACCCCTGTTAAATAATTGGGTCCACAGAACAAGCATTTAATAGATTTCCATTGATGGATGAATTCAATTTGTAGGAACAATTTGTAGACTTTGGTCTAAGTTAAGGTTTCGGTGTCACCGTTCTGCCCTTCTGAAGGGATTCTAGATTTAGGGGTGAAAGGCCATTCTGGTTTCCTGACACATCCCTGTTTCAGCCACACAACACACAAGAGGACCCACCAAACTGAAAACCAGTGTTTTTCATTGCCGGTGACCATCGTTCTGGCCTGCTGGAAGCAGGGAGGCAGGGTGACGAAGGAGGCAGGCTGGAGAGCCTCTGCTTTCAGTTCTCAACCAGACTCCACAGGAATTTAGTGAAAGCCCACCGGGGCTCCAGTCAGGAACACCTCCCCCACCCAGCTCAGCCCCTGAGCCCAGAAGCTCATCTTCTACAATGTCCACATCCAGTCAGCGCAGCCAACCCCCACGTGCTGAGCAGCTGCTCTGCGCCTCGTGCCGACGAGATGGGAACAAAAACACGTCTAACCTCAGAGAACCAGCCAGCGGAGGAAAAAGGCAGGTCGATTGCGGGGAAGGGCCATTGAATCCAATCCTCGGATTAGTGTGTCCAGTGGGAGAGCAGTAAGAGAACAAAGAAGGGGACAGTGGTTCGAGAGGAAGAGAGGAGGACAGAAAACCACGTGAAAGAGGTCTCTGAAGAATCCAGGGGATCCAAAGACCGGCAGCCCATCTGGGTGAGGAAATGGCAAGCAGATCTGTGGGCTTGGGCACCAAAATGGCCGTGAGTGTGTCCAGTGACAGGTGTGCGGGGACTGAACAATAGTCTGGTAGGGACCGCGTAAGGAGGTGGAATTAGCAATTAACAGCTGGTGGACCCTGGAGAGGTAGAGACAGGACATCGGGGCAGATGGCTCATTCAGTAGCTTGTACGTTTGGTAACATGCCTATGCCCAGCCTCGAGATAGCAAACACAGGACACGGGACAGAGGGAAAGTCCGTTCACGTGAGTAGAGTGTGAGCTGCTGCCAGTGGGCAAAGCCTAGTGCATGACAGCCCACAGCTGAACACTTACGAGTCTGGAGCTCAGTGGAGACTCAGTCACATCCAACTGCCAGTCACCCTCGTTCGTTTGCTTTCCTGCGTGAGAGCACGCTCGCTGGGAAAGGACAGTGGAGCTCTTTCACTTGTTAGATTTGTGGGAACTAAGGAGAGTTTATGTGGGAGCATGCCATAGAGTGACCTTCCTTTCATCGTGCAAAGACACAGGAGACGGGGATGCCAGGAAATGGGAGAAGGGGCTTCAAGAGTGCAAACGTTGTTTGCGATTCACAGATGAGGGCACAGTGGCAAGAGTGCCCCACCCCACCGCCATCAACACCTCTGTTGTGTTTGCTGCACAAGAATGATACTCAAGGATGACCTGTCTGTGCTAGGTTGGTCTGTTTTCAAAACAAACAAACAGAAAAAGGAATTTATTTTTAAAATACTTCCCCAGTAGAATCAAAAGGGTGATCTTCCCCGTCCAAGTCATACCCTTGAAATTCTTCTTAACCCCCGGCAGGCGGAAGGAGGAGGCATCGTCACAGCTCACCTGGCGCGCAGACCTGTGACTCGCATCCCGATTTCTGGGACGGGGTGAAACCCCGGGGGGAATTAGATCTGTCTCCCGCTACACCAGGGTCAGAAATAAACTAGCCGGGACGGGAGAGAGGCGGCTAAACTGCCTTCCTGAAAGGAGGAAAAGATCAGTGGGGGCTGTGCGAGCATTAAGTCTTTCAGACACACAGTATTTTTACGCACTGTCCGGGGTTGTCTGACTCGTAAAAATTCAAAGAGTTTCCCACCTCCTCCAGAGTGTTACCAACGGCTTTAAACATGCCCAGAGTTAAATTTGCTTCTGAGAACAAGTGTTTGTGTTAATGTGACTTAATTGATAACAGCCCATGCGAACCGTATTATTTAAGACCTATGCATTACTAAATAGTTTCATTAAATAATGGAGAAGAACTTTAAAAAGAAAAACAAAGAAACGCCACACAAGCACATGGTTTTCATTTCGCAATAAGGGCTGGAGAGAGCCTCTGCTCGGAGGTCGACTTCATGGCTTCAGGCAAAACTGGGAAATTAAGTAGAAAACTCCAGCAAAACCGTAGCTCTAGGTTTTAGAGACACTGAACTCAGTATATGACAAATCTCAGGGAATCTTTAGACTTTTTTGGAGGGGTGGAGGAGGGAGTAGCTGTGTTTCTTTTGTTTTCTGTTTTGTTTTCAATAATTAAGTTTAGCTAAATAGTATCACCGTGGAAAGTGACACGAGGTTTAGAATATTTCTTAATAACTTGGGATCATTTTCTGCGCAACAAAAGCGAGGTAGATACGAAACGATATCCCCTGATGTGGTCACCGTGCCTCCTTTCAAAGAGGGAAGAGAATATGAAGGAAGGTATAAAACAAGGTGTCCTGGGCAGGGGGTAGGGGCAAGGGTTGGAGAAGGCGGGGCTGGGGTCTGAAAGAACAATCCACACAATTCCACACACAACGGATACTTCCCAGACAAATACTCTGAGGGACCCCTGCTCGATGCCCACGTCCGGAGGAAGAGTTAGAAGCGCTACAGGATATTAAAGTAGAACCATCGCTACCTCTGTTTCGGTTAAACACAAAAGGCCCAAAGGTTAAACACAAAATAACAGGTGGCTGTGGGTCTAGACCACCTTTGTAGGACTTACAAGAAATGGAGAAAATTGGTTCGTAACCCTTCACTCCATCTCCACCTCGTGCATGTGAAAATGTCAGAGCATGGAAGCATGGATCAGCGTAACAGCCTCTGGCCATGTAAAAAATCCCCCCCCACCACCCGCCATGGCTTAATAAGAGCAGCTTGAGGAAGACAGTTAAGAAAGTACGGGAGGGGGTGCTTGGATGGCTCAGTCAGTTCAGTGTCTGCCTTCAGCTCAGGTTGTGATCCAGGGGTCGAGCCCTGCATCAGGCTCCCTGCTCAGCAGAGACACTGCTTCTCTCTCTGCCTCTCCTCCATCATGTGCCCATTCTCTCTATTGCTCTCTGTCAAATAAATAACCAAAATCTTAGGAAGGAAGGAAGGAAAGAGAAACAAAGAGAGGAAGGAGCCAGAGGTTTATCCCACCAGCAGGGTGGGAACTGGGGGCTGAGGAGCATGGGTAGGGGAGGGGGGCAAGTGAGAAAGCAGAAAGGAAGCCTACTATGTACCTCTCCTCTGCCCCCCACTGCAGACTTCTTTTTTTTAAGATTTAGTTTATTTATTTAAAAGAGAGAGGTAGCGAAAGAGAGCATGAGCAGGGGCAGAAGGAGAGGCAGACTCCCCACTGAACAGGGAGCCTGATGTGGGACTCCATCCCAGGACCCTGAGATCATGACCAGAGCTGAAGGCAGAGGCTTTAATGACGGAGCCCCACAGACGCCGCCCCCGCCCCCACCACTGCAGACTTCTGAATTGAAGTGGGCCTGCTGAGGGGGGCGGGGGAGAATAAGAGTATCATTTTAAAATAAGTTCAGACATTGTATGATCACGCTGGAATGGACATATGAATTACATCTGAGCTGAATCTCGTCATTGAAAGTGATGTGGGTGGGGCGCCTGGGTGGCTCAGTGGGTTAGGGCCTCTGCCTTTGGCTCAGGACATGTTCCCAGAGTCCTGGGATCGAGCCCCGCATCAGGCTCTCTGCTCAGTGGGGAGCCTTCTTCCCCCTCTCTCTCTGCCTGCCTCTCTGCCTACTTGTGATCTCTGTCTGTCAAATAAATAAAATCTTAAAAAAAAAAAAAAAAGGAAAGAAAGAAAGAGATGTGTGAAAATTCTGTTATCAACTCCCTGCAAAAGTTATAGGATCTTCCCAAGACCTGGCAGCAAGAAAATCCAAAGGTGTAAAACAAATGAAGGATTGTCAGCATCCCCTAAAATCTGCTCTAAGTTTAACTGTAGGGAGAAGTGAGGCTTTTTTATGCCAAGGGCCCCACAAGGGACCCACCTCTTCCACTCAGAGACTTGGTCCTTCTCTGCAGCTGTCAGATACTCAGTGTTGAAACATTTGGTCCAATGTCCTTCTTTGCAAAGATAGCCTACAAGTAGTGGTTCTAACAAAGATAAGAAAGGAATATACTTGCACTTTCTATGGTCGGTATTTCTTTACAAGTAAGGGTTGCATACTCAAATCAAGTTTTATACGATCTTAAAACCATTTTTCTCCACAGAGGCAATTGATAGTTTCCCTTCTACACCACATTATGCTGTGGGAGGGTAGGTGCAACATCTTACAAGAAATTATGGGAGAAATCAAGTTACTTCTACCATATAATGTGACATATACACTGCTTTCCAGCTCTGCCTAATGAAACGGAATAGACTTTATTTGGCTAGAAAATACAGCTGATCTATTCTTATAAAATCCCTTGAGTTTAAAAGGAGGTAGATTATATTTTTGATCAGATCTCACTAACCTCCTTCTCTGTTACTATGCCTCCTTTAACAAATAGCATATCCTGAAAGTTAGAAGATTGTAATCTGGCCATCAGTATAAAAAATAATTGGAATATTCACGGATTCATTATTGAAAATACCCGTTTACCAACCGAGAAGTTCTAGTCTATGTAGTTGTGATGGACTGAATGTCCATGGATTGAATGTGACCCCCACTCACCCGCCAAAATTCATAGGTTGAAATCCTAACCGCCAATGTGTCGGTATTTGGAGGTGGGGCCTTTGGGATGGAAGTGGGTCTTGAGGGTGGAGCCCTCTTGAATGGATTACTGCCTTTATAAGTCAAGCACAGCTTCCTGTCTCAGCGCTCTCTGCCAGGCGAGGATATAGTGAGAGGAAGGTTCTGCAGACCTGAGGTAGGCTGGGCCTCAGCAAACACCAGGTTGCCCAGCACCTTGACCTTGGACTCCCGCCCTCCAGGACATGAGAAAGCCATGTCTGCCGTTCAAGTAGCCCACTTGATGGCATTTCTGTCATTGCGGCCTGAACTGACAGAGACAGTAACATAAAGGGCAGCAAAGTCAAGGCCAGCTCTTCCTTTATGCCTGGGCCAGGTAGGGTGGGCTCCCTGGGGCGCCGTTGCCTCATTTTCGAGGCAGGCCTCCCTGACAGCACCACACCACAGTCAGGACTCAGGACAGAACGAGTAAGGACACAAAGCAAGCACGACTTATGTGGCCTGCAGTCCTGTTCCATACATGTCAGGGGATGAGTCACTCCAGGGAAGACAAGGACGGGAGACCGGACATTGCGCTCAGAGAGTTCACAAGCTTATGATCTAGTGGGGACACACAGAGACATTTCAGCAGGGATTCAAATGTCCAGAGAAAGACACTTCACAGAACAGTGTTGATTCAACAAGTCGGCTCAGAGAGTCAGAGCTAGGATTCCACAGGAGGCAGGGAACCACAGGGGCGATGGGTTTCCAGAGGATGGTGTAAGGAGCTTCAGGAGAGGTCTGGGTAGGAAAAAAGGAATCAGTGTGGCTCCATTGGAAGGTCTCACAACAAAATCTTGGCGCAGTTTCTCTTCTAAAGACAGAAGCTGAGTCTGTGTTGCCCCGGAAGAGGAAACATATCACCCTCTCGGGGTCACCGCAGCACCCTCCATTAGCGTTTCTTACACACTCTGGCCTTCACTTATCAGCGTTCCCTGAATGGCCCTAGTAGGTATTTGGGATTCTAATCTCCGAACTAGAAGTTTCACCAGCTTGGTTAAAGAGCGACCCTAACCTAAGTGAACATCAGCCCACTTGGGCAACCACAAATTATGCCCCACTCCTTTCCTTACCCATTCCACTGGCAAGAACCCTTCTTCTAACATCTCAAGGGTTGCATTCCACACTCTAAGCACAGAAAGATGACAGGCAAACCTGGAGTTTATTTTAGATGGCATCTTTTCAGGTCAAAAACTCTTAAAGGAAATGTTTTCAAATTAAGATCCCGGGGGGGGGGGAATCAAATAATAATAAAAACGCCAATGAGCATTCAGGCTGATCTTTCAATAAACTGATGATGATTTGCAACTTGTCCACTCAAATAAAATTACCTAGTTTTAGCACCTTTTTTTTTTCCTGTACTACTTTTTAATGTCACTAACCGGCGTTTTTTTTGTTTTTGTTCTTTCTTTTTTTCCTTCGGCATGATTTTAGAAATCTCTCTCAATCTCTCTTATACACACACACACACACACACACACACACACACACACAAACTCTAATCTCTAAAACTATCCCTTTTAAGCAAGATCTAGAAACCTGAGCTTGGAGGAGGAATGGAGTAGAAGAAAACTTCCAAAGACTCTGAGGTAAAACATTGAAGGCCTCACTCCCTCAAGGCCCCTCTACTCATCAGCTCCAGAATAGAGTCTCGGACATATCTACTCTTCAGCTATGAGGTAGATCCTAAGTAATTTGTTCCTAAGACCTGGAGAATAAAAATGCACAGATAGCTTGTTTCCGTGTAAATAAAAGCAAACTGAAAGATATGCTTGTAGTCAAGTATTTCTGCCCCACATTCTACAATACTTTCTGGAATGGGAAAGAAGTGGCCCTTCTTATAACAAACATACAGAAAGTATTTTGTAACACTGGGGGAGATGGTAGTTTGGGGAAGGAATGAAAATCTGAACAGAGGAACAGTATCTAAAATCTATCTCTTAGAAAGTTTGCTGAGTGCAGCATGGCATACTCCTACCCCTTCTTCAAGAGACTTTCAGTAAAGACCTCTATTACTTCCAGTGCTTTTTGGAGTAAGATTTGTGTTTCTTTTATCTGAGAGTGACTTTAAGGGAATCTTTATAATAATACAATCTTTAAAAAAAAAAAAAAAACCAAAACAAAAAAACACCTTTTTAAAGTTGTTCACCTGACCCCTGACTAGCATTAGCACCACCTGGGAACTTGTTAGGATAAATCTTTGGGCCCCGCCCCAGACCTGTGTCAGAAATTCTGAGACTGGAACCCAGCAATATGGATTTCAAGGAGCCTTCCAAGTGAGTCCCATGCTTGCTGAGTTTGAGAACCATCCCTTGTGGCGAATAGTCACTACTGAGAAACCACCTGTGGTGGAGGTTGCTGGTGTCTACCCTTGCAGGCCCCTTGACCATCTAGTGCACCCAACTGTGGGCTGCTTTGAGTAAGACAACTGAGGATTAACTCCCATGGCCTTCTCCACACTCATCCTTGACTGACAGAATAAGGAAAGATGCCTGGGAAGCCACCCCAACGGCTACCCCAGTCTACGGGACCCAATGACTAACTGGAATAAGGTTGTTAAGCTTAGACCCTCTGAAGGGAAGGGCCGCTCTGCCCTGTGAGCCTTGGGCATCAGGCCAAGATTAGACTTGACCTAACACCACATACCTGGGGACTCCTTCTTCTTCCCTATCTCGCTCTCCTCACTCCCGTCCAGGTTTTTCCTAAAGTCTGTTCCCTCATTAAATCAGTGCACCTAAATCCTTTTCACACTTTCTCCTTCTAAGGAACCAGACTATGACACTGTTAATAGTTGGGACATATCTGCAGAAATGATGGCAAAGCTTTTCTTAGAGCAACGATGGGTTCGGGAATAGTTACTGTTTGGTGAGGAGAAGAGTTCCCAAATATGGGAATGCCCACAGGAGTCTTCTCAAAAGTGTACCCGACTCGACTCTGCATTTCAGGAAGGTGAAAATAAAGGTTGAACACTGTTGGGCTAGACGACGTCTATTGACCGTTCAAATTCTGAAATGTATAGGTCATGACAATCCCTAGTAGTGACTACTATACAATATTATTTATGTTCAATTTTATGAAAAGAAAGGACGAGAAGTCCCAAGAGAGGAAGATATTGACGTTCACTAACATAAAACAATTCATTCGACAAATGTTTGTTGAGCTCCTAAGTGCCAGGCCCTGGGGCTTGCATAGTAAACTTTACAAGTAAAGTCTCCATCCTCAGGGAGCTTCCATCCTGACGAGGAAAACAGGCAGTAAAAAGACGAATATGTGTAATCCAATATTCAAGAGTGAGAAATATTATGAAGAAAAGTAAAGTGGAGGGAGGGGGTAGAGAGTAATAATGGGGAGGAGGAGGGGAGCTCACTGAGGAGGTGATATTTGAGCACACACTTAACAGCAGTGAGCAAAGTCATGAGAATTTCTAGCATTCTAGACAGAAAAAAATCCAAGTATAAAGACCCTGGGAAAGGGCTTGGTTAGTGAGGGGGCCAGGAGCAGGAGATGAGTTCAGAAAGTACCGGGGCCCTGCCCGTGTAGAGGCTGGTAGGTCATAGCATGCACAGGACCTGATGGGAAGCCCACAGGGGTTCTGAGCAGGCAGTTGCGTGATTGGATTTATGTTTTAAAAGTCTATCCTTATAGAGAAGAGACTGTAGGTGGGGCAAGAGAATCAAAGACCACAGATAAGAGGATCCTGCCACAGACGAGACAAGAATATATATTATAAATATATATTATATATATATTATAAATAAATATAATATATATTATATATTTATTTTTTTTTAAATTTCATTTTTTATTATTTTTTTTTAGAGAGAGAGAAAGACAGAGCATGAGCATGTTGGGGAGGGGAGGAAGCTGACTCCCAGCTGACTGAGCAGAGATCCTGACATGGGACTTGATCCCAGGATCCCAAGATCATGACCTGAGCCGAAGGCAGACACCTAACTGACTGAGCCCCTCGGATACCCCCTACTCACTCACTTTAATCCAGTGAGAGCTCCAAGGGCCCTAGGCTATGTGGATACTCTATGCAACGCTCCTTCCCCCTGGACTTTATCACAGCCTGCAGCGGGAAGAAAGGATTTATGAAAGCACTGATTCTCCAACACGCAGACTGCTTTAGGTATAGACATCATCACTGCACAGAGTACCAAGGAAGAGCTTCAATCCTGGATCCCAGCTTTGACACTAGTACTACTATGTTTCGTGAAACAGCTTCCTGCTTCCTGTTGTTTTATATGGTACTATGCAGATCTGGGAAGTTTTACTGAGAACAAGTTCCGCTCTCTAAAGCCACAATGTAAGGAGCATTTTTTTTTCCATTTCATTGTATTCATAGTATATAAATAATGCTGTTAAACAATACCATAAAAGAAGACATTTGATATCATGTATGCTAACAATAAAAAATTTCTACTTCGTTTTTTTCGCTCCCAATAAAATCTATTATTTGCTAAAATTTTATTTTAAGTTTTTAAATGCAAGGAAAAAAGATTTCAATTACAATTTATAACCCAAGCAAGTTTTATCATAGGAAGCCAATTCTGTCAAAAGGAACAAAACTCCACCAGAGCTTACTCCGAAACAATTTTTAAGGCCTCACTCCACAGAGATTTCTAATACCCCTTTTCCAAGTGGAATTCAATTTTCCCATTTGTAAGTTTGCCGATGTTGGTGGCTGCAGCGTGTGTGCCTGTGGTCAGGAGGTTTAGGGAAAATGGGAAGAATGAAGGTGCTGGTTTTAAAATTAAGCCTGAATCTTTCACGTGCCTAAAGGATCGTGTCCAAAAGAAATTGCTCTCCTTGGAACCAAAGGTACTAGCTCACCGTTCAAAATACAAAGGGCCAGAAGTTTATGTATACCTTCCCCATGATTTGTTTCCCAGATCTGGCTTTCTACAAGCACTTCCTTCAGGAAAGCACACAATTTTCCTCCCTCGCAGCCCAATTTCCTGTAGGAGCGCCTCTTTCGAAAATGGCAATGACAGCATTCTTGTGTTTTCTGGTGAGTGCAAAACACCTTTCCAAACAAAGTGGGGATGAAGCAGAGAAAGGAGAGGAAAGAAATGTTCTCCTTTCCCCCCAAACTGCCCCTCCTTATTTAAAAAAAAATAGTAGCTGTTGCTGTATTTTTAGAGCTTACACTGGGACTTCCCATCTATGCCCCTCATTTAAAGGCAGATGTTTCCTTAGTGTTAGATGTGAATTTACGTAACCTGGGTCACTAGAAAGTTTAGGCCTACCCCAAGCAATTATGGGATACCCAGGGCTGTTGTTGGAGCATGCTAACACAGAAATACTCTTGAGTTTCAAGGTGGCAGTGAGGGTAGGAAATGCTCTACATCAGAGCTGTGAGATGACCGCAGTCTTCGTGATAACTCCATTAAGGAACATGTCTGTTCTTCGGCCCGAAGTGAGGGAGGGTCTTTGGGGCTGTGTCGCCAAGATGAAGAAGCGGTGGGGGGGGCAGCTGAGTTACACAGCCTTGCTTCCTGGACATGAAATTATCATACAAAAGGCCTGTAGACTCTTGGCAATGCTGTGGTTTCCTCTAGATTAAGACTTAGCAAGGTCCCTAGAGACAGCTCCCCATTGGAGGTAGTCTTGGGATCGAGGCTAGTTGTCCCTACACCAGAGAAGCCTCTAGAAAGAAGCTGAGTGGGCGTTACTGCCAACAGAAGCCACCGTCATGAGAATACCACTCATAAAGAATACCACTCATAAAGTGTATACTGATCGCTATACACTGATTTGTGTCTTCCCTAAATTCGTATGTCGGAACCAATCTCCAGTGTGATGACATTTGGAGGTGCGGCCTTTGGGAGGTGATTATGTCATGGAAGTGGAGCCCTCATGAATGGGATTCATGCCCTTAGAGAGGAGGCCCAGAGAGTTCCTCTCCCTTTCTGGCCTGAGGACACAGCAACAAGAAGGCAGCCTGTGAACAAGAAGTGGGCTCTCGCCAGACACTGAATCTGTCAGCACCTTGATCTTGGACTTCTGAGCTGCCAGAACCATGAAAAACTAATTTCTGTTGCTTATGAGCCACCCAGTTTATAGTATTTTTTTTTTATCACAGCATCAACAGACTGAAACAATGGTCATCAACTGTACTCAAATCTTACAATGACCACATTTCCTCAATTTTAAGACTCTATCATACTGACTTTTCAAGAGGGACTAAGAAATACCATCGTGATTGAAGGCACATACACACAAGCCCTTTCTAGGCTGTGCATTTATATGTATTACCTCATTTAACCCTCATAAAAACCATAGCCCTCTGAGATAGATATAATCTTCCTCATTTTTTAGATGAGGAGACTAAAGCTGAAGACAAAGTAAGAAAATTTAGAAAAGTGATTGGACCTAGAGTTTTGTAACTCTGATCCCGCACGAAAGGCCCTCTGAGTTTTTGAGATGTGGTATCCTGGAAGGGAGCCCCCACTGGGTATAGCTTTCCCAATTGTCCAAGTGAGACCCAGGGATAAATTTCCAGGAAAAAAGGCCATAATTTCACACCAACAGTATAATTAAATGGCCCAAGCCCCTGATGAAAGCTCTATTATTTCTGAGGGCATAACAATCAAATCCCACTGCTGCCAAGACCCAATTTTTAGAAGGTAATGTGGCCCAGCAGGAAGGAGCAATGGCTCTGAGGCCTGAGGATGTGGGGTTCATGATCACGTACGAGGAACCGAAGAGCAAAATTTCTAATCAGTATCAACACGATGGTTTGTGAAATAAACAGTGCTGGGAAAATTGGAAATCAGAAGATCGTGTCCTTACTTCTCATACATCACGATGAATTCCAGACGAACCAAGAAAGTTAGAAAATGAAAGTGTAAAGATCTTCACGGCAATGGAATAGTGCTGTATCTTGATCACAGTGATCATTACATGCATCTGCATCTGTGATAAAATGGCTTAGAAGGAGGAACACACACATTGCACCACTGAGAGTTTCCTGATTTTGATCATGTACTATAATTATGTAAGACATAACCATTGGGGGGAACTGGGTGAAGGGCACACAAGACTTCTCTACTATTTTTGCCACTTCCTAGTGAACCTATAATCATGTCAAAATAAAAAGTAAAAATAAAATTTAAAAATAATCATAAAAGAGATTGACTGTAGTATGACAGAATAGCTGAACTTGGCATGGCCAAGGAAGAATCTAGTGTTTAAAAAAAAAAAAAAAAAAAAAAAACCTGATCAATTTAACCACCTATAAATGAAAAATTTTCTAATGTTCAAAAATATAAAATTGAAAGGCAGGTAGTCAGATGTTTTCTACATATATGACAAATCGAAGTTTAGTTAATTTAGTGTCATTTATATCCTGGCTAAAATTGTGGACTCTGGTTGAAAGAAGCAGAATCCTTGGATTCAAAGTCATGGCTCTATCACGTGATAGCACGTGACTTTGAGAAAGTTACCTTCACTTTACCATCTGTGAGATGGGGGTGGTAGCTTCCTCAATGAGCTGGTGGGAGGATTAAAAGAGTTAATCAAATAATATCTGGAGCATAGTAACATGTGCTGTACTGGCTGAGTTAGTTGTCATTCTTATAATTGTTACTATTTGAAACAAAAAAAGGTAAATCCTTCTGTGATGCCAGACTCTCAGCTACTCAGGATCTGGCCAGGATAAACTCATTCTCAATAACTCTGGACAGACTGGCCTAATATGAATATATCCTCACACTGAGTCGGGCTGGGACATTTATTCTGACAGCTGATGATCTGTAGTAAGCAACACTTTGTCTTCGTGGTCACCATGAGCCAGAATTCTTTGCTCTCCTCAACACATCTACCTCTGCAGTTATCCATGCCTCCTCCCCTAATGGTGCTTCAAGCCCACTGTAACTGGGTAATGGGATATTCCTGACAGCCCCTTGTGCTGGTATCCGGTGTCATCATCCCCCATGGAATACCTCTGTTAACCCTCACAGCGTTCTTGTTGGGTAAATATGACTCTCTTACTTAGTGAAGAGAGGGTAACACAGAGAAGTCAGTGACTGCCCAGGATCATACGACCAGCCAAAAGTAGCAACAAATCTCAAAACCAGTTCTTCTGAATCAAAAACTTGGATATTTCAAGAGTGATGGGACCCTCTAGGACCCACATTAGAAGCACCATGTCTAAGCTAAGATTCCCAGTAAGGATCGATGGTGCTTCCCATTTTTCTAGCATGGGCTTTTGGACAACTTTGTTGACTCTTGATGGGCTTTACTTTTTTCTTCCTGATTCTTGTCAGTGTTCCAAATAGGAGTACTTAGCACACAAGTCTCGTCCTGGCAAGTCAACTGCTGCGAAAGGTAGGCCACACTCAATGTAGGAGCACATGTTGCTTTCTGTGTTCTGTAAGATGCTTTAGAGCTCTGTCTCCCCAAACAGATGGGAGCCTCATAGAATACAGGGACCACATGCTGTCATTATCTGTATCCACTCAAAACAACTAGTACAGCGGACTATAACTTCAGATTGTTGGCATCCTGATCTGGAACAATGCTCAAAAAGGCAGACTTGGTCCAGGTTTCTGTTTGAGAAGCTTTTCTGTATATGACTGACCCCCTGGATTATGAGTCCAGATACCTGAACTATTAGTCACCCTGGCCCCAAGGAAGAGAAAGGGTTTTTGCTCTTTTGCTAGCCCTTGGAGCTAAGAATAGAATTCTCAATAAAATCACTATCCAGTGTGATCTTGGGCAAGTGATTAAACTCTACCGGATCTCTTTCCCCACATTATGAAAGGAATTTATCACTTTTTAGGAAATCTACTCTGCAAAGTAGCACCTCCAATCCTTCCAGTCTCCAAAGGCATTTGAGGATTTGTAGAGAGATAGGGCAAGGTGGGAAGAGGAGAGGGCTCAACACACACATCTAGGCCTGGGCCACAACCAGCACTCATGGAGAAGACAGCCAGACACAGGTATGCATACACATTCATTCTCTCTCCCTCTGTGTCTCCGTCTCTCTCTCTCTCGATCTGTGCCCCCACCCACACACAATGCATACTTCTCTTATTATAATACTCTGTGTAGATATTACTTCAACATTTTTCCTTGGAATCACAGAAGGAGGGGGCAAGAATGGAAGAATGGCTTCGTTACGCCTACAAAAGAAAAACTGCCTCTAGCCAAAATCTTCTTGCACATCGTGTGGGCTGACTTGAAAGTGGCATGGTTTTTGACTGTAACATGTTCCATGTTTAGCTCTGGTTTATAGGTGAGGGCCCCCCAGAATGAGAAACTAGCCCAGGAAAAGGCATTTCAGTGACCTTTCATGGGGTTGGAAATCACACACGGGGGCCTGCAGCACATTAATAAGAACACCTTGTTCCACAGTTCTCTTGGCCCTGAAAACATAGAGCACTCATGTTGACAGATTCCCACAAAAAAAAGTCACTTTACAGTAGGTCGACCCCGAGGGCAAAGAAGGTTAAATTGAGGTAGACTCAGTGCCTTTAAAATACACATAAATCCAACGGACCAACAGCAAAGGCTCCAGACCCAATGCTGAATACAGGGGGAGGAACAGGCAGACAAATGCCCAAAGCCTGAAAAGCCAAGAAGGTAACTTGCAGCTTCCAGAGGTAATGAATAATGACTTCACGTGGTTTTCTCCACTTTGATGTTTGCATGGAAAAGTCACATGAAAATGCATGTTCTCCACGCTATTATTTCCCTCATCTGAAACAGTGCCAAGCCGCTTTCGCATTAGGAAAACTAAGTCCACAGAATCAACAGTTAGAAACTGGATTTTAAATTTCTTCTAAGCTCGTTCTACAGCCTGCTTGCCTGTCCAGGGAAATGGTAAAGACACGAGAGAAAGCTGGTCACTGCTAATTCTCTCTCTACCGCCTCCTAGACAATCTGAGGGAGACCAGACTCAGGCTTCTGGTGGTGCCGAGGGTTATTTTGGGAAGCTCGCGCTTGGCTGGGTTTCCATAAAGGGCTGATGACAAAGACAGAGTGAGAATCACATCCCGTGGTCCTGTAACCCAGGCGGGGCTCCCACTAATAGGAGTCTCTTACGCATTTCTTGCTCATGGCCTTGACAAGCCTGGGTCAGTGAAGAAGGGACCCAACAGGGACGCAGAGGCACACCAGACACTCCACGCCTGGGTTACAGGACCAAGTTTTTAGAACCTGCCTCCCCTTAAATTCTGGTCTGGCTCCAGGCAGCATCTGAACTCCCCACCTCGGTTTCTTCCACTGAATGGCAGGGGCCAGGCCCCCCCTTACCTACAGCACAGAACATAGGGGCGTCTTACCAAGATGGCAGAGCCCGTCACGTTTTCACAATTGCTCTAGACACTCTTCTTAACGGGGAACATGCCCTAGCTACCAAACGCAGCCTGTGGGAGGCAATCGGGTGGAAAGGAGAGCGGAGAGTTCCCTCCCATCAATGGCCAAGGGGCCTGTGGGCTATGAGTAATTCCTTTCATCGCTATAGGTATCTCTCTATTTCCTTTAAAACATTCTGTCCTTTTCCAGGTAATCCTCTGTCAATGACCATGCCTAGAGCCACTGTTTCTCGTGACGTCTGTCTTTTAAAAGAAGGCCAGGGTTGGTCTGAGGAGAAGCCAGCCTGTCCTGCGGAGGCAGCCCGGTGCCCTTGGGCCGCTGGCACTGGTCACAGGCGGCCCACGCAGGCTGGGCCCCGGGGTGCCCGCGGGGTTGATGAGCTCAGCTTTCAGAAGCGGCTGGATAGGCTGGGACGGGGGTGCCCCGCCACACTCACTTCCTAGAGCACAAGTTCAGCCAAAGCCACATTAAAAGATGGTTGCTTCACGTTGGCAGAACTTCTCAGGAGGCTCCAAATGAGAGTGTGTGGGAGGGGGAGTGGGCAACCGTGTCATAAAATGACGAAGCCGAGCGAGCGTTTCCTGTCCTCCCATTTAAAATCTCCGATGGGGGTGGCAGGCAGCCTCAGAGGCCCGGGGCTTTCCTGGAGAGACTATAAAAGGAAGGAATGATAAAAGGAGCCAGGGGTTCAGCAGGCTACTACCAGCAGAACCAAAGAGGGGGAGAGAAGGTTCCCTCTCGGCCGACCCTGGCTTGTCAGCGGAGGCTCATTTGCTGCAGGAAGCTTTTCAGAGGGGGTGTGGGGTGTGGGTTTGTTTCTGGGGTCGATCTTTTATCCTCAGTGAGTGGCTGCAGGTCTCAGACCTCGTCTTCTCATGCTCCCACCATACAGAGATTGAAGAAGTTAAAGGGGAGTCTGTTTCGTACATCCCACACTCCTTGTGGTCTCCACCAAAATGTGTTACCTGATGCGTCACCTGGCTGTCTGAATGCTTGCTGCTTGAAATCGGGACAAGAATCGAGTTGGACAGGGGCCACAACTTAGATAGAAAACCACTGACACAGCTACCTAGTGTTCTTTCTCGGGATTGCCGGGGACAAGGGAAAGCCATGGAGCCTTCCCTCTGATGCCTGTCAGTTTTCAGTCTCTCGTGTCATGACCACTTAAATCCTGCAGTGTCAGATCCCGCGCAGGCAGGGCCTGAAAGCCCCACCCCCTGAGAAGAAGACAAGTTCCCCTGAGTGTTTTCAGCAACTGCAGTCCTCAGATGGGACTGGCCACGTGAGAGCAGGCCCACGGAGCTGATGTCTGTGCACAGTGCAGTTTAAAACGTGGCGAGTAAGGCGGTCTCTCGAGAGCTGCCACGCATCTTCAGAGCCCCGGGAATTGTATTTGACTCACGACGTTCAGAATTCTTCACCCACACTCATCAGTGTCATCATCTCCCTTGTCCTTGTTCTACCCTCCTCTAGAAATCCAGAGACACACGCAGCTGCCTACAGCAATCACAGAGTTCCCAATAAAGTGAAGTCCAACGAAAATTAAAAAAGAAGACAAGTTTCAGAAAGTCTCCCAGTGTTCGTGGCTCTGGGGTTCCAATTCTGATCCTGCTAACAATCAAATAATGAAATATACCCTGGATGGATTTCAAGTTCTTTAACATTAAGTCATTCTTTTGACCTTCATAACAAACCTCTGATGGAGAAGGGGAAACTTCGTCATCCCTAATTTGCCGATGAGCAAGCCAAGCCTGATCTGCGTAACCTGCCAAAGGTCACATTCCTGTATCAGCCAAGCCACTGTCAGTGTGGCCTTCCTGCTCAGTGACCACGCCACATGGCCTGAGCTCCCGTCTCCCCAAGTCGCGGCCTCTCTTACCTGAACACACACACCTACGCCCTCTCCACCTCTCCGTGGTAAGCTCCTCTCCGTGACTCGTTACTCATCTGTGTCCCTCAAAGCCGGAAATGTCACTGAGGGCAAGGAGCGTGAGGCCCATCTCTGCTGGCCTGAGGACGCAGCACTGCACCCATCGTGCATCACTCGTTGGCAAGTTAAACCAAACAGAATCAATCTGATAAAATTGCAAGACAGGTAAATCGTGTGCATTGACCTTCCTCCTGCAACTGCTCATTCCCAACCTTGACTCCCGCCATTCGGGAGCCTCTATGCCCAGATCATGCAAACCCAGAACCCGCGTGATTGACAGGAACTTAAAATGCTGTATATCCCTGCAGGGAACACTCGAATCCAGTGGCTGTGGCTCTATTTGATTTCAGACACAGGCAGCAAGTCTGGGGTGACTTGGGAGTGTCGGGGCCTTCCTCGCAGGCCAGAAATCCCATTTAGAACTCACTGGAACTTCAGCTGGCACCGAAGTCACAGGCGTTCACAGTCACCCACCTTTGGTTTTCCTCATCTATGAGTTGAAAAGTATGAGTCATAAACTGTTGGAAGTATTTTTAACTCACCAATGATTTAGATAGTAAGATGGAATGTTTCAACCCTAACTGAATGCGAAGGACAATCTTAGCCACCAATTAGACAGAGTCGACTTTGAAATCGAAGAAGAAATCCACCAAAAAAGGGCAAGCTCTTTAAAAAGATGAGGCTGATATCCCGACAGGTATAACTCAAAGCACCAGCGAGCCTTCCATGCAAAAAACCAAGGGCCATGGCTGCTTGCTCTTTATGGGGACGACGTGAGGAGGCCCAACCCTGAAGGAGACTGCATCTCGAGCACCCCTCAGCCCTGACCTTGCACTTCACTGGCAGATGGACACGTGCGAAAGTGTCTGTACTCCATCCCCGAAGATTCCGGAGACAGATCAGGGGTGAGCCCAAACCCCTGGCCTCAGCCTTTTTTGTTCACCCTCTGAAACCTTTAGTGTTTCCCCAGCCATCTCCTCCCCGCGGGCCCCTCGAAAAGCCTCTGTCAGGCCACTTGAACCTGCATGACTCATCCCATGGACATGGCCCTCCCTCTCCAGTGGCCCCAGAGCTCTAACGCACCCTGCCTCTGCCATGCCAACCCCAGCCCTTCAAGACACAGCTCACATGGCCTGGGAAGACTTGACTGACCTCCAGGTTGAGTTAGCATCCCTTCTTCCTCCGTTTTCCCCAAATCCTGACACCACAGAGTAATTCCTGTTCACATCTTACTTGTGCCCTCAGCAGTCCAGCAAATGTCTGGCACACAGGAGAACTAAAGAAAGAAAGTGCTGGCTGGCTGACTAATGGAATGATTCTACAGCAATAAGGTGGCACGGTCCTAGCCTTCACCTCGGACCACCGGGAAGAAATGGCCCAACATTCTCCGAAATGTTCCTCAGTGCCTAACGCGGCGCCTGGTGCAGGTTACCAGTTAGCCGAATGACTCTGAACCATATAATTCTTCCCCTGACCAATCTTTGTTCACTCAGCCATCATGTTTTTTTATTTTTAAGATTTTATTTATTTATTTATTTATTTATTTATTTATTTGAGAGACAGAAATTGTGACAGAGAGCATCATGGAGAGGAGAAAGCATAAGCAGGCTCCTCACTGAGAAGAGAGCCTGATGCAGGGCTTGATCCTAGGACCCTGGGATGGTGATGAGTTGAAGGCAGACGTTTGACTGACTGAGCCACCTAGGGGTCCCCAGCCATCATGTCCGGACTGTCTACTACATACATGCATTCACTAGGCACTGTGGAAGAAATACCAGCCAAACCGAGGGTCCAGAGGGGTCTGGAGTCAAGATACACAATAGATTTATAAAGAGGGGAGAGTCATCCAGGTTTGAGGGAACCAGCAGCTGCTCTTTGTAGGGGAAATCGGCAAGATTTAGCCAAGGAGATGAGTGTGGAGGCATATCTTAACCGATGCGTGCACGAATATATATATTTTTTACCGTTTAGCTGTGTGTATGTGTGCGTGTGTGTGTGTGTGTGTGCATGCCTGAGTGTGTTTTGGATCCGTGCTACTACGAACCACAGAAAACACTGGTATGAATATTTATGCAAATACTAATTACACACCAATTACACACTATCATCTAAAACTCACCTTGGTTACTTTCTGCCGACACAACCTCCTCTCACACGTCTGTCCCATTTTAGCTTTTCTTTGGATGACAGTGGTTTTAACATCCCGCAGACCCCGGCTGGCTTACCATCCCCGAAAAGCTTCCTCTCCCGAGCCCTGTTAATCACTCATGTTTATTACCCTTTTTTTCAGCAGTAGTCATTGTGAACAGTAGCATGTTTTCCCCCACAGTAATAAATATTCATGTGTTTATGAAGGAATGAAGAAAACGTTGCTGAGCATGAAGAGTTGATGTCAACAGTCAGGAGTGAATGAAACACAACACTAAATCTAGTAGCATTCCCACATCTTCCTGGAGGCTTCATTGTTTCAGACAGGAGGCAGAAGCTCTGGAGGTTGGAGGTTTTGATAATGACTACAGGATGGGAAGAAAAACAGAGGATACAATTGGCTAGTCCCAGCTCCGCGTGTCATTTCTGTCTCACAACAGCGCATGGGTAAGAAGCCTTTTCACATCGTCTGATTTATCCCTTGGTCACTGGGATGGTCTGTGATTCCAACCAGAAATAGAGTCTGGGTGGTGTTAAGCAGAGCCCCACTAGGAAATAAGGGGACGCCTGTAATGGGGACTCCGGGTTTGAACTCCTATTTTTGACCACAGAAACCCACTTGAATGTAACTCCTGACTCAGCGACAGCTACTGTAATGACCCAAGTGTAAATTTTGTTTTCCACCATTCCCGTCTGATGATGCCTAAGAAGCAGTGCAAAGTTACCTTAAGAGTGAGTTGAAACACTACTTGCTTCCACGGTGTGTGTGCTAACGTGGGAGCAACTCAGAGATTAGCGTGGTCACTGTGCAAGGATGGCATGCAAATGTGAAAGCATTCTATATTAGAAGAAGAAGGAGGAGGAGGAGGAGGAGGAGGAGGAGAAGGAGGAGAAGAAAAAGAAAAAGGCAACTTTGAAATATTAACAGGTATTTATTCGCTGGACCTGGGTGCGTGCAGTTGAGCATACAGTGCACTAAGCAAATGCCCCTTAGACGTACGGTATCAGAGAAGAGAGAAGAAAGGGGACGGTTGAGGGCACTCGTGGTATCAGACGGTAGACCAACAGTTTACACTCAGGAGGGCGCTAGAGTCCCAGCTCTGCCACTTACCAGCCATGAGACCTTAAGAAAGCTGCTCGACCTCTCCAGGCATTCTTAACTGGGGTAATTTGTATGGGCTATTTGAGAGCAGATGGCAATTTCACACCTCGCCCCTCCCAGCGGTACCTTATAAGTACTCGTCTTGTGCCCAACGCTGACTTCCATCTCTCCTGAAACCAAGACTTATGTGCTGGTCACCACAAACGTAGGTGTTTTTCAAGCCAAAGCCACTAAAAAACCAGGTGACCCAGGGGCAGTCTAAACCCCCCAAAATGTCACTCGGCATGCGGTCCAGAATCATGCTGCTACTTTTTGAAGTGAGGCACTAATTTTATCTTAGAAAGTGCAGCACCATTTCCTAGGCAGTGACACCTTCTAAAAGGAGTGCTAATGGCCACACATGGCAAACATCATTTAATGTCTCCTTTGTTTTATTTGTTTAGCGAGACCAAAAGAGGACACATTCCTATCTTGCTCATTGACTTCAGCAAGGGCAGGGTTCTGTTTAAAGACCAGGAAGAACAATGTGGAAATTGTTCACTAACAATGTGAATCGTTTTCAGACAATCCCCAGAAAGTCTGGGATAAGTTAGGTGGAAGAGAGATAGATGACAGTATGTGGAAAACTTTATTTATGAATGTTAATAAAATTTCTATTGCAAAGGAAATACTAGAGACAAAACTGAAAAACCCTACATTGAGAATGCAGCTGACTCCAGCCTGACTCTGAGATGCAAACAAGCCAAAGACCGATTCATTAAGTGCCAAGTTCGAGGGAGGGATGGCAGGCTAGAGCCACAGCTGGGGAAGTTCCCCTCCTAAGGGTTTTGCCAAGAGCTGGCTCACATGCCTTGGAAACCAGGATAGATATGTGAGGGCGAACCTGACATCCTCGCTGAGTCTTCTCAGTGTCCGCTTTCTGCAGCATGGAAACAAGCTGGTACGTTTTGTGCTAAAGGTAATCTTCCTCACTCACACTTGGGACCTTTGACAGAAATTTTCAAAATGGAAAACAAACATGGCAGCCCGTCAAAATCAAGATCATAACGTTCACAACATCTGGAGATCGCTTTTGAGGACCACGGCCAATAAAACCAGAATGGGCGGGGACTGCTATGAATAGGCACCCGCAAGAAACATCCAGGTATGGGTGGCTTACACCATGCAAAACGACGTCCTTCATTTGTTTGAGCTGTGGGAACGTTTTCAAACAGTGTGGTGAAAACACAGCAGGGCAGAGTTTCTGTGAGGGTTTGCTTGATACGCTGCTGACTTCTATCTTCCACAGGTCAGAAGGAAATTGCTTTAAAACAGTGATGGAAGGGCGTACTACTCCTCGGATCCCTCCAGATCACAGAAAGAGGAAATATTTTACCTGCATATAGCAACTAGGATTTGTGAGGAAGTATCAGTTAAAGGGTCATCAAGCGAAGAGGAAGATTTTGAAATGCTACCACTGAGGAGTATGCGGGACTTCGGGCTCCAGTAAAAAGCCAGGCTCTCTAAAAGCTGGCTCATCTTTATTCCATGATAATATTTTCCAGGATATTTGCCCAAATGCTTTAAAACTCATTGAGAGTCAGCATAACACGGGAACCAAACAGCGTGACCTCTATAGTCCAGAGGTCTGGGGTCAAATCCCAGCTCTGATGCTGTGTGACTTTGGGAAACTTATTTAACCTCTCAGATCCTCAGCTTCCTCATCTGTGAAGGGGGCATCGTAATGCTACCTGCCTTACAGGGTCATCGTATCAAACGTTAAACGAGTGAATGCTTGCGAAGTATTTTGAAGGAACAGTGCCCGGAGTATTTTAAGCTCTCCATCAATTCTGGCTTTCCTCATCTAACTGCGTCCTCACACAGACCGTGTGAAGCAAGTACTATCCATCATTCTCGTCTCACAGATGGGAAAGTGACGATTTGATAGGTAAATCCACTTGCTCAAGAACAGACAGCTCAGAAGTAGTGAAGCCAGTACTGGAAATAACCTGTTCTCAGGCCAAAGCCAAGCTCCGCTATATAATGTGTTTGGGAATAGGACCATGGAGAGGAAGGCGTGGTCTTTGCTACTAAAGTAAATAGCTGCCAGGGCCAAAATCAGGAAAATTCCTAGCCCGGGAAGTAACTCTCCATGACTGTCGAGGGGGCATCCTTAACTCCCTTCCTTCCTCTCTCCAAAGCACTTAGAAAAGGGGGTAAAGGGACATGATGACAAAGATGACCGCTGGCAAAACCCTTCTGCCCTTAGCTTAGCCAGGTCACTTTCCTAACACCTAGCGCAAAGCGTAAATATCTGAAAGTCCTTCTCTTCCTTCTGTCCCAACAACCTTCCCAAGAACGTGCGTCTCTCATCACCACCGGATCTGCCACTGGTAGAATTTTGCTGCCTGACTGAATTTCCGTTGCCTTCTGGGTGAACGCAAAGAGGCCTAGCAAGTTCTCAAAGGACTTTAAAAGGTAGGTCAGTGCCTGAGCCTTATCTGCACCTGTCTTTCTTCTAGGACTCTCCCTCCTCTGCCACTATCCCTGCCAGGAACCCAGGCTCCCTGAGGTGTTCTCCAGTCAACAAAAGTGTCCACAGCATAAATTTCATGTCTCCGTTTTTCTCATCCAGTTTCCCCTCAATGCAGACTCCCATCCCTTCGGTACACGTTCAAAGACACTTTTTCTGCATTTTCAGTGACTGAATCATAGAAGCCCATAAAGCAGGACCTTCAAGCTTCCCAGTGTTTGTTGTTGCTCTTCTTTCAAAAGCTCGAATACCTTCTTTCCCTGTCCTGCCCCACGACGGTGTGCCCCGTTAGCCTGAAAAACTCCGACCCCTCTTCTAAGGGGAAGACAAGCGCCACACTCCATTGCAGATTTCCCAGCCCACATAAACATCCGTGTCCCCTTGCAAGGCAACATTTTTACCCTCTTTGCATTCTTCAGTTTCTCATGAGCCTATCACATTTGGCACACTGTGTTGTGATCTTTCTCTGTTCAGCACCTAATACAGTCTTGAGATGTAATAGCCACTTGGCAGGGTTTACTGAGGAAAAAAAAAACATTAAAACGTGACTGCGGTAGGTGAGGCAGAGCGTAGGAGAGGTGTAGTGAGAACGAATAGGATTTTTGATGTCAGACGAATCTACATTCAAATTCTTGTCCTGTCACCTCCTAGCTATATGACCATAAGCAAGACCCTATAAATAAACCTCTGTTTCTTCATCTGTGAAACAGACAGTATTGGTACAAGACGTAAATGAGAAAGGAAAGTAAACATCTTTGCTACGTGGCGCACATTCGACAAACTTTTGTGTCTCTCTTAAATTTTGCACACATTTTCTTCTCTTTATATTCTTCCACTTCTCTTCAACGCACACACTATTTCTTCTTATGACAGAGGAATGTAGCTGTTGAAAGTTTTGGCTAAAAGGAATTATAATGACAGGTTTTAGGAGAATCCCTCTGAGCAGTGCCTAAGAGGGGAAGGTAACCACTTGACTTGAATACCACAAACCTGATAGCAAATGTGGCCTTAGTGTGGAGATGGATGTAGGATTTTTTTTTTTAAGATTTTATTGATTTAGTTGAGGGGGGAGCATGAGAGAGGGGAGGGGCAAAGGGAGAAGGAGAAGCAGACGCCCTGCTGAGCAGGGAGCCCAACGCAGGGCTCGATCCCAGGACCTTAGGATCATGACCAGAGCCGACAGCAGATGCTTAACTGATTGAGCCACCCAGGCACCCCTAGGTGTTGGACCGTAAACCAGTGGACATTAATATTTCTGGGCCCACTGACAAAGTCATCACCATTATGGAGTAGATACAGCAGGCTATCTTGGTTTGGCTCCATTAAAATTTTAATATATCTAACATGATTTTTCTGGTCCCACTCTCACCAGAAAGCTGGGCCTGCCTTCTGGGGAGAATTACAGATCATGCTGATTTGACTCTTTCCAGACCCCTATGGCTGTGATATTTCACAATCAGGAAATAGCATGGCTTCTGATTATGATCTGCCCGTCAGAAGAAAACTTCTGGTCTTATTTCAGTAAGTTGCTCAAGTAAATTAATCAGTTTTCTGGAGCCTACCACAAAACTCATATACATTTTATCTTACGTGAGACAATATGCATCGACCTAACCACAAACATGATTTCTGGCATCCTCGAGGAGAAGTTCAGGTCACTCCAAGATGTCATTTAGCTTTGTTTTCTCCCCTGTTCCTATAGATTTCTTTGGTATTCTTTAAGATCCTCAGTTCTCTAACAGAAAGCAGTTCCAATCTCAGTTTTTCCTATACCCTCCCTCCTCTTCTGTCTCCAAGAAAAAAATCAGAGAGCCAAATGCAAAAGGTATATTTGATCTTGATGGACTATTACTTTTGCTGTTGGAGGAGAAACAAACCTTGTCAGTGATTTTTGGCCACAATCTTTAAGTCCTGAAGATTCCAGCTTAAACATTTGTATAGATGAATCTCTCCTATTAATTCATCGATGTGACTCACAGTAAGACCTAAGAAAATGTAGCTTTTCAGTAACTAATATGTAGCATAATTAGTCATGGGGAAGAAGTCAGCACTTAAGAACAATGACATTTGATTTGTAAAGTATATTTAAAGGAGACTGGAGAGAAAATCTAAGGCCTAAAACATTTTCTTGTTTTAAACTCTCTTTTGAACAGAAGTCAGCTCACATCACAAAAATGTTCTTGTTCATACATATAACGATACTGTAAATACAAGTTTTAAAAAGAGCTTTAAGGCAACAGTCGCAGACAACCAAATTGTAACCATTATGTTTACCATCTTGGCCCATATCCCAAGCTCCACATGTTTTGGGCATTTATTATTATTTTTTTTTAACTCAACAATAAGGGCCAAACTATGAAGATGCCCTTTTGTTGCTATTCCAAATGCATCAGAGAACAAATCCATTTATCTAAATATGAATTTGAAACTCTTTGGAGTGTGGTGACCATATGTATCAATCCTCGGAAAGTAAAAGCAAAATATTAACTTCCCTTTCTGTTGGAACACTTTAGATTTCTGACATGAGGAACTGATCCTATTAGTGGTAATTTACAGTGGCTACTTATTGCTTAAACGTGGAAAATCCACGGGGGTAGACCAAGGGATTAAGGAAGAGAGTAGCCTGAGTAAAATAATATGCACAGCTAATCCTCCTCATTCACTCTGTATGGTGCTCATCCATCCAACTCCCTACCCACTGCCTCACCTTCCAGTCCATCCACAGCACCCCCAGCTACTCAGTTAAATGAGAAATGTCTGGCAAAGTTTGCTACGAGAGTGTGAGTTGCAGCAAACAGACTTGGTCTATTTATAAGAAATGATCCTTCTGCCATGGTTTCCTATCATTCACACCACGATTCCAAGAAGTTCCCCTGCCTTTACTCTACGATGTCTTTCACACAGAGAAGGAAGGAACCATGGATCAAGGGCAAGTTTTGTCTTTATGGGGACCCAGCAAACCCGCAGCTGAAAGGCTCCGTCTAAAATCAGAGGATGGTTGTTCCATTAAGGTTGTTAAATTATTTCATGAGTAAGTTTCTCATAATAATCTTTCTTTTTTTATTTTATTAACATAGAATGATTACCTGTTTCAGGGGTATAGGTCTGTGATTCATCAGTCTTACACAATTCACAGCGCTCACCACAGCACATACCCTCCACAGTTTCCATCGCCCAGCCACCCTCATAATAATCTCCCTTAACCTTTGAGAGTGACATTCTAAGCAAACTATACTGCTCTTTCTTTGCTTGAAAATCCATGATTTGTGTGTGTGTGAATGCAGACATAAAAATATAAGACATACTGCCTTTCTGTTATTTTTATTTTCCCCAGAATTTGGAGACCCATCTCTTGCCATGGACTGGACATTCCAGATCTCTAGAACAATGAGATGTCTGCTCCAGCAAAGTCTGCATTTTCGATTACTCGATAGGCTTAAAATGAATAAACACAGAGAGAGAAATGCAGGGTGGTGGGAACTGGAATACAAAACGATCAGTTTGTGGCTTTCTGAGAAACTCTTGCTTACAGTAAGTTTTAAAGAAATGTAAAGTTGAGTCTTTTGCCTCACAGAATTAAGTAATATCTTCCTTTCCTTCCTTCAGTGACAAACTGTACAAGGAGGAGACAACGTATAAAATTTCCACGTTGGTCCCACAGTCCCATAAATTAGCCTTTAAGTAAATCCATTCCATTTCAGAATTCCACAGGGGGACCTTAGAATGTTTACTTCCCCACAAATTTACTGAAAATATGAATATAGAATTTAAATACTTCATCTCATCCACAAATATGCCCATTTTGATTTAAGGTAAATATATTTTTATCATATAAATTATTATATGACAATATGATACATTATATATATTACATATAAATTACTATATAATATGTTATCTATATTACATATAAAATATGTATACATTATTTTTAAATAAATTAAAAAAATAAAATTTCATTATAGTAAATTTAGAAAATGCAGAAAAATTTTTATAAGATGTTATTTCTTTATTTTTGAGAGAGCAAGCACATGCACAAACAGCAGGGAGGGGCAGGGGAGAAGTAGACTCCCCACTGAGCAGGGAGTTTAATGTGGGACTTGAACCCAGGAGGCTGGGATCATGACCTGAGTCGAAGACAGATGCTTAACCAACTGAGCCACCCAAGAGGCCCCAGAAAATTTTTTTTAAAGGAGAAAATTTACTCATAATCTCCTTCCCAAACACAATTAGTATTAGCATTTCAGTATAATTTTTCTTCCAAAATTTTTTTATTTTGTGCATTAATGTTACTACAATTGTGTTCAAAGTACATTAGAAATTTTGTCTTGTTATCATCTCTGAAATATTATATACTTTTTAATGGTTTGATGATAATCTATTATTTAGATATAACTGCTTTGGGACTTTGAAAGTTGTTTTTAACTTTTTATTATTAATGGTACCTTGGGGACAAACATAATTTCAAGATAAATAAAAGTGCATTACTGGAATAAGGGAAGAATGACTAGGCTTAATAAAGTGAAGAAGATGTAAAATATGGTAGTTGTTTAGAGTCATTGCTTATAAACCTGAAATACAGAAAAATAAAGGAAAACAAACAAACAAAAAAATTATAAATAAATAAATAAATAAATAAATAAAAGTGCCATAGCAACTACCCCAGTATTTGGGAACAATACCTGGTGTTCAAGGTATTGGGACAAACTGGAACTCCAAAGCACAATGGCTAGTAGATCTCGAAGCAACTCACTTTAGATCTCTGGCAACAGAGACCTCTTTGGACTCTGCAGTTCCAGCTGGAATTGTGATGAGAGAGGAAGATTGGGTTGCTAATGGCATCCATATTGTCACATGGACATGAGCAAGAAGGTTAAGTTTAAGACTCATCATGCCATAAGAGGCCAAAGGTCTATACTTACATAGCACTAAGAATACTACTATGATTTTGATATTCCTGTAATACCTGCCAGGTAGGTCTTAACATCTTGAATGTTCAATAAATGTTATTAAAGGATGAATAGTTCCATATTATCAAATCACTTCCTTGGTAAACAAGTTCATGGACAAAACATATCTGTTATGTCCAAAACATATCTGGAGCCAAAATTAATATTCAATGCAGGGAACCAGACAATTAAATAAAAGTCTGCATGGCAATCATGAGATTCCCTAGCCTCCTTCCCCAACTTGACTCCTAGGACACAGACGACCAGGCTTAAACCCCAGGCAGAGATTTGTAGGATTTCTTTCTAGAGAATTAAACAGACCAAGAGAATAGATGTGTAGATGCTGACATTTGGGGTCCCCCAAATAAAGGGTTCCTTATCAGCCTGCATTCAAGAAGCAATAAGTCCACAAACCCTGCCCTCAGCTACAAGCTTCCAGCTAGCCTTTTAGTGTCACCTTCTTCAATATGAATAGACCCAATGCTATCTTTCTATGTGCTAAGCATCATTCAAAGCATATTTTCATTTTTTTACACAAATTTGTTCATCTATTCCTTTATGTATAGTATTGTTTTGCACATATAAATACATATAAATATATTTAATACATATAATGTATTTAATCATCATAACGACCCTATAAGGTAAGTACCATTATTGTTCCCATTTCTCAATAAGGAAACTGAGATACCTAAAGATGAAATAACCTGCTCGAGGTGACAAGCATCGAAGTGGTGTGACCAGTTTCACAATCTTTTAGTTTGGAACCAGAGCCCATGCTTCTAATCTCTACATTGTAATGCCTTGAAATAAATGTAAAGACAAAGGCAAACAGGGAAAAGGGAAACACTGGAAACAGGGAACCAGGGGCCAAAAGAAAAGTGTAAATCAACTATAACACACTTATTCAATTTACTCATTGCACCCACTTAAAACAAAACTAAACAAAACACCAAGATGCTCTTATTCAAAGAACAAAAGAATATGAGAACAGAAGATTCAATAGGTGAGTTATAAAATAGAATTATGGAAGTAAAAGACAAAGAAAATTGGAGAGTTTTCTCTAAATCTATCTAGATCTATCTAGAAAAGACAGAGTAAGCTGTGACTATGAAATTAGCAAAGAAATCATACAAGAAAAACTCCAGATTAAATGAGCCCATGAATATCCAATCAGCATAATAAATGATAAGAGTCATATTAAGGCACACAACTGGTAAACATTCAGCCACCAAATATAACAAAGAGTGTCCTAAAAGTTTCGAGGGAGGAAAGTAAAAATGAAGAAGAGGAAGGAGGGACGCCTGGGTGGCTCAGTTGGTTAAGCAGCTGCCTTCAGCTCGGGTCATGATCCCAGCGTCCTGGGATCGAGTCCCACATCGGGCTCCTTGCTCGGCAGGGAGCCTGCTTCTCCCTCTGCCTCTGCCTGCCATTCTGTCTGCCTGTGCTCGCTCTCTCCCCCTCTCTCTCTCTGATTAAAAAAAAAAAAAAAGAAGAAGATGAAGGAATGGCATTAGGCATCTCACCAGTGACTCTGAAAGACAGATGAAAATGAGTGGCACCTAACCAAGTACTGATCAAAGGTGAAAACAAAATAAAAAGCTTTTCCAAGTCTCAACAAAATTATGTCCTTTGCGTCTTTTTTCTGATAGGAAGACAGGGTTCTAGAAAATAGCCCCAAACTGGTGATGCAGATGACATCAAGAAGTCATCTGATGGTAGAACTAGAGAGAACTAATCCAAATCAGAGCAATCGGAGGGATCTCTTTAGATCAATACTTGCTGATAATCATCTGTTTTCTTGTTGTTATTGTTGTTCACCTTACAGTGGAGTTTAACAACTCCAATGGAGAATTTAAGTTTGAATTACTACTATAAACACAGAAAACTAAGAAATGGGTAAATAGGACAGCTGTTAAATTCAGGAAAATGTAGGGGCTCCTGGATAGCTCAGTCAGTTAAGCGGCTAGCATGATCATGATCATGATCTCAGGGTCCTAGGTTAGAGCCTGGTCAAGTTTCCTCTCCCTATGCCATTTCCCCCACTCACATGTGCACGCGCGCTCTCTCTCTATTTCTCTCTCAAATAAATAAATAAATCTTTGAAAAAATTTTAAAAAGTAAAATATACTCATAAAACAGTACATATCTCAACTGTGAGAAATATTTATTTCCTCAGAGTAATGCAAATACTGGCTATGGATTTAACCCGAAACAGTCACCAATTATGTTGGAAAAGGATGAGGTGAAAAACAGGTTGTGAGTTGTGTGGGAAATGATTCCAGAGAGCTAAATCCTCATTGTCTACAGGACAGAATAAATATATATCTACAACCTCAGGAAGTTAGGAGATAGGACTATGTTATTTAGAAATGTGGAGGTAATTAGTAGAAGAAACAACATTTAGAGTTTCAGAAAAAGAGAATCTGGAAGAGAAGATGGTGGGGCAAGAGGATGTTGCTTTTCACTGTAAACCTATGAGTTCTACTTGTTTCTTCAAAGCACATGTATGTATTACTTTGATAAAATGATGTTTTTTAATTACGAGGAAGAACTATAAAAGGGTGGATTAGAGTCTCAGAGCTGAACTCCAAGTAAAATCTCATGCTTTGGCATTTCTATTCCCTAGCTACACAGAGACTGTTAGGTCTCCAAAAATGACATGTCCTATTTCCTGTAATCAGTGATGTTACCTTAGATCAGAAAAATACAGATGTAATTAAGGTTATAAACCTTGATATGGGGAGATTATCCTGGATTATCTGGTGGTCCAATTCAATAACATGAGGCCTTAGGAGTGGAAAACCTTTACCGGCTGCAGCAGGAGAGACACAACATAAGAGGGCACAACCCACCCTTGTTGACTTTGAAGGTAAAGAAAGAGGGCCATGGCCAAGGAAGGCAGCAGAAGAGTTCTCAGCCGATAATCAGTAAGAAAATGCAGACCTCAATCTTACAACCATAAGGAATTGAATTCTTCAAACAACCAGGATGGACAAGGAAATGGATTGTCCCATAAAGTCCCCACAGAGGGATGCAGACTACGGACATCTTGGTTTTAGCTTGGTGAGACCCATGCCAGAATTCTGACTTACACAATTTTTTGATGATACTGTTGTGTTGTTTTATGCCACTACATCTGTGGTAATCTGTCATGGCAACAACAGAAAAACTAACATACTGCCAGTTCCTAAACCAACTCACTCACTTACTATTGCTGGGAGAATCTGAGTGGAAGTCTGAGAGTATATGTGGACACTCAATAGGCTTAATAAACCCATAAACTTAAAATTCACCAGAAAGGTCATCTTATCTTCTCAATAGAAGTGACTTGGGCCACCTGTGAGTCAAGCAATGGAGGACCACCACCTACCCATCAAACACTGATCAGTACTTTTGAGCATGGCCAAAGGTCTGAAGGTTCCCACTATGGAAAAGGAAGCTTCAAACATCCAAAATTCTTCCATATTCTCCTATTAGAGCCATTCCTATCAAGTGCATCCAAGCCAGTGGGATGGGTTTATGATGGAATACAAATATTTGTAAACACCCAAGATAAAAGCAGAGTATCTCACTTCACAAGTAGGCACTGCAAAAAGAAGAAGGCAGTCTTGAGCACAGGTGAGCATCTGGAGAAACTGACCTGCTCCAACAGGTCTCTGTAGCAACATCAGCAAACGTTGCAGAGCTAACTCATATTTAACTAAAGGCACAAACTATCTCTAACTTCAACCTGAGAGCCGGCAAATGAAGACAACAGCTCTGATCTTTCTTTTTTTTTTTTTTTTTTCTCGTTGTAAACTTCTTTTTAAATTGAGATATAATTATCGTATAACATTGTGTGTGTTAAGGTGTACAACATTCTGCCTTCCTACATTTATATATTGCAATACCATAGTGTTAGCTAACACCTCCATCATGTCACATAATTACTGTTTCTTTTTGTGGTGAAACTTCAAGATCCATTCTCTTTGCAACTTTGAAGTATATAATACAGAGTTATTGATGCAATGCTGTGCATTAGACCACCAAAACATATTTATCTTCTAACTGTAAGTTTGTACCCATTGATGCGTGACTCCTCAGTTCTGCCACTGACCCCTACCCTAGCCCCTGGTAACCACCATTCTATTCTATGCTATTTCTATGAGTTCATCTTTTTCAGATTCCATATATATGGGATATCATACAGTACTTGTCTGGCCTCTCACTTAATATAATGCCCTCATGGTCCATCCATGTTGTCACAAATGTTGTCACAAATGACAGGATTCCCTTCTTTTTCATGGATGAGTAATATTCCATTCTAGTAATAGTCCTGAGGCTGTATGTATGTATCACGTGTCTTGATTATTGTAAATAATGCTGAAATAAACATGGAGTGCAGATATCTTCTTGATATCATCTTTTCATGTGCTTTGGATAAATACCCAGAAGTGGAATTGCTGGATCATATGGTTGCTCTGTTTTTAACTTGTCGAGGAACTTCCATATTGTTTTCCACAGTGGCTGCACCAATTTACATACCCATCCAACAGTGCAGCAAGATCCCTTTTTCTCCATATCCTTGCCAACATTTGTTATTTCTTGTCTTCTTGGTGATAGCCATCCATCCTAACAGGTGTGAGGTAATATCATCATTTCCATTTGCCTATTGATTGTGATGTTAAATTTTCATGATTTTTTTCTTACTACATTAAAGCCTTATGAAATTTACACAGAATAATTGGGAAATTGTTTTTATCATAATTTCTACTCGGAAAAGTCTAGGGTTTCTTTAAGCAGGAAAGGCATCTAATTTAAAATTTTAGAAGAGTAAATTACTGATACAAAGCAAGGGAAATAAACTGATAAACTACAAAATACAAAAAGAAACCCTATTTCCACTACAGACACGTCACAAGGTCCAAAACCCTTTAAGAATAGCAATAATACAAATGGAATTGATCCTTTCAACTCTTGCACTACAGACATTCTTCAAATCCTTTCCTTTTGGAAACATCGAACGGACTAGAATAAGAAGAATATAACTTATGTCCTCATTTGCAATAAAGAATAAAGACTATTTTCAAGCTATATAAAAACAAATAAGATATGAAATTCTCTCCTTCCCCCTGAGGAGAGTAAGAGGATTTATTTTTGTCTTTTGCCTCAGCTTTCTATGTAATGTCCTCAAGGTCCCCGGTACTTAAAGTGTATTTACAAAGGGGGATCAGGATGTTTTGAGATTAATGTCCCAAAGAAGTCCTCAGTTGACCTGTGCTGTGGAAACTGTAAGTTCTGCTTAATTTATAGAAAATTCGGGGCACCTGGGTGACTCAGTGGGTTAAGCCTCTGCCTTTGACTCAGGTCATGATCTCAGGGTCCTGGATCAAGCCCTGCATCAGGCTCTCTGCTCAGCAGGGAGCCTGCTTCCCCCTCTCCCTCTGCCTGCTTCTCTGCCTACTTGTGACCTCTCTCTCTGTCAAATAAATAAATAAAATCTTAAAAAAAAAAGTCATGGGCTTTCCTAATAATGGAAGTGTGGAGGTTATCTGATGTTGAAATGGGTCATGGTAATAAACTGAACATAGTGCTTCATCTCTTTGCTCATTACTATCTCTAGATAGTACTATTAAGTACTACTACTTAATAGATCCCCATCTCCAGGTAGCACGACCATGGCTACACTGGTCACACATCCCAGATTTGGATCTGGAAACTATGATCACCATAACCAAAGAATGTATAGAAAATGTAGAGAGTTAGGAGATTTCCAGTCATAAATGATGTCAAGATTCCCTCCAGACTGGAACTTTACTAATGTGAAATAGAGATTTTTTTTTTCCCTATAAAGCTTCATGAAACAAGGAACATCCCTGGATGGAGGGTGGGGGATATAATTACCTTTGACAATAGAATGTACCCTGGGACTTTCAAGGCAAAACTGTTAGGTCTTTTATTTTTCTTTTACTTCTTTTGTGGGTGTGCAATCCTTTCTTAAACATTTGGTCTACATATGTATAGACCTGTGATTTTAAATGGCCTAATGAGCTTCAGACGGACTTCTAAGTAACACTCATGAATAAGCCAAAGAGAGAGCCTCAGATGCTAACATTTATTGTACTAAGAATTTTTTTTTATTTGCTAGTTTTTCCCCTTTTAAAAAGTTAACACTTATTGAACATAATAGATTCTGAATCTTTTGCAGGTGTTAAACAGCTGACTTTAATTTTTTAAAGAACCAAATCCATCTATTACCAAACAACAACAACAAAAAATTAGCTCTGTTTAGTTAGGTTATTTTGACAGGAAATCCTTCCTCTCTATTCTGTCCCAGAAAAAAAAAGGTTGTATTTCTCTGTAAAAATAAACTCTGTGAAGGGAAAGACATGACCTCATGAGGACTTGGTCCTTAAAAAGCCAAGGATCCAAAATGTGGCATTACATTTTTTTTTCCTAGACCTTTAATTTAGGATGGAGGAACACATATTAGCAATACTGGCTTAAAAATGAAATAGCATATGTTTTTATCATGGCATAAAATGCTATGGTATGGCAAGTGGCTCTAAGTTAAGGCATTCTCTAGTCTGGATTTGAAATTCCTATCATGGGGGAATACTGGAGTGAGTAAGAGGGGACCCATCACAGGATATTAAATGAGACTGGAAAAAGGGAGGGGAAATTTAACAAAAGCAAGCAAATTTAATTCATGAGGGTTTTGGCCTTGGACTCAGGACTCTATCCTAACATCTGGGCTTTTTTCTTATAAATTTTCCAGTGTTATCACTATTTTATCAACTTGTTATATTCTGTTGTCCATGCCAGACAAAGTGGCCACTGCTTCCAGCCACCAAAACAGGGGCCTAAGCAACAAAACAGGAGCAAGTAGAAAAGTACCTACAGTACGACTCACTGTTGTTAATAAAAGATCTTGATTTTACTGAAGGACTAAGATGGCAGATGTGTGCAGTGGGCTGAAGCCTTGTCCAGATTTCCAGTGAGTGGTTGTTACAAGACTGTAGCCTTCTTTAAAATACTCCAGGATAGATACTGATGTATCTACGCATATTAGTTTTTATTGATATCCTTGGGCTGGTCATCTGCACTAATCAGGGGTACACATTCCAGAGTTGGTGAACTAGCATGGGAAAAATCTTAATCAAAAAGCCAGCTGGAGGTGAACCATGAGAGACTATGGACTCTGAAAAACAATCTGAGGGTTTTGAAGGGGCGGGAGGGTGGGAGGTCGGGGTACTAGGTGGTGGGTATTATAGAGGGCACGGATTGCATGCAGCACGGGGTGTGGTGCAAAAATAATGAATAGAGTTATGCTGAAAATAAATAAAAAATAAATAAATTAATTAAAAAGCCAGCTCCAAATAGAGTCACCACAAGATATTCTTCAGCAATCTTCAAAACTGATTAATACCAGGGGCTTTGCTCATTAACGGATTGAATATGAGAATTTTTTTTTTTTTGAGAGAGAGAGAGAACATGAGTGTAGCAGGGGGATGGAGGGGCTAAGAGAGAGGGGAGGGACAGAATCCCAAAGCAGGCTTCACACACAGTGCAGAGCCTGACATGGAGCTGGATCTCACAACCCTTAGATGGTAACCCAAGCCAAAACCAAGAGACACCAAGTGAACCACCCAGGTGCCCCTAGAAATATTCTTTAATCGTGATATTAGTAGCAAAATATGTGATAGAAATATGGTAGGGGCATTTCTACCTTCTCACAAATGACATCTGGGAATCTGGTAAGCCCAATAGCCTCTACCTTTCAGAATGGTGGCCTAGGCTCCCTGACGAAGTCTTGCATCCAGCCTCTGATTTGAGCAATTGTTGGTCACCCCTATCTGGAGCTCTAGGCAGCTACGAAAACCAACCAGAAAGGACCCAAAGGTTATGAATAAGCAAGTTGGCTAAGGTTCCTTTGCAATCAAGAGACTTTCCTAAAAACTAGGGGCAAGAAAACCAAATTGGTTGTTAATGGGAGGTTAACTGAACAAAATTGCCTATATTTTCTTCATATGAGAAAACAGTATCTGTCTTAAAAGTCCGAAGTTGTATTCAAAATTTCATAGTTCCTTGCCCCTAGGTCTCATATACCATGTGAACTACTCACCCCTGGAAAAACAATTCATACCAACCACTTTATGTTACTGTAGTGGAATTTTTTTCAGTGCATTTACTCAGAGAGGGAAAGCCAGAGTTGCCATGCATGCCTTATTTGTGGATTGTTTTCCTTCTTTTGATGACTGGCAGTTCAGAAGGATTTTTCTGGTGAAGTGAGGAGGTATGGATAATTGTCTCTTGACAGCTAAATGTAACTCTAGATCAAGCCTCTTTACTTCACACATTCATTCATTCCTGCTCACAGATCAGGAGGAGAGAAAACTGTAAAAATGTCACCGTGGCTGCCAAGAAAACACTCTGAGGCGAAAGATAAAATAGGAGCAATAGCTTAGATCTTTGCTGCTGTGGTAGCCAGTTCCCAAATGGCAACCAATTATCCTTGCTTTCTAGTACTCTTGGATTTGTGCGGCCTCCTCCTATTTGGAAGAAGGCTGACTTGCGTGATCAATAGAATACTACAGAAGTCCTGGTATGAGAACTCCAGGAATAAGTCATAAAAATGACCAGAGCTTATGCTTTGATCTCTTGAACCCTTTGCTCTGTGGGAAGCCATTTGCTGTGCTCCTTGGAGAGGAACCAAAGCCAGCCACCAAGAGCCGGCACCAACTTGCCAGCCATGACTGTGGGTCATGTTGGAACAGACCCTGCCTCCCCAGTCAAGCCTTCAGATGACTGTGGACAAGGCCAACTTGCAACTATAAACGACAAGGCAAAACCACCCAGCTAAGGTGTTCTTGAATTCCTGACCTACAGGGACTGTGAAAGAAAATATGCCACTTATTTTGTTTAAAGACACTATATTTGGGAGTCATTTGTTATATAGCAAGCAATAGGGAGCTAACTGCCTACAGCATTTTCAACTCCATTCTATTTTGAAAGTCTCCTATCATAGAGGTTTTAAAAAGCAAGATACTGATTCTTATTAGCTTCTCTTGTAGCTAGAAGTGGTCATAGAACCTGTTCTGACCAATGAGACCAAAGGGGTAGTCTACTAAGGGAGATTTCTTGGAAAAGGAAGAGGTACAAGCAGAGAGGTCCCTCACATGGCTCCTTCCCCCTAAGTTTCTGCTTTGAGTATAATGATGTCTGGAGCTGAGGCAGCTATCTAACAGTGGGATGCAGCAAAGGAGCATGGAGTAAACAGAAGAGAGGTTAGGTCCCCAACAACACTGTTGGTTAGGTGAATGAGTGCCAGCTACATCCTCCCAACGTGGAAAGTGACTAATATAAACCCAATTGTTGTACCACTATTAGTTGGGGTTTCTATTATTTACAGCTGACAGCATTCCTCACTAAAGCAGATTTTGAAACCAAGAGGGAGGGCTTTATATTACAGACCCTAAAATGTAGAATTGGCTGAGGAGAGAAGTAGGACAGGCTATGAGGTTCAGCTATCTCTGGAAAGAGGATCACTCTGGTCATGCGTAGGAAGCATCTGTTTCAACTCTTGCCTGCTGGGATACAGACTACGTATTGAAACAAAAAAATGTTGTGTTAGGGGAAAATGCAGAAAAACTGGTTGCGATAGTCTTTTCTCTATACACCTTTCTTGGCTGTTTCAGAATGTTTAGGAAATTCACATGGGGAGGTAAAGGACTTTGGTGGACACCTCAGGGCATGGCAGGTCAAAGAGGATACATACACACCAAGTAGTCATTCTGAATGCTTTGGGTTTGTACATGTGGTTTCCCATAACAATTGTGTGAAACTAAGTAGGCGACTTCAAAGCATAAAAATTTTTTCTCCTTTTGTCTTTCCTCTGCTTTGATAAATAACAAGCAAGAAAACTTTTGTAGATTCAGATATATACTTTTCCCGGTTAGCCTACAAATGGAAAATAACAATTAGCAGGCCTAAGACCTCATGAAACATGTTTATTTCACTCTTTGTCCTATGATAGAATAGGAAGGTAGTTGTAACCACATATGAAGCCTGTAGAGGCTTTAAGGCACATTATACACATTACTTTATGTAATCTTCACAACAGTCCCTTTGCCAAAGGAGAAAACTGAGAATGCTTACAAAGGAAGCCCAGCCTCGTTTGGCTACAGAGCTTTTACTCATATCATCATGTTGTAATGCCTCTGAATGTTTCTGTTAATTATTTATTTAGAATATTCCTCAGTGTTGTCTGCTTTCCTGATGGGACTGGCCTCCACCTCCTCACTGGTGTCCCTGGATCTCCTCCAATCTGGCTGCAGCCAAAGACATCCTTCTCAAGTCTATACTTGTTCATGTTTATACATTATTGTTTAAAGACTTAAGTCAAAACTCCCTGACGTGACACCTCAGAGCTCTGTGTCACTCACGAACTCCCTGCCCGCCAGCCTCAGCTCCCGGCATCCCCCTCCCCCCACCCCCTGTCTTGACACCTCTTTCTATCTCCTAGCTCTCCCAGCTCATCTCGTGTCCTCCTGCTTCCTTTGCTTTCACAGACATCTTTGCTTTCTGTCCCAGACTGCCCCCTCTGCCTGAGCACTTTCTCTAACTGTTTTGGCCTGGCGACCTCCCACACGTCCTTCATCTCAGACATCACTCAAGCACCATGTGCTTCTGTAAATTTCAGTCTTCTCTGTCTCGTCTTTGTCTCTCTCTTGGCTTGATTCTGTAGGTAATTTTCATCCTTGTGCTCCCCGTGTTCAATAGACGTTCAGCATATTCCTTTAAAAAAATGTCTGCATGCTCATTTAAATCAAAATTGGTCAAGATACAACCTATTCCAAAGAGCTGACAATTTCTAATGAACGAAAGTGAAACTGCATTCTGTCCATTAATTTATATCACATCTAGCACCAAATTATCACAGTAAAACTTTGTTGGCACACTGCACGCTACCCGCATTTATGTAATTATAGGCAGTATTCTGCTAGTTTCACAGACGCAACAAAGAACCCAAGCGCCTGGTCTAACTAAACTTGCACATTTAATTACTCATTCTCCTCATAAAATACACCCATTTTCTACACATGTGAATGATGTGTATTTTGTACATATATTAGATGATGAATAATTATATATTAGAACATTCTATATCTACATCTATAATTAAATATAATTATTTAACAGAACAGATTCCCTTTCAACTTTAGAGTGTAGTCAGCCTAGTTAATGTCCTTTACCACACCTTGACTCTCTAAGTAGACTAAGATTCACTTAAAAATTGTTTTCCTAATATTTACACCCACCTCCCCCTTCTAATCTATGGATGAGAGAACTTTTCATCTTTCTTTACTAAATCACTGATTTGATTTTCTATAGTTCTTTACTATCACCAGTTAGATTCTTTTTTTTAATTTTTTTATAAACATATAATGTATTTTTAACCCAAGAGGTACAGGTATGTGAATCGTCAGGTTTACACATTTCACAGCAATCACCATGGCACATACCCTCCCCAGTGTCCATAACCCCACCCCCCTCCCTCTCCCCCCTCCCCCCAGCAACCCTCAGTTTGTTTTGTAAGATTAAGAGTCACTTATGATTTGTCTCCCTCCCAATCCCATCTTGTTTCATTTATTCTTTTCCTACTCCCCAACCCCCCCCATGTTGCATCTCCACTTCCTCATATCAGGGAGATCATATGATAGTTGTCTTTCTCTGACTGATTTATTTCACTAAGCATGATACCCTGTAGTTCCATCCACGTCGTCACAAATGACAAGATTTCATTTCTTTTGATGGCTGCATAGTATTCCATTGTGTATATATATCACATCTTCTTAATCCATTCATATGTTGATGGACATCTAGGTTCTTTCCATAGTTTGGCTATTGTAGACATTGCTGCTATAAACATTCAGGTGCACATGACCCTTCGGATCACTGCATTTGTATCTTTAGGGTAAATACCCAGTAGTGCTATTGCTGGGTTATAGGGTAGTTCTATTTTCACCTTCTTGAGGAACCTCCATGCTGTTTTCCAGAGTGGTTGCACCAGCTTGCATTCCCACCAACAGTGTAGGAGGGTTCCCCTTTCTCCATATCCTCACCAGCATCTGTCATTTCCTGACTTGTTAATTTTAGCCATTCTGACTGGTGTGAGGTGATATCTCATTGTGGTTTTGATTTGTATTTCCCTGATGCTGAGTGATGTGGAGCACTTTTTCATGTGTCTGTTGGCCATCTGGATGTCTTCTTTGCAGAAATATCTGTTCATGACTTCTGCCCATTTCTTGATTGGATTATTCTTTGGGTGTTGAGTTTGCTAAGTTCTTTATAGATTTTGGACACTAGCCCTTTATCTGATATGTCATTTGTAAATATCTTCTCCCATTCTCTCAGTTGTCTTTTGTTTTTGTTAACTGTTTCCTTTGCTGTGCAAAAGCTTTTGATCTTAATGAAGTCCCAATAGTTTATTTTTGCTCTTGCTTCCCTTGCCTTTGGCGATGTTTCTAGGAAGAAGTTGCTGCGGCTGAGGTCAAAGAGGTTGCTGCCTATGTTCTTCTCAAGGATTTTGACAGATTCCTTTCTTACATTGAAGTCCTTCATCCATTTTGAGTCTATTTTCGTGTGTGGTGTAAGGAAATGGTTCAATTTCATTTTCTGCATGTGGCTGTCCAATTTTCCCAACACCATTTGTTGAAGAGGCTGTCTTTTTTCCATTGGACATTCTTTCCTGCTTTGTTGAAGATTAGTTGACCATAGAGTTGAGGGTCTATTTCTTCTGGGCTCTCTATTCTGTTCCATTGATCTATGTGTCTGTTTTTGTGCCAGTACCATACTGTCTTGATGATGACAGTTTGAAGTCCAGAATTGTGATGCCACCAACTTTGGCTTTCTTTTTCAATATTCCTTTGGCTATTTGAGGTCTTTTCTGGTTATATAAATTTTAGGATTATTTGTTCCATTTCTTAAAAAAAAAAATGGGTGGGATTTTGATAGGGATTGCATTAACCAGTTAGATTCTAATAGTGCTATATACTTAAATATTTTTTTGCAGACTCTCCCTATATCAACTGCCTTCTCTTAAAAAAAAGCAAAAACAAAAACAAAATCTATCTGGATCTCCCCTTATCTATTTTTAAACTACAGTCATTTTTCTAATTTTCTAGTTTATATTTAGGGTTTTTTTTTTTTAATTTTTAATTTCTCATTGCATGAAGCTGCCCTTTTCCAGAAGTTAAAGCATGCATTTGGAGACCACAGATTTGGGTCTTCATCCAGTTTTGTTTTGTTTTGTTTTGTTTTTATGGTTGATGGAATTCCTCTAGTGGCTATCAGATGGCTCACTATTGTCATTCTTTTCATAACTGTAAAAGTTCCTATATCTTCATAAGTCTTTCAGTAGAAAGTTAAGAAAGGGCACATTATGAAATGTGAATATGATGCCATTCTGAACCAATAAGCCCTGCCTGCCCTTCAAAGGACTCTTCTGTCTCAGCTGGCACAAAGCAGCTGAATTTCTTGGAAGTGAAGTGTCAGATTAAGCAACAGGCTGTAATAGGGAGCTTGCACTACAAGGTACATGAAGTTTCCATAGACTACATCCTGTGGTAAAAGTCTCTGTTCCATGCAGTTACTCCCTACAGAAAATCCATTCTTTCCAGGAAGAAATACCATTTAGTACTGCAATGACAAACTTGTTCTTTCAGAAAAAGAAAGAACAGTCTCACATTTTTTTTAAAGATTTTATTTATTTATTTGACAGAGATCACAAGTAGGCAGAGAGGCAGGCAGAGAGAAGAAGAAGCAGGCTCCCTGCAGAGCAGAGAGTCCGATGCAGGGCTCGATTCCAGGACCCTGGGATCATGACCTGAGTCGAAGGCAGAGGCTTTAACCCACTGAGCCACCCAGGTGCCCCAGTCTCACATTTTAAGGCTTTTGCATTTATTTCCTTAATAATTCAGTTTAGTCTTCAGTCTACTCTCCCTCTTCACCTTAATTTTAGAACTTTAAAATGTTTAAAATCTGGACTTGGTTTTCATTGTTTTTCTTGTTGTTGTGGTTGTATGTTGTTTTAAATGACTTTGGCAGGAAATGAGTTTGGGGTGTAGAAAAGGCTTCTAGATATTTGCAGTATCTTTAAGGGAGCAAAAACTGCTTGTAAATTTGAGGGAGGGATTATTTCTCCCCCATAAGATAGCGAATCCACAATGCATGCAAATTTTGGCCATGAAACTTAAAACTGGCTCCAAAACACAGGTAATTTGGTCTCAAAGACTGGTTATACAACAACAACAGGAAAAATGTGATACCTATGATTCCTTTATATTTATTAAGTGATAGGTGACTATAAAAGAAGTTTACAAATCGTAAATCTTCCATTTGTATGTTTTATTTCAGTCACAGACGTTTTATGGGTGGTTATATAATATTCTTCAGCTTTACATAGTGTCCTTAAATAGAATCACAAAATTCCTTACTGAGAGCTTCATTCATAAGTAAAAAAAGGGAAAAAAAAGAGCTTTGATGCAAGGTTTAAATAGAGGAAGTGACTCAGTGATTCAGGAGGAGTGTTGGCAGAAATGGAATAGCAACCAAAAAGAAACTAAATTGTAAAAGGGCATAGGAGGTTCAGATTTGGGAACAGCAATATGAGCAGCAGGACCCACAGGTAGTATTTGAGAAATTTTTAAGCAAATATTTGGATACAGAAGTATCTAAATCTATATTCATATTTGGAAAACATGCCACTCTACAGGAAATCAAATCAGCGATTTAGGGGATAGAGATTAAAAGTTCTCTCATTACATAGAGGAAAGAGACAAAGAAATGAAAGCAATGTAAGAAAGAAAATAGCAGATATGGAGGACAGAGATTCCCAAGTGTTCATGGTGGTGGTTACACAGCTGTATACCTTTGTGAAAACTCATCAAACTATACACATTAAAAAAATGCATTTTAGGAGTGCCTGGATGGTTCAGTCAATAGAGAATGCAAGTCTTGATCTCAGTGCCATGAGTTTGAGCTCCATGTTAGGCATGGAGATTACTTTAAAAAATGCATTTTACTGTATTGTAAATTACCTAAAGTTTACTTTTATTAGAATTTTGATTTTGAGATAATTGTTCATTTGCATGCAGTTCTAAGAAATAATATGCAGAGATCCTAGGTACTTCTCATCCAATTTTCTCCAATGGTAACATCTTGCAAAACTATGTACAGTATCACAACCAGGATACTGACACTGATACAGTCAAGATACATTCCCTCATCACATTTCCATAACCACAAGGATCCCTGTTGTTACCCTTTGATACCCACACACACACTTCATTCCTGTCCCCACCTTTTCCTTAAACCCAGGCAACAATCCATCTAGTGTCTATTTCTATAAATTTTGTCATTTCAAGTATGTACATTTAAAAGGAATGAAAATATGTAAATTTCTGGGATTGGCTTTTTCATTCATCACAAGTCCCTGGAAATCAATAAAGGTTGCATCACAAGTTTGTTGCTTTTTAAAAAATGTGATAAAAACACACAACATGAAATTTATCATCTTAACCATTTTAAGTGTATAGTATAGTAGGGTTAACTATATGTACATTGTTGTGCCAAAATCTCTAATAGAACTTTTCCATCTTGCTAAACAAAAACCCTATGTTCATTGAACAGCTCCACATTCCCCATCCCCACCCCAGCTCCTAGTAACCACCACTCTACTTTCTCCACATCCTCACCAAAACTTGTTATCAGATGTCTTGCTTTTTCTCTTCTCTTCTCTTCTCTCTTCTCTTCTCTTTTCTTCCTCTTCTTCTTCCTCTTCTTTTTTCTCTTTCTTTTTTGATAGTAGCCATCCTAAAGGGTGTGAAATGATATCTGACCATGGTTTTGATTTGCATTTCCCTGATGACAACCTATGTTGAGCATCTTTTCATATGAATTTGTATATGCATATGTACATGTTTAAATGACCATTTGTATATCTTCTTTGAAGAAATGTCCGTTCAAGTCCACTGCCCATTTAATCAGGCTATTTTTGTTGTTGTTTTTGTTGAGTTGCAGGAGTTGTTTTCATATTGTGAATAATAGCCCCTTATCAGATACATGATTTGTAAATATTTTCTCCCATTCCTTAGGTTGTTTTTCTATTGGGTTTATTGTTTCTTTTGCTATGTGGAAGTTCTCAAGTTTGATGTAGTCTTATTTGCCTATGTTTGCTTTTGTTGATTGTGCTTTTGGTGTCATATCCAAGAAATTATTGCCAAGTCCAACTTCATGAAGCCTTCTCCCTATGCTTTACTAGTTAATTCTTCTTTATTGCTGGGTAATAGTCCATGGTATGGGTATACTAGTTTGTTTATTCATTCATCCTTGGGCTATTTCCAGTTTGGGATTATTGAGAATAAAGCTGTTATAAACATTCAAATACAGATTTTTATATGAAAATAACTTTTAATTTACCTGGGATAAATGCCCACAAGTAGAATTATGGGGTCATGTGGTAGTTGAATATTCAGTTTTTAAGAAACTGTGAAACTTTTCCAGAGTAACCATACCATTTTTATTCCAATCAGTAAGGTACAAGTGGTCCAGCTTCTCCATGTCCTCAACCAGCATTTGGCATTATTACTATTTTTTATTATTATTACCAGATAAGGGGGTAATACTATATCATTGTGGCTTTATTTTGCATTCCCCTAATGGGGAATGAAATATCTGTTAATGTCTTTTGCCCATTTTCTAATCAGATTTTTTTTAACTGTGGTATTAAGCCTTTTTTTTTGCTTTTCTAATTTTTTTCCATTTTTTTATTATTATGTTTAATTAGCCAATAGATAGTACATCATTTTGCTTTTAAACTAGGAATGCTAGTCCTTTGCCAGATAATGTAGATTAGAAATACTTTCTCTCCTCTGTAGCTTGTCTTTTATCTACCTAATAGAGTACTCATGGAGTAAAGTTCTCAATTTTAATGAAATTCAACTTATCATTTTCTTCTTTTGTGAATTGTGCTTTTGCATTAAGCCTAATAATTCTCTACCAAGTCCTAGATCCCAAAAGATGTTTTCCTGTTTTTTTAAGGTTCTATAGTTTCATATTTTAAATTCAAGTTTGTAAAAAATTTTCAGTTAATTTTTGTATGAGGTGTGAGTCTTAGACTTAGGTTTATTTTGTTTGTTTTTTGCTCGTGGTTGTCCTATTTCTCCAGCACAATTTGTTGAAAAGGCTGTCTTTCTTCTGTTGAATTGCTTTTGTACCTTTGTCAAAAATAAGGTAGGCATATCTGTGGGAGTCTCTTTCTGGGTTCGGTCTTCCCTTCCATTGATCTACACATTTAGCTGTCCTCCTATTCCACAGTCTTGATTACTGTAGCTATGTAAGTCTTGGACCTGCCTAGAATTTAGGCATAGGATAAAATTTGGCATAAGCTTGTCTGTATCTTGCTGGAATTTTTCTAAGAATTCCATTAAACCTATATTATTATGAGTATTCCAATCCACAGACATGGCATGTCTCTGCATTTATTTAAATCTTCTTTTATTTCCTTCATCAGCATTTTGTGTTTTAGAATACCAGTCCTATACACATAATTATTTCACATTTATTTTTTAGAGACTATAAACGATACTGTATTTTAAGTTTTTTGTCCTGTCCACATGTTCATTCTCAGTATATAAAATGAAATTGATCTTGGTATGGTTAACATGGATCCTGATATCTTGCTGAATTCACTCATTAGTTCTAAGCATTTTCTGTAGATTTTTGAGGATATTCTGTATAATCAGTTATGTCATCTGCAAACAAAGACCGTGTTATTTTCTTCCTTTCCAATGTGTATGCCTTTTATTTCCTTTTATTGTCTCATTGCAGGGGCTAGAACTTCCAGAATTTTGCAAATGCTCTTTATCAAGTTGATGGAATTCTCCTCTATTCCTATTTTTTAAAGTTTCTTCATAAATGGTTTTTAAATATTTCTAAAGTGCTTTTCCTTCATTGGTTGATATGATATGTCATGGGTCTTTTTTAGCCTATTAGTATAGTGAATCTATGGTAACCCATTGATTGGAAGACTCAACACTAGAAACATGGCGAGTCTCCCAATTTGATAAATAGGTTTCACACAATTCCTACTATGTCCCAGCAGGACATAGACACGTTTTGATTTCTAAATATTATACCTAGCATCTCTGCAATAAACTCCACTTCGTCATAACATATAATTCTTCTTACATATTGCCAGATCCTGTTTACTAATTTTTATTTAAGATTTTTGCTTCTACATTCATGAAGGATATTGTTCTGTGGTTTTCTTTTCTGTACTGTTTTCTCTGGTTTTGATATGAAGGTAACATTATCTTCACAAAATGAACTAAATAAAATGTGTTCTAATCTCTAATCTCTAAAATTAATTTCTGGAAGAGATTACATGGAATTGATATTAATTCTTTTTTAATATTTCTTTGGGGGGTTTAAAATTATGACTTAAATTTTCTTAATTGTTATAGGGCTGTTCAAATTATTTATTTGATTATTTAAGTATTTCATATTGGGTGAGTTGTGGTTGTTAGTGTTTTCTGCAGAAGTGGTCCATTTAATCTAAATTGTTGAGTTTATGTGCATATAGTCATTCTTTATTTTATTATCCTTTGGATATAATACCCCCTGTTTCATCACTGACCTTGGTCATTTGTCTTCTTCCTTTTTTTTTTTTAAATCTTTGTTAGTCTTTGTAGAGGTCTGTCAATATTTTTTTATTTAAATTCAGTTAATTAACATATAGCTTATTAGTTTTAGATGTAGAGCACTACGCATACAGTGCATAGTTTTAGAGGTAGGGTTTAGTGATTCATCAGTTTTATATAACACCCAGTGCTCATTACATCCCGTGCCCTCCTCAATGTCTGTCACCCAGTTACCCCATCAATTTTATCAATCTTTTCAAAGAACCAGTTCCTTGTTTCATTGATTTTCTCTATTGGCTTTTCTATTTTTAGTTTCATTGATTTCTGCTCTTATCTTTATTAATTCCTTCCTTCCATGTGCATTTGTTTTATTTTGCTCTTTTTCTAGGTTTCTGTGGTGGGAAGGTAACCTTATTGAGCTGAGACTTCCTCTTTTCTGAGGTTCGCATTTAGTGCTAAAAATCTCCCTCTCCTTGCTGCTTTAGCTGTGTCCTGCAAATTTTGATATGCTATATTTTCATTCTGTTCGGTTAGCTTTGTTTCTCTGTTTGACCTCCCTTAATTCTCTTTTACCCATGAATTATTGATGTGTGTTGTTTAGTTTCCCAATTTTTGGAGATTTTTCTATTACCTTTCTGCTACTGATTTAGTTTCAATTCACTGTGGCCAGAGTACACTCTATGATTTTTACTTTTTTAAATTGGTTGAGGTGCTTCCTGTGGCCCAGGGAATGATATACATTGGTATATGTTCTGTGGACACCTGGGAAAAATACGTATTCTGCTGTTGCTAGACGTCAGCTGATGGTTATTGAGTTCTTCTATTTCCTTGCTGATGTTCTCTCCAGTTCTCTTGTTGTTGAGTCAGGAGTGTTGAAATCTCCAACTATAATTATAAATTTGAGAATTTCCCTTTGAGTCTATCAGTTTTGATTTGCACATTTTTCATTCTGTTGTCTGCTGCATACACATGTAGAATTTGCTCTTTTCTTGGTATATCTATACCTCTGTCATTATATAATATCCAGCTTTCCTCTGGTAATTAGCTTAGCTCTGAAGTCTACCTTACCAGATATTAATATAGTCAATCTCATTGTCTTTTGATTGATGTTTCATGAACTTTTTCCATTCTTTTACTTTCAACCTATGAATTTCATTGAATTTGAAGTAAGTTTCTTATAGATTGTATACAGGTGAGTCTTTAATTCACTCCGCTAATCTTTGTCTTTTAATTGGTATATGTAGACCACTTACCTATAATATAGTTTTTTTATGTTTCAGAACTTAAGTCTGCCATTTTGTGTTTTCTGTTTCTCTTGATTTTTTTCTTTTTCCTGTCATCCTGTGGGTTATTCAAATACTTTTAAAAATTCCATTGTAGTTTAGGTATCATATTTTCAAACTGTGTGCCTCTGTACAGCTTTTTAAATGACTGTTCTAGGTATTATATTTACATATTTTATTGCTGTCCACTGCTATCACCATTTTACCAGTTTACTTTTTTATCAGTTTAAATGGAGTATGGAAACCTTACCTCCTTTTACATGTTTATCCTCCCTTGTTTATAATTTTCTTGAATAGTTCCCCAACATATATTTAGAACTACATCAGTGTCTGATTTTTGCTTCAATCTTCAAATATGATTTTAAAAAATTCGCGAGAAGGAAAGTCTATTGTAATTACCCATATTTTTATTCATCATGCTCTTTCTTCCATCCTTATGTTCCAAGATTCCTTCTTTTATCCTTTTCTTTCTATTTAGAGTTTCCTTTAGCCATTCTTTTAGTCTGATAGTGACAAATTCCCTTTGTTTTCTTTCATCTGAGAATGTCTTCATCTTCCTTTTTCCCTTCATTCCTGAAGCATATTTTTGCTGTTTATAAGGTTCTGGGTTGACAATTCCTTTCTTTCTGTGCTTGAATCATATTGTGCTACTTCTTTCTTGGCTTCCATGATGTCTGATGAGAACTATGCTGCTATTTGAATTGTTTTTCCTCTATAGGTAAGGTGTCATTTTTCTCTGGCTGCTTTAAAAAAAAATTTCTGTCTTTAGTTTTTAGAAGTTCTCAGAATTATGATGTGCTTTGGCATAGATTTCTTTGTTTGTTTTTCTTCAGGATTTGATCAGCTTCCCAAATCTCTACATTTATATCTCTTGCCAAATTTTGGAAGTTTTTAGTCATTATTTCTTCCAGTACTTTTTCAGCCCCACCCTTATGATTTTGTCTCTCTGGGATACCAGTAACAGGAGTGTTAGATCTCACAGGTCCCAGATGCTCTGTTCTTTTTTCCCAGTCTATTTTCTCTATGTTGTTCATATGAGGGAATTTCTATTGTTCTATCTTGAAGTGTACTGATTCTTTTTTCTTTCCCCTCTGCTCTGCTATTGAATCCATTTGTTAAGTATTGGGGTTTTGACAGGGTTTTTTTTATTATTATGTTTTTCATTTGTTCTTTTTTGTATCATCTATTTATTTGCTGAGACATTCTATTTCTTTACTTAGACTTTTTTTGTTCTCGTTTGTTTCAAGCATATTTATAATTGATAGTTTAAATATTTTAACTATGACTGCTTTAAAATATTTGTTAGATAATTCTGGTATCTCTATTGTCTCAGTTTTGACACCCACTTATTGTCATTTTTCATTAAATTTGAGGTATTCCTAGTTCTTGGTATGACGAGTGATTGAAACCTGCACAGTTTAATATTATGTAATGAGACTCTGGATCTCATTTAAACCTTCTATTTTAGCTGACTTTATTTAACTCTGATTCAGCAGAGCCACCTTCCTTCCCTCCTATCTATTTACTGTATGTATTTATTGGCACATGGAGAATTAAAATGAACAATTTAAACAAAGAGATTTTATGTAACACACCACACACACACACTCTGTGAAAGCCCAACAGTTTAGAGGAGAATGGCCAAACCTTTAGCTTTAGAGGTTAGTTTCATTTGGTCTAAGTCATTCAGAGTGGCTCCTCTACCCTCATCATCATCATTATAGATCGGGGAATGGGCACACAAACCAGGCTCAAACCTTAAGTACCCAGTGTTCCCTGGGCCTTAGCTATAGTTCAAGGACAAGCAATGTCACAATTAGGCCCATTCAAGCTAAAGCAAGGGATCCTCCATCTCTGGAGAGGGCTGAGGAAGCATGCAGCCATAACTGAAGTCAGCAGAAGCTGTTGACATTGAAGGAAGTCATCTGAGGACAAATCAAACACGACCAGCAGAGAATCAAAGTCAAAACTCTGATTCATCACACTCAGAGCCCACACTATGCAGGACTTTTCAGTTACTTAAGTCAATAAATTGGTAGTTCCTATCCCTGGTTGTCCCTTATATTCTTCTGGGAAGGCTACTGACACTTGAAACCCATCTCAGAGAGCCTTACTTATGTGTTCTGAGTTGTGCCTCTGACAGCCATATTTTTTTTTAAGATTTTTATTTATTTATTTGATAGACAGAGAGAGATCACAAGTAGGCAGAGAGGCAGGCAGAGAGAGAGGGGGAAGCAGGGTCCCCGCTGAGCAGAGAGCCCAATGTGGGGCTCGATCCCAGGACCCTGAGATCATGACCTGAGCTGAAGGCAGAGGCTTAAACCACTGAGCCACCCAGGCGCCCCTGACAGCCATATTTTTTAAAAGCTCTCCAGGTGATTCTGATGTGCCACAAGTGTTCTGAACCACTTCAACCAAGCCTTTTTGTTGCTGATGACTATTTAAGTTAGGGTTTTCCTTACTTGCTCTTGAAAGCATTCTAACTCCATGTCTCCAATGTACATAAAACTCCATGTTTAAATGTGCATAAAAATCAATTGGTTATTTCATTAAAATGCAGATTCTGATTCACTGGTCTATAATGGGAATTAGTTTGCTAAGGCTGCTGTAACAAAATAAGGCTGGGTGGCTTAAACAAAAGAAATGTGTTCAAAATCCTGAAGTCGATATGTCCAAGATCAAGGCATTTGCAGTGCTGGTTTCTTCTAAAGGCTCTAAGACAAGGGTCTGTCCCAAGCCTCTCTCCTGAGTTTGTGGATGGCACCTTCCCTCAATTCAAATTTCCAAATTCCTGTCCAAATTTCCCCTTTTAATAAGGACACAGTCATACTGGATTGGAGCCTACTATAATGACCTTATCTTAACTTGATAACTTCTGTAAAGACTATATTTCCAAAGGACATATCACTGGGGATTAGGCCTTTATATATAAATTTGGGTGAGACAAACCAGGGGGGAGATTATTAATAATGTGAATTTCCAACAAACCTCCAGGTGACACTGATACTCCTAGTCCATGGATCACACTTTGAATAGCAAGGTTTCACAGATCTGTTTCCTATGCATTAGACCCTCCTATTCTAGATGAATGAAATTACCTAATGGATAACCAACTGGTGGGAAGAGTGCTAGAAATGGGTTACCAGTCATGGCTATGGTGTGGATTAATTTAAGAACGTGTGTACAAGAGACCACCCTGCTCACAGAGGACCTCCAAGAGAGACTAAGGCGTAAGGTACTTTAAATAACTAAGCACACATATACATTACGCCAAAAAGTCATAAATAGTTTTCTCTTGCTGGTCTTAAAAGTAAGTAACACTTTTACAAAATTGTCTTTTTTATATAAATTTTCTAAATTTTATACTTATGTATTACAAGCAGGAAAAGGGAAAAAATGTTGTTTTTCAAAGAATTATCCTTAATTAAAAGTTAAACAAACAAAAGCAATAAAATTAAACAATCTTTTATTTATCTTCATAAAAGAAGGCAATAATTCTTTACTGCCATATAGAGATATACTAGCACACTAATGTTTTGCCATTATTTGGACATTAAGCTAAATTTTTATTAATGTCATTTAAAGTAGTAAAACCTTCCCGTATTCTATATATGGAAACCAAGACTACTGCCCATTTGAGATTTTGGGTCATAAATTTGAAATGAGTCCAGTCAGTAAAGTTGTATTTTTTTTTTTCCACTAGCAATGTTCAGCTGCACAGATACATGTGTGGCATAAGTAGATAGTTGGATTTAACTAGACTTGGGGTTTTGCCAGTCAAGTATGACAAAAAGACAGAGGAGCAAGGAATGCAAGTTTGCAAGTGCTGAGCAGTGGAAGCCAGGGCGGTAGGCAGAGAAGTTAGGACACCAGGAGAATGATAGTAGTTGAAGAGACATAGCTAGATTAGTAAGAGAGCTCTTCTTGGAAAGGGAGAACCAGAGGAAGCCAGTTGGAAATATAGGAGGTGACACTCATTCTGGGTTGCTTTTATCAAATCAAGTTTTCTGAGGTGGCACATCTGTCAGTGATGAAACATTGCAGGTATGACTGCAAGAAGTTGTCAGCATGCAGTAGTAGAGAAGATCATGGACGTCAAACGGGTCAAGAGAACCACTGTGCGGGGGTATTGTCTGGTTTACCAGCTTGGATGTGGAAACTGCCAAAAGGAAGGGTGGTCAAAAGTGAGATAAGCTGACATCTGACATCATCTGACATCATCATTAGCTAAGACGCCAGAAGCCCGAGAGAGGACAACAGGAAGGGCCAAGGGTAGAAAAGTCTGATGACATGCATGTCAAAGAGCAAAGAAGGCACGACAGCTCAGAAGCAGAAAATAGAGAAAGGAATCCCCACCTGGCCTTGTAGCCCTGAGATCAGTGCAGTGGGAAGTCCACACGGCCGTCTCGGGAGAGGGCTGCTGGAGAGGCAGCGGGCTCAGGAGGTGGCCAGGCTGGGTTATAGTTAGAGCAAGAAAGTGACCGGAGCTTTCCAAGTGAAGGGGGAGGGTATAAGGAAGTGGAGGGGAGATCATGATGGGGAGGTTTGGAGCATGAGAGAGTGGGGGATGGCAAAGGGGATGTGACTGGGGCGGTCCCAAAGCAAAAGGGCACAAGGGCACAAGGGACAAGGCAGGTGGGGAGCCCCAAAGGGAACTAGGATGTGGGGACTGCTGGGACTGACCTTGAGTCTGCGCACTGAGTGGCTGGGAAGCTGGAGGAGGCCTGTGGTTGCTAGGCAATGCGGGGCCATCCCTCCTGGGAGGGGCTGGCTCCCTGAGCATGTGTCCTGTGTGTCACGCTTCACGTGTGCGTCACATTACATTTGTGAGGCCATCCTTGGACTGTTATGACTGGCTATCCAGCAAAGATTCAAACTCCCCTTTCTCAGTGTAGGCAGCTTCCCAACCAATGGCTACATATTCCAGCCAGACATCTCCTCCACCCTCCCCCTGTGATGTCAGGTGGAGGCATGAGTCAGGTGTAAGGAAGTTCTGGTCCGTGAGACCTGAACAGGGATGTGAATGTCTGCTTCAGGCCTGGACCACTAACCCTTGCCATGCTTTCTGTCTTGGTGCTTTCACTGGCTGGATGTCAAGGTCAGAGTGACAGAGTATGACAGAGCCTCTCTTGGCCTGAATGACTATACAGAGCAACTCTCCTGGTTAAGAGGCTTTATGTGAGGAAAATACAAATTTTCTTGAATAAGCCAATGAAATTTGCAGGGTTTATATATTACCCAGCTAATACTACTTTAACTAATATGTATCTATCATGTATCTCATAATTAGAGTCAGAGCCCTTCTCCCCAAATTACTAAAATGTAATTTAGTAGTTACACCCACCAAGCATTACTCCACATCCCTCCTCCTTAGTTTATATGGAGAGAGAACTAAGAGGTGAGTTACTTCATAAGTAGTACAGTGTGTCAAAGCAGAAAGAGCAGAGTGGTGGGGCTCCTCACCCAAAGCCAAAAAAAAAAAAAAAAAGATAAATAATGAGAAGTTATGGATATGTTGATTAATTTGATGGTGGGTATCCTTTCACAACATTGATGTACAGCAAATCATCACGTGGTACCCTTCAGATACCTTATAACTTCATAGGTCAATCATACCTCAAAAAAAAGGTCTAGAAAAAAAATGGATTTGAAAAAGAAAAGAAATGAAAAGAAGATATCTCCCCGTGCTATTCTTCCTGTCTGACCCCAATAGATAGGGATCTAAGTCTCGAAGAAGATGGAAAGAAGGGAGGACATATATCCCTCCACTCTGAAGGAGATGTTCAACCTTTGGTAGAAAAAGAGAGGACTTTAAAATGAGTATGTTATTAGACCAATATTTGTCCTGATATTAACATAACTGGAAATTTATGGTGTCACACCAATGTTATAGTAGCTAGGAAAGTAGGGGAGGGGTCTGATATTACTGAATTGAAATCAGTAACTGGTAAACATCAAGGCCATTTCATGTCTTTGCCTTGGTGAGTTGAGATGCCTCAGTATAGAGGTTATACTACATGGAGTCATTCTGATGTATTAATATTTAGAGGTCGATGACTGAAATGACACACAGAAGGAATACTGAGAATTCAGAGGTAGAAATGAATGGGCTAGCAGAAGGACCGACACATATTGATAGAGGGACAGTATGTTTGACTGTCATTTGGGGCTTCAGTTTTTAACAGTGGTACTGTTGGGTCATCGATCACCGTACTTGGTGTCCGCAGACCAAGTATTTCAGCCCAGCTCTATCACATAAGTGCTACAGGAGCTTCCCAAGTCCTTTATCTCCTTTGACTTTGAGTTCTTCATCTGGAAAGTGAGGATCATGAAATGCATTTGAAGAGATTACTCAGGAAATGTTGCAGGGCCCAAATGGACCCTTGTTACAGAATGTGCTCTGCCAAAAGACTCTAGAAGCAGAATCTGATAAAGATAAATTATAAGGATTGGTAGGCTAGGTTCTATTCTGACCTCATTGTCAACGTCAAATACAACATGGGTAAGGTACCCACACACCTGTACCATGAGCAAATTACGCCTGGGCTGACAACCACGAAGGAAATAATTCCCTCCTGACTCACCAAAGAGTGGGAGGGGAGAAAGTATGACACATATATACATACATACATGAAATCTATAACAGTTATGTACGTATAACTGTCTTCATGGAAACTTGATTTATAGCTTTAAAGAAAAAAAAAGCCTTAAAACCACGTAACCCCTAATGTATCCTTTCCCTAAAGCCATAAACACACCTCCAGTCATCCTGTCCAACAAAAATATACCACAGCAGGTGGAGTCACCAAAAAAGTAAATGGTTTCAATATTTTCATTCATTTCAGTCTATTCCCTCAACAAAAACTTCAAACTGCAGGTGCACGCAGCATACTTCTGCCATGACAAGAGCACTGTATCTTTGTAACCGGGACTTCACCTAATGATGTGTGAACTGAATGCTAAGTGCAGCAAAATGACTCCAAGCCAAGAAAGCCCCAGTCGAGGGTCTTGCCTGGGAGAGGGGATACGCCGCAGGAACACACCAGACCGGGGTTGGACCTTTGGTCCTGGGGAGATCATCATTCCTTCCTTCCCTTCGACTTCTAATGTTTCGAGAAGGGTGTGTGAATTAAATTGGAATTTTCAGGCTGCAGACATTCCTCACATTGGGTCCAAATTTGATTTCAGTCTGGAAACCAGCAAATGAGTTTGAGAGACGAGTCAGTTTCAGGGAAGGTCAGGCCAGTCAAAGTAAAACGTGAACCAATTATTGCAGGGAAACGGTTTCACATCTGGAATTGGTTATATGTGGAACAGAAGGAAGAGTTTTCTTAGGACAGTTGGTTTAATTACATTTTTAAAAACAAGAAAGAGTAACCTAGGATTTCCAGCTAATCTCAAATGCAAACAGGCCACCGCTAGATAATGACTATGTTTGCTTCTTATTTCAACCAGAATCGTGAGGACTATATCCGTACGTGGTTTCTTTCAGTTCTTGGTCAGCTAAAGTCAATTTTTGAATGCCCCTTTGAGCTGCACATTTTGCCTGAAAGTCTGTGTGTTTGGGTCATATCTAGGTGTTCAGATGTCTTATCTCTTTAAAAGAAAAGACGTTGAGAGAGAGGCATAGTTTTGGCATCCGACTGACCTAGATTTTAATTTACTAGCTGTGTGATTTGGGGGATGTTACTTAATCTTTCTTTATCCTTTTCTTATCTGGGAAATGGGAATAATTCTTATCTGGGTGAGATCTGTGTTCTGATTATTATATTAAATTAAATTACATAGCATATGTAAAACAACAATTATGAGACTGTGCTGCTATAGAAGGTAATCCACAAATGTTAAATCTCTTGACTCTCTTCTTTGTTAGCTTATTTTTTCTGAAAGCAATATATTTTTGGCAAATACGAGGAGACAGGAAGCTGTATGTATGTACCCTGCAACCTAAAATGTCAGCAGGATAGCACAAGAGAGTATAAGAAATTAAAACATACTAATGGATTTGAAAGTTAAAGGACTCCCTGAAATGTACACCCTGATATATTTTTGTGATGGTAGCAAATTGTACCTTTATGGTTTCACCACTGCCCTCTCTGCTTCCCCTAAAATAGTCAACAGTAGCATATTAAAGTTATCTCAATGCACCAAAATCAGGACAGTCAAGAGCCTTGGGGTTAGAGTCCATCCTGGGCAAGAGGTATCATCTCCTTTGTAACCAATCTCTCTAGCAGTCACCTATGGACAAGTTTATCAAGTGACACTCTATCCAGAATGTAGGAGGAGTTCTGCCTTGCAATGAAGAAGTTCCGTGTAGCTAAGCATGATGCTGAAAGCAACATTTCACTCCCGAGGAGCAGGTTATGACCTTTGAAATGAAATTCAGCCAAAGCGTTTATATCACATTAACACCAGTAAATGGAAAAGAGAGAGAGGGAGGATCTAATTATATTTGCTAAGGCACCATGGCATTGGTGGTTTTTATTGCCTTTCCCTTAAGTTCTTCTGAGGTCTGTAATGTATTTCATAAAATTAATAGTAATATTGCATCCTTTCCATTTCCCCACTCGAGACCCGGTGAGGGAGTCCACCTCCGATGATGTGTCAGGGACCGAGAGGGCCGAGCGCTGTTGCTGGGACTGTGCGGATCAGGGTGACATGGAAAGATGGTTTCAAAAACACCAGATGCCACAGACATGAAGTGGTGGAACAATGCATCGGAATTGCCGAAAGAAAAGAAGAGTTGTTTGTCCACATTTTTCAACCCTTAAGGACAGTTTTCAGGCCCTTCCTTGGTCTGGGTCTTTGTGTGTGTGAAGCACAAGATGCAGGACCAGGGAGAGTCGATGTTGAAATGGCACGCAACGCGAGGGAGCCGCTCGATGGAGCTGAGCTTTTCGCTCTCGTTACACTCGTTCTGTTTATAAACACTCCAGCGATGTGAATAATAAGAAGCCAAGCACAGGCCTTTGTCATCCCTCCATGATCTTTCTGGTTCTGGAGGGCTCAGGAGGAGGTGTTGAGTTTCTGTGTGCTAAAGCTTGTCAAGGGCACATCAAAATGCAATAATGAAATCAACTACCAGACAGATTGGATGGCAGATTTTGGCAGCTAACAAGGAGCTTTCTTGTTATAGGATGTGCAAACTTGTGGATTGCACTGCAATTAGAATTTTTTTTTTTTTTTTGCCTGAGCTCTTCTTATACTTTAATTCTCATAAGTGACAACAGCAAAAGACTACTTCTCACTCCCTAACGTACTCTATCCATCTCCTTGTTGCTAAAGTAACTCGTGTCTTAATTTAACATCGAATTTTCCAAAAATCAGATCAATGCTATTCAGTGTTTTTGAGCTCCTGATACTTCAAGGAAAAGTCGGCGATAGATGACTTAAAACTAATTCTCTTGCCTTTTTTTTTTTTTTCAGTGTGTGCAAAATATCCTTTTGGTACTTTTTGTAATTGTTGTTGTTGTGGTTTTAACCATATGTCTCCAGTAGGAAAGCAAGATCTTTGTTTCTTAACAGCTGATGTGTACTTGCTACTGTGTCACACAGGAGTCCGTAATACTGCTAGCGACAACTAAATCATTTCCACAAAAACTAATTTTAGCATCCAGGAAGGGAAAAACAACACTACTTCTGTGCTACTTAATAGCTGAGTGGCATGTGAAAACCAGGTCAACCTGTTTTTCAGAGGTTAAAGGTGAGACACCCACAGGGGTAAATGGTTTCCTCGGGGATTTACAGCTTAACTGCGCCAACACCAGCATAAGCCTCCATGCAGCTGACGAGGCAACTCCCAGAATATTCTGGTTTTTTAAACTATAAACAACCCTGGAAAGGAGTGATGGGAACTGAAAGGAAGAGGAAGAGGATGGGTTGATAGGATTCAGATTTTTAAATGCACTTGGGGAATGTCCATTTATGAGTCGGCTACCCTCCTTGCTTCCAGTAGGAGGGTGGGCATACCTGATAGTCACACAGTGGGCGTCACAAGCACTAAAATCACAATGCAGCTTATGAGAGGTTTTCATTTTGGTCAAAACAACAATGAAACCTCAAAAATTGAACTGTAAATCCTTAAGCAACAAGAGGACCTAAACAGAGGAACTAGCCCCCATATTTATCACTCTTCATTTTACTGGGAACAAGAAGAAATGTACTTAAACACCCAGTTTTCTTTGAATCTGAAATCATTTTTTAATGCATTCAATGTGTACTTGACATTTTGCATTGGATAGACCAGACAGTATCGGTCTGTATCAGGCCCAACAATGGGTATCGGGTTCTGGGGATACAAATAAACTAGAAAGCTTCTCTACTGAACCACAGCCAAGTAAAAGTGATAAAGAGATAGAGATACTGAGATGAGCTCACGCCTGGGGCCTGATGGTAGCACAAAAATGGAATTATCGAGTCCCCTCTTCATGGAGATGAAGCCAGAGCTGTCTTGATCAAGCATGTTCAGGACAAACTGAAAAGAAAGGACAACATAGGCAGAGGGAAGGCCACTAGTTCAAGCACAGAAGGTCGGAATCCAGTGTGAGGGCTGAGGCTGGAGATTTAGGCAGATGCAAGATTTTGCAGATTGAAGATCCCATGACAAGAAGTTTGGATAGGAAGGACATTCAGGGGCTCTGATAAGAGAGTGATGTAATTTATGCCTTTTACAAAGATCTTTAAAGTGCTCGCTTCGGCAGCACATATACAAAGATCTTTAAGCAGGATTGCTGCAAACAGATTGGAGAGGATAAGTATTATTTTATCTATACATATTTTTTTTAAAAAACAATGTTTGATAACAGTCCCCAGGGCAATTCCCCCAACTTCTTTTTTCTGTGTCCATGAAGACACAGACAAAGTAAAATACACCGAAAACCAGTATCAATAATATCTGAATCTAGAAAAATGAACAATAAGTAGAAGACAGGTGGAGCCAGGCTACCTAATGTCTCTCCAAGGCTCTATTTGCAGCAGAAAGCCAAAAAGTCATTGCATAGTAAGTAATGAGGAGAAGGTTCTAGAGATATAGCATGATCCATTTTGGAACACCAGTATAGACACAACCCCGGGATCACAAATGTTAAAGTTTTTGATGTTATTTAATCAATTTGTCGAAGTCGGGGAAGGAGAGAGTTGTTCCTTCAATAGGGTAGAGATGCAGTATAGTTTAAGCCTGTTGTATAACAGGACATAAATATATAAACCTGCCTCCATGTGCAAAACCAAGAAAGTTATTCAATCTCAGGGTATATAAAGGTCAATCTAATCTTGTTTATTGAAAGATAGTGAGTCTGGACCCTTATTTGAAGATGGGTAAAAAGAAAACTGATGTGGAGGAAATAATTTGCAGAAAAAAGAGAAAAGAAAAAATAGCATTCAGCAGATAGGGATGAATAAAATACTTTGTAATATTATTTCAGGGCTGAGGAGAATTTCAAGAAAATGTTTGTTTTCCTCAATGAAGGACAAGAAGACAAGGTAACTATGAATAGGAACAAACAATCTTGATGAAGTGAAAAATAAAAGGAGTTAAAAGGTGAGGATAAAATGAAGAACCAATGGCAAGGACACGAAAACCATACTATTAGAATTAACGTCTTGGGCGCCTGGGTGGCTCGGTGGGTTAAGCCACTGCCTTTGGCTCAGGTCATGATCTCAGGGTCCTGGGATCGAGTCCCGCATCGGGCTCTCTGCTCAGCAGGGAGCCTGCTTCCTCCTCTCTCTCTCTGCCTGCCTCTCTGCCTACTTGTGATCTCTCTCTGTCAAATGGATAAATAAAATCTTTAAAAAAAAAAAAAAAGAATTAACGTCTTTACAATCTGTATTGAAGTTAGGGCAGAACCAATGATACCAAAACTCAAAGCTATCATGGTGGGCATAGAAGTTTTCTTACAACAAAGGAAAACCTAAAGCAGGAAGAAGGAAATGAGACCTACAGATCATGAAAATCATAAAGCCGACTTAGGTCTGAAAATGGTTTCTGAAGATAAGAATGAAATAAAAGAAAACTAGCAATAATAAAGATATAAGACAAAAAACTTCCTTAGGAGGAAGAAATGCCTGTATAAGCAGACAGCAGTGGTCAACAGCTTATAGTTCACAGAAAAAGCAGCGAAAAAGTGCAGGCCTAGGCATATCCCAAAGTACAAAATTAAGTGGAAGAAATTCCCAAGTTCAAGAATACAAAGCAACCAATTTTGATCCCTTTTAACAATATTCTTTGCAACTTTACAGAGAAAATGACAGTGAAGGAACATCTAATTCATGCTGAAATTCAGTTAAAGCACATCCACGTGATCACGGCTAATCATTTCTTCCTGAAACAGATTGTTAGAGGTGGCAGAACCTTTCCCCAGAAGCAAATGCACAGCAGTAGTCCAAACTCAGTATCAGCTGCCTCTAAAAGACCTCAGGTGATTCAAACCTTCACACCAGAAGTGTGATGTTGAAATGTTATCACATGAGCAGAGAGCTGAACCCAGGATGTGGTAAGCAGCCTCTGAGATGGCCTCCAGTGATCCCCATCTCCTGGTACTCATGCTCTTGTGTAACCCCTCTCCTTGAGAGTGGATCGAATTTAGTTACCTCTTACAGCAGATGTTATGTGCCAGAGGTAACCAAATGTTTCATTCAGAATTAGGTTACAAAAAGAATGTGGCTCCTGCCTTGAGCCCTCTCATTCTACCCCTTCACCCCGGAATCTCCTGCTGCCGTGGTATAATCTGCCCAGTTGAGAGGCCTACATGGCAAGGAACTGAAAGAGACCCCACACCAAGGACTTGTGAGGAACTGGGGCCTCCAGTCCAACAACTTGTGAGGAAATGAACCCTGCAAACAACAATTCCTAGTTGAGGCCTCAGATGGGAACGCACGCCTGGCCCGTGTAGTGGATTGCAATCTCACAAAAGACTCCATCCAGAGGCATCTAATTAAACCAGGCCAACTCCTGACACAAAAACTCCGAGATAATTTAATGTTTGCTGTTTTCACTCACTAAAGTGCTGGGTAATTTGTTACACAGCACTAGATAACCAATATATAACGTGTTAACAGTGAGTAAAAAATAAGGGGATAGAACATAATTCTTTGACTGGTTTCTGGGTCACTTGGTGTTCTGGGATTTCTACCATATGGCCTATCTTTAAATAACTGAAAATCAGTGTTGGTCTTGAGATGGGAGTCACCTGTGATCTGAGAAAGCACTAGATACATGTGCTGAATCCCACCAAGTCTGTGATCATAGGTTACACAGACTTAGAAATCAGCTATTCAATTAATTAATTCATCCATCAATCTATCGTTTTTTATTATTATGTTAGTCACCATACAATACATCGTTAGTTTTTGATGTAGTGTTCCAAGATTCATTGTTTATATATAACACCCAGGGTTCCATGTAATACGTGCCCTCCTTAATACCCACCATTGGGCCAACCATCCCGCTACCCCCCTCCCCTCCAAAACCCTTGGTTTCTTTCCCATAGTCCACAGTCTCTCACGGTCCATCTCCCCTTCCAATTTCCTCCCCTCACTTTTCCCTTCCTCCTCCTAATGTCCTTCACGCTATTCCTTAGGTTCCACAAACAAGTGAAACCACATGTTGATTGACTTTCTTTGCTTGCCTTTTTAAGTTTTTATTTAAATTTCAATCAATCTATCTTTAATACCAAAGTAAAATCTCCAAAAATATCTTAAAATAGAAGAGATCATTAACGTAGATCGCCATAATCTATTACGATTTAGGCCTAAAGCCCCAGAATTTATTTGGAAGACTTGATAGTATAGTGGGAGGGAACACAGCTCCAGAAGTAGCAGACCCTGTGGGAGCACTGGGCCAACTAAGTTAGCATAGTAATCTCAGGCAAGTTCCACAGTCATCCAATGCTTCAGTCTCCTCATCTGTGAAGCAGAGATATGCTATTGCATGAAACATTAGCACAGTAGTGTAATACCCACTCAGGAAATGTGAGGTGTTGTTACTGTATTTTAAGAGCTGAAAGTGGAAATGAAGGAAAAAGTAAATTTGCTCCACTCCCCACCTCCAGTATAGCCAACTCAGATATTGCTGTTTCAATCTTCATTCTGACAATCAGAAAAAAACACAAGACAACTAACAGTTTGAAGAGTATAGAGGTAAGAAAATAGATATTTTTCAAAACAATGGAGAAGCATAAACAAATAAAAAGACCCCCCAAAAGAGTAAGAGAAGGAAGCACATATAAAAGAATCAAATGAATCCAAGATATTAGACTAAATTATATTAACGGTAGAAGCAAAGGAAAATGTTTTGTAAAGAAAAATCTTTCTCAAATCTAGTCAAAAAACATATTACTATTATATTAGTTGGTCCTAGGGTTTCTATGACAAATTGCCACAGACTGGGGGGGCTAAAAACAAGGAAAACGTATTCCCTCCCAGTTCTGGAGGCGAGCAAGGTGTCAGCTGGTCTGCACTTGCTCTGGACGCTCTAGGGACGGGTCTTGCATGTCTCATTCTAACTGCTGGTGCTCGCCCGCAGGCTGTAGCCTTCCTTCAGAGGAAGCTGCCTCCGTCCCCCTGCGGGCACCTTCTCTGTGCGTGTATGACTCTGTTTCTAAATATCTCCCTCCTGACAAGGACACTAGTCATGAGATTTAGGACCAACACCCACCAGGATGAGTTATCCTAACTCAGTCACATCTGCGAAGACCCTATTTATGAATGAGGTCACATTCACAGGTCCAGGACTTCGACCTGTCTCTTGTGGCACACGATTCAATCCATCATAGTGATGTACCATGTACAAAAGAACACCTACATGATATCTAGAAGCAATTTACGTAGGTGACAATAAAGAAACAAATTAGCATGCATCTACGTAATCCAATATTTGAAACCACTAAAAATCAGATGTGGAAGATTAATTCCTATGTAAGGAAATGGTAGTGATAGGCTATCAAGTAAGAATATTAAAATATAAACAGATAAGTAGGTAAAAAGATGTAATGACGTCAAATAATCTATGCAAAAATATGCAGAGAAAAAAGTCTCCGAGAAAACACACTAAAATATTGATAGTGCTTAACACTGGCTGACAGGACTAAAGGGGATTTTTATTACCATCTTTATAACCGCAGTCCTGTCAACATTTTCTTACAGTTAGAATTTTTTTAGACTCTCATAGTCTTTGTCTGCTTTATAACAGTGAATGTCATGTGTATGTCCCATACCCACCTTCTGGCAGTTGGGAATAGGCTGGTGTTTGGTTTTTGGAGGAATTCAGTAGAGCACAAGGCATGTGTGGGATTGAGATGGTTTTAAGTTTACAAGTAACATATTAGTTAAGATCACATACCAATAACCCAGGTTTGCAGTCAAGATCTGTTCCTTCCTGGCTCCATGAGCAGGTATGAAACCTAACCTCTGTGTGTTTCACTGTCCTAATCTGTAAACTGGAATATTATAGGGCTGGACTCAGACTATTGTTTTGGTGAGGTTTTTGCTTACATATTCAACAGAACCAATGGGTCAACTCTTTTTACCTACAACTTGACCAACAATGTCATACGGTGTATGAGATGGAAATTTCAGGTACCAACAATGCCATATGGTGTATTTATATTAGTAGTATTAGTAGGAATAGAAGTAGTGGTAGTAATAACATAGCTTCTAAATTTCCACATGTACATTCTGACTCAGTGCATTGCCCTGAAAGGCAGTATGATGACTTCAACTGTACATAAGGCACAGAGGTCCCGGTGATGCAAATGAGGGCTGGCTTGTTCCTTCCCCTCCCCTACCGAATACATAGGCAAGAATGATACATCTGCACATATTTTTTTATATCCTTCAAATGCCTTGATCTGGTAATGATCTGACATTATAGACTTGCAGTTACCTGCCCAGCCCCCAGTGAAATAGGCCACAGGGGATGCTGAGGGCTCTGCTACTGGTAGTTCTCATCTGTTTCTGTCTTGCCCCATCAAGCTTCAGGGGTTCAAGGTCTGTGGCCCTTGTGTGCACCCAGCACAGCCTGTTGACCCCTGGGTGTTGTGCTCAGAGCCCTCTCCCCAAGAGCACAGCAGTCTGGGAGTCACACAATTTCTGAGTTGGCTTCACCATCCCACTCACCCAGACCCATGCAGAATTAGATGACTCAGGCACAGGACAAACAGCTACCGAATACCAGGACGGACCAGTACTAGATGCTGAATAAGATAGCACCCGTCCTCCTGGAGCATAGTGAATTAAAGCACTAAACAGATATAGAACTATACATTGTAATAAGCAGTATGAAGGAACTAAGAGGGTGCAAAGATGGGGGGAAACAGGAAGAGGTGAACTAGTCAGACTGGGTAGTCAGGGAAGGCCTCTTTGAAGAGGTAACAATGTATTCAAAACCCAAGGATAAAGAGAATAGTCTAGGCAAAGAGAAGGGTGGGACAGTGACCCAGGTGAGGATATACTGCATGAAGGTCCTGAAAGTCCTAGACAAATATAAAGATAGAAACAAAGCAGGTGCAAAGGCCCAGGGGAGAAAGAAAAGATACCGGCGAGCTAACCAGAGAGGCCAGCCCTTCCATGGTCTTGTAGGATGCAATAAGAAATACCTTATTTTGTTTTAACTGTACTGAGAAGACATTGATAGGTTTCAAGCAAAGGAACAACAGTTACTCAAATTGTGTTTTTATAACACTGGCTCCTTTCTGGAAAAGAGAAGGTCAAAAGGCGTGGAAATGGGGAGACCAGTGGAGAGGCCGGGAAGAGTTCCCCAAGAGTAGCGGGGCCTTGGACCTATGCAGAGACAGGGAGTTGGGTGTGTTTGAGTTTTCTGTTGGGAAAGAAACCGTAGAGCTTGCTACTACACTGTGTATGAGGAAGAGGAAATCTTATCAGGACTCTTGCTTGAGCAAATGCCTGGATGCAGGGCCATGGATGCAGAGGCTAGGCATGGAGAAAATCTCATTGGTGAGCTGGTGACGCTGGAGTAGAAAACGAGGGTAAGAGTTGAGTCTTGCATGGGATAACTGAAATATCCTACATTTCAAATACCTGGCCGACATCTAGTTCCCCATTAGAGATGAAAGGAGGCAGTTGGGAGATACACAATCTGGAACTGATATGTAGGCGTCAGCTCCAGATAAAAAAGGGGAAGTCAGTCAGGGTCAGAACTACGCAGACCTTGGGAGATAGTTCCTACTCTGACTAAAGCCTTGTCCTGAACCCCAGTTTTGCTGGCTGAGGGACTGACTTCCCACCTCACCGTTCTCCCTGAGATGGAGGCCCTGCAGGAGGCTGGGGTCTACTCTTGGATCCCACTGGGATCCTGCATGACATCTAGACCAAAATGACCCAGATATTTCTTGCCAGGCTTCTAGAACCACAGTCTGCCTCCTTTGATCCAAATCTGGCCTGCTGTGGACCATGCACCTGTGTTCTACCGGGCACTCTATCTATTTCAAATGAGTCTTAGTGAAAGGTAGTGTGTCTCCAAGGAAGATAAATCCCAGTGTTTTGGGGAAGCGAGGGTGAGAAAAATCACAGGACAGAGCGCCTCTGTGCTCCACTGCATATGCTCAAGTGCAGGAATTGAGGAGCGTACAAGAAAGACAGGCCTGACAGCATTTCTCTCTTGTCCACATTGCCTCTGGCCCTTGTTGAACAGCCGGTCCTCCCCCAGGACGCAGCAACCCGGGAGAGAGGAAAGTGCCATGTCAATGGCACCCGGCCCTGGGGTTCTTCTAGGACTGTTCTCTGATCCTCCAGATCAGACGCTCCCTGTTTTCGCTACACAACCCCTAGGGGTAGGGGGCTGGGGAAGGCATTATAGACAGAGCAGCCAAGAGAAAGGAAGGCACCCCGTTGAGCCACAGCCTGGGCAGAAGCCGCCAGCAGTTCGGGTATGTGCTGGACAGTAAGGCAGGGGCGGACGAAGAGGTGGAAAAGAGCAGGACACAGAGCACGTCTGTGCGGAGAACAGCAGCACCTGCCGCAATGAATGACATGCTGACTCGGTCAGCAGGAGGACAGGACCAGGCCATGGGAGTGGAGCACGAGCAAGGGGCAGGAGCGGGAGAAGGGCGGGAAACGCATTTTGAAATGTATCATGCCAGAAGCCCCTGAGAAAAGTCGAGACAGAAAACACAGCAGCAGTGCAACTAGGGAAAGGCATAGGGTCCGCCTTCCCCCTGAAATCAGGGGCAGGGATGAGCTCAGACCCACAGAGCAGTCTGGGGACAAGGGCCACAGGGCCTGCCCAGGAGAGAAATGCGGAGACAGGGCAACAACGGGGGTTTTCTCCTGGAGCTGCAAACTTCATGCCAGGCTGCGAGCTTCCTGCCAGCTTGCAGGTGACAGGCACCTCGGTTTAGCCGGAATAAGACAGACGGTGGGGCGAGAAGACATATACGAGGACAGATGATTCATCCAGACATGGAAGGCACCATCACACAGGCCAAGACAGCCAGAGGGGGGCTGTTGTGTATACGGGGGAAACCAAGGGTTGATGGCCAGGGAACGAGGATTTAGCTGCTGGAATGTCTCCAAGGAAACTTCCTCCATCTCCCAGACCTTTAGTTCCAGAACTTACAAAGAAATTGATGCAAGAGTCACACAGGGATCCATCCATCAGCTTTATTGCTGGTAAAGCTGGCTCAGAGAATGCGGCTAGTGCTGAGGTCCCGGTGAGACTCCCTACTTCCCCACACCCATTCCAAACAACAGGTTTTCTTGAGGCAGAGGGACAGCCTGCCCTGTCTGACTCCCCCCAGGAGGAAAGAGCATGCCTGGCTTGCAGGCCCACTGGCCTTCCAGAAAGAAAACCCAGCAGGGCACTGAGCCACACACAGTCAGTTCCTTTCCCCGGATTCAGCAATCAAAGGAGTCGCCCTCTCCTTCAGGGAGGGGTGGAAAGAAAGGCTGAAAGCCCTTCCCAGTATCTCCAGAAGGACAGATGCTTCTATTTTATGGGCCTCCAAAGGGATGCCTGGAAAAGGAAGGAAATCATTCTCTTTGCACTGTACTGGTGTACACCGTCAAGATTTTACATTTTGATATTTATGGGAAAAATTCTAATTTCTCAATGAGCTATAAGACCTGACAATCATTTGTTCCAGGGGCCTTCAATGTGTTTTGTTTTCTTTTGTTTTGTTTTCAGTTGTCAAAGTCACTCTTTGGATATAAAATACAGGAGACAGAGCCATTCTACCCAAAAGGAGCGAAAGGTAAGAGGTGTGGAAAGCCCGGGCAGGGACCTACAGGGACACCCTCCTTTCCTCAGCAACCACCCAAAGGCAACTCAGAGGAAGCCAAGGTGATGTTTCTTAGTTACTAAGAAAACTGCGAAGCCAAATTGTCCAGCTGAGTCACTGGTGACAAGGGGGGCTACTGGAACCATCACAGAAACCCTCACCTTGAGAGGGGCTTAAGGGCAACACAGAAAGTTTCGACTCACTTGCAAGGGACCTAAATTAACACTGGTCTCCTTTTTTGACTGCCATACACCCCATCTAGTCATGTCCCCAGGTCTTAGAGGCGGCTGCACGTAGCCGAGGAGTTCACACTGAAAAGTATCACCAAGGAAAGGGTTGAATACCCTTTATTGCCATTGTTGCTGACACAGATCTTTATGAAAGGGTAAATAATGATCATATGGTTCAACCAGGAGGAAAACGGATAAAGTCCTGGAGCTTCCCAGCTGCCCTCCAACACTAGAATCTGAACACGGAGTCGTGCTGTCTGTCCTATCCAAAAGGGATGGAAAACAAGGAAAATCCTGTGTTGTCCCAACAGACATTTGGTAGTTAGAACCTCCTGCCCTCACTAGAGGCCTGGTCTTCCCGGAGAAAGGGGTAAAGAGAAGGATAAAGCTGATTTGGCAGGGTACCTGGGTGGCTCAGTCTTTCAGTGTCTGCCTTCAGCTCAGGTCATGATCCCAGGGTCCTGGGATCGAGCCCCGCATCCGGCTCCCTGCTCAGCAGGAACCCTGCTTCTCTCTCTCCCACTTGCTCTCTCGTTGTCTCTTTCTCTATATATCAAATAAATAAATAAAAATCTTAAAAAAAAAACGATTTGGCTACTGAAGATAGCATTAGTTTGAATCACTGAAATCAAATGAAATGGAAACATTGAATTGTACGTTTTTGGGGTGTTTTTTTGTTTTGTTTTGTTTTAATAAATCATTAGCAGCCAAGTATTGGCTTGCTTACATGTTTCGACTTCCATTCCAATGGCTTGGTACCCAATCAACTTGGACCTTCCAGTATGCTAGGTAACAGGCTTTGGTCCATGTTTCTCCCTGATTCTGTTTCTTGGCTTAGGACAGGGACCAGAAATGGTGGGGTGGTCTCCTACCCTCAGTTCACACACCACCCAGTGGCCACTCCGAGACCACCGCCTGATTTCCTATCACTGCGGAATGCTCACAGAGCAGAACCACTTTCACCACTGTCAGAGGCCACAGGAGTTGAGCCAGGAACCAGAGTTGAGTACCTTGGCATTTGATCACTTACCTTTCCCAAGAACACTACTGAAAGTATGTAGGAACATACCTATTTCCATTCTCCCTCTCATAATCACATCCAGGGTATAATCCCTACAAAGCATATGCACAGTTTTAAAAAGGCCACTCTGTGGGTGTCGGGGGCAATCACATCATCACATGTTGGCAAGCCAGAATATCACTATTACTAAACTCACTTTACAAAACAAAGTGGGGGTGAAACCAGGGGAAGGGGAATTTGAACATCAAACAGGATTGATGGGCTTATCCTCGTGGCGCTGCATTACAGGCTGACCTCCGCAGGCTGGAAATTGGGTTACATCAACAAACCTTTCACTTTAAAGTGTGAGATGAAAGAGTGCCTCCCCTCATATTCTGCAGCCCGCCTGGCTCAGGTTTAAAGAAAGTATGCAGCCAGGTACCCGTGTCACATTTCAATGTGTGATATTGACAAGGATGCGAAAACCCCTGCCTTTGAAACTGAGCCTTCCATAGGCGGAACAAACACCTGAGGCACACTCCGCTGTGAAGAGCTGAAGGAGAGGGAAGGGGAGATGATAAAGGGGAAAGCTCCGCATGTGGAACGTTTCTGAATGCTCCCGCCACGGGCCGTAACTCAAGTCCGCTAGAGCGGTGCGTATTTCGGGTAACTGACATTGGTTTGTTTGGTTTTCCTCAATATCAAGGCTTACTTGCCTTGTCACGATTCCAAAAAGCCAGTGATGTGTTGCCAAAGGAAGGAAAATTACTTATTTAACAGCACTGGTCTTTCTTAAGATCAATTCAGTGATAGTCCCCTCCAACGCCATCCACCTAATAGCACTCTCTTGTCATTTATTTATTTAGTGGAGCAGGTTTCCCTGGTGCTGCCCTGTGAAGAGCGCAAATATTAGAGGCAAGCTTCATTTGCACTCTGCAAATGATCTTCCTATTTTTTTCCACATAATTTCCAAAGCACAATATCTCTGTCCCGTACTTTGAGTTTTTAGTCTTGCATTTTTCACCTAGAAGTTAAGAGGTACCAAGCTTTATAGCTGTTCCTCTGGTTTAAGCAATAGGTAGGCATACAGGAAACAGAATGCAAACAGAGGATTTCTCAACAAGGTCCTCAAATTCTGCATGGCCGAGTGACATCATAAAAGGCATTCGAATCCCCTGCAAATGGGGAGAAAAGGCCATCTGCTAATATCCAATGATGCCAAAACAAGCCTCCAATTTTGGGACACAAAAATGCCCTGATATTTTTAAAAGCCTTGAAAACATCTCCAGCCAGGTCCTTCTTTGGCATCTAGCCAGGTCCTGGTCCCCTTTACCAGGAACAGAACCCCAGGATGCATTACCCTTCCTAATTCTTTATAGTCTGCTTCATTTGGCAAAGGACCCAAACCTAACCACAACAGTTAAAAAGAAAGGCTTACATTCTACTATAAAATATACAAATCATGAAATGTATACAACTAACAAAAACAGTTTCAGTACTATTTGATGAGAGGAATTTTGTGTGGCTTTTTTTCTTTCTTTCTTTCTTTTTTGGTAATTCGGCATTCCAGTAATGTGAAACCACTGTTTAAGATAGAAAATCATTTTTCAATCTCAGGAAACATCGTTACTAGCTGCCAAAAGTCGATCCATATAATGAGAACTATTTGCTAATGCTGAACACCTGCACTTCTACAGATAGACTCTAAGGACAGCTGTAGCCATGCCTTTGAGTCTACTGACACAGCAGTCAAGCAAAAACACAACATTTTAGATAGGAATGCTTGCTGGGGGGGGGGGGGGATAATACGGATAAGTATGGGGAAAAGGAGAAGAAGAGGAAGAAGAAGGAGGAGGAGGAGAAAAAGGAGAAATGCTTGCCTGCAGAAGGGCAAGGCACACATCCACACTAAATCTAGTGTATCTCTCTGTAGACACTGAAGTCACTAGATATTTAAAAAAGCAAACAAAATACATCTAGGATAAGGATCCCAGCTGCTAGAAGCTTACATCTTGAGGTGGTAGGATACACAAATCAAGACATACTAAAGGTATAAACATATATCATGCTTATGGAAGACATGTGTAAATATTTATTTCACTTCCTATGGTTAGTTTTTGCTTTTTTGGTTTCATTGTTTGATTTCCTGACTTACTAGGCTTAATGGAGAAGGACAGCTCCCGGAAGTTTGAATGGAAACTTCACGAAGAAGATGCAAGCATTGTTTTATAATCTTCTGAAATGAATAATTTCTAGCAAGCATCTCAAGAATGGTTTGCACATTCTCACCTACGTTTTCAAACATAGTGATGCTAGAATCTTCGTAACTTCTTCAATAAAACAAATACCAGAGAAAGGTGACTTTAATGTTACTATTACAAATAATAGAAAGCAATTATTGAGCAACTGCTAAGAACCAGAAAGTGAACTCCTTTACAAACGCTGTCTTTAATTCTTAATATCTTTATAAAGCAAATTCTATTACCCTAATTTTATAGGCAAAGAAAAAAAGGCTGAAAATCAGAATAATTCACACGACTGGCTCAAGTTAGAAATCTGCTAAGTAAATGATAGACCTAGAATTCAAATTCAAGGTCGTCTGGTTTGAGACACTGCAGTCTTTTCCCTATATTATGTTTCCTCCTTGCCAACATCTAGTTAGCAATGACTTTTTGCCAGGCACCGTACAGGGAATGCACAAGTTAGTGGCATAGATGTCGTCCTGCCCTGGCGGTTCACAATTTAGCCAGGAGGACAGACATAAAAGGAGTACTAATAAGTGAAATGTGGGTTATTAGCAGGCAGTCCAGCATGCTAGGGACCACACACTGGACCTAGCCAGATGGTACAAATTCTGCAGGCTGCACAAAAAACTACAGAAAAATACCTACTGAGTCATCACATTCATCTCCCTAAAACCGTAAGTCATCCCACTGCTCACCCAATTCAATCTCAGTATCTTGATGTTTCCATTTAAATGGATATCATCCAATCAGTGTTCATTGCTTGACTGAGATTTCCGAGGGGCCAAATAGAATAATAAGAGCCGAAGTACTGAAAGGACTCTTAAACGCAAACAAAAGAATAACCGACTTTCTTTCCTTGGATTTCAAGACTTTATAATGTCCTCCTCTCTGTCACATCCTCTGTGTGTCCTAATGCTATCCCTGAAGCCATCCATTACTCCCTCTCCCCACCCAACAGTGCCCCCTTCGTCTGCATTACACGGCCTCAAGGTCCTTCTGCATCCCTACGCCACCCCTCCCCTACTGCACGTCCCTTCTCCCTTCCCCACTGCTGACCTCTGCAGCATCTCCACACACCAGGAATCAACACGCCCCACAGGTGGGTAGGACAAAGTGGTATCATTCTCAGTACCTTTGTCCTTTCCTCCCATACGTTAAGCAGAAAATGAGAAATTTTCTGGAAGCACTCTAATGCAGCTTTCACCACTTTGAGACACGTGCTCAGTCATTCTGGACTGGAGATTTTTCAAAAGCAGACCAAAGCAAGGTGCCAAGATGAACTCAAAGTGCCCAACGAGCCAGAACTCTTTAACATCCTCATGACAGATGATGACATGGAGTGATCCCATCATAGCTCCACCTACTCCCCTCCACCCAGAAAGCCTTTATGAACACAAATCAGAGTGATAGTATTAAAGGGAAAATCTTGAATTTGATCTAATTTATTTTTAATAAGTTCTTCTAAAATTTCATTTAACTTGTAGTAAGCATTTATTGAGGTTTATAATACATCTTACAATAAAGACACTGTGTTACTAAACCCGCCACCAAAAATAACCACAAGACAATGACCAGTTACCTTGCCTTCTAAAGGCAACTGACCCTTACTTTTAGAGTAAAGCATTGTTAACTAAAATAGGGACCCATGTGAGACTTTTTTATGATCCATTATCTTAAGTCGTGCATAGATCCGATAAAATTAACCACGTATGTGCAAACATTTACCCTGTGGCACTTTCTGGACAATTCAAGCAGTATCGCAACTAAAAATGATGCTATCAAATATTTCCAGATACCCCATAAAAGTGAGAAGGAGAAACACCACAATACCAAGCCCAAAGCTTTCCATCCACATTGGCTGACTTTGTTAAGTTTTGCATCTACTAAACCTCTCATTTTAAAGACTGTTTTAACCATCATACCACATTCTCAAAGGAGTAAATTTGTGCTGTTACCATAATAATCAATTAGTTAGTGTGGGGATGTTATCACTACTAGAAAACTAAGAAACCACAGAGGTAAATATATTAGAACACTTGTGGGGATTGTCAGTCAGTGGCCAAACATGAAGACAACAGACTCTGGGATTCCTACAGAAAGAGAAGCCATCATGCTGAAATATAGGCAGCCAACTTTCTAAGGCTGGTAAGCCATGTTTTGTGACAGTTTTCTGACTGAGTTCTGATGTTAAAGAATTAGCAACAAATATACCAGGAAGACACTGCTATTCACAGGAGTGGTCCAGGGTCTAATGCTGTACAAAACGATCCCAGGGCTGAGTGCCCAATGTTCAAAATTCAACACTTCTACCTTTCCCAGATACTGGTTCTTATGACACAGCCACTCTCGTCCCTGATACCAGACACTGAATTCCAATGTCTTCATGGAGGCACGAGGCATGACAAGAATACAAAGGTCCTGTGGCTGATGTTTGCTAGGTGGTCAGTGTTAACACGCTTCTCACCAGTCCCCATGTAACCCCGTGAGGCATTGGGGATTATGTGGTTTTTCCTTCCTTGATGGAAAGAAAGAGGGAGCTAGGTTTAGAAGTTGAAAATCTCCATTATAACTTTCCTTTCAGTGAGTTTTCCCTAGAGTGAAACGAAATTCTGAGTGCATCAAACAGAAATGGAAAACGTGTGCTTCATCAATCATCTCATTTATGAACAGGAGCTCCCCAATTAGGTGGTTCACTGAATAAAATAGCTTACTCCAAATTTGTCTGGAACTTGAGGCCCCAAGAGCATGGAGCCAGCATAAGTCACCACTCCTTTCATTAGTAATATTCACCTCTGTCTTCATGAAATCCCTGCCAGCCAAGGGAGGAATGAGGAGTCCACACCTTTAAGAATACTTGGACCCTCAACTCTATGGTCAAATAATCTTTGGCAAAGCAGGAAAAAATATACAGTGGAAAAATGACAGTCTCTTCAGTAAATAGTGCTGGGAAAATTGGACAGCTATGTATAGAAGAATGAAACCCAACCATCCTCTTACACCAAACACAAAGATAAATTCGAAATGGATAAAAGACCTCAGTGTGTGGCAGAAATCTATCAAAATCCTAGAGAAGAACATAGGCAATAACCTCTTCGACATCGGTCACAGCAACTTCTTTCAAGACACATCTCCAATGGCAAAGGAAACAAAAGTAAAAATGAACTTTTGGGACTTCATCAAGAACCAAACCTTCTACACAGCAAAAGAAACAGTCAACAAAACAAAGAGGCAACCCACGGAATGGGAGAAGATATTTGCAAATTACACTACAGACAAAGGGCTGATATCCAAGATCTATAAAGAACTCCTCAAACTCAACACACACAAAACAAATAATCACATCAAAAAATGGGCAGAAGATATGAACAGACATTTCTCCAAAGAAGACATACAAACGGATAACAGACACATGAAAAAATGTCCATCATCATTAGCCATCAAAACCACATTGAGATACCACCTTACACCAGTTGGAATGGCCAAAATCAATAAGACAGTAAACAACAAGTATTGGAGAGGATGTGGAGAAAGGAGAACCCTCTTACACTGTTGGTGGGAATGCAAGTGGGTGTAGGCACTTTGGAAAACAGTGTGGAGATTTCTTAAGAAATTAAAAATAGAGTTACCCTATGACCCTACATTTGCACTACTGGGTATTTACCCCAAAGATACAGATGTAGTGAAAAGAAGGGACTTATGCACCCGAATGTTCATAGCAGCAATGGCCACAGTCACCAACCTGTGGAAAGAAACAAGATGCCCTTCAACAGATGAATGGATAAAGATCATATGGTCCATATATACAATGGAATATTATGCCTCCATCAGAAAGGATGAATACCCAACTTTTGTATCAACATGGACAGGACTGGAGATTATGCTGAGTGAAATAAGTAAAGCAGAGGGAGTCTATTATCATATAGTTTCACTTACTTGTGGACCATAAGGAATAACACAGAGGACATTGGGAGATGGAAAGAAGTTAATTGGGGGAAATCAGAGTGGGAGATGAACCATGAGAGACTGTGGACTCTAAGAAACAAACTGAGAGTTTTGGAGGGGAGGGGGGTAGGGGTTTGGGTGAGCACGGTGGTGGGTATTAAGGAGGGCACATATTGCATGAAACACTGAGTGTGGTACATAAACAAAGAATTTTGGATCACTGAAAAATAAAATAAAATTTAAAATAAAAAGAATACTTTGGGGACATATATGTACTCAGGGGAATATTTAAAATACTTTAAGACCAAAATAGTCAGGCACTGATTCATGCAAACATAGACTATGTGTTGCAGTTGTGGTTGTTATGGTGGTAAAATATACATAACCTAAAATTTACCCTTTAACCATTTTAAGTGTATAATCCGGTGACATTAAGTACATTCACAATATCAAGCAACCATCACCATCATCTGTTTCCAGAACTTTTTCCTTCCCCCAGATACTCTGTACATGTTAAACAATAGCTCCCCTTCCCCTTCCCTCCCAGCTCCTAGGAACCTCTGCTGTAAATTTGACTTCTCTGTGTACCCCCTGGAAGGACCATAATGGTTCTAATTCTGTAATTCTTTGATACTCTTTCTTATCAAAAGATGAGTCTAATTTTTCTGCCCTTGGTACCCCTGGGTGGCTCAGTTGGTTAAGCATCTGCCTTTAGAAGATGACCTTCATGATCCCAGGGTCCTGGGATAAAGTCCCACATCAGGCTCCCTGCTCAGTGGGGAGCAGGTTTCTCCCCTTCCCTCTACTTGCCTGTGCCTCTGCTTTCTCTCTCTCTCTCTGACAAATAAAATCTTGTTTTTAAAAAGTCACTTAATTTCTCTCCCCTTGTAATTTACTTCTAATGAATAAGACGAGGTAAAAGTGGGCCCTGAATAACTTTAAACCTCGGTCAAAAAAAGCTACAGCTTTCCCCTGGTTTCCTCTCTTCTCCCACCCTGAGAACCCAGGCACCAGAGTCTGAGGGAGCCGGGCAGCCACAAGGAAAGGTCAAATGTAGCTATTCTGGCCACAGCCCCAACAGGAGTCCCAGCCAGTGGCCAGCATCAATGATCAGACATGGGAGCGAGCCCTCAGGTAAGGGCAGCCCCCAACTTTGGAGCCACTGCACTGATGCAAGTGAAACAGAGAGGAGCTGGCTTCATTGAGCCCTCCCATGCTTGCTCCTATTGTGAACAAGATAAATGCTATAATTGCTTTATGTCATGAAATTCTGAGGTAGTTTGTTATGTGGCAATTGATCACCGAAATAACAACCATTCAGGGTCAGTGCTGGCCAGTACCTCACATAGGAGTCTATCAGCTGAATGCAAGACCTTTACGTATCTCATAGATCATAGATCAAGAAAAAAAAAATCAGAAACCCATTCCAGGGAATCCAGAAGACATAATAACTTAGACAAAAGTTATGGCAAGAAGAGATTAACAGCCTTGAGTCAAACAGTGTTACCTGAGTATCTGCATAATAGCTAGTAATAGCTAGTAACATTCATACCTTGGGAGTGAATATTCTTACCTGTGCAATGAATTAGTCACAGGAACAAAAGGCACGGCATAGGGAATACACTTAATGGTACTATAATAGCATCATATGGTGACAGATGGGAGCTGTGCTTGTAAGAATAGCATAACACAGAAGCTGAATCACTATGTTGTACACCTGAAACTAATGGAACATTGTGTGTCAACTCTACTCAAAAATTAGGAAGATAGGGTTATGCAGCTGCCTTTGGCTCAGATCATGATCCTGGGGTCCTGGGATCAAGCCCCACATCAGGGTCCCTGCTCAGTGGAGATCCTGCTTCTCCCTTTGCCTGCCTTGCCTGCTTCTCTCCTTCACGCTCACAAATAAATAAAATCTTTTAAAAATATCTATTATTCATGGATACACATAACACTGGCAAAACCAAAGTGTGTTCTCTGGTAAGAAAACAAAATTCAAATTCTGGCTATTTTAATTGCTTGCCACTTCACTTAATAAATATTGGTGAGAAAAACAGGATAATAGGTGATGTGTTCTGGCAACAGTAAGCCTAAAGGAAAAAAACTCAGGTTCCAAAATATTCCCTTCATTTAAAGCTTCAGTAAAATGTGTCTGCAGACAGATTTTTGTTGTCTTGTGTTCATTTACACTGATTGCTGCTCCATGTTTTTTCTGGTTGAGAACTCCAGTTCTAGAAAATTCTCAGCTGTTATCATCTGTTAACATCTTTCCTTCATTCTGTCCTTCTGGAACTCCTTTTAGAAATATATTTCAATGTCTCAATTAATCCTCTAACTCTTCTCTTATATTTTTCATATGTTTTTTTTTATTTTCAACATTCTGTGTCACATATTCAGTTCTAATTCCATTTCATTAACTATTGCTTCAACTGTGTCCAATCTATTCTTTATCTTCTTTATTAGTCTTTTTTTTCAATTTTTAATCTATATGAAAAATTCACTTGCAAGATTTCTCATAGGTTCTTAGCTGTATTCATCCATACTACTTTCAAAACAAATTTTTTTTATTCACAGTCTCTTATTACAGTTCAATTTGGATATGAGGTCTTTTTTCTATTCTTTCAAAGATTTATAAAATACTGTTACTGAAATCATTTGACAAATGTTTGATTAATTCTAAATCCTTAAGTGTAATTCCCCTCAAAGTCTTAAATGTCCACATACAATTTTTTTAAGTATTAAATATTTTAATTGAAATATATTTGACCTACAATATTACATTTGTTTCAGGTGTACAACATAGTGATTTGACAATTACATACATTATGAAATGCTCACCATGATAACTGTCATTACCATTTGTCACCACACAGTTATTATAATATTATTGACTAGGTTCCTCATGCTGTACTTTTCATCCAGGTAAATTATTTATTTTATAACTGAAAGTCTGTTCTTTTTAATCTCCTTCACCTATTTTGCCTATCCCCTACCCCTCCCTTCTCCTCTGCAACTATCAATTTGTTCTCCATATTTATCCACATGTGTTCTTGGGTCAGGCTTGTGAGCTCTTCTTGCCCAGGAAATTTTAATTGCTTTGTTTCTTTGTTTTTATCTCTTCCTACACTCATCTCCACAGAGTGGACAGTTCCACAACTGCCTCAGCCTGATCCCGGAATCCACAGCTCAGAACAAGATCTTACACTAGCTGTTTGGGTCCCTGCCCAATGGGGAGTCCACAGTCACTGTGGTAACAGATGGAGACATTATTGGAAAATCCACTGGAATAAATGAGCCTTTCCTCATCAGGTCATTCTAACATAGCCCCTGACATCAGAGAGGGCCTGGGCCCCTATGGCTCACACAGTGGGTACATTTAGTCCCTCACGTGGCCTGGATCGTTAATCCTGCTCCCACTATCCAGTCTCAGAGCCCTGTGTACTTCAGCTCGCTCCTCCCTGCTGTGTGGACTTTCATTCTCTTTCTGGTCATTAGAGACTTTTATTTTCAATTCTGCTTTACTAGTGATACTTTCTATTTTTGCAAAGCTCTTTTTTTTTTCATTTTCTGTGTCCTAAATGGGGAGGTTCACTCATGTGTACTCACTCTGCCGTCTCGGATGCAGAAAAAGCTTGGAATAAAATTAATTCCTATCCTTGATTTTGCATGAAAATCTCAATGATTTTCATAGTTAAAAATTTCATCTTTATCATGACAAAGAGGAGGTAAATTAAGTCTGCCACCGCAGAAGATAACATATTTACTATAATAAAGAACTGAGAAGAATACCAGGAAACAAGTGCTGTAGGTAATGCAGATTTCTGATGAATATCTGATTCAGGGCTGGTACTACCAAAAGAATATAACTTCCAAATATGTGTGCATATTTATGTGAAAGTAGACGATAAGCAGAAAATCACAGGTTACATTCCTCACAGTGGAAACAAACCCTTTGTAGATCTCCATAACTCCACAAGGAGACTTTACATCTTTTGAATTACTGAATCTTACTCTAGCTGAGTGAGAGCTGGTTCTCTAGATCTTCTAATTTTCAAAGACAACTTCTGATTGCCTGATTGCACCAAGTACCGGCTAAAAGGTATCATTTTTTGCTGAAGATGAAGATGTTCATCAACAGATGAACAGATTAAAAAAAATGTGAGACTATCTATCTAGCTATCTAAAGAAAATGTGAGAAAAAAAATGTATGTGTGTGTATATATATATTTTTTAATTTATTTATTTATAATGGAAAACTATTCAGCCATAAAAAAGAAGGAAATCCAATCTTTCTGACAATAGAGATGGACCCTGAGAGCATTATGCTAAGTGAGGTAAGTCAGACAGAAAGACTAATAGCTGTCTCATCTCATTCATTTGTGGAATCTAAAACATGAAAATCCTAGAAACATATTAGACTTCTGGTTAGCAGAAGCAGGGGGTAAGAGGAGGAGGAATTAGATGAAGGGGGTCAAAAGGTACAAACTTCCAGCTGTAACATAAATAAGTCCTAGAGATGTAATATAAAACATGATGACTATAGTTAACAATATTTTTTTGTATATTTGAAAGTTGTTAAGAGTAGGTCTTAAAAGTTCTCATCACAAGAACAAACACTACAACTATGTGACATGATGGGAGTTAGCTAAACTTACTGTGGTAACAATTTCATAATTTATACTCATAAATCATTATGTTGTACACTTTAAACTTATACAATATTATTTGGCAATTATATTTCAATAAAAATGGAAAAAAAGCCACACTTTTAGTATCATATTCTCTTGTTCATATATTCTTATCTGGATAAAATGACAAGGTGGAAAAACTCACCACCAAAAAAAAAAAAAAAAAAAAACCCACAAACAAAAAACAAAAAACAAAAAGCAGTACCAATGGCTAGGGACCTAATCAATACAGATATTGGTAATATATCAGAACTAGAGTTCAGAATGACAATTATCAAGGTGATAGCTGGGCTTGAAAAAGGCATAGAAGATATTAGAGAATCACTTTCTGGAGAAATAAAAGAACTAAAATCTAAACAAGTTGAAATAAAGAAAGTTATTATTGAGGTGCAATAAAAAACGGAGGCTCTTACTGCTAGGATAAAAAAGACAGAAGAGAGAATTAGTGATATAGAGGACCAAATGATAGAGAATAAAGAAGCTGAGCAAAAGAGAGACAACTACTGGACCATAAGGGGAGAATTTGAGAGATAAGTGATAGCATAAAATGAAACAATATTAAAATAATTCAGATCCCAGAAGAAGAAGAAAGAGAGGGGGGAGCAGAAGGTATATTGGAGAGAATTATACTACAGAATTTCCCTAATATGGCAAAAGGAACAATCATCAAAATCCAGGAAGCAAAGAGAATTACCCTCAAAATCAATAAAAATAGGTCCATACGGGCTCATCTAATAGTAAAACTTACAAGTCTTAGTGACAAAGAGAAAATCCTGAAAGCAGCTCAGAACAAGTAGTCTGTAACATACAATGGTAGAAATATTAGATTGGCAGCAGACTTATCCACAAAGACCTGGCAGGCCAGAAAAAACTGGCGTGATATATTCAGAGCACTAAACGAGAAAAATATGCAGCCAAGAATACTATATCCAGCTAGGCTGTCAATGAAAATAGAAGGAGAGATAAAAAGCTTCCAGGACAAACAAAAATTAAAAGAATGTGCAAACACCAAACCATCCCTACAGGAAATATTGAAAGGGTCCTCTAAGCAAAGAGAGAGCCTAAATGTAGCAAACCAGAAAAGAACAGAGACAATATATAGCAAATCACCTAACAGGCAATACAATGCCATTAAATTCATATATTTCAATAGTTACCCTGAATGTAAATGGGCAAAATGCCCCAATCAAAAGACACAGGGTATCAAAATGGATTTTAAAAAAAAAGAGAGAGAGAGACCCATTGATATGCTATCTACAAGAAACTCATTTTAGACCCAAAGACACCTCCATATTTCAAGTGAGCGGGTGGAAAACAATTTACCATGCTAATGGACATCGAAAGAAAGCTGGGGTGGCAATCTTTATATCAGATAAATTAGATTTTAAGCCAAAGACTATAATAAGAGATGAGGAAGGACACTATCTATCATACTTACAGGGTCCGTCTAACAAGAATATCTAACAGTTTTAAATAGCTATGCCCCTAACATGGGAGCAGCCAATTCTATAAGACAATTAATAACAAAATCAAAGAAACACATTGACAATAACACAATAATAGTAGAGGACTTTAACAACCCCCCTCACTGAAATGGACAGATCATCCAAGCAAAAGATCAACAAGGAAATAAAGGCACTAAATGAAACACTGGACCAGATGGACATCACAGATATATTCAGAACATTCCATTCCAAAGCAACAGAATACACATTCTTCTCTAGTGCACATGGAACATTCTCCAGAATAGATCACATCCTGGGTCACAAATCAGGTCTCAACCAGTACCAAAACACTGGGATCATTCCCTGCATATTTTCAGACCACTATGCTCTGAAGCTAGAACTCAATCACAAGAGGAAAGTTAGAAAGAACTCAAATACATGGAGGCTAAAGAGAATCCTACTAAAGAATGAATGGGTCAACCAGGAAATTAAAGACTAATTTAAAAAATTCATGGAAACAAATGAAAACGAAAACACAACTGTTCAAAATCTTTGGGACACAGCAAAGGCCATCCTGAGAGGAAAAGTATATATGGGTGGAAGCCTTTCCCAAGAAACAAGAAAGGTCTCAAATACACAACCTAACCCTCCACCTAAAGGAGCTGGAAAAAGAACAGAAAGGAAAGCCTAAACCCAGCAGGAGAAGAGAAATAATCAAGACTGAACAGAAGTCAATGAAATAGAAACCAAAATAATAGTAGAACAACTCAATAAAACTAGGGACTGGTTTTTTGAAAGAGTTAATAAGATTGATAAACCCCTGGCAAGACTTATCAAAAAGAAAACAGAAAGTACCAAATTAATAAAATCATGAATGAAGGAGGAAAGATCACAACCAACAACAAAGAAATACAAACAACTATAAGAACATATGTGCAAACTATACGCCAGAAAATTTGACAATGTGGAAGAAATGGATGCATTCCTAGAGACATATAAACTACCAAAGCTGAACCAGGAAGAAATACAAAACCTGAAGAGACCCATAACCAGTAAGGAGATTGAAGAAGTCATCAAAAATCTTCCAAACAAACAAGAGCCCAAGGGTAAATGGCTTCCTGGGGGAATTCTACCAAACATTTAAAGAATTAATACCTATTCTCCTGAAACTGTTCCAAAAAATAGAAATGGAAGGAAAACTTCCAAACCCATTTTATGAGGCCAGCATTATCTTGATCCCAAAACCAGACAAAGACTCCATCAAAAAGGAGAATTATGGACCAATATTATTGATGCAAAAATTCTCACCAAAATACTAGCCAATAGGATCCAACAGTACATGAAAAGGATTATTCACCAGGACCAGGTGGGATGTATTCCTGGGCGGCAAGGTTGGTTCAACATCCACAAATCAATCAATGTGATATAATACATTAATAAAAGAAAGAATAAGAACCATATGATACTCTCAATAGATGCCGAAAAAGCTTTTTACAAAGTACAGCATCCTTACTAGATCAAAACTTTTCAAAGGGGGGGCCTGGGTGGTTCAGTGGGTTAAGCCTCTGCCTTCGGCTCAGGTCATGATCTCAGGGTCTTGGGATTGAGCCCCATGTCGGGCTCTCTGCTCAGCAGGGAGCCTGCTTCCTCCTCTCTCTGCTTGCTTCTCTGCCTACTTGTGATCTCCTCTCTGTGTCAAATAAATAAAATAAAATCGTAAAAAAAAAAAAAAAACTCTTCAAAGTGTAGGGATAAAGGGTACATACCTCAATATCATCAAAGCCATCTATGAAAAACCCACAGCAATTATCATTCTCAATGGGGAAAATCTGAGAGCTTTTCTGCTAAGGTCAGGAACACAGCAGGGATGTTCATTATCACCACTGCTATTCAACATAGTACTAGAAGTGCTAGCCTTGGCAATTAGACAACAAAAAGAAATAAAAGGCATCTGAATTGGGAAAGAAGTCAAACTCTCACTCTTCACAGATGATATGATACTTTATGTGTAAAACCCAAAAGACTCTACCCCAAAACTGCTAGAACTCATACAGGAATTTAATAAACTATCAGGATATGAAATCAATGCACAGAAATCAGTTGCATTTCTATACATCAACAGCAAGACATAAGAAAGAGAAATTAAGGAGTCAATCCCATTTACAACTGCACCCAAAACCATAAGATACCTAGGAATAAACCTAACCAAAGAGGCAAAGAATCTATACTCAGAAAACTATAAAGTACTCATGAAAAAAATTGAGGAAGACAAAAAGAAGTGGAAAAAATGTTCCATGCTCATTAATTGGAAGAACAAATATTATGAAAATGGCTATGCTACCTAAAGCAACTTACACATTTAATGCAATCCCTATCAAAATACCATCCACTTTTTTCAAAGAAATGGAACAAATAATCCTAAAATGGATATGGAACCAGTAAAGACACCGAATAGCCAGAGGAATGTTGAAGAAGAATGCCAAAGTTGGTGGCATCACAATTCCAGACTTTAAGCTCTATTACAAAGCTGTCCTCATCAAGACAGTATGGTACTGGCACAAAAACAGACACATAGATCAATGGAACAGAATAGAGAGCCTAGAAATAGACCCTCAACTCTATGGTCAGCTAATCTTCGGCAAAAAAGGAAAGATTTGTATTTATTTATATGACACAGAGAGAGACAGTCTCTTCAACAAATGGTGTTGGGAAAATTGGACGGCCACATGCAGAAGAATGAAACTGGACCATTTCCTTACACCACACATGAAAATAGACTCAAAATGGATGAAAGACCTCAATGTGAGAAAGGAATCCATCAAAATCCTTGAGGAGAACACAGGCAGAAACCCCTTCAACCTCAGCCATGCAATTTCTTCCTAGAAATATTGCCAAAGGCAAGGGAGCAAGGGCAAAGATGAACAATTGGGACTTCATCAAGATCAAAAGCTTTTGCACAGGAAATGAAACAGTCAACAAAAACCAAAAGAAAACTGACAGAATGGGAGAAGATATTTGGAAATGACATATCAGATAAAGGGCTATCCAAAATCTATAAAGAACTTATCAAACTCAACACCCAAAGAAAAAATAATCCAATCAAGAAATGGGCAGAAGACATGGACAGACATTTCTGCAAAGAAGACATCCAGATGGCCAACAGACACATGAAAAAGTGTTCCATATCACCTGGCATCAGGGAAATACAAATCAAAACCACAGTGAGATACCACCTCACACCAGTCGGAATGGCTAAAATTAACAAGTCAAGAAACAACAGATGTTGGTGAGGATGTGGAGGAGGGGAACCCTCCTACACTGTTGGTGAGAATGCAAGCTGGTGCAGCCACTCTGGAAAACAGCATGGGGGTTCCTCAAAAAGTTGAAAATAGAGCTACCCTATGACCCAGAAATCGCACTACTGGGTATTTACCCTAAAGACACAAATATATGGATCTGAAGGGGCACATGCACCCAAATTTTTATAGCAGTAATGTCCACAATAGCCAAATTATGCAAAAACCTAGATGACCATCAACAAATGAATGGATAAAGAAGATGTGGTCCATATACACAATGGAATACTATGCAGCCACCAAAAGAAATGAAATCTTGCCATTTGCAACAATGTAGATGAAACTAGAGGGTATTATTCTGAGTGAAATAAGTCAATCAGAGAAAGACAATTATCATATGATCTGTGTGATATGAGGAATTTGAGAGGCAGGGTAGGGGTTTGAGGGGTAGGAAAGAAAAAAATGAAACAAGGAGGGATTGTGAGGGAGACAACCATAAGAGACTTTTAACCTCACAAAACAAACAGAGGTTTGCTGGGGGATGGGGGGTAAGGAGACGGTGGTTGGGTTATGGACATTGGGAAGGGTATGTGTTATGGTGAATGCTGCGAAATGTATAAGCCTGATGTTTCACAGGTCTGTACCTCTGGGGCAAATAATACATTATTTGTTAATAAAAATAATTTTTAAAAAAATGGAAAAAACTTTTAAAGGCTTTTGTTGTGATGCTATATGACCAAGATTGGAACAAAACTTCCATCCTAGGAAGGAAACAATCTCAAACATGAATGGATCATCCTGAGTGTCTAGTTGGGCCAAATTCATGCCACACATATTACACAAGACACTACAGGCTGTGGAGATGCTGTGGGAAAGGAAGCCCTTCGTCCACAGAGCTGGCATTCCAGTAAAACAGAAAGGACTCTGGGCCTGGGAGCATCTCCAGGGGAAAGTCAGAGTCCAAAGAAAGAATCCAGTAACTTCAAAAACAAGCTGGGATAAAAGTCAAAGGTAAATGTACATGTGGGGGATGACTCCAGGTTCAAATCTGTGCAGCAACCAAGTAGACCTTTATTTCCCTAGAGAAGGTGGGCGGGATGGGGGGGGGCGGTTCTCAATAATCAAGGGAATCTCAACTCCATGGTCTTCTCTCTATGTCTGTCATACTCCATGTAGGCTTTTGAGATGGAACTGGTCTTATGTCTCAGGAGAGATGGTCATCTACAGGAAGGATCTGATCCAAAAAATCTGTGGTGTTCCCTTCCTGATTACAACCCCTACCACAGTTATCCTGATCCAATCCAGGCACAGGGTTTAAGATCACAAAATGGCTCTTTTGACACTTTGTGGGGCATCTGTTGATTTAGGTTTCCAATGTTGAAAAACAAGCTCTTGAATGCTAAATTTGTAAAACTAAACTTAAACATTTGGTGGCAGGAATAACGAAGGTCCCATTGTAATCTTAACTCTCATCTGGGTGCATATTAGGTTCAAAATCCATAACCATACACACAAAGCCCAAGTTAGGAAGACATAAATCAAGAGTCCATGTTGAAGGCCAATCAGTTTCTTGTTAGAGTCCTGGAATTGAGTCCCACATCAGGCTCCTTGCTCAGTAGGGGGTCTGCTACTTCCTCTGCCTGCCCCTGCTTCCTCCCTGACACATAAATAAAAGAAAGAAAGAAAGAAAGAAAGAAAGAAAGAAAGAAAGAAAGAAAGAAAGAAAGAAAGAAAGGAAGGAAGGAAAAGGAACTCAGGCAGGCAGGCAAGAGAAACCAGAACCATCCACAGAAAGGCTATGCAACACATCTTTATGATACGCTACTGCTGATAACAAATACTGTTTGCTGTTTTCATCCAGTTGTTCCCTTCTATCATCCTAGGACACAGGGATATGGAGACAAGAGCCAGTGGAGTGAAAGAAGAGAACTTGGGACTTTGGTGTGAATGTCCCATGAAGCACCTACTACATGACCTGGGTCAAATTACACAGTCACTCTAAGCTTCAACCTTCAAACCTATAAAACAAATATTAATAACTATCTCATAGGATTTTCATATAGAACAAATGAGATTCTTTCTGTCTCTCTCTTCATACACACACACACACACACACACACACACACAGTCACACACACAGCCACTGGTTAACCAATTCCCATTCTGTTAGCTCAGAATCCTGTGGGTACTTGAGCATAAGAAACTCTATAAGTAGTTGTTATAAATTTACCCTCTCTATTAAACTGAGAGCTCACTGGGGACAGAACATGTATCTTTTTATCTTTCAGTCACAAGGGTTCGGAACATTCTTGGCATAGAGTAGGTACTTGAAAACATGTTCTTTTCCAACTCTGCTTTTCTAACTTTCACTGTTCATGTCACAAGGGCCCCTGTCTCCGTTGGAGAAAGGAAGCGAGAACAAGAGAAAGACGACACCCAAGTCCCCATGTTACGAGGGTGCACGAGAAAAATCCTTTTCCCACAAATGATGTGACAATCAGAGGTCTGCTATTTCTAGTGTCTGCTTGTCCTTGTTTTGTGCTCACTCTCCTAAGAAATAGTATCGTAGTTCTCAGAGACTGGGTCAAGCAGCTATGAATGGATAGAAGGCATCTTAGTGTGAATGGAAGAAGCAGGAGAGAAACGAGGAAAAAAATCTACTTCCCCGTTTCCCAGGAGCCAACAGAGAGGCAGAGAGGAGGCTCCTCCTTCCATGGGACTTGGTAGGTGGCTGGTATCTAAGGATTCTGGGTTTGGGGAAAGGAAGAGTGTCTGGAGGAGCAGGTGGAGTGAGGGGGGTGGGGTGACAGAGAAGCGGGTTCCTGAAGGCACAGAGGAAGTGGATAGAGGAAGTGTCAGCATGCATAGAGTTGGGGACTGAGCTGGCTGGTTGACAGGGGAGGTAAGGGGCATTCCCTGCCTAAGTGTAGGCTTCCTTTAATCAAAAAGACAGGAAGTCAGGGATGCCTGGGTGGCTCAGTCAGTTAAGCCTTGGGATCCTGGGGTCCTGGATGGACCTTCTCAACAGGGAGCCTGCTTCTCCCTCTCCCTCTGTCGCTCCCTCTGCTTGTGCTCACTCTCAAATAAATAAATAAATAAAGTCTTTAAAAAAAAAAAAAAAAAGTCGGTGGGGAGAGGAAGTCCAAAGTCAGGAGAAATACAAGCATGTTGCCTCCAAAAACTTTCTTCTCCGGAAGTGCTGGTTTTTTCTCCCCACCCCACCCCCCACTGAAATTGACCTCAAAAACAGAGATGTTTCTTTGCAAACTGTAGCTTTCCATTCTAACTCTGCAATTCACAAATGGAGCTCTGCCTTATGGATTGACAGATCTCTTAAAGGGTCATAAACATTTTCATCCCTTGATATTTAATGTGTAATTCAAATTTTATATTTGGTTAGAATATATATTTCAGATTCACAAGATTGACAGTTCATGATACATAACCTGATGGATGGGGCCATCTTTAACGCTGATCACTGATTTTTGAAAAATACCTTTCCCGGCTCATTCTCAAATAACTCCATTCTCAAATTAGTTATTAACAGACTCTGGCCTCAAATGATACACTCTCCCTTTCAAGGTCCTTTGGAATTGACCCCCACCTCCTCTGACACTGCTACCTCCCATTCCAGCCACACAGGATTAGTGGAGGTAGGCAAACATCATCTTTTTTTTCTCTTTTTTTCTTTTTTTAAATTTTTTTTAAGTAGGCCCCATGCCCAGTGTGGGGCTTGAACTCACGACTCTGAGATCGAGTCTTATGCCCTATTGACTGAACCAGCCAGGTGCCAGCCCACAGACATCATCTTGACAGCTATAACTTGAAAAGTCCCTCTGCTTCTTGTGCCTCTGGAAAATTGAGTGTACCTCTAAGGCTATCCTCAAAGGTCTTTGGAAGCTCTGTGAGGCTCTCCCTGACTATTCTAATGATGTTTAGGAAGAGACAATTTTTTTCTCCGCTCTTGATTTATTACTTATTCTCTAGATGAGAGACTTTCTGATTTCAAATGATGGGGCTATAATGTTTAGATAATACATACCCTGAGGGGTGGTACACAAGTTCTTTTTCTGGATAAATACATCATTCATTGATTTAAATTACAAAAACCATGCATAGTAAGTGCCAGGCTGCGTGTCTTGCTGGGTTTAGGCAAAAGAGGAAAAAGGCCTAGCTCTTCATCTTATGGCTAGCACAGTTTCATAGAAGATGAGTAAACAGATGAGGGAATGGAAAAATCATAATATGAGGAGGCAAGTACTATGACAGAGAAAAGCAAAAGGAGCTACATAATGATATGGAAGGAATGAGTCCCAAGCAGAGAGGCTAGAAAGAAAGAGAAAGTAGCTTGAGCAGCAGAGTCCTCAGGGTGAGGACAACAGGGGTGGAGGGGGCAGTGGCTGGGCTCCCATTTCTCTGGGACATGCATGGAGCACACACTCTGATGATGGGAGGCTGTGCAGTTGAACACCGCGCAGGCAGAGAGAGGACAGAGCTGACCATATGGGAGCAAGATGGGGGCTTTGGGTCTTGTTCTGAAAAAGTGACAGCAGGTGACCCCCTCTTCTGTATACCTGGGGGCTGTAAGGTGGTGATGGGAAGGGGAGACCTCTTAGGACCATGATTAAAACATGTGAGAAATGATAAAGGCCTAAGGAAGGCAGTGGCACCGAGAGCGAAGATGAGAGGGCCAATCCAAAGGAGCTACTTTCAGGGTTCTCTCTGTCAAACTTAATGCCAGGTTGGATGTGGGGGTGAAGAGACACCAGGTTTGTTTCTGACTGGGAGTGCCTGCTACTGCCAAACCAGAGGAGGAAGGGCAAATTCAGGGGGTGAGAATAGGAAAGGTCTGAGGTTAGTTGGGACTTGTTTAAGATCTTGGGCTGGGGGACATTCAAGGAAGAATTCCAGATGACTGAGGACCGTATGTATCTGGAATATAGTAGAGACAATTTGATTAAAGACAAGAATATTGGAAAAGCCAGCATGCACATGGTAGCTGAGTTCTATTTACAAGCAAAAAGAAGGATAGATAGATAGAATAAGAAGTAGGTCTTCTTAGCAATGACTAATCTATTAGGAGGTATTCAGAAATCAAAACCCTAAATTTTGTCTTGCCAATGAATTCCCAAGCTCTACCCCTCACCCTCAAGCTCCCATCACAAATTCCCCAAGCAAATACAAGCCCAAACCTCAAGAACATAGACAAGGTCAAAGCATGGGCTTTACCATTTCTACACTGTAACACTTCACCACTGTACCTTCATCACTATAGAAAGTGCCCTGGTGAGTGAGGCTGGACCACCGATGCTCTAAGGCCAGAGGCAGACAGAAAGGATCTACAATGTTTCAAGTAGGCTGAGAAGGTTGTTTAGTCCATTTGCCCTAAACTGAAACACAGGTCTCCGTTCTCTGTCTCTGACCACTCCAATGGCAAGAAAAAGTGCGTCGAAGGTAAAGTAGACTGACGTAAACAAGAGGACAAAGTAGGGACCTTTCCCATGATCTACAATAGAAACCGTCTAATCCAGGCACCAAGGAATTCTCGGGATAAGGTATTTCCCTGGCAGTAATGGCTCTAAATCCACATCACTCCCAGTCTCATGGGAGGAAGAGAGGGACTGTATAAGGGGAATAATCAAGAGATACATATAGAGAGAATCCCCTGCACCTGGATCTAATAAATGTTATTACCCTTGACCCGTTTCATCACCCCTCTTCCTTGGGGATGAAGTTAGGAGTTAGAGGTTATAAAGACTTGCTGAGAGCTCCCCAATGAACCCAAAAGGCCAAAAACAGGACCCTGATACATAACTAAATTTTAGGGGCCAACAAAATAAGAGGAATGTTTAAGGAGGTCCATGAGAAGGAAGGGGTAGAGGAAAAAAACAGAAGGGGATGTATGCCTCCAGAAGTGATGGGAGGACAGAATTTAGGAAGGGCAAGTGGTCAAGAGAGCAAAATGGGATTGGGTATGCCTAGAAGGATCATAAATGGCCTCCGTGGAAGAGGTTTGCAGCAGAGGCACGCAGGATCAGGAACAGTGGCGTGCAGGAATTCACACGATCGGCAGATACGCTAAGATCTGCATGGTTTAGAGCAGGAGCTGAGAATTCTACTTTCACATGACAGCGAGCCAGCAGTCCTTGGAACTGGCTAATGGCCAAGTTATAACAGAATTCTCAGCTAAGTAAGAAGGTACCTCAATAACATGGTCTTTGCTTAGTTAGTGCCCAGATGGCTCACTTGAGTTTCTGACCACCAGATGGTGAAGTATCACAAGTGCTCTACTTTCCGATGAGCTGTGAACCTATACATTCTCCTTTCCTGCTCACCAGTTGGACAAATGTGGGTTAGTATTTCTTTTGGAACTGTAGCTGAATAAACTTTTTATCTTAAATCTCATTCTAAACAAAGATGGGGAGATAAAAGAATGCCCCCACCTCCCCGCATAGGACCTCAAATTTAACATGTCCAAAACCGAACTCACACACATACACACACACACACCAGCAAAGAGGCAGAAAGAGATGGAGAAAGAACAAATTATGCCATCTGGTATTAGATTAAAATAAAACACCTATACTAAAATTATATTAATGAATTTTGCTGGATGATTTGAATACTAGATTCAAGTCCTGGCTGTGTCGCTTACCAGCTACGGGTTGTTGGCAAAGTACTTAATCTCTCTGTTTCTGTTTCCTTTTTGGTAAAATGGGATGGTAATTATGATAGCTAACTCACAGAATTTTAAGAATTTAAATATAAGAACACATCTAGCATGGTTCGTGGTACACAGTCAGGGCTCAGCAAATGCTATCTACTATGATTATTATGAAGCTTCAGAATCTGCCAGGGTTTCTAGTTAACCATTATGACTGTCAATAGCCATGACAGCCTATGTACGGGGTCAAGGTCATTTGCACTAATAGAACACACATTCGCAGAGACATCCATACATATGCATATACATAACAAGAACACTTCTCCAAACAGGCAGTCTCCACATTATGAAGAGCGTCAATCTAAAAATATATTGATAAGAATGTTTTTTGATCTTGGAAATGTTTTTTCCCCCTCACAGAAACAATGACTATAATAAAGTATTCGCAGAATTCTAGGACCCAAATTAACTTTTAAATGATGACACTTCTGAAAATATAATAAAATGAAGTGAAAACATTCAAGCTGCAAGGGAATTAGCAGATGCTGGGAATATATTGGTCCAAGATCTATTCTAGCTCCCTTCTAGTTAGCAAGAGATTGGAGAGTTAAAATTTGGGGGAGGGGGGACACAACTCCAAGACACTCTTGTAACTAGGGTTTCAGGCAAGACTTAGTTTCCACCAATCAGAGGATCTTCCATGAAATTTTGATGTCAAATAGTAAGTCACATGGAGAGAGAAGCAGAGTGTGGAGCATACCCACCCCCCCTTCTGCCAGAGACTGTGTTGTTCCTGAATTAGGCTCTTCCTGGCTAAGCAGTCACTGCTGCTTTCCTAGGGCAGCAGGGGAAGCAGAACTCTGGTAGCAATAGCTTCTTTACCATCAGTTTCCTGCAGAGTCAGTGGCAGCCTTGGAGGAAGACAGTGGAAAGGTTCTGTAATCGCTTCCCGACCAAGCAGAGTAAATAGAGTCCTGGACAGGAATCCAAGCACAGCTTAGGCAAATCAGACTTACTGAGATCCCTGCATAACAGTGATCTATGCTAATTATCCCTGCAGCTCCTTCTTTCACTTCAGAGCCCATGGAAACCCAACAATATTTATAAAACAACTTTTTATAAAGAACCACATGGGATTGGGCAGGAGAGGAAAAGGCAGAGGAACAAAGAGGTATTTCAGAGATAGAAAAGGAGCAGAAGCAGCTAGGTGCATGTACTGACTGTAATGCAGCTAATTGAAAGACAGGCACTTTCTGTACAGAAATTCTCAAGAAGATCAGGTGATGGGGATTAAGAGTACAGTTCATCATGATGAGCACTGAGTAATGTATATAATCATTGAATCACTATATTGTGCACCTGAAACTAACCTAACACTGGAATTAAAACCCTGGAATTAAGATTTAAAAAATGTAAAAAAAAAAAAAATTCTTTATTGGGGCAGCAGGATGGCTAAGTTGGTTGAACATCTGCTTTTGGCTCAGGTCATGATTTCGGTCCTGGGATCGAGCTCCGCATCAGGCTCTCTGCTTGGCCTCTCTGTCTGCCTGTGATATCTCTCTCTCTCTCTGTCAAATATATAAATAAATCCTTAAAAAATAAAAATAGACACTTTTAAAACGTCAAGATCCTTGGATTCCATCCGAGTTAACTTAATCAGAACCTACAGAGAGTGGCATGTAGGGATCTGGGAGTCATGCTGGGGAGTGAGGTTGGAGAACCAGTGTAATAATTGGGCATAAACAGAGAGCAAGTTTCAAGTGTTTTACTACTATTCACTTCCTGAGATAATTTAGAACCTGAAGGGAGAATGAACACGTTACCTCAGACATGAGTCTCCTTTTAGCTTGTAGTTACGGATGTTGAGCCCAAGCAGGATTGGCTGCCAGATGACATCTCCACATTGAAGATGACAGGCCCCCTTGGGTGTGCCCTTCCCAGCCAGAGGGCCTGATGCCGTTGTCCCACCTGACAGGGAACCACCAATGTCAAGTGAAATTCAATGGCTGACTCCAATGACTAAATCCCATCTGCCTGATAAGTGGTTCTAGACAGGTACGGTGTAGATAGGTAGTTTGCGCTCAGTTATTGAGAGAAAATCACTGTCAGATCCTCAGCTGCTGCAGTGAACACCTTGCATTTGAATGAGCCTGTTTTAAATAACAAACATTTACAGTAAATTTGGAAATAGAATCACTCAGAACAGTATATGTCGATCATGTAAAAATCCCAAATGGTCCGTGAACCACTATATTCAAATGAACGCAGGCCGCAGGTTTCCATGTTTGAAAACCAGCTCACCTTCTTCACGCAGTCCAGGCCCCAACAAAGGCAGCTTCACCTCCTGGGGTGCCCAACCACTTCCCCCTTTTTGTCTGCCTGCCTTTCAGTCTTCACCAAAAGTAGGAGCTTAGATCAAAGGCCTTATTTATTTTTTTTTTAATAAGAAAAAGGCTTATAAAAAGTTAAGGAAAACTGAAAAAATAGAACAAGATCATATAGCACCTTCCTTCAACTTTTTTTTTAAGATTTTATTTATTTATTTGACAGAAAGATAGAGATCACAAGTAGGCAGAGAGGAAGGCAGAGAGAGAGGGAGAAGCAGGCTCGCCACCCAGCAGGGAGCCAGATGCCACTGGGCTTGATCCCAGGACCCTAGTACCAGGACCTGAGCTGAAGGCAGACGCTTAACCGACTGAGCCACCCAGGCACCCCCTTCCTTCAACTTTCAGTGTTGAAATCACTTGGTATTTTGAGCAAAAACTGAGTGCATATGCCAAGATGAGAATTTCAACTGGAAATATAAAAGGAAACAGACTCATATTTCTTGAGCATTTTCTGCGGGTCAAGCACTTCCACAGGGAAGGAGGCAGGACTGTGCACGTGACACAGAAATGGAAACTACCAGAAGATGAGCATCTTGTCATGGGACACACAAGATGTAAAGCCAGGATTTAGACCCATGACTGTCTGGACCCTTTCACCATGAGCTCTGTCATTATTGTTTAAAAAAAAAAAAAAAAGTTTACTTAGCACATTTCATTTAGAGATACAGATATCTAAATATACAGTTAACATGACTTGCAGATAAGCTCAGTTCTTCGCCGTGTACTGGAAAAAGCACATATTCCCAGAAGGGAGCCGAAAATAGTTGCATCCCTCAGAGTCTCTCAGAAGGCAGGAAAAAGACACGGAGTCTGAGGAACTTTCCGTGGGGAGCAAGGGACGCCAGAAGGTGGACCGAAACATTGAGAAGAAAGTATTCTTTTGACCGCTAGGCGGCTGAACAGCGCCTTCCTGTACAGTTCAGAGTGGGGAAGGTCAGTGCAGGGCCCCAGGCAGGCTGCCCCACTTCCTAACTGTGAACTTGGGCCCCGGGGCTTCACCTTGGTCAACTAGCCAAAAGGAAACAGAAATATGTACTTCGTACAGTGTGAGATTTCAAGTAGATGAAAAAGGTGAGGTGCTTAGCACAGTGCCTGAGGCTGAACGTCTGATTAATCATTGATAACTCCATATTAATGGCTCAGGAAAAAGACAAATTGTTTCCCCACCCTTTTACGCAGGACCCCGAATCTTCTTCAGTAAGGGCTGAAGTCAGCCTCTGGTCTGGACTGCTCATGGGTTGGTCCCATCCCTTAAACACGGCTACCCCGTGTTCACGGAACTGAGGGAAATCCTTTCATTGGCTTGCACCACAATTTCTCTGCAGAGAAAATAATCTTTGCCTACAAAAATACCCTAATGCTTGCTGCTTGAGATAGAAAAGGTACGGTTCAGGGAGACATGGTGAAAGAGAGGCAAGGAAGGAAAACCTGGCTGAGGAAATGTAGGATTTTGAGTTGAGGGATGGCAAGGAGGAGAAAGAGGAGGGAGAGGGAGGGGGAGGTGAAGAAAGGGGAGGAGGGAGGAGGAGGGGGAGAGAAAGGGGAGGAGGGGGTGGGGTGCAGGAAGGGAGAGTGAGAAGGCCTGGGCCTGCTGCGCACAGGAATGCAGTCAATTAGGAATTCCTGGTGGCAAAGTGACTTCACATGGTTTAGGAACGAGGATGCTTTAATATTCCACTTAAATGTTTTGCTGGGATATAAGCCCTCCCTTGTGGCCTGCAGGTCTTCGTTATGGAACAGCTCCTTGTGGGAGTGAACTGCGAAGGAAGTGGGGGAGGGGGGCAAGTTAAGGAAAAAGGCTTGAGGTCCCCTCTAGGTCAACAAGGAACACGAAGGAAAAGGCAGCTGTGGGAGGTAAGACTCAGTGAGGTCAAGAGTTGAACCGGGAAGCACTGCCCATGAAAACAGTTTAGAGAATGTGCAGCAGTCTGGGAGATGGCATTGGAACCTTGCGGGAGATAGGAAAGGGGGGCTAGAGACAATTTTATTTAAATTTCAAAGGACAGGGCAGCCTCAGAGACAAGGGGTGACCTCAGCTACCATCTGAGTTACACTAGCATTTCCACATGGGTGGGAGGGGAGATAAGACTGCGTGGTGGTAAGTGGGATGGTGGAAAGCAGTCCTTTTCAAAGCTTGTTTGTATTTCACAGAGAAACTCTTCAAAAGAAACATGACTTGGAAGTCCATTGTGAAAACAGATAAAAGAATATCTATTCAGCTTGGTGTGTGCACATGCTTGTGTGTGTGTGTGTGTGTGTGTGAGAGAGAGAGAGAGAGGAGAAGGGGGGCACAGCCCCATCGACCTGCTCCCTCCACCGTCAACTTTCCAGTCCCCCTTAGAGCCGCTCTTGTGAGGGTGGGCGAGGGGAGGGGGTGGGAGGCTCCCACCCCAGTTTTAAGGCCACATATAACAGCGCATCTGCCTATTTTTCAAAGACGGAGCACATTCAGGAATACCCGGCTGGCTCAAGTCCGCTGACCATGTGACTCTTGATCTCGGGGTCATGAGTTCAACCCCCATGTTGGGCATAGAGCCTACTTAATAAATAAATAAACAAGAAATAAGGAAATACACAAGAGGAGCATATTAGTTATGCATACAAGGTCTCCAATCAGATTGCCTTTACCCACTGAGTCTAGGCAAATTACCTTAACCATTTTTTTGCTCTTCATATATGTGTATAAAAGACCTCACAGGATTACTGGTATCACGAAATGCAGTGTTACATGTCAAGTACGGTGAGAAGACTTAGCACAGAATAAATAACGTTAACTATTATTGTTACTTTAGTATACTTCCTTGGTAATGAAATAATGTGTAGATATTAGATAATCAAGTAATTTCCAGGTTGGTAGTTACCCCGAAGAGGTCTTGCTGGAGAGGGAAAGAGGATGGGCCACAGCAGGAGGAAGCTACTGGGGAGAAACATCAGGGTTGGTGGGAGGCTCTGGGGGAGCCTCAGACTGAGAGGAAAGTGATGGGCAGGGGAAGGAAGGCTCTCCAACTCAGAAAAGAAACCACTATTATCATTCCAAGTCAGAGGGCATCTGAGTGAAAACACACAACGAAGTGAGTCCACTCACGGGGGAACTCAAATCTGTTGGACTGATTTCCTTCAAACCACATGCTGACTCTTTTTTTAGTATTTTGGTCCAAGGACCTTTAATTATCATTGGCAGAATTGAGGTGACTAAAACATCCCAATCCAGTGCGCAGAAGGGTATGGTATCCTAAGGCAGGAGGCAGAGCAAGATACCAGCAAAAAAGAAATACTCACAATTCTACTGTTCCAGCTGCATTCTCAAAGGAGAGCCAATATCAGGAATTTCAAAGTTCTCTACAAAACATCATTTTCTCCTCTGCCACCCTGCAAAACTCTATATTACCCACTGGAATGTGTGTGTGTGTGTGTGTGTGTGTGTGTTCCCAAAACTTAAAAGACCCCTATTATCAGGGAAAATGATCTTCTAACAGAGGCCAAATGCTGAAATAGTGCATAGTTTCTACCAAAAAAAAAAAAAAATTCTTGGAATTGTATCACTTTTAATAAAATTTATTAACTTAATCATTTTCTATAAAAGGAGATGTTAAAAAGTAGAGGGAGTATAAAAATGATTTGTGGAGGCTCATAAAGCAATAAATTGTCCTTTGTAGAATGCAGGGGGTGAGAGGGAAACAGCTTGCTTGTCCGTACAGTGGCCACGTGAAATCCAGGGCAGAGTCCAGTTCCCCAGAACCCACACTTTTCCAAGGCTGCCTGGGCAATTGTGTCTTGTGGGGTATGCATCTGGGGACAAAGTTTGGCATCTTGGGGCAAGCTGAAATAGAGGAGCATGGCTGACACATTTTTGGAAAGAAAAATAAGAAAGTAGTTTCTAAGACTTGGGAAGAGAGCCACAGTAAGACTCAGCAGTCCCTGGCATGGGGAAGCGGGCAAAGGGAGAAAGAGAGTTAAAAGCCTCAAGGATAATGAAGTGTAGCCTTCCCTTGTGGAACCAAGGAGTGGTTCCATATGTCTTTATTGGCAGGAAGGTTTCTAGAAAATCCTGTTATCAAGCATCAGAGAGTTTGGACAGAGATCAAATGAATTGCCCAAGGTCACACGCTGTGTCAGGGCAGACCCAGAGTTAGAACTCATAGCCCTCAAGTTTCTAGTCTATTGCTTGGCTCCTTAAACCACAAATGCTTGTCAAAGAAGAAGTCTCCCTAGAGCTGAGGCAACACAGCTGGAGAGTATTAACCCCAAGTTTCAAACAGACAGGATTTCACCGGATCACAGATCTGTAACCTTTTTCAGTGGATACACAGGGAAAGCTGGTGTGCAAAGGAAGACTGGGCAGGGATGGCGGAGGAAACAGGGAGGTTAAAGGAGGTGACCGGATCTCCCCATCCAACCAACCATCACCCTCAACACACACACACACACACACACACACACACACACACAAACACGCACGCGCGCACACACACACACACAATTGGTTGATAAATTAAAAAATACTTGTCTGCAAGAAGAATCATTGTTTTAGAATAAGTCACTGGTGTGTGTGTGTGTCTGTGTGTGCATGTGTATGTGTGCATTTTCCTTAAACCCTGAAAAAAGACTTCAACTAGATCAGTAATTAGATATGATTAATTAGAAGATGAGCAAAACAAAGTGAAACAGGAGGGTAGTGAAGTCTAAGATCATTGGAGAAAGTACTTTCTTTTTTTTTTTTTTTTTTTTTATTGGAGAAAGTACTTTCTATCTTCTGATGATCTTATACTCCTGGGTTTGCAACCTTTGTTATCCATTAACTCCATTGAGAACGTGATTAAAGCTGTGGTCCTCCCCCCCGGAAATTGCTTATGGACCCATACTCCAAAATTTAGAATTAAAATTTCAGGAGTTCCAAGATTGGAAGTCAAAGGACCCCTTGTATGAGCAGCCTTGTTGTAAGCAGCTCTGCAGTGCTCAGAGGAAGGTATGAATGGTGTTGACTGGTCCGCGGCTTCTAAAAACCTGTCCATAAGCCAACTGCCTTAAGACCACATAGGATACTTGTTAAAAATGCAGACATCTGGAGCACCTGGGTGGCTCAGTGGGTTAAAGCCTCTGCCTTAAGCTCAGGTCATGATCCCAGGGTCCTGGGATCGAGCCCCACATCTGGCTCTCTGCTCAGTGGGGAGCCTGCTTCCCTTCCTCTCTGTCTGCCTCTCTGTCTACTTGTAATCTCTGTCTGTCAAATAAATAAAATCTTTAAAAAACAAACAAACATCTGAGTATCTTCCGGATCCTAAAGAATCTAAATTTGGAGATCTATAAAGGTGGGGCAGGTACCAAGGAACTAGCATTTTAACAAATGTCCCAGTTGATTCAGACACACAGTCAGATTTGGGAACCACTGCCTTGGATAACTGCTTGGTGATGGCTGTTAACTACTTGGAAACCAAATGTGATAAAGGTAAACAAAAGTTGGGAGAGGAGGATGTAAGAATAGTGACATATTTTCCAACCCTAATTTGGGACCAATGGTCTAACAATGGCAAAAAATATTTGACATCTGGCCCATCCTAGGAAATCTGGGACATATGGTCATTGTGATATAAGATGAAAAATGTCTGAGAAATCACTGCTTTAAAGATAAGATGACCAGATGGTCTACATTAAGATGGAAAGTTCCATCATTTCATTTCACATCCTGCATCTCTGATTTTCTCTTGCTTGTTACCTTCTCCTCAAACTATTCAACCACCCTTCTTCCTTTTATCTCCAAATTTCTCCAACTGCTCCATATGTCAGGAAACCTCACTCTAGCCCCTTCTGAACAGCCTAAGGGCTGGCTCACTGGCCAAGACCAGCCTCCCCTGCTCTGTAGGCAAAGGTTCTAGAGAATTAACCTAGCTCCTTCTCCTTAGGTACCTATGTCCACCCACTTCACCTTTGAGCCTCTGTCCTCTCCAACTACAGGCCGGGGAGCAAAATGCAGCTTAGCATCTCCAGCTGATGCTCAGAGGATCCACACTAGCCCATTTTTTGTCTCTGATCCATACAAGGAGAAAGAAAGGAAAAAAAAAACCAAAGTAACCAACATGGAAAAACTCCCTGTTCAACAGCATTCTTTCTATTGCATTCCCTGGGCTATCATTGCTGACTTCCTTGTGTATCTTCATTTTCTTGCTTTCCATTTATTTCTCCACTTGCTCGGGTAATAAACAGAATAGCAAACATGTATATAATATGTATTACACATATAAATAAGTAAATATGATAAAAATGTCTTAGAAGATAGAATGAATAAAAACACGCAATAAATTGTTGGTGCTTACTTCTAGAACTGTTTTACTGTTTCAGAATAGCAAAAGGAAACAGACTGCAAAATACAAAACATACTCCTCACTATACTTACCATAGTGGTCTGCCATATGATGTATACTGAAAATAGATGCTGAATTAAATCAAAAAGTTTAAAGACTGATAAGAGAAAGAGCTCACGGAGGCTCTGTCCACCCCAAAATACAAGTTTCGCCCAGTATTTTGCAATCTTGCTCCTCTTGTTACTTAGCTAACAGTGAGTGAGGCAACCCTGTAAAATAATACCAGCGATCTGTGTTTGAAATCCTTATTTTTATTGTTAATGTCGTTAGCATAGCCATTAATGAAGTCCCATGTCATCTAAGTTATCTTGCATAAATTTTTTCAAAAATTTTGTGAAGTAGGTACTAGCTCCCCATACCCTACAGAGATGGAATATAGGCTCAGAGAGGTCAAATAGCTTGAGCAAAGGCACATAAATTGAATGCGTCCAACCAGGGTTGTGCTGGTAAATGTTTACCAACCAGCTCTTTGGGGTCAGGGAAGAGTTCTGTAATATCTGCTGGTTCCCATGATATAAATACTCCCAGTAAGGGATCTCAGGCTGCCAAGGAGATGTCATGGAGCACAGAGCTGGGAAGGGGATGGGCACGGTGACATCTGAGCTGTGGCATGGGATCCCATACACAACTGTTTGAATCCCAGCCAGCCTTATTCAGAGAGTGGAATAGTCATCCACTGCACCATTCCTGTGATCCTATGAATATGGAAATTGGACACTGGCCATGTGTCTCTCCTGACGCTACCAAACAATATGTAGGAATCGGATTATTTTTTTATTTATTGAAAAGGTAAAACATAGAGGAAGGGCACCCAATTATACAGTTGTTACTGTGTAAGATTAGAATCAAAAGTGAAAACTCTTGAGGCAACTGGGTGGCTCAGTAGATTAAGCAACTGCCTTCAGCTTAGGTCATGATCTCGGGGTCCTGGGATCAAGACCCACATCAAGCTCCCTGTGTAGGGGGGAGCCTGCTTCTTCCTCTCACTCTCCCGCTCCCCCTGCTCCCACTTTCTCTCACTCTCTCTCCTGCTCTCTGTCAAATAAATAAATAAAGTCTTTAAAAGAAAAAGTGAAAACTCTTTGTGGACAACTTTCAAAGCTGAATTGGAAGTAATATAGCAAAAAAAAAATGATATAAAGTATGACAAGTCTACTGGTGGGAAATATCATCATTCTTTTGACACAGGGCCCAATTTCTTCATTTAAGATTTTGTTTTTCTTCAAAACCAAATGTTTTAATCCAATAAAGTCAAGTCACAATACCTAGTCCTCAACTATAACATCGGGGATTTTCCTCCTCTTCTTTCACCTGTACCCCACATTGGCTAAAATCACTCAAATATCTTTGACTTGTTACTCTCCAAAATACTCTAAAATCATCTATTAAAGTTACACATCAAGTCAATGTCTGCAATACTGGTCTACCTCATGACTATTAATGAAAGGAAAGGGAGAAAAGCATCTCTCCTTTCTGAAAGATGAGACTATGGCGTCTATAAGTGCCAGTGCCCAAGAAGAAGAGAGCTGATTGGAGTAAAGGTAGGTTGCCAACATTGACTTTAAAACCAATCATTAAGGACATCTGGTGGTTCAGTCACTTGAGTGTCTGCCTTCGGCTCAGGTCATGATTCAGGGTCCTGGGATCAAGCCTGTTGTCAGGCTCCCTGCTCAGTAGGGAAACTGCTTCTTCCTCTACCTCTGACTCTACCCCTCTCCCCATTCGTGTTCACTCTCGCTTTCTCTCCCTTTCTCAAGATAAATAAATTAAATACTTTTTAAAAATTAGAATACAAGAAGCCTGGCAGTATCTCCAACATATGGGTTCCTATAGAAGCCAACATTCTCGTAGGCCTTTATAAATAACAGAAATTCACCTCTGAAAGGATGTGTGGAAGGCATCCCCAAAAGCTACCTAACCAATGTGGGCTTCCCATGGTATCCCTGGCCAGAACGGGAGAGGTGGTGGAGGTAGCAGAGGTTGGGGGGATGGGGGGGATCTGCCTCTACCTGCCACCACCATAGAGAGAAAACTCGTCATCTCTGGAACACAGTTTAGCATTGGACGGCTCCATTTCCAAGGGTGTCCTTTTTTGCTCAGTGAAGATGTCTAAGTTCAGACCACTGATCCTAATTATGCCTCCCAGAAGACAGACATGGCAACAGAAAGCATGTAAGATTTAAAAACACAAGAATCAGACTTGGGGCGCCTGGGTGGCTCAGTGGGTTAAGCCGCTGCCTTCAGCTCAGGTCATGATCTCGGGGTCCTGGGATCGAGTCCCGCATCGGGCTCTCTGCTCAGCAGGAGCCTGCTTCCTCCTCCTCTCTCTCTCTGCCTGCCTCTCTGCCTACTCGTGATCTCTCTCTGTCAAATAAATAAATAAAATCTTTAAAAAAAAAAAAAAAAAAAAGAATCAGACTTCAATTCTGATGTCGTCCCCATTAGGTTGAGACCAAATCATTTAGACTCCAAGCCTCAGTTTCTCCATCTGCAAAACACTGATAAAATAGCTACCTAGAAAGACTATGAAGATCCAATGACATAATGATGTAAAGTGCTTTATAAACTCTAAGTCACTATACAATGAATACATGACATGAACTCAACAATCACTTCTTACTATCTCTATTTGACAGACCCTAACTTATTTAAAAATAACTACCGAGTGCCACCAAGGGTTTTTTTGTTTTGTTTTTGTTTTGGTGTGGAGGGGAGGGAAGCATATTTCAAAACAGAATGAATCAAGACATATTACTATGCTAGCCCTCTCTTCCTAAGTGCTCCAGCTTGTTAATGATTACAAAGTTATTGGCTCATTATAATTCTGAAAGAGCATATGCCTACCACTTCAATAATCCCCCTTGTCACAGCAGAGGTCTGGTTAGATTCTGAAGTATTTTGGTAGGAAAGCTAAAGCATTTCCTGTTGGATTAGACTTGGAGAGTGAGAGAAAGAGTCAAGCATGGTTTCAAGATTTCCAGCCTGGGCAGCGGAAGCATGGAGCCACCATGCTTCAAGAAAGAGGAAGAAGACTTTGGGTAGAGCAGGTCTAGCGGGAAGATCAATTAAGTTTGAGATGTTTATTAGACATCTAAGAGGAAATGTCAAGTAATACTCTAACGAAATAGGAACAAAAAGACCAAAAGGAAAGACATCGGTGGCATATAATGTTGAAACCAGTTCAAGAGTCCTTTGAAAATAATTCTTGGGATGTTAGCTTTGCAACAGGCCTAGAAAACAACTGGTCAAAATTAAAACACAGAAATCAGTGGAAATCTCCAAGAATGGCTCTAGCAAAAGAACAAAATGGATTACAAGCAATACAGAATGTGATTACAGAGCAGAGGTATAATAAAGTAGAAATACATTTGTTGTCTTAAGTATATAAAAGGCAGAAAAAAGCAGGGAGAAAAATATTATTTGAGATAATCTACAGAATAATTATGAAAAACCTGAAGTATGACATGATTTTCAAAAATTGGTAAAATGTAAGAAATAAGAATTTACTTGGCCTTTTTTTTTTTTTAAGTAGCACAGGAGGCTTATCACTGAAAGGAAGAATGTACAGTCATTGTTTTCCACTAGAGATATGTATGTAGTTATTGGTTTTCAATATTCAGAATCACCTTACAGGCAATGGTCTAAAGTAAACAAAATTTCTGAGATATTTTGATTTAAATCTTCTCACATTTGAAAACTTAACTCTTCAGCACCACTAAGGGTTATTTTTATATACAGTATCCTTAGTAAGGATCCACAGTGACTTGTTTTAAGTAGCTAAGTTTCCTTTTTTCCTTGAAAAGGTCAGTATTCACTGACCTATTATTTCTTCCCTATTATTATTAAATAATGATTTTTTGAAAAGAAATCCAACAAGCTAAATTTATATCAGCACTTCACTGGACCTCTGAGCTCTTTTACTGTGAGAATCAAAACTTCTTCTTTTAAAAATATGTCAAAAGCACGCATTTCATGGGCAAACTTCAGATAGCATAAAAGTATAAAGCTTCAAGCCCAACAGCAACCGTGGAGGAGATCTTATTCAAAGCCTGGGACTAGATGGCCTCCCCATGCTTTCATCTACCCTTGATCATCCAAGAGCATTCATTAAGCCCCTGGATGACAAAGGTGTTCAGCTAGACATTAAAATGGTGCTCATCCACCTTTCAAAGACATAACCCCAATCTTTAGAATGAGTCCTTCCAAATGGTAAGAAGTAGAGGCAAATGTCTTTGGCATGTTTTTTCTCAGACATTAAACAAGAAGTAAAACAAAGGTGAAAAATGAAGTATGAGTTAAAAAGAAAAGACATAATACTCACTTGCCTTATAGCTTGGTACGAAAAACAGTCATAACTATTCCTGACCTTTAATCCACTAAGGATATCCTTTTCATATGTGAACTGGAAACTTTATTGAGTATCTGGATTCATTTATATGCAAATGGAAAAAATCTAGACATTGCCAGGACAACCAAACTTAAGCAAATAAATATCCTGATAAATATGCTGTCCTCAAGGCCACACCATTTGGAATGGAACGCCTCGTAAGGTTTAAGCTCTGCTCAGGGCGCAAGGTAGAAAAGGGGGTCACACCCCACTTCTACGGAAGAGCCTTGCTCAGGGACCCTTAGCCCACTGCCACCTTCTGGTTCTTCCTTCTTCCTACTAATCCCACAGTTACATAGTCCGTCACAAGCTGGAAATGGACTACTTATTCCCAAAATACTTTTCTTTTTCTCCGAAGATAACTAGATTCCTTCATTAACCAGTTCTTGGATCTCACACAAATCACCTGAACCTCAGCTTTGATATTCTCAATTTTATCGTACCTAGTTCTTGGGTTTCTTTGGGGGGGAAAAAAAAGGAAGATCATATATATAAATACGTAAACGTATTGTGTAGTGTCTGATACATCGTAGGCATTCAGTAAGTATTATTATATTTTTGACATTTTAGATAGTCATCCCGGAATCAAAGTATACAAAAGAGGCCTTGGAGGGAAAGGAACTATTCCTGTTTCCAAGAGTTAACTAAGTGCATTAATTAAGTCCTAATGACGTATTAAATGTTTTAAATGGTGGGTGACTTTCAAGACTGAGAGCAGACTCATGTATACAACAACAACAATAACAATTTGATTTACTTTCTGTGCAAAGAAGAGGACTCATGCTTCACATTTGAAAGGTTTTCACAGACAACGAATAGGGTAAAGCCGAAGCAGGAAGAAAGATTTTTAAAATTTTTAAAATAAAGCATATACTTGTCCTTACTATCTACAGCAAACAGAAAACTGTTTGTATTTGCTCCAGTTAACATTTGCCTGTTCCCTAACAATCTAGGAGCCACAGAGCCTGCCCTCCCATCTCTAAGGAACCTCAGAGGTCCTGTCTTCTCCCCCACCTTTCCTTTGAACAGATGGGAAGTCAAAGCTAGGTGAAGTTCGTGCCGCGGACAGGCATCGGGTAGCTGTTCTGTATCAGGCTCTGTGACTATTGGGATCTGGACTCAACAAGGTCACCAAGACCTTTTGATTTTCTGCCTTATTATCTTCTTATTTTCATGAGAGCAACCAGCGAATGTCTTCCCACCTAAGAATTAAAGGGCATAAATTAAAATATGACAATAGATCATCCCATTTGCGATGCTGGCATTGGCAAATTCTGGAAAAATGGATTCCTGGATCATTGGGGCAGTGCAGAAATATTTTTGTTTCAATCTCTCTTATAAAAAATGATCAGGGGTTGGTTAATCTATATTGCACTGTCTTGCATCTGTAGAAGAGGGATGAGGAGGAGGAAGAAATGCAACAACATCTCTGATAGCTGAGGGGCGTGTGGTAGCTGAGACCCAGGTGTCTCTCGACACTCTGCAGGTAGTTATGAATCTGACTGGATTAACTTGCTGGGGGATTCAGGATTTGGTAGAGAATCAGAGTGAGTTTTTAAATGAGCTCTGTCATTTTCCTCTTTTTCTTCTTTCTGATATTGGGGGGAAAACATTCCAGTGAGTTCTGAATTCAAGATTTCCATATTTTTAATACACTGTGGTAGGACATTTTTACTGCTTCAAATATAATAATAGCACAGGTACCGTTAAGCTCTGGCACCTTTCCTTAACTAAACATCCCCTATAAAAATGATGGCCATATAAATCAGCGTTTCTCAGAACATGGTCCTCCAACTCTAAGATGCTGCAAGAAATAAAGATGCCACAGAGAAATAAACACATTTTAGGAGCATCTCCTCTTAGAGACTGATGAGTATGCTGGGCTGGCAAAGTCCCTAGAAAGCCCAGCAGAGAAGAAGCCCAGTTGTGCTGCACAGGCAAGCCAGTGGGTCCCAAACTAATGTACAACAGCCCATGCTATCAGCAGAGCACCTAGTAACATCCTGCGAACTGCCATTGTAAACCGACTGGGGAAGCAGGCTGTTAGCCACATGGGAGTGTGTTGTCTTCTCGAATGCGGAACTCAATGAAATGAGAAGAATGCAAGAAAAAATGAAGCAACATCCCTCAGAGTCAACAGGATAATGCAGTGGGTTTTGAAACAAGCGCTGCCTTGGGCTTGTTTATGGTTCTTTATTTATCATTTTCCCCCTTCCCAGAACTAGTCCCTGAAGGAAACTTTAGGCTTTCAGTGAACAAGGACTGTAAAAAAAAAAAAAAAAATCAATCAATCAATCAATCAATCTTGAGCATATGAATAAGCACAGATAAAACCTTCAAAACCCAACAGGAACAACCTAAAAATTAATAGAAATCAAAAGTGTAAGCTTCAGCCTTCACTGCTGTGCTGTTTAGAAAGGCTGGGTGCACAGTCAGACGGGAAGGGAACACACACGCGGCTGTTGACTGTCGCAGGAAGGCTGTGCCACCCGGCTTACTGCCCAAGAATAAAGGCATCGAGGGGCCCCTGGGTGGCTCAGTGGGCTAAGCCTCTGCCTTCGGCTCAGGTTATGGTCCCAGGGTCCTGGGACTGAGCCCCACATGGGGTTTTCTGCTCGGCAGGGAGCCTGCTTCCTCCTCTCTCTCTGCCTGCTTCTCTGCCTACTTGTGATCTCCATCTGTCAAATAAATAAATAAAATCTTTAAAAATGTATATAAAGTTCTATTTTTAAAAATTATTTAAAAATACTTAATGCATCGAAAGTGGGGAAGGAGCTACGTCACTAAGTCATTGTATATACTCTTTGTCTCTCCCCACTGTCCCTCTCTCCTCTTCCTCTATCTCAGCTCTGGAAAATAGTCATGACTGAGGCTAAGTGAATTCTGACTCCCCACACAATCCGAGAATAAACTATCCAAACACGGTTTCTAAGTGCCCAACATCAATGTAGCAGTGTGGATCATTCTGGCATTTTCAGGCCGTGCCCCGCACTGGCTACTCTAGCCTCACTCACGGTGTTCCCCCTCAGCCCTCTTCTAACAGCCCGCTCTCTGACTTTCAGAGCCTGTGACAGCTTATTAAAAGTATTCATTGAATTGGGCTCCCAGGATTGAATCTGTGGCTTTAAAATTCAAAGTACACTTGTGAAATGCAAGTGTAAGTTCATTTCTAATAACCGTAATAATGTTAACTAATCTGATTCAAATGCTACCATACTCCAGGAACTACAGTAAGAGCTTTAGATAGGTTTTTCTCATTTAATCTTCATGGCCTGTGAGATAGAATTATCCCCACTGTAGAGATAAGAAACCCAAGGCACAGAGAGTTTAGGTCAACTTCCCAAGGTTGCACAGCTACCAAGGGATAGAGATAATCTTTCCGTGTAGACAGGCTGACTCCAGATCCTGTCCTCTGACTCCTGATACCTTGCTGCCTCTCATTAGTAAAAGAAAAGCTTCACTTCTGCTTGGCTATCAGTGCAGGTAAAAACAAAAGTATAATGCAGAGATGTCCTGATTTTTCTTGCTCACCTGGCGGTTGAGCGTGGGCTCTGGAGCATGATAGCCTCAGTTCAGAGCCCCGCTCTGCCTCTTAACCAGCTGTGTGTCTGGGAGCAAGTGAATAACCTCAGGTCCTTCATCTGTAATGTAAGGATAACTAGAATTTATTGAGCACTTATCTATGCCATGCATTCCAAACACTTTGCAATATTAAAATACTTAATTCTACAAAGTAGGTAGTCATTATATTTAATGATTAAATGTTTTAATGCAGGTAAAGAACTTTGAACAATGCCTGATAAGGTGTATCAGTAAATGTCAGCTATCAGACATGATGCACATTGCCTCAAATTTTGCAACACATCACTATGACATCAATCATCATCCTAACAGCATCACAGGGATGCTGCTACAAGTCCGTGGCATGTGATTTTTAAAGGGGGGGTTAGTCTAGTTCCAGCAGTACTTTCCTGTAATGTAAATGTATAAAATATTAACAACAAAAAGAGACTAAGGAGTCAGCTCTGTGACAGTGGCTTAAAAGCAGCAGCCCTCCGCACCTGGGTGGCTCCAGTCCCTTAAAGCCTCTGCCTTCAGCTCAGGTCATGAACCCAGGGTCATGGGATCGAGCCCTCCCACCCCATTGGGATCCCCGCTCCGCAGGGAACCTGCTTCTTTCTCTGCCTTTGCACCTCTCTCTCTGTCTTTCTGTCTCTTGTGAATAAATAAATAAAGTCTTTTAAAAACATAAAAATATCCGATCAGAAAACATAAAATAAATAATAAATAGATAAATAAATAATATATAAATATTTTATGTATTTATATATTTAAATATTGTTTAAAATAAATAAATAAAGTCTTTTAAAAACATAAAAATATCCGATCAGAAAATGAACTTTACTATTTATTAGCTATGTGACCTCGGGCAAGTGGTTACTTTACTCAGTTTCCTCACTTCTAAAATGAAGATAAAAATAATGTTTGCCTTCTAGGATTGTGATACTTAAACACAATAATATAGATAAGGTACTTAGAGAAAGGCTGGGCAGATAATCCAAAAAATCAGCTCTATATAGTAGCAATACAATTCTGCTACCTAACTCAGTATATCGTGTAATTTTGTTTCCCTCACAGAAGCACTGCCCCAAGAGAAACATTGGAGCACCTGTGATGTAGGGAATATAGCATCTGATCTCAACGAAAACCAGCGCTCTAGGTGAAGACCCAAGAAATCCATTTCCTAAAATTTGCACAAGGACACCTAGGGTGTTGGCGTCCTCTTGGTGATCATCTCGCCATTGGCAACCTAACATAGGAAACTTCTTAGGGTGTTATTTTTAAGTCATTACCAACCATCAGGATACAGCATGGGGACATAAATGGCATTCTAAAGAAAACGGGGGCACCTGGGTTGCTTGGTCAGTTAAGCATCTGCCTTTGGCCCAGGGTCCTGGGATAGAGGCCCGCATTGGGCTCCCTGCTCAGTGGAGAGACTGCTTCTCCCCGTTTGTGCTCTCTCTCTCTGTGTCAAATAAATTAATAAAATCATGTTTAAAAACACTAAAAAATAAAGAAAACTGAATTTACTGATATTAACTTGTCCTACTTGAACAGGAGAATAACTGTTTACAGATTCACGACCTAATTGCCTTTTCATTTTCTGTGTTGGAAAAGGAACTGCACCTCAAAGAATATGGTCATTCTGGAGTTTTGTTACTAAATCTTACGTATCCTGACTATAAAAATGGATGCGAGAGCCAGGAAATGTACAGCAAGTACACATGAAAGTGCCCACTTGTACTAGTCACAGTGGGGAGTCGAGCCTCATGTGCTGGAACCAACCATGCTCAGGAGAAATGTCTGAAATGATTGTCCTTCCCCAAAGTCTACTTCCTTTCCCAGCCTCCCTAGCCTCCCCAGCCTCCCCAGCCTCCCTAGCCTCCCCAGCCTCCCTAGCCTCCCCAGACTCCCCAGACTCCCCAGCCTGGGTTCTGGCTCTGAGGATGAGTGTCAATTCAGAGGGGAACTCTGACTTGCATTCCGAGGCCTTGAGAATTACCATAATTAATCGTAAACTGACTTGGGGCAACATGGAGGCTCAAGGCTAGAATCTGAAGTCATGAGCATGAATAAATCTCCTTTGAGCAAAGTAGAGCCACATATAACAAGCTGTTAAAAAATCAGGATTATTGTTCAAACCTGCACTCTAACCCCAAGAGCAGTCCAGAATCATGGAGATTTTCTGGTCTCTTCTAAGAATGCCCCATTTCCAAACACTCAATTTGGGGTTTGTATTTTCCAGAAGGGACCAGATGAGGTGTAAACTGACCCATGTTTTTCTTACCCATTCACAGTTAAATGTCTGGCTCATTGGGGAGCTAGATCTCTTCTAACAAAAGGTTGAATTAGATATTTTTTTCCTTATGTATGTATCTATTTATTATGTTAATATGCCTTCCTCAACAAAATTTATGAGATAACTAGTAAAAAAACAAATTCTAAAAATCGGGCCCAAGAAAAATAAGACCCAAGCTAAAGATCACAGGTGAATATAATTGGGTCACAGATTCAATTTTAAGTTTCCTGATGGTCAGACCAAATAAAGAAAAGGTCTCTAAAATGAAGGTAAAGGGACTGAAGATATGCAGCCAGATTTAAATGATTACTTCAGAATTACAGGTCAGACTATTTCAATGAATGTCTATCTACTAAAAACTCACAGATGCATGCTAGGAAAATGTTTCCTTCACTTGTGTCTCTTTCAGAGGAATATCCTGCAGCCCTTCCCAGGAGAAAGGCCTCTAGACTCTAGAAGGAATGTCTCTACAAACTTCAGTTTTTAAACTATGGTCAAGGTTCCTATTTTAATCCAAGGAAATGTATTATGACCAAGTGATGGCCCTTCTATTCCACTAATGCATTCTCGTTTTTGCTAAAAGTGAAACAAAAACAAAGCAAAAGGACAAGCCTCCCAGTTTTGAAATGTGGACTCACCAGCAATTGAGAAAGAGATCAGGTCTCCTTCGCAGGTCCTATGTACTATGCACAGCAAAAGCTCAGTAAAAGGGCTGGATCAAATTAGCCCCAATTCCTCAGGTAGAATTATAAGCCACAGCCATTGTTCTCATGCGATTTATTAAGGATTTTAAGTGCAATTTTAGAAGTACTCATATATAAATAAACCAAAGCTAAGAAAGTTTATAAAAGACAAAAATCAGGAAGGAAGAAGGGAAGTAATTTAACACGCAGTGGGAAACTACCCCGAATATACCATCCAGGTCTCTGGTACACATGTATATTATCTCATTAAGTCCCCCAGAATAATCCTATCTGGTAGATGCTACCACCATCATTGTTTTACAAATGAAGAAACCAAGGCTCAAAGAGATTCAAAAATTCACTCAAGATCACAGAGCCAACAGGAGTATTCTCGCCATAAATACACAGTTGGGAAACTCGTGTTATTCCCAATATACATCAGAAGAACTCTCTCATAGGAGGGCACGTGATAGGAGGCCCATTTGCTAAGTGTGGAAATTGAAAAATAAAAAGTCAAGCTTTCTTTCTAGTGTATGTGAGAGCCAGAACTAGAACTTGGAACTTTTCTACTAGATCACAGTCTGTACGATCTTAAAGACAAGAAATCTGGAAGAGCAGTTTCACTGATAGAAAGTCCATGACATTCTGAAGACAGAGCTTAAGTTAATAAATAAAAATAATGTATTTTTCTCTTTCTTTTTTTTTTTCACCCAGTTTGGCTCATTGGTAAGTAGACTTTGTAAGCTCATTTGTGAATTCAACTATTGTACTAGAAGTACAAAGGGATGTAATTGAGATAAACTAAAAACATAATAAATGGACTAAAAATATACCATTTTCACAGGGGAAACCACAATTTTCTAGGCTGTGTTCCCTGGAGCTAGAGAATATACTTCTAATGAGCTTTGAGTAATCACATAAATTGAAAACCTAACCTTGTAATGCCTGATAGTGATCTAAACTACTTAGCTATGTTTTGGATTATACCACAAAACAGTGGTTTGTTCACGAAATGTAACAAAATATCTTGTGTTACTCATACTTTGGCCTTAGGCTTACATGTGTTGAAACCATAATCCCCAACGTATTTCAGAGTATGTTTGGACAACCAAAGTTACTCTATGAAAATGACCCAAAAGGAAAACCCTATTCCATTAAAAACATAAATTGCTAAGAGTTAAATGTTTAAGTATTGCCTAGAGTGTATAAAGAAGATTTAAAATCTAGTGCTCATTTTCCCACTTAAAATAAAACAAAACAAAAAAATATAAAAAGGGACATTCAGGAACCATACAGGAAAGTTGTAAATTAGCTATATCCTGATCTACTTCATATCTGTTGCATTATGTCATGCAGAAGGAACCAGATACTACAGCCCAACAAAGAAAAGGGCCGTTTGATACCCAGAGTTTCAGATGCAGAAAGAGGCTACCCTGGTAGGTAAACATAGACTTGTCAAGAGTACTGTCAAGGCGATGTCAGGGGTTCCCACTAGACATCACAGTTTGGAGAAGCTCAAGCCCGAATACCTGAAGCCGATCTTGGGAATGCTTAGAGACACCATTTAGTCTGAAAATTCTCCAGAAACTATGATAGTTAAGACTGTAAGCGGTGGGATCCGATGGAAACTACATTGGAATACCAATTCTGTCATTCACTAGGTCCACAATTCTAGGAAAATCCCTTTACCTTCTTCTTTCACAGGGTTGGGAGGATTAAATGAGATGGTATCTGTAAAATACTTAGCAAATCTACCGGCACCTGGTGAGTACTAACAAGTTTAACTACAGTTATTATCGTTATTTATTATTGTTACTTTATGAATAATCATTGGGCCCTGAGTACCTAATACAGTGCCCCTAAATATTAAGGACTAAATAAATGTCTGCTACATAAATCGAGCTTTGGGGCTAGTTGTTGGATATATTACGTTGACCCATTTAATTATAAAGGAAAACTTCTAAGAACCAGTGTTCAAACTCTGGGAAATATTGGTCATCAAATAAGACTGGAAAAAATAAGTTAAACAAAATCAGTATTTTCTTTCCTGCAGAACTTCTCAGAGCCTTTAATGAGACCAGGTGAATTATGACTCACCCAAAGAGACAGAAGATGCAGCCTGCAGTGCTTCTTAAATTCACTGTTCCGTTTCCTCGTCTATAAAATATAAGATTTTACCACATGATCTCTAAATTCTTTCCCTCCTCACTAAGAGGTTAGAATTCTAGCCATTTTTCAGAACTAGTTATGCATATGAATAGAGATTGAAATGAATGTTGATCCCCCGAGATCAGAACAAATTAGATCTTTTTCCATTTTCCCACTGCAAAGCCCACCCGAAAAGAATTGAATCTTTGATGCTTTATCACATATATAACTTAATCCCAGCTTTAACTTGCACAGATCAAGTTCATCAAGATTTAAGTCATTTCTGATTTAATATGACTTTTTGAGAACATGCATTAGATGCGAAAGCTCCGGGGCTCCATAATGAGGACTCAATCACGTAGGGGCACAATTTTTTTAAAACTTACTTTTAAATAGGTTTCTCATCAAAATAAAATGTGACTCAAATGCACATGCTCGACAACATTTAATATTTAAAAAGCATGTAATAGGGGTGCCTGGGTGGCTCAGTGGGTTAAAGCCTCTGCCTTTGGCTCAGGTCATGATCTCAGGGTCCTGGAATCGAGCCCTGCATAGGGAATCTCTGCTCAGCGGGGAGCCTGCTTCCTCTCCTCTCTCTCTGCCTGCCTCTCTGCCTACTTGTGATCTCTGTCTGTCAAATAAATGAATAAAATCTTAAAAAATATATATAAAAAGCACGTAATGCAATTGTTACCTAACTCGATTAAGTGAAAGAGGCGTGTGAGACATTTCAGTTTTGCTTCTCTCCCCGTCTACACAGACTTCTTGGACACTCACACTGATTCCCACTACCTGGGTGAGCCACATTCCCCTCTCTTTCCTGCTACTTAGGCCATACCCTTACAGGCAGTCACCTCAAATTCAACATGCCCCAAGTTGAACGGCTCACTCAGGTTCCACCAAATCTTTTTCTGCCCAGCCTGGTATCATCCACCAGCCAAGCTGCCTTCTTTCCTCCATCTTCCTCATCCGGGTCCAACTGTTAAGCAAAGTCTGGTGAAACCTCTTCCCAGGAGCCCCACTCTCATTTGTTTTTCTTGTATACTCCAACGGTTTCTTAAATAGCCTCCTGTTGATAATCTAATGTTTCCCCACCCTCTATCCATGCTCTACCTTCCTGAGATAGTTCCACAATGAAAAGCATTCTTTCTGCCTCCTTGTTATAAACTTTCCATGTGTCCCCATTGCCGGCTGTACGATCCAATCTGCTCAGCGTGCTGGAGCCCTTTCTTTCTTAAGACCTATTTATGCTGCAAGTGTAAAAGCCCCCCTTGTAGACCAAGCATCTTGAAAGTCTTAGGTGTTTTTTCTTTCTCTCCTAGTGCTCAACACCTGCCAGCAGATTGCCTGCTATAGAGTGAGTGCCCGTTCATGTTTGTTAAATGACTCAAGAAATCATGCACGGTGTGTGTGCCTGGGTGGCGCAGTGGGTTAAGTCTCTGCCTTCAGCTTAGGTCATGATCTCGGGGTCCTGGGATTGAGCCCTGCATCAGGCTCTCTGCTCAGCAGGGAGCCTGCTTCCCCCCTCTCTCTCTCTGCCTGCCTCTCTGCCTACTTGTGATCTCTCTGTCACATAAATAAATAAAATCTTTAAAAAAAATAATGCACAGAACTCAAATACAATTTTAGGTCCTGATACTGGAATATTAATGTTTAGAAAGAGCTAAGTTAAACATAAGGGAAAGCATTCATATGGGCCAAAATCTACCACTCTCCCCCTAGTATGACATGCTAAGCAGAAAATGTAAGTTATTCTTCCCGTGATTCTATTTACTCTGAGCACAAAGACACACTTTGATGTACTGTGCCATTGAACTCAATGCCATTACAACATGATTAAAGCCACATTCAGCACAGGGAGGAAATGGGTGAGTACGAAGTTGACCAGGGTGGAACATAAAATAAGTTTTTGTTTGTTGGCTCAGATTAGACTTAAAATTACCCCTTAAAAACTCCAGTCTCTGTTTTCAGGACCATCATCTTGCACCAGCAAAGCATCCCCTCTGAGAAGAAAATCTGCCCCCAGTGTTAGCAAAAGCGTGAAATTCTCCTGCCAGGTGGGCAGCCGCATGTGTTGCTCTGCCCAGCAGAGGGCGCACGGCCCCCAACACCTCGCCAGCCCGGTAGAACCCGGGTGATGTTGTTCCAGAAACCCAAGCCTCCAAATCCGGGTCAGTGCGCTGACCTCCTGTCCTTGCCTGCTCCCTGGCGCTCTGTTCTCTTCTCCCCACTCACAATGAGGTGTCAGTGATCTTGCAGCTCTCAGGCACACCGGGTTTGGAGCAAACGGGAGAGGGCAAAGGGGAGGCTGTTCATTTAGGAGTGTGATGACTTCTTGGAAAAGAAGACTTTAACTCACTCTTCCTTAGCAGGACAGCTACAAAAAAGCATCCTCGGCTGGTTGTAGCACACACTCTGATTCCTACCTGCTAAGGGTGAGAAAGGGAACAGAGAGGCGGTTTTTAAATTGCCCCTCCCCCCAACTTGAAAAAAGTATTTTCTGCTCTTGGCGATTTGATTTAGATGGCTGAGGCATCAGAAGGGCAACACGTAGGTCATCAGGCTAGTAAAAGGCTGAGAGGGGGGTAAACTCCTTTCCCTAAATAGGGAGTCACGTTTTAAGAGGCTTAACTAGTAGAAGAGGAGAAAAAATATCATATACTCTCAGATTCTAGAGACAGATGCTTCCGTCATTAAGAGTAAGGGCGCTGGTCTAGAAAGGCAAGATAAAAAATAAACTGAACAGGGGCACCTGGGTGGCTCAAAGGGTTAGGCCTCTGCCTTCAGCGCAGGTCATGGTCTCAGGGTCTTGGGATCAAGCCCCACATCAGGCTCTCTGCTCGGCAGGGAGGCTGTTTCTCCCTCTCTCTCTGTCTGCTTGTGATCTCTCTCTCTCTGTCAAATGAATAAATAAAATCTTTAAAAAAAATAAAAATTAGGGGCGCCTGGGTGGCTCAGTGGGTTAAGCCGCTGCCTTCGGCTCAGGTCATGATCTCAGGGTCCTGGGATCCAGTCCCGCATGGGGCTCTCTGCTCAGCAGGGAGCCTGCTCCCTCTCTCTCTCTGCCTGCCTCTCCATCTACTTGTGATTTCTCTCTGTCAAATAAATGCATAAAAAATCTTTAAAATGCAAACTATAAATACATAAATAATAAAAAAATAAAAATTAAAAAAAAAAAGAAACTGAACAGGGCACCTGGGTGGCTCAGTGGGCTAAAGCCTCTGCCTTTGGCTCAGGTCATGATCCCAGGATCCTGGGATTGAGCCCCACATGGGCTCTCTGCTCAGCAGGGAGCCAGCTTCCTCTCCTCTCTCTGCCTGCCTCTCTGCCTACTTGTGATCTCTATCTGTCAAATAAATAAATAAATCTTTAAATAAATAAACTGAACAGATTTCAAGGAACTCACAAGGAACCCCACAGTGATTCCATTGAGGAGAACAAAGGGACATCTCAGTCCTTATGGGGAGATGGTTTGTCTGCTCTGTTAACACCAAAACCTGGCTGGGAGGGAGCACATAGCAAGGGCCTCTTGTTAATACACAGAAAGAGTCTTCAAAAAATTGTCTTTTTCCTTCAAAATACACTTCAGGCAGTCATGAGAGGTCTACAGAGAATTTTACCCCTTGCACCTGGCTCAGGAAGCAGGATGGGGAATGACTGTTGGAAGCCCACAGGCGCTCCTGACCGGGAACAGAGTGCAAAGCCGAGGAGAAGTGAAAGACAAGCTTGTTGTAGCTCATGGCAAGTCGTACTATGGGGTACAGTTTTATCCCAATGCCAGGAGAAATCACTGCAGAGGTTTCTGCAGGGAGTGCCATGGTCAGATTTGCATGTTGGGAAGATCACTCTAGAAATAGAAGACAGTGGGCTGAGGTTATGCATATCAAATACGAAATGTTCAATTAAATTTCATGCTTGCTAATTCCGATGAGGCCTAGCAAGAGCATGCATTTATTTCCAAAAACCGGGACATACCCAGTAAGAATGGGGAGAGTCTTCCATTTCTAGCCTATCCTAGACCTGGGGCCCCGTTTTTGCAGACCACAAGGCCTAGAGCCAGCTGAACTCAGAATAAAATCTCAAGTGACCTACCTTGCAACACTACTTTCCAGTTAGAAAAGTAGTATTTATTAGACAGGAGCTTCGTTTAATTTCACAAATACTTACAGAGTTGCTAGTAGGTTAAACCACCATGCTGGACTCTGCTGGGAACTCTGAGATTAATAGAACGCAATCTCTGTCTTCCAGAAACTCATAGACTCCTTCACATCAAGTAGAGAGGAAAACACTTTTTTTATGGAGTATCTTAAAGCAAATAAACATACCAACAAAAGCACTTTTGGTGCATTTGTATGCATTCCTAAGTATCTAAGGCCTCTTAGTCTCTAACACCCAATTCTCCAAGTAAGGGCATTTAGTTTGAATTTAGAAAAATCAAATTTAAATCAATATTTTTTTCCTATATTCTTAACTTGTATTTCTCCTACAAACAAAGGCTGGATATTTAAAAAAAAAAAAAAAAAAGTGAACACCAAACTAGAGAATGACTGTAAGTGAAAAATGTACCTATTTCCTCTTAAAATTTATATTCCCAAACTCAGATGAGAGTCTTTTGTTCCCCAAGACCCATTTATGCTTAAAATGGCTATGCCAGCCCAACTGCTCCACAATCCCGCAGCCACCCAGGGCCTTGGGGAGATTCCTGTCATTTTCAGGAAGCGAGTGGGCAAATTCTAAGGACATCAGTTCTGTCAAAAAGGATGATGGGGCTACTATCAATAATGGCTAGTATGCGGTTGCTAATCCCTAGAAGGGGGGCAGAGTGCACCCAGAAGTAATTGACGTAGATGACAAAAAGAACTGAAGAGGTCAGAAAGGAAGGTTATTGGTTCTAGTATGTTCTCACGCAGGTGAGAGGACTTCCCACTGCTTCAGTAACTCTACTTTTTGGGTTGGTTTGTCTGTTTGTCCCCAAGCCCGGAGTCAGCACAGAACCGTAGCTAGAGGCTAGACCTACAGTCTGACCCTGTGTTATAGCAGACAGGATTAGGGAACAAAGGAATTCTATTCCACTCGGCACAGTCGAGCTGAGATTAGTTAGTACGAACCACGTTTGAAATCCTAAGTATTGTTACATGTAGAGGCCTTCAAAATAATGACATAAATTAACATTTTCGTTTCCATGCAAAATTGAAATCATATGTCTACAAAACGCCAAAGGAACTATTTCTAATTAGATATGCTAGAAGCTTTAAAACGAAAACTTCCAGGCAGAGGGCAATTCTGGATTTTCCAATACACATTGAATTTGGCCATTGGAACGTTTAGATCTGATTTTGTGTGATATTTTCTCGGCGTGGGCTTCTACAGCAGAGCCGCTATCATCCAGCGCCGGAAGCAGGAAGAGAGAGATACTGTGATTGTCCACATCATGGAATTTCGTGTTAATGAACCACAACGCGAAGCCAGGATACTGTGTGGTTCACATAATTGTTTCCGCTGACACACTCGAAAGCTTCAGAAATTTTTTCTCAGGGGTATTAGTTTATCACCGAAATCCTTTACGTGGTTTTGTGGCAAAGTATGCCGGGTGGTTAGGGACCTAAGGGGAGGCTGGGATCTGCAGGCCCATGATCTCTCCCTTTGGTTCCTGATCAGATGGGCCAGGAGCGTCACATGAACACAACAGGACAGAAGATAAACTCAAATAACAAGGAATATCCAGCATGTACATGCAGATACCACACACTGCATGTTTCTCACTTGTACCATTATTACCTGGAAGCTATTTGTTTCCTTTTGTACCATCTAGGCGGGGATCTGTTTGTTTTCCCTCTAACCTGAGCAGTTCTGTGTTTCTTGGAAACCTGGGACCTGAAAAACATAGTCCCCTTCTCCTCCTTCTTTCTGGAATGGACACCAGATTCAGAGACGTGCATGTATGTTGCTATTAGAACGACAGAGGTCCATGTTCCAGAAAAATATTGGAACAGGATATAGAACACAGGTACCAAAAAATGTAGTTGAACACCACCCATAACAGCAAAGAAAGATGGTTTCAAAACAAAACGAAGCTGTCTTCAATTAGAAAATCCTGTGTCCCATGCTCAGCCCATGGGTATATCTACCTCCTTTACACACAACGAATGCCCATCAATTGAATCTAATCCACAAGTTAGGAAAAACATCTCTGCCTTAACTCTTTAGAAATTCTGAATGGTATGTCCCCATGATCAAGAAAAGAAAAGCAATTTACTTTGATTTTAACCAATTCCACTTTTCCCCAAAGTATTTGATGCTTGATTTTTTTTTTTTTAAAGTAGCCTCCATGCTGGGCATGGAGTCCAACAGGGCTTGAACTCAAAACCCTGAGATCAAGGGGCGTCTGGATGGCTCAGGGGGTTAAGCCTCTGCCTTCGGGTCAGGTCATGATCTCAGGGTCCTGGAATCGAGCCCCGCATTGAGCTCTCTGCTCAGCAGGGAAGCCTGCTTCCTCCTCTCTCTCTGCCTGCCTCTCTGCCTACTTGTGATCTCTCTCTCTCTCTCTGTCAAATAAATAAATAAAAATCTTAAAACAAATAAACAAACGACCCCTGAGATCAAGACCTGAGCTGAGATGAAGAATGGGACACTTAAGGACTGAGCCACCCAGACGCCCCTGAAGCTTGATTTTTCAAATCACATAGGAAGTCAAGCACCAAGTATCCTGTGTCTCCTGCCACAATGAAAGGAACAGGGATTGTTTCAAATGATTCAAATTGTTCCTTTCAAAGGAAAGGAACAGGACTTCATTCCCTAAACTTCTATAAAAGCTCTGGAGAGTAGGCTCCAGAGGTTCTGTGATAAAGCTTGTAACATTAAAATTAATACCTTGGATGATACCCTGCAAATGATAACCTCTTCATCCAGCAACAAAGACAGGCTGGATTCTGGTGAAGACATTCTTCAGCATGTCTTCTTTGGTTTGGTTAAAAAAGACTTGCACCAGGTAACTTTTAGATGCGTGGAATCCAGCTTGAATCCAGATAGGGGTTTGCACACACCTGACCAGTGGGTGGCTAAAAACTCTGGCTTTCATTGTTGGAATTTTTTGCTTTTATTTGTTTGGAGGACAGGTTCTTGAAAATGAATGGTAAAACGGTTTTGTGTGCACATCCAGGAAGAGACCATGACAGAACCCAGTATGGTTTCCCCACCGTGAGATACACAGGGACCCCAGCACCACAGGGACACGCTGAGTTTGAACAGCCCTGCTGCCTGCTCTTTTCCTGCAGATTCCAGGATTCCTAGAGCCTAGATTCCTGGTGGCCACATAAGCCGTTACCCCTAACTCACCCTGGTGTTTGGAGACCAGCAAGGGCCTCTGCAGCTGAAGTGGAGAAAAATGAAGAGGGCGACTAGAAACTAGGAATTATGCTAGTGAGTGGACATAGTATTTCAGTTTTTTGTGTATTATCCACAAGCTGGTAAGCCTAGGGAAACTTGGTTTAGAAATTAAAAAAACAAAAAACAAAAAACAAAAAAACAAAAATAAAGTGGATTTAAAGTTTGTTTCTAGAAAGAGTAAGAGATTCTTAAGAAAATCCGATAGGCAGTTTGAGGGGGGAAGATTAAAAAAAAAGCACTGTAATCAATAACGTTACTCAGATGACTCAGAATCGCGGCCACACAGGAAATCTCGTAAAACAAACCCCTCCAGAGGAGGGCTGAACAACCTCCTGAGGGACCAGCTTTGGTGCCGACGTTAATGTAACCCCAAAGCAAAGGCAAGTAAACCACGGCAATTTGGTGCAAAAAGCCATTAGCTATCATCTAACCTCCCACGCTTCATTTCCTCCACTTTAAATAAAGACATTCCGAACCCTCCAATTTATAGTCGACAATCTAATTTCCTAATTAATGGGAATGCACAAGCCACCCGCAACCTTCTCGAAATGACCCCCCCACACAAGGACAACATGGCAAGCCCAGCTCAAGCACCAGCTTCTGAGGCTTCCCCGAAAGGATTGGTTTCAACCTCCCCTTCTTGCATCTGACCACAAAGCATCGCTGCTTCCTGCGGCTTCTGAAATAAGCCGCAGAAACGAGAGACAGCGTTTTATTCAGAGGGAAGGGAGGAGGACCGTGAACCACATTTCGGCTTCGCTCACAAGTCCATCTCTACCGCCACCAACATGTTCAGAATTGTGGATAGAAAAAATAGATCTATGGTTTTGGAGGTGATGGAGACAATCTTTTTAGGAATCGCTATTCCTTTGTCAGTATGTTGAAAATCCAGTGTGCTCTCTCTTTCCGAGTTGGTTGAAAGAGAACACTCTGGATTCTAGAAGTCATGTATCCCACGTGAGAAGTGTGGAAATTGGCAGCCTGTTTACAAAGATCGCCGTGTTTGGGATGGCGGCATCATTCACTAGTCGAAGTTACCATCTTCCATCACCTGCTTTTCCATGTGATTTTCCAAGCCATATCCTACAGTTTTTTCTCACTTGTTACATGTCCCAAGAAACTCCTTTCAGATATATTTCTCATGAGATCCACGCCTGCTCCAGCCACCTGGGATTCACCATTCCCGTAGCATTTTCCTGTCTATCTAAACAGATGCTCTGGCCATGGGGCCTTTCTGCAGTTTTCTATCAGGAAAAAAATCATATACTTGAGACTCAAATTAATGACCACTTCTATAAGGCCTCACTCCAATCACCCTTCACCAGAGTTTCTGGCTCTATAATAATTACAGAGCCTGATGTCTACTTGAATTCATTGTGTATGTGTGCGTCTTGCCACGCAAGGATCAAGGCATTGATTTCCTCTACAATGGTGGCCAAGATGACTGGAATCTCCCTGGACAGTCATGCCTCTAACTATCATCTACTGACAGACTAGAGCATCAAGGGCTCAGGTCTGGAGAGAGCCCAGCTCTGCCCCATACTTAGGAGCGAGGGGTGGTTCCGGATAGCGAGCTGTGGACCGCTTCTGCTTTCACACCACTCTACTTGGGTGACAGCTTGGGATGGCGATGGGGATCAGAGCAGCTAATGTCTTGGCATGTGGCATCCCTTGGACCTACGTGGAGATCTGGACCAGAAAGAATATGATCACCCTAGAGAACAAAAAAGTGACTTTGTGGGACACTGTGGGCACACTACAGGCAGACATGCAGAAAAGGCAGCAGTGGACTAATAAGACTTTAAAGTCCTTTGGATGACCTTTTTGGGTAAAATAAGGTGGGCACAAATTGATGGAGAAGGCAGATGATAGTCTTAGAACGTCCCAAAGGGTAGCTGGAAAAAGAAGAGAAATATTATCTGTGTCCATCAGGATAGGCTAGGTGATGCTACAGGAACAATCCCAAATCCCAATGGTTTAAAACAACAAAGACTCCTTTTTATCACATGCTACATAATTACTTTGGGTCAGTAGTAGACTCTGCTCCTTTTAATCACTCAGGGGCCCAGGCTGAGGAGAAGCTGCCATCTCAAGCATTCATCAGTCCACCACACCCTGTGTAGGGTCTCAGGCCTGATGCTAAATGCTTTGGCTTGGAAATGACATACACTCTCTGTTCACAACACATTGGCCAGATCGAGTCACACAGGCCCATCTCGCTGTCAGAGAGCCAAGAAGTGCAGTCTTACCATGTTGCCAGAAGGCAGAAAGCTGGAAATATTTGGTAAACAGCACTGATGACTACCACATGACCTTATTTGTACCCCAAGCTTGTAAAGTAGATCAGAGTTGTTACAATAAATTGAATGATATTTTAGTGAAATAGGTCTTCCTGTTGATTTAGTTTCAATGAATAAAATGCACATTGTTCATAGATGTTGAAAGTCTCTGCATCCGGTTTGAAAGATTCTAGAAAAATCTATTGGAACCTGACATGGCACAATCACAAGCACAGTTAGACCTGTAAGAACTTCCACTAAGGAAGCCTGCCCAGACTGGCTCCCGTTGTTTGATTAAAACACTGGAAAAATTAATCTAGTTATCAACAATCAGATTTTTGGCAGTTAAGAATTTCCTTTTAAAGGAAGCAAAGTCTGAAGGAAAACAAAATTTGATTAGAATGGCAAAAATCTACGAAATAGAAGTTCCTCATCTTCCACCTCCCTGCTGCTTAATCTCAGAGTCTCAGAAGTTTATGTGCTTCAGTGTTTCTACCCAGATACAGATAACATTATTTCATCCAGTTATGGGATAGCCACTCAACATCCACTGGTACAGGCACTCGGCTGGACTTCATTCATAATTTCATTGGCAATACAGACCAAGAGAAAAGAGGCACGATCCCTGACCTCATGAATCTTATAACCTAATTATCATTAGTGATTGAAATCACTTGGCTCTAAATAACAGAATGTAGTAACACGTGACAGCCTTCTATGAAAATTACTCAGACTTTCACTGATGTGTTAAATGCACTGGAATAGGGTGCCTGAGTGGTTCCGTGGGTTAAGCCTCTGCCTTCGGCTCAGATCATGATCTCAGGATCCTGGGATCGAGTCCTGCATAGGGCTCTCTGCTCAGCAGGAAGCCTGCTTCCCCCACCCCCTCTGCCTGCCTCTCTGCCTACTTGTGATCTCTGTCTGTGTGTCAAATAAATAAATAAAATCTTTTTTTAAAAATGCACTGGAATAGAAGCCCCTAAACGGAGGTAATAGGAAAAATAAGTGATGTGGAAGATGGGAAAACAAGAGGCAAAGGGACACTTTAGCACTTCAGTGGAGCAACTGAGAGCTCTTCATCCAACCCTGACCCCTGGACTTCCGGCGTGCAATGAAACATACGTCCACATAAAAGCTCCGTGAAGTCAAACCGGTCAGTGTGGGGCCTGTTCATGAGCTGAAGCTTCATGTCTTCTTGGCTGGCTCATAGGGCCTGTAAGCGTTCTCCTTTGACTTCCTGGGTATTCAACTTAGAATAATTTGTCCGTGTTTGAAAGACTCCAATTTCCAAATGACGTCCTAAGATATACACGGCAGTAGCAGCATGCCACATTATCAAAATGTTCCCTATATCTTCGCTAAAGCAGTTCTAGAATTTTCTCCGTGCCTCTGCGGTCCTTTTAATATTGGTGGTACCAACGTGTCTTCCAAGGACTTGGTGTACTCCCAATGCCTATTGTAGTTTTATTTTTTAGTTATTTTTATTGGAAGGAGTGAGTAAACTATTAAAATACAAAGGATCTTTTGAAAGCTACAAAGAAAATGTGCAAAAAGCAATGAAAAGGATAAGAAATGGTTTCTAAATTAAACCGTTTGTTTTATTATTAACAATAACAATAAAGTAAGTCACACGGCCCATAAGTCCTCCCAGATGAGACATCTGCAGGATTCTCGGGTCTAAAAAGAACCTTAGCTTATAAACATGTCAGTCATGTTCTGAATAAAATGAAGATTTCACACTACATGGGAATGTGACTATTTGCCCTTCAACATGTCCAAGATTTAGTGTTATTTTAAGATGATTTTCCTTCCAATTATTTGTCCTATTTAGGGCACTTTTTTCCATCAACTTCAGGCGGGGGAAAGGTACCAGTAACTGCTTTTGATGAATATAAATTGTTTAAGCAACTAAATTTAAGATCATAAGCTACCAACTACTGGTACAAATTCTAAATCCTACCCAGCTCATGGGTGTGAATAGGCTATGTTTTACACACACACACACACACACACACACACACACACACACACACATTTTTTTAAGATTTTATTTGAGAAAGAGAGAGCACCAGCAGCAGAGAGGGGCAGAGGCAGAGGGAGAAGCAGGATCCCTGCTGAGCAGAGAGCCCTACATGGGGCTCAATCCCAGGACCTTGAGGTCATGATCTGAGCTTAAGGCAGATGCTTCACCAACTGAACCACCAAGGTGTCCCTAGGCTCTGTTATGTTTTGAACTTTGTTAGCAAACACCATCTCCATATTTTGGTTACCACATTTCAGTCTTAATAAGTTATGTCTGCTGAGTGATCCTGGTGCTAGCTCTAGCTAGTTCTAGCTAGTTCCTCAGGTTACATCAAAAATTCACTGTACTCTTCTTTTCCATGGCAGAAAGGGGGGGGGGGGAGAAGCAAAAGGAAGGAGTGTATCTAGTAGCTCATGGAGATACACAACATAAAGGCAACTGTTGAAAGTTCCTGAAGTTTCTCCTTTTCCGAGTCTCTGTCCAAGAAGTCATACGAGTCCTCGTCCTCTGTCTCTAATGTGTTGTCAGTCTTACTAACTTCAACTTGCCAATGAACCACTCCCAGCTTTCTATGAAATGCCTTTCAAGGTTCGCCGGTTTTACGCCATTTGCTTCTCTGCCCAAGGCATTAACACTCATCATATTATAGCAGAAATAAAAGCAGCACAATACATTTCCTGAAGCGTCCACAGAGGGAACGGGGGAATGGAAAGAATGCAGCCTTTCGCACCGTACAGATCCATCATTGCAGCATTATGACCTAGGCCGAGTAACTTCACCTCTTTGAGGAGCCCATTTTCACCAGCCGCCCTGTGGAGGGGGACAGTGTCATCACAAAGTCATGGCAGATGGCATCGAGGTAAGATATTTAAAGCTATTTCTTCTATACAATATGAAGTGTATGGAAAACATTCTTTTTCCAAATGTCTGACCAAAAAAAAAGAAAAAAATCCTTCTTTTTTTCACGATCCAGGTAGGTGGTGAGTCCAAAGCGAGAATGATTCAGTGATAATACAGAAAGAGGAGAGCATCAATGAACTACTCCGAGGAGAAAGGATGTTTTAAAGGTGCCATCTTCGTTCTAAACCCAGCAGAGTGGCCTGCAGGGCTGGAGAGGGGTGCTGGGGAAGCCCCAAGCAGACAAGACTTTAGGGTTCTTGCCCTACTTCCACCAAAGCAGCTGTCCTCTGCCCTGTTTCTTCCTGACCGAGTATAAGGGTAAAATTAGGAAATGCACCAGTGATGGCCTAGTTACCATTTTCTTGTTGGTGCCACACACCGGGCTCTAGTCCTATGAAGGGAGAAGGCGTTTCCCTAGAAAAGGACAGCTGTTCTCACTGTGAGTAAGCCTGGGAAAGTTTGAGTAGGGCAGGCACATCTGGGGCCGAGGTTTGGCCCTGATTCCCAGGCTGGAGGCTGAGTGGTTTAGGTGGCAGAGGACGAGCTATCCCCGCCCTGTGGGGGAAGCTGAGTTAGGTCGCTGCTGGCCTACAAAGGGTCTGGGCTGGGTCTGGACTTAGGCTGCTTCCAAGAGTCACACCCTGGGCTGCATTCTCCCTCTGTCACCCCCTATCCCGGGCGATCACAGGTGTGTCTCATAGCAAGTGACGTGGTGAGTTCTGATGGAATTATATCCACATTTGGAGAAAAGTAGTAGTATAAGGTCTTTCTTTGGAAACCAAAATATGGAGTGTCATTGTCACTGGACAAAGGCACCTCAGCTACCACACTCTCCCAAGGCAACCATCTGGTGACTTCAAGAGCCTGAGCTAGACAAACAGGGGACAGGGAGAAGGAGGTGCTGATTCTTGGGCAGGCATGAGGCAGAAACAGAAAAAAATAATAAATTAACATGTCTATGGCATTATATGTGCCAAGCACTAAGTGCTTTACGGTTATTTACTCATTCGATCCTTACCAGAACTCTATTAGGTAGATATCCTGATTATACAAAGAAGGAAACTGAGGCACAAGGAAGTTAAGTCACCTACCCCAGGTGGGGTAATTAGACTGTTGGAGAGTGTTTTGAGATAGGCTCGTTCTCCGCCATTTGGCAAGGAGAGGTTCCTGTCATAACAACTGGGCATGAAAAGGAAGTATGATCACATACTATAATTTAGCTAGAGGTGACAACATTTTGCACGACATTTTATTTGAAAAAATAGTTCCGAGGGTTTTTTTTTTTTTTTTTTGAACTCAAAAACTTCCCGTTGAAGATTTTTTTCTTGCTACTATTCTAGAATGTTGTTTTCAAACTTCCTTGCCCATGAACCCCTCAGACAGATCAGACTCTCGGGGTGATGAGACTCTCGGGGTGACGACTCTGGCCATTCCCCTTTGCCAATGCCTGTTTTCCAGTCATCATCAAAATCCACTTCCAGGCCTGAAATAAGCATCTGGGGATAATACACTTTAACTGTTTCTACCTCTTTGATGCTGGATGCTGGGTTCCAGGGAGGGTCTGAGTTTGGAGAGGCAGGGGAGAGAATGAGTCAAACCAAGAGAGGCTCCTGCTTGGATCTCTTGAACCCTGGACTTGAGCAGGGCAGAACCAGGGCCTTTAGCTACTTCCCTGGTCCCTCTTCCAAGGCCACATCAGCCTCTATGGCTCTGAACAGCTAACAGTTCCAAGAGCCTTCTGCCTTCTCACCTGGTCATGTCCTTTTCCTCTTCCTGTCACTTAGTCATTTTGCGTCTGGTCCATAGCTATGCTTTTCCCAATTGGCTCTGATCTAGATTGATCACCTGGCTCTTATCTGTGACCTTAATTCCAAGCAGGATATTTCACTTAGCTCTTTGGAGAGCTTTCTGATGTAAATACAAATGGAAAAATCACTGTTTATAACTGAGAAATGTGTGCAACAGATTTGCACTAAGTGCATCTCTGCCCTTTAGTCACCATTCCCAACACCCAACGATGAGGAATAGCCGTAAGTTGAGCTGAAGACCATCCTTACCTCCTTCATATGGGGAGACACTAGCAAATGACTACTACCTTGCACGGGTTCTCTTTCTCTCTCTCTCTCCCTCTCTCTGTCTTTGATACACATCAAAATAGCTCTGTTAAAACCATATTGAAAATGTTGCCTAACTCAAGGTCAGTGTCTCATCAGCAGAACCTGAATGTAATCTAAAATCAACTAGAAAAGCCCCAGGCGTGACTTTCCTCCTAAGTTTACTACACGTTTTCCAAATATGACCCCAGGCCCCACTCCATCTGCATCTCCCTAAGTTAGGAGCCCCACATTTTAGGGTGTAAATAGACCCTACCATCTTATTTCCACTGGTTCTCTGCTGCAAACCCTATGCCCACCATTCCTCTGCCCAACGCCTGCAGACTTGGTCAACATGAGCTGATACGCTCTCTTCCAGACAACCAGTGACTATAAGACTTCACATCGTCAAGCCTGCAGATTCATCATTTTATGTCTGAGTCTCTGCTGCAAGGGAATGACAGAAATGATGGGACCAGATCCCTGTCTTTTGGGCCATAGTTACGAGTAGCTAAACTGGCCCAGTTCATGAGTATGGCAATGAGCAATTCACGAAAAAAGAAAGTGACTTTAATGAAAATGAAAATCAAACCCAAATTTTCAACAAGTGTTTACATCTGTCCTTCAACATTACCAGAGATTTATCTTCCAATGTAAATTTGATACCTCTTGCCACACAGCGAAATAATTCTGTCCTTTTGCAGTTTTACTCTTTTTTTGTGAAAAGAAAGAACTAGAAATGGATAGAAAAGGCAAAAGAATATATCTAAAATGTTTTAAATCTAGTAGAAAATCCAAAAAAGAAGCCATGAAATAGACAAAGTTACTGTTTGGTTCTTTGATTTTAGGTTTTCATGTTCTGTCTAAAAAAATTTTGTCATGGAGATAGTACTATCACCCTAACATAATTAAGAGTCAAGTTCTCTGACCCTGCTTATATGTGTCGCTAACCCCCTATATATTTTTAAAATGAAATTACAAGGAGAAAAATAAAGGGGGTAAGTATGAAAATGGTGCCTAGGATCACAGTTGTAAGGATACACACACACACACATGCACACGGGTATATTATATACTTAAATAATCTACAAGATTACTAAACAAAGTGATGAGCCCCTGTGACACCAATTACTGAGTTTGTATCAGTTCAAGAAGCACTTTTATTTACATTATTTTAATTAGATCTCTTTGAAATTTTATTATACATAGATGCACATATTTAATTACACATTTATCTGTACCACAACAGAAACATTTCCTAGCTATCAAAAATATCAGATGTCAGCTTTCTCTGCAAAATGTATGCATTATACCACTCAGAATTCTAGGAAAAACAAATACATGACTGAAAGATAAAAATCAAAGGAAAAAAAAATAACATTCATTCAGGGCTTTGTAGCCAACAAAGTGTTTTCATATTCATCACCTCAAATTCCACATGAGTAAATGGAATTATTAAAAAAAATCCTGTAATTTATACTTTCCCTAAGAAGACTATTGTAAGATTAACCAGGATTATTGAAGGATTATTATATATGATGTTAATAAAGCCTGAATCGAGAGGAATGCTTAAAGCAGAAAAACAAGAAAAATGCTTAAATCATACTCATTAATTAATCTTGCTTACAGTTCTTTATTAAGATTAATCACTTTTTAAGCATAAAACCCTACCCATTAGAAATGTGATCATGGGAAACTTATTTAACTACTCTTTATGTCCACTACAAAATGATTTCTTCAGTTGTAAAACAGAGATAACCCCTTATCTGCTCACAGACAACAGACTGTGCCGTATAATATTTTGACATCCCCTCTACCTAAATATTTAACGTATCCATGGTTTTATGAACACACAACGACATGAATGAAGACAAAGTCATGTAAGCCTTTTAGATAATCAATTCTGCTTGACAGCTTTCTTGGAAATATAAAAAGAGAAAATCAGTATCTACAAAAAGATATCCATTATACTATTGTCTCATATAAGTGGCTTGTTGTAAAAACAAGAATTTCATTATGTATTGGGTGGGAAATTTTAAAGCAAGCTTTCAAAGGGGCTCATGACCTCATGTGGTAGTTATTCTTCACTTAAACAAAATAAAAAGAAAATGGAATAAATCATATGACATCTTGCCATTCAAGTTTAATTAAAATATATTTTCCTCTTCCAACCCCAGCCTCTTTCCCATGCCAATGGCAAATAAACACCAAGTTGAATAAACGTTTGCTGTGTCAATCCATGTTAAATAGAAATCTAACGGCTTTAGACACACACACACACACACACACACACCTCTTTTAAGAGTCATAAATTCCTACACCACTTTTCTGCTTTTTGTATGTGTAGACACACATACACATATAATAAATATGAGGATATATTTAGACACAAAAAACTAGAATTATTTATTTTTCAAAATAGCTGAGTTAGAGTAACCAACCATATTCCCACCTGCCTTTGTGAAAATAAACTTGGATCTATTTGTAAGTCTTTCTTTCTTTTTCAGTCAAGCTTTTTGAAGTACAATTCACATACAGTGAAATTCACCCTTTCTGGTTCAGGTTTCTGTGAGTTTGACAAATGCAGGGTCAGGTAACCATCTCTAACAATCAAAATGTAGAATATTTCATCATGCCCCCAAATTTATCATTTTTCTATAGTCAATCCCTGCGCTTCATCCTAGCTGATGGCAGTCACTGATTTGTTTCCTGCGCCAGCAATTTTACCTTTTCTACAATGTTACATGAACCAAATCATACAGTATGTAGTCTTTTGTATCTGGCTTCTTCCATTGAGCCTAATACATTAGAGACTCATCCATATTGTTACATTTATCTGTAATTCTGCAACTGTTTATATTGCTAAGGAATATTCCGCTGGTTGGGTACATCACACTATTTGTTGATCTATTTACCTGATGAAGGACATTTGGGCTATTTTCTACTTGTCAGTCTTTCTTAACATGTCAAAGCATGAGCCATTATAGGATGGTAGTTAAGAGCCTAGGATTTTGATCTAGACAGACCTTAGTTCAAATCCAAGGTCTGCATGTTCTCTTAGGCAAATTACTTGTATTTTCTGAGTCATAGTACTGCTGTCAAGATTAAATTAGTATGTGATTTGTAGTATCAATTAATAGCTGCTGTTACTGTTATCTCTAATTCTCAATATTTCTAATTCTCTGCCTTACTTCTAGTCTTCAAACTGATCCCAAACATAACATCTTCAATCACCTCAGAGTTTCCACTATATCCTTTCACTTAAAATACATCACCCCTTCTCTCTGCTTCCCATCCTCAAGGCCCAAGTTCATCTTCCCCTATGAGAAAGGCCACACACATCCCAAACCATAGTCCCCATTTAACTTTCCACCCTCCACGTTCCTACAGTGCACATTATCCAACCTGGCCGCAACTACCCACATGTGGCTTTTCAATTTTAAATGAATCGCAGCTTAAAAAATCAGGCACAGTCATCACATTTCAGGTGTATAACTTGAAAATGTGGCTAGTGGCTGCCATATTGGACAACGAAGACTCAGGCATGCCTCATTTTATTTCACTTTACTTCTCTGTGCTTTGCAGATTCTGTGTCGTTCATAAATTGAAGGTTTGTGGCAACCTGTACTGAGCAAGACTCTCAGTGCCATTTCTCCAACAGCATTTACTTTCCTGGTGTCTCTGTCTCACTTCAGTAATTCTTGCAATATTTCAAACATTTTCATTACCATTGTACTTGTTATGGTGATCTGTGATCAGCAATCTTTGATGTTCCTATCATCATTGTTTTGGGGCATCATGAACTTAATAAATGTGTGTGCTCTGACTGCTTCACCAACCAGATATTCCTGCATTCCCCCGCTTTTAACCTGTTCCCTGGGACACAAAAATATTGAAATTAATCCAATTAAAAACCCTACAATGGCCTCTAAGGGTTCAAGGGAAGAGTTGCAGCCCTCTCACTTTAAATCAAAAACTAAAAATGTTTAAGTGTAGTGAGAAAGTCATGTCAAAAGCCAAAACGGGCCAAAAGCTAGCCCTTTGGTGCCAAAAAGTTAGCCAAGTTATAGATACAAAGGACAAGTTCTTGAAGGAAATTAAAAATGCTACTCCAGTGAACACATGAATGATGAGAAAGCAGAACAGTCTCATTGCTGATATGGAGAAAGTTCTAGTGGTCTGGATAGAAGATCAAACCAGCCACAACTTTCCCTTAAGCCAAAACCTAATCCAGAGCAAAGCCCTGACTCTCTCTTCAACTCTGTGAAGGCTGAGAGAGGAGGAAAGCTGCAGAAGAAAGGTTTGAAGCTAGCAAGCTGGGTTCATGTGGTTTAAGGAAAGAAGCCATCTTCTAGAACATGAAAGTGCAAGGTAAACAGCTAGTGCTGATGGAGAAGATGCAGCAAGTTCTCCAGAAGATCCAGCTGAGATACTAAGTGATGGTGGCTACACTAAACAACATATTTTCAGTGTAGACAAAACAGCCGTCTACCGGAAGGAGATGCCATCTACAACTCCCATAGCTGGAGAGAAATCCATGCCTGGCTTCAAAGTTGCAAAGAACAGGCTGGCTCTTAAGGGACTAATGCAGCTGCCGACTTTAAGTGGAAGCCAGCGCTCATTTATCATCCTGGAAATCCTAGGGACCTTAAGAATTATACTAAATCTATACTACCTGTGCTCTACAAATGGAACCACAAAGCCTGGATAGCAGCACATCTGTTTACAACATGGTTAGCTAAATATTTTAAGCCCACTGCTGAGATCCACTACTCAAAATAAAAAATAATAATAATAATAATGAAAAAAATAAAGGAAAAGAAATCCTTTCAAAATAGGATGGCTCATTGACAAAACACCTGGTCACCTGAGGGCCCTGATGAAGATGGACAGTGAAATTAATGTAGAACATCCACTCCACAGCCCAAAAATCAAGAAGTGATTTTGACTTTCAAATCTTATCATTTAAAAATACACTTCATAAGGCTAAAACTGCCATAGTGATTCCTCTGATGAAACTGGACCAAATACATTGAAGACTTTCTGGAAAAGATTCAATTTCTACACACCATTAGGAAAACATGTGTTTTGTGGGAAGAGGTCAAAGTATACACATTAACAGGAGTTTGGAAGAAGCTGATTTCAATCCTCATGAATGGATTGGAGGAGTCTTAAGGAGCTCAAGACTGGGGGAGGAAGTAAGTGCCGATGGGGGAGAAACAGCAGAACTGGGATTAAAAGTGGAGCCTGAAGATGGGGCTGCATTACTGCAATGTCATGGTAGAACTTGAATGAAGGAGGACTTGCTTCTGATGGAGGAACAAAGAAATTGGTTTCTTGAGATGAAATCTACCTCTGGTAAAGATGCTGTGACGGCTATGGAAATCATAACAAAGGACTTAGAATATCACATCAGCTTAGCTGGGAAACCAGCAGCGAGGTCTGAGAGGCCAGACTGCAATCCTGCCTCAGGTCTGCTGTGGGTAAAATGCTATCAAACAGCATCACCTGCTGCAGAGAAGTCGTTCTGGAAAAGAAGAGTCAAGTGATGTGGCAAAGTTCACTGTTGTCTTATTTTAAGAAACTGCCACAGCCAGCCCAGCCTTCAGCAACCACTAGCAGCAAACAATGATACAGCATCTTTTAGGTGATGCTGAGCCCTCTGGAAGATAAAAGCTAAAGGAATTTAAAAGAAGAAATGATTACCAAGGTCTGGCTGGCAAAGAAGTGGGTCATTGAACATGTAGGACAAAAATGAAAAAGAGTATTCCAAGGTATGTACAAAGTAGGCAGAACCCTGTCTTATACTTTTCTACATTCCCTCCAGAGCATCGGGCACTGCACTACATCCCATGATGGGGTCATCACTAACACACGGAGACATGGGGGAACCCAAAGATCCGGAACAGGATTAAATGTGGTCACGTGACAGAGGGTGGTGTGTGAGGGACGGCCACGGAAAGAGCAGCCAAAAACCAGATGCTCAAAGCAGATCGAACTCAGGGCAGATTGGCAAAGGTGTGCGTAGAGCAAATCCAGAGGTACGAGCTAAGAAGCAAAGTCAGGTCAAGTTGAAAAAAATGAATAGATGAAAAGAGAACAGGCAATCAAAGTGATACTGAGATAAACACAGTCCAAAGATTAGCACAGTCCAGCCAGAAATAATTCATCACCTGAGAGACTGAAGGAGGAGAGAATGGGTGCCCATGCTGGAGGCCAGGCTGGGGAGTGCAGTCAGCTTGGAAATGCTGTCCCACCTACCTTTTATCCCTGATAGTTCCAGATGAGATGGTTTGTCTCCTGTCTCAGATGTTCAAATGACATATGGAAGTCATACAAATCTTTTGGATATGCTATGTTTACTGGCTAATGGCAAGACAGCTGAAGCCTTTATTATTAATATTTTTTGAAGCATAAAGGTAAAAGATTGGGGGGGGGGGGGAACCAACCTCTATTGAAATGTAGGGTAAGAAGTAACATCCTCAAGTTTACTGGCTTCCTTCGAGGCCCTCACTGCCCCAATGGTATTCCTCCATTTTCACGTGGTCTTCTTGGGCTCATATTTGGCTCAAGCGACTTGCTTGAGAAGCTGGCCCCAGAGACACAGATAGCTTCTGCTGCTTGTTGGTTCCACCACATGTGTTTTGCCAAAACATCTCGAGTCACAAAACAGTGTTCTTCCCAGCTTGTCTGCAGCGAACTGAGTTATCAATGAAAATGTAAACTTTCTAAAGTCCAGACCTTGGATGAGAATCAAATGTGTTGGGAGGAAAAGGCAACACAACAACAATGAAGCTTGCCAACAGTAGCCCAGTCCCTTCTGAGGGATCTGCCTTAAAGAGAGACTGTAAGTCTCAAGACCCAATCCAGATACGACATCACCCATTCCTCGGGCACAAGGCCAAGACTTACTGTCTGAAACCACAAGGCTCCTATAATCTTCAGAGTTTCTAGAATAACCACACTTGGCCCAAGTCTGTGATGAACAGGAAGCTCATTAAGAATTCCCCACTATGCCCACGACAATCTCTTACCACAAGAAGCTACCTACAACAGCGGGAACCAGTGCCCCTATCCTTCTAATCACATCTCCTTGGGCAGCAATCAGGGACGCCCTGGGGGCTGACTTTTAAAAGGCAAACACTGAAAAAATAAAATTAAAATTAAAAAAAGAAAATCATAAAAAATAAAAGGCAAACCATCGAGGTCAGTTTGAATATTATTAAAGGATTAATCCATGTCATTATCATTGGCAATGCCCTTGCAGTAGAAGACCCTGGTCTCTAGTTTCCCACTTACACAGGAATGTCAGAAGTTCCTCCCGAGAGCGCGAAGAATTCCCAGGTTATCCTGGGAAGCCAGAATATTACCTCAGGTTCAGAGGACTAGGACGGCAGGAGAAAAGTATCAGGCATAAATAACATGCCACAGACTCGGGGACCTATAAAGGGCACACCAGATTTAGATCAAGAGCCACATCAGAATCCCAGCTCTCTGCCCTTCCAGCCAGGTGACCTTAGTGGAACCCTCCATTTGTCTTGTCATCAGTATACTCATCTGTAAAATGGGACAGCACATTCCTTAACTGCTTTGGTGGGGTGTTGTGACAATCCAGGGAGATAACGGCTGGGAAAACTTTGTACTCTGCATATCACTATGCACACGGGAGCTATTATTTGGTCTTCTTCCCTAAAATACTGTGCCTTGGAACTCACTTAGCCTGGGGTTTTCCAACTGCACTTCTAAAAGAACATTTTTGGAGCTACTCAAATGAAGACTTACACAAATACGAGTATCTGTTTTCTGCTTCTTTTTCTCTGATCCAAGGAACTTGCTTCCTTTCACAGATTTAGCTCTTTATGTCATTAACTAAATTTAAATCATGCCTAAAGACTTACTTGTTTGGCAGCACAGTTTCATATCCTGTTTGGTTTAATTTTTAAAATTCTTTTGTAAAGCACTCCAAGATGTTTGCATGAAGATCACTCAACAAACGGAAGCTTCTCTTGAATACACACACAAGGACACACCCACATCAATGGGAAGAAACATAATACAGACTTTTGTTAACATGGTAAAACAAGTATACAGGAAACAGTTCCTAAAATTACATTCGCTACCACACTGTATGGCCATTTCTTGGCGGACAGATCCTTAACCCCCTCAAGACCAAGTGGGGAGGCTACTGTGGTCTTCTAGAATCCGAGTCCACCAACTCACACAGAGTAGATTTAAGGATATGCCGCAACATAGACCCGGTATTTTCCATGAAGCCGGCATCCTGGCAAGAGAGAATTCCCTAGCGTTTCACCATTTATCAAGAGACTAAACATCAGATCCTGAGCTGTGTTACATAAGCACAATACCCTCATTGTTAGCAGCTGCTTATTGGTCACCATTGCACAACTTGACCAGGTGCACGGCGGGAGGGAGCTCTATCTTTATGCAGGGAGTCAGGGGAGATGGGCTCAGGACTTGTTTGATGATGGTAAAACCCTGATTCTAAGCCATCAGGATTATTATAGTCCATAAGTTACTTGCCAATTTACGCATATGTGGTAGAAATTAAGGCATGCTGCGGATACAAAAAGAGCCACTGGTTTAATTTGGAAATAGGTTTTTTGTTTTGGGTTTTTTTGTGTGTGTGTGCATTGAAGAATTGACTTTCAGCTGAACTGTCCTGATATGAAGGTGAAAACACTGACTCAGTGTCGCTAAAGATCATCAGACAATTCTGATGAGCAAGATCTGTTTTGGAAGATTTATTTTGAAATAACCACGGCAAGAATATTTGACCTTTAATGATCTCTTCAAGAGAAACATGTAATGCTAAAATGAGCTTATTAGAAGAACCAAGGAAAGATCTCTCCATGTGGGACAACAGAGTTTTTTTCATAGAGCACAAAAAAATCTATCTCCTTTTATATTCAAGAAAAAAGAATCTTTCACTTTAAATTAACCATTAAGGTTCAGACTTTTATACTGTCTTATAGGAATTCAAGGGCTATTTTTTTTCACCTTTGAGCTTTACTGAGTTTTAAGTGTTTTTAAGCAGATCTATCTTTATTGATGTAGCTGGCCATTCAATGAATTTGTGGTTTTAGAAAGCTTCAGATAACCAGCTAATTGTTTTTTAAGGGTATTATGTTGTAAAGCAAGTTACTGAGCTGCCAATTTTTGAATTCCACAAAACTGTATTCGCATAGTGAGTCCATTTTTTGTTGAGTTGGTTTAATTTTTAAGGAAGGGGTACCTCAATGTAACATAGAGCTAACCTAAGGTTCTTTGTAAAAAAAAAAAAAATCAAACAAAAAAAGACAGTATCTAGGAAATAATAATATCAGCATTATTATTATTATTAAAAATTCCAATATTGATATTATTAGACCATTGTTTTCCTAACATTTTAGGATCTAGAGCTAATATATACTCAGCCTGGGCTCTGTGACAAGCACAGAGATGAGGGTTCACTCAACACAAGAGTGACTACTAGTTTCCCGGATGTATCGATAACGAATTAAGGCAAGTGGCTGGAGAAAGCTGGAGTCATGTGACGCCGGAGCACTTACTCTCACACAGCCACCTAATTTTGTGTTTGCAGCAGGAACTGTCAGAGGAGAGGCAGGTCTTCAGTAAAAGTCTTTTGTAAACAAATTATACCTCAAAGTTTGAACCACAGTGTATCTTCAGGGTAGATCAAAAATTAATGTCCACCCAAAAAGCACAATCAAATACCAAATGATGAATAAAGTTTATAGCACTTTCAGGAATGAAAAACAAACTTTAGACCGTATACCTTGATTAGAATTCTTTAGCGGCAAATAGTGACTAAACTTTAGTTCTGGTTGTGAAACACAATAATGGAATTCCAATGCATCATTGTTGGAATAGTACTCGGCCATCAAAAGGAATGAAAACTTGCCATTTGCAATGACGTGGGTAGAGCCAGACAGTGTCATGCTAAGCAAAATAAGTCCATCAGAGAAAGACAAATGCCATATGATTTCAATCATGTGTGGAATTTAAGAAACAAAACAAATGAGCATGTGGGAAAAAAACCAGAGTGGCAAACCAAGAAACAGACTCTTAACTATAGAGAACAGACTGACGGTCACCAGAGAGGAGGTGGGTGGGGGAATGGGTTAAAAAGGTGACGGGGTAAGGAGGGCACGGGTTGTGATGAGCACCAGGTAGGGAAGTGCTGAATCACTAAATTATACACCTGAAACTAATAGTACACTGTATGTTAACTAACTGGCATTTAAATAAAAACTAAAAAAAACCACCATTTTTTATAAACTTTAAAAAATATATCATTGTTGAGAGACACCAAGACATCACACAATTTGTCAATATATCTTCATTAGGAAACAACATATTGATTACAGCAGTGAAGTGTGCACTTCATAATCTTTCCAGTGAGGACATTTTGAAGGGGATGACTCTAGCTTCAAACCCAAATACAGGTGTAGCTTTATAGTCTATAATGACCCTGTTTTCCTTGTGAAGAAAATGAGGATATTTTTAGTTTGGTCATTGTTTCCAGAAGCAATCTCTCCTAGTAGCTTTTCCCTCCATCCTCATAAGACTTGGTATATGTCCGTCCAGGTTTGGACTTTATAATGGGATCTTCTAGAGAGCATGCATGTCCCTGTTTCAGACTCCCAGGACTGAAGTATAATGAAGGAAGATTATGTTTCCTGAAGTTCTGTTTCCCCAGATTATTCATGTGGGAGGAGGAACATTTACTTCTGTGCCCATCAGTTTCCTGTCTTTAGTTTCATGGACGAGTCTTTACAAACATGAGGTGGTTTGCGACTCTTTGAGACTCTCTCCACTTATTTTGAGGTGGCCTTTTCCTTCCCAAGCTATAAATGGCAGGCTGAGCAGAACCTCCCTAAATTAGACCCTATTTGTACTACATCTTGCAGGAATTATTTAAATATTCTAGCCTGTGGGTGTTCCAATTTCTTATTTCCTGTGCAAGTACAGTCTTTTACTTGATATGTATCAGGAAAAAGATTATACACACACATACACACACATCTTTGGGGGGGTAGGGTATTAAATGTGTGGGATAAAAATCACAACTTTGAAACAAAAATAAAGCAATCTTTTTTAGGCTTCCTCCACAATTACGATATTTAAGGGGGAAAATTAATTTCCATATCTTTCTCCAAAAATGCAATAAAAACTAAAATAAGTTACTGTCCCTCTTCCTCCTTTAGTTTAGAAAGGAAAACAAAATATGTCATGTTGAAGATTTTATGGAAACCCTGAAATGTGAAGTACTCGTCAGCTGGCTAACTCCTCCTAAGCTTAAATGTCACAGAGCTGCCCCAACTCCGATATAAGTTGTATTCCCCACACCAGTTTCTCATAACCCATTTTCATTTAAGTAAGACCACACCTCATAATAGAGTTTTTAATGCCTGGCCTCCTCCACCTAATTGCAAATTTCTAAAAATGTTAACCGTTATATACCCAGTGCCACCACAGTAGCAGGGCATGTGATACATACTTAAGAAATAATGTGTTGAATTAATAATTGAATAAGCATTAAAACAGACAACAGGCTTTTTTTTTTTTTTTAGGAAGTTGTTTAAAGAAACACAATGCAGTGTCATAAAATGCTGGCACTCTCCTTTGCTAGTACAAATATATTTTCACACAAATGTACAATCAAAAATTAATCAAGAAATGTCACGTGCCTTCCTCTTGGCCCATCACATTTGAATGCCTTTGCTTTGTGGAGTCATTGGGGGACTGATTTGCTTACTTAACTCTAAACAAAGCACAGGGCAGGGTTTCACACCATGCCTTTGACAGAGTGGCTTGGGTACTTGGCCCACATCACAATTTAAAAGACAATATAAATAGGCAGAGGTTATGCCTGGACAAGCTACAAGTCCTCTAGCATTTTTAAAAAAACTTTCTTCACTGAACACATAAATATTTTAAATGCTTATAGGACACATTTTCTTAAGTAAAATATTCACTAGCTTTTGGGAAACCAAGAGTTTGTCAACTCATTTAGATAGATAGACATATAAATACTATATACAACATATAGTATGTATAGAACATATATAATACATAGACAGAGTAAATACTGTAAAAAACTGTGTATGGGAGAATATTTCTTATTCCTCCTCATGCATCAATCAACCAATGGATTTCTGTCTAAATTCTGCATTGCAAACACAAAGCTTTAGACTAAGCTTTTTAATGGCCTCATAATTAAAGACATAATAAATCTAGATAAAGCTAGTCAAAGTTGATGTTTGTTTCCTTATAGTGTCTAGACTGGCTATGAGGATTGTTTCAAATGGAGGAATAAACTGCTTTCCAAGTACCCCTTCTATCTATAATAAATCTGACCAGATAGGTGAATTCTCTCAGAAGGAAGGCAGCATGAAGAAATTCCAAGTCTACCACATCCCTGAACTATCCTGCTCCAGGGCAGGCAGGACTCCCCCAAAGATCAGTAAAGGGACTACTCACTTGGGCCTCACCCAAGGTACATTAGCTACAGTCTCCTAGACTTGGCACATGTGTTCACTTGGCCTGAGTGCTCCACTCAGTTCTGACCTCCCTGAATGAGCTCCCCCTTCCCTGATACTTCTCCTGTCAAGATTTAGTCACTGTCTCCTGATTAAACTCTCTAGAATCTAGACGCGCCATGTGCTAAAGCACACCCACACCATTTATGTCTGTTTCCATAAAAATGGATGAGCATGCACTTGTTTATGTGTTTTCTCTGTGTGTGTTCTTAGGCCCTCTCATGTGTCTGTCCAGCTGAACTGAAGGACTACAGAGTACTTCCTGCAGCCCAACCACAGCAGGACGGCTCGGCTCTGGTCTCAGACCACCGCGAGGATCCCATTGAAGACCCACTGTGTGGGAGAAGCATCTCACAGCTCCTCAAGAGCACTAAGCTGCGAGGGAAGGCAGAGGAAATCCGAGCCCCCAAAAACCATGGCTCATGTTGTTAGAAGGTAGGGTTGAAATGTCATTTCAGTTTCTATAAATCACTGAGCCTATTTAATGGTGCAAATGTGTTGCTGATAGTTACAATGAAAAGATGGGATGCTAGTAACTGTCTTTAAGTGGTGAAATGTTCCCTTTTATTTTATCATTTACTTTTCTGATGTTCTAATAGAATAATATAAAATGTAAAAAAAAAAAAAAAAAAAGCCAAAAAACAGTAATCCACTAGACTGCGAGTTCTATGAAGGCAGAGAGCACTACTTTTTTCATCTATTGTTAGTACTGTACTGTCCCTAGGGCCTAACATAGTGCTTAGCACATTGTTGGCATGAATTAATATTTATTAAGTGCTTACATGTTCTAGATTCTTCTCTAAGATCTGGGGATACAGCGACCAACAAGACAAAACCCTTGCTTCCATGGAGCTTGCATTCTATGTGGGGGGAGAGGCAGGAAACAAATAAATGGAGAATTAAATAAAGAAGAAAATATGAGAAAATCATAAATGCTATTGGAAAGTGTCCTGGTGAGGGGTTGAGGAGCTAATTTGAATTTAACCACTAGGAGGGGTCTTCCTCACTAAACAACTAGAGCCAGCCATTAGATCACAATACCTGTTCTCTGTGGTTGCCCATGAGGACTACTGGGGGAGTTAAGGAATCAGAGACTCTGATTTCACCAGGATTAGGTGGTGGGGCCTGGGCACTGGTATATTTAAATGTTCCCAAGCCAATTCTAATGAACGGCCAGGAATGAGAACCACTCAAGAGAAAGAACATTCCAGCCAAGAAACTGCTTAGTACAAAAGTCTTCATATGGGAGTGAGGCTTATAATGACAGCAATGACTAATAAACCTTTGATTAGAATCACCTAGAGGACTTGAAACTTAAAGATGCCATTAGCACACCCTAAACCCAATAAATAGAGCAGACTGTGGAGCAGTGAGGGCCAAGAATCGGTGTTCTAGAAGACTCTGTAGAAAACGGCAATGGACCACTGTGTTTCACGTAAGGTGACCAGTCATCCTGGTTTGCCCAGGACTGGGGGGTTTCCAGGGACATTGGCCTTCAGTGCTAAAACTGGAGCTGTCCCTGGAAAACTAGTTAGAGAAGCGGTTCTCAAAGACTGGTTCTAGGCAATCAGAAATACTGGTGGGGGGGAAATCTGTGTTTTAAGAGACCCTCCCCATGATGTTGATGCAGGCTAAAATTTGAGAGAGCAAAAGAAAACCATGTCTATAACAGAGATAAGGTTAGAGAAGTAGACATTGGTTAGAAAAGGAAGAAAGGAAGAAAGAAAAGAAAGAAGGATGGATCTCACCCAGATATATTTTCATAATGCCTCTAGTTGGGAAAAATATTAGAGTCTCTTCAAATTTTATGAACACATAAGCTGGTGGAAAGCCTATTGTGCTCAAGAAATAAAACACATGTTTATGGTTTTTAAACAATCAGAAGAAAAAAAAAGTCAACATAAGGCTTAAACTACTGTGAAACTCCTCAGAATAAAGTACCTTATTAATTTAATGCCAAACTACTCACAGTCAAAAAATATGTGCTTGTTATCTTCTCAAAGAATTAAAAAGTGACAATGCTCTGCCTTGTCATCAAGACTGCCTTTGGACTAGAAATGGAGGGGCTTAGTCCACTTCTCTTCCCTCCATTCCCAAATCCACTCCAATCCAAGCATCTGTCTTGAGCCAAGCAGGTGGCGAAGCCAGCAGGCAGTCAAACGGGACCTAAGGGATGTCATATTAGAGATACATGAAAGGAACTGCTCTCCTGTGGACCTTCTTGCTTCCCTGGTGACCAAGTAAGGAGAGTCTCTGGACTTGGTTCTGAAAAGCTGGGCCTACTGGTGTCCTTGGAACCCGAGATACTGAGTAATACTGAACAGGTAGGGTGCATGTTCTCCATTGAGGCTGACAGATGGCATGGAAACCAAAGAACGGAGAGGATTTCTGGTGTTTGGACATAAAGCTCACCATCTGCTTGTTACTTCATTGAGATCAGAGACAACCTGCCCACTACCATTCCCCAGGATCACAACTGCTTGTGGAACCCTAACCAGAGGATTTAAAAAACACAACCAAAAACCACCAAAATTTTAAACTAAAAAATTTGTTATAAAAACTGAAAGAGAAGTTGGCCTCTATCAAGAGTCAAATTAATTAGCCTAGAAAACCAAAGAGAGAGAATCAAATTAATTAGCCTAGAAAACCAAAGAGAGAACATGCCAAAAGATGGAAATCATGAGAAAAAGAAAAACCAACTATGGATAAATCTAGAAGCCCTTAACATCCAAACACTGGGAAGCCTGGGAGGTAGAAAAGAGGAACTAACAGAGGAAAAATAAGTATCAAACGAATTAAAAACAACAACAACAGGAGAAGAAGGACTTGAAAGAGTCCACTGAATTGCAACTCAAAGAACTTGCACTCATTATTAGGCCAGGAAAAAACCTTATATCTTGAGATACGCAAATAATTAGGTAACAAACAACCCATATGCCCAACTATAAGAAAAAACACTCAAAAAACAGATCTATTAAAACAACAAATATGAACAGAAGCCTTAAGAAAAGATTAAGAAAGGAGGAAACATTAATGAGAAAATCACACACATACACATGTATGTTATCTGCATATAATTAAACCTAGGTCAGACTGTCTACAAATGTATTAATTGGACGCTAAATAGGGACTCCTGAGATGAAAAGAGATATACCATGAGAGAAAATTTAATAAACCCCACAACTTAAAACATTACATTATCTCAGAACAACCTAGAAGTTTGCTAAAAATATGGGGAGAGAGGAATAGATAGTAAAAATTTTCTGTAAGTTTCAATTCATCTCCCTGGAGGAATAGAGTACATTGCTAAGGGAAACTCTGGTATCTTGATTCCTTGTGATAATTTAAAAATATTTATGATACTGTGAGTACTAGAAAGTGAAGACAACCACTAGTGGAATAGAAAACTAATTTAGAAAAGGGAATAAAGTAAATAAATTACAGCAACAGAAAATTGCTACAAATTTTTTGAAAAAGGAAATAAATACTGAATGTAAAAAAAAAAAAATGGGGGAAAAAGCCACTAAGTATATCAATGGTAAAATAAATGTGAATGGGCATATTATCCCACTTAAAGAGTGGCAGACTAGATTTTTAAAAATTAAAACCAAGTAATAAAGATTTAATATAAACAAATAAATGAAAAGATAGGCACACACAATAAAAGGAAGGTAGAAGAACCAATATTAGTATCAAAAATGAGAAATTTGAGGACAAAGCACTAAAAAACTCAAGAGATAGGTAATGGAAAAGGCATAATTTATTTTTTAAAATATATAAATACCAATCATGAATGTGGATATAAGAAACCATAACAAAACTAAATATTTAAAGCAAAAACCATAAACAAATAAACACAAAATGGTTGGATCTGTGAGAGAAGCATAAAACTCCTCTAGAAAACTTATAGGCTTACTGGCATGAAGAACCCAAAGTCCAAACTCGAGGAAATTCCAGCCACTGGAAAGAGAAGGGGGAATCTCAGAAAGGAGAGAGGCCGAAAGGGAAGTCTACAAACTCTGCCCAAACAATGATGACCCTGGCTTGTCCCTGTAGCGCTGACAGTTAAGACTAAGAAGAACTGAACCAAGAATTGAAATTCAAAGGGGAAAGATTTTGTAGTTTGAGTCCTGCAAAATTTAGAGTCTGCTTAGAAAACCAGGACTCTTCAGGGGCATATACCAAAATACAGAATCTCTACAACAGATCATTCATAATGACCAGAAAACAAGCCAGATATACTCAATATGCACTTCCTCCTTTCCAAAACACCCTCAGGAAAATAAAACATTTTCAAGAGAAAAATTAAACAATGGAAATGACCAGATACTAAAATCTATATACTGAGATGTTTCCATCCTATCTTTCTTCCTTGTCTCCTCTATTCAGGGTAGACCTGCATTGAATTTGGACAGTTCTCCCCGCCTTTCCCAGCTCCCTCTCCATTTTTCTCTCACTGGTGTTTCCTCTACTAAAATCCTTGCTAGTTCAATCTCATCTTGGTGTCTGTTTCTCTGAGGACCCAGTTATACAACTGGTCTGGGAAATCTAAAAGTCCAAACCAATGGTCTAGCAATGGTTCTCAAACTTGCAGGTCATGTTCGATCACAGATTGCTGGGCCACACCCAAGGGATTTTGACACTAACCCTGCACATCTAACAAGTTTCCAGGTGATCCCAATACTGCTTGCCCGGGGCCACAATTTGAGAACCACTGGTTCATTTCCAAACGTGATCGTATGGTTTCCAACCTGTGTCCTGGGAAAATCTGATGCTTGAGGGTCAGGTATAAGAGGAAAGGTGATGCTAAGGAGGCAGGGGTCCAGAGCCTCTCCCCCACTTCAACCAAAGCAGCTCTGTTGTTATCAGCTTTATATATTGATATGCAGTGGATAAAAGAGTTCAAGTGATGAGAAATATATTTGAAAACAATGGCTCTAAACAAAACGCCAAGCTTTTTCCTGTAAAAGGAGGACAATGCTGGTGATGCTCTCTTCCTGGTCTGGCTGACCACCTGGACCAGAATGCCCAGTAGGTACTTTGAACAGCCTTCCCCTGCAACCTTATTCTAACTTTCACATACTAGGTCTACAATAACACTCAGGTCTCTAAGAGCCTTCTGATTTCCCAAGTTCACATGTTCTCTGCTCTCAACAAACTGAAGAGTTGTTTTTTGTTTGTCTGTTTGTTTGTCTGTCTGTTACACTTTTGGTAGGCTGAAACAGCTTTCTTAGAAGTTTATAAACCGTTTTGGAAAAGCACATTCCTCTGGTGAGGGCAGACCTCTTTCCCTCCATTCTCTCTTGCCTTTCTAAAAACTTCTACCCATATTTGACAGCTGCAAGGCAGAAAATGAACTAGATCGAACCACCGAAAGCTGCGAAGCTCCAGCTAACATTCAGTCTTCAAGCTAATGCTTGACCCTCGGAGAAACACTTCTCCTTCCTTGTAATCCTTTTAAACACATTCCTATTTGGCCACTAGAGCTGAGCTGTTCAAAACGCTTAGCAAACTTTATAAGCCTCATTTGTTGTTGTTTGTTTTAATCTTGTGTGAATAAAGGACCCATCTTCTACTCTTCAGTACGAAGAAACAAATGCCAAATAAGAGCAACAATGACTAAGGAAAGGTTGATTTATCACAGTTCTGCAAACGGGCCTCCCTTCCACAACACAAGACCACCATTACATGGAATGTACTTACTCAGGTACAGGTAATTCAGTGTGATGAACACTTAAGAGACTTTTAACTTCTCTTCCTCTTTACCATTCTATCTATGTCTACTTAAAGAATCCACTGGACTTCTGAGATTAAAAGATTTTAAAAAAGGAGTTGAAGTTTCTGTTTGATGTGAATTAGAAGTTCTGACAAAAAATTTAGTGGGAGAACTTTGAAACAAAGTCTACATTTTTTTTTAATTTTAAAGATTTAACTTATTTACAAGAGAGCGAGCGAGAGAGAAAGAGAGAGAGGCTGGGAAAATCAGAGGGTGAGGGACAGGCAGACTCCACACTGAGCATGGAGCCTACTGTGGGGCTTGATCTCACAACACCGAGGTCATGACCAGAGCCGAATCCAAGAGTCAGATGCTCAACCAACTGAGCAACCCAGGCATCCCCAAATTCTACATTTGAATCAACCAGTAATTTAAATTTTATCCCCTTTTCCATGACTCTCAGATAATTAAGAGCTATCTTCCAGGGGTCAGAATACTAAAGTTGTTCTTAGTTAAAATACATATATATATATAGTGAGAAATTACACCAGACAAGGTATAAATAGAAATAAAGGCAATAATAGCAAAGAAAAGAAAACACTGAGGGATGTTTAGTCCCCTTTGTTCAAAAGTGTAAGATTTTCAACCTTTTGACATTGGTGGTAGTGACTTTTGAAAAAATACACATGAGGCAGATAATGCAATGAATTTTTCTCCAAATTTCCAAAATTTGTCTCAACTTCCCTCCCCAAAGCCACTCTTTCATCGTATTGAAGTCTAGGCATACTCAAGAAAGTGCTAAACGAGGAAAGAATGGATGTAAGGTTAAAAAAAAAAAAACCACACTTGAGGACTTGTTCCAATGGTTTGGGTTTGGATTAATTTTAGATTAAGCCACTAAATGGACACTGGGCAAGATGTATAGTCTCTGCAATGCAGTTTCCATAGCTATACACTGAGTATGACAACTTATCTCCTGTGATTGCTGTAAGGGTTTCATTGGGATCTCCCTAGGAGCAACTCTTACGGTTATTTGTAATAGTAAGTGCTCAATAAATGTCAGTTAACTGAAGGTAAAGGTTGATGCACCAACAATTTGAGAGACTAAACTAATAGGACCCCCTTTGAGACAATACACGTTTTGAGAAACAAAATGTGAAATAAAGGTTAAAAGGGTTTTAAATTATATAAAGGTTTGTTCTAAAAAGAATTCCACTTTCTATATTGTGGAAGTGAGGATAAAAAGAGTTAAGTGAATGAATAAATCCCTCGGTATGAGACAATGTAAAAAGCGTTTATTGTCACATACACGAATGGTTGCTAGAGCACAGCTGGAGGGAGGTGGGGGCTGGGGGTGGTTATCCGGGGAAGGTTTCACTCTGCACAGACTCATAGAGGACTTGAGTCTTGGTTATCGGGGGAGGACTTCAGACAGATGAGGTGAGAGGAGGCAGAGGGAGCAGCAAGTTTACCAGACAAACAGAAATTCAAGGTGTTCACATAACATGTGACTTCAGGATCACATAATTTCACAAGCTCATCATAAAAAACAAGAAAAAGGAAGCGTCATTGGTGAATAAAACTGGCCCATGCCTAGCAGAGAATTTTAAGCGGAGAAAAATGAGAGAAGTGAGATATACTGAATAAAGCTCTCAAATCATGTGTTCAAGGAGCGCCTGGGTGGCTCAGTGGGTTAAGCCTCTGCCTTTGGCTCAGGTCATGATCTCAGTGTCCTGGGATCGAGCCCTGCTTCGGGCTCTCTGCTCAGCAGGGAGCCTGCTTCCCCCACCCCGCCCCCGCCTGCCCTCTCTGCCTACTTGTTATCTCTCTCTCTCTCTCTCTCTCTCTCTGTGTCAAATAAATAAATAAAATCTTTAAAAAAAAATCATGTGTTCAAGAGGGAAGAACACAGGAGTCCCAACGGGCTGGTCCAGTCCAGCTCCACCAGCCACCACCTGAGTGATCTTGGGGAAATCTCTTCAAACCTTGAGCCTTGGTTTTCTCATCTCCAAAACCCAACCAGGCTTACCAGATTGTTAAGGTGTCTGTCATCTCTAAAGAGCCTAGGAGATAATGAATTGAAGCTCTGCTTCTATATACCTGTTCATAAAACACATCAATAAAGTATTTAGTGCTTATTTTTTAAAAAGAAACCCACTTTTTTAAAAACTCCCTTCACACTAAAATAACTGTCTGTACATAAATCCTATGTGTGTACATATACATATGTATATAAGTGTGTGTGTGTGTGTGTGTTTGTGATTACAGTTTATTACTTAGGGGAAACGTAAACTGGATTAAGTAACACCTGGTTAAGGTGGAAGGGGAGGGAGAGAAGGGAAGGAAAAGGAATTTGAAATGTCTGCAGAGCTCATTAGTGCCCCGATACCAAATGATTCAAGGACATCTTTGGCTTCAGTTCAAACAGTTGTTCTGTTCTGAGTAACATGACGACAGTCGAAGAAGCTGCAGCTGGACTCTGGAAAATCTTGTCTGATTCTTCCGTTATAGAAGTAACAAATCTGCTGTATAGGTTGTGGACCACAGGACCATTTCAGAATGAATCCTGTCAAAGTCAGAGACCCAAAGGAGCTGCTCTATGCAGTTTCTGGTTTTTTTTTTTTTTTTAAGTGACTTGTTTTTAAGTTGCTTCAGTATGAGGAAAGGCTGAGCAAGCAATCTGGAGAGGTCACAGCTCGAGATGAAAGAAAAAGTGAACATCTGCGCTCACACCTTGTGATGGGACGCATATTTTTCTTCCTCTCATCTTCCTCAGACCTGGATTCCACAGCCAACTCTCCACACAATTCCAAGGACGATCTCTTCATCAACATGCATCACTTCCCCACAGGCTTAAGTCCTGTTTCTTCTTCTCCCACAGAATTTCATGCCACCCCAAGTACTACCAATGACACTATTTTATTTAGAAATAAGGAGATGCATCAGGTCTGTCTCAGACACACCCTCCATTCTTCATTAATCCCAGCATCTAAAGCCAGTGGGGACTTCACACACCATCAGTTTAGCTGCTTACTCTTAAGGAAGAGTTAATACTGTAAATGTACAGTAATATGATGAGATTAAAATCATAAATTTCTTCCAGAAGTTGTTCAAGTTTCTCCCCAGATGCCTTTTTCACCCAATGCTCTTCAAACTAAGGATAATCCCCATTAAGTTAAGGCACAGATTAATTCAATAAATAATTCCCGCTACTTCCTCATGATCTTCAAGGGTTGTTCTAACACCAGAGTAACCTGCCATCCTTGCATGGCCCTCCAGCCCACCTCTTCATGTCTCCTTCCCTGACCCCCACGAAACTCTCCAGAATCATCTGACCACTGATGAATGGACCCCGAGCCACATGAGAGCCAGTGATGCCAAAATATTTCTAGGGATGGATTTATTTCTCTCCAAATATAGATGATAAGCCCTATGGAATTTCTTTCTTGGGGGAGGCAAAAGAAATATTTTCCTTGCTGCCAAACCAATTTTCTCCCCTCTCCCCCCACCATCCCGCATCCTGAATTTTTACAGGCAATTTTCGACACGAAAATTTGCATGCACAGTGTAAATTGTCGGGAGCTTTCCTCCTGGAAAGCCAATTTCGTATTATACACCTTCCAAAAAACTGACCACATCCTGACCAAAGCTAAGCACTGTGTAATGCTAAACAGACCTGAGCCTGCAGGAAATAAGATGCCACATTCGGGACAGATGTCAGCCCTTGTCTAGCACCCCGCCTTCCACTCATCCCTCCCTGCAATTAGCCAGGCGTGAGATCTGGAGGTAAGTGGACAGCTTCTCATTCCAAAAGCAAAGGGAAAAAGCCACTTGATGACTGTTTTGCAAATATTTTGCTGAGGTTGACCACTGTCTGAAACTATTTGATTTCTGTGTAAGTGCTTCTTACTAACCCTTTTCTCCTGAGACAGTTGAAGACCATCTTAGACATTCTTACATAATCCCAGAGAATTCTAGAATACCACACATTCACACTTTATTTTTAAGGAACCGATGCCTGACAAAAGCTTTTTTGAAGACAAAAAAGCAGCTGAGTGCTAACTCCTGATACATTTAGCAAAATCGAGGTCAGATTCAAGCCAACAGATTTTACTCATGTATGCATTCATTCAAGAAACATTTTCTGAGCATCTAATTTGCTCAGAATGCTGGGGCCCATGCTTCAGTGATAGGAAAAGAGAAGAAACAACTTCTCCCCTCGAAGAGTTAATAGTGTAAGCACAACAGCTCACTCCTCTGCTCAAAAGTTTAGAGTCTAGAGTTTTGAACTAGGAAAATAACAACATACATCTCCCAAGGGCAGAAATCATTAGACTGTCATGTGTGTGAGTGCACAGTCTCATGATGCGTTTTGTAGTCAGATGAAGAAAAATGTAAGCGGAGAAATGATTTATAATTAAATATTGATCCTCATTTGGATACTTAGATTTTCAACACTTTAATTTTTTAATTTCTCTTAGTCGATAGGAGGGCATGGGGGGGGTGCAGCTATTTAAAGAAGTAGCTAACACTTCCAGATAATTAAGATGTGGCAAGTTTAACTATGGTAAGCACAACAAAATGCAATTAATGTTCAAAGGTCTTTTATAAAGCTCTTATAGGTCAAATTACAGGCTGCAAGGACACTCGGGGGTGTTCTGATCAGTAGTCAGCTTCTACAGAAGCAAACGCTGAGGTCTAGAACAAAGTGGCCCAGCGATGAAGGCTTATTGATTTTGCCTGGAGGAAACTGTCTTTGCCTGAGATTCATGGCTCTGTCACTCCTACCTTCGACATCGTTCTAATTAGTTTGGTTATTTGATCCTTCGACCCAACAGAAAGCAAATTAGAAAGAAAGAAGATGGAGTTCCTGGCGTCAGATGCAGTCATGGCTGCAAACTCCAAGAATTAATATCAAGAAATGAAGACACTAGAGGAAAGAACTTCCGAAGCGCTACAAGATAAAAACGGCGCATGCGTCTGATGACGTACAGGAGCCCCGTGGCCTGCAAGTTGAGGGCGATCACTCCACATGTTCCACTATCTGCCCCGCAAGGCTGAACTGCCCCAGCAGTCTGTCTTTCTCATGCAATTGCTCCGTCCCTTCTCCCCCTCCTTCTCCTCGCTGAGCTCCACCCACACAGCTCTTGGGGTCTGCAAAGTTGCCAAGTTCTTTCCCACCTTAGGGCTGTCTCTGCTTCGAACCCTTTCCTTCCCCGGCTTCATGGGGCCATGTTCTTTCTTCTAGATGAGGTTTATATGGCAACCATTACTCGGTGGGCACCAGGCAAATATTTGTTGAGTAAGTATCTATAATGTTAATTCTGTGTCTTTCTAAAAGAGCTCTCTCTAGTCTACTCTAGCTCAAAAGAAGAGTGAAATACGCACAACTGTATGTCTACCCATGATGTTTAAAATGAGTCCGTCTTAAGAATAAAAACAGCAGAGGGGCACCTGTGTGGCTTAGTCCTTAAGCGTCTGCCAGGGTCCTCATGATCCCAGGGTCCAGGGATCAGAGTCCCGCATCAGCCTCCCTGCTCAGTGAGGAGTCTGCTTCTCCCTCTGCCTGCTGCTCTCTCTCTAACAAATAAACAGATAAAATTGTATAAATAAATAAATAAATAGATAAATAAAAACAGTAGCAACTTCAGATAACTATAAGAATCCTTATTTTCTGAAATACAGTACAATCACCACTAAGCTATTACCCCAATGCAGTCATTTCTCTTGAAACCCACATTTTCCTTACTCTACACAGGAGAGGTTTGATAACAATGTGGCTACACAGCCTTCATTTTTGTGGAAGAAAGCTATGTATCGTCAACTCTGAAGGCCATACTTCACATTTTGGTGGGAGAATAACCATCTACATTTCTGGCTATTACTTTCTCTGTTTAATTAAATGAAAGACAGTATCAGCTTATTCACTTGGGTTAGGACTCGAGGTTTAATAAGATTAAAAGCTTCTTAAGGCAATTATATTGTTCAGAACAGACCACAGGTCTCTCAAAGGGATCAGATGGTCTGATTGTTTTGCCTAATGTAACTTTCAACCACCCACATATTAATTCCAAGTTCATTTTTATGATCTTTTTGACATTCAGATAATTGAGATTTTTTAACAGTAAAAATTCAAGCCCACATTTTTATCTTCTCAATGATTTGTTAATCCAAAGTTGCTCAGTTCACAAGTCGAAAGAAGATTCCTCTCCACCCCAGCTGTGCCAATACAACCTGGGACGGGAAACACGGAGTTCTGACACCCTGCTGAGCTACCAAGATTTCATGATGGAAATGAAGCTGACAGCTCTGTCAGGGCTGTGAGAAGCAGAAGCAGATCCAGCTCATTCCTGCAGAGATGTGCTGGCTCTACAGAGCCGAAGATAATCAAAGCAAATTTGGTGGGTAAAATGAGCCGATATAAGTCAAAGACACACGGGAAGAGATATTAAGCAAAAGGATGACATTCACACTCTACTGATCTGATGACTGCTGCCTTCACAAAAGGTTCAGCCACCACTGGGGCAAGGGGAGGCACCTCTCCTGAGGATTCAGCTGTTCCTTACACCCTCCCCTTCCAGCCCCCTAATCCCATCGCCCTCGTTTGGTCAGGTCATGGAGTTACAGGTCCTTGGTAGGATATATGTCCTGCGATGAAACTTCTCATGATCCCAAGTCCCATTCATCCCATAAATTCAGTACCTGAATTTTTCAGAGTCATCTTGGGCCAATGTGTACATTCTCTGCCACCTTTCAAACAACCCTTCCAGGTAGATGTTATTATTTACCTCTTGCAGATGAGAAAGACGGAGACTCAAAGAGAAAATTCGCTTAGCCAAGATCAGACAGCTAGCCAATAGCAGTGCTGGGATTGAAACCCACACCCTTCAGAATGATACTATTCTCTGGACTTCCACTGTTGCGGATAGAACCCCCATTCTCACTGAGGAAGTTATTGAGTGTTTACTGCTAAAGGAAGACATTTTTCTTTTATAAAAATGGAATTTCAAGAAAACGTCCACAAACACATTCTATAATCTTGACGTCAATAAATACTAACATTACCTGAGACAATGTTCTGGGTTTCCCAAGAGGCCTACAAGGTCACTTTCCAGCAGCCCATGTGTGGACAAGCCACACCTCCAGTTTACACTCTGCAGAGGTGATGAGGTGATAAGCAATGCTGCCCCCCACACCCCGGCCTAAAGGAATTTGGAAGCTCTGTCTCAGGGAAGCAGACAGCCTCTGGTAGCTGAGATGCAAATTCTATGCACAGTGGTTTTTACAGCAATCACTGAAATAAATGTTGATGTTCTGTAAGTTTTGTTCAAGAAAACTCTTTAAGGTATGGAGAGAATCCTTTACAAAAAAAACTTTATTGGTTTCCAGTTTTGGAGTATGCACTTGTTTTTATCCCTTGACCTTTTATCCCAGACTTTTGGTGGGGGAGGCACACACACGTGTGTGGCTGATAAGTAGATAAATGTTCTTGCTACTAATATGTCGTCCTTACTGTGAACCCGAATGACGAATTTAAAAAGTAACAACACAAAAAGCACTATTTGATTAACTTCCCAATAAATTAAATGCTTGTTTGTCCGTTATACCCTTTATCTGGTGAAATAAAAGAAATGCAGGATTTAGGTTCTTGGTCTACCACTTTCCCTCTCTTGGAGATTGTGTCATTGTTTGCAAAGTAGAGATAGCTAAGACACTTATTTCAGAAATTTACATGGAGACTCAAATAAAGTCATTCGGGTGAAGACTTTTTGTAAGGGATACCTGGGTGGCTCAGTTGGTTAAACTGCAGCCTTGGCTCAGATCATGATCCCAGGGTTCTGGGATCGAGTTCTGCATAGGGCTCCTTGCTCAGCAGGGAGCCTGCTTCTCTCTCTGCCTCTGCCTGCTTGTGCTCTCTATCTCTCTGACAAATAAATAAATAAATAAGATTAAAACTAAAAAGACTTTTTGTAAATGACAATGCTTAATAGGCCCTCATATTAATCAGCCAGAGTCTTACTAACTCAGAATCTATCTTTTTATACCATCATAGGAGATTCCACTTGGCAACAGTCTCTGTAGTTTCAGAAGGTCATGGTGTTGCTAGATTTGGTGTTCCTTTTGACATTATTAAATTCAGGGATATCTTTTTCCCAGGAGTTACCAAGGTCACAATTTTGGTCTGGTTGTGGAGGCTGCCCTGCTCCTCACAAGGTGGGAAGTTGACCTTGTGGGACGTTAGAATGAGGGCCAAGCAAGAAGAGATGTGGGAATGGCTTTGAAATCAAGACAGACTTAAACTTGACTGATGTCCCCTGGATCACTTCCGGAAGAGCAGACATGTTAAGATCAGCTGGAGGCCTGAGGACCAGGGAGAGGAAGCATGAAGTCCATATTTAAATGCCCAGGAGTGGGGAGGAAAGCCCTCTTCATGTTGCATTAATATTTTCACTGACTTTTCAGCCAATATGCAGGCCTATAACGATTACAGTGTGGTTAGGAAATGAACAGTAATGAACAGTGTTGAATCATTTCATCTTCGAAGAAAAAAATCAAGAACAAAGTCTAATGATTATCCCTAGCAAGTAAAATATTGCAAACCACAAAATGGTTTGCCATTCTAATCCATTTCAAGCATAAACAAACACATTCTTGCATGCACACACACCCCTACACGGAAACCATGGTCAGAAGCTGAAAGAGTTAATTTAGGCCTTGGAGAAAACCCACTTTAAGCACTGGTTCAAAAGCTCTTAAATAGCAGAAAAATCAATACACTTTTATCAGACTTCAGTGTTTATAGAAGCAATACAAAACAGGATTTTGTTAAATGTATATATTATGCCAGATCAAACTATAAGTTAAAACATCTGTGTCCGAGTTAATCTCAGATACAGCATGGAGATTATTTGAATTGTGTGTTTCCTTTTGTGACCTTTTTAGATGTGGCTTTGGGAGGGGAGAGGAGGGGGAATAATTTTCTTAAGGTTTTAGTTGCCTGCAACGGTGCCAACAGTTGAACACAACAGCAATATATTTTTTAAGTCACCCAGATGAATAACAAAAAAATAAAGAAAACCCTTTTAGTAATTTCAAAATAGTGTTGTATAGGGAATCTTAAAAAATAAATTATAGACACATAAATATAGGTATGTGGATCTAAGACTGCTATAGGCTATCCATGACATAAAATTTTCAATTAAAACCACGTTTATGAGCAATAATCACATTCTGAAAAGGCAGACACAACTTGCTAGTGGATTATACTACTTCCCCGATGAAATGAACCTTAAAACACAAGCAAATATGATGTACTTGGTTTAACATGCACCGATGTTTTTAACACAATAAAGTCTTACAGAAAATGTCTTATAGAAAGTTCTGAGTTCCTGTTTAGAGGAGACAAGAAAACAAGAATTGAAGTTGATGGAAGCTTTCTTTTTTTAGATCTGTTTTTAAGGGATCAGACATCTGTAAATCAAATCCATTTTGATTGAAACAATAAATTTGAGTCAATTCTGAAATTTCATTTCAAAAGTGTAAGAGAGAAATTCATGGGACCCTCAAAGAAAATGACAAGCCTGGTCTCTGAAATATGTCAGGAACACATTAACACCATGTAAAAATAACAGCAGAGCCAAACCAAAGTCACAACGGCCAAATGTCCTGAAAATGAGGCTCTAGGAAAGGAACTTGTGGATCTAATATTAGTTGTGTCTTTGGTAAGTGACTGGGACTTCTGATTTAATTCCCTTAATAAGTATTTTTGGCTCAGTCATGTTCTTCCTTCTTTGTTTAGCCGATTATGTGCTGGTGAGGAGACAAGAACTCGAGATTAAGAAGAAGAATTATAGGTGCTCCAAGCGGAGCAGTCATCCAACAATCTACAGATATTTGTTGTTTGTTGTTTGTATATTATGCCCATGCTCTGTTCTAGGTGCTAGAAACATAACCATAAACACAATAGAAAAAAATGAGCTCATGGCATTTATGTTCTAGTGGAGAGAAAGGCCACACACGCACACATACACACACACACACAGTACATATCCAGATCTAAGGCCAGGTGTTGATGAGTAATATAATGAAAATAAAGCCAGGAAAGGGAACAGAGAATAAAGGAAGAGCACCATGTCAGGTAAAACCTCTGTTGAGGTGACATTTGAGCAGAGCCCTGAATAAGGAAGGGAGACCCGTGGTTGTCTGCAGAAAAGCATCCCACAAAGACAGAATAGCAAACACAGCAGTAACAGACGAGGCCCAGAAATGTATCCACCATTACATCAGGCCTTTGTTCCTTTCATCAAAACCATGTTCCCTTCAACCTTGCAGCATACACCACAGCAATATCGCAACTTAGTCATGTAAGTCATCAGTGTGTATCAAGAATTAGTTGATTCTGCCCAGTGTGACTACAAGCAGAGAGCCGGCTTCGTCAGCCTCTGGGTAACAAAGAGATCTAGGGAACAAACGCTGTGTCTTAGCTTCTTAACAGTGATTGGGTAATAATAAAGAACTGGGAGAACACTATGGAATGGGGAAGTAGGAAGACAGTAACAAGGAATCCTGCCTATTTTTCAACTGCCCAAAGGCCAGTCCTGATAATGATACCTGCCCACATCCACAACGTGTCTCCAGTGCCCACCCTACTTCTGCAGGATCCAGGGCTTCTGGTCAAAGGGCACGGTTATTCAGCCCACATGATCATTCTTCCCACGGCACAGGAAGTTGGATGTGGTTCTACTTCTAAGAGAATACAGTTACTAAATGCCTTTTATCTAGACCAGACTAATACTGGGCCCTTTGGAGGTTGGAAAATTATCTTCATTCCTAATATACTAAAAGACTGTTCTTAATTAATAAATGTCTTCTAGAGTGTCCAATTCAGTAGCAGAAAGGAAAACTAATTATTAAAAAGATCTGAGTCCTTTCATCCTTGGGTACGGGAAGTTAGGACCAGCCCCTCCTATGACAGGCCATGTTAACAAGAACCACTGGCCCAGGGCTCAGTAATAATAAGCCTTTTTTAATGTTACAAAATTATCTTCATTCTCAGATGTTAAATCAGAGTCTAAAGAAATGGATAAATCTCTAGCAAGAAAAAAAAAAAAACGTAATTCCAATTAATGATTTGAGGTAAAGTAAACAGAATAGATTAACATTAATTCTTACATATACAACAACTTCAAGTGCATTTCTTTCCCCATCATACTTACATTAGTGTTATTTTATTTTAAAATAATTTTTGGGTGATGACAAAAGTCATACAGACTTATTGTTTGAAACTTTGCCTATTTTTAACATGTAAATTGCCTACAATTCAACAACTCAGATCTAAGAAAGATTAATATTTTGGTATGTTTCCTTCCTTTCAGTTATTTCATATATAAACATATACACACACACACATATTATAGAAGAACCCTGTCTCACAGGCAAATATTCTGATTCAATAAATCTGGTTAGGCCTGGATCAATGAGTTTCTTTGCAAACGTGTGTGATGTAGATAGATTGTCATTACCAAAATGGTGATGTTGTATGCTGGATTTTCTGAATCAATCTGATAACTTGGGGGCTCGCAAACTGTAGCCCTGTGGGTCAAATCCAATGGCCACCTGTTTTTATAAATAAAGTTTTATTAGAACGCAACCACACCTATTGGTGTATTAACCACAGCTGCTCTTTTCTACAATGGCAGAGTTCAGTTGCAAGAGTGACTGCTACACAGACTGTTAAGTCCTGCAAAGCCTGAAGTTGGTACAGTCTGGCCAGCCCCTTACAGAGGAAGTGTTTGGACCACGCCTTCCCCCACCATCAACCTCCCAGAAGAAAAATACAATGCATGTGTCCAACTACCCCCTCCTCCGTATTTCTTTTGCCTTGGTTAGGTTTTTCACTGCCATAATCTGAGTTTCCAAACCAGCATGTCCATATTGAATTATTAGAGGCTTAGGGACACACTATAGTTTTTTTCGCTTTTTGCTTTATGTACCCTCAGCTGCAAAGTGGTGCCCTCAAGGTGCTGGGGGGTAAAAGAGATAGTAGGTAAAGGCAGTCTAATGGAAACAGTTCTGATTTGGGGAACAATGTAGAGAAGCTTCTCAAGTATACCTACAGTCCTACTGTGACTACCCACCAGAAGCTGTCCTTTCAGATCACGCTGTAAAGTAATTGCCAGTTCCTTAATTATCAAAATGGATTCCCTAGAGGGAGTACTGCTTCCATTTAGAATGCAGAAAGCCACAAGAGGTTCTTCCCTTAACAAGGAGAAAGGGCTGAATAATTTACAGACCATGACTTCTCTCTCTCTCTTTTTTTTTTTTTTTTAGTATTTTACTTACTTATTTGACAGACAGAGATCACAAGTAGGCAGAGAGGCAGGCAGAGAGAGAGAGAAAGGGAAGCAGGCTCCCGGCCGAGCAGAGAGCCTGACGAGGGGCTCAATCCCAGGACCCTGAGACCATGACCTGAGCCGAATGCAGAGGCTTTAACCCTCTGAGCCACCCAGGTACCCCACCATGACTTCTCTTGAGCACACCCTTGAGCTTAAAGAAGCAGGGCAACCAGGGGAACCAAAGTTCAAAGTTCAAAGTCCCACCTCTAGGAAGAGGTGGGACACAGAAAATATTTCACCTGTGGCAGAGTTTTAACAAATAAGTCTGACCATCAGGGAGCATGACAGGATAACTGGAAGGCGCAGGAAAGAGGTCCACACACTAGCATGCGTACCCATAGGACAGGAGGCTGGAGAGAGCCCCTTCAGTGCACTTGCAGGCAAGTGTGCTCAGCTGCTACTAGGAGACAAGCAATAATCCCACTCACTTGCCTGGACCCTCCTCTAATCATTGGAAGAAAAGCCCAAACCACTACAGGGAGGCAGAAAACGTTCAGCTATCCAAGATCCATACCGCCTACACATTCCACAGGAACCTGAACTCAACATGTCCAAATTAGAACTCGTTTCCTTCCACTCAAAACCTCTGCTAACCACGATGTCCTCAGTAACTACAACCACAAACTTTGGAGTTCAGCATGACTCCTCTCTGGCCTTCATTCCTTCAGGTGAAATCATGTCTTCCTAAATCTCTCTCAGCTCTAAAAAGAGGACAGCATTTTTTTTTAAGTTTTTTTTATCCATTTATTTGAGAGAGAGAGCACGCATACACGGTGGGGAGGGGCAGAGGAAGACAGAGAAGCAGACTCCCCGCTGAGCAGGGTGCCTGAGGCAGGGCTTTGATCCTGGACTCCGAGATCATGACCTGAGCCAAAGGCAGATGCTTAACCCACTGAGCCACCCAGGTGTCCCAATAGGAGAGCCTTTTAATTCCACTGTTAGGATTCACTTCCAGTGCGTCCAGCCCCTTCCCCTCTGTCTCATACAACTGATCAATATCTGTTCCTTCTTAAAATATTCCAGAATCTCTCCATATCCACACTCCTCAGCATGATGGAAAAACACACCCACCTACCTTTCAAATGCTTTCCCCCAACCCCAGGCCCACCCTGAACCCTCTGCTCCAGCCATCACATGGTCACCAACAACGTGCAAACTTTTATACTTCAGTGCTGTATGAATCAGGCACTCCTCCTGCAAGATCCTTTCTTGACTCTTCTATCTGGTAAGCTTGCATTTGCTTTGATGCTTAAGCACTGACTAATTTCCCTCAGCCCCTTAGCCCTAGTGCGCTGCCCATTATTTGCCCCCTAAACTGTGATGCCCTGAGATGAGAGCTACCGATCCACATGTGCTATTCCCAACAGAAACCCCAGTCCCTAGCACAATGCCTGGCACATAGTAGATGTTCAATTTGTTTATTGACTAAATGTTAAGGCTGAAATGAAGACATGGACATGACATCCTCAGATGCAATAAACAACTGAAGATTAATGATCAGTGCTACCTATGGGAGGCAACCCAGCTGTCCAATTCCCAATGAAATACAAACTTCTGCTCCTGTTTAAGAGCTCTGCAGGAGATTTTGGGAAAACGGAGCTCGATTTTCTCATGCCACTTAGAGAAGAGAAAACCTAAATAAAGTTGGTTTGATTTTTATTTTTTCAAATGATGGTTTTTGCCACTCCAGGCTTTGGTAAGGTAGCTGGGCTTCATCAAGGCACTGCGAGAATTCTGTAGCAAGCTGCTTTTACTTACCTAGGTTGAAAGGCTGGTATCTAAGCCTTACCCATTCATGAGTAATTTCTGAAGGGTATGTGTTCAGTGATAGCACTCCTAAATGAATCCAAACACAGGCGATGCTTTAAAGAAAGAACAATGTGGTGATAATCACCATTTAATTTCAAGTGTTGCATATTTGTTTCAACAAATTTCAAAACATTTCCCAAGGGATTTTAAAGAAAGTCACCAAGTATGTTTAACAAAACAACATATGGAATGCTAATTTTGTTGTGATGCTACACTCTAATACAGCAAGAAACAGATTTTTCATAAAATCAGCAGATTTGCAAACACTAATTAAGAAACATTGAAAACTATCAAGGTCAATTTAAAAATCCATTTGAAAACAAATATTCCTAGTCTTGTTAGTTGTAGTAATTTCCCACTAGGGATTTGCTGCACATCAACAAACTTCCACCAACCAAGTCTTGCAGTAAAGGTAAATAAATAAAGGTTTACTTTCGATTTTTGATACCAAGCCGAACAGTGGGGTTTGGAAGTTTGGGTGGAAATAACCAATTTGTCTCTACTGGTATAATCTCTACTCAGGAATCGAAGATCTTTGGGGGTACAGGATTTCTACTTAACTTAAGATATATCACTCCTGAGAGACTTTCCAGGAGTTCAGCGCTTGCCATAAGGGAACATGCTGTGATGCTGTTAACTTTGTGAGAATAATTCTCTGCCTTGTGTGGAGAGAGCAAGGAGCCCCCAGAAATTAGTTTGACAACCAAAACCTTAATGAATGCTGCCCTCTGCGCTGTCTGTGCCCATTGTTTTTTCTGCCTCTCTGTCCATTGGGGATGGAAATACACATAGCTGCCCTGTATGTATTATGTGCACATGGATATATATGTGTGCGTGTGTGTGTGTGTGTGTGTGTGTGTGTGTGTGTGTCCCTTTCCAAACACTCAGAGTTTCGACCAGTGGGTATTGACTAAATACTCACTAGGTCAATCAAGCTACATGCTCAGGGGTACTCATCTGTCATCAAAGTTAATTCCATGCACAGCGGATGAACAGATGTATTATATTTATAGTCTCTGACAGCAGATCCACCAGTAACACACATCAAGATGCTTTAAGCAGGCTAATTTATAACAAACTCCCCTTTCGCCTAAGAACCCTAGACCAATGACAAAAAAGGAGCTGATTTGAATCCAAGGAGCAAAGATAACACTATACTATTGCATATTCAACTCTTCTGTGTTAAATAGTTCAACGAATTACTGTTTTGTCTTGTCTTGTTCCAGAAAGGACTTAGAGTAGTTTTGTTTGGAGTAAGTGTGAGACTGGTTGAATTCGGGAAAGTTACTATTAACTGGAATTTGGCCTTTAGTTCCTATGGTATCCCTCTTGATGAAATTGGGAGCAGGATAATATATATTTGAGTGGGTCAGTCCTCTGTCCCACGGACCCCCAACACCGGACCGGCCAGATGATGGCTGAAACGTCTTAAAATAAAGATGCAAAAGTTGTATGAAGCGAAGACAAAGATATATCAGAGTAAATGTCATGATTATTTGAACTTGTCTACTGATTCCTTGAGGAATGCTATCTCGTGAACAAATGAACTTCTTCTCCTTACCTCTTTCATTTCACTTCACTATTTATAATAAAAATGAGGAGGATCTGAGATGATGGGGTGGGAAGAACAATCTTGGCCAAAAAGAGACTATTAGACTTAATTTAATCTTATGTCTAGGGTTTTTGTTATAGATACAAACAGCACAGCAACTAAGACACCAAACATGGGAAATTTTAAAACATTATTTATTGCTAAGTCTAAAACACTCAAACATCACAGCACAGTGATTGCCAAATCTAAATTAGAGTCTGTGGGATTTTTAAAAGTTTCTCTTCAGGGGAACGTTTCAGCTCTACAGAGAGGTGTGATACGTAAGAAGATGGAGCATCTGGCTGGAGACCAATTTGCCTATGAGCCCAAACCAAGTGGACCCATATGGACAGCTTTTATAAAATCCTAAACGGTAAAGCTGAAGAAAACTCTAGGCTCAGACTGCTTTCACAGCACTCACGGGGTTATAACAAATTCTGACTAAACCTAAGAATTTGCAAATGATATATTTTTTATTTATTCATGTTTATCCACAGTGGGTTTTTTTTTCATTTCTCTGCTTTTATTTGGATATTTAAAAATTCACGGCTACTCAAGCATTTTGTTTAAATACCACAGACAAGTCACTCATCTTTCTTTCATGAAGGAGAAAAGAAACGTTAATGAGACAGATAATCAAAGTCCCCAAAACAGACAGGAAAGACTAGAACTAATGCATTTTCTTTTTAAAACATGTATAACATAAAATAAACCATCTAACCATTTCCGAGTACACAACTGCATTAAGTACATACATAATATGTATGTACACAATCATCACAACTATGTATTTCCAAAATGTTTTTATCATCTTAAACAGCAGCTTAGTATCAGTAAAACAATAACCTCCCACTTTCATTCCTCCCCCAGTAAACTCTCCTCTCCTTTCTGTCTCTATGAATCTGCCTGTTTTAGATACCTCATGTAAGTGAAATTATTAGTATCTGTCCTTTTGTGTCTGGCTTATTTCACCTAGCAGAATGTTTCTGAAGCTCAGCCATGTTGTGATTGTATCAGAATTTCATTCCTTTGGCTAAATTATATTCCATTATATGGAATTATAATATAGAATTATATTCCATTGTATATAATATTTTGTTCATACATTCATCTGTAATGGACACTTGAGATGTTTCCACCTTACAGCTATGGTGAATAATGCTGCTGTAATCATTGGTATACAAGTATCTTTTTAAGTGTTTACTTTCATTTCTTTGGGATATGTTTCTACTAATGGAATTACTGGACCATATGGTAATTCCATGTTTAACTTTTTTTTCTTTCCACCCCCCAACACCTATGTCAGCCATACCCCTACTCACCTTGCCTCTGGCAACCATCAGTTTGTTGTTTATAGTTAAGTCTGTTTCTTGGTTTGTCTTTTTTTTTTTTCCTTCTTTGCTTGCTTGTTCTGTTTCTTAAGTTCCACAAATGAGTGAGACCATGTGGTACTTGTCTTTCTCTGACTGACTTATTTCACTTAGCATTATATTCTCTAGCTCCATCCACGTCATTGCAAATGGCAAGATTTCATTATTTTTTATGGCTGAATAAAAATGCATATTATATATATTATATATAATATATATATTATATATAAATGCATATTATATATATATCACCTCTCTATTATATATGCATACCACCTCTTCTTTATCCATTCATCAATCAAAGGACAGCTGAGCTGCTTCTTAGCTATTATAAATAAAGTTGCAATAAAGATAGGGGTGTATGTGGGGCGCCTGGGTGGCTCAGTGGGTTAAAGCCTCTCCCTTCAGCTCAGGTCATGATCCTAAGTCCTGGGATCAAGCCTTGCATCGGACTCTCTGCTCAGCCGGAGGCCTGCTTCCTCCTCTCTCTCTGCCTGCCTCTCTATTTGTGATCTCTGTCTGTCAAATAAACAAATAAAAAAATCTTTAAAAAAAAAAAAAGATAGGGGTGTATGTATCCCTTTGAATTAGTATTTTTGCATTTTGGGGGCACTCAGTAGTGTAATTACTGGATGGTAGGGTGGCTCTATTTTTAAATTTTTGAGGAACCTCCATACTGTTTTCCACTATGGTTATACCAGTTTGCATTCCCACCAACAGTGCAAAAGGGTTCCTTTTTCTCCACATCCTTACCACCACTTGTTTTTTGTGTTTTTTATTTTAGCCATTCTGACAGGCGTGAGGTGATGTCTCATAGTAGTTTTGATTTGCATTTCCCTGATAATAAGTGATGTTGAGCATCTTTTCAGGTGTCTGTTGGCCATCTATATGTCTTCTTTAAGAAATGTCTCTTCATGTCTTCTGCCCATTTTTTAATTAGATTATTTGGTTTTTTAGGTGTTGAGTTGTAATGTTGTTTATATTTTTTGGATACTAACCCTTTATTAGATTAGTCATTTGCAAAATCTTCTCCAATTCCATAGGTTGCCCTTTAGTTTTGTTAACTGTTTCTTTTACTGTGCAGAAGCTTTTTATTTTTTTTATTTATTTTCAGTGTAACAGAATTCATTGTTTATGTACCACACCCAGTGCTCCATGCAATACATGCCCTCTATAAGCTTTTTATTTTTTTTTGAGTTATAGTTTATTTTTTTAATGTTTAAATTTTTTATTTTTTATAAACATATAATATATTTTTATTCCCAGAGGTACAGGTCTGTGAATTGCCAGGTTTACACACTTCACAGGACTCACCAAAGCACAAAGCTTTTTATTTTTATATAGTTTATTTTTTGTTTATTTTTGCTTTTCTTTCTCTAGCCTCCAGAGATATATCTAGAAAAATGTTGCCACAGCCTATATCAGAGAAATTACTGCCTGTGCTCTGTTCTAGGACTTTTATGGTTTCTGGTCTCAGGTTTAGGTCTTAGCTCCACTTTGAGTTTATTTTAGTGTTTGGTGTGAGAAAGTGGCCCAGTTTCATTCTTTTAATGTGACTGTCCAGTTTTCCCAACACCATTTGTTGAAGAGGCTGTCTTTTTCCCATTGTATATGCATTCTTCATTTGTTGAAGATTCATTGACTCATTGATTGATCTTATAATTGTGGGTTTAGTACTCAGTTTTCAATTCTATTTCATGAATCTATGTGCCTGTTTTTATGCCAGGACCATACCATTTTAATTACTACTACTTTGTAATATAACTTGAAATCTGAAATTGCGATACCTCTGGTTTTGTTTTTCTTTTACAAGATTGCCTGGGCTATTTGAGGGTTTTTTGTGGTTCCATACAATTTTAGGATTGTTTGTTCTAGTTTTGTGAAAAATGTTGTTGGTATCTTGATAGGGATTGCATTAAATCTGTAGATTGCTTTGGGTAGTGTAGGCATTTTAATAACATTTGGTCTTCTAACCCATAAGCATGGAAGTTCTTTTCATTTCTTTGCTTTGTCTTGAATTTTTTCTGCAGTGTTTCATAGTTTTCAGAGTACATGTCTCTCACCTCTTTGGTTAAGTTTATTCCTAGATATATTATTGTTTTTGGTGCAATTGTAAATGAGATTATCCATGTTTAACTGCTTGAAAAGCTGCTAACTGTTTTCCACAGCAGTCATACTATTTTACATTCCCACATTGCATAAGGGTTTCACTTTCTCCATATGTTTACCAACACTTGTTATTTTCTGTTTTGATTGTTTATACTAGCCATCCTAATGGGTGTGAAGTGGTATTTCACTGTGGTTTTCATTTGCATTTCCCTAATGACTAATGATGATGAGCATATTTTCATATGTTTACCGACCATTTATATATCTTCTCCAGAGAAATGTCTATTCAAGTACTTTGCCCATTTTTTAATTGGATTGTTTGTTGTTGAGTAGTAGGAGTTCTTTATATACTCTGGATGTTAATCCCTTATCAGATAGGTGATTTTTAAATATGTTTTCCCCATCTCTGGGTTGTTGATGTATAAAGGTTTTTAATTTTAATGAAGTCAATTTCATCTATTTTTTTTTCTTTTGCTATCTCTACTTTTGGAATCATATCCAAAAATATCACTGCCAAATCCAAAGTCATGGAGATTTTTTCCCATTTTGTTTTGTTTTGTTTTCAACCTGTATTATAGTATTAGGTTGCACATTTTAGGATTTTGATCCATTTTGAATTAATTTTTGTATATGGTATAAGCTTTTTGTGTGTGGATATCCAACACTTTGGTTGAAGAGACTGCCCTCCCAGACATCTTGGGACCTCTGCTGAAAAACAAATGACCATATAACCGAAGGTTTTCATTGCCTGTATGAGGGATAGCCACGAAATACCTGTCCTTATACTGGTACCACACCGTTTTGATTACTATAGCTTTATAATAAGTTTTCAGAATGGGAAGCATGAGTCCTCCAACTTCATCCTTTTTCAAAATTATTTTGGCTATTCAGATTCCCTTTAGTACTTTTATTTCTTAAAAAAAAAAAAAGCCTTTGGGATTTTGATGGGAATTACACTGAATCCATAGATCAATCTGGGTAGTACTATCATCTACATATTGCCTTCTTATCATTGAACATAGTATGTCTTTGAATTACTGATGCTTTCTTTAATTTCTGAAAGAAATGAAAATGCACTTATTTTTTTAATTTGTTTTTACACTTAACTGACATTTACCCTATTCTAAATGCCTTACAAGTATTAGTTTATTTAATCCTCTTAACACCTCCATAAAGACTATTTTAACTCTGTTTTATGGATAAAGAAACTTAACACAAAGAGGTTAAATAACTTGCCTAAGGTCACAGAGCTCATTAAGTGGCAGAACTGGGATCTGAATCCAGGCAGTGCAGCTGTGGAGCCCAAGCTCCAACTATAATGTTATAATCCTTTTCAAGAACTCATTCATTAGGCATTTGCACAATGCCTGCCAGTTCCCCAGAAGCAGGCCCTGAGACAAGAGTTCATGGATGTATCAGTGATTTATTCAGGAAACGTTCCTAGGTGCAACCCATTAAGAGAGTAAAGACAGGATAGGGAAGGAGAAGATGACAAACAAGAGTTTGATTCCAGGTCAGGTCCCTGTCTCAGCCTGATCTGGTGAGAGCTGTGGAGTGTGTGTGTGTCCACCTCAGGGAAAGGATTTTTGTGCTACAGTACTAGCTGCAAGTCACTCTGCTGGGGGTGTGAACTTTCAGAAAATCATAGCTCTTCACGTGTCTGAGATAAGTGGCTCAAGTAGCTCAAGGTTAGTCCTCTAGAGAAAGTAAGAACTTCAGGTTGGTAGGAACAAAGCATACGAAGCTAGAGGATAAATACACAAGGGTGGTAAATCTCCAAAGAGATCTAGGAGATGTGGGCAGAGCCCACCAACAGAACCTTGTGTGTGTAAAGTACTATAGAAAACACTTGAAGAACTGAGATAAATGAAACTAATACATTTGCCTTCAAGTAGCAAAGTCAAGACATGCCTACTTTATAGAGTGTAGATGGTGGTAATTACTATGAGGGGCAAATACATTGCTAAGAAATTGGAGAGAATAACTGTTTTATGCCCTGGTTGAGAGACTCATAAAAGATCACTAAAGAGGGGGCACCTGTATGGCTCTGTGGGTTAAGCCTCTGCCTTCAGCTCAGGGTATGATCTCAGGGTCCTGAGACAGACTCTCTGCTGTCAGGCACTCTTCTCAGCAGGGAGCCTGCTTCCCCCTCTCTCTCTGCCTGCCTCTCTGCCTACTCGTGATCTCTCTCTCTGTGTCAAATAAATAAATAAAATCCTTAAAAAAAAAAAAAAAAGATCACTAAAGAAGTGGCGTTCAACCTGAGTGTTACAAATGGCAAGCTTTGGGGAGAGCCCTCAAGGTCAATCGAAATACAGAACAACCCCACAGAGGAATGACAGCACAGTGCACCTTCACGATCAGGCAGTGTTCAGCAACACTGTACTACCGAATATAACGAGTTCCCCAAAACAGTGTTTGCAAATGCAAAAAAAGTGTTTTGAAATGCCCCCACCCCAGACCTACCTGAATCAGACACTCAGCAATGGAGTCCAACAGTCTATTTCAGTAAGCCATGAAGGTGACTCTAAAGCATGGCCAAGGTGGCGGGACATGTTCTGCCACCACCTCAACTTCTGCTCCATGGAAGCTGCCCTGAGCTGCAGGTGCCCTAGGTTGTCACTGACTCTGCTGCCTGCCCACCACCACACTCCCCAACTCCCTCTCTTCACTGCTGTGTATCTATCCTTTAGCTGAAGAATAATAGCACAGGATAAAAGTGGATCTTCTACTAGAAGAAGGGATAGCCATAATAGAGAGCAGCCTTTTGGGACCTACAAGCTTGAAGCTCAGCTATTGCAGAAACATGAGGTCAATTCAATGGGAAAAAAAAAAAAATGACAGAGGAACAATTCTGCTGATCAGAGGGGAGGGCGTGGACCATCATGGGGGCCATCCCCCCTCTCTGTCTCCAGGGAGTTCTAAAAGTTCTTACTCCTCCTCCTTCCTTGGGGTCTGGGGCAGGTCCAGGGGCTCACAATACTCAAAAAATGACAGGCTAACAGTTTATGCCAATAGGAGATGAGGTCTGCAGCACCACCATAGTTTGAAATTGCAAATCAAACACTATATGAAAGATCACATAATTCTTATAAACAAACAGTTTAGAAATGACCATAAATATATAACATATAAAAGTATGGGGGCACCTAAGAGGCTCAGTTGGTAAGCATCTGACTCAATTTTGGATCAGGTCATGATCTCAGGGTCATGAGATTGAGGCTGTCTCAAAGGGAGAGATTATTTTTCTGCCTCTGCCACCCTTCATCTCCCCCCATAAAATAATAATAATATATAAAATTATGTTTTAGGAAAGAATAGCATAGTTTAGTGGGACAATATGCAGAAAGGAGCCTTGGAAATATGATTTTGGGGATAGGCATCCTAGGTGAGGATGAGGAACCATTAGGCCAGGCCATGAAATGAATAGAGCCTGAGCTTTAGTAAGTGTCTCTGGCAAGTTGTGCAAAAAGACTTACAGAGAAAAGATCCCAGAAGAAGGGAAACCTCTTAGGATGCTCAGAAGTAGAACTGTGGAAAAGCATTAAAAAAATAGGAAATTCTTAGATAAAATTGGCAAATACTTAACTAAGGAATGACAAGGAAACGTTTTTCTGCAGACTGAAGATATAAATTAAGGTGAAACAACTCCTCTACAAACGTCTGTTTTTTTTTTTTTTTCTGAAACAGAAAATTCATTCTTACCCACAGAACAACAGCCATTAAAACTATCCCCACAGAGAAGCTACTGAACTCTCTCAGTTACCATTGAAGCGTTCTTGAAATGTGGACATGCTGAATGACTCTAGGTGTCCTTTTTTTTTTTTTAAAGATTTTATTTATTTATTTATTTGACAGAGAGAAATCACAAGTAGATGGAGAGGCAGGCAGAGAGAGAGAGAGAGAGAGAGGGAAGCAGGCTCCCTGCTGAGCAGAGAGCCCGATGCGGGACTCGATCCCAGGACCCTGAGATCATGACCTGAGCCGAAGGCAGCGGCTTAACGCACTGAGCCACCCAGGCGCCCGACTCTAGGTGTCCTTAAGACACATGCATGTGATCACACTTTTGGCTTAAGCCTGCAAATACATTCCCTTCCTCAGAAAGCCTGCAGGTTATAAAACAAAATGCTAATTGGCATGCCACTAAATTCTCTAGATCAGCTGTTAGAACAGGTTTAGGAAACCACTCGCCCTCAGAGTCAGACATTGCCTTATTATCAGCTCATCGTAAGGAAGTTAACATCTGCATAGCTGCTACAATTAAATAAAAATAGCAAATACTTGATGAGTGCTTAGTATGTGCCAGGCTCTATGCTCTTTATATGTCTTATGCCTTTTTTTCTTTTCTTTTCTCTTTTTTTTTTTTTTTTTTTTTTTTTTGCTGAGACACAGAGGATTAAATGAATTGCCTGACATTACACAGCTTTTAAGAAACAAAGCCAGGGGCGCCTGAGTGGCTCAGTGGGTTGAGCCGCTGCCTTCAGCTCAGGTCATGATCTCAGGGTCCTGGGATTGATTCCCGCATTGGGCTCTCTGCTCAGCAGGGGACCTGCTTCCCTTTCTGCCTCTCTGCCTACTTATGATCTCTCTCTGTCAAATAAATAAATAAAATCTTAAAAAAAAAAAAAAAAGCCAGGATGTAAATCCATATATGCCAACTCCAGGGCCAGAATCCAAAGCACTAAAGCCATATCTCTCCATACATTATAGCTTTTAATTTAGTCCTTGTAAAAACCCTCTGTGGTACTCATTAGTGTCACCATTTTACAGGTGCAGAGCATGAGACCCAGAGAAAGTAAGCGTCCAGGTCACCAAGAATGCACCTGTAAGACCTAACCCGAGTTGTCTGAGTCCCAGGGCCACGTTGACTCACTACCTGGGATGGTGCGTACTGACTGGGATCAGCTTCAGCATTTCCAAAACATACTGGCAGTTCTGGGAAAGGAAGCAGAGTATCTGAAATATCAACCCAGCCGACAGCAGTGAAGATATGTACAAGATCAAGTGTGCGTGCCCAGGAGCACATGCACACATATACACACACGCACAAACGCGGCAGTTTAGTAAAGGTGACAGGAGCGTGGCAGCGTCTATACTTCCGCTCTCCACTACCAGTTAATGGTACATCAATCTGTGTGCATGTAGGTAGATACACGGAGCTAGAGATTATGTAGACAGTAATAACAGAGATACCCATTTTCAGAAAGGGACGAGAATAGTCATGTGGACTACCTGGGATGTCTGGGAATCCAGGGAGGAATTATCATCTGTTATAAAATATAATCAATCCTATTGATAAAACACTAAACACTTATGACGGCATTAAGCAAGAGGTGCATTATTCAGTCTCGACTTTCCAGGCCTGCTGCACGTGAAGCATGATCGCAGAGGCAGCGTCCACCTAGAGAACAAGTCTAGAAATTTTGCTAACTGAAACTTGTGTTATTTTTCTAAAAGAATGACTCCTTTCACTCAACTCCCAGTCATTCCCTAATTTTAGGCTATATCCCCAACCCAGGTCTCGCTTTCTTTAAGGCACCAATATTCATCTTGGAGAGAGGAAGTATATAGCAAGACTTAAGTCAACTCAGAAACACTGCAAGGTTTTGTGTTTTTTTTTCTTTTTTTTTTTAAACCTGGAACACAAGCCCAAAGGTAATTATTACCTATCTGATCACTTCTTTAAATTAGCATTGCCATTATGAACATTGTTTGTCAATGAAGACTGAATTAATAAATATGGTTTTAAACAAAACGCATTCCTAAAATAAACTACCTTCTGCTTACAACCCAAGCAGAGATCATTCACCGCCACCCTTCAGGAGAATGGCTAGAACCATCTCAATCCCCGAATATGGAAGAACAGATGTGAGCTCAGTCAGGTACAGATGTTGCAATCACGGCCACTGCTTCACATAAACAGAAATCAGTATGTCTCAAATCCCGTGATTAGGTCAGGAAATCTCAAATCCCTGAACCAATTGATTAATACGACTCTGATGGCTTCAGGAGAAACAAAGCGAGGGGGTGTTGTTTTGGAAGCGGCCTTGCGAGAAAGGCTGTACTTAAACATAATTTGCCCTTTTCCTTCCGTGCCTTTGGGGAAAGTGTGATCGCAGCCTCTGTGTTGGGGCCAAGTTCTAGGTTATCATTTATGCAGCCGTCTTGCACTTTGATCTTGGTCATGCTGACAAGGAAAATGAGAGGAGCGAGCCGGGCAGGCCCCCAGCGCATGATCGTCGTGGCGGAGGACACGGGACTGAACAGTTCCATGTGCCCTGGCCAGCCCGCACCAGCCCCATGTGATCTATCCCTGGTCTGAGCGCAGGTGCAGGGATGCTGGGCCTGCCCGGTGCAGCCCTGGACAGTAACTAACTGATTGGAAGCATTGGGGAACTTACCAAAAAGCAAGAACACAAAAGTCGGTCAGGAAATGGTTACAAATTAGAAAAAGAAAGACAAATCAAGGGCAGAGGGGCCTCTTATGCCACAGTAATAAAAGCAACTTCCTCTTCACCCTAATTTCGGAACCACAGAGTCGAATTCTCTCCATATGAAATTCCTTACAAGTCGCAGGCTGCCCTGAACCACGGCCTGTGTTCCTTTCAACGTACTCACAGCAGAGTCGCAGAGAAACAGATGTTACCGTTTTGCTATCACGCTGTCAAGGGAAAGTGTCGACTTGACATGGGAAACAGCAACCCCAGGACCTCTGGAGAACAACTCTCAAGCATCTCATAGATGCTTCTGTTGTCTGGACAACTTGGATCCCTGAAGTTTGGGCTAGATCTCCAAGATCGCGTAGCTCAAGTCGAACGATTCCGATAAACTCTGTAACTGAGCTGAAAGTGGCGCGTTGCGGCTTGCAAACCAGGTGGGATGCCAGTCTGAGAGGGCGGCTGGTTTCCAGCCTTTCTGCAGTTCTCAGGCTGGCTAACTGAGGCCCCCAATCCCCATCCCCTGCAGAGCCCCTTCCTGGGCTGGGTGGGAATAATTTACATTCCTATCTGGGCTTTCAGGATTACTTCCCCTGTCTGTCTCAGGGCACCCATTCTACCTCACTGTAATCACTATCACCATAATCACCATAATCACCGGAATCCTCCTATCCCTATGCAAGTTTGTCCCTCCAACCAGACTGACTTCTTGCAAATGGAGAGTATGCCTCCTACTGCTTCATGTCCAAGGAACCTAGCACATACCACATTCCACTGCTATGCATTCTGTGAACAAATAAATATACTTCAGTCTGGGCTGTCAATATTTATCACAACCTAGCAGAGTATATATTTATTTCTCTTCTGGCTTACATTGTATACTTCCTCATGAACTCACTGAACCATTTCTTTGTATAAAATAAAATAATAAAATAAAACGTGTTTTAAAGTTCTATGCAAGCATAGGTTGAATATATTTACAGAGATGATGGCATTCAGCCTGGAAGTTGATTCTCTCCCTCTGAAGAGATAGTATATTCTGAGGAAAAATAAATAAAAGTTTATATTCAGCAGAAACCAAGATGTCTTTTAGACCAGAAAGCAGCTTTCAGCATGAAGGCCAGAACCTTCACGAGGATTTAACCAAAGCAGATGAGGGGAGGGGAGGGGAGTTGTGGAGGAAAACGGGAGAACAAGGAAGTTGTAATCCATAAAAACAAAAGTGGCCTGAGTGAACAATCAGGAGGGGGTCCGAGGGGCACCCACCAGCCACAGAGCATGCCCACTTGAATGCAGGGGGCCTGAGAAGGGCTTGGTGAGCACCAAGTCACAGATGATGAAAGGCATGGAGCAGGCTGCCAAAGAAGGAGAAAAACCACAGAAGAGAAAAAGGAAACAGGCAAAATGAGTAAAAGGGAAAGCAGCAAGAAGGGAAAGGGTCCCCATAAGACATCCTGGCCAGGAGAACTCTGGGAATATAGTAAATAGGTTCTCAGGACTGAGGTGAAACGTATGTGGACCTTGCAAGACATCGAGAGCCCCTTGCAGGACAGAAAAGAAAGTGTGAGAGTTAACAGGACGGAGAAAGAGCCATGGCTATTCTGGTGAGAGAGAGCTTCCCCCGTAAATGGAGCCCAAGGGCCAAGAAGAAGTATAGTGGTATATTTGTATTTGTTTGTGAAGTTCATACCATCATTTCAAACATTTAGTTAATGTTTTGGCCACAGTGTATGATTACACGCTGCTCAAATAAATCTGTGTTGGTTTTAAGTCTCAGGAGAAGCCCCCGTAAGGACATTGCTATAACATGTGAGTAGTAGCCATTCTTCACCCAAGCAGGAATGGACAGTTCTTGATTGGCTCCGCCTCTCTTCCTGCCTTCCTGTCAAAACAGAAGACTCTGTCCACGAGAGGAAACACAAACTCATAAAAGACTAAGTATTGAAGAGAAGATGAAATCTGGACTGCTAGAGATCAGAAAAACTGAGTACCACCAGTACCACCTATGACAATACAAACATAGCCTCCTAGAGAGATCTGACAGAGAGCAGAAGGGAAGATGAAAGGCACTGATACCTCATAAAAGCACTGGAAGATCCAAAGTCACAGATAAAATCCAAGACAGCTTTTTGTGTTCTTTTTTTTTGGAAGGGTGGTGAAAGGAGAGAGAGAATCTTAAGCAGATTCCATACCCAGTGCAAAGCCTAACCCGGGCTCCATCTGAGCCTGAGATCATGAGATCCTGAGATCCTGAGATCATGACCTGAGCCAAAATCAAGAGTTGGTCACTTAACCGACTGAGCCAACCAAGCACCTCAAGACAGTTTAAATTCCATTAAAATTGTGAACCCGAATGTTTATAGCAGCAATGTCCACAATAGCCACAATAGAAAAACTATGGAAAAAACCTAGATGTCTGTCAACGGATGAATGGATAAAGAAGATGTGGTATATATATACCATGGAATACTAAGCAGCCATCAAAAGAAATGAAATCCTGCCATTTGCAACGACCTGGATGGAACTAGAGGGTATTATGCTTAGTGAAATAAGTCAATCAGAGAAAAACAACTATCATATGATCTCCCTGATATGAGGAAGTGGAGAGACAATGTGAGGGGCTTGGGGGGTAGGAAAAGAATAAATGAAACAAGATAGGATCGGGAGGGAAACAAACCACAAAAGACACTCAATCTCACAAAACAAACTGAGGGTTGCCAGGAGGAGGAGGGTAGGGAGACTGTGGTGGGGTTATGGACATTGGGGAGGGTATGTGCTATGGTGAGCACTGTGAAGTATGTAAACCTGGCGATTCATAGACCTTCACCCCTGGGGCTTATAATACATTATATGTTTATTAAAAAATTTTTTTAATTATTAAAAAAAACTCTTTATCAGGTGGTAGAGCCACTATTATAAGTAACAATTCATGATTATGGATAGTCAACCCAAACTTTAGTTTGTACACTCCCAGTGGTTCTCTTAACCTCCAGTGTCTAGCCTTTGCAAGTTATCTTTTTTGACAAAGTCAGAATATTAACCTAAGAAATAAACCCAATCATGTCATTCTCTGCTTAAAATCCTGTCCCAGAGTTGCCTTCCAGTACCTAGAGAATGAATTCTGAACTGCTTAGAGTGACACTGAATAGTCCTGAGTCAGGTCATACTTCCATTTTTGTTTCTTCAATCATTTTCCTCCTCCCTCATCTTTTTTTCCCCACTATACTACACCCTTTAACGTTCTAGGAATAAGTATGTTCAGATATTTAGACTGCCTCTTCATTCTATCCCTAACACTCATAATTTACTTTCCACCACTCACACAGCAAATCCTACTTCTCTCTCAAGCCCCTGCTCCCATGTTTTTACCCAATGACTCCTTCCTTAATCCTCTTAGTCACAGTAATTATCCCTGCTTATATATTTGAATTATGTTAATGCCTAATTGCATCACCTTGGGAAAATGGCATACTAGAGAGTTGTATGTGTCCAAATCTCCAACTGGACTTAGGCAGAGTCTTACCATCTAGGTGTTTTCCTCCCAAAGTTTCAGCCTACCCTTACATTTCTTTTTTTTTTTTTTAATTAATTTATTTATTTTCAGAAAAACAGTATTCATTATTTTTTCACCACACCCAGTGCTCCATGCAATCCGTGCCCTCTATAATACCCACCACCTGGTTCCCCAGCCTCCCACCCCCCGCCACTTCAAACCCCTCAGATTGTTTTTCAGAGTCCATAGTCTCTCATGATTCACCACCCCTTCCAATTTACCCCAACTCCCTTCTCCTCTCTAACACCCCTTGTCCTCCATGATATTTGTTATGCTCCACAAATAAGTGAAACCATATGATAATTGACTCTCTCTGCTTGACTTATTTCACTCAGCATAATCTCTTCCAGTCTCGTCCATGTTGCTACAAAAGTTGGGTATTCATCCTTTCTGATGGAGGCATAATACTCCATAGTGTATATGGATCACATCTTCCTTATCCATTCGTCCGTTGAAGGGCATCTTGGTTCTTTCCACAGTTTGGCGACCGTGGCCATTGCTACTATAAACATTGGAGTACAGATGGCCTTTCTTTTCACGACATCTGTATCTTTGGGGTAAATACCCAGGAGTGCAATTGCAGGGTCATAGGGAAGTTCTATTTTTAATTTCTTGAGGAATCTCCACACTGTTCTCCAAAGAGGCTGCATCAACTTGCATTCCCACCAACAGTGTAAGAGGGTTCCCCTTTCTCCACATCCTCTCCAACACATGTTGTTTCCTGTTTTGTTAATTTTGGCCATTCTAACTGGTGTAAGGTGAAATCTCAATGTGGTTTTAATTTGAATCTCCCCGAGAGCTAGTGATGATGAACATTTTTTCATGTGTTTGCTAGCCATTTGTATGTCTTGATTGGAGAAGCTGTAAGTAGAAGAATGAAACTTGACCATTCTCTTATACCGTTCACAAAGATAAACTCAAAATGGATAAAAGACCTCAACGTGAGACAGGAATCCATCAGAATCCTAGAGGAGAACATAGGCAGTAATCTCTTCGATATCAGCCACAGCAACTTCTTCCAAGATATGTCTCCAAAGGCAAAGGAAACAAAAGCAAAAATAAACTTTTGGGACTTCATCAAAATCAAAAGCTTCTGCACAGCAAAGGAAATAGTCAAGAAAACAAAGAGGCAACCCACGGAATGGGAGAAGATATTTGCAAATGACAGTACAGACAAAAGGTTGATATCCAGGATCTATAAAGAACTCCTCGAACTCAACACACACAAAACAGATAATCATATCAAAAAATGGACGGAAGATATGGACAGACACTTCTCCAATGAAGACATACAAATGGTTATCAGACACATGAAAAAATGTTCATCATCACTAGCCCTCAGGGAGATTCAAATTAAAACCACAGTGAGATTTTACCTTTTTGTTTTTTAAGATTTTAATTTATTTGACAGAGAGATACAGAGGGAGCACAAGTAGAGCAGCAGCCAGAGGGAGAGGAAGAAAAGCAGGCTCTCTGCTGAGCAGGGAGCCCAACGTGGGACTCAGTCCCAGCACCCTGGGAACATGACTTGAGCTGAAGGCAGATGCTTAACCGACTGAGCCACCCAGGCATCCTACACTTATATTTCTTTAATGCTTGTTCTAATTTCATGTTCAATTTAAACTTAGTGACTATTCCAAGGCCTATTAGTATTTATTCATAATTACCAAAAAAGAGTTCTTAATTAGAATGCAATAATATTTTCTGTCCATAATTTATTAATCAAGCCTATAGAAAGTATACATCATAAGACCAAATATCAAATAAAAATCCAAACAATAAAGTGACAGTGAATGTCACATTCACAATAGGCAACCTTCGTGCCATTCGTTAAATGGAATAATTTCTTCATGGAACATCATACCAGGACAAGCACAAGAGTGTCTAGAATAATTTTTAACCGATTATATGTGACCTAGGTTGTTGGCTATATCTTTAGATGTAGAAACAGTCTCTTGTGCTACATGGCACTCTCAGATGTGACCACAGCAATATTCTACACAAAATCCTCAATAATATGTGTCAACCAATGGGAAGATTGAGAAACTCACTATTCACATTTAAGTGGTGAGTTATCAAATTTTCAAAGCTGATAGGAACTCTGTAAAATTGTTTCTTTAGGTGGTAGACTACTGAACTAAGAATAGTCTAACAACCCACAGTATGTTTCATGAACAATTCAAATTAACTATGTGATTATTTGCTTATATCTTTATATGAAAATATAAAATATGATTCTTCCCTTCAAGAACTTCATAACTTCTCTGGAGGACTAAAATAGCACACATGAAAAAGTAAAGAATACACGACAATGTAAACCCAAGTTCACTAAATTAAAAGATTTGCTTTAGAAAGTTAAAGAAAACACAGAATGAGAAGGTGAAAATGAGGCAAAATTGTTTTAGAGTTGCTGTGATCAGGAAAATAAAAATTCACCTGTGTTTTTTTTTATAAAATAATTAGACATGTATGCAAGGCTGCATGTCCAAAGTGGTGTCTCAGCATAAAATGGAAATTATCTTGGTATCCAATCTTGAATTAGTTAACAGATTATGGGTAATTCATAAAGTGAATACTGTGAAAAAATGAAAAATATTCCTTTCATAGGTATATGGGTGTGTAATGAAAAATGATAGCATTGAGAATGAGTACCATATATAAATTTTATATGACCACAAACAGAAAAGTCTAAAAGGCTATAGAGTTTACTCTGCCTCTTGAGTTAAGGAAAACATTTATTTCCTTCTTTTGCTTATCTCTATTATCTGCATTTTTTAATGTAAACATGTATTTATTTTATAACAGAAATAAGCCCTGAAAGACTTTTGTAGTGTCTTAGAGCAATTTGGCACTAAAGTCAGCCTTTCCTTCCCTTCTCTCTGTGTCCAAGAGATGATAGAATAAGATTAAGTCCAAGAAAGAGTTTTGAAATGAATAAAAAGTTTGGCTAAAAAGAAAAAAAAAAAAAAAGCAAGAAGAAGACATAGCCATTATATGCTCTTAAGGAAAGTATGATGGTTAGTTTGATGCATCAACTTTACTGGGCCATGATGTTCCCAGATATTTGATCAGAGATTAACAGACATGTGTCTGTGAGGATATTTTTGGATGATACCAACCTTTGGATCTATAGACTAAATAAAGCAGATCACCCTCCCTAATGTGGTGGCCGTCATCCAGTCAACCGAAGGTCTGAATACAACAAAGACGCTGGGAGCTTCACCCGTCTGCAAGCCGGAGTTGGGACACTGGTCTTCTCCTGCCCTCAGACTGGAACTTAACCATTGGCTCTCCTGGTCCTTGGACCTGCAGACTCAGCCCAAAACTACAGCACACCTCCACCCACGGGTACCTGTGACCCGCATGGGCACACTGGAACCACACCACACCTCCTCCTACGGGTATATGTGTCCCACATGCTCACACCAGAACCATACCCCACGTCCTCCCAGGGGTACCTACATCTACCTCCTACTGGTTCTGTTTCTCTGGAGAATCCTAATACAGAAGGGATTCTTGAAAAGAACGGGACTTACAGAAGGTTCATCTTATACTGGCATGCAGGACAGACTGCAGTGGGCAGAGGCTCAGAATCCAGCCGGAATTCTTCAGAATTCCAAAATCGTTTGGAAATGGGGCAAAAAGAATGAGGGGAGGGCCTGGGGTGGAGCCAGTGGGAGAGGACAGCTCTAGTGCTCTGAGAATCAACAGGGCTGAGTTCTAACTCCAGCGGAATTATTCTGCCCTGGGGTAAGTCAGTCACTTCCCCCTCTCTCAGCCTCTGCTTCTTCATCTATAAAATGAGTTGTTACCAGAAACCCTCCAGGGTCCTTTTCTGTCCTATAAATCTGAGCTTCTATTATCAATAGAAAACAATACTCAGATGCTTTTACTCACACTGTGGATACACTGGCTTCACTTTGTTCTTACACTACACTGAATATCCATCCCATCAGTGCTCCATAAATAATACATTAAGCAAGCTCTTGTGGACATGATGGTTTAATTGTAGGGCCTGAAAATGTCCTGCCTTTTGGCCAAGTCTTTGCAATATCAATTACTTTATTAACTTAGCAAACATATAAAGGAAAACTGGCCATGTCGTTTTGAAACAGGCCCTTTTTAATCTAATTCTCTTTCTTAATCATGGAAAAAGCCAATTTATGTGAATAACACATTTCATATCAGATAATTTATTTATAATGAAACATTAAGTAATTTCAGCACTTGATGCAATTTGAGGATATTGCACAGGGGTTAAGCGAGGTTCCAGTAAAGCAGATGATCGTGCTAGTTTCATATGTGGGCATTCCTTTCCCATAGGTCTGTTATCTACCATGTTTACCTCTACCTCAGTCCAAGCCAGCATAGGAAGAGAGAGCCTTGTTAACTTCATTCCAACTAGAAATCTCATATCAGATAAGAAGTAAGTCATCTGCCAGCCAATGAAGAGGACATCCTCAGAAGAAACCAAACCTCGATCTCTGACTTCTAGTCTCTAGAACTATGAGAAAATATATGTTGTTTGTCACACACACACACACAAATCTCACGTCAAAGTTAAGAGTACTGTAATCAAAGATTTACTTCCTGGATGTTGAAATTCATGGGATCCGTATTATATATGATTCTGGTTTTATAGGTGCAGATGGTTAAGCCCATATGATCAAAGTAAGGCAACTTACAAACAGATCACGAGGCCACTGAAGACGTAGTAAACCCACAGAGAGGGGATTGCCTCAACCACACTCACCAGTGCCATCTTCACCCCAATCAAACTGTTCTCTGGGTATTGCTCCCGTCAGAAGTTGGAAAGAACATAGCCCCGATCCTTCTGTGGCTAGCGTACTTACTTATTCTCTGCATGCCTGTCAAAGTCCATAGAATAAGAGCAAGAAGAAAAGGGGGAGTACGCTAAACCTCTTTTCAGCCTGCTGTCTGATCTCTTAGAACCTGGACACATGCACCAGGTTTACTTTCATAAAACTCATTTCCTTTCCCTGTCTTGGGTTCTTCTTACAATTAAACCTGGATCTAACAGCATTTAATGTCCTGAAGCTTTCAGGTAAGGCCATATTTTACATCATATTTTATTTCTGGTCTTGGCAGAAAACTTGGAATTAGCTATTAAGTCCAGATTTCTCATCTGGTCAACTCCAGGCAAAAGTACAATAGAGAAAGAAAGAAAGAGCCAGACCTTGACCAACAGGAACTCTATGAAAAGTATTCCACTCGTGCTCCAGTAGGAAAGAACACAGGGAGGCTCAACATTTCCATCAAACAAGAACTTCTTCCAGGGGAGGGGCTCCACGGTAAGCCTTTGGTTGACTTCGATCCCGGAATACTGAATGTGTCATGAGTCCTTTCAACTCTATCTCCTCTGTCCATGCCACTAATTGGGGTTTATGAGATCTAACCTATTATTTCTAAAGAGGGGGGGAAAAAAAAAAAGAATTTGTTGCCAAAATATCTGGCTTCTCCCTCCCCACCTGCCTTCATTTATAAAACGAGCCATCTAAACCTCTCAGGCTATTTTTCCACAGGCTTGTTTATAATGTGGTAATGATTTGCTGATACCAGCTGGGACGACATCGATGTGGACAAGTTATGTGAGTGTGTCGGGGTGGGGGAGGGCTACGTAAGTGCACTCTTCAATAAAATTATAGTACATGTGTAGCCCTTTTTCCATATTTACTAGTTGGTTGTAAGCTCCTTCTCAAATGGGAAATAGACCATGTCTCCTTTGCAGAGGGATAGTTATTGAATAACGAAGACCATGTGTTCGGCTACGTCTTATTCATTGGAGTGCTGTGCAACAATTTTCTAAACCAAATTAATAACAGTGTCCTAAACTTATTTCCCCAGCAAAAATTTCTGGCTACTAACGGTGTCAGCGTGCGCACCTCACTGTCCCCAAGAGCACAGGTCATCGCCGTGCAACCAAGTGCATGATGGCATCCGAGCAAGGAGAATGCAGCGTTCACGGTATGCAAGAGAAAACAGACACCCTCTAATTAAATGATATTGTTTACACAAGCAAGAGGGTATTACATCACTTTCCCTACAAAAGAGAAGAGAATGTGAAATTTCAGGAAAGACAGATAGCTATTCAATGTGCAGCTTGTCACCACAGTCAGCTTCAGTGTAATAAAACGCACATGGAAAATCCCTTGCAGCGAGCCCGCTGGGTAGCAGATTCTTCCTCCGTCTGGGTCGGAGGGTGTGTATGTCTCCGAAGGAAATGATACCTCTCCTTCCCTCGCACACCCACTTGCTGCACAGACAACTTCAAATAGTGTTTCTGAGATGCGTCTGCTGGATGCCGGGGGCACCGAGGCAAAGGAGCTGGCAGCAAGCCTCCCATGTGGCTGGGAAAGAAGAAAGTAGCTCCTCCCTACGGGTCAAGAAAATGTTCATCCCTGGGACCACTAAGCAGGGGAGAGAACCTGTTGCGTATGGAAACCTCCCTTTTTCATTCTTACCCACCACCCCTCCCCACCCCGGGGTGGGGCCAAGTAAATTGCAAACAAAGACGATACAATTCCGGTAGCAAACTCATCGCCAAAAGGATTTTTTTCCAATTTTTCCAAGACTTTATGACAAACGACGGTACCTCCTCAGCAAGTATGATTTTTGCCACATCAGTCTAAGGGCATTTCTCTGCACCCACACTTGGAAACAAATAGCCTCCTTTATCTCGGCAAAACTTCAATGGCTGTTACCAGTTATAGAGGCTTTGTAACCCGCTCATACTTCAAATATGGTATTTCTGTTCCCAGCCCAATATATAGACATATATGCTTATTATTAAAATGCACTCTATAAAATCACTACTGGGGGGGCTTTAGTTCCATATGGAGATTACAGCTAAAACATTCTGGTCAGTCCACAACCCGTTCGCTCTCTCCACACAAAAATTCTTTCTGGTGTTTCTGATAGAAACTTAAGAAGCTAATTAGAATCCACACGCAAAAAATCTCTTTAACAGTTGGAATCCGAAGTAGTAAGAGTTAACCATCCCGTCCAGCAGATAAACTTTTGCAGGTTTCCATCTGAAAGTCATAACATAACCTTTCATTCTGTGTGTCATTGGTACAGAAGGTTTTTCAAGGCAGAGTTCTTCAGCTTGTAAGATGCTAAACAGATGTACTGTAGAGTCTTCCAGGTCTAAACTATGAAGAGTCTGTTTTCAGTCTGTGTGTTGAATCCTTCATTTGTTTTATTCCTTTATCAAGATCTTCAGGTTCGGGGATTTCTTTTCTTAGGATGATCGGGTTCTTCTCGTTTTCTAAGCCATGTATTTGCTTAGAACCAGACCTTAACACACATTCTTTTGGAACAAAATGAGGAGTATTCAATTTAAATGTTGCCATTGAGAAGTGTATTTTCGGCAGGAAAAAATCTCTGCTTCCTATAGCAGGTGCTGGGAGCCCAATCCCAGATGTTTTGATGTGTAAATAGCAAAGAAAGAATTTGAGAAATGGGTGTGGATGCAAGAAAGAGGAAGGCATAAATAAAAACCAGACCTGCTGAAACTTCAGTTCACTTGGGTCTGTCACTAAAAGCCCTTTCTAAACACGTTGGCTTTTGTTTTCCATTGACGGGCTTCTATACCTCAGTTTCTCATGTTGCAAATGGGGCTTCCCGAAACATGGAAACTGTCATAGTAATTGGCCTGAATGTTGATTTGGCCATTCATTTCCAACAAACCAAATTCTATTCCTCTTTTGACCTGAATGATCTGTCTTGCATTCGAGTTCAGCAAGCCAAGACTCCAAACTCTACCATATAGACGGGGCCATTTCTCCCATCTTTATGGCAGAGAAGCTTGGAGTTTAATGAAGGCAGCGTGATAAACAGCATGATAAAGCTTAAACCTCAGTCTTTGTAGTTAAAAAGGGCCAGTTTCGCCCCTTTTGGGCTTACCCACTTGTTACTTGGAGGGATTTCGGAATGCACAGCTCCAACAGGGTTAAATGGGTGCCTATAAATGTTTTGTCCTTATTTAGCTTGATGTTGGCAGAGCCCCTCCATCATGTCAATGAGAGACACATGAGCAGAAAGGCCTTTAAAATATAGGCAGAACTTCATAATATGGGCAGCTTCCTTCTCGAATATCCTTTTGCTATCAAACTAATCAGTAGTAAGGGATAATTAAAGCCATACCCAGCATAGGGCTGAGTTTGGGCTACGTTAACCAATTCACTACCAGGCCCTTCTGCATCTACACTGACAGAGGACTTCCTCGAAAGTGAGTTGAGCATGGGGGTGAAGGGCATAGGCTTTTTGTCACGAATCTAGCAATCACAGGATGTGTGGCTGAAAAAGGGACCTACCTCGTTAAGACATAGTTGCCTCATCAGTGAGGTGAATAATGAAGACTGATGATGGCCAGGAGTAGACTATGGATGTCACGTGGCCATCATGGAGATTAATCAGATAAGGTGCATGAAGGACTCAGCACTAAGCCTGACACTTGGTGCCAAATGTCGGCTGTTATTACTGTGCTCCAGTCTTACCCTATGCACCAACCAGAGTGAGCCCTTCCCTCCTCGCTGAACCCTGATGCCTGGGCACTGCACTGCCAAGCAGTTGCTGGCCTTATTTTCTCCAGAAGGCTCTTCTCATATAAACTGGTATCTATCCCCCGGACTAGCTTCTCATCTTCCCTAACCTCTGTCCAATTTTTGCCATCTTTTAGGATATAAATCAAATGCCACTTTTCTATGAAGTATGTCTCGACACTTCAGGTTGTAACATCCTGCCCCCTTGAATCTCCATGTTTGTTTTCCCTTTTGTAGAGCATTGAATTCAAAATGCTCCTTGTTGAATGTCATGTTGTGAAGACGGGCTAATGGATCATCCCTCTATTGTACTTCTTTTCCCTTTTACTCCCTATTCCCAGTTCCATTCTCCTTTTCCACAAAAACCCATTCTAATATATTAAATATATGTGTTTTTATGAAGCATTCTTGGAAAATATATACTATTTTTAGGCATGCATACTTATTTACTGAAATGGATACTATGATAAATTTTATTCTGCATCTTTTATTGTTCCATGCTGCTCTGTGATCTTTCCATGTTGCTACGGGTACTGTGATCTGTTGCATAATACCGCATGATGTGGGGCACCTGGGCGGCTCAATCGGTTAAGCATTTGCCTTTGGCTCAGGTCATGATCCCAGGGTCCTGGGATCAAGTCCCATATCAGACTCCCTGCTCAGCGGGGAGTCTGCTTGTCCCTCTCCCTCTTTCCCCCCTGATTGTTCTCTCTCTCTCTCTCTCAAATAATTTTTTTAAATCTTTAAAAAAAAATACTCCCTGATATGCACTGTCCACATTTCACCTACACTTTTGACAATATTCTCCTGGTCACCAGAAATGATTATCTTCATACATGACCTCTTATGGACCTGTTTGAGAATTTTATTGGCATATATACTGAACAGAAGAATTGCAAGGCCACAAGAAATTGATTAAGTAATGCCAAACTGTCCTCCAGACTGTCTGCATGGGTACATAATCTCCCAAAAGTGCATGTTAGCCACGATACACCCATATCTCTGCCAACACTTGGCTCTCTCCAGTTTTCTAATTTTTGCTACTTTACTCAGTGTAAACATCATTGTTTTTATTTGCATCTCTCTGCTTACTAATGCATTTATTTTTCATGGTTCTACTTTTCTTGGACAGTTAGCTTACACAGCCTGGAGATTTTTTTAACCAAAATATTTGCTTGTTTCTCTTTGCTCACTGCAAGATCACAAATTCCCTTCAGGAGGGTTTGTTTAAATTTGATTTGTGTTTTGCTCATTTTTGCTGTCATTACAATGCGTACCACAGCACCTGAGAGACAAAATATGTACACAAAACAAAACTGAAAGCATGGAAATATGAGTGGATAGAAAAAGTCACAGAAAAAAATGAGTGCTTTGAATTTTAAAATAAGTTGGATATGGTTCACCTTCTTGCTAAACCATGATTTTCCTGAATGCCCAATGGAAAAAAGACAGTCTTCAACAAATGGTGTCGGGAAAATTGGACAGCCACACGCAGAAGAATGAAACTGGACCATTTCCTTATACCACACACAAAAATAGACTCTAAATGGATGAAAGACCTCAATGTGAGACAGGAATCCATCAAATCCTCGAGGAGAACACAGGCAGAAACTCCTTCAGCCTCAGCCATGCAACTTCTTCCTAGAAACATTGCCAAAGGCAAGTGAAGCAAGGGCAAAAATGAACTATTGGGACTTCATCGAGATCAAAAGGTTTTGCACAGCAAAGGAAACAGTCAACAAAACCAAAAAAAACTGACAGAATGGGAGAAGATATTTGCAAATGACATATCAGATAAAGGGCTAGTATCCAAAATTTATAAAGATCTTATCAAACTGAGCACCGAAAGAACAAAGAATGCAATCCAATGGGCAGAAGACATGAACAGACATTTCTTCAAAGAAGATATCCAAATGACCAACAGACAAATGAAAAAGTGCTCCACATCACTCGGCATCAGGGAAATACAAATCAAAACCATAGTGAGATACCACCTCACACCAGTCAGAATGGCGAAAATTAACAAGTTAGGAAATGACAGATGTTGGCGAGGATGCAGAGAAAGGGGAACCCTCCTCCATTGTTGGTGGGAATGCAAGCTGGTGCAACCACTCTGGAAAACAGCATGGAGGTTCCTCAAAATGTTGAAAATAGAGCTACCCTATGACCCAGCAAATGCACTAGTGGGTATTTACCCTAAAGATACAAATGTAGTGATCTGAAGGGGCACATGCACCCGAATGTTTATAGCTGCAATGTCCACAATAGCCAAACTATAGAAAGAACCTAGATGTCCATCAGCAGATGAATGGATAAAGAAGATGTGGTACACACACACACACACACACACACACACAATGGAATACTACGCAGCCATAAAAAAGACAGAAATCTTGCCATTTGCAATGACGTGGATGGAAGTAGAGGGTATTATGCTAAGCAAAATAAGTCAGTCAGAGAAAGACAATTACCATATGATCTCTCTGATATGAGGAATTTGAAAGGCAGGGTGGGGAGGCTGTCGAGGGTAGGAGGGGAAAAAATGAAACAAGATGGGTCCAGGAAGGGAGTCAAACCATAAGAGACTCTTAATCTCAGGAAACAAACTGAGGGTTTCTGGGGAATAGGGGGTGGAGGGATAGGGTGTCTGGGTGATGGACATTGGGGAGGGTATGTGCTGTGGTAAATTTTGTGAATTGTGTAAGACTGATGATTCACAGACCTGTACCCCTGAAGCAAATAATGCATTATATGTTAATATAAATACATACATACATACATACATACATACATACTATCATTTTCCCTGGCTAACTGAACTGAGAATGCCAGCAGCAGGAGAGGAGGGGAAGAAGGTGCCAAATTCTAAAGTGGGGATTCTACGGTTACACATACTAGTCAGAGTGCAAGCACGTTCTCTCCGCTACTCACTTGAAGGACCTAATGGATGTAAGGCTGGAAGCTTTCTTTTGATAAGACCCAAAGCCCTGCTCTTAAACACGGGTATGAAGACTGGTTAAGAAGAATGTCCTGTTCGCCAGCAGGAGTATATCCTAGGGAGTAAGTCGGCATTTACCCAGTCACCAGCACAGACAGCTCGACTTTCTAGAACTTCTCTGATAAGGACTGAGCAACAGTGGTCTCCCACTTCCTTCACAAAGACTTGTTGGCTGTATATCATGAGAGCTGCCAAGCCACACATTCTGGTGATCAAAACGAGGTCACTCGAGTCCAGCGGATCTGGTTAGAATTTTTGACTGCCGCATACCAACTTTTTTTTCTTCTTCTGACACCAGTTTTGTCATCTGCAAAATGTGGACCATCATGCTGGCTTTATAGGACTGCTTTAATAACCAATGGTTATTATAATGGTATAGTGTTTGACAATTGGTGGCTATTTTATAATGCCTATTATTTTTTTCTCAGCCCATTCTACGTTATCAAGATTAAAGCAATAGATGAAAGTATGCTGCCAATGCATGAAGTAAGTATTGGAAAGAAATGTCTATATCTATGAGAAATTATTTGGTTGGAGGTTTTCCTTGCAAAATTGAATTGCAGGCACTATAGTGGGGAAAAGATACTATTTTCAGAAAGAAAGATTTGGTTCTAGTTTGAGCCCCATTTATACCACCTCCTTGCTGTTCAGGCAATTTAGTTCAGGCAATTTAGTCTCTTGACCTCAAACCAGGATGCAGACCACCTTCGATAGAGAAAGAATTATCCACCCCACTGAGATGCTGCAAAAATTGGATCTTATAATGAACGTGAGAGCACTTTGCTACTTATAAAATAGCATAAAATATGTTAATATAATTTCCAAAGTCTGACAGCACCTTAGTTTTTACTGGCATTTAGTTAGTGCTAAAACAATAACCTATTCTATGATTCAAAATGTCAGAAGCATTTATCCAGGGATGAAGTAATGTTGGCAAATCCTTCTCCTTTTACCTTATCATTGAGAGATGTTCAACTTTCACTCGGTACTCTGTAAATGAGAAGATTCTACCTAACATTTGAGACAAAAGACAAGGAACCACCTTTTCTCTAAGTTGAGAAGAACTAACAAGAAAAATGTCACTCTTACAGTGTGAGTGAAGAAGTTTGCTTGTCTAGACCAACGGCTTATTTTATGAAAATGGTGATGCTTGTAAGTGATCTTGGTTCCTTTTTTTCTGCTGGCTGCCAGAAATCTCAGACCAAAAGTCAAGCTCACTTCTGAATGTGCTGGACTAAACAGCATTTTGGATTTTGTGTTCTCAACCCTTCCAAGGCATATTTTATTATTTGTACACAGATTTTTCTATGCCCAGGTTTTCCTACTTGCTCTTTTATCTTCTTGAGGAAGAAAGTTAAATAAGGAAAAGGACAATCTCAGTGACTAGCAAAGAGTGAGTTTTGGGCTTTACTTTAAAGTTTTTGACAAGAGAGCGCCATCTTTTATCTGTGCGTCTGCCTCCTGCCCCTGGACAGTCCCAGAACATCTCATTCGGTCTTCACCTGCACACCTACTTTACAGGGTCAGCGGTGTGAGTGTAAGGAGGGAGGGGAACAAAGCTGTAATCTTATCTGATTCAGTTTGTATTAGGAAGGAGGGGAGAGGATTATTTTGACTTCAAAGATCAAATCATAGGTCTTGCCTTCACTTTCCTCTGTAGGCCGTACACAAGCTTTAAAACTTTTATATTGCTTAATATCTCCTCTGCCAGGACACTTATTTGGTAAGTGGTAATAATCCTAACATTTGCATCCTTCAAACTGCTTTCCCACAGGACTTCAAAATCCAAGCATTACAAATTATTAATGCTAAGGGGACGAAGAGGTGGCGATGGCTTCTTATGTCAAAAAATATCAATGCTAAATGACAAAAATAATAATAGTTATCACCACCGTTAAACATAGTAATAAAACTGAACTACCAAAACACAATATGGCCTGCTTCACTATGGATATAATTTCTTACTTGATTTTTTTTTATAAGGCAACACCAATAATCAAATTAAGTTGATCATCTACAGATGAATGCCACTGAGATTGTAAAAGGGTTAAAGGAAATCAAGTAAAGAAAGAGTGTTCTGTAGATATTCCTGGTTATTATTCTAACAACAACAAAGGAGTAGAGAAATTCAAATAGATGCAATGGGGTGCACTAAAATGACTCATATTGATTAATTATATAAAACGTGTATATGATATTTTCTAAACATCCCCAAATAGAAACTCCCTTGCTCATGTTGTAGTCAGTCTAAAACTAGCCTTATGCTGCTGTGTTTTGACTGTTTCTTTTTAATGTCTGGGAATATTAAATTCTCACCACCTGACTGTTTCCTATCTGTAGTAAACATTATTAGGAAAAGTGCTTAATAGTCATTGGGATGACATTAAGTTCAAAATCTTTACAATCTCTGTCAAGAGGCCAGTATATCCAAATATAAAGGGAACACCACAGAAAAGGTTTGATGATGCTTTATTCAGAACTGTATGACCATAACAATTATTGCTCAGACAAGCACATATGATTTAGTCTTTACCTGTATTGAAGATTCTAATGTATATTTCTGTTTTCTGCTGTTTACTCTCTGTTAACACCAGAGCTGCACAAGGGATGTATTCAGAATTATACTGAAGTAATTAATGACTACTTGGTTAGTAAAGATGAAGATGAAGCTTCAGGATTAATGAAAAAAGCCTAAAAAATACTCAAGTAATCCATAGGGGAAACAAAGTCATGATAAGTTTAATTGTGGGTTTTATAGTTTTACCCCTAGTTTTAAACAAAATATGAATAATAGCTTAAAAATTTTTTTTCTATTACTTTCATGGGAAGGCAAAAATTTCCCATCAGATTCACCGGTCCATATTGATATGAAATACAGCTTTCCAGACCCTGGGCTCACAGGTCTGCCACACTGCTTACACAAAAGGGAAATGTTTCCTTCCCAAAGAGAAATACGCAGGCTTGATGGTGCTGCGGTGTGAAATCGCCAGAGTAAAGAAGAGGCTCCTTTCTCAAAAACTGTAGAAAGACCAACACCTGATGATATTATTTGAACCCCTAAATGCAGCCAGTCTTGACCCCAGGAGCACCTCCCAGACTTTGGCAATGATGTGAATTTCTAATTTCATTCTTTTCTCTTTAATCCACTTTGAATTAGATTTTGGTCACTAACCAATAGGAGAGTCTAAGATGTTTGTACTCATTTTTTTAGGTTTTGTGGTTTATTTCTTATTGTTCTGTCAGATGCCATTTAGAGCATAACTTAGACCTTAGAATTTTCTGCTGCTAATTAGCTTGAAAACTAGATAATCTTCTTTGAAATGCATAAAGTAGAGCTAACCAGGCACATAAAAGAGCCTAAGACGCTCTCCTTTAAAAGAAAATTATCCAGTTTCTTTCTTCTTTGTGGCTGAGAAACACATCCCTCTCCCAGCTCCCACAGTAGCACCCGTGTGGTAACTAGTGATTTACGTGTCTGTAAACTCCTGAGGGACTAGAACCAGGTCTTTCATCTCTGTATCCCCAGAGCCTAACCAAGTCCTGAATATATGGCTTGCCTTCGGGAAATACTTATTAAGTTAATGGGTCTCAGCATCTTACAGCTAAGTACTTGACTGGCCCTGGCTGGCCAGCTCACCTCCGATCTGAGAACAGCCATTCCATCCTAATGTGCCTCACAGTTGCCTTGTCTTCCCCTGCTATGATTCACAAATCATGATGCCTCCACCAGAACTGAGGAAATGAACAAAGCCGTGTACTCCCTCTACTTCCTGTTTCTTCACCTTCACACCACCCATCTCCCCCTTTGTCCTGCCAGTCTCGGGGCATACAGTGCCTATCTCCCTGGTTCTCTTTCTTCTCCCTTCCCATGTCTTGCATGTTCAAGATCTTACTCCACTTGCTCTGTTCCTTCTTTCTCTAGAATGTACAACATTTTCCTCTCTCGTGGTAGTGCCTTCTGGGAAGTGTGCAAGGCTCCCCCATCCTTGATCCAATGTCTTTCTTTAATCATCCCTTTGACCTTCCACTCACTGCCAAGCTCCTGGAAAGATCAATCCAACTGGTTCGCTCACTTCCAGGAACACCTGAACCTATGTTACTGGGGCTCTGCCTCTCCATTACACAGAAACCTCTCTGCGTAAACAATGCCTGTCAAGTACTTGTACAACTTGGCAAACTTAGAAGTCAATGTTAAGTCACTGATGCGGGATTCCTATGAGCTTTAGTTAGCTCAGCAGTGGTGTTAAGATGAAAGTCTGTGTTATAATATTTCATTAAAATGGGGAAGTCAAGCCATAACGTTAATGGCAAAAAGATGAAACACCTGAAATATTTTGTTGATGTAGATCTGCCATCAACGTATTCATAGATAACAGTGCTGTATTTAACCTGGATTCTGCATAGTGTGAGTTAATGAAAATAAGTGATACTGTAAGCACACAATTATCTCTATAATATAAAAATTTTTTTTTAAGATTTTATTTATTTATTTGACAGAGAGAGATCACAAGTAGATGGAGAGAGAGGCAGGCAGAGAGAGAGAGAGAGGGAAGCAGGCTCCCTGCTGAGCAGAGAGCCCGATGCAGGACTCGATCCCAGGACCCTGAGATCATGACCTGAGCCGAAGGCAGCGGCTTAACCCACTGAGCCACCCAGGCGCCCTATAATATAAAATTTTTAAAGCAGATCTCAATATCTTTTAAAACATCTCAATACCTAGATAAATGATAATTGGGATATTACATTTAAATTGATAGAAATCTGTCCTGCCATCAAAAATCTATAGAGAAGAGTGACTCACAAAATACTAAAAATATTCATAAGTCATACAAATAATTATATTTAAAATAGTTGCCGTTTTGGAATGAATCCCTTTGTGATCAACTGTCACCCATAAATTATAAAAACATGTTAAGAAAAACAGAGAGTAGGCGAAACTTATGGTTGAAAACATCTTATTTCTTAAAAACATGCTTACCATTAAGATGGCATAAATAAATTTTCAACTGTGACTGAAGGTTTTCGGAAATTACTGAAAATCAGAATGAAAGATAAAGAAAATTGTTTTAACTTAAGAATTAAGTCTTTGATTCTTACAGACTTGCCTAAATTCCATATAAAAGCACTGGTATAACAAGGACCAAATTCGTATCAAATACTGTTAATGAGATTTAATGTCCTTCAGTCTCTTCAGTAATATTAGAGGGGACAACAGGTCTACCACAGAAGACAGCATCTTTTTGTATCAGATACATGCAATTGACATCAGAAACCAGATGAAAGGGAGACAGTAGAAAACAGTGGATCATCTTACATTAAGTTGTTTTTCAATTGTACCAATTCAGAATTATTTTCTGAAACATTTAAACCAAGTCTAGTATCGTGCCATTGACACATGTAGACATTTTGCTGCAAAATGTAAGTGTAACTACTCTGTCCTATATGTCTTTCAGATTTAGAAGTGATAAAGTTCTCTGAGGAGATGGCAACTAAAGAATTGCAAACCGTTCCCAATACTTGCAATTCTTTGTACACATCCGCAAAAGGATTGGCCATTTTTTCAAAATATCAACAAGTAGAGATTAATAATGTGCAAGAAGCTACATACTTTTTAAAAACAATGTTGGACCTGCATTATAGTGCATTATTAGGTGTGATTGAAACATTCCAAAAGCTATGAGAACATTGGATGTTGCAGAAAATGATTTTTCAATCAAAAAGGTGGCTGATATATCAAGGGGTCTGGTGACATTCTGCTGCAAATCTGAATTTACATTGGGCTCAAAATTTCTTCATCATATGCTGAGTTAGAAGACTTCTTTATAAAAAGGTTAAACAGAATCATAGACATTTTCTTATCTTCAGCTACATTTCAAAATAGATTTGCAAAAGGGTGGAATTCATATAAAAAAATATCCTCCAAACATGTAAAGATCAACAAAACCATCTCAGATAAGACTACCGCTTTTTGAGTTACATATTTCTCCATAGTTCTCCTAAAAAAAGATAAATATTGATATTTAGTTACTATTCTGAAATATGTACTGCTTAATTGGATGCAATATTATCCAACTTAAATTTACCTTTTGGGCAAAATAAAAGAGCTACTCTTTAAAAGAAATAACACTTAAATAATTGAGGATATGCAAAAATCCTACAGATGATTACAAACATGATTCCCAGATTTTAATTTTATCAGTAACATAAAATGAAAAGTGTTTTGTTTTGTTTGTTCAGTTTTTTATGGTTGAATTACCTTTACATACTCAGGCTTTTTATTTAATACAAACTTCATAATAATGTACCCCACATTTCATGGCTGCTGCATGGTATATTACTTTAGCTTACAGTTATTATAGCAACTCATATTCTACTCTGAATTATCTGAAAAAGTCTTGAGGTTAAAAGGGGGATTTATCAAGAGATTTAGTAGCCTGTCACAAATTTTAAAAAGCAGGAATTGTTAATCAACTCAACTGAACTTAAAGACCACCGTTCTATGCATTTATATGAGCAGAGAGATGGATGATGTGGTATTGACTTAATTTCATCATAATTAAAATTCTGTTATAATTCACATATTAAACATTCATTATAGGTCCATAAGCTTCACTGCTGTGGAACAACGTTGATACTATTGTTTGGATGAGATAATGGGCTCGGTATGTTGCTCTATGAAAATCGCTCAATATGTAAAAAATTAAAACCTTATTTTGTCAAATACTAATATGAAATGTTTTCTGAAACCTCTTGCCTGTTTAGGATCAAATCTGGAGAATTCAATACTACAAATTTAAAAGTAATCTGAGGCCACCACTCTCCCAACACACACACATACACACATACACACTCAGTCTGGGGTGGCACACTTAAAATGGTTCTTAATCTTTCCTGATTTATTTGGTCCCTCTGAGAACATAAAGGAATCTTATAGTTCCTTCCCTCCATTTCAGATGTATTATATACACGCCTACCCTTGGCTAAAGCCTAACATAGGCTCTCTCCTAGGGAGCATGGGCCCCAGGTTAGTCAATTTTCCCTTCAAAAAGGTTGATTTTCCCTCTGGGTCCCCAAAGGATGATAAGACATGGGTTAGTTTTGTTTTGGCTTGCTTTGTTTCATTGCAAGAGTTCTAAACTAAATCCTTCTTTTGAAGATTTTATCATAGAGAGAGAGACAAGAGCGAGCACACACATGAGCAGGGAGTGGGGTGGTGCAGAGGGAGAAGCAGACGCCCCACTGTGCAGGGAGCCTGATGAAGGACTCAGTCCCAGGACCCTGGAATCATGATCTGAGTCAAAGGCAGACACTTAACCAACTGAGCCCCCCAAGTGCCCTAAAATAAATTCTTATAATGTTTCTGCTATGGTGAAGTCACTCTAAAACATCAAACCATTTGGTAGTGTTGGCTCCTTATTCCTGAAGAAATCATGCATTGATTTTATAAAAATCCACATGAGGCCAACCTTCCAGTCTGCTCCATCCCTTAGCTCCCTCGGCTGTGTGGTCTCCTCTCTCGGGCTTCTGGACAGGTGGATATTCAGAAAGACTGAGCTAAAGACTGTTCTATACACGTGGCAGAAACATATTTTTTAAATGCTCATGCTCAGTACAGACTGTGAGGTGACTAGGAACTTCTTGCCCATTTCAATATGAGCAAAAACCACATTATTATTATTAGTAGTAGTAGTAGTATTACTAGTATTAATGCATTTTTCACTAATTTAATTTTCTAAATAGCATTGTTCACAACCTCAAAGCAATTTTAATTTAATACTTTCTCACATTTTATGGCTGATTATATTGTTAAAAGCAGATGAGGTCATTAAGAGACTAAAAAAATAAAAAAATCCAATAAACTCCTCTGCCATAGCACTGATTTTGTGGTCAGAAGACCCCCATCTTTGCTGCTCACTGTGTAGCTAAAAGCATGTCTAAGCTCTCCAAGTCTGTTTCTTCATCTGTAAAGCAGACACAACAGCACCTACCAGACAGCGTTTTTATGGGGTTTAACCTAGGTGGTTCATGATCTGACATCCCCCCTAATTTTCAGTCCTTAGACTGGAGTATCTTTATATTTTCTCAACATGCATCTTATGTTCTGGTCACACCAAACTCCTCGAGGTTCTCTAAAAGCTTCACATTCATTCTACCCCTTTGGTTTGAAAACCTTCTTCTTCCGTTTGGATAATATGGATTAATTCACTAGCACTCAAGGAACCCTTCCCTGACCATCTCCAAGTTGAATCAGTTCATCCTCTAGGCCCCAAGATCGACCTGCACAAATGTAATATTTACCTGTTTACTGGTGCAACGCCCTGACCACACTCTACAATCCTCGAGTTCCTACACTATGTCTTCCCTCATCTCATCATTGGTTCCTAGCACACCCCTAACCCACAGTGGGGGCAGGGAATCGGGGAGGAACTGGATGGACGAGTCAATGAATGTACGACATGCAGGAAAGCATCGGGCTTGGTTATTTGTGATACAGTATGGCTTCAGATTCAGTTAGCACAATCTGAAGTTTAGAAATGATGCAGCCGGGGCACCTGGGTGGCTCAGTGGGTTAAAGCCTCTGCCTTCGGCTCGGGTCATGATCCCAGAGTCCTGGGAGCGAGCCCCACATTGGGCTCTCTGCTTAGCAGGGAGCCTGCTTCCTCCTCTCTCTCTCTGCCTGCCTCTCTGCCTACTTGTGATCTCTGTCTGTCAAATAAATAAATAAAATCTTTAAAAAAAAAAAAAAAAGAAATGATGCAGCCTATGCTTGCCACGCTATCCCTTTAGTCTTGCCATTTAAGCTTCTGAACAATAACCGCTAGGGTTCCTGAGAAGTTTTCTAAAGGAAATGAAAATCACCATGAAATGAACCCCACATATGGTCAGCACACTCTGTTAAGAACGCTTTATCTTGTTTGTATTAAGTTAGCATCAAGGTCTTTCAAGCTTACAAATCCCATGAAACAGGAAAACTGACATACAAGACGTCAATATACCACAAAGCCAAATGGTAAGCATGATTTTCTCAAGTTTCAGTATGGTCACTGAATTCAATTGCCTAGCAGTAGAATTTGAAGGGCTATGCCCATCTCCTGCTATTGGTCCATATGATTCTTCCTTAAAAAAACTAAATCCTCAGCCAGAATGTACATATTATGTTTCAAATAGCAGTAATGGCAGAGAAAGAGAACTGATTCCAAATAGTCATTTTTCTGTAGCTAAAAATTACAGACTAACTCCTCCCAACTTGATATGTTATAATTACAACTGTTCAAAAGGGACAAAAATAGCAATAAATCAAGAAATAAACCATAAGAGTCAATCACAGTACTTTATACCTATACAAACACATGCATCACTGAGGTTTCTGAGCTAAGGAACTATTTGACGAAAGAGGCTTCTGAAACGTGCAGGACAGAATTTAAAGGAGAGCAATTTGTTAAAAACCCTCCCAACAGTGGGACTCTGGGTGCATATGGTCCGTCGTGGGGCTGAATGAGCTGTGTTTACATTGCCACATTTTCAGGCCTTGGAAAGCATTACCTTTCACGTACTTTTAAACACAGAATAATCATGATCTTCACTAATACTCTGTGCTGGGATGAAATTTCTGTTGTAAATTCAGCTACTTTACCTTCTATCTCTGATAATGTTTTCCTTTCAGGTCTCATTCTGATAACACAACAAACAAAAAAAAATCTTTTAACTTGACCATTAAAAGGAAGACTTCTTAAGACGGTGTTGTCTGTGTCAAGAGGAGCATTCTGGTTCCCGGAGCCTCTGGGTTCTCTCTGCCCTCGCTGAGACATCCCATGATCTGCCATCTGCTGGGACATCTCTGCTGGTGAGACTGATTTCTTGGGCCCAGATTTTTACAGTGTCCATCTGGCACCCGCTGCAATGACCATGAAGATTGCCACTGTGGCTGGCAGTGAGATCCCTGCATCCCACATCCTCCTCTGGTTCACTGGTCCTCCCAGAAAGGGGATAGTAGAGAGGGAATAGGGAAGAAGACTTCAGCTTCTTTCTCTGCTGGACATTTTGCCGCGAAGAAGAAAGGGTCTGCAACCTTCCCAGGCTTTCCCCCAAGTAAAAGGGAGTACTGACTTTCAATGTTCTCGAATTCAGACAGATTTATTAATATTTAATTCTCCCCTCCCAGTTTCTAGATCCCACCAGAAGGCCACAGGATGCAGAAGTAACGGTATTCTGGGGATGCCTGGGTGACTCAGTTGCTTAACTGACTGCCTTCTGCTCAGGTCATGATCCCAGGGTCCTGGGACTGAGTCCCACAAAGTCCAACAAGGAATCCTTGCTCAGTGGGAAGCCTGCTTCTCCCTCTACCCCTGCCGGCCACTCCCCTACTTGTGCACTCACGCTCTCTCTCTGACAAATAAATAAATAAAACTTTAGAAAAAAAGTGAAAAAGAAGTAAAGGTATTCTGTCCCCTTTCTTAACCTACTTCCCTTCCAGCGACTCCCTCCAGCACTTGGACATTTGCTCCTTTTCATGCTGTGGGAACATCACTGCTCTGCTCTGCCCTCAATCCCGCCTCCAAGTTTTGATTTATAAGAAAATCACTATGTATTACCCCTCTTTTTTTTTTTTCCTTCTCGAGAAAGAATGGCTTTTGTCAACAAAAGGTGCTTACTTCAGGACCACGATCTTGCTATCAATGTGACAAATTCTATTTGAAAGTTCAAAGTCAAACTATGACTCTCTTATAGGGCTTTCCTTCCCAGAAGTAATGGATGTTATTGATTTAATGAGATGGAAGAACCAAGGTTCAAGTAGGAACTTGGGAAAATAAATCTGATACATCTGATACAATGTGCCTCTCAAGTCCAAATATGTACATTATATATAATATAAATACATTCAGAAGAATTCATTTCTGTGAAGTTATATTTAACTTGAACCATTTGTAATGGTTCAATGGAATTAACAAATTATGTTTTTTATACAAACTTTTCACTGATCATAGAAAACAGAGCAGAAATAAAAATCACAGATCTCACTAAGCAAAAGAATCTGAAATCTACTGGCCTAAAAGAATTTCCCATTGTTAGTGTGCAGAGCAATTACTGTAGTAGAATATGGTTTCTAATTTGCAGAGATAGAACTCAAGACCAAAATATCACTTATTTAATTTTCATCAAAATGGGTCTGCATTTATAATAGAGTCATTTTAACTATATACTATTCCCAAATGATACCCCAAATAGCAATTTACAGGGAGGTTAGTTGTCACAATCTTCCTTCTCAGGGGGAAATAACTGATCACACCAGGAAGTCTAACCAAAGTAAATAAGAAAAGCTAACGTGGGGGTGCCTGGGTGGCTCAGTGGGTTAAAGCCCCCGCCTTCGGCTCAGGTCATGGTCCCAGGGTCCTGGGATCGAGCCCCACATCGGGCTCTCTGCTCAGCAGTGAGCCTGCTTCCTCCTCTCTCTCTGCCTGCTTCTCTGCCTGCTTGTGATCTCCATGTCAAATAAATAAATAAAATCTTTAAAAAATAAAAAAAAAAGAAAAGAAAAAGAAAAGCTAACATGGAGTGAGTCTGCTATTATGTGCCAGGAACCGCTCTAAGGGCGTTACTGGTGTTAATTTTATTTAACCTTTGCCATAATGGGTCTAGGTAAGTAGACCCATTTTGAGTTGACAAATTAGGAAATGGAGGCACAGGAAGGCAAGTAGTTTCCTCAACACCACTCAAAGGCTAACCAGTAGAGTTATTTGAACTCTGGCAAACCCACCGCCACGTCTTTACATGTCACCGTGACACTGGCACCACCACACAGGTGAGCGAAACGTGAGGGCACGGAATGTGAGGTGTAAGAAAAGAACCAGGCGCTAAGGGCTCTTCTATCTTTATAAGGACAAAAGAAGGGACCGACGTCCCATGTTTAGTGTTGGCATGCATAATAACTCCCAGAACCATATGTTTCAAATGACCCGATCACTGGGTCTTTCGTTTCTGATCACTTGACATTTTTAAGCATGAATCATCTAATGAAAAAATTACAGGGCTTTCTTTTGAACACATTGTTTATTTGTCACCAAGCGATCTCAGATATACTTTAAACAAATTCCTTCTCTAAAGGAAAGACTACATACCCTCATGAATGGCATAATCCAAAAATAGAAATTATTTAAAACAGCTCTCACACCTTTTCTAAATTTCCTACATTGTGAAATGACAGCAGTGTCTCCCTTTCAACACTGCCTTCTAGTCAATGTAAAAAGAAATAAACCATCCCCACATGCTCATATTTGGTGTTTACTTTTCCGTCAGTCATCTAAAATGGGACGCAGGAAAAGGGATGTGTCTGTCTCTGTTAGAAAGAGAAGAAAAGTGAAGGAAAGAAAATCTAATGCAACAAGAGAGTTGCCAGATTTGGAACTGATTGAAAGAGTTTCGTGTCACCAAACATTTTTCAAAGACCGATCAATCCGCAACTCTTTTTATAAACCAACCTGTAATGACTGGTGTTTCCACACATTTTCTTCACACAGTTGCTTCCCAGTTTGGCAGTGCCTTTAATCTGAAAACGAATTTCAAACTTTAGATGATCACACAGAACCTTTTTGGCATCATGGAAAAGAATATTTAGATCATAAAGACTTAAAGGAATGTAAGCTTGAGTTCCAAGTAGTTTAAACTTTCATTATAGAGATGCCGAAAGCCACATTGCTCGGCTTACACGAGGATGTTTATAAGCGAGGCCATTTGTAACTCTGACTAATTAAATGAGAATTTAAAAGGATGTGAAGAAGAAAAGCAGGGATTAAAATTGATATTAAGTGAAACATATAAATTCTACAGGATAGCAAATACCAACACAGAACCGAGCATCGCCGTGTGATGGTTCCTATTCACATCTTCTGGCGTCAAGGGAAAACCACCTTGGAGAAACCAACAAATCCTTAAAATAACAGAAAAGTGCCAGCACTAACAGTGGTATACTTAGTAATCCCTGGGAAAATTCAAAGAAAGGAGAGTAATGAAATTTGTCACCTGCTGACTGGTTTCTGCTGCTTCAGAAAACAAAGAGCACATCAGATCAGGGTTCAGAATGTACAGCCAGGAAAGAACGGAATTCCTAATGGCAAAGCAACTGACTCCACTATGAATACAAACCACATTACCCTCATCCCAGCCCCCAAACCATTGGTTCTCAAAAACTCAGTTTTGCCCGACCAGCCACAGGAACATCTTCTGGGAACTGGCTAGAGATACAAATTCTCAGGCTCCACCTAAGCCCAGCTGAACCAAAACCCTGGGGATAAGGCTTGGTAATCCATGTTTTCATAAACCCTAAAGATTATCTTCATGCACACTGAAGTTTGAGATCCATGGCCTTAAATGTCACATCATGATCAATACAAGGAAGAGACGCCCTTGAATCTGAACAGTCGTAAGAGTCAGGAGTTACCGATGCTTACTCTGAGCAAAGCTCTGCATGACATATTACTTACAGTCACTCATTTAACCTTTCTGTCAACCTTGTAGCTGCTATATCCACGCCACTCACTGGCTCGACAGGGCACAGTGAAACTGAGTTCCCAAGAAAAGACAGTGCTCTTATGAGAACAGTGGGTTTCTTGAATGTAGATGTACTGAGAAAATAAACAGAGGAATGAAGAGAGGATTTTCATGCACCTCTGAAGCAATTTTTAATGACAAAAACCTTCCTGAAATTTGGAAATTTCTTTGGAAAAGCAAACAGGTCAAGGTCTAGCTTTTTCGTGAATCAACTCCTTGAACTGGTTCCATTCCAATAGCCTTCATTCTGGTCCAGAATGAGATGTGGACTGGGGCCAGCTACCCAGACGCACTGAGTAGTGTTGGTGGTAAGTAGGATGGCAGGTACCAGCACATTCCATCCCTGCGGCCAACCCTCCACCCTTAGGAAAGCAACAGATATTCTTAGCATTGGGGGACAGAAAATATAAAATAATTCACTTCTGATCATTTGATATTTTTAAGCATGAATCATCTGATGAAAAGAATTAGATGAAGATAAAGATAAAGATGATGGGGTTGAAGTGTTTAAATGACAGCTAAAATCAGGAAAAAAACTAACAGCCTCTTTTTATCCCCTTACATAGTTCTACTACCTCATGTAGTGACTTGGCTTGAAACCTTGAGGTCTTTTTGAACATTCCTTTCTCCTCATTCTCTCATCCAAGAAACCACCAAAGCCTAAAATCATATTGTTCAGACTCTTGTATATGTCACTTTCTTTCCATTCCCATCTCCCTTACTTCACCCCAGGCCCTTACGATCTTGTCCTGGATGACCACAATGGCATCTGAACCTCCTTCTCATATTTATCATGGAGACCAGCCTCAAAGTCACTTTTATCACGATACTTCCTTGCTCAAACCCCATCAGAAATACTCCCTTAGTGACAAGATAAAGTCCAAACTCCCCAAACATAAATGTGAACATCTTTGCAGCCTGGCTCCAGCTTTATCTCCAGCAGTCTCCTCAAGTGAATCCTAAACTCGAATTGCCATTCCAAAATCATCGTCTCCAAGCATGTCATGGATGTTCCAGCAAATCTACATCCCTCCCCACAGCTTCAGACAAAAGATGATGGATGTGAAATGCAAAGTGAAAACAGGCATTAAAGCACAGAATAAATTAATGTCTGTTTACTCTTCAGGATGTGATTACAGATTAGTGTTTCCAATTTCTTTATTCCGCCATATTGAATTTGTAACTGTTAGGAGAAAATAGGAGGTGTCTAGAAGTTTAATATGGGTCTTTGGTTAGCTTATACAGCAGCATTTGGCTTAAATATCAAACCCGAGCTTTCAGATGCCAGAGATAAAACCATTTATAAAGGAAGAAAGCTTCTGCTCCAGAGACTCACATCCATGACGTGAAGCAAATACCCAACTCCCTCCTTCCTCTCTCTACAGAAGCACCACAACAGCCAAGATTCCTGGGATTTGACCAAATTAATTGCTGGAAGAATAGGGATTCCTATTTTTCCCTTAGGAAATAACCATCCAACTACCGAAACCAATCAACTGAGTCCTTCAACTCTATTTCAAAAACTAACAAGAATCACCAACATTTAAGTGAAACCAATGGAGTGATAAAAATGTTCCAGGGATGTCTGGGAGGCTCATTTAAGCATCCAACTTGTGACTTCAGCTCAAGTCATGATCTCAGAGTTGTGGGATTAAGACCTACATTGGGCTCTGCACTCACTGTGGAGCCTGCCTGAGATTCTCTCTCTCTCCCTCTGCCCCATTCCTCCATGCTCTCTCTCTCAAATAAATGAATAAATCTTTTAAAAAAGGATTCCAAAAAGAACTAATCCCTAAAAAGTAAGAATTTATGAAAGAAATAAAAAGAACTTTTAAATGGATTATAATTATTATAAACAACAAGACTAAAGAAAATACTGCCTTCTTTAAAAAAAAAAGTTGAAAAGAAAGACTAGAAGAAACAGGAGGAAGAGAAGGAAGGAAAGAACCAGAATTTTTGGAAATTAAAAACAATGTGGCTGAAATAAAACATAGAAACAGATGAATAAATAGTAAAGTGGATATGCATATGAGAAAAATTTCAATTAGTGATTTGGAAGATCATAAGAAGTCTCCCACAGTAGAATAAAAGGGACAAAAAATAGGTCTTGGCAAAAACACTAAGAAAAAAAAAAACATACGGAATCAAGCATGTAGTGTAAGAAACAAAGTTAGCATTCTCTACCAACAGTGTGATGTCCAGCAAAACATTTAGGAAATTATTAAAATACATATGAGTTTACTAAGCCAGATGGAAACAATATCAACATAAAAATCAGTAGCTATCTCACACGCTAACAATCACAAATTAGAAGACAAAGCCCATAAAGATTTCATTCAGAATTCAAGCAACACTCACATAATAACAAAGAATAAAGATAAAGTAAATGTGCAAAAGATATTTTTAGAATAACTGTCAATCTTACGAAGGACCTATAATAAGGCTTAAATCCTAGAAAAACACCATGTTCCTGGTTAGAAAGATTTGATATTGTAAAACTGAATTTGCCCCAAATTAATTTATAAATTAAAGACAATCCCTCATCCTTCTAAAATCTATGTAAAATAGATTCATGAAATGAGCAAGGTCATTTTTAAAAAAGAAGAAAATCTGGCCTGACATACTATGCAAATAGGATAATTAAAAATCAGCAAGAAACTAATCCAGAGATATATAGACTGGACTGTAAACAGAATAGAGAATCCAGAAAAATATCCATACACATATGACATTTATCATGATAATAGTTCTATCTCAAACCAGCAGGAAACAAGACTAACAACAATCAATGTCATTGGGATACATGGCTTTTTACCTGGTTTAAAACAAAAAATAACAAAGTTATTTTAGAATCTTATATCATAGACAAAAATTCTTGGTATAATAAAGAGCTAAAAACAAAGGTATAGGGGAGTCTGGGTGGCTCAGTGGGTTAAGCCTCTGCCTTTGGCTCAAGTCATGATCTCAGGGTCCTGGAATCGAGCCCCATATCGGGCTCTCTGCTCAGCAAAGAGCCTGCTTCCCCCTTCTCTGCCTACCTCTCTGCCTACTTGTGATCCCTCTCTCTTGCTGTCAAATAAATATATAAAGTCTTAAAAAAAAAAACAGATTTATAAAAATGTCAAAGAAATAGCAAATACAGATATTTTAATAACTTTTTAAAAAAAATTTATTTATCCATTGGACAGACAGTAGTAGCAGACACAAGTAGGCAGAGAGGCATGCAGAGAGAGAGAGAGAAGGGAAGCAGGCTCCCTGCTGAGCAGAGAGCCCGATGCGGGGCTCGATCCCAGGACCCTGGGATCATGACCTGAGCCGAAGGCAGAGGCTTTAACCCCCTGAGCCACCCAGGCACCCCAGATATTTTAATAACTTTGAGAGTGCAGGTCTTCTTACAAAAGACACAAAGTTCAGGTGCCATAAAAGAAAAAAACTGACTTATTTGACCACTAAAAACCAAAATGTCTGTTTGGTAAAATAAATAAATAAATAAGTTCTTTTTGAAAAGCATCACTCAGGGGAACAAGACTACTGTTTATAAATAGAAAAGGGGTTAAAACCCCTTTTCTACAATATACAAAAGTAAGGACTCCTTGAAATCTAATAGATATTTAACAGTTAAGATAAATCAACCTAAAAAATTCCCATTCTCAGTTTTAATCTAGGAAATGAAAGTACTAGTGCTAACATTTATGAAATGCAAATGTCACTTCTTTTTGAATCAGCATCAGGAACTAGTAACATCTAGTATGGGCAATGATGTGAGAATATAGCATTCTCCATTCAGTTTTGACTGGAGTATAAATCAGCACAGCCTTTTGGGAAGCATTTTGGTAGTTTTCCCTGAACTTTAAATTGTGCTTACCTGCTCAACCAAAAATCATACTTCAAGGAATTTATTCTAGAAAAACTTGCACATTGTCTTACTCTGTGCATCTAAACATTTCAAGTCACATACGTGCCATTTACAAAAATGTGTTATTCCCACATACCAATATGTATTCTTTGACAATAGTTAGATATTTAAATAATTCATCATTAGTATCATAACATATAATATATAAATAAGGGTTTGAAAACAAATTCTTTAAGATAATTTCTCTCAAAATACTGACCACACTGCCCACCATTGCATACCCTTAACCACTGCATACTAAATATTTACATGGAAATTCTCTGTCTCCATTTTTAGGTACAATGTGCAACTTTATTGTGTCCATTGAGTCAAAAATGGTTCTCTGCTAATGACCAGTGCAGTAGGTAAAAAAATAACCTCTCAAAGGTGTCCACAGCCTAATCTCTAGAAACTGTCAATGTGTTATTGTACACAGCAATAAGGGCCTTCTAAGTATAATTAAATCAAGGCATTTGAGATGTGGTAATTATCCTGAGAAATCTGGCTGGGCCCAGTACAATCACAAGGGTCCTTAAAAGAGAAAAGTGGAGGTAGAGGAATCTGTTTCAAAGTGATGGATAGTAGGAGAAAGACTCAAATGTCCACTGCTGGCTTTAAAAGATGGAAGGAAGCCATGAGCGCAAGTACATGCACAGTTTCTAGAAGCTGGAAAAGGCAAGGAAGTTAGTTCTCCCCCACAGCCCCCAAAGGAATTTCACCCTGCAGACATTTTGACTTTTAGCCCAGTGAGACCTATTTCAGATTTCAGACCTCCAGAATTATAATAAATTTGTATTGTTTTAAGCAGTTACGTAAAAAAAAAAAAAAATTGTTTTAGCAATAACTGAAAACTAATACAATCAGACACTGTATCAGGTGATACAAACACTAACACATGCTCTTGCCTTTGAGATCACAGCCCTTCCAGTGGAGGAAATAGGTACAAATTATAATTCTTCAGATAGATATTAAATGTCAAAGTATAAGACTCTCTGATTCTTTTTAATTATGTATAATTTCATTATATCTGCTGATACACTATCACTTTAGAACTCCTCAGATGCCTGCAGGTAATATAAAATTGACCTTGGTGGTTGGATATTATTGGCTGAGAGTAAATAAACTTACAACTTTGTCCTAAATATCTTAGTCTTTGCTATTAGGGCATTCTTCATATCTTCCTGGATTCTGTAGGTAATGTTATAAAATTATTTATTATTAAAATACGGATAAAAGGGACACTCAATTTCTATATTTCACTGTCAGCTTCACTTAAGAGTTTGGCAGACATTCATTATAACACATTATTGAGCATTTATGCATAAAACATAGTTTATGTAGTAGACTTTTGAATCTTGAAATTTTTAGAAAGTAAGCAAAATGTTTGTGTCACTTGGAACTTCCGAAATGGATTTTAACAAATAAACTACTTGGGAATTTCCCACTGAGGAAGAGAATTGCTGGCACTGCCTACAGGTGTTAGGGCCTCACTTACAACAGCCTTGAATCCCTGGTGGGCAGAGACAGGAAACGTTTGTGAATATGCAAGTGTCAGAAAACTTCAAATTGAACTTAGCTGCTGCCTCCTGAAAAGTCTGCTGCCGTGGGCGGGGGTGGGGGGTGTTGCCGACATGATGAGCATAGGAACCCCAAATGAGCTGGAATCCATGGGAAGAAAGCAGAAAAACAGGCAAGAGAATGTCTTTTTGTCCCCTTCCCACCTTGGTGACTCCCTCTAGTGCCTCCCGTGTGCACGATTCAAACAGGAAGTCAGAAGGCGAAGCAGCAATGTGGTTTCCAGTCCCAACTCCAACATCACTGAGCAGAGCACAAAAGCATGGATGTACCCCTCAGAAACAGCTCAGCAGTTGGTTCAGCCCTTCCACGATGCACGTCCACCAATACGCTTTCCTATAAACACCAACAGCACAGCTGTGTGCACGTAACAAGATGCACATGAATGTGTATTAGTACAAATGATGTCATATTAGTATAAATGAAGACACCCTCCCTTCAAAATCAATGGAGACAAAGATCTCAACAATCTCAGTATCTATTCCTATGCAATTCTACTCTCCAAATTTGGCCCCGGTCCCATCTGCATTTTCTCTTACCTAACTACTAATTGGAGAATCATCTCAAGAAAGCTATAAAATACAAAGAGGAAAATACACAAACTGCTTCGCTATTTACGCAACTGGTCACAAGGATGTCACTGACGTTTACAACTTCCTTCTTTCACTGTCTGTCCCAAGCTTTCTCTATCCTCAGCCAAAAGTTTAGTAAGTCTGTGTTCTGATCTGGTGAGGCAACCCAAACATTCACTCCTGATGTGTCTGAATCCGGTTTTGATGTAACTTCTATTATTCGATTTGGAACTACTAAGTAAGTCGAGGCTCCCAAGAAAATGCATTGGGTTTCAGACACGGTTCTCCCTGGCCTCATGGAATGGTTACCAACCCTATTTTCCCTTGGTAATCAGGATCAATTACTTCAGCCAGCAGCAACCACCTGTGTTACTTGTTGCTCCAGTGGCATTTAAATCCCTAACAAGTCAGGTGGCTGCCTCATCTTCAATTCAATGAATCGGTACTGTGTCACCTGATAGAGGCCTTCTTTCCTTATGAAGTGTGGCTACCAAACCCCCAGAGCTTAAAGTTGTAGAGGGAGAAGCCAAAATGCTGAGAATGGGCTTTCAGACATTATCATTCACGGAGCCAACTCCTTGATTTCCTGAGCCATGTATTTTGGCCACAGGGGAGACAGCAACCAGACATTGGACTCTGATTCCAAGTGGAACTGCATTCTGGAAGACAGCAACCGTCCTTCCTGCTATAGTCTCCATTCCACTCATCCACTGGGAAAGCTGCTTCTGAGTGATGAGATAAGGCGTAAGACAAGTTAACTTCACAGCCTGGAGCCAATGGCTACACATTTTAGTTGTGAGACGCTGCACAAAGTTGTACAGAATTACCATGATCACAGATAATACATTCTGCGAATCCATGGATGGCGGTCCTGGCAGAAGCATTAGGGGCAGGGAAGGCAAATCGGTATCAAGATTACATATCAGTATTGGTGGGGAAATCGTGACCCCCATGATGGCATGGGTCCCAAGTAATCAACCCACCATGAAGTGCTCTCTGCGATTGGAAGGGCAGGCACGAAACAAGACACAACCCTTGGGGAGTAGTAATCTATGTTGCTGAGCCCATCCACAGCCTCTATCCCTGTGCCATGGCTATGCTGTGCATGGGCCCATTGAGCAGGGACTGTGGTGGCTGAGAAAAGAGGCTTACCAACATCCATTAAAAAAATGTGTCATTTTGTTTGCCTGAGAGTTGCTAATGAGCATGAACATGGAACACAATTATCTTCACACTCTACACCTATGCAGGGGAGGGAGGCAATAGGTTATAAATAAGACATTTGAAGCCTAGAGAGATTTGGCAATTTCAAGGAAGTAATTTCAAGGAAGTTCCTTCCTTGGGGCAAGTTCCTTGCCCCAAGTCACAGAAGAGAAACCAAAAGAGCAAGAACTCTCCCCCAAATCTGTTTGATTCTAGACTACACAATCTCTCACTATTCTAGTGTCTCTAAAAGAAGCAAGAACAGGAACCAGAAATGAAACTGAAACAGAGAAAGGACATGATTACATTATCAATAAGGCTAAAAAAAAAAAAAAACCAACCAACAAGTGAGGAACAAGCCCTAGTTTTTAAAAGTGAGGCTCTTGGGGCACGTGGATGGCTCAGTTGGTTAAGCAGCTGCCTTTAGTTCAGATCACGATCTCAGTGTCCTGGGATTGAGCCCCATGTTGGGCCCCCTGCTCAGTGGGGAGCCTGCTTCTCCCTCTCCTTTTGCCCCTCCCCATGCTTATGCTCTCTCTCTCAAATAAATAAATAAAATATTTAAAAAAAAAAAAAAAGCGAAAGTTTGGGTGGCTCAGTCGATTAAGCATCTGCCTTCAGCTCAGGTCATGATCTAAGGGTCTTGGGATCAAATCCGTCATCGGGCTCCCTGCTCAGCAGGAAGCCTGCTTCTCCCTCTCCCTCCGCCATTCCCCTGCTTATGTTTTCTCTCTCTCTCTCTCTCTCTCTCTATATATATATATATATATAAAATAAGTAAGTAAAATAGATTAAAAGTTTTTTAAAGCTAAAAAATTAAAATTAAAAAACAAAAGTGAGGCTCCTCACCAAGGTCAGTGTTGCAAAGAACTGAACAGACAAGGCAAGAGGTTAAAATAGACTAATAGAAAATCATTTATCACCTTTTAGGTAAGACATGGAGATAGTAACCAAATATCACCAGGGCCTGCCAGAAATTGCAAGATCAGCATGGTCATCAAAGGACAAGGAGGGGACGGCGGTGGGTGGCAATAAACAGAAGACCAGAAAGGGCTGACCAAAGAGAGAGGAGGCAAGGAATGTCACTGAAGGTCGTGTTAATGTCACACGTGTATGAAAGAAGTATGCAGAGACTGGATGAGCAAAGTCAAACTTAAATCCAGTATATTCTTGAAGTTCCCAAATAAAGGAGAATTTATAATGGTATCTACTTCTAGAACCACTTAGATTATTTTAAAAAACGTGAATTCACCCAGCAACAGTGAGCAGTCCATTGGAGACAGTCAAAAACAGGAATTACTAGTGACGGTAGTAGTAATTATAGCAACAGCTTGCATTTCCTGAGGCTGTACATGTACCTATACTGCGCGATGCAGTATTCACGCGATCTCATCTTGCTATCACGAGCCTACAATGGCCAATATTATAGTCACCATTTTACAACGAAGGACACTAAGGGTTAGAGATAGGTAATTCATTCAGGGTTACATAATTAGTGACAGAGACAGTTACCACGGTCTGCTTCCAAAAGCCATGTGCTAGACTAGTGGAGGAGAAAGAGAGGGAGGGAAGCCCAGAGGGAAGGAGGGAACCTGACAGGGAGGGAGGGAAGGAAGAAGGGTTGGTGTAAACAAGAGAAGTAATTCCTTGAAATTAAACAGTTCAGTTCGTAATGGCAATAATTCTTGATCTTAAAGACTCTTGAACAAGAAGTTCGTATGCACCCCATTTAAATGTAGAACAAGGGAAACAAAACTTTGGCCTCGACCCTGACCACTCCCCATCCTACTTACATCTATCCTATTCTCCATAATCTAGGGTTTTTTCCCCCTGTGTTCCTCATTGCCTGGCAATTCCGGGTGTTTTAAATCCTTTAAGACACTCTGGCAACAAAATTACTTACGACCTTTTGGATTGAGATCTTGTTTTAGAACCAAAATATTTTAATTTGTACCTGCCAATCTGGATGGTGACTCTAAGAGAACAAGTCCCTTATAAGTTTTTCCATCCCTTCTCCAGCCATCGAAAATGCGGCAGTAAATGCCTTCGCCCAGGGATTTTGCAGCCCCGCATCAGTGTGCTGCCAACGTATAAGGGAAGAATGAAACCCTGGATTCAAGTCACCGTACCTGGGATACATCTGTCCACAAACCATAAGTATTAGAGAAGCAAGAGCATACATGGAGTGGCAAATCCCTCACCTCGCATTTTGTTTCTTCAGGCCACAAATTGGTTCTATTCTTCTTTCTATTGAGCAAATGACTTGCATGTTTTAAGTTTCAGGTTTTGAAACGAGTTTTGTAGCATTTTCTTAAAAATATGCTAATATTTAGCCGAAGTCCTTCATATTTGTTATTTTATTTGCTCTCATGATAACCTTAGGAGATCAATATTACTACCATTTCACAGGAAGCTGAGGTTTACTAGCCCTCAAGATAATGGGACTGAAAACAAGGTTTTCTCTCCCAAATGTCTTCTAAACCATGAAAGCCCCTAGAAAATTTAACCTTAATAGCCTCCAGAATTTCTTCAAATGGTCTCATCTTTAGCCTTTCTAATTATACTCAAAGTGACATATTGAAAAATTAGGGATACTCTAGCATTTTAAGGATATCATGTGCTTTTTAATGCTTTGTTTATATTCCATATGTCTAAGAAACTTGCTATTAGTACCTTCTATGTACAAATAAGGTTCACTTATTTGGACCTTTCTTTTCCTTTAACTCAATATAAAAATTCCTTATTATCTCCTTTGGTTATTCTCTCTGTCTGTATTAAGTAAGCCTGTTTCCTACTGTTTATTCCCATAGTTTTCCAAACTTTAAAATTAGAAGCTATCAGAGCTTCCTCTTTTTATTTATTTATTTTTAAGATTTTATTTATTTATTTGACAGACAGAGATCACAAGTAGGCAGAGAAGCAGGCAGAGAGAGAGGATGAAGCAGGCTCCCTGCCGAGCAGAGAGCAGGACTCAGGGCTCCATCCCAGGACCCTGGGATCATGACCTGAGCCAAAGGCAGAGGTTTTAACCCACTGAGCCACCCAGGCACCCCAGAGCTTCCTCTTTTTAAAGATGGTCCAAATTCCAAAATATCAGATGATACGAGTCACAGTACCTGGAATTAATAAGTTGTTGAATGAGGTTTTCAACAAAGTTTGTTGGACCCCTTTACAAATTATCCTACTTCTGCCCTAGAGCTCCCTCAAATTCACACTGATTCTGTCTTGGCAATATAAAATTCCCCTACTAGAAAGAAAACCCACTTGTATTCTTAAGCAGAAATAATCCGTTTTTCTGCTATTATAAGCTAATGAAACTCATCAATAGTTTGTCTTTTCTTTATGACTTGCATCATCATGGTACTTTTTATTACAAATTCTACTCCTCTGGAAGTCTGTTCCAGAGATTTAATTCAGATATATACTGTCAAGATTTTTCTTACTCTTCTTTTCTCAGCTCAAAGAATTTTTTGTATCTACTATACATAAAACATCTTGTGAAATCAGTTTTTTAAAGATTTTATTTACTTATTTTGGAAGCAAAAGAAAGCTCGGGCAGGGAAGGGGCAGAAGGCAAGGGAGAGAATCTCAAGCAGACTCCCCGCTGAGCTAGGAGCCTGACTGGGGGCTAGATCTCATAAGCCTGAGGTCATGACCTGAGCGGAAATCAAAAGTCAGATGCCTGACCAACTGAGCCACCCAGGCACCCTGAGACCTCTTTTATACAGTGTTGTTTCACTGTATTTTTGTTTAATTATTACAATTATTTATTTTGCAACAATTTTGAACATAGAGAAGAGTTTAAAAAAAAAAAAAAAACCAGGAAGTGTTCTTACTACTCTTTACCTAGCTTTGCTTTATTTGAATTTTACTAGATTTTCCCCTAATGTCGTTTCTCTATACAAGGACCTAATTCGGCATACATCATCAACATCATCACCAGGGATGGTACCAGGCTGCAGAGTTAAAGTGTGTCTGCCAGCTTTCTCTTCTGTCAAGTTATTATTCTTCTTATCATTGCTCATAAATATTTGGGAGAGGATGGTGACATTCTGAAAATACTCTGCTCCTTATTAAACATTCACCCACCAATGTAAGCATTCAGTGGTGGATTTTGCCTACTGTAATTACTATTGTGATGTTCTAACAGTGGTTTTTTATTTCCTTCATTCTTCTACATGCATTAACTGAAATATTTCTGCAAGAAAGACTTGTTTCTTCATCTCACATATTCATGTATTTAATCAGTCATTAGTCAGTGTGAACAAATAGATAGTTTTTTTATTTGAGCTGTAATTCAAATACTTTGGGGGTTTACGCTCTTGCTTGAATCATTTGTTATTCCATTTGTTCTAACTCAGGCCATTGGAAGCTTTTTCAGTTTAGCTCCTATATCCTCCTGGTGTGTCCCTATACTTTTTGTTTTAGTACTGCCATATTTTCTGGCATCACCTGATGTCCAGGGCTTACCTTGAATTTTCCTCCACAAGCCCTGGAATCAACTATTACTTCAAGAAGCTCTGATACTATTTAATAAGAGGATAATATTAAAAAGCAAGATCTGGGAGTTAAGTATGTTCATGATTACTATGGAAACAATGCTCCTAGGAACCTCACACATATGAATACCTTTTAATGCACACACGTATATCTGTATTTATTTCTGTATTTATTTATCTGTATATATTTAAAACACACACACACACACACACACACACACACACACACACACACGGTTGATATTGATATCTCTGACTCCAATCTAGCACCACACGGCTCGTTCTATTATTACTGTGTTTATTTCTAAATGCTTTGACAACAAAAGAAACCTGGCTTTCATTATCTACAGTAGATCCGCCCATCTGTTCAATCCTATTATACATGTAAAGTAGTTTCAGAATTGCTAACCCATGCCCACTTGAAAAACAAAGTTACCAACCATAATGTGTGTCATCATTTTTGTCTTTAGCCTTACAGTATCCAGTCAAAACTCTGGTTTCCAAAGTCACTTAGGTCAGCTCCTTTCTTCCCTATTTCTTTCAGTGTAGTTTATCATTCATGAGTCACAGTCAAGATAGCGCATTTTTGGTCTTCTTGACATCCTGGTTGATTTTTTTATTAATTTACATACTCTTCATACTATGGAGTGGTATAAATTTCTGTATTGACCACCATAGTACCACACAGAACAGTGCAATCACCCCCAAAATTCCTGTGTGCTGCCCCTTTGTAATAATCTTTCCCTCAGCTCTTAACCACTATCAATCATTAATCTGTTTTCCAACTCTGTATTTTTGCCTTTTGGGGAATGCTATATAAATGTAATTACATAATATACAGTCTTTTGTTCCTGGCTGCCGTCATATAGCAAAATGAACTTAAAATTTACCTGATGTGTGTGTGTGGTGGGGATAGGGGTGGGAGGGGTGTTTGGCAACTTCCAGAATGATAACATGAGTAGCTCCATGGATTCACTCCTCAATGAAACAATCACAGCTGGTAAAAAATCATTATTAAGAACAACTATTTAAAGTTTCTGTACCAACCCTCCCCTACACCCACACCCACCCCAAGCTCACTATTGCAAAGTCACTACTTCAGACAAGAAATGTTAGAGATATGGGGCTGTCTTCCTCTGCCTAACTCTGACTCATTGAGGCTTTACCCCCAGGAAGAACAGGCCAAGAATACTGAGATCCCAGTTATTTTGTCCCATCTTGCTCATAGAACAGAGATTCCATACTGGGAAAGGCAAAAACAAAACGAGAAACTACCAATCCCACCAACTGCCCTGCTTATAAAGCAGGGGTATCATTCTGAGAATCTACCACTGCCCCTGCCTACAGCTCCACAACGCCTCAGAGACTGCCCACAGAGAGAAGGAAGCAATAAGAATGGAAAGATCAAGAATTCCCCCAAAGGAATTGAATGTATTTGGAAAGAGTATGGAGAAATTGAGGACTAAGGATGCTCTCAAAAACATTAACAGAAGAATGGATAAAGAAGATGTGAGATAGATTTAGATATGTGTGTGTATTTGTGTGTGTGTGTGTGTATTTGTGTGTGTGTGTGTGTGTGTGTGTGTGTGTAGGAATATTATGTGGCCATCAAAAAAAAAAAACCCTGAAATCTTGCCATTTGCAATGACATGATGACATGGATGGAACTAGAGGGTATTAAGCTGAGCAAAATAAGTCAATCAGAGAAAGACAATTATCATATAATCTCACTGATATGAGGAATTTGAGAAATAAGACAGGATCATAGGGTAAAGGAGGGAAAAATGAAATAAGACAAAAACAGAGAGGAAGACAAACTATAGGAAACTCTTAATCTCAGGAAACAAACTAAGGGTTCCTGGAGGGGAGAGGGGTAGGATGGTTGGGATAGCTGGATGATGGACACTGGGGAGGATATGTGCTATGGTAAGTGCTGTAAATTGTGTAAAACTGATGAATTACAGACCTGTACCCCTAAAACAAATAATACATTATATGTTAATTTTAAAAATAATGAAGATTTGCTGGTAGGCAATTAATAGGAGGATGGTAGCTGTATGAAAGGAAAACAAAAGTAAACTGGAGTCCAGCTTATTTATCAGAGAGAACCAAAGAAAGGAAAAACTAAATAGACCTATTCTTGTAGGCAGAACAAACCACAAAGACAGGCCTCAGAAAACTATCCCCACAAAGGGGAACCAATTTAGTTGGATCAGACTATGGGGCTATTCATGCCCAGAAGCATTCCTAAAAACAACGCAGAAAAACCTGGCAATTAATGGGGCCTAACATCCAGATACGATATCAATCAAGGCAGACAATTTAACAGAGAGATGAGGGAAAGTCAAACAGAGCTCTGCTAAAACCACCGTAATCCTATGCTCAGAATACACATGCCTGAGGCGACACTTCTGAATATAAACATCAGAGTTCAAACTGTAAAGGGGGAGGGTGAGGAGGGATTTCCCTGAATCAGACCAGAAAAGTCATTAAACAAATAAAAAAATAACAACAAGCATTGCAGAGGGGTCGCGAGAGAATATGTAACCCAAATTGCTTGCAATGCATTATCCAAAATGTCCAGTTTAAAAAAAAAAAATGATGACACATGCAAAGAAACATGAAAATGTGACTCACACACAAGAAAGAGTAGGCAATAAAAACGACTTCTGAGAGTATCCAGATGTCAGACCTAATGGATAAAGACTTCAAAATAGCCTTATAAGTATGATCGGAAAACTAAAGGAAACCATGCCTAATGAATTACAGGAAAGAATGATGAAAAGGTCTTGCCAAATAGAGAATATCAATAATGGGAAAGAAATTATTTTTAAAGGACCAAATGAAACTTCTGGAGCTGAAAAATAAAATAATTAAAACAAAATATTCACTAGAGGGGCTGAAAAGTAAATTTGAAGTAGAAGAAGAAAGAATGAGTGAACCTGAAGATAAACTGATAAGAGATTACACAGTCTGAAAAACAGACAGAAAAAAGAATGAAGAAAAATAAAGACTCAGAAAAATGTGATACCATTAAGTATAACAACAGAGGCTAATAAGTATACCAGGGAAGAGGGAAGAAAGGAGCACAAAAATAGTTAAATAAAAAGTGGCTAAACATTTCCCAAATTTGATGAAACATTAATCTACACATCTAAGAAGCTCAGTGAGCTCCAGCTAGGATCAGTTTAAAGAAATCCACACCCTGACACATCTTAATCAAAATGTTGAGAACCAAAGACAAAACGGAAATCTTGAAATCAAGAGGAAAATAACTTGGAACAAAAAGGGAACACTAGTAAGACTGGCAGGTGATTTCTCATAAGAAACAATGCACGCCAGAAGGCAGGGGCTATTATATTGAAAAGTTTTGAAATTTTTTGAAAAAAAAAATCAATCAAGAATCTTACATAGATACATCTCACAAAATTATTTATCAAATAATTATTTTTCAAACAGTTTTTCAAAATGTAAATGGGTTAACTGGGGTGCCTGACTCTTGGTTTTGGCTCACGTCATCATCTCACGTTCCCTGCTCAGCAGGGAGTTGGCTTGAGATTCTCTCTCTCCTTCTTCCTTTGCCCCTCCCCCTGTCTAGAATAAATAAATAGAGGTAAATGAACTAAATATATGCCCAGATAAACAAAAACTGAGAGAATGGGTTGCTAATAGACCTTATAAGACGTATTAAAGGAAGTTCTTCTAGTCCATATGGAAAAAAACCAGTAAAGGCAAATATCAAACATAAAAGAGATAATAAATATATATTTCATCTTTCTCCTCTTAACTAAATATGAAAGAAGTCCTATTAAACATATGTATATATGAGACCAACTCATTATATGAGTTCTTAACTGATTATATGAGGCCAGTACTACCCTGAAACAAAAACCAGACAAGATGTAAGAAAATTACATGCATACATATATACTTTTATGAAAATAGAAAAAAAAATCCTCAACAAATTACTAGCAAACCAAATATAGCAATACATAAAATGGATTATACACCATGACTGATTCAAATTTATCTTAGGTATGCAAGTTTGGTTTGACATCTGAAAATCAATTACAGTAATACACCATATCAGTAAGAAAAGACAAAAAGTAAAGATCATTTCAATAGATACAGTAAAGCAACACTCTTTCTGATAAAAAGCATTCAACAAACAATAAATTTGAAGTAACCTTTTTTTTTTAAATATTTTTTATTTATTTATTTGACAGACAGAGATCACAAGTAGGCAGAGAGGCATTCAGAGAGAGGAGGAAGCAGGCTCCCCGCTGAGCAGAGAGCCCGATGCGGGGCTCGATCCCAGGACCCTGGGATCATGACCTGAGCCGAAAGCAGAGGCTTTAACCCACCGAGCCACCCAGGCGCCCCTGAAGTAACTTCTTCAATCCTGATTAAAGGCATTTATAAAAAGACCACAGCAAAAGTTATACTTAATGGTGAGAAACTGAATGTTTTGCTCCTTAGATCAGGAACAAGGCAAGAATGTCTGCTCTTGCTACTTCTATTCAATATACTGGGGTTCTACCTAGGAATTCAGACAAAAATTGAAAGTCATCCAGATTATGTAGGAAGATAGCATGATCTTATAAACAGAAAATTTCCAAAGAATCCACATCGCCCCCTAAAAAATTTTCTTGGCACTAATAAATGAATTCAGCATGACTGAAGGAAAAATCTATTTTATTTCCATGCAGTATTAATTAAAAATATAAACCTAAAATTGAGAAATCAATCCATTTACAATATCATCCAAAAGTAAAATTCTCAAGCACAAAATTGGCCAGAGGAGTACAAGACTTGCATACTGAAACTACAGAATACATTTTGCAGTAAATTAAAGATGAAATAAATGCAAAGACAGTATCTTCAGGATCAGAAGACCATATTGCTAAAATGGCAATATTACCAAAATGATCTGCAGATTCAACAAAATTTCTATCAAAATCCCAACTAACTAATTAGCAGAAACTGAAAAACTACTCCTAAAATTTATGTGGAAATGCAAGGGGAAAAATATCTTGAAAATAAAAAACAAATTTGGGGTACTCACTCTTCATTTCAAAACTATGACAAAGGCACAGTTCAAGACAGTGTGGTACTGGCAAAAGAACAGACATACAGATTAATGGAACAGAAGTAAACCCTTACATTTACTATGAATTGATTTTCAACAAGGGTGCCAGAAAATCCAATGCAGGAAAGAACTGTCTTTCAATCATTGGTGGTAGGCCACTGGTTATTTTTATATAAAAGGAAAAAGGTAGACTCCTACCTCACACCATATGCAAAACTAACTCATGGAGTCAATTAAACTAAATGGATTAGAGACCTAAATGTAAAATAAATAAAACTTTAAAATTGTTAGAAGAAAACATAATCATAAATCTTTATATCTTTGGATCAAGCAATGGTTTCTTGGATACAACATCAAAAACACAAGCAGCACAAGAAAAAAATAGATAAATGAGACTTCATGAAAATTAAAAGCATCTGTGCTTCAGAGACCATCAAGAAACTATAAAGACATCCTACGGATTGGAAGAAAATATTTGCAAGTCATATATGTGATTAGGGACTTGTATCCAGAAGACACAAAGAACTTTTATAACTCAATAATAATAATGGACAAATAACCTAATTGAAAAATGGGCAAAACATTTGAATACACATTTATCCAAAGTAGGCATGCAAATGGCCAATAATCACTTTAGAGTATTTTTTACATCATTTCATTAGTGAAATGCAAATGAAAACTGTAGAGAGATACCGCTTCATACCCACTATTATGGATATGAAAGGAAGAAAGGAAAGAAAAAAGTAAAGGAGTAAAGGAGGGAGGGAGAGGGAGAAAGAAAGAAGGAGGAGAAAGGCAGGAAGCCAGGAAGGAAGAGGGAAAGAAAGAAAAAAAGAAAGAATGAAAGAAAGGCACAGAGAGAGGGAGGGAGGGAGGGAGGGAGGAATAAAGGAAAAAAGAAAGAAAGAGGAAGGAAGGAAGAGAGAGACAGAGGGAGGGAGGGAGGGGGAGGAGGAGGGGGAGGGAGGGAGGGGGAGAGAGAGAGAGAGAAAGAGAGGAAGGAAGAAAGGAAATATGGGAGGCAAGGAGGGAGGGAGGGAGGAAGGAAAGAAGATAAGCGTTGGCAAGGACATGAAGAAATCCCAACCTTCATGCATTGTTTGTGGGATTGTAAAACAGGGCAGCTACTTTGGAAAACAGTTTAGCAGTTCCTCAAGAAGTTAAACACAGAGTTGTATGAGTCTCCTGGCCACATATGCAATATAATATGCTATATTAAAACACATGTCTACACAAAGCCTGTACTTGAATTTCCATAAAAGCACGATTCATAATAGACAGCATGTGGATATAAACCAAATCCCCATCAACTGAGGAATGCAAGAGTAAAATGTGGTGCATCTATACGAAGGAACATTATTCAGCCATACAAAGGAATGGAGTATATACTAGCACGTGGGAGGCCATTGAAAACATGACACTACAGAGCCACTCACATACACATGTTGAATGATTCTATTTATATGTAATGCACGGACAGGCAAATCCATAAAAACAGAAAGTATATTAGTGGTGACAGGAAGATAAGAAGAGGGTAAAATGGAGAAGAAATGCTAATGGGCTTCTTTTAGGGGTTATACAAATATTCTGCAATTAGACAGTGGTGATAGAATGCACAGTGCTATGCATGTGCTGAAAACCATGGGTTACATACTTTAAAAGGGTAATTTTCCAGTATATGAATAACATCTCAATAAAGCTCCTAGTTTTTTAAAAGGCCACACACTGCACGGTTGCATTTATTTAACATCTCTTGAAATGACAAAATTATAGAGATGGAAGGAAAATTCATGGTTGCCGTGCATTAGGAATGGGCCAGTGGTTGATGTGAGATCAGAAGGGAGATCACTGCGGTTGCGGAACAGTTGTGTGCCTGAATTATGGCCATGGTTACAGTGCTCTACACACTCGTGTAATAAAACAGCACACACTATATATACACACATTTTACTGACGTCAGATTCCTGGTTTTGCTCTTACGCTATAATTATGTAAGTAAGATGTAATCATCGAGGGAAGCAAGTGAGGAGTCCGCAGGACCTCTCTGTATCATCTTTGGAACTCCCTGCGAATCTAACTCTTTCTAAATAAAAAGTGAATAAAGTATTTTAAAAACCTTCAATGGTCTTCGAATCCAATCTTTGTCAATAATGTCTTAATGATTAACCTGCTTCTCAACGAGTTCCTGAATCCCGAAAAAGACACCTTAAATATAACATATTACAGACTTTGAGGCATAAATATATCTCTCGTTACAAAACAATTATTTGGTACTCCTGTTTATTGATTAGTCTCCTATTTGCTTAGAGTCAACCTCATACTGGGCTTCTTTCTTCGCTGGTGCTTAGCACCTGGCGTGTTACACTTTGCACACAGCTGACCCACATGAACTATTTGACTATGAATGAGCTGTCATCTTTAGGTCTCAGCAAACAGCTGCGGTACCACCATTTCATTACTGTGAAGCATCGTCTAAAAGCATCAAGGAACTCTAATTAGGGCATCTTCCTTTTTGCTTATTTAAAGATTCTCTAGAGCGGTTTTGGGTTCACAGCAAAGCTAAAAGGAAGGTCCAAAGAGTTTCCATTTCTCCCCACCCCCCACACACGCATAACCCATTATCAACATCTGCCACCAATTACATCTTTACAAATAAAGAATCAACAATGACACATCGCAATAACCCAAAGCATCTTCTTTTCCACATATAAATTTCTCAGTCTCTGAAAAAATATAGTCCTTTCACTGTACTTCTATAGTTTTCAGGAATATACTTCTCTGAGCTTAAAGACCATGCCATTGCCACTGTTTGTATGAGAATTTCATAACTTAGGTAAGCCCTAGTGGTATTTGTAAACTTGTTTGAGATAAGAGCCACTTAGCAACAACAACAACAACAAAAATCCACTTTTTCAATGACATAATGATATAATGTCTTTGTGTGCCTTGGGTCAGAGGATCCCAGAGTATAGAACAGCATTTTGGTACCTAGTCTACTATGTGCTCCTGCATACAGGTGTCCTGGCTTCCCCCAACTGCAGTGACAATTTGAGGATAAGGAAGATAGATCTCCATGGGACCAGGAACTGAATTGTATCCTGGAGAAAGCTCTTTAAAACAAATTTGACCATCCGAGATGGCTAGGAACAAGGTTTAAATGAGATCTGTCAGTCCAGTTGCAACACAGCAATACCACTCCCCAAGATGCCCACACATGTCTATAATTATTAAAGTAGCCAATTTCCTGTAACCTGGAGAGTACTTCTTCACAATGCTCACACACTGGTTATCTGTAGCCGGATTATTACCAGAACTGGAGTTTATGAGAGGTTCAGGGCCACAGTTCTGGCTGACAGGATATAAAACGAAGAATGAAAAGCTTCTACCAGCTCTTACCGTGCATGTTTTAGGGTAGGCTCTGTCAAATACGGCTTGGACTTGAGGAATTCTATCTTCTGTCCCGAATTTCTGTCATGAACCTGAAAAACTCTACATATGTCATGGATGGTTTTTGCAGGCACACGTAAACCCCACAACTGCCTGCTACCCAGGACCACCAGCACGCTCGTATGAGTTCATGGGCTCCACTTCCAGTAGCCAGCATCACACCGCGTGGGCTGCCATTCTGGATATAGATCCAACCCTTCAGTGCCGCATAAAAGTATTCCATAAACTGACCCTGGGTTCCCCATTTTCATCTCCTACCCTATCTCCTCCACACACCATGCTCCAGCCATAACCCACCGTATGAGTTTCTCACACCTGCCCTCCCCCAGGCAGTACCACATCACCCACTTCATTGCTTGGTTAATGCTTCCACCTGAAGTACTTTCCCATCCACCATTACATTTTCCAGAAAACATCCAGTCATCTTTAAAAGAAAAAGAATCAATTATAAGTGCCTTCATTTGAAGTTCTTCACATGCATTACCTCATTGAAGTTTTGTTTTTGTTTGTTTTTGGTTTTGTTTTTAATTAATGGGGCAGAAATGATTCAAACCTCCATTTTACAGAGGAAGAAGCTGAGGCACAGGAAGGTTGATTGGTGCTCATAGTCACTCCATGAGGAAGTGGCAGAGCCCGAATAAAAGCCAGTTCTGGCCAACTATAAAGACCATGTTCATAAACAACGCTCTCCTCCCTCCAAAGCATTCTGTGCTTCTACCATAGAATCCTGGAGGAATCTTCTAAAAATCCACATATCCTTAACTCTATACTAACCTGTGTTATCAAAATCCTGCTGCTAGAACCTGAAGGATCTCTATTTTGAAAAAGTTCCCCAGGTGACTGATGCCTACCCTGTTTGAGAATCACCGCCTGATGATATAAAAGGGCTTACAACAACTATTGACACTTCCACGTACCACGAAGAAATTGGACAGCATCTGAAACCAATTTTGAAAATTTAACCATTTTTCATAAAAGTTAAATGAGACATATCTATTTTGCAAAAATGAGAATCTGTAGAGAAGTATTTCCAAGAGTAACTGCATTCTGGTAACATTTTAATTACATTTTATAAATTAGCAAAAATCTGTTTTGTAAAGAAAAATGAATTTAAATTATCTTTCATTTAAATTTTTGACAAGGAATCAACTACAATTGGGTGGAGAAGATCTGAACATTTGATTGAGTGTGTGGCTGTCTTAGTGGTCCTCAGGCATCAGAAATAAAATCTCAGCTATGGTGCAGAAATATCAGCAATCCTTCAGGCTTCAACTACTCAGTGTTTTATGTCTCTGAAACAGCAAAGGGAGAATTGTTATAATCAGTCCATTTGAAATGTGAGAGAACACAAACAATGGCATAGAACAGTCCTCTGACATTTCAATAAGCATGGTTTTAAAGTGACAGAAATCTGAGGGAAGGGCAATGAAATTTGAAATTTTACTTTGCATGTTTAGAGAGGACTTCCCCTTTGCCCCCATTCCACTTTAATTTTTTTTTTAATGCAATCCCTATTGTTTTTGTAGCTAGACAATGTGAAGTATTTGAAATCAGATTTTTTTGTGTGGGGGTTTTTTTTTTAACTTTTTATTTGGAAATAATTTTAGACTTACAGAAAAGTTACAAAGCACAGTCCTCAAATACCACTCCACCCAGCTTCTACCATTAACAGCTTTCCTAACCACCATAAAATTATCAAAACCAAACATTGTACATGGGTACTCTCTTTCTTACTGAGAAACTGTGAATTTTGACGAGGATCACACTGGCCCTTCTCTATGGACCACAAGACAATCCAGAATCCCACATACTGCATCTAACTGCCATACCTTTTTAGCTTTCTCCCATCTGGGACAGTTCCTCAGCCTCTAGTAAAATTATGCATTTGGGGCAAGAAGGTGATGTTATGAATCATTTCAAAGAACTCATGATCCTGATAGACCTTTTTTTTTTCTTCTTAGTCAGAGAAAGAGAAACAACTAGGGGAAGTAGCAGGCAGAGGGAGAGGGAGAAGCAGACTCCCCGCTGAGCAGGGTGCCTGATGCCAATGCAAGACTCGATCACAGACTCCAGCCGAAGGCAAATGCCTAGTTGAGCCACCCAGGCATCCCGATGCTGATAGATCTTACTACTGGGGATACTAACTTGGGTCACTTGGTTAAAACTGGTATCGGTGAGACTCCTTCAGGGAAAAGTTAATCATTTTTCCTTTGTGACAGAAAATATGGAGGGATCCTTTGAGAGTCTACAAATATCTTCTTTTCCACTGTAATTTTAGCCTCCATCAGTGGTTCTTTCCTGCAACAGTTTTTACTGGGATGTTTACCTAAAGGTAATTTTCGATTTCCCCCATTCCTTCTACATTTACTAATTGGGATCCTACAATCTGGCCAGCTCTTTCCATTCTTCTGTATTTGTTTACTGATTCAATTATTTATACTAGGATGGACTCGTGGATAATCTATGGATTAAGATTCATTACTATAATTATATTCCATTTATTTTTGTTACTTAGATTGTCCCACTCTGACCCCTGGGAACTCTTTGAAGTTGGTTCTTTTTTACTTCTTCCACATTCCCATCATTTTATGAGCACCCCCTCACTGTCATCACATGATGAGTTATACTATATTTGCTGTGAAAAACTGGGTGAATGCTTTAAGATTTACTACTGCTCAAAAACAAGAAAATATACTTTTTTTTTCCTCAGTCTCCCTGACCACTGCTGGCTCTGACACTTTATTCCTCTTTCCGAAAATTCTGTTTTCCCTCATACTCTTAAATATATCATTTGCCAGAGAACAGGGAAGAAGTACTAGATACACGTTAAATGACTGACACAGAAAATTGACATTTATGGAAAGTAGCTTAAGGAAAAGCTAACGATTCATTCCTACAGTCCAAAGATTTTCCCTTTAGCAGAAAATCCTTTATTTTAATTAAAAAAAAATAAACAAAACCCCATATACAAAGCATTCAAAAGCAATGGTGTATTAGTATATTAGTATAAATACAATGTTCAAAACTGTAATATTTAACTTACCCTACAGCCGGTATAAAAATCAGGGTTCTATATCATAGTTTCAGTTACTTAATGACCTTTTTCATTCAATTTATTTCTATATTTTGTTTTGATTACCCATTTCAGGAAAAGGCTCATTTGCATGACAAAGTAGCTACAAAGTACATGAGCGCTTCTACCTAACATGTCAGGGTTCTCTTCAAGGAAAATTATTCAGGAACTCTTCTAAAAATAGTAAGAAATTTTGCTTTAATGTTGAAACACTCAGGTTCTGGGTACTACAGAGAAATCAGTATACTCCACGCTATCTCCGGCTGAATGTGGCTAAAAACCTCGACAGAATACATGCAGCGGCTATTTGAGGATTCAAAAGTAAACAGCAGCAGATGGATTGGGGAAGAACAGAATTCAAATACCACCATAGAAGCAGTAAGTTTACCAATTTTTTTACTGCCGTATCCCCTGGTCTGAACTCGTTACATAGGAAACAAAGAAGTGAGTGCTGGGACTTTGCTATAGATTGAATGTTTGTGCCCATCCCCCATGCTGAAATCTAGTCCAAAAATGGGTGGTATTTGGAGGTGGGATCCTGGGGGGGTGGCAACCAAGTCAGGAGGGTGGAGCCCTCAGGAATGGGATTAACATCCTCATAAAGGAGACCTCCAAGAGCTCCCTCATCCCTTCCACCAGGAGAGGACAAAGCATAAAATCAGCAGAGTATGAACCAGGAAGTGGTCAGCATCTTGAACTTGGACTTTCCCGCTTCCAGAAATGTGACAAATAAGTTTCCATGGTTTATTAGCAACACAGTCTATGGTATTTTTGTTATAGCAGCTCGAATGGATTAGCACAGATGTAAACAGGAAAGCATAGGCAGAAGCCTTTTAGTTCTGGTTCAAAGAATGGGAAAGGGAATGCACACTCAAGAAGAGTGTGGAAACCCCCCATTTTTTCCCTTTCTTTTATCTATTCTCCTACCCCGCCCCTCCCCCAGCTCTCAGAAAATGCTGTGGTGACAGGATAGTGGCAGCTTTGATGAGCAAGGCCATGGGAACCAGCAAAAGCCAAAATCCCAAGAGAAGGGAACATCCCTTGAGGTTTGATGGAACTGCAGTTTCAAAGTGTGGACTCAAATCTGATTGCACTTTTCCACTCACTTGCCACTTGGCCCCAAAGACAAGTGGCAAGACTGCCATTGTGAAAGTGAACGGGAGAAGAGCCATCATATCCAGCCAGAGGACCAAAACGAGGCACCCCAGGGAACTGGAAATGACCAAGGAGATCCTGAGAGAACTTGGGAATATGATTGCATTACATGACTTATGAACACCTGGACGCATGCCTACATCAAGTTCAACAAATCACATTTTGAGAACTGAATTAACAGATACAACGCCACCCAGAAGCCAGACTGGCTATGAGGTGGTATATACACTCCCCCAGATTTGGATGGCTCTTCGAAAGGTTAGAAAATTGAACTGACATTGGGACCTTTTCCCTTCAAAGGCTAAGCAGAACTTAGTCTGAACACAATCACCTTGAAAGGATCAATGTCATGTGAAAAGTAGAGGGTAAGAAAATTGAATAAAAATGACAAGGTCTCAGTGATCTATGGGACAACAACAAGAATCTATGAATATTCTATTCATCCTGTTTACAACTCCACTTTTTAGGTCTACATTGTGCTTGTAATTAGGGGCACAAAGACCAATAAACCAAAGGAACCAGCTTTAAGGGAGTATATGCGATATCCTACTCTTTCATAAAACTCAAGACCTAACTCTCGATGCTCATCCCCATGCAACCACTTAAATCCTCCCAACACTAACTTGTTCTTGGAAAATGAATTTCTAACCTCTTATGGTATCTTTTGTTTTTATTTTGAGATATAATTTATATAACATAAAATTCATCCTCTTAAAGTACGTTAAATATATTCTCGTTTGTGCAACCATCACCACTATCTAATTACAGAACATTTTCATCACCCCAGAAGGAAACCCCATACTCCTTAGCAACCATTCCCCTACCCCCTCCTTCCTTCAGTCCCTGGAAACCACTAAAGTACTTTCTGTCTCTCTGAATGGGTTTTATCTATTCTGGATATTCCATATAAATGGAGTCATACAAAAGATGGCCTTTTATGTGTATCTCCCTTCACTTAGCATGTTTCCAAGGGCCATTCATGCTGCAGCATATATCAGTACTTCATACCCTTTTATGGATGAATAATATTCCATTGCATAGATATACCACATTTGATTATCCATTCATCTGCTGATGAAAATTTATGTTGTGTCCTTTCAGACATACGAATAAAGCTTCCATGAACATATGCGCACACATTGTACAAACATATTTTTTCACTTCTTATACCTAGGACTGAAATCGCTGGGTCCAAAGGTAACTGCATTTTTAAGTTTTAAAGAACTGCCTATTTTCCAAAGAAGCTACACCATTTCACATTGTCACCAGTACTGTGCAAGGGTTCCAATTAATCTATACACTTAACAACACCTGTTACTGTCTTTTTTCATTACAGTCCCCCAGTTACATCACACTATAATTTTGATTTATATTCCCCTAATAATTTATGAGCTGAGCATCTTACCATGAATTCAATGACCATTTGTATATCTTCTTTGAACAAATGTCTATTTAAATCCCTGATCCATTTTTAATTATGTTACTTGTCCTTTCATTGTTGAGTTGTAGAAATTCCTTATATATTCCGGATACTAAATACTTATGGTATCTTTCACTGTAACTTGTAAGAGTTCCCAATCACTGAATACTCACTGAGTTCAATCACTTCTTTTTAGTGTGGCTTTTATCTCTTATTTTCCAGACCCACCATAATCATTGTAGTTCAGGCTTTGAACACCTGACGCATAGATGAATCATTCAGCAACACAATCTTCTAATTGCTCTATTAGCAAAAGCTTTCTAGAAGATCTTCTTTCCTGTGTATTGTTTTTTTTTTAATTTCTTTTCAGTGTACCAGAATTCAATATCAGAATTCAATGTGCCACACCCAGTGCTCCATGTAATACGTGCCCTCCATAATACCCACCACCTGGCTCACCCAACTTCCCAGCCCCCGCCACTTCAAAACCCTCAGATTGTTTTTCAGAGTCCATAGTCTCTTGTGGTTCATCTCCCCCTCTAATTTCCCTCAACTCCCTTCTCCTCTCCATCTCCCCATGTCTTCCGTGTTATTTCTTATGCTCCACAAATAAGTGAAACCATATGATAATTGACTCTCTCTCCCTGACTTATTTCACTCAGCATAATCTCTTCCAGTCCCATCCATATTGATACCAAAGTTGGGTATTCATCCTTTCTGATGGAGGCATAATACTCCATTGTATATATGGACCATATCTTCCTTATCCATTCATCCGTTGAAGGGCATCTTGGTTCTTTCCACAGATTGGTGACTGGGGCCATTGCTGCTATGAACACTGGGGTAAAGATGGCCCTTCTTTTCACTACATCTGTATCTTTGGGGTAAATATCCAGTAGTGCCATTGCAGGGTCATAGGGAAGCTCTATTTTTGATTTCTTAAGGAATCTCCACACTGTTTTCCAAAGTCGCTGCACCAACTTGCATTCCCACCAACAGTGTAAGAGGGTTCCCCTTTCTCCACATCCTCTCCAACACACGTTGTTTCCTATCTTGTTAACTCTGGCCATTCTAACTGGTGTAAGGTGGTATCTCAATGTGGTTTTGATTTGAATCTCCCTGATGGCTAGTGATGATGAACATTTTTCCATGTGTCTGTTAGCCATTTGTATGTCTTCATTGAAAAGTATCTTTTCATGTCTTCTGCCCATTTTTTGACATGATTATCTGTTTTAAGTGTGTTGAGTTTGAGTTCATTTTTAAAAAATTTTTTTTAAAGATTTTATTTATTTACCTGACAGAGATCACAAGTAGGCAGAGAGGCAGGCCAAGGGGTGGGGGGGTTGGGGGGAAGCAGACTCCCTGCTGAGCAGAGAGCCCAATGTGGGGCCTGATCCCAGGACCCTGAGATCATGACCTGATCCGAAAGCAGAGGCCCAACCCACTGAGCCACCCAGGCACCCCGAGAGGTTCTTTATAGATCCTGAATATCAACCTTTTTTCTTAAAAAAGAAGGAAATTAATATTTCCTACATATGAAGTTCTTGATTTACACAGCCTTGTTAAAAAAATCCTTCACTTTTAACCAAAGCCTATGTTAAGCTGACAGTCTTAAAGAATTTTAGGAGTTGATAATATTTCAGAATTTAGGCACAAGGTTACTGTCCCTTTTTCTTGTGGCATGAGTGGAAGGCAGTACAGGGAAGCAGGTAGAAAAAGCAATCACATTAAAAATAACTCCCTACACACAGGATCTGGTTTAGAAAATCATTTGTATTGCAGAAATGGTCTCTAAAGTTTTTATTTGAAAAAGAAAGAAACAAAGTGATGCTTTAAGAGCCTAGAGGGGAAGGATAGATGAGGAAATGTTGAGCTTGTAGGAAGCCAGAGGCAAAGAAAGGAGAGGAAATAGAGACTGATAAAGGATGAGGACTCTAGGGGCTCCTGGGTGGCTCAGAGGTTAAAGTGTCTGCCTTTGGCTCAGGTCTTGATATCAGCTTACTGGGATCAAGCCTGACATCTGGCTCCCTGCTCAGCGAGGAGCCCGCTTCTTCTCCTTGTCCTGCTCCCCCTGCTTGTGCTCTCTCTCTCTCTCTCTCTGTCAAATAAGAAAAATAAATAAACCTTTGAGAAAAAAAAAAAAAAAGGATGAGGGCCCTAAGTGCATACTGGGTGAGTGAGGGGCACACAAAGTGTCGGTAACAGAAAGGGAGGTGCATCAGGGAAGGTGAGGGGACACAGATGATACTTAGTACTTTTTATATATGATATATAAGGCCATTTTTTATTCCAACACTTAGCCCACACGGAAAAATCCAAATCCATCAGAGTAATATTTAAGGTGCTTCATGATTAGGACCCAAGTTACACTTCCAACATCATCTTCTACCATCCCCTATAATGATTCTCAAAATACAGTTTGTACCAGAATAATTCTGGGAAATCTACATAAGCCAATTCTTGAATCTTATCCAAAGACATTAAAAACCACTGGGCTTGGTTAGCTCCAGAAATATGAAATTTAACAAGGCCCCTGGATGATTCTAACCCAGGTGTTCTTTTGGAGAACACTGTAAAAACACTACCATAAAACTTTTACATTTGTCTTTCAAAAGGAACAATAAAGGGGAGACCATACATAGCAAGGTGAGGACAAGGAGACAAAGAAGCCCAGCAGAGCACAGTCAGACCTTCTTAAAGGTACAAGTGTAAGTGGAAGGAGGGTGAGCACAAAGTACAAAGTAAAAGAAATTAGCACATGGATACTCTGACAGGCCAAAGAACTTCAGGATGTCCCGAAAAGGCAAGGTGGAATGCAAGCAGGTAGGACTTCTGAAATGATGGAGTAAACTGCTCAGCAGACCCTTTTCTTAATGACATAGCAAGTTAGCATGTGGAAATTAATGTTAAATATAATTTTAAATCCCTGGAAATTATTGTGAGGGCATACAGCAGATGAAGAAATATTTCTTAAGAAAACCTACTGAATCTTAGAAAGAAGTGAGAATCTGGCACTGGAGCCGTGGCTCACTCCGCTGATATGCCCTCTCCACCACCACCACCAAGCTCCAGAATTCCATGTGATGAAAGCTTTAACCCAGCACTCTACTCCAAGCAAGTGAGGCCAAAATAATGGGAGCTTGCTCTCTGCCAAACTCTCACTCTGGGATTACAGTTGTAACCATTTGGGACAGGCGACTATATCTCTGACTTCCCTTAGACTTCCTGAAGCTATAGTCCAGACAGGCATAGCTGGGAGGACATAGTAGGTCATCAAAATAAAGAGCTCCCCAGCTCTCCCTGAAGCCACTGGCTTTTTTGATAAGAGAGGATGGAAATTCCACGCCTAGTGACCTAGGCGGGAGTTGTTGAAAACAATAGGGATCTTTGTGGAGGGCAATTAAAAGAAAGGTGGTAGCTCCAGAACAGGAGCAAAACAGCAGAGAATCACCAAAAATTTAGAAGAGAGAACCAGGGAAAGAGACCTTTGGGGAAAGCATTCCTGGGATCACAAGCAACTCTTCACGGTAAGGAAGGGGTGCATGCGTCCTAGGCTGTGCCCACTAGGAGCAATCAGAGCCAGATGTGAAGACAGATCTGAAAGCATTCACCACGCTGCACCCTGACCCATCAAAAAATCAAAAGCCTCACTGGCACGGGCTCAATCTACCAAACACTGACTTAAGTATGCTATTCTGACCCAGGAGTGATGTCTAGGAAGCTACGCTTAAAAATCAAATCTCACTTATCTTTGGAAGTCTGGGAAACTGAGTGCCCAAGGTTGTGCTCTCACAGTAGCAAATCACAGAGGGAATCCCCAAGCTATTAGTCCCTGCCTGAGAGCAGGGAGGAAAAAATTCCCTTTACTGTGACAGCAGCTTCCAAGTCACACAAACAACCAACCAAGTCACACACACAACCATACAAAGGATAAGAATCTAACTGGCTAAAATGGCCTTCACCCAATAAATGGCTTATGCCAACTTGGGAGAGACCCGTGGGTAAAAGATAAAAGCAGGTGGAAACCATCTGAGCTGGGACCTCAGTGATTAAGGGTGTTGCAGGGAAAATGGACTTCACAGAATTGGTGCAGCCAAGTCACTGCTCTTTGACCTGTTAAGAGACAGACAAAACAGCTCCCAGGGTCAAAGCATATCAACAAAGAATATGTCCAGATATCAACAAAGAATTATGAGACATGCAAAGAAACAGTAAAGTGTGACCACTACACAGAAAGAAAATGCTGGCAATAGAAACCACCTCTGAAGAGGCCCAGATGGTAGACTTAGCAAGAAAAAACTTCAAAGCAGCTATTATAAATATGTTCAAAGAACAAAGGAAGCCATGCTTAAAGAATTAAAGGAAGATATGAGGACAATGTCTCATCCAAGATATCATATCAATAGAGACATAGAAATATTCCAATTATTAAAAGGAACCAAATGGGTTCCTTTTGCAGTCAAGATTAACTGAGATGAAAAATTCACTGGAGGGGCTCAACCCTGTATGTGAATTGTCAGAAGAAAGAATCAGCAAATTTAGAGATAGATGAATAGAGATTATGCAATCTGAAGAGAGGAAAAAAATGAAGAGAACAGAGCATTAGAGAAGTGTGAAATACCATTAAAAGCACCAACATATACATAAATAGCGGAACCAGAAGGACATTTGAGAAAGAGAGGAACAATATCGAAGAAATAATGGCTTAAAGCTTTGCAGATTTCATGAAAAACATTATTCTATACATTCAGGTTCAGTGAACTCTAAGTATGATAAATGCTAAGAGACTCACACACACCCACAAACATAAACTTAAAATATTGAAAGACAAAGAGGAAACCCTTAAAGGAGCAAAAGCAAAATGACATACAAGGGAGCTGAATAAGATTAACGTAATGTCTCATCAGACATCATGGAAGTCAGAAGGAAACATATTAAGAGTGTTAGAAGTAAAAAACTGTCAAATAAGAATATTGTATCCAGCAAAACTATCTTTCACAAATGAAAGCATATTCAAGATAATCCCAGTTATACCAAAACAGGGAATCTGTTGGTAGCTGACTTATTATAATAAATATCAAAGAAAGTTCTTCAGGCTAAAAATAAATGATACCACATAGCACTATAAATTTACCACAGATAAACAGAATAGCCGTAAAATAATCACACAGGCAATTGTAAAAATTATATAATTACATATTTTCCCTTTCTCCTCTTGGCTGATTTATTTTTTTTTAAGATTTTATTTATTTATTTGACAGAGAGATCACAAGTAGGCAGAAAGGCAGGCAGAGAGAGAGAGGAGGAAGCAGGCTCCCCGCTGAGCAGAGAGCCCAATGCGGGACTCGATCCCAGGACCCTGAGATCATGACCTGAGCCAAAGGCAGCAGCTTAACCCACTGAGCCACCCAGGTGCCCCTCTCTTGGCTGATTTAAAAAGCTACTGCAGTATACAATCTGTATATAAGTGTAATGTTGGGCCTATAACTTATAAATGTAATGTATTTAACAATAATAGCACAAAGGGAGTGGATAAGGGCAAAAATGTGTACTGGATTGAGGAAAGGACATCAGATCCAACTCAAATCTTTAACTCAAATCCATATGTAGAAATTAGGAAAACAAGATAAAATAAAAAGATTAATATAAAAATTCTATAAATATGTATTTGATCTCATTTCTTTTATCAGCTGTCCTGAAATATTTAATATAACATATTATTTAGAGTAATAATTATAATGGTGTATTGTTGAGTTGATAATATATATAGATGTGAGAGAGAGGAGTAAAGTTTCCATATTTCACTGTAAAAAAAAAAAGTATAAAACTGAAGTCAATTATTTTTTGACCATCTTCCCATCCCCTCTTAATTCTGGCAACCATCAGATTGTTCTCTATGTATAGGTCTGATTTTGCTTTTCATTCACAAACATTTATTCATTTGTTTTGGTTTTTTTTTAGGTTTCACAGAAAGGTGGAATCACATGGTATTTGTCTTTCTCCAGGACCTCTAGATCAATCCACTTGTAGCAAGTGGCAGGCTCTCCTATTTTTTATGGCTGGTAATATTCCAGTGTGTGTGTATGTGTGTGTGTGACCTTCTTTATCCATTCATCTATTGATGGACACTTGGGTTGCTTCTCATATCTTAGTTATTATAAATAATGCTTAAACAAACGTAGGGATGCAATATTTCTTTGAATTAGTGTTTTCACTTTCTTTGGGTAAGTACCCCATAGTAGAATTATGGGTGAAAGGTAATGGGAGATACAGGCTTCCAGTTATGGAATGAATAAGCCACGGGAATAAAAGATGCAGCATAGGGAATATAGTCAATGGTATCGTAATAGTGTTGTATGTGATAGACGGTGGCTATACTTGTGAACACAGCATAAAGTTGCTGATTCACTATGTTGTACACTTGAAACTAATGTAACATTGTGTGTTAACTACTCAAAAAGAAGCTGAAGTCAATATAGTTGAAGCTGAAGTCTGATAAAGTTAAGGTATATATTATAGGCCCTAAATAAATCAGTTTAAAAAAAAAACAAAACTCAAAATGTCATTGAAAGTTATGACAGAAATTAAAATATTATACTAGGAAGTATCTACTTAATACAAAAGAAGACAATGAAAGGAACCAAGGACTAAAAAATACAAGAGACACATAGAAAACAAAAAGAAAAATGTCAGGTGTAAATCCAACCAAATCAATAGTAACTAAGCATGAATGGTTTAAACAGTTCAATCAAAAGGCATACATTTTCAGAGCGAATTAAAAAACACAGGATCCAACTATATACTGTCTACATTAGAGACACTTTGTATTCAAACATGCAAATAGGTTGAAAATAAAAGGATAAAAAAGATGTACAATGAAAACAACAATCATAAACGAGAATGCAGGTCAGTGGGTTAAACCTCTGCCTTCAGCTCAGGTCATGTTCCCAGGGTCCTGGGATAGAATTCTGCATCGGGCTCCTTGCATGGCAGGGAGCCTGCTTCCCTCTCTCTCCCTCTGCCTGCCACTCTGCCTGCTTGTGCTCTCTCTCTCTCTCTGACAAATAAATAAATAAAATCTTAAGAGAGAGAGAGAGAGAGAGAGAATGCAGTGGCTATACTAATAGCAGAAAACCGATAGCAAAACAAAAAAATATAACCAGAAATAATCATCTCTTTCTTAAGATGATAAAGGTATAATTCTTAAAGATGGTATAACAGTGGTAAGCATATATGCGTGTAAGAACAGAGGTCGAAATATATGAAGCAGAAACTGACTGAAAGGAGGGACAGACACTTCCTGAATAATGGCTGGTGATTTCAACACCCAACTTTCAATAATGTGTATAGCAACTAGGCAGAGGATGAAAAAGGAAATGTAAGAATTAAACAACGGTAAAAACAAACAAACAACAGACATCTAGCATAGACATCTAACAGACATCTCTAGCATATTCAAAAGAATACACACTCTTAAGAACACAGAGAACATTCTGCGGAACTGATCCCATGCTGGGACATAACATAAGCCTCAGTGAATCTAAAGGAGCTGAAATCAGTCAAAGTATGTATTTTCAAACACAAGGAATGAAATCAGAAATCAGTATTAGAAAGTTTGAGAAATACATACAAATGTGGAAATAAATAAAAACACTTTTAAATAACCAAAGTTCTATAATTAACCCTTACATTAATGGCTAATTGATTTTGAACAATAGCGCCAAGAAAATTCAATGGGAAAATATTAGTCTTTTTCCAAATGATACTAAAGCAACTGCAAAATAGTGAAGTTAGACTTCACATCTTACAGGATACACATACACACACACACACACACACACACACACACACACACACACTCTCACTCTCTCTCTCTCTCAATGGATCATAGACCTGAATGTAAGATGTAAAAACTATAAAACTCTTAGAAAATATGGGAGTAAATATTCATGTCCTTAGATCAGCAATGGTTTTTTAGTACAACACCTAAAGCACAGGTAATCAAAGTAAAAGAGACAAACTGAGAATTCAGGCTCCATTTTTAACTGCTGAGTTCTTACAGAATATAGAACTCCATTTCAAGGTCTCTGTAAGCTTTGAATACACCATTTTGTACCTCTTTCTCCTTCATCATTAATCATTTTAGAAAAGTTCTTCACACATCAGTGGTGTTCGGTCCCTGTCAATCACTGCTCATGTTCAGCACTACCAATAATACAACTAAAATACTTTTTAATGTAGAAACTACAATAAAATGATAATGAAAAATGTTTTCATTTGAATAAATCTGTGAAATCATAACCTTTAATATTGGCTGTAAGAGAGAGGGAACACATATGGAGAGAATAACTTTACAAAAAAAAAAGGAAATTTTCGGATATTCTCAGGTCACAATAATTTCAAAATCACTGAACAGTAGAAGTGGAAACCCTCCATTAAATTCCTCTTAATCACTGAGATGGAACTTATGAGTAATATGACAAACTGACTACAAAAAGGCTTTAAAAGGATAAAGAGCTTTTTGGTAAGTTGGGAGATCAGGTTTCCAGTTCCGGAATGAATAAATCCTAGGAATAAAAGGTGCAGAGTAGGGCATATAGTCAGTGGTATTATAATCGTGCTTGGGTGATTAAGACATTTTGCAACCCTTTGTCAGGTTTTAAACTTTTATTAATTCATTAAATAGGATTCCTTATGCTTATTACTTTTCACTGCTCAAACACCCACATTTCTGTGTAACTCTTCTGTGACACTGGACACAATTTACCTTAAACTGGACTGGAGGACCTCCTTGAATGCTTCATAGCTTTGTCTTTGCTGATTCAGTTTTCCGTCATACTCTCTCCTTGCCCAATACCTAATACAAGACTATGTGTATAGTATGGGATACATAACATAGTCTTGTACAGAGAGAGACAGAGAGGGAGGGAGGGAGAGAAAGGGAGGGCAAGCACGTGACAGCTATCAATTACTATTTACTAAATGAATGAATGAATGTCTGACTGAGTGAATAAGCGATTACATTCTCCTTTGCCCTGAACCACGTCTCTCACATTTTCACAAAAAGATCAAAAGAAGGCTTTTTTCTTTAACATAAATTCTACAATCTTATTTCCATCAACATCAATCAAGGAATGTCCAAGGCATTCTAGTTGGCTAGCTAAGTATATTTGTGTTATAATTCAAAGAAACTGGTGCCTCCAAATTTCTTAGCTATATTCAAAAAAAATGAACGTAAAACGCCAGTAATGTTGTGCTACATCCTTAGTTTTTATTTGACATTTCATTGGTTTTCCTCTTATGTAATAAGAGATGAGTTTTCTTGCATTAGGATTCTTCTAAACTCAACAAAATAAAATAAGATATTACTCCCCAATACTTTATGTTTTAATATAAAATTGAAGGTTTAAACTGTCCATTTTTATTTCATTTAATCCCTTAAACCCTTAAACCTAAAGCAGATTATTTTTTCAAAAATTTAAAGTATTATCCCCAGATATCATAAGACAAACACACACATAATGTATCTGAATTTGTTCACCACCTGAAGTACGTCATGTATGTTTGGAGATACATACAAAATTTATTTTTTTTTACTCCTTTGTCTACCAGGGATTATTTCCAGACATATTGTTTTGTCTAGATCTTCATCAACTGTTTTCCAGTTGCAGGGAACCCTGCATGTATGTGTTTCCCAGCAGTGTAAGCACTGAGTGAGCACATAATCGTGCTTGAGGTGTATAAGCCCACCAGGACTACACAACCACATTTCAATAAATATTAGCTAATTTCATGGAGAAGGCAATCTTTAAAACACATCAACAACGCGTGGGTGTGGGTGTGTCTGTGTGTGTGTCTGCACCCACGTGCAGAAGCGCGTGCACGCCTGAGTGTAGAAAGGGCTTGAAAAACAGCTTTGTATTTTGGGGTGATTCTGACACTTACTATATGAATTTTGAAGGACTTTTTTCCCAGATGCTCAGATAGTTTGCCAGAATGTGCTAAAAAAACAAATCGCCTGGAGAATATGAGCTAGCCTAGAGATTAATAAAGCCTCCAACTTCACAGGCTTCCACAAATAATGATACGAAAACAACAGATAATTTGAAGCTATCAAATATTTCAATACTTTGCTCTGTTTGCTTCTATGACATATTCATCCCATACGAAAGATTTGCTAAAGGAGTTGTAATGGCCTTCTGGGACAGGAAGAAGAAGGTTTCTGTAGAAAGTGTTAAATTAATTTTGATGGTGATACAAAGTTAAGGAAGGGTTGTTAAGGGATGGCTTGCTGCCACGGGGTGGGGTTTTGTTTTGGTATCCTTTTAGAGCCTGCAGGTGTTTGGCACCAGCTAAAATCAGGGCCAGCTGTGATATTTCAGTTCTGATACTTCCCTCCCAATAGTTCTCAGAAGTGATGCTTCGGGGTGATGTCTTACACCTGATGGATTCAACTTGTGTGGTAGAAATGTGAAGACTGTTAAATAACACTAGTTTGGCGACACCTGTTGCCCTCTCTTCCCCACCCATGGGTCATGGCATCCAGGAGGAAAAAACAAAAAAAAAAAACAAAAACAAAACATTAATCAGAGATTCGGTCATTCATATCTATGTATATTTTAATTGCACAGTTCGGTCGAAGAATACACTTGGAATCACCAGATACACGGTCTTAGGTAAAATACAAAAAAACAGGATCACACAATCTCTTTTGATTCTCATGGTAGATAATGATGCTGTTAACTGCGCTCATCGGTGGGATCTGTACCTATTTTTGCAGGAATCTGAATAGTTTCTATTAAAAGCTGCATTTTCTTTTAAGTTTGTTTGGGTTGGAAAACCTCAAACCACAATGCATTTCATGCACATGTTCCCCAGGGTATGTTAAATAGGACCATACTGAGGTCATCTAGCAAGTTTTTTAAACTTTTTAAGAATTCCTTTAATGTACTGCACAATCTTGGCCTGGTTAAAAAAAAAAGATATTTTAAGAGAGCACTTAAAAAATGACTCTTAAAATCTACATGCAGATAATCAATATTACACAGTTCTACAGAATACACAGAATTTTCCACAGATAATTTATCACCGAGGGAGAAAAGCAATAAAACTACCACTAAAAGGCTTTTGGATCAAAATTTCTCTAAGCTCTCAGTAGATACAGACACCCCCCGCCCCCGGTGTTCTTGACTGACTTAAATTAACAGTGGACGCTTGGAGGATCCTTCCAACCTTTCTGCATCTGCAGCAGATAATCAGAGGCTCAAAGGTGACGGACAACCTCTCATCTAGCCAAGAAAAAAAAATAAATCATCTGCTCCTTCAGCAGAGCCAAAAAATCAAGTTTCCTCAGAACTGGAGGCCATGATGAAATTATTTAGGTTAGAAATAGTTACTCCCATCACGTACACTTTTGTTGCCGAGGGAGCCCAAACCACCGATGAAAGGCGAATGGCCACCGGAGAAGCAGGCCCCCAGAAAACCCTCTCTTGCATTGGATGCTTCTGATTTTTTTTTTTTTTTTTCTTTTTGGTTAGACATACCCCTCTGCACTTCCCCAAAGCCCCACTTCCGGCGCCACGTTCCAGGCCCCATGAACTTCCAGTGGAGCAGCTTGGCTGCGGCGGCGCATGCGCGCGGGGAGCCGGCCCCGGGCCAGCCGCGCGGTCCCACCGCTGAGCGCGCGTGGCCTGGTCCATGCACCCGGAGCCAAGAAGCTCTGCGGCTCATCGGGGGAAAAACAAGGGAGGCCACCTTAAACGGAAAGGACACTTTTACGGAAAACAAAAAATAAGAGGGTTGCAGCAATCAGGAATGATGAAGGGCTGAGGAGTTCTTGGCACAGAGCGCGCGGATGCCTTTTTTAAAAAGAATTATTACAGTTTGATTTGTAAGCCAGGGATCCCCGGTCCCACTGCCGCATTGAATTTGTTTGTAGTCACCAAACAAAGGAGTTTTTTAAACAAAAACATAACCTTTAGCAAAGGTCTCCACCAAATAAGGTTTTTTTTGTTTTTTGTTTTTTGTTTTTTAACCAAAATATTACAGTAAATAAGGGTACGATCATAACCGGAGCTAATACCGTGTCTTGCACCTTTACCTCTGGCAAACCCTGCTGTCCTTGATAAACATTATCTCACGTAACAGGACAGTATAGAAAAAAGATCCTATTAACACTACTTTATAGTTGAGAAAACTGAAGCCCAGAAAGTTTATAAAACTGCCCGGGAGCTAGCACTCCAGGGTCTTAACCATGATGCAGCGCTTTTCAACACAGGTTTTCCAAATAAAGGCTATACAAAGAGGTTGTCAGCCCCACCACTGGGAGCACAATAGCCTCTCCGTCATTTGGAAAACCTATACTTGGCAAGTTAACCAACTCATTCATTCACTGATTCATACATCAACAGCATTTACTCTGTATCTGCTATCTAAGTCGATTTTAAATTTATTTTTTCAGAAAGGAAGAGAATTACTAAAGTCATGCTAAATCCCTAACACTTGGTACGTAAGTACAATAAAGGTTTGGCAAATGAATTTTTTTAAGTAGTCCAAAAACATAATTCCCTGATTTTTTTGTGCTTTACATTCCTTCCAATATTCAAAATGATAAGGAGTTCTTTTTAAAAGAGCCAAGTATCCTTACCTCTTGGGCCAAACAGTTCTACACACAATGGCCAGAGTCATCCGTGTTAATTTTTAAAATGTAACAATACTACATTGCTCTCTAGTCTAAAATTCCAGGTAAGCTTTATGTGCACGTTTGGTATTTTAAACTGCAAAGAATGAGATTATATATTAAAGAGACCAACTCTACTCTTGGAGCTTGGGTACAACTGTCAGTAATTATCACTGGATGATTAAGAATTTTTGATGTTAGAATGGTAACAGTTAGAATCTACTTTTTGGTGGATAAGAAGGCAATTTTCAGAGACTCCTGGGGTAGTAGCAAAAGCCAGTATTCTGGCTGAGGTAATAGCAATCTTTTCCATTTGAAAAATGACTGAAATGCTAAAAATATGCCATACCAATATTAGAAACTACTAAGGGTCCAAGAGTTGCCATAGAACGATTAAAGAAATGAACCGAACTCCAAGGGAAAAGTGGGAATGAAAATCCTAACTATCCTATATTCAATCTGAAGCAGCCCATAAAATGAACAACTTGAAGGGTGGAACCTTGGTTCCTTGTTCATCAAAACCTAGACAATAGGCAATGTTAGAAGATAGCCAGAGATTTTTAAAATAACGTTCTTTACCTTGGTGTCTTTATGCCTGAAGAAACACAGGTTGAATGATGGAAATGCCGATGATAAAACTCTCAGCAATGATCTCTAGAGAAAGATACCCTCAAATCGAGTTAAACGCCAAATCCTACACAGCTGGTACCACTTTTCAGCAGGAAAATAATAGTAAAACCCACCCCTTCCCCCACAACAACTTCGAGCCAAAGCCTGGCCTCATTCGAAGCTACAATGTGAGAACACTGGTCCTCGGGGTCTGGTACATTTCAGAGCATGCGCACTGCAGCCTCGGGGCGAGGAGGCATCGATCACCAGACATTAACCCGCTGATGCGGCGGGGACCTGGTCACATAAACTCACTACGTATCCAGCGTATCCAGCGGGACCCTTATCTCAAATACTTATTGGCCACTGTTTTATTCTGGACAAAGCCTTGCCACATTCAGGTTCTGGGCAGGAAGAAAACACTAAGCAGAATTTCTGAATCCATTCATTTTTTTTTCTCCAGTAAATATTGTCAACCTTGAATTAAACACATGTCAATTCTCCTTGCAGCAGATACTCGTGTAGAAGATAGGTACCAAAGTTAAAGAGTTAAGTCAGTTTTCAACAAAGTTCTCCTCAGAAAAATCATCTTCCATTTTCAGTACTTCATTTCAAAGAAAAATCGGTTACAATATAAAGAATCTTTTCAGGCCTATAATTTTGAAGAGTTGCAAGCTGCTAAGATATGTGAACAATCATAGTGAAAGCTTCGTAGAAAAATGGGGTTCCTCTACCTTTTGGGATTAATATGTGACTCTGAGAAACAGTAAATTGCTTGCAGTGATACTGATTAAAGTAATAAATCAAAAATTTTTTGATAGCATCTAAAAATAATAATTTCAACAATGTTACAGAAAAAACCTCATTTTTTCTTTCAGGTGATCCTTATTCCTGGGGCCCAAGAAGAAGTTTATTAGAATTGTACAGTACAAACCTATTGAAGTATGATTGATTCTTCACAAATAATGTACTTTATTAATCATATAAAAGCCTCCCATTTGCAAAGTTAACTCTGACTTGCTTTGGACACTTTAAGATAGCCATCTGGTGAGATGTGGGCTCTAACTAAAAACTATACAAACTAAATAACAACTGTAAAAGTTGTCATACTTCCTTCTACACAGAATGTTCTCTGAGGGCCTGAGCCCAATCTCTCAATTGTCTACATTTCTGATTTTTCAGGAGACACAAATGTCCTGAACTTGCAAACTTTATGTAGAGACTGCTGCAGAAATACGTTAGATCTGATGGGTATGACTGTAGACAACCAGTTCTAAATTGATTCTTTTTATTTCAGACTCACAATCTAATGCCACCATCAAAAATCACACTATGTGACGGAAGCCCGTGGCCAATGGCTCACGTGTATTTATGTGAATCAAACTGGATAAAGAAAGAGAGGCAATTTCTTGTGTTTTCAACTTCCATGTACTAAAAAGTTCAAAAACCAAACCTGGGGTTCTGCAAATACGTTCTTCATGTCGTTGATTGGGCCATATGCAACCCCACTGCCTTCGAAGAGGTATAACCATTTGCTGGTCATTTCTTCTTCAAACCTAGGAACAGACCCAAAAAAGAGGCATTTTTTACAAAGAAGGTATAACATTTTTTCTCATATGGCCCTCTTTTGAAGCAACCAGTAATGACAAGAATATGTTCCTTGGCTTTTCTTTGTTTCTAGTTTTGAGGATGTTGCCTAATGAAAACAACTTTGACTTGCCCCGGAGTGGTTAAGAATAGCCACCCGGCTCCCATTGTTGGAAGGTCTACCATTAGAGATATAATCCTTCCTATTTCTGACCCTGTGTGCTTTCTGACAGAGGATCCCTTGCAGAAGACACAGATTGTGTGGGGAATGATTTTAACTGAGCTTAAATTGTTGTGGTATTGAGCACTTTATAAATACAATAATATAGTTGCAATTGGGAGGGGATGTCATTGTGCAAAGTGTTTTTTAGGTCTCAGGCATAGTAGTACATCAGCTTAAGGTAAATTTCTCAAAACAAAAACAAATGTAGTTTTAAAAGAAAGCTATATGTTTGGGGTGCCTGGGTGGCTCAGTCAGTTAAGCGTTCAAATCTTGATTTCAGTTCAAGTCATGATCTCAGGGTCCTGGGATCAAGCCCCACCACTCAGGAAGGAGTCTGCTCTCACTCTACCTCTCTCTCTCTCTCTCTCTCTCAAATAGACAGTCTTTAATTTAAAAAAGAGAAATATATATGTTCTACCTCCATTATATTTAAAATATACCAGAATTAACAGCCGCAACACAACTTTAGCTACTTACTTGCAATACTACTTACTAATCAGAACAAATCTAGGTATGTGAAGACGGATCTATCTGTTTAGACAGCAACACTCAAATCCAGCCACGTCCTTTTCCTCTGTTTTGTTTTTTTTTCTGTAATTTACATTAGACTTCACAGATAAAAAGCTTATTTGAATGACTTTGTTTTCTCTCTTAGGTCTCAAGGAAAGGGGACCTAATTCATTGATGAGATTCACTGTTTTATATCTCCTCTTGTTAAGACAGTGGAACAGAAGTAAAATCTTGGATCCTCAGTCATAATTTGTAATATACGAAGAATATAGAATCACTAATTTTTAAAATAGCAAACTATTTCTAGTTAAGTAATAATCTAAGTGAAAAGAGATTTTTTAAAAAAAACATTAGGTAAAATAGACTATTGGCAGCAAGCAGAAGGCTTCACTACTATGGGCAGGCAAGTGGAAATATAGTAGAAATAGTATTCACAGACTTCTACTCAGCAATCGTAGACATAACTAGAATTAATCTTAGGTTTGCAGATGCCACGGGAAATTATAATGGAGAATGCACTATTTCTTCCACCGTTTACAACAAGGGTGGAAACAATATCAGTACTTTGAGGACACTTTTCTAATCTCACCATTTTGATGAATAAAGATTTTCCATTGTCCATTTTAATTAAAGGCAGTAATGTTAACTATGCCTACTTAGTACACAATCAAATACTTCACCTACATACTGAAAAGCATTCTCTTATGGGAACACCACCATGCAAGATGAAATGTCTTATATTAATCGATTCTTCACCTTATTTTTATTTTTTAAGGACTGTTAAAATCATCTCCTGGCCAAGACTTCCTAAGACATATATATCACCAGAATGATATATGCTGAAAGAATAAAAGAGATACTTTGAACCTGGAGCCCTTTCAACTGGGTGTCAATCATTTAAGTTTCCATAAGCAGAGCATTATCGTGGCTAACCTGATAAATTTTCAAGACAAGTGAATTTATCACCACCGGACTCACCCAAGTGGCCTCAAAGATCTGCACAGAAAATGCGTGTCAAGATCCCAGCAAACCCATAGCTGCAGGCCTGCCAACAGTACATTCAGGGGAATAGATGAAGTTTTAGTATTTATATAAGCTTTTCACCACTGGGCAAGAGAGGGGGATTTATTTCATGTTATGGAAAACAACGGATGCACTTTGGAAATGAGACTGGGGAGCGAGACAATGTCTGGAGCTGCGGTGGTGACCACTGTTTGTGGATGTGCGTGGGCGTGGGCGTGGAAGTGTTCATAAATGCCTTCAACTCGGCGGCCAGAGACAGAACATTGCGGCATTCTGCTGCTCCCAGAGGACACATCCATCATTTTCTTCTGAAAAATCTATCTCTTGATCTAAATCTGATGTGGAATCTTTTCCTTTATCTATGCAAAAAAGCTGAAAGCGCATGTTTTTATTAACCACAAAAATGCTGCTTGAAAAAAAAAATGGAAAGAGCTGCTCTAAATCACTTAGGGCAAAACAGTACTGAGGATAAGACAGGAAGGGTGTCCTTCCATGTACTGTAGGAAGCCTCAAAGCTTCGGCCTCCTCTGGGAAGTTACTTGGAAAACTCTTAAAACAAGTCAGATTTCATTGTGAACTTGCTAAATCAACCCATATATTCAATTTTAGATTTTTGCTGAATTCACTTCCTGTCAAGTGACTCATTTAGGAAGATGTAACATTAGTACGTGAAGAAGGACCTGAGTTTAAATTTCTTAGCATCAAAATGTTACTTAAAGAACAAACAAAAAACTTCTCTTTAGAGAATGGATTAAAGCTGCAGCCAAACCCAAGACAAGAGAGAAACTAAGAGATAGAGGCTGTGAAGGTAGTGTTGGACATAATTCTAACCTTAATGATTACTAAATGCAGGTTACCATGTCTTGTAGCTTTTCTCCTCACGAGCACATTGTAAGGGAAGTATTATTCTCATATGACCAAGAAGAAATTCAGGTTCAGAGAAATTAACTCACTTGAATTCATAAAGCTTCCTCCCCTCACCATACTTTTTTGAGGCATGACAGGCCAATAAAAATTATATATATTTACTTTGTACAACATGGTTTTTTAGAGTGCAGTGCTGTGCAGTGCAGTGATTTAATACAATACACATCATGAAATGATTACCACAATCAAATTAATTTACACATCCTTCACCTCATGGTTATCATTTGTGTGTGTGTGCATGCGTGTGTGTGTGTGTGTGGTAACATTTAAGATCTACTTAAGAACATTTAAGTATGAAATATGGCATTACCTCCAGTGACTGATTCTCAGAATTTTTTCATCTTATAACTGAAAGCTGGTACCCTATGCTCAGTTTCTCACCATTTCCCCCACACCCTAGTGCTGGACAACCACCATTCAACAGTCCGGTTCTGTGAGTTTGACTTTTTAGAGTCCACACATCAGTGAGATCAATGCAGTATTTGTATTTCTGTGTCTGGCTTATTTCACTTAGCACTTCCATCCTCTATAGCTCAAGATACATCTCCTTACACTAACACTCATTCATTCCTGACGCTTTTTGCAAGAGTTTGTTTTGTCCCAGACATGGGGATTACAAAAATAAAAACGTCCCTGTTGTCAAAGATCATACAGTCTAATGGAGAACACTGCTAAGGGAATTGATGATTTGCGGTGCAAGATGCCTTTGACAAAAATGAGTGTCCAGCCTACAGCTGAAGTACCAAAGCAGGAGACCTGAACTGGGCCTGGGGAGTCAGGAAAGAGTTCAAAAGCCAGGTGACATTTGAGCCAGCTGGCTGAGGGATAAGTTAGCATTTTCGATGTGGGAGATGGAAAGAAGGGCTTTCCAGAGAGAGCAATGTGTACAAAGACCCAACCTGAAAAAATTCTGAAATCTCCTGTGCCCTGAGTGGCAAAGGATAAAATGGGAAAAGAAGGTTAGAACAAGAGTGCAAGGCATCTTGTCTGCTATGCTGCGGCTATTGCTTTGCCACTGGCCATGAGACACCCAGAGAGGTCTTTCAGTGGGGGGCTGACATAATCAGTGTTAATACAGGGAATGGAAGAATCCAGATGAGACAACAGGCAAAAAAACTTGACAGGAGGCAACAGACTCTCTCCCTCTGATGCATCTTTAAATCTCCCCTTCTGGGGCGCCTGGGTGGCTCAGTGGGTTAAGCCGCTGCCTTCGGCTCAGGTCGTGATCTCAGAGTCCTGGGATCGAGTCCCGCATCGGGTTCTCTGCTCAGCAGAGAGCCTGCTTCCCTCTCTCTCTCTCTGCCTGCCTCTCCATCTACTTGTGATTTCTCTCTGTCAAATAAATAAATAAAATCTTTAAAAAAAAAAATAAAAAAAATAAATCTCCCCTTCTATCAATACCTTCCATGTTATTGTCAATAATAAACAAGTCTTGGGGGCACCTGGGTGGCTCAGTCAGTTAAGCATCTGCCTTCTGCTCAGGTCATGATCCCAGGGTCGCAAAACTGAGCTCCACATTGGGCTCTCTCCTTGCTGGGGACTCTGCTTCTCCTTCTGCCATTTACCCTGCTCGTTCTCTCTTTATCTCAAATATATAAATAAAATCTTTCAAATAATAACAATTTTTCATTAAAAAAAAAAGTTTTCTGGACATTCTTAGCTCTTTTGTTCCTATCCTATTTTCCATTTCCAGTCTGCCATGACTGCCTGAGGCTCTGAAATTTGACTTGTACACCAACACCTTTTCTTGCCCGATCACTAAGGGTCTTCAGGGACCATTCCCCAATATTCTTTTCATAGTCCTCATCCTATACGTTCTTTGTGCATTTGATCCTGTTGACTATCCTATCTTTATATCCTATGCTATTGTACTTATTGCATTTTTAATACTTCTGTGGCCATTTCTGTTTCTTTTATTAATTATTTTACCTTTTTCTTCCAGTCTCAATTTCCTTTGTACTCTTTTACTCATCTCAGTAATCCTGTCATCTCCATGAAGATGATACCCAAATCTATTTTCAGCCCTAACCTTCCCCAAGTCCCTCTTCCTAGCTACCATGGGGTACTTCTACTTAGATCCACTATCACCCCCATAAATACGACATGCCCATAGATGACTAAGACTTCCATTTCCCCCATAAACCTTGTATTTCTCCCTTGCCTGAATTCACACTCTTGGCTAAATTGGGAACTCTTTCTTTTCATCACCTCCTATAATTTACACATCATTGGCCTGTAGAATCAACTTTTCAACAGTTAGGTTTTATTTATCTAGTCCCACTGTTCCTACCACAATTCAAGTCCCTTGATTCTTCACACTTGAACTGTAGCAACAGTTGATTAAAACTTATTGCCTCCCAAGGGAAACAAGGGCAAAAATGAATTACTGGAACTTCATCAAGATAAAAAGCTTTTGCAAAGCAAAGGAAACAGTCCACAAACCAAAGACAACCTACAGAATGGGAAAAGATTATTTGCAAATGACATATCAGATAAAGGACTAGTATCCAAAATCTATAAAGAACTTATCAAACTCAACACCCAAAGAACAATCAAGTCAAGAAATGGACAGAATACATGAATAGACATTTTTCCAAAGAAGACATCCAGATGGCCAATAGACACATAAAAAGATGCTCAAAATCACTCGGCATCAGGGAAATACAAATCAAAACTACAATGAGATACCACTTCACACCAGTCAGAATGGCTAAATTAAACAAGTCAGGAAACGACAGATGTTGACGAGGATGCGGAGGAAGGAGAACTGTTGGTGGGAATGCAAGCTGGTGCAGCCACTCAGGAAAACAGCATGGAGGTTCCTCAAAAAGTTAAAAATAGAGCTACCCTATGACCCAGGAATTGCATTATTAAGTATCTACCCCAAAGATACAAATGTAGTGATCCAAAGGAGCACTTGCATTCCAATGTTTATAGCAGCAATGTCCACAATAGTCAAGCTATGGAAAGAGCCCAGATGTCCATCAACAGATGAATGGATAAAGAAGATGTGGTATATATATATAATGGAATACTACGCAGCCATCAAAAAATGAAATATTGCCATTTGTAATGACATGGATGCAACTAGAGGATATTATGCTTAGCGAAATAAGTCAATCAGAGAAAGACAATTATCATATCCTCTCACTAATATGTGGAATTTAAGAAACAAAACAGAGGAGCATAGAGAAAGGAAGAGGAAAATAAAATAAGACAAAATCAGAGAGAGAGACAAACCAAGAGATACTTTTAATCATAGGAAACAAACTGAAGGTTTCTGGAGGGGCAGGGGATGGGAGAAGGAGTAACTGAGTAATGGGCGTTAAGGAGGGCATGTGAGATAATGAGCACTGGGTTATAAGTTATAGGTATAAGCTATAAGTTATATAAGGTTATAAGTTATACACAACAGATGAATCACTGAACTCTACCTCTGAAACTAATAATACACTATATGTTAATTAAGGGAATGTAAATAAAATTAAATTAAAAAAATAAAACTTATTGCCTCCTATTTTCCTCCTTTCAGTAAAACGAATTTTAGTTATGTCTCAAATCTGTCCAACTGTCTCTTTCCCAAGGATAACTATCTTCTTTCACACTAGAGAAATAGACTGTTTCCTCACTGCTGTACACCCATAACTTAGAAGACAGTTGGCACTCAGTACTTGCTGAAGGAATATACAACTAATTGGTCAGAATTACAGGGTCTCAGTCATATTTCCTTGAATTAGTGGGGTGGATTACTTTATCCCAAAATCTTCCTGAGTCTAGGTTTATTTAGACATTGTGGCTAGGAGAAGGAAGACAATTTGACGGTCTTCATTTTAAATCAATATCACAGTATCTTCTCTTTTCCTTCTTCTCTTTTCTTTCTTCTTCCACCCAGTCTCTAAATTTTTCATGTCTTATCAAAAATAAATTTCAAGTTCCCAAGAACTAACTTACAAACATAATATTTCAATGTAGGGACTATGTTATCTAGAAAATTATAAGGTCTTAGGAACTCTAAAGACCTTAAAAATTATCTATTGTTTAGGGCACTTGGGTGGCTCAGTCGATTATGCACCTGACTCCTGGTTTCAGCTCAGGTCCTGATCACATGGCTCAGCCTAGCTTTGGTTTCCATGTTCAGTGGGAGTCTGGTGGGATATTCTCTCCCTCTGTCCCTTCCCCGACTTGTGCACTCTGTCTCTCTCAAATCAATAAATTATTATTTTCTATGTTCTACAAAACCATCCTATTATGTGCATTGAAAATATTTCTAATAATAAGGAGCATACTGGCAACTCACTTACTATAAGGATTCAAACACAGGAAGTGTACTAGAGTAGAAAAGGCAGGAGATGTAGATAGATCTGGGTTTGAGTCACAGCCCCCAGCACCTACCACCCATATGACCTTAATAAAAGTAAATAAATAAATAAATAAAAATATCAGTTAATAACATTCACAATTTTTCAAATCAAAGCTTAATTCTCACAACAGTCCTGTGAGATAGGTATCATTATTATGCTCATTTGAAACATGAGTAAACCAAGGTTAAGAGAGTTTAAGTAACCTTTTTAAGTCACATCAACATTAAGTAGTCAAGCTGGAAGTCTATCTTGCGTTCTAAGCCCAAGAGTTAACCATCATTTTCTACTGCTTGATTCTAGGTAGCAAAATCCAGAACAGACCAGACAAAGCTCTGTGAGTTATGTGCTGCCAAAGACCAGTCCCACAGAAGGCTGAAAAAGGAGTAGTTGAAGCCTAGCCTCTTGACTTTAGTCTTAACTGAGAACACTTTATGTACCAGACACCACAGGAAATACTTTGCACATATTATTTCTAGTATCATGATCCTGTAAGATGAGTTTTATTATTTTGATGACTAAAGAAATTAAAGCATAGAAAAGTCAAGTAGGAGGTATATATAAGAGAAAGCTACTAGCTCAAATCTATCAACTGGTGGGATCTTGAACTGGTCTTTCTCTAAGCTCATTCAATAGGGTAGACCAGCTAGAAGTCAGCATCAACCCAGTTAAGTCCAGCACATAGTGCCACCCTTATCATGGCAAATCAGAGCTGGGGGACAGAAGGAAGTTAACCCTGTACCGAGTGAGTCGCCTAGGCTTCAATATTCCCAATTTCTTTCCCACTGACCATTGATCAATTCTATGGTCCTATAATGTCTCATAATATTGACCACCATATTCCAGTCTGATCTTTTTAAGAATCTTATGAGAAAGGACAAGTTATCCCTATTTCGAAGATGAAAAAATTAAAGTGTAGTTGAGACTCATACTTCGGTCTTTGTATCCCAGGCTCAGAGCTCATCTCACTATGCACTGCTGCCATTTATGAAAGATAATCAACAAACAAATCAATAAATGAAATATATTTCCTAACCTCACCTAGCTTTGTGATGTTGGGTAAGTTTTTTAACTTCTCCAAGCTCCAATTTTCTCATCCGATGTAAGAAAATTACAGTTATAGATTGCTTAACACAGCACCAGCATATAGGGAGCACACAATAACTGCTATTTCACTTAGTAGTAGTGTCACTCACACTAAAAATAAATACAATAATAAAATATGTCTAAAATTGAAAATCCAGGGAAGGAATTTTAACAATTCATATAGCAGACCTTATTTATTGCTGATCAACTCTCAAGATATTCTAGGGTTATAAAAGTATAAGCATACACATGTCAAATCATTATGATGTGCACCTAAAACTAATATAATGTTATACATCAATTACAGTTAACCCTTAAACAGCATTGGTTTGAACTGTGTGGGCCCACTTACACACAATTTTTTTTCAGTAAATACAATACAGTAAAGGTATTTTCTCTTCCTTATGTTTTTCTTTTTTTTTAAGATTTTATCTTTTTATTCGACAAAGAGACACAGTAAGAGAGGGAACACAAGCAGAGGAAGTGGGAGAGGGAGAAGCAGGCTCCCTGCTGAGCAAGGAGCCCAAGGTAGGGCTCCATCCCAGGACCCTGGGGTCATGACCTGAGCCGAAGGCAGAGGCTTAATGACTGAGCCATCCGGGTGCCACTCATTTTGATTTTCTTAATAACATTTTCTTTTCTCTAGCTTATTTTATTGTAAGAATACAGTATATAGTATATATAACATGCAAAATGCATTAATGAACTGTTTACATTATGAGTAAGGTTTCTAGTCAACAGTAGGCTATTACTAGTTAAATTTGGGGGTAGTCAAAAGTTATACACAGATTTTCAACTGTGTGGGGGTCTGGGCACCACTGACCACCACATTGTTCAATGGTCAACTGTATATCTCAGTCAAAAATTATTTTTAATTTAAAGATAAAAAGTCAAAGTCTCTGGGACTTCTAAAGTGTATATACTTGCTACTCGTTATCTCTTTTTCTACAAAGTATCACTGTTTGTACTGAAGCTTCTTGGGGACTGGTGAAGACACAAGTATCAGGAATCTCCACTGGTCTTCACTATACATGGAAATTCCAGAGTAGCTAGTGACAATGCAGAAATTTCAGACTAAGCAAACACATTTCACCAGGCTAGTAACCCTGAGAGCTGAAATAGTTTAAAGAGGTACCAACATCAATATAGTTTGTAGAGAAGCCACAGAGGTTAAATCTTGTATTTTTTTGGTCTCATCCTGTGGTTCAGAGGAAGCCCAAAGTCTCAATTCCTGTTGGTGATAATGCCTACTGGGAGTCATGCTGTGTTCACAACTAGGTAAGGTCCCATTTCCCTGAGACACTTAGGCGCCCCTGGGACAAAATTTAAAAGTCAGTGACTGCAACTTGGAGCCTTTACCCTTTATCCTTACCACCCACTAGACTTTGTGAGATGCTCAAAGACACTTTCTCCCGTGATTTTCAGAGTTTCTTGAGCAGAGAGTATGGCAAGATTTGTGGCAAAAGTAAAATCATATCCTTCTTGGTTTCATGAATCTTTCCCCACTTTTGGGTCAGAACAGAAAAGTATTTCAAGGATAAACTATATGCACAGACTCTGTGACAAGACTTTAAATCTCTGAATCCCCTCAATCATTCCTCCACATAAAAATTCAGGACTCAAAAATGTAAGTTATTTTGGGGTTCTAGTTAGTTGTATTTTCAGAGAGGTTTTATATGAAAATCCAAATGTAACTTAACTAACATTGAAATACAACTTTATGTTGTAAAAACAATCTTCAATGCACACAATGATTTATTCATATAATTGGAAATATGAATCAATTTGCAAAAAGTTCACATTTTTGCATAAGTAGAAAAGTATACCTGGTCTTGTTATATACTGCTTCTATGGTAGAGTTGTAGATTTGCCAACCACGGTTTTCTGGAAATAAATTTCAATATTTATATATCCAGAACCCACACTCTTTTAAAATTTGTATACATCAGTTCCATCCCCTTACAAAAATAAATACAAATACATTTGTGGGTTTCCCCTAAGGGTGACTCTCCAGAATAGTGGAGACAAACTTCTCTTCACATGCCACCTTCTTGATTTACGAAAGACTGTGCCTTTATACTCCAAGTAATTTTGAAAAAAGAAAGAAAGAAAGAATGAATGAATGAAAAGAAAGAAATCTTGCAGAGCCTTAACAAAAACAATGGAGAACTGCAAAATACATTACACTGGAAGACAGTAAGAACTGAATATAACTTTGTAAAGATATGCTGTCCACATAACATAAAAGTTTTCAGAAGAGTTTATTTCAATATTATAGCAATGTTTCCCTAAGGTTTTTAAAAGAGAATTCAGGAATATTATCCACTAGAGTTAGTTCTTAAATTATTAAGTTTATTTTTTATTTTACTCTTGTAAAATATTTCAAACATACCAAAAAGTGCATGAAAACTATTAAAAAGAAAATAATACAAATATTTACGTCCCATCACCCACCCACATCATAAGAATCTTAACATTTTAGCATATTTGCCTCACATCTTTAAGGAACAAAATGTTACCAACACAGGTGAAGCCCCTTCTATACTTCTCCTTTACCTTATTGTCCTTTTTCTTCTCTTCAAAAGAAACACTGTCCTATTACATATGTGTATATATCTGTTTGGATTAATCCATGAGAGACACGAGGTATCATGTGGGTTTTTAAACTTAATACCGGAACTTGCTTTCTTATTGAACATTTTAATTTTAAGATCTATCTGTGTTCATACACAAGGATTTGGCTCAAGTGTTTTATCCACCGGGCACATTCCAGTGTGAATATTCCACAGTTTACCTTTCCTCCTGCTTGTGGTCTATCATTGTTTCTAGTCTCTTACTGCTACTTTCAATGCTTCAATGGAACCTCACACTTTTCTCTGTCTATTCCAACAGGACTGATTCCCTAAGGTATATATGAAGAAGCAGAATTGCTGAGTCGTAAAGTAGACACATCATCAGCTGCATTAGATATTGCCAGACTGTTCTCCAAAGAGATTGGTGCCGATTTTCCGTGCTCCATAGTGCCATCAACTTTTGTTATCACACTAAAGTGTTGTCATCAACTTTTGTTATCACACTAAAGTGTTGTCAGTCTTGTAGAGGTAAAATGGTATCTCATGATTACTTTAAATTAAGTTGCATTTCTCGCAGCTGGAGAAATTAAACATCTATTCACCACCTTAAAGGTTATTAGATGAGTTTTCTTTTTCTTTTCTTTCCTCTTTGTATTTTTTGCACATTTCTCGGATCATTTTTCTTTTTTTTACTGATTTATGCAGTTTCGATTTCTTCTAGATTACAGCTTGTCCTTTAGCCTTATTTACCTTTCCATACAGAAGCTATTAATTTTATGCAGACAAGTCATGATTCTTGTCCTGTAAGATTTTTGCTTTTCATGTTGACTTACGAAGTATATCTAACTTGTTAAGTTTGTCATGAGGAATTAAATGGAAGGCATATGTAACAGTGCGTGGTACAAGTCAGTGCTACATATGTCACATTAAATAGATAAAACTACACTTATATTATTGAAAAGGCAAAATGTTGGTAAGGAGGGGGAAGAAACTAGAAGTTTTGGAAACAAAAATTTGGTACAGGGCTACATTTCATAAGGTCTGACCAACCCAAACCAAAGCAATGGGATTCTGTAAGATCCGGGCTGAAGTCTACAAAAGCAGTAACTGTAAACAGGCCTGTGACACTTCTATAACCCACAGAGGAACAGCTGGAATTAGTTGGTCAGCGTTTCTACCGTAAACAGAACCACTGATTTAATATTTCCTGTAATCTTCTCAGACCTTATTTCCTCTTAGGAATTTATCTCTACTATTTTTGATAAATTATAGTTAAAGTTATCCTTTTCTCCCTCTAGCATTCACTAGCTCTCTCCTTCATCTGAATGACAAGCTACAGGCCCTACAGAAGATGGAGCGAAAGTCCATCCTGAGAACCCAGTCAGTGCCTTCCAGTACAGGGCCACTCAGAACCTTTCCTACAACTTGCTCTTAAACACATCAAGACACTTAGTAGGCTGAGTAGCCACTATTTCTTAAGTTACCACGAATTATCACCACATTCACAGTTCAGATCCATAGAAATGATCATTCACATTTCAGAAACATACTCTGTTTTGTACAGATTTTCAATGAAGTGCGGGTTATATGTTTAAACCGTTTGACCAGCATTTGCTGTGACTGTCCATACAGCCCAAGCAGCATCATTGCAAACATGATATAAGGAAGTTGCCCTCATTGCCAAGATCCAGTAATCACTTACATCAGGGCTTCTCACACTAAAAAGCAAGCCTCTTGAATTGAGATCTCTTTATTAAGAACCACTAGTACAGCAATAGACAATTTCTACAGAAAAAAATATTTAAATATCAACAGACACAAAAGAAGAAATAAAATCAATGATAACATTAGTATGCAGAAATAATTTTAGTTTATACATATTCTTTAGCATTTTTGCATGAATATACATTTTAAGAAATAAGAAGGGATCATACAGGTTTTTTCTTTTTTACTGTATTAAAATACACATGAGGGGCACCTGGGTGGCTCAGTGCTTTAAAGTCTCTGCATTCAGCTTAGGTCATGATCGCGGGGTCCTGGGATCAAGCCCTGAGTTGGGCTCTCTGCTCAGCAGGGAGCCTGCTTCCCCCAGCCCCTGCCTGCCTCTCTCCCTACTTGTGATCTCTCTTGCTCTGTCAAATAATAAATAAAATCTTTTTTAAAAATAAGTAAATAAAATGAAATACACATGAGATTTACCATCTCAACCATTTTTTAAAGTTATTTATTTATTTATTTATTTGGGAGAGAGTGAGCATGAAAGAGATCACAGAGGGAGAGGGAGAAGCAGACTCCCCACTGAGTAGGGACCCTCATGTAGAGCTCCACCCCAGGACCCTAAGATCATGACCTAAGCAAAAGGCAGACACTTAAATGACTGAGCCATGAAGGTGTCCCCTGCCCCTATTCTTGACTATTTTTAATTGTACAGTTCAATGGCATTAAATACATTCCAGCAGCCATCACCACCATTCATTCATATAACTCTTTGTTCTTATAAAACTGAAACTCTATACCTATTAAACACTAACTTCCCATGTCTCCTATTCTCCAGGCCCTAGCAAGCACCATTATACTTTCTGTCTCTATGATTTTGACTACTCTAAGTATCTCATATAAATGGAATCACACAGTACATGTCTTTTTGTGGCTAGCTTGTTTCACTTAGCGTAATATCTTCAAGGTTCACCCACGTCAAGAATATTACAGAATTTCCTTCCTTGTTAAGACTAACTAGAAGTTACAAAACATTTCTGAAAAACATTAAAGACTTAAATAAATGGAAACAGGTCTCAGGTTCATGGATTAGAAGACTTAGTATAGTTAAAATATCAATATTAATTCAAAGCAAACAATAGATTCAGTGCATTTCCTATTGGAATAGGAACCTGTAGAAATAGAAAAACCCATCCTAAAATTCAAATGGAATCTCAAGGAACCCAAATAGCCAAAATAGTCCTGAAAGAGAACAAAAGAGAAGACTCACACTTCCTGATTTCAAAACTTATTACAAAGCTGCAGTAATCAAAACAGTGTGCTTTTTTGTATAAAGATAGACATAGAGACTAATAGAAGAGACAGCCTAGAAATAAACTCTCACATTTACAATCAGATGATTTCTGATATGGTGCCAAGACCATTCAAGGGAGGAAAGGACAATTTTCTTGCAGCTAGTGTAGGGAAAACTGTATATCCACATGCAAAAGAATGAAGTTGAACTTATGTAACACCATATACAAAAATTAACGCAAAATGGATCATGGACCTAAATGTAAGACCCAAAACAATAAAACTCGTGGAAGAAATCACAGGCCAAAAGCTTCACAATATTGGATTTGCCAATGATCTCTTGGATAGGGCACCAAAGGTATGGGTAACAAAAGAAAAATAGACAAATTGGGCTTCATGAAAATTTTACAAATTTGTACATCAAAAGACACAATTCATAAAGTAAAAAGGCAAAGCACAGAATGGGGAAAATATTTGCAAATCATTTATCTGATATAGGATTAATATCCAAAATATACAGAGAACTCCAAAAACTCAAGAACAAAACCACACAATTAAAAATGGCCCAAAGGACTCGAACAGACATTTCTCCAAAGCACATGAAAAGATGCTCACCATTAATCATTATGTGAAATGCAAATCAAAACCACAAAGAGATGCCACCTCATGCTCATTAATATAGTTACTATAAAGAAAAAAAAAAAAAAACAGAAAACAGAACCACAAGTGTTAGCAAGGATGTGGAGAGACTGGAATACTCATGCGCTATAGGCAGAAATGTAAAATGATACAGCCACCTAGAAAACCATATGGATATCCCTCAAAAAATTAAAAATAGAACTTCCATGTGACCTAGCAATTCCACTTCTGAGTGTATACACAAAAGGAGTGAAAGTGGGGTCTCAAAGATGTATTTGGACATGTGTGTGCATAGCAGCATTATTCACAGTAATTAAAATGTGGAAGCACCCCAAGTGTCCATGGATGAATAAATGTTCACAACATTTTGCAACCATTTGAAATCTGGCAATCATATGTCCAATGGTCAAGGAAGAGTTACCTACTACGGCATTTGGATATTTGTATTATTTTCCTATGGTGTGTGAATATTGCTTCAATAAACATCCTTGCAGCTAAATCTCTGTACATGATCTTATTTCCTCAGGATTCATTCCTAGAAATGAAAAAATTTTAAATGTGCATAATTTCAGAACATTTTTATATTTCATTCACTGAACAGGTATTTACTGAGTTCCTACTAACTGCTAGGAAATGTCTAGGGTCATTGGAGTGAATAAAACACAAAAGTTCTCATCTTCTTGAAGCTTGCCTAGGAAAGAGAATAAATGAGTAAAATCCATATTACTTGTGAAAGTGCTATGGAGAAAAGTAAAGTAGAAAATAAACCCTTTCCATGAGTGCTTGCACTATTAATAGGATGACTTAAGAAAATCTCAAGGAAAAGAATAAATGTTGTCAAATGCATCGTATGGACAGTTTCTCTTACAAAAACTCAGAAACTTGGTATTATTTTTATCATTTGATTTGCTTTTTCCCAATTTGATAAGCCAAGGGGGGGGGAAAGCATTTTTGCTAATTACTAACACTGTTGATTATTTGTATATCTTGATTTACAAAATGCCTGACAATATTCTTTCAACAATTTTCTACTGGGTTTTCCTCTTTCTCATTAATGTGTGAAAGGTTTTGACAGGTTTTGTATTTACCTTTACCTTTTATTTATGGTGGTTTTTACTGTATGGAATTTTTAGAATAATTCTGATTCTCAAGGACATAGGTTTAATGAAATTAGAAGAACCCATAATTACTCATTTGTGTTATCCTGTATCACATACACAATAATCTCAGAATAACTATTTTAATCTTACTACAAATATGACTTAAAAATTTTTTTTTGGGCTCTGTGGCTCAATTCTACCCCCATGTTTAATGTTCTGTATCTATGTATCTACACGGTCAGAATACACTACCACTGTTCAGACTATCCTTTCCACTCTCATTTGGTTATATTATATGTATTTCACATGTATAAATGAGGCTTGCCACCAGTCTTTAGGTCAATATCTCTACAGTCAATTTTGTTATCTGAAGCTCAATCTTTAGTAGATTACTGAATTCTCACATAATTACTAAAAATTTGTATCCTTTTTGACTTTAAGGTCAGGTTTAGTGCATATGAATTTTCTTCTTTGAGTATCTTAAAATGTTATGCCCCGCCCCCCCTTTTTTGGGCACATTGCTCCTGGGGAAAAAAAGTCTGATAATATAAATTCTTTCCCTTATAAATTCTATGTTCTTTTTGCCTAAAGATTTGAAGGATATTTTTTTTTCCTTTAAAGTCCAATAATTTTACTATGTCTTAGTGTTGTTTTTTAGAGTCAATACTCTTGGGTACATGGTAAGCTATTCCAATATATAGCTTCAAATGATTTCTTTTAACCCCAGGAAATATTCTTCAATTACAGTGACTATCTTAAAAGTCTGTGAACAGATATTATTATGTTCTTACATATTAAAATGTCTTTATGAATTAAACAACCTCTCGCTTAGGCTACCAAATATGTGAGGAAACCACATACAGAAAGGAAGGAAATGAACACAAAATTCAGTGTAGCTGCTCCTTTTTCCCAGGAGGCAACAGGAAGATGACATAGGTTAGTAACACACAGATGGACTCACATTCTGGTTTTTGAATGGGTACAGCTTTCATGGGCATTCATTGATTATTTTGCTTTAACATTTAAATCAATATTAACCTATTTTTTAATGTTTTTATTTTTTTTAAGATTTTATTTATTTATTTGACACGGGGTTGGGGGTGGTGGCAGACAGAAAGGGAGAAGGTTCCCCTTGAGCAGGGAGCCCAATGTTGGGCTCCATCCTAGGAGCCCAGGATCATGACCTGAGCTGAAGACAGACACTTAACTGAGTCACACAGGCGCCCCTTACCTATATTGCTTAAAATGTCTTTTTTGACATGATGTACTTTAGTTTGTGTTTCTATACTTTATAAACACCCTATTGTTCCTATATTTGTTTTTTTCCCCTTTGTTAGTTTCATACCTTGGAGACTCTTGTAGGTCATGTGTTTTTCCCCCCCACCATTTTCAACATTTGGTACTTTCCTCAAATTCTTGTTTGAAATACATTTTTCCACTGCTTTTCAATTTTTACAACTTTCTTTATTTTCACGAAGAATTATCTGTGTTGATTCCCTCTTGTGTTCCTTCTAATTTAATCTTGATTTTTTTCTTTTGTACCTAATATTTTCCTGAGTTCTTTCGCTTAATTTCTGTGTGTTTCAAATTCAAAGTCAAGTTATTCTTTCATATTTTCTATCATTATTAGTGTCTTTTACTTCATTTTTATCTGTTGTATGAGTATGTCTTTATGGCATATTTTTATTACCTACAGGAATATGATTCTACTTATTTTCTTTTTTAAATTTTATAAAAAGTCTGTATAGAATTTGAGTCTCAACACTTTTATGTTACTTTCAGTTTTTTACCTAAAATTAGTTTCCCTGAAATACTTGAAGAATTCCATCTTCAGGCACCTGGGTGGCTCAGGTGGTTAAGCCACTGCCTTCGGCTCAGACCATGATCCCAGAGTCCCGGGATTGAGTCCCGCATCCAGCTCTGTGGGGAGTCTGCTTCTCCCTCTGACCTTCTCCTCTCTTGTGCTCTCTCTTACTCTCTCTCTCTCTCTATCAAATAAACAAATAAAATCTTTAAAAAAAAAAAAAAGAATTCCATCTTCAGTATTTTTGTGCAGTATTTAAAAAAATATATAGGGTAGCCTGCTTTCCAAAACTTCCTGGCTCTGTCCTCTCCTCTTTTATCTGTATGTTCTGTCCTTGTCTGTCAGGTCCATATCCTGCTCAATTTTTATTTCACCCCCTGAAGTTTTTCAGCATGCAGTCCTCTCCTGGAGGGTGATTTTCAACACTTCAGAGCAGCTACCCTGTCCCAGTTTCTTCAGAGCTTATCAGGAACCCCCTGCACTCAGCTCCTAGTTTCGGTTGCTGTCCTCAGAACTGCTCTTCCCATTCTGAAGAAAACCTCTAGGTTATCCTGGACTTGCACTCAAGTCTATGAGAGAGGCCCCAGTGCTACCTTCCATTATTTCCCTTACAGATAGAGGCTGCTATTATTCAGGTCCCATGGTTTTTGGTGGAGGTTCTTTGGAATTCAAGAAGATTCCTTGTCCTCTTGTTGTAAATGTTTTCCATGGTTTTTTTTCTCATTTTGTTCCAGTAGCTCAGTTTTTATGTGGAGATTTGGGAGATCCAAAGACAAGGCTGCCACCACAATGTCCCCAGAAATTTAAGGGTGTTATTTTTTAAGAAATTTGGAGACACTTCCCTATAGATTACAAGTCAGCTGCCATTCTGAGCTGCAAAGAAACTCATTTATGATTCAATTTTTATCATTTTTCCTGGCCATGTTCAACCTCATTGCCAAACTGGGAGTCATCTCTTCATTGTTTGCTACTAGTCCTGAGCAGGACTCAAACATAGAATGCAGGTGATTAGTGATATCTACCTCTTCTACTGACTTAAAATACACATTCAGTGCATCAGCATCATATTGAACATAGTCTAAATCCAGGTATATGGTAATGGAAAACAACATACCATAGAACGCAAGCCTGCAACTGCTCCTTAATTTTCTTGTTTCAAAACACTGTTTTTTAATGCATTTCTACTGAATTTGATTTACACTCACTAAACAAAAGATATTTTAGGATGAAGTATGAAATTCTACTACTTAGGAAAAGGGCACATTATTTTGTTACTGTACACAACACATTGACATGAAAATGATATGAAGGAAAAGAGTTATAGGATAGAGAATGCTATTTTTTTATTCCAAAGAATCCCAGAGGTAGAATGAGTTCTATTGACAATGTCCTCCAAACCTCAGAACCCGGAAGCCTTGTCACCCCACCTGCTTTTCCACGTCAATAGTGCAGGAGGTACTCTGCCAGGGAAGACAGTACTTTCCAAAGGAACCCACTTCACATTTGGAAATCTCTGAGCTAGAATTCTAATTTTCCAATCTTTCTGCTCCTTTCTTTTCCTTTCTAGCTCCACCCACCCTGGTCTCCTTTCCCAGACAGAGAGCCTAAGATTCCTTCCAGATGAGAACCAATGCTGTAAATGGTAGAACACAACTGTTCACATCTATCCTAGAATCTGGCTCTGGAAATGTCTTCCCATTGATCCTTGTTGAGTCCTGAGGAGCCTCATACCATGTTCCTCTCCACATCAGTCATTTAATATTTTAAAACAGCGGACCATGGCCTTCCGTCATGTCCTCTCTTCTCTAAGCTAAACACCCTGACATCCTTTACCTCTGCCTCAACTTGGCACACATAAAGAATTTAAACAATTCGCAGCCTACCCATCAGTAGAGAAAAACATTTTATTCACAGGGAAAAGATGAAAATAAATCATCACAGAAAAACATGCTCAGTCCCACTTGTAATTTAAGAAATGCAAGTTAAATGATTTGAGGTATCATTATACACTGTAGGAAATGGGAAAAAAGTATGGTTACATATTACTGAGGTCCTACAAATTAACTCAGATTTTCTTGAAAACAATCTGTTAAGAAGTAATACGAACTATAAATCTGTTCATGCAGTTTGAATGATTCCATTTGTACAGTGATATTCAAATCAAAAGCTTCTAATGCAGTAAAAAAGTAAAAATATCCTGAATGCCTAGAAAACAGCAAAATGCCTTTGTATACTACAGAATATTTATACAACAGGTTAGTACATAAGCAATTTAAAGTAAATATATAGCCAATATACACTAAATACTTTATACAATATACACAAAAATACTTTAGGAAATGCAAAAACAGAACTCACAATTGTATGTGCATATAATTATATCTAATTATGTATATACATTAACAAAACTCCACAAAACAATTTGGCAAGATATAAATAGCCCTAACTGTTCATCGTATTCTCTCTTTTTTTCAAAATTTCTCAAATCCTTAAAAGAAATCAAGATGATTAAAGCAGTCTCATGGCTTTGAGAAGAATACGGGGATCCCCACTAACCATTAAGTACTATGGAGCAAGAAAGGGCCTGACTCATTTTCTGTTGTATCCTTATACCAGGACAAAGCCTGCCTTTCGAAAGCTGACCTTTCTATAGCATATTCTATCTGCCAACCACTGTTCTAAGCTCTTCACATGGTTTACATATTTAATACAACAAGTCTGTAACATAAATACTATTATCGTTCCCATTTGATAGATGAGGAACCCGAGGCAGTGAGGGGTTTAAGTGACTTGGCAAAGTCACAGTCAGTCAAAGATCCAGGATGAGAACACAGAGAGTATGAGCTCTCTGCATTTACTCTCTCTGGAAGCTGAGAAAGGCAACTTACCTAGGAAACCCTTTTCCATGGTGGCCCTGTGCCAAGTGCTCTCAAACATTATCTCACTAAATCATAGGAGCAATGTTGCAAGGATGCATTATTACTGCCCGTTCATTAACACGAAGAAAGTGGGTTTGTTCACTTGCTGTGGAATCTTGGAAAAGTCACCCCAAGACACAAAAATGATGCTTCGCAGAGCAGGAGCTCAATGTATTTGTTGAATGCGGGACTTGAAAATAACTTTTAAATACTTAAGAAAAAGAATGAATGCTGGAACACTGAAAAGAAATAAGGAAAATAAAATAAAATAAAAAGAAGAAGAAGAACAAGAACAAGTTGTAAGACTTAGCAGCCAAGGGATGCCTGGGTAATGCAGCCGGTTAAGCATCTGCCTTCAGCTCAGGTCATGATCCCATGGTCCTGGGATCGAGTCCCACACTGGGCTCCTTGCTCAGCAGGGAGTCTGCTTCCCCTTCCACTTGCCATTCCCTGTGCTTATGTTCTCTCTCTGTCTCTCTCTGACAAATAAATAAATAAAATCTTAAAAAAAAAAAAAAAGACTTAGCAGCCAACATGATTTTCTTAGAGGCAAATAACACCAAGCCGATCTATTTTCTTTTTTGATTGGGTTCTAGACAGGTATGTGAGAGAAATACTGCGGCAGTGTTCCTGGATTCCACCAAAGCTACTCACAGGGTCATTAAAAATATCGTTTGTGGATAAGTTGGAGAAATGTAGTTTGCATAATGACCTAATGGGTAAATTTGAAGCCAGGCAACCATACACCCAGAGAGTTCGGTTTCAATCCTAGGGAGTAAGGGTGGTTTCTGTTGAAATTAAACGAGCATCGGGATGATGTCATATTGGTTAGGTTTGTGCATAACAAGACATTGGTAGAGACAGCAATCAAGTTGGCTTAAACAGAGCCAATTTTGTCTTAAACAAAATTAATAGAAAATGTATTGAAGTCCAAAAATAATAAATGCACAGAGAAACAGGGCTTACTGGTAGCCAGAGTTGTTTTCTTTTTTTAAAAAGGTGATTTGTGGTTACTCAATGCATGTCAATATGCCACAGAGCTGCCAAACAAGAGTGAAAGCTCAGACAACAACAGAACTCCTACCCCAAACACATTAACTATCATTCCACGATACCACCTCCTGGCCTGTACCCACAAGAAGTAACACTGACCTCAGGCCTGCCGTACGCCAGGCATTTTGCTGAGAGCTTTACCTGTGTGCACTCACTCACTCAATGCTTTCCACAATTCTAGAGGTAAGGATTATTATTACCATCCCGCGAAATCTAGACTATCAAAGTCACACAGTTTGCCTAATCACTTACAATTAATAGGACAGGACATGTGTTGAAATCTGAGCAGTCTAATTCTAGCTTCAGCTTCTGTTAACCACAATTCTATTAGGCCTTTCTAGCCCTCTTGACACTCATGGCTCTGGGGGACGTGGATGCCGCAGGCCATGTGCCCTTGACCAGCATGAGTTCAGCTACAGCTTAAGAGAGTTCCAGCCTGCTGATGGCTTCCTGTCTCATATTCCTGCCCCTTTTCCTTCTAGGTGGGCTTTCTCCAGCAGGACAGGAGTTTGCCAGGCCACGCCTGCAGGGGCAATCCTCAAGCACTTGGGAAATGAGATGGTGGATAAAGGACCAATATCCCCATTCTCTGGTGAGATGATTCTGAAGCATGATCCACACTGTTTTCAATGTTCTCAGCAGGACTGAGCCCCAGCTGCCCTCAGGGCAACCTACTCTTTCATGCACCCTTTTCTGTCCTATTTTCCTCTTGTTTGTGTTTCATGAGATCATTTCCCTAATAAACTACCTATACCCAAGTCCTTGCATTAGGGTCTGCTTTGGGAGAAACCCAACTAAGATACCACCCTGTGCTACTTCTGAATCACTCTGAAATCTTCCACTAACTTCAAGTAATTAAGTAATTACTTAATTTCTTTAAGAATTTAAGTAATTTGTCTTTTTTTTTTAATTTTTTATTTTTTATAGACATATATTTTTATCCCCAGGGGTACAGGTCTGTGAATCACCAGGTTTACACACTTCACAGCACTCACCAAAGCACATACCCTCCCCAATGTCCATAATCCCACCCCCTTCTCCCAACCCCCCTCCGCCCAGCAACCCTCAGTTTGTTTTGTGAGATTAAGAGTCACTTATAGTTTGTCTCCCTCCCAATCCCATCTTGTTTCATTGATTCTTCTCCTACCCACTTAAGCCCCCATGTTGCATCACCACTTCCTCATATCAGGGAGATCATATGATAGTTGTCTTTCTCTGCTTGACTTATTTCGCTAAGCATGATACGCTCTAGTTCCATCCATGTTGTCGCAAATGGCAAGATTTCATTTCTTTTGATGGCTGCATAGTATTCCATTGTGTATATATACCACATCTTCTTGATCCATTCATCTGTTGATGGACATCTAGGTTCTTTCCATAGTTTGGCTATTGTGGACATTGCTGCTATAAACATTCGGGTGCACGTGCCCCTTTGGATCACTACGTTTGTATCTTTAGGGTAAATCCTTGAGGTAATTTGTCTTTTTAATTATATCATGGATAGCTCTGCCATTCATTATATGTGCTTTGATTGTTTTATGTTATAAGCTAAACTAGAGCATGTCTTGGGGGAAAGTTAAAGGGGTTAGCATGAATTTCTTTTAGGTCACCAATAAACCCAGTAGTAGTTTTGGGGAAAGGAAAATGGCAAAATAACGGAAGACGTATATGAGACAGGAATTCTGAACTTAATCACTGTAACTCAAGTGAAATGTAGGTCTTCGCCTTCCTTATCACCCACCAGTGGACTCTCAGTACCGAATTACAGAATGCCTCATTATCAGAAACATCTCTGAAACGCATGAGTTCTGGAAATCATTTTCTTCTTGGATAAACTCAAAGGGAGTTAGGAGGACTCAGAAAAAAATAAACCAACCTAGGCTGGCAAACTGGAAAACCAAATCATGCCACCATTTGTAGATCGCAATTCTACTCTTCTAACTCCGAGAGTACTCTCCCCTCCCCCAGGAGTACTTTTAGAAGGCAATGAAGTGTGAATGACAAATCAGTAATGCTCCGAGGCTGCTATCTTATAGAATGAACAATGCAGACTTCAAAACAGCTTGGGAATGGGAAAAACAAAGGCCGCTTGGGAAGGTGTCCTAAATGCGATCTTACTTTGTAGCTATTTTTTTTTTTCCTGGAAAATAATATTTTAATAATTACATGTTGTCTTTTACTGCTATTGCTGCATGGAAAAAAAATAAGGTCACACACTATCATAAAATTATTGACATTTCTCAAATATACAGCTTTTGCATGTACATGTTGCTTTAAGATGCTTCATATGGTTACTGTTACAACAAATATGTAAGTTTTATTGAACAACACCATAAACAACCACAAAAAGCATGCATAAATTGTTAGGAGATTCTGCTATTTATGGCAGAATTCATTGGTGGACTGTGTTTCATCAAAATAATCTTTCCCCCACTGAAAAATTAAAACTTTTGTAGCACACAAACAAAAGACATGGTACTTTTTCTTCTTACCCAATTTTACACTTTCCCTCCTATAAGTCAAAGCAAAGGATATATACAACTTTCTCGGGAAATTTATAAGGAAGAAAACTACATGTGAAAACAAGTAAAATGCATAGGACATTATCATAAAAATTTAGCTACTTATCTAGATTAACATTAAGGTTAGAAAAAAATCAAAACTACCTTTGATTTTGATATTTATACCAAGTCAAATTAAGAACATGAACTAATGACAGGAGGCATTTCCTTAAATAGCATTAAATTCTTACCTTTATTTTGACCTCTATGATCCATGCTAATCTCGGCCCTCAATGACCAAATGCTTATAATAAAACTGTTGGTATGTTTACCAACTAGGTCAGAGCACAGAATTTATTTTTTGGTTTTATTTTTGGTGTTATGTTGTTTGTGCTCTTAAAATGGGTGAAACTGTAATTTTCTCCAGAGACGACCATGGTTAATATTAGCTAACACTCTTCGTTTGGTGCCTTTCCTTTGTTGTTAATACAGTTTATAATTTTCCTTCCTAAGTTAATATTATATAATAAGCATTTCTCTTCCTATAAAAAATTATCATTAAATTTAATTTTTGGTGAATGCACAATACTCTAAAGTAAGTACTTACCTAACACCCTAATGTTAGATGTTTATGGGCTTTTCATATTTCATTATTGTGAACAACTCTGCAAGTGTCTTTATCTTGATTCCTCTAAAGACATTTGCTAGAATGTAAAGGACAATTATTTTAAAATAGAATAATTAAGTCACTAAGACTAGTCACTTCAATGCTCTATACACCCACTGTCCAATTACTTTCTCCTCAGCATGGTATGAGCTTTAGTATCTTACCGTGTGTTAAGACACATCAATTATTATTTATGTTTAATAAATATTTGAATGACTAAAAAAAGCATATTTCTGCCATCTTTATTTACATATATTTAATTACTAGTAAAACCAAATGCTTTTTCATACATAAATTTGACATTAGCATTTCAGCTTTTATGAGTTATTTCAGGTTAAGATGCTGAGGTTCTTGTGGGGTTTCTTTTTTTCTCGAATCTATTTGACTGTTCCCTTTGTAAAATAAGTACCATTATCTGTTTGTTGGAAGTATTTTCCCCACTTCTTTTTTCTTTCAATTTATTTATGGTGTTAACACTAGAGCCGTTCTAATATACAGTAGGAACTGACATCGCTAATACCTTTTTTTTTTAAGATTTTATTTATTTATTTGACAGACAGAGATCACAAGTAAGCAGACAGGCAGGCAGAGAGAGAGAGCAAGGGAAGCAGACTCCCTGCTGAGCAGAGAGCCCGATGCGGTGCTCGATCCCAGGACCCTGAGATCATGACCTGAGCCAAAGGGAGAGGCCCTAACCCACTGAGCCACCCAGGCACCCCGTTAATACCTTTTAAAAATTCATCTAGTCTACTTACTCTTGAAGACAAATTTTAGAATTTGTTAAATTCCAAAATTAACCCTTTGTTAATTTTGACAAAATTTGTCAGATTTTGTTAAACTATTAATAATGGGGAAAAGTGACATCTTTACAATACTCAGTTTTCTTAGCAGTAAGTTTTTATAGTTTTTTTCCCATGTAACTCCCATCCATACCTCATTAACCTTTTCCCTAGGTATTTTGTATTTGGGTTGCTGCTGCTAACCATGTATGGAATCTCTCCTCCATTTCTTGATGATAGAGGAAAGCACTATTTCCTGTACATTGCTTTTGTATTTGATCGCATGCTTAACTCTATTGTTAAGTTGCAAATTCTTCTTCTAAAGCATTATTCAATTCTTCTAAAGTATTATTCCTTTAATATAATATGCAGATAATTTTTGATACTTTTCATCTGACAAGTATAATCATTTTAGTGAACAGTCTGTATTTATTAGTGTGTATTCAGATACCAATTTTATTTTCTCTCCCAACTTTCAACCCATTCTCTGGATCTGGTATTTTCCAAACCCTCGATAAAATCCTGGAAAGATCCTGTAGGGTTTCCAATCTGTCTTAGGTAATGAACACACAGTCCTTTCATTCTGGTGTTAAAATAATCCAAGTCCAAGAACAGTCCAAGAATAATTCAGTCCAAGAACTACATAACTCTACTCTACTGTAATATAACAGTAACAGTAAGAACCCCTGTGCAAATTCACTTCTAGGTTTCCCAGAACTTCCTGAGATAAGGTCTACTTAATTATAGAGTTTACTCTTTTAATATTTTTAATATTCTATCTGATATTATTTCAGTATCCAGTTTCCAAAATTATATTAGATTATATATCCTAGTTTCCAAACTGTGTTCCAAGGCATGCTAACACCCCTTGCTTGATATGTTAATAGGAGTTGGAGCTAGTGGAGTAGAAAGGAGAAAAAAAAGTTTCTCTGGCCACATTAATTTGGAAATCACTGCTTGCTACGTTTCTCCCTAGATATTCATAAAAGACATCAGCATATTAACGTTGTAAGGAATTCTCCAAAAAAATAAAATATTTGTCTTCATTTTAAATGTTGGCTGGCCTTGGGACTCATTTAGATGAATAAAATTTAATAGAAGAGACATTATGCACGTTCTAGACTCCAGACCTCAAGAAGTCTTGTTCTTCTGCCCTTCAGCAGTCTTCAAGGAGCACTCTCTTTGAGTCTTAGAGAGACTAAGCAAGTCTCTCTAGCCTGAAGCATTAAAAAGATGAAGAGAACCAAGTGATTCCATGTAGCCCATAGCCAGCACCAGCCAGACAAGTGAGTAAGGCCATTCTGGACATTCTAGCCCAAATAACCCACTAGCTAAAATCAACCACTTAAGTGGGCCCCCAAATCCAGCAGAACCACCAAGCCAACTTCAGAATCATGAGAAATAATAAATCATTGTAGTTTTAAAACAGGGGATCAAACTCTAAAAAATGTGACCTATGGGCCATATTTAGTTCACCTGTTTTTATACAACCCTCAAACTAAAAATGGATTTTAGAAGTGACATCACCAAGATGCAATATACATCATTCCTGACTTTGTTATCCCTCACAGGAACAACCAGCAACTATTTAAGAACAAGACACCACTGAGAAAATACTAGAACAGGGGGCTGAGGCTGAAGCACCCCCAGGCCCCACACAGATCAAGACAGACTGCATCAGAAGACTAAGACAAGTGGCTACACCTTGACCATACTGCTCCTTACCCAGGCCAGAGGTCTCCCCTGAGCCTATGTTTCCCCCAGGGAGAAAAAGAACCCAGGGGAACAACTAGACCCCTCCCTAGCATTGTGGGTCACTTTGCAGGAACCCCTACTCTGACCTCAAACCACAGGAATTATAGGGGAGTCTTGAGAAGCAACCACTGGGGATCTGACTGTGAAGGAGAAAAGGGGAGGGCTTGCAACAACCGGGGCATACTTGAACGGCCTGAGTAGTAATCCCAACCAGTGGTTTTGCTCATCTGCACAACCAAATCAGGGGCACAGTCTGACCAGGGAACTTAGTGTGGAGTGTAGATCTGCCTGATTTGGATCCTCAAACAAGGAATTTTGCAGGCCCTGGAGCCCAGTTTGCTCAGGCCCAGGCAAGTTGCTGAATCACAGCGCCACCTTCCTGGAGAGTGTCTTCCAGCCCAATCTGACCAGAAAGGCTGATGACAACTCCTGCTACCTGGGCTGCCCAGTGTTGCTCAAGCTGAGAAATAAGTAGGCAGAACTAATCTCCCCCAGAACAGAGCTATATGGGCATGAAATCATCCCAGGCTAAATACAAGCAAAAGAATAATTCATAGCCAAAGCTGATGGTAGCTACCAGTTTCATGCAATAAGATGGCCTGTCTGAGAAAATGAGAGTAGCCAGGAACAGCCCCTCCCTCCACCACCCATGCAAGGAAGCTGAGACAGGGCCTCAGCTTCTCAACTATGAGAAGTGTCTTTCAGGCCCATCTGACCAGAAGGGCCAGTAACAACTCCTGGAAGTTGTGTAGCCGAGTGGCACTTGAGTGGGAAGGTGGGCTGGCAGAGCCTATAGTTTGCAGAACAAAGCCCTTAGCTTTGTTTGGTCAAGGATCTTAGGGACAGGATGGCTTGAGTTAAGAAAACAAAGTGCTTTACCAGCTGTGGAGCTGCATCTCCTACTATACCCCAGCAGGACTCTAATTCAAAGTCCCCCTTACCACTGAATACAGTGTTCAGCTTGTCCATCCAGGGAACCTAACCAAAACACCCAGGAAGCTGCAGAGCTCTTTCAAAAGCTCTACATAGAGTGGCACTTGAACAGACAACACAGCCTGTGGCTTCCCCATCTGCAAAGCAAAACCACTGGCCTCACCTGACCGGGGAATTCAGTGCATAGTCTAGCCTGATTTGTGTCCCCAAGTAATGAGCTATACAGGCCCACCAGGTCCCATCCTGCTGCCTTGCCAGGGCAGGGAGGCTAAACCATAGCTCCAACTACTAATGAAAACAGTACCCAGTCCCTACCATCCAGTATGCCTGCGAGAGAATCCAGGAAAACATGCGTCTATCTTAAAAGCCTCACTTGGACAGAGAACCAAGCCAGCAGTCCTATGCAACTGTCCTCAGGCATTACCACAGCACCCCATCCCCATCCTCACAGCTTAAACAGTGCTTTGCCCAAAAATAAACCATAAATCAAAATAGTCCCCACCTGCCCAAGGACATTCCTGGGAGACATACCCAGAAACCCAAACTGACTGGTAAAGAACTGTCTCTGCCAAAACAAACCTGTTAAGTCTGGAAGAAGAGCGTGATTACTCAAATGCAGAGATACCAACATAAGGAATCAAGGATCAAAAACAGGTAAATATGACATCAGCAAAGGAAAGCAATAAAGCTTTAATAGCTGGTTTTAAAAACATGGAGATCTATTTTAACTGACAATGAATTCAAAATAATCCTCTTAGAGCAGTTTAGTGAACTATAAGAACACACAGACAACTAAATGAAATTAGGAAAATAATGCATACGCAAAATAAGAAGTCTGACAATAAAATAGCAGCCATCAAAAAAAAAAAAACAATAATTAAACAAACAGAAATCTCATAGTTCAAAAACACAATAACTTAACTGAAGAATGCAACAGAGTTTCAAAAGGAAACTCGACCAGCATAAGAAAGAATTGGTGACCTGGAGGATAGGACATTGGAAATTATCCAGTCAGAGGCACAAAAAGAAAAAAGAATGAAAATCAGTGAAGAAAACCTACAGGAATTATAGGACACAATGGAAATAGATGATATTGGCATTATGGGAAATCTAGAAGGAGAAAAGAAAAAGAGACAGAAAGTATATTTAAAGCAAAAATAGCTGAAAATGCCCCGAACCTGAGAAAAGGACATTCAGATCAATGACCCCCAAAGGACCCCAAACTGACTGATCACACATAGAACTACATTGAGACACATTATAATTAAGTTGTCAAAAGTCAAAGGTAAAGGAAGAATTTTAAGAGCAACAAAAGTAAAGAGAGAAGTTACACAAGGGAATCCCCATAAGGCTATCAGCAAATTTCTTAACAGAAAGTTTTTAAGACAGGCAAGAATCGGATGACATATTTAAAATACTGAAATAAAATAGCTGTCAGCTAAGAATATAGGTATAGACCTGTCAAAGCTGTCCTTCAGAGACAAGGAGGGATAAAGACTTTCCCAAACAAATAAAGGCTGAGGGAGTTCATTATCACCAGATCTGCCTTATAAGAAATACTGAAGGGAGTCCTTAGAGTAGAAGTAAAAGAATGATAATTAGCATCATAAAGACATAAAAGGTAGCTATATCTCACTGATAACAGTAAATGTGTAGTTAGATTCTGCAATATGCTGAGTAGTGCATTATTCACTTACAATTCATATATGAAAATTTTTTTAAATGAGCATAGTAAAAATAATTACAATATTAGTTGCACAGTATTTAAAACATGTAAATTTTAAAAGCAATAGCCAAAAATGTGAGAGGAAGGAGCAATAAAAGTATAAAGTTCATGAATTCTATTGAAGTTGGTTGTCATCAGTTTAAAACAGGGTTTTAAAAAATTAAGACATTTTAGGGGTGTCTGGGTGGCTCAGACAGTTAAGCGTCTGCCTTCAGTTCAGATCATTATCCCAGGGTCCTGGGATCCAGCCCATGTCAGGCTCTGTGCTTGTCTCTCTCCCTCTGCCTACCTCTACCCCTGCTTGTGTTCTCTCTCTCTATCAAATAAGTAAATAAATTATTTTAAAAAAAGAAGTAAGATATTTCATGTAAGCCTTGTGGTAACCACAAAGGAAAATCCTGTTGTCATTTTAAAAAATAACACAATAAAGAACTCAGAGCATACTGATACAAAAACATCAAAACACATACAGACAAAGACAGCAGGATAAGAAACAAGAAACAATAGATCTCCAGGAACAACCAGAAATTAATCAACAAAAGACAAAAGTTAAGTCCTTATTTACTTATCAATAACTACTTAAAAAAAAAAATAACTACTTTAAATGTAAACAGATTAAATTCTCTAATTAAAAGACATAGAATGGCTAAATGGATTTAAAAAAAAAATCCAACAAGTGATCTGTCTACAAGTGACTCAGTTTAGCCTTTAGGACACACATGGACTGAGAGCAAAGGGAAAAGACATTTCAAGCAAATGGTAACCAAAAAAAAAAAAAAAAAAAAAGCAGGGTTAGCTATATTTATATCAGACAAAATAGATTTTAAATTAAAAATGGGAAAAGGAGACAAACAGAGTCATTATATTATGTTAATGGGGCCCAATCCATGAAGAAAACATAACAGTTGTAAATATATGTGCACCCAACACTGGAGCACTTGAACATAGAAAGTGAAAACTAATACAGCTAAAATGAGAAATAAACAGTAATACAATAATAGTTGGACACTTTAATACATCAATTTTGACAACAGATAGATCATCCAGATAGAGAATCAATAAGGAAACAGTAGATTTGAATAACACTATAAACCAAACAGACCCAAAAGATGTATAGAGAACAGTCTATACAACAGCAGAATACATTTCTTCTCAAGTGCACATGGAACATATTCTAGATTAGGATATATCTTGGGCCAAAAAAACAAGTCTTAGCAAATGCAAGGAGACTGAAACTATAACAAGTATCTTCTCTGACCACAATGGCATTAAACTAGAAATCAATGACCAAAAAAAAAAAAAAAAAAAACCAAAAAACTGGAAATTCATGAATACATGGAAATTAAACAACACTCTCCTGCACAACCACTGAATCAATGAAAAAATTAAAGTGGAAACAAAGTTTCTTGAGAGAAACAATATATCAGAACTTGTGGGATGCAGCAAAAGCAATAATAAAAGGGAAATTCATAGGAATTAAGGTCTACATAGGAAGCAAGAAAGATCCCAAATAAACAACCTAATCATATGCCTTAAGGAACTAGAAAAAGAAGAATAAACTGAGACAAACATAAGCAGAAGAAAGGAAATAATAAGAATTAAAGCAGAAATAAGTGATAGAAGTGAAAAGCGTTAGAAATGATTAACCAAACTCAGAGTTGGTTCTTTGAAAAGATAAACAAAACTGACAAACCCTAAGTTAAGATAACCAACTTAAAAAAGAGAAATAACTCAAACCAACAAAATTATAAGTGAAAAAGTATCTACCCCAAAGATACAGATGTCGTGAAAAGAAGGGCCATCTGTACCCCAATGTTTACAGCAGCAATGGCCACGGTTGCCAAACTATGGAAAGAACCAAGATGCCCTTCAACAGACGAATGGATAAGGAAGATGTGGTCCATATACACTATGGAGTATTATGCCTCCATCAGAAAGGACGAATACCCAACTTTTGTAGCAACATGGACAGGACTCGAAGAGATTATGCTGAGTGAAATAAGTCAAGCAGAGAGAGTCAATTATCCTATGGTTTCATTTATTTGTGGAGCATAACAAATATCATGGAGGACAAGGGGTGTTAGAGAGGAGAAGGGAGTTGGGGGAAATTGGAAGGGGAGGTGAATCATGAGAGACTATGGACTCTGAAAAACAATCTGAGGGGTTTGAAGTGGCGGGGAGGTTGGGGTACCAGGTGGTGGGTATTATAGAGGGCATGGATTGCATGGAGCACTGGGTGTGGTGAAAAAATAATGAATACTGTTTTTCTGAAAATAAATAAATTGAAAAAATTTAAAAAAAACAAAAGTAGACTTTACAACTAACACCACGAAAGTTCAAAGGACCTTAAGAGGCTACTATGAATACCAATAAACTGGACAATCTTGATGAGAAAATTCTGAGAAATATATAACTTATCAAGACTAAATCAGGAAGAAATATAAAATCTGAATAGGCAAATTATTAATAAAGAGACTGAATCAGTAACCAAAAAATATCCCAACACAAAAAAGTCCAGGACAAGATGTTTTATCAAATATTTAAAGAATTAACATCAATCCTCTCAAACTCATTGAAAAATATCAAAGAGGAGGAACACTCCCAAAGTCATTTTATGAGACCAGCTTTGTCCTGATACCAAAACCAGAAAAAAAAAATTTTTTCTGTAAAAGAAAACTACAGACCAATATCCCTGATAAAAATAGATGGAAACATTCTCAACAAAATATCAGCAAACTGATGTCATCAGCACACTAAAAGGATCACATGTCATGATCAAGTGGGATTTTTCCCAGGGATGCAAGGATGGTTTAATATATGCAAATCAACCAATGTGATACATTACACTGATAGAATGAAAGAAAATAATCATATGATCATCTCCTTAGATGCAGAAAAAGCATTTGAAAAAAATCAACACCCATTCATGATAAAAACTCTTAACAAAGAGTTATTTACATAGTAAATACCAAATAGTACAAGCTCATAGCTAACATCATACTCCATGATGAAATGTAAAAGCTTCCTTTCTAAGATCAGGAACAAAACAAGGGTGACCAGTCTCACCACTCTTATTCAACATCATACTAGAAATCCTAACTAGGTCAATCAGGCAAGAAAAATAAATAAAATTTCAGAAATGGGAAAGAAATAAAATCTTCACACTTTGACATGATAATATATACAGAAAACCCTAAATGCTCAACCAAACCCTGCTAGGTCTAATTAATGAATTCAGTGAAGTTGAAGCACACAAAATTAACATCTAAAAATAAGTAGTGTTTCTATACACAAACAACTAATTTCTGAAAAATAAATAAATAAATCCCATGTATAATAGCATCAAAACCAGTAAAAAATACTTAGGAATAAATTTAACTATGGTGTTGAAGGACCTCTACTCTGAAAACAAGACATTGATGAAAGACAGTAAAAAAGACACAAATAAACAGAAAGAGGGGCGCCTGGGTGGCTCAGTGGATTAAGCCGCTGCCTTCGGCTCAGGTCATGATCTCAGTGTCCTGGGATCGAGCCTCGCATCGGGCTCTTTGCTCAGCGGGAGCCTGCTTCTCTCTCTCTCTCTGCCTGACTCTCGCCTACTTGTGATTTCTCTATCAAATAAATAAATAAAAATAAAAAATCTTTAAAAAAAAAAATAATAAAAATAAACAGAAAGATATCTCATGTTCAAGGATTGGAAGAATTAATATTGTTAAAATGTCAATACTACCAAACTTATTTATAGATTCAGTATAACCCATATCAATAGTCCTATGGCATCTTTTACAGCAGTAGAAAAAACACTCTGAAAATATATGAAACCACAAAAGACTCCAAGTAGCCCAAGAACTCCAAAGGAGAAAAAGAACAAACCAGAAGGTATCACACTTAATGATTTTAAGCTATACTATAAAGCTATTGTCATCAAAACAATAATGTACTGAAATAAAAACAGACAAATAGGCCAATGCAACAGAATCAAGAATCTAGATATAAACCCAACCAGCATATACAATCAGTTAACATTTGACAAAGGAACCAGGAATACTCAGTGGAGAAAAGACAATCTTTTCAACAAATGGCACTTGGACAATTAAATATTTACACATAAAAGAACAAAAATGGACCCATATCCTCTACTACTCACAAAAATTAACTCAAAATGGATGAATGATTTAAACGTAAGACTTGAAATCATGAAAATCCTAGAAGAAAACATAAGATTAAAGTTCTGTCATATGGGTTTTGGTAATGGTTTTTTGGATGCCACGTCTAAAGCACAAGCAAATGGACAAAATAAAAAATAAACAAGGAGGGTTACGTTAAACTAAAAGTCTTTGTAGAGCAAAAGAAACCATCAACAAAATGAAAATGCAACCTACAAAATGGGAAAAAATATTTGTAAACCATATCGCTGTTTAGGGGTTAATGTCCAAAATATAAAAGGAACTCATACAACTTAATAGTGAACCATGCCACCCAACAAAATAACCCAATTAAAAAATGGAAGAAAGCCCTGAATACACATTACCCCCAGGAAAAGATACAAAAGATCAACAGGTACATAAAAAGCTGTGCAACACCACTAGTTATTAGGAAAATGCAAGTTAAAACCACAATGAGATTATGTCCCACCCATTAAAATGGTCATCAAAAAGTCAAGAGATAACCAATGCTGTTATAGATGTAGAGAAAAGGGAACCTTGTGCACTGTTGGTAGAAGTGTAAATTGATACAATAACAATGGAAAACAGTATGAAGGACCCTCAAAAAATTAAAAATAGAACTACCACATATGATCCAGCAATTCCACTTGTAGGAATAGATCCAAAGGAAATGAAAACTTTAAAAAAAAAAAAAGAAAAAGATATCTACACCCCATGTTCATAGCAGCATTATTTATAATAGCCAAGATGTGAAAACAACCTGAGTGTCCATCAGTGAGTGAATGGATAAAGAAGTTGTTCTATACATGTCAGTGCATGTGTTATATGACACAAATGTGAACATATATTATTTATTATCATTAATTAATATCACTAATTATTAATATTAGTCATTACTTATATAACATATACTATAATAATATGATTAGTTATTATAATTTAAATATTAAATTTATTATCCCCATGTACATGAATATGTAAATAAATATTATTCAGCCATAAAAAATGAGGAAGTCCTACCATTCATAATATCATGGATGGACCTTGAAGCCATTATGTTAAGTGAAATAAGTCTGACAGAGAAAGATAAATACTGTGTGATCTCACTTATATGTGGAATCTAAAAAAAAATATCAAAGTCATGAAAAAGACATGAGACTTGCGATCACCAGAGGTTGAGGATGGGGGAGGGGGAAATGGAGAAAGGTGGTCAGAAAATATAAACTGCCAGTCATGAGATAAGTAAGTACTAGGGATATAATGTACACCATGATGACCATAGCTAACACTGATGTATGACATATAGGAACACTAATACAGTAAATCCTATGAGTTCTCATTAGATTTAATATTTTTAAATGGTTGTTAGAAATAAAAAGAAGAGTATCTCCTAACACATGAGAATTGTTTGAAATTCAGCTTCTGGGGCACCTGGCTGGCTCAGTCAGTTAAGCATCCGCCTTCATCTCAGGTCATGAGCCCAGGGTCTGGGATCAAACCCCATATTGGGCTCCCTGCTCGGCAAGGAGCTTGCTTCTCCCTTTCCTTTTTTTTTTTTTTTTAAAGATTTTATTTGCTTATTTGACAAAGATCACAAGTAGGCAAAGAGGCAGGCAAAGAGAGAGAGAGGAGGAAGCAGGCTCCCTGCGAGCAGAGAGCCTGATGTGGAGCTCGATCTCAGAACCCTGAGATCATGATCTAAGCCGAAGGCAGAGGGGCTTTAACCCACTGAGCCACCCAGGCGCCCCTGCTTCTCCATTTCTGTTTGTTTCCCTCTGCCCCTCCTCATGTTCTCTCTCTCATACTCTCTCTCTCAAATAAATAAATACAAAATCTTAAAAAAAAAAAAAAAGAAAGAAAGAAAGAAAGAAATTCAGCTTCCAGTATCTATGAATAAAGCTTTAGTGGAATACAGTCATGCTTGTTCACTGAAGTCTTGTCTATGGTTACTATCTCACTGCACTGATAGAGTTAAGCAGCTGTGGTGTAGATCATTTAGTCCCCAAAGCCAAAAATATTTACTATCTAGCCCTTTATAGAAACAGTTTGTGGACTCGTTTTAAAACGTTAAGTTTTAGGATGGTTTGCCTACCACAATAGGTAACTAAGATTTTAAAATATTAATCCCATTTTAAAATTTTTAATTTATACACTATGCTTTATAGGTTTATCTATGCTTATATTTCTAAATTTATCACTACTTTTTAAAATATTTCATTGTAGTTGACTTTTCTTTGTTGAAACTTACTAAGATTTTTTTCTCTGTGACCTGGTCTAGAAATGTAAATATTCTATAGACACCAGAAAAGACCGTGCTCTCTGTTAGCTGGGTATGCAATATGACATTCAATATACTAAATAAGTCCTCTTTTCCCTTTTTTTATCTGTTTTAGAAAAGAGCATGTTAATTAATATAAAAACAATTATGTTTCTCACAATTTCTAACTTTATACGCGTTCTTTCTATATTTTAGAGTATATTTCTATATCCTGACGTGTTTAAAAATAGCTTGGAACAATCAATTACTCTTATTTCACAGATATAGTACATATCAGTGACCACCAGACAGGGTCAACCCTAGGGCCATGAAGATCCCGGCCAGCACTCTGATTTTCCCTTTTTTATTTCCCTTCATTAAATTGAACAGAGTACTGAGACTTAAATAAACTCAGACATTCCAATGTCTGGATTTTTCTTTCCAAAGTTAGCAAATGAGAAAAAGAAAAACAATTCACAATAGAGGGAAGAAAAATCATTAAGAACGGAAAATGTAAATTTTTTAAATTCAGAGATTAAAAGTTGTGTGTGTGTCTGCATGTGTGTTTGTAAATGTGGGGTGCGGAATGTACACTTATTTTCTTTTCCTGGACAGTATTATCCTTAAGAGAACATTTATACTCAGAGAAAAGAGGAAAAAGCCATTATTCTGTGAGTACTATGGAAAAGGCATTGAAAATCAGATTTCCAATGTAAGCCTCACCAAAGAGCTGTGTGTTATTGGCCAAAACATGTGCAACTGGAAGTAAGGTAGGTTTAGTCTGACATCGGGGAGCAGTGAGCAGCTTGCCAGGACTACTGTGGACTGTCCAGGTGAAGCTGGTCACCAGGGAAATGGTCCGGGTTGCAGGACAGCTGGTGGAAATCAAGACTCAGCAGGGATGTCAGCTGTCAGCACTAGGGGAGAGGTGGAGTCAGCTCTTACTAGAAACATCAGTTAACGTAAGATCAAAGACCAGAGGAAGGCCTACGCTAGAGCTCCAAAGCTCAGAGGAGATAAGAACAGAATGCAAGCAGGGGCAAAGGAGTTGCCGAACAGAACTCCGTCTGCGTCTGCGCCGAAGGTAGGCAGGAAATCGGGCAGGGCAGGGACAAGTCTGCAGTCTGAAGAGCAAACCAGAGTGTCAAGAGACGAAATCAAACTCCAAATTCTCTGTCCAGTTCGAAAGTCAAGAGCAAAACAGGGTCAGCCAGAAAAGTCTGGAGAACTGTGCCTACATCCTCCCAAAAGGAAGGCCTTCTGAGTTAGCTTTGAGTCTCCCGCCAGATTGCACGGAGCCTCTAGCCATGATGCTGTTAAATTCTAGTTCTTACTCTTAGGAAGGGTTAAGTCCAACGGTGTCTGAAGCTCTATCCAGCTCCCCAAGTGTTTAGGACTCTAACATTCTATAAATCCAAAACTATACATTAAGTTCCAATGGAGAAATGAGCATATTAAATGTTTTATCCAGGGAAATGGCGTTTACTGGACTCCCTCCCACCACCATTGCCCCCCTTCCCCCTCCCAGCTGCCCCAACACATACATATAAATAAATATCCCACCACTACCATCTAATTCTTTCTACTAAAAGGCAGCCTGGAATGGTTTATGGCCCTCCTGGAAAGAAAAAAAAAAAAAATGGGGGAGCAGGGAGGAGGGAGATGACCTTCCATTTCATCCTGACTCACTTAAAGACATCACTTGATTCTCAGTCACAAAGAATTCTCTTAACAGGGTGGAAAGCTCCCTGGTCACGAGAAGCTTGTTTGGAGTTGCAGTAGTTCCCCTTGCATCCTGTAAGCCAAAAGGATACATTCCAGGGCTGTGTTTCTTTCATTATTTTTCCCTCCAGGCTGATTTTATAGTAACAACACATAGCCACTTAAACCTATCTCCAAAGAACCAACATCCAGAAAATGTACCACATAAAATATAGACATTTTACAAGGAACCATCTATTAGCTGATAATGGCCGAGCTGCCATGGAGTACGTAAAAAAACAAATCACCAAAACATCAGATCCATTTATCCCAATCAGCCCTCTGCAGTGAATGCCAGATAAACCTACAAGAATGGGATTCAAAGCATTATAAGAGGTCAGGAGGGAGGTTGCAATAAACTAAACATGTAGGTTGAGGATATACATAAATCACATGCAATGCAGCCTCATAAGGTACTAATAGAAGTAAAGGGGGGGTGGGGCGGGAGGGGTGGGGGGTGGGAGAGGCTAGCAGGAAGATTTTAAAGTGTGATCATTATGGGAAAGAGAATATTAGACCAACCAAAGAGTTTCAGAGGGAGCAAACAATAAGTTTCTCTACATATATTAAAAACATGCAGACATAGGAGAGTCGATGGTTACCAGGTTTAGAGAGGGGAGGAATGAATCAGAGTTAAAAGAGACTGCCCCAGCCTCCCAGGCCTGGCAGAAGAATCAGCAGGGGGAGCGGGATCCCTGGGGCTCCCTGACCGTGACCGCTCTCCACCTTTCCCTCTGCTCTTTGCCTCCCTTGGGCAGTCTGAGCTTTAAAGATTTCTCTGCTTTCTCCACATTTCTCTAAAGAGGAAGTCTGAGAAAACTTACTTACGTTAAGGAATGAGAGTGCTCAGTGGGGAGTCCCCTGGAGATTCTCTCCCTCTCCCTCAGCCCCCCCCACTCGCTAAAATAAATCTTAAAAAAAAAAAATCTATACTTGCCCAACCCCTGAAATCAGCAAACTATGTATAAGGGAGGGTTATATTCCGTGGAATGGAGGACCTTTCCTGTCCTTCTAAATTCTATCACATAGGTGGGCACTGATAAAATCCTCCCTTGTTCTCTAAGCAAACCACTTATTCAGTGAAGCCTCTGTGCAAATAAGGGAAAGGAAGGTGATACATAATTTCCATTTGTAAATTCGTGTCAAAACAATTCAAACTATAAAAGATAGGATAAGGCTAGGAAACTAGAGCCAGGAAAGGAAGACAAGAGAAGCACTAAAATAGGGATTTAAGAAGCCGGGAAGAGGAAGGAGTTAATCATATCTGCTGGAAATTAAATATACAGTAGAGTTGACCCTTAAACAGCACACAGGCTAGGGGCACCTGGGGGGCTCAGTGGGTTAAGCATCTGCCTTCACCTCAGGTCATGATCCCAGGACCCTGGGATCAAGCTCTGCATCGGGCTCTCTGCTCAGGCGGGGAGACTCACTCTTTGGCTCTCTTCCTTTGCCCTTTACTCTCTCTTTCTCAATCTTAAATAAATAAATAAACAAACGAATGAATGAACAGCACAGAGGTTAAGGGCACCAATCCCTTACACCGCTGAAAATTTGTGTGTAACTTTTGACTTCCCTAATTTTATTTATTTATTTATTTATTTATTTATTTTTTTATTTCCAGCATAACAGTATTCATTATTTTTGCACCACACCCCGTGCTCCATGCAATCCGTGCCCTCTATAATACCCACCACCTGGTACCCCAACCTCCCACCCCCCGTCCCTTCAAAACCCTCAGATTGTTTTTCCTAATTTTTTAAAAAATATTTAATTAATTTATTTATTTGACAGAGAGAGAGAGAGAGAGATCACAGGTAGACAGAGAAAGAGGGGGAAGCAGGCCCCCTGCTGAGCAGAGAGCCTGATGTGGGGCTTGACCCCAGAACCCTGAGATCATGACCTGAGCCAAAGGCAGAGGCTTAACCCACTGGGCCACCCAGGTGCCCCTTGACTTCCCTAAATTTAACCACTAACAGCCTACAGTAGACCAGAAGCCTCACTGATAAGATGAACAGTCAATTAATACATATTCTGTATGTTACAATGTGTTAGATACTGCATTCTTACAAGAAAGTAAGCTAGATAAAACGTTATTAGGAAAATCACAAGAAAGAGAAAGTACATTTACATTCCTGTCCTGTATTTACCAGAAAAAAATGCATGCAAACCTGTGCAATTCAAACCCATTATGCTCAAGGGTCAACTATAGCTTCATTTTTTAGTAAGAATAAAAATTAAGAAAATTACAGATAGGGTTTAGCAGAAAATTAAATTCAACAGCTTTCAGGAAGACCAAAAATATCCACTAAAACTTTGTAAAACTTAACTGTAAAAATGACACAGGGGAACCCATGGGTATATTTTACTTCCCAGTTCAAAGGCCCTAGCTGAAGCTTTTCATACAGGCTATTAACACTGCATAGCAACTAAGGAACACAAAATGTTTCATTCTTTATGAGGGTACAGCCACAAATGCAAGGAATAATTTAAGTGGAGTGTTCACAAGTTCCAAATTCATTGCCCACACTGAGAAACAAGTGTCTCTTGAAAGGGAATAGGCTATGAGCCATTAAGGTCCACTTTTGGTTTAAAAAAACAAAGCAGTATTAATAGCCTTTATTAAGAATGCTGTACAAATTTAAATGTATCCCAAGTCTTGTGAGCTATTTTTAATATTTCAAAAGGGTTTAACAGAAATCATTTATTTAGCTGCAATAAGGCCACACAGGCCAACTACACAATATCATGCTTTCCTGTTGCTGGATTTAAATTAATACAATAATACTCATTATATCATTCTAACCAGGATTTGACTGGCAGTTCCACAGAACTTTACTAAATAAAAACTGTGGAACTCACGAACTCTTTACAGCTAGGGAGAGAAAAATTTCTCAAAACTAGGGGATTCAATCCTTTTTATGAAAAAAGATACAGGAGAAAATTTGGCGGTAAAAAAAAAAAATCGGAGAACTGTAATTTAGGATGTTGAGGGATTGAGATTGAGATTTCCCTAAAATAGAATGAGCTCTGCTGTGTACTGAGTGTTGTGAAGTCGCTTTCATGTGCGTTCTGGATTTTAATTCTCAGGATGACGCAGGAATTGTTATGCACATCGTTTACACATGAGGACCTGAGGCTCAGAGGAATCAGGGCACAAGCTCAAGGCCACAGAGTTAGTCAGTGGAAGGCTCCTGCCTCACATTCAGTCCTTCACGGACTCCAATTCACTAACTAAAAGAACATTTCTTTTTTTTTTTTTTAATATTTTATTTATTGATTTGACAAAGAGACAGAGAGAGAGAGAACACAAGCAGGGGGAGTAGAAGAGGGGGAAGCAGGCTCCCCACTAAACAGAGAGCCCAATGCGGGGCTCGATCCAAGGACCCTGGGATCACGACCTGAGCTGAAGGCAGAGGCTTAATGACTGAGTCACCCAGGCGCCCCAAAAACATTTCTTTTCTGAGTGCTGGAAACCCAAAGAGACATTAGAAATAAAAATGAAAAAATCAGAAAAGGTATTGTCTCTTATGGTGTGTCAGTGTAGATTCATCAATTGCAACAGATGTCCCTCTCTGGTGGGGGCAGATGGGGGCGGGGGTCACATGGAAACGCTCTGTACCTTCCTCTCATTAGTGCTGTGAACCTAAACTGGCTCTAAAAACACAGTTTTTAAATAAGAAATTAAGAAATTTCAAGATTATCTAAGAGATTTAGAAATTGACCACCTTGTCAAGGAGGACAACAGATGATAGTTAAGGACAAAGATGCTTGGACGCAGCGGTGTGAGAGGGGCTGCTTACAACAGACAAGTGAGGCAGGAAAAGCTCTGAATTTTGAGCTCATTTTTTTAAAGATTTTGTTTATTTATTTTACAGAGAGAGGGAGAGATCACAAGCAGGCAGAGCAGCAGGCAGAAAGAGGGGAGATGCAGGTTCCCTGCTGAGCAGAGAGCCCGATATGTGGCTCGATCTCAGGACCCTGAGATCATGACCTGAGCCGAAGGCAGAGGCTTTAACCCACTGAGCCACCCAGGCGCCCATACTGTGAGCTCATTTTGAAGGTAGCAGCCAGGGAGACAAAGAAATTATATCCTTTAGTGAAAAGCAATGAGCAGATGGGAAGACACAGAGGGTTAAAACACCAGGCCACATTATAAGGAGATGCAGCAAGGTGGCAGGTGATTACATGTGGCAAGGTAAATAGTTTGGGGCACCTGCGTAACGCAATCCAATTCTTGGTTTCGGCTTAGGTCGTGATCTCAAGGTCGTGGGGTTGACCGCTCAGTGTGGAGCTGGCTTGAGACTCTCTCTCTCTCCTTCTTCCTCTGTCCCTCTGCCTCACCTCTCTAAAATGAATAAATAATATATCTTTAAAAAAAAAAGGGGGGGGAGGGCCTGGGTGGTTCAGTGGTTTAAAGCCTCTGCCTTTGGCTTGTATCATTATCCCAGGGTTCTGGGATCAAGCCCCACATTAGGTTCTCTGCTCAGCAGAGAGCCTGCTTCCTCCTCTCTCTCCGCCTGCCTCTCTGCCTACTTGTGATCTGTCAAATAAATAAATAAAATCTTTAACAAAAAAAATTAACATTATCTTTAGGCACCTCTGACATTACAGTCCTTCTCTCAACAGCAAAAAAAAGGCTCCAGGTCCAGCTCTCCAATATTCTGAACAAGCCAATTAAAAATAATTTGACACCAAGTTTTGGAAGTGATTAGTTAAGATGCGGCTCATTAATAAACTTTGAGTTCAACAAGTATTTGTTTAGCACTTCTGTTTAGAGGACCCTGAACTACAGCACTTAATTTCACAGCATTTTCATACTGTAAACTCTGAAAATAAGTAAATATTCAATTACATACCAGAATCTTAAGAAAAATCAGATCATTCAAAATCAAAAATACTATTTCACCTAAGTAACTGCCACAGCATTTTAAAAGGAAAATTTATCTTACACTGTTAATTTTTACTTATATCCTCTTACTGTAACCAACTTTTTAATAATTGGCATTCACTTGCTGAACACATGTAGCATTTTTCAAAAAGCAATCTAAAAGTTGTCATCAGTTTCTTTCTAAGCTGCTTTATTTTATATGTCATTTATATATGACTTACTGTGTTTTCTCCCGAGGAAATTACACTCTGTTCAATATTTCCTCCTTTGTGGTATCTTTTTTCCTCCACCTACTTCTCTTTGTCCTTTAAGACTCATCTGAGGTGGTACCACCTCCAGGAAGCCTTCCTTGACTTGCCTACATTGAGGTAGCTGCCCCTTCTCTGTGCTCTCATCACCCTATATGTTTACCGTGGCACTTAGCACGCACTACTTAAACCACTGCTTTACTTGTTTATTTTCCTAATTAGATCATAAACTCCTCGAGAGCCCAGATCTCTCCCTCCATCCCTATAGCTGCAGGACAAGTGCACATGGTCAGTGGCCAGTAATGGGGAAGAAAGGAAGAGAGAGAAAGAAAATGAATTGTATGTCTATTTTCTCCATCATTTCTCGCTTCCTTCCTCCTCATTCCATGTCTTCCCATTATTTTTCCCCAACTCCCGACACTACATCTTTATTCTTCTCTTCTTGGTTTCAACGCACACCAGATTTTCAATCTCTCCCTTGAGGTCCTTACGTCTGCAAAACTGTGATCCAGGGCATGAGTAGCATAGGCTTAGGAGACGCTGCTCCTTGGCACTGCAAAGAAGGGGCTTGTTTTAATGGGCCCTGGATTAGTCTCTATTCTATCTCTTTGGTGTTCTAGCTGGGGACTTTTAACATGCTTTGCATAGTTTTCAGCCTTCGCAGCTGGGTAAACAGACTTTCTGCAACACCCTGGATAAAATGGCAAGCTCATGGGAAAAGTCTTCACCTTTAAATTAAAAAAAAAAAAAAAAAAACTTGTTCACGGCCACTGTTGGGGAATAGTAACACCTGAGAGCACCTGAGGGGAACTATGTGTGTGCTGGCTGCGGACAACTAAGCTGATGACAAAAACATGCAGCTGCCTTCCTGAGTGAGCCTGGTGGCTCTCAGAGTGGAGCATCGGACCACACTTAGCAAGAATAACAGAAAAGTGAGGGAAGTGACTGACATTTCTGGTAGGCTATCCAACAAAGTCTATAGATTTCATAGGAGAACACCAAGCCGACTGTAGTTAACAGTGCTGTATATTTGAAAGTTGCTAAGAGAGTACATTTTAAAACTTCTCATCACAAGAAAAACAAATGTGTAACTATGTGAGGTGATGGATATTAAGTGATGGTGATGACCATTTTGCAATATATACAAATATCAAATCATTATGTTGTACATGTTAAATTATACAATGTCGTATGTCAAGGGTGTCTCAATAAAACTGGAAAAAATGTGTCTTCATGGGCACCTGGGTGGCTCAGTTGGTTAAGCATCTGCCTTTGGCTCAAGTCATGACCTCAGGGTCCTGGGATCAAGCCCCGCATTGGGCTCTCTGCTCTGCAGGGAGCCTTCACGCCCCTTTCCCTCTGTGCTCTCTCTCTCTCTCTCTCTCAAATAAATAAAATCTTTAAAAAAAAAAAAAAAGTCTCAGGCTAAATAGAAAATAGTGGTTGCTGAGAAACAAACTCACCTTATGATGAAAATAATTCCTTTATTTCACAAGTTTAAGTAACTACTTTATTATAAAGTCTATCATAACTTTTATAACGTGATTTCCTGGTCACCTCCCCTCTCTCTCCCTAGACCTTCTTACCTGCCCCACCAATCCCCTCCTTAACCCCTCTGCCATCCACTCCCTTTCCCTGGACCCAACTCTCTCTCTCTGTCTCTCTCTCTGTCTCTCTCTCTCTCGACTCACCTCCCCCCACTCTTCCTTTGAATCACTGAGCTCCAGGCTCATTGTCCTCCTTGCTACTCCTTAAACTCCCACCCACACACCTGCTGCCTAAAAAGCTTCTTCCAGTTATCTGCAGGCCCTTTCCCTCACCTCCTTCCAGACTCTGCTCAAACGTCACTTTATCAGAGAGGCCCTCCCTGACCAGCTTAAATGGAACAGCCAGTCTCACAACCAACTTTTGCCACTTCTCATTTTCCTTCCCTGCATTATTTGTCACCAGCTTAGTTTGTCTCATTTATTTTTCTATTCCCAGTGCTCAGTAAATAGTTATTGAGTAAATAAATAAAGACAGAGTAACATTTCAGGTAGCACTTTAGGGAGGCGATAGGACATAGGGGGGAAAAAAAAGTAGCCTTTTGAATTCTAACTATTCACTACATATGGAACCTTGAAACTAACCTCCCTACACTACAGAATATTCATCAGTAAAGCGGAAATAACAACGCTCCTCTGGTAAGTCAAGGCATCTAATAAATGCTGGTTCTTCCCCTTTCTTTCTGCCTGCCTCCTTTCTGCAGCTGGACGTCAGTGTGCCTGTGATTCACAGGTCTTGAGACAGCTGTCCAGTGAAAGGAACAGTGTGTTCCACACACGTGGAACAGACCACCCGCAGAAGGTAAAGCAGATCCTGTGTGGGTTGGATAAAGGGTAGGCTGGTGCTGAGTCAGCGGGCAAGGAGGACTTCTTTTCTGAAAGTGTTGTCTTCTGGCCGGGACCCCAAATAGAGACGTCTGAGGATGGTTTCCTGAAACTGTAGGACAGACCCAGAGGCACGACTGTGTTCAGGATAATAATAAGTCTGGGAAGCATTCCAGAGAGAGAACAAAAGACACAGAATGGGAGTGCGGCCCTAGCAGGGACTTTAGGCTGAGAAAAAGGTGGAAAGAAAAGATCATGTCAGGCTGTGGAAGACCATGATGTCAGACTAAAAAGACCAGATTTAATCCGATAATCAAGAGCCACTAAACATTTCGAATATTCCATAGAAAACATGGAATCATCTTGTGAAACGATACACATTTGCACTTTCACAGAGGCTTCTGATTTCTAAATGCCGAGCACTGAAAGGTACTGATGAATCCAGTGACGTTTGCTCAGGAAAACGAAGGACAGGGTTGTAGATGGGAACGAATCGCATCCTAATCTCCCCTGCTCGTCACTGTTGGATCCTCCAGGCAGAAGAGACTTGAGCTGGCAGAGAGGGAAGAACTGCAGACCCCAGGAGAGCACCAAAAACCAACAACACGCACAGGCTCCCTGTGGTCTGCGTTTGAACAGCAGGACCCAGGACAGTATGACTTCCCCTCTAAGTTTCCTCTCTTCAGGCTACCCCTCGTCTCTACCATGGGATTCGATTCCTTATTCCTTGTTACATCCTAATTAAGACATAAGAACCTGAAGGGTTCCAAAATGATGAAATTTCCACTCCTATGTCTAGAACAGGAGAAAGAAAAAGGCAACAAATTACTTTATTCACCCCAAAGAGAGAAAATAGAAGTTAATGTGTTACAGATGCCACTAGAAGTCTCTCCACAGCGGAATTCTAGGACAGAAGCTAGCCAGGAATAAATGTTTGAGGGCCTCGGACACCAAAAACTTAACTTTGTGGTTCCTGAAGTTATAAAAGGGCCAGCATCTAAAGAACAAGATGACACTTGTATCTGCCAAGGTTTCGGATTTTTCTTGGGTCCACTCTTCTCACAGCATGGATGTGATTTATTTAGACTATCAAAGAGCTTTTGATAAGGCTCTCACAAATGCCTATTATTGAAACTGGGTAACCATGGTGTGAAAGGAAAAAGTCCTATCAGTGAATTAAATGGATTAAAAACTGCTGGAGAGGCAAAGAGGCAAGAAGCAGAAATAAATGGCCAATTCTCATGTGGGGAAAGGTTAATGATCGAGGGCTCTTAGGCTCTGTGGGGGAATCAGACTGATACTTCACCAACGACCAAGACAGGGGAGCCCCATGCCATGTTCTCCAAGCATCAGCCCCACACAGAGCCCCCATTGATCAAAGAGTCTGGGGCATAAGGAAGAGATGCAAGCAGTCCAGGGAAGGGTAAATAGGTAAGGAACGTTGTTGATTCACCCAGAGATGCCCCAATCCCGGGCGGACAGAAATAAAATTATAGTAGCAGAATTGTATTGTCTCAGAACTTTGAAACACACTACGGAGAAAGACAAGGGCTCTTTCAAAAGACAAGACCAGATATTGGAACAAAAGTACTTCATTTATGGGCATGATGAGGGGGGAAAATGTTCCACACTGAAGAACAGCTCATGTGGGCATTTAGATCTGCAAAAAAAAAAAAAAAAAAGCAATGCCTACTCTATACGGAGAAGTTTAGACATATACAAAAGTGAAGCAGGTAGGAAAGATTAGAATTAGCACCTTTTTTTTTTCTTTTTCAACATTTCCTTAGCAATTCAGGGTCTCTTCTGGCTTCATACAAATTTTAGGATTGTTTGCTTCCAGCCCTTTGAAAAATGCCTGTGGAATTTTGATCGGAATGGCACTGAAAGTATAGATGGCTCTGGGCAGTATAGACATTTTAACAATGTTTATTATTTTGATCCATGAGCATGGCATGGTCTTCTATCTTTTTTGTCTTCTTCAATTTCTTTCATGAGTGTTCTGTAGTTCCTCAAATACAGATCCTTTACTCTTTGGTTAGGTTTATTCCCAGGTATCTTACGGTTCTTGGTGCTATAGTAAATGGAATCAATTCTCTAATTTCCCTTTCTATATTTTCATTATTAGTGTGTAAGAAAGCAACTGATTTCTGTACATTGATTTTGTATCCTGCCACATTACTGAATTGCTATATGAGTTCTAGTAGTTTGGCAGTGGAATCTTGGGTTTTCCATAGAAAGTATCATGTCATCTGTGAAGAGAGAGAGTTTGACTTCTTCTTTGCCAATTTGAATACATTTTTATTTCTTTTTGTTGTCCAATTGCTGTTGCTAGGACTTCTAATACTAAGTTGAACAAGAGTGGTGAGAGTGGGCATCCTTGTCGTGTTCCTGATCTCAAAGGGAAGGCTGTCAGCTTTTCCCCATTGAGGATGATATTCACTGTGGGTTTCTCATAGATAGATTTTATGAAGTTGAGGAATGTTCCCTCTATCCCTATACTTTGAATTGTTTTAATCAGAAATGGATGCCGTATCTTGTCAAATGCTTTTTCTGCATCAGTTGAAGGGACCTGACTTCAAGCTTTACTATAAAGCTGTGATTACCAAGACAGCATGGTACTAGCACAAAAACAGACACACAGACCAGTGGAACAGAGTAGAGAGCTCAGATATGGACCCGCAACTCTATGGTCAAATAATCTTCAACAAAGCAGGAAAAAAATATACAGTGGAAAAAATAACTTAAATAAATGGTGCTGGGAAAGTTGGACAGCTATGCGTAGAAGAATGAAACTCGACCATTCTCTTACACCATACACAAAGATAAACTCGAAATGGATAAAAGACCTCAATGTGAGGCAGGAATCTATCAAAATCCCAGAGGAGAACATAGGCAGTAACCTCTTTGACATCGGCCACAGCAACTTCTTTCAAGATATGTCCCCAAAGGCAAAGGAAACAAAAGTGAAAATGAACTTTTGGGACATCATCAAGATCAAAAGCTTCTGCACAGCAAAGGAAACAGTCAACAAGACAAAGAGGCAACCCATGGAATGGGAGAAGATATTTGCAAACGACACCACAGACAAAGGACTGATACCTAAGATCTATAAAGAACTCCTCAAACTCAACACACACAAAACAAATAATCACATCAAAAAATGGGCAGAAGACATGAACAGACACTTCTCCAAAGAAGACATACAAATGGCTAACAGACACATGAAAAAATGTTCATCATCATTAGCCATCAGGGAGATTCAAATCAAAACCATATTGAGATACCCCCTTACACCAGTTAGAATGGCCAGAGTTAACAAGACAGTAAACCACATGTGGTGGAGAGGTTGTGGATCAAGGGGAACCCTCTTATACTGTTGGTGGGAATGCAAGTTGGTGCAGCCACTTTGGAAAACAGTGTGGAGATTCCTTAAGAAATTAAAAATAGAGCTTCCCTATGACCCTGCAATGGCACTACTGGGTATTCACCCCAAAGATACGGATGTAGTGAAAAAAAGGGCCATCTGTACCCCAATGTTCACAATGTGGCAATGGCCACAGTCACCAAACTGTGGAAAGAACCAAGATGCCCTTCAACGGATGAATGAATAAAGAACATATGGCCCATATATACAATGGAGTATTATGCCTCCATCAGAAAGAATGAATATCCAACTCTTATATCAACATGGATGGGAATGGAGGAGATTATGCTGAATGAAATAAGTCAAGCAGAGAAAGTCAGTTATCATATGGTTTCACTTACTTGTGTAGCATAAGGAATAACATGGAGGACTTTGGGAGATAGAGAGGATAAATGAGTTGGGGGAAATCAGAGGGGGAGACAAGCCATGAGAAACTGTGGACTCTGAGAAACAAACTGAGGGTTTTGGAGGGGAGGGAGGTGGGGGTTGGGTGAGCCTGGTGGTGGGTATTAAGGAGGGCACGTATTACATGGAAAACTGGGTGTGGTGCATAAACAGTGAATTCTGGAACACTGAAAAGAAGTAAAATAAAATGAAAAAAAAAAAGGACATATTAAAAATCACAATGAATTTTGAAAGACTGAAACAAAAATAAAATGAAATAAAATAATATTAAAAGAATTAGCACCTTTTTCTGAGAGAAAGTTGAAAGATTTGATGCAGGTTTTAACAAAAGCATAACATGTCATGTACAGAATAATCTGTAAATCAAAAAAATCTGATTAATATTAATCCCTTGTGACCCATAACTCAATCTGGCATTTCCAAAACATCATCATGACAAACTTCCCAAGAGAACTTTCGACTTAACCTTTCTTTGTCTCAGTTTCTTCATCTGTAAAATGGGAATAGAATTTACCTCACAGGATAACTGTAAGGGTTAAATGGGATGGTCTATGTAGAGCATTTAAAGGTTAAAAAAAAGTTAAATTATTTTTATTAATATTGTTGTTATTAGTATTTACAAGAGACTAAACCCAAACACACATGCTATAGAGAAGAGATCTATTTCAAGCCATTGTGATTTTCTAATCGGTATCATTCTTACGAGTCAGTACTCATTAAGACACGTAAAGTACTTTCAAATAAAGAACAGAAAACATAGCTTTGAAATATCTTTCCACTAACCCATTCTGCGAAATGGAAGAGAATTACAAATTAATCTAAAAAAGGCAAAAAAGAACATACACATAAATACGCACACAGACACAAACCAGGCAAATGCTAAGGACATATTTATTCTTAAATGTACCAAGAGTAGATCCAAGCTTACCGTGCAGACAGTATTTTGATAAGCTCTTTTCTATTCTGTACACGAAGGTGGTTAGTTTTATACTTGGAGTCATCAATTAGTTCAGGCAAATTCAAGATCTAAAAAGGAAAAATAATTTTAATGCATAATTCACAATTTTTCACATACCTGCCTGTGAGTGTTCCAGGCTTACCAACATGTTCCCCGGGATCCTTCCTTGCTGACCTTTACACTTCCAGACAAAGGCAAATAGAGCAAAAAAGGAACAGAGATGGAAGGATCATGCAAGCAGGGCAGGTGATGCTGGGACTAACTTTGTCATTTATGAGAAGTTTGGGCTACATTTAGGTATGTGCCTACAGATGGGAGCACAGAACAAAAGTTATCAGATCCTCACAATAAGTCTTGTCTAGAGAGAGTAGGTACAGAGAGACAAAACCTGATAGAACTGACCTAGTTCCGAGAGCCAATATCGTAACTACATATCCGCACTTACGTGAAGCCCAGAATCAACATAAATCTTGTAGGTACGTCCACTTATTTGTTCCACACGTAAATAAAATAATATTATTCGTCCCAGAAGCCCTATCCAGGATGTTGTACAAGGTGCTAAAATAAAGGAAAAGCACATACATTTGCCCCAAATGTTCGCCATTAAAACAATGTCAAATTAAAAGATATTCTTCCTATAGAAGTGTCACTATTTTTCTTTACTATGTCTCCCTGAAGGAATAACAAATAGAAATGCTTTTATATACTTCCTCTTTTGCTCCTCCTCAATAAAGGGAAAATCTATCTTGCAAGTCCCTTTGGACATCTTGCAATTTTAACGAGACCATAATGAAAGTACCAAGTGGATTTGGGATGGAAAAGAAGTTTTATAAAGAATGTGTGGAGGCAGTGTTTGGCAGTTGTGTTGGAAAGTCAGAAGGAGCATTTATGGGCTCGGGGCAGGCCACGGGGCCAACAGAAAGCTTCGCTACCTTGAGTAATGTATTTGCTTGAAATATAAACACTTAATGGTTTCATTTGTTTCCCATAGTTTAAATACAACCAATCCATTAATCATCTCACAAAGGACAGAGAAGTGAAGAAGTTTCCCTGGAGTAAAGAGAGCATCTCCACTCTGCCCTTTCTCTTTTGCGGGCTCCACTTCCTCGTTTCCTTGAGGAATAATAAAGACAACATTACTCCCCCAGATTTTAAAAAGCAACACCACATAGAGCGGCTTTCCTAAAAACCTCCGTGTCACCCCAGCTGATTTCATGACTTCAGAAGCAGCCACCAGGCTTGTACGGGTATGGAAACCCGCCCTCCCCTCTCTAGGAGTGAATAAGTCATTTCCGGAAGAAGCAAGTGCCTTCCCCAAATCACAGGTTAAACCTGAAAATCTGGCCTCACCCAGAAATAGTGTAAGCTGCATAAAAAGCTGCTCAGTCATTGTACTCAGTGGTAACCAGGATGCCCTTGGATGCTGTTCTCTGAATTTGACTCATCGGACCTCTTTTCTCTGAGCAAGTTGGTATGAAACAGTGGGTCAAGGTAATTATGGTTCTGTCCTTAGCCATGCTGCCTTTCACAGTGTTTCTAGAGACTGCTTCCAGTGCTGTGATCACAACCAGCCCTTACGAGCTTGAGGAAGCATCGCCTGGGCGAATGAAGCAATGTCAGCGAAAGTGCCTGACCTACTGAGCAGCAAATACATGTGATGTAGTCCAACGAGGTACTATTTCCCCCCAAAGAAATAATGAAGTGTGGGCTTGTTGAGGAAGGACAGGAAAGAGGGAGGAAAGGAAGGAGAGGAAGAATGTCTTTAATGAAACTTCATTTCCTATGAACGTTTCTACTAGATGTAGAGTTCTGGGTGGACCGTTTGGTGCCAGGTGGCTCTGGGCTCCCAGTTTCTGACAAAAAGTCTGCAGTCAGCTGAGGCTGTGTTTCCCCACAGGTAACCTATTACTTTCCTCCAGGTGCTTTCAAAACCTTTTCCTTGGCCCTTCGTTTTCAGTGGGAAGACTTGGGTATGTTTAGGCATGGATTTACTTGGGTTTATCTTATTTGGGATTTGCTGAAATTGTGAAATCTGTAGGTTTTTATCTTTCACCAAGTTTGGGAAGTTTTCAGCAACTATGTCTTCAAATATTTCCTCAGCATGTACTCTTCATCCTGGGATTACAATGAGGGGCTCCTCCTGGGATTACAATGATATCAATGTTAGACTTTTCATTACCAACCTGAAGGCTCCTGAAAATCTGTTCTTTCTTTCTTCCATTTCTTGGGGGAGGGGACCATCTTTTTTTCTCTTTCTCTCTGTTGTTCCAGATTGAATAATTTCTATTTACCTATTCCAAGTTCCTTGGCTTAGTTCCGTTGTGTTATTGGGCTCATCTGGTGAGGGGTTTCTTTTTTTTATTTGGTGGTCATATTGTTTGGTTCTCCAGTTTCTAGCTGGTTCTTCTTCCTACCTTCTTTTTCTCTGCTGGACATTTCTCCTTTCCCATTTATTTCAACAGTGTCTGTGATGCCTGTTGGAGCATTTTTATAATAGCTGTTTTAAAGTCTTTGTAAGTTAATTCCAACATCTGTGTCCTCTTGGCATTGGCATTTATTGACTGTCTTTTCTCATGCAAGCTCTGGTTCTTCATATGCTGAGTAATTCTGGATTGTATCCTGGATGTTTTAAATAGTATATTATGGGCCTCTGGGTCTTGTTTAAATCCTACAGCAACATTTTATTGTTATTGTTTTTAGCAAGCAACTGATTTGGTTAGGTCCAGGCTGCAAGCCCCAACCCGCCTTCTGTGTGCTTTGGTTCTTTTGTTAGTTCAGTTCTCAAAGCCCCTGCGATGCTGTTTGAGTCCGTCCTGCGTGTGTCCCACTTAATGGTCAGGCTGCCTCCTGAGCAGTATTCTGTGTGTTAACTTGGTTTGCAACTTCCTTGGTGGGATGGTTAAGATCAGATCAGTGTACATGCAGCTCAGGGCTGAGAGCAGAAGTTCACAAACACCTTCAAAGCTCACTTTCCAAAGCTCATCCCTCTCGGCAGACTCCCTCCAGTTCCCTGGGGCTCCCCTATAGTTAGCCTACTTCCCTGCACACTTCCAGGGTGGAGGCCAAGCAGTGGGAGGACAGAGGAAAAAGCCACAAAGATTCCTCCCTCTTTTTGAGGGGCAGATGCAGGATTTCCACACTCTCTCTGCTATTAGAGCTCACTTTCGTGCTCCTCACTCCAGGAACAAAGGGCATCTCCTAGGACTCAGCTCTGTTTCCTAGTGCCCATTTCCATGTTTTTGGCTCCACTGTATCCACGAAAGGAAATCACTGTAGAGAAAGCTGGTAAACTTAATTCTGGTTTGAAAGTTTTGTTTTGTTTTGTTTTTTAAGATAATATTTATTTATTTGAGAGAGAGAGAGGAAGGGAGAGCACAGAGGGAGAGGGAGAAGCTGAGCAGGGAGTCTGATGCAGGGCTTGATGCCGGGGCCCTGGGATCATGACCTGAGCTGAAGACAGACGCTTAACCGACTAAGCCCCTCAGGAGCACTAGAGGTACTTTATTTTTTTTCAGAGGTACTTTAAATTCTGGTGTTCTTCCCCGGTTTACCTACCACTACTTACTTTTCAGCATCCTCTTAGAGTCGGTCCATACATTCTATCCAGGTTTTATCATTATATTCAGTGGAAGAGACAGGGAGAAGTGTGCTTACTCTATCTTATCCAGAACCAGAATCTCCAAACCTAATTTTTATAGAGGCCATTTACAAAGCACATTCTGTGAGCCAGGACTGGACTGAGTATTTTACTTATCCAATCTAACTCTTAGAAAACTCCAAAAGTTATATATTAGGAGAGTTATATATCATAATCTTCATTTGACTGTAAGAAAACAGATGCTTGGCCAAGATTAAGTGTCTCACCAGAGGTCACCCAACTAGTGTCAAGACTCATGGTATGCCTTAGAAGTCTGCTTTCATGTCCTCAGACCACCCACTCCAGCATCAACAACAATGCTTACTCGAACTGGAGTTTCCTGTACCCCACCTCAGACATGCTAAGTCGAAATTTTGGGGAATGAAGCTCCAGGAGATTCCCTCTGCATGCTGAAGTTGAGAACCAATGCACATCCCCTGCAATACAAGAAACCTTCAGTCTAAATGACTTTTAAAAGGATGTCAATGTACTTCAAATAGGAATACCCATTAGTATTGGCATCAATCAGCTTAAAATAGCTTACATATGCTCATGTTCCCTACTCTTCTGTATCATGTTAAGAGACATAAAATAGGATTTGTTCTAAGCCAAGGTTCACTTTATATGCAGAAAGATTTTCTGAACGCCAAGCCTTGAACCCCCTGCTCTTGTTCTCACTCTAATTCCTGACAATAAGAGCTCTTTAAAAGGACCCATCCCCAAGTAGCATTAGTCAGCCAGTATATCAAATTCCATTTTGGAAAGAGAATAGGCCTAAGTAAATTCTATGCATTCATCACAGATAATACTGCTATATTTCTCCCTAGGAGATAGAGCTGCCCTATCTTTCACTATTTACTTGGCAAAAGAACCATTGATGGGCTTACTATAAAAAACTGGGGACCTCATCTTCCACATGGCCAGTTTGAATGGCAAGCCCCTCAGTAACAGATAAATCTGAACAAAAAGTACTTAGGAGAAACCCACTATTTATGGAAAAGGGAAACAGGCCATTTTTCTTAGGTTAAAAGGGTTTTTAGGGCAAGTTTACATGTAAGGATAAATAAAGTCAATCAGTTTGCAAGGTTGCTCAAGATGCCTATAAATGATGGAAATAAAATTAAAATCCTCTACTCACAAAACTTTTCTTGAGTATCTCAAAGGATTTGATAGACATTGTCTTAAGCCTCATAACAGGGATTATTATTCATAACTCACATATGGTAAAAGAAAGGTCAAGTATGCCATTCTCAAAGGCCCTCTGATGCTCTCCTTTTAAGCAAATGTATCATAACACACCATCCCAATAAGTCATATTTTAGTACTGAAACTTATGGCAAATATTCCACTTTGAAACAAAAATCTTTTTCAAAAAAACGTTCTTATGGATATTTATGAGGAAGTTCAAAAGTTTCAAACTGATCAGCAGTAATGAATCAAAAATAAAAAGAATTCAGTACAGTTATTTTCAACAGTGAAGAATATGTCAACCAGTAATTCCCCCCCCCCCACCCCCCTTTCTGGAGAGAGAAAACTCCAAAACATATGGCCCAGGAAGAAAATCTGTACTCATTTATAGCAATGAACTGGCTTTTACATCTCTGCAGCTAGAGTACGTAAATGACTTCACAGGCAACGGCTTCCGTATGTTTCATATTTTTAACATTGACCGTTCATAATAAAGATTCTTTGATCCTAGATCAAATGTTTGAATCCATTTTCTCTCCGCTTACTCAGAGTCACCGTTATGAAAGCTCCCCTCTTTCCCACCTCAGATGTTCCAGCCTTTCCTGCAATAGGAACTGTCTCTATTTGTCACCTTCTCCGCGGTACTTCCCACCGCTTTGCTGTGGTTTTCCGCTGTGCTCATTAACCTCTCGCACAAAAGAGCCACAGTGATAAATAATTTTTGTACATAAGAAGTTAATGACAATAAAGAAGGTTCCCCTAAGGAATTCACAGGCATCTTTAATGAACCTGAAGGCTCACAGTGAGTGGTTATCTATGATTAATTAGTACAAGAAAATAAACTGCCCATCAGAAAAACATCCTCAACAGGTAAGACTTCTTTTTACCTGTAAGAGAAATTAAAATGAAAACTTAAATGTAGATTTTTAAAGCTAGATTATATTTCTGGGATTAGAACTGGAAAAAGTGAACAGGAACCGAAAGACTTAAATTAAAAAAAAAAAAATCTAGGTTAGTAGTAAAAAATCAAATAAAAAAAATCCAAGTGATGCCAAAAACTTAAAATCTTCAACATAAAATTATCCTTAATGACTCCAAGGCCTTTTTTTAAAAATCTTGTTGAGGAACAACATTTTTAATACAATCTTAATTGCTAAAACTTAACTTAAAACATGAACTCTGCAGAAAGGTACTCATTAAACAAAGGCTAATTTGAAAAAAAAAATGTTTGGTTTTCTACTGGCTAAAACAATAATTTGGTATTACATTGTATTTGGGCTTAATTAGGTCTCACGTTGTTAACAAAGAAAAGAAAAAAAAAAAGGGGAAAGCAAAAAGAAAAAATATCCTGATGCTAAAAATGCCTTTAAAATGAATTCTTTTTCTTTCCCTTTCCTCATTGGACTAATAGTCGAGGTCATGTTGGTACTATACACTTTGGTTCATTTCAAAATATAGCTAGATACCTCAAAAAAAAAAAAAAAAGTCAGTATGCTAATTCAGACCATGTCCTTAGCATTTGGAGTGTAAAAATTGCACAGGGTAGGGGAGAAAGTAGGGGTCTCGAGCTAGCTATAGACCTAAGGACAGTGTTCTAGGTGAAACTGAACTCTCCTGGCTCTGGACAAAACAAGTCATTGCATAGATCATTGGCCCATCCCACTGATTACTGATTACCTTGCACACAGTAGCAAACTGCTGATTGTTTCCTGCTCCAACCACAAGATATCCATCCTTGGTTTTAAAAGCCTAAAATAAATAAATGAATACATAAATATATAAATTTATATATTGAAAATACCATAGAAGTTAGCTTCAATTTCTAAAACTTCTACACAGAAAGCATGCTCTAAATCAACATTATTAATTAAAACCATATCAATTAATTAGTATATTTTGCTTTTATATATGCATAGTTATTTTTATGTGGCATTTTCAAAGCACTCTCCAACTCTTCCACTAATTGTTGTAACATGGGTGGGGGTAGGGAACTTAGAAAAATAAAGAAAATTCTAAACTAAACTAAAATAGTTTTGTTGTAATAGTAACACAAAATTCTATATTCATTACTGTATGAATTGTTTGGCTATTCCAAAGTTTTATGCTTTCTTTGTTTCCATTTTTCCTTGGAGGGCAAAGAGCAAGAGGGTACACAGCTTTCTACGAAATGTAAGAAGAATGAAGGGAAGGAAGGAAGGAGGGAGGGAGGGAGGGAGGTACCTAAGCTGATAGATTTCATCTTTGAAGATCTCAAATGTAAACTCTTGGACATCATCACTCTTCTGTAAGTGAAAATTGGCACATGTGAATCTGTGTACCTCATGTGGTTTTATGTACCTGAAAAATGTTTGTCGCTTCTAGGAGACATATTTCTTAGAGCAGCAAAAAGAATATAAATAATTGATACTCCCACCTCCCAGAGTCCTAGACACTCTGGAGAACTCCCTTCTCCACATTTGATCCCAGTGCTGGCTGGATGAACCAACCTTTACCCTCAGAAGGCCTCGTCCTCATTTTTCCTTAAGTAAATGAGTTTCTTTCGTTTCCTTCCTTTTTACATAAAAATTGTTCTGTATCTTCACCTAGTTTTTCTTCACTTACCGCTGCCTCTGAGAAAGATGACCTCTATCTTCCTTGCCAGGGCTTGCTCCTACGCTAACCCTGGTCCCACCTTCACTCACATCCTTCAGAACCCTGCGGTCATCTTTAATCTCTTCATTCCCACTGAGTCCTTTTTCTCTGCCTACAATTAGGCTCAGGCCTACACTAAAAATATTAACAGCAGGAAAACAAAATTTCCATCGGTCCTGACATGCTTCTCAAGCTATCTAGAGATTTTCTTCCTTCTCTCCATCTCTAAAAGATACAAAATTTCTACCTGCCTATACTTCTTCACCAATACCATATTCTGATGCTCTTTGTCATCAGGGTTCTTACCCCAACACTACACTGACACTATACCTTCTTGACCCCGCTGTATTATTTGGTACTGTTAACCATCCCTTCCTCCAGGAATCTATCTTATTTCTAGGCTCCAACTTTGGTTCATCTCCAATCTCTTGACCTATATTCCATATGCCCCCTTTCATGATTTTCTTCTTAGCCTTCAGCATTCCTTAAGGATCTGCAAGGGGTCTTCCACTACACTTGCTTCTAACGGTAGCCACTATGCACACGTGGCTATTGAGTATAATTAAACTAAAATCAAATTAGCCATTCACAAAAGACCACATATTGTGATTGCATTTCTATGAAATGTCCAAAATAGGCAAATCCATAGATAACAGAAAGCTTAGCGGTCACCCATGGCTGAGAACATTGGGAGAATTTGAGGAGCAACTATAACTGAGTACTTGGTTTCTTGTGGAGATGATGAAAAGGTTCCACAACTGTGGTAATGGTGGAACAACTCTGTGAATACACCAAAAATCACCGAACTGTCCACTTCAAATAGCCAGATTATAGGACATGTGAATTATATCTCAATAGAGATGCTATTAGGAAAAAATTAAAGTAACAGTTCAGTTCACAGATGCACTGACTACAAGTCAAGCCTTCCATAGCTACATGAGGCTGGTAGCTGCCACATCAGCACAGATAGACAGCATTCCCGTCATTGCTCAAAGTCCTGCAATGGGGTGCTGGGAGACCCAAGCTGGTAGTTTGTAGGTTTTCTTCTTATTCTACCTACCAGGCCTAACCTGATACCTGAAGAGTGTCAGGCAATGAATAAGTGGTTGTAAAATGTAATGAATCTCTCAGATAACTGCTTCCATGTAATAGGATTGTGGCTAAAATGAATCTCAAGCAAAACACTGTAATGGGGTTTATTCTATTTACATTTTTGCTTGCTTTGGTAATGAATGCTACTCAAAAGATAACACATGAACTATTTTAAATGATTATTTTCCTGGTTCACAGGGTAAAAGCAAAGTTAGTATTATAAATAATGCATTAGTGTTTCTCAAACCACAGAAAGGGAATTTGCAGTGGACCTGTGAGAGAGGGGCAGAGGATTTTGAGCAGAGATGTCTCAACAACATAGTTGACAGCGTGAAGGTACACACGTTGTCTGCTTGCGTGTTTGTTTAGCTTTGTTTTGTTTTGTCTAAGTCGGGGAGTGGGTAAGTAATGTGAAGTAAAAATGTGTGTTACCAAGAATAATGTGAAAAAAGACTTTCAAAAATTTTAGATTAGTGACATGATATTCAGCAAGTTTACATTTTGGAAGATACTCATTTCCTTTTAATTAATGCAGAAGAGTTTCTTCCTTAAGCCTTAACTATACCATGAAATATTTCTTTATCAATATATAATTTGTAAAATTTCGAGCACAGAGAACTAGTTAATGATCATAGGAAAATGAAGACTGATTAGTAGCTGAACTACCAAACACAATTAAAGGTCACCAAATAGATTTGTAAGGATGAAGGTAAAAATGAGCTCTTGAAATACTTATTTGTCCCCTGTTACTATTGCTACAGTGTATATTTAATAAATATATTTTAAGTAAAAACTTAAAACAATACTATTGGCTGACGACTAAATAATTATGTCTGCCCAAGTTTCACATGTTAAAACCCTAATCTCAGTATGATGGTATTATGAGTGCAGTAATTAATAAAGGGAAATCTCACTAAATTGAAGTCAGGAGACTAGAAGGAAAAGTCATACCACTCGGTGTCAATTACAAGAAGAACTGTCAGTTACAGACCCCAACAGAAGAATCATCAATAGGAAAGAAGGATCGATTACAGACCCCACAGGAAAAGATGTACATTTGACCCCTGAACCACACCAATGCCCCGAAACACAGTTGAAAATCCAAGTATAACTTTTGACTCCCCCAAACTTAACTACTGATAGCCTACTATTGACCATAAGCCTTACCAATACCATCGATAGTCTGCTAACATATTTTGAATCTTAGAGGTATTATAGTAATACCTCTATAGTAATACCTCTTCTAGTAAAGAAAGTTAGAGAAAAGAAAATGTTAAGAAAGTCATAAGGAAGAGAAAATACATTTATAGTACTGTACTGTACTTATGGGAAAATCTCGAAGTATAAATGAACCGGTGCAGTTCAAACCCATGTTGTTCAAAGGCCACATGTCCACTGAATCCTCTACACGAAATCAACAGCCCCTGCAGCTCAGCAAGTGAGAAACCATCAACCATCATCACCCTGAACTCTTGCTTTCCTCTGGTGGTCTCTCATTCAAAACAAATCCTCCCAACTTCCTCCTTCATCTCCATAAAATAACATTCCTCCTCCTCTTCTTTGTTTGAACTTGCCTTGCTTTTGCCATAGCTTGTATGTCCTGAGTCACAGTTATCTGTTATTCCCAAATAAACCTATTTTCACTTTAAAAATAATCGCCAAGTTTATTTTTAAGATTAGCAGAAGCAAGAACATGGCCATCTGCGAATCACGAAGTAGACCCTAACCAGATACCAAATCTGCCTCTGCTGGGGTCCTGGACTTCCCAGCCTGGAGCACCATGAGAAATAAATGTCTGTTGTTTAAGCCACCTAGACTGCCGTATTCTGTAACAGCAGCCTGAGGATTAAGAAATTGGTACTGAGAAGTGGGGTGCTGCTGTAACAAACACCTAAAAATGTTCAAGTAATTTAGAAGCAGGCAATGGGTAGAGGCTGGGAGAGATCTCAGGTACATGCTAGAGAAAGTCTACACTGCTGTGAAGAGCCTATGCTGAGCCGTTGAGAGCTCAGAGAAAAAAGAGGAGAGCTAGAGAGAAAGTCTCTATCTTCTTAGAGAATACCTAAGGAATGCTGAACAAAATGTTTAGAAATATGGACAGGAAAGGCCACTGTGATGAGGTCTCGGATGCAAATAAGGAACATGTAGTTGGAAACTGAAGGAAAGGCAATCCTTGTTATAAAGCAGCAGAGAACTTTGCTGAATTGTGTTCACGCCCCAGCTTTTTGTGGCAGGTAGAACTTAGCAAGTGATGAAATTAAGTATTTAGCTGAAGATATTTCTAAGCAAAATGTTGAAGGTGCAGCCGGGCTCCTTCTGACTGCTTATAGTACAATGTGAAAAAAGAGATTACTTAAAAACAGAATTGTTCTGGAAAAGGGCAGCAGAAATTGAAAATCTGGAAAATTCCCAATCTATCTATATTGTAAAAAAATGAGAAAGCATGGTCAGAAGAAAACACCAACAGTGTGGCCATGTGACTAACTGACTGACTGTCCTTCAGTGAGTAAATGGATAAATAAATATCCAGACAATGGAATATTATTCTACACTAAAAAGAAATGAGTTATCAAGACATGAAAGACACGGAGGAACCTTAAATGCATACCACTATGACCTAAAATACTCTGCATGATACTATGATGATGCCTACATGTTATTATACATTTGTCCAAACCCACAGAGTGTACAACACCAATATGTGTGTTGTGGACTCTAATGTCAACTGCAGACTTTGACTATACTATGTCAGCGTAGTTATAGAAGTTATAACAAACACAGCACTCTGGTGAGGGATGTTGACAATGGGGGAAGGCTGTGCACGTGTAGGGAAGAAGGTATACAGAAAATCTCTGTATCTCCTGTTGAATTTTTTTCTGAACCTAAAACTGCTCTAAAAACTAAAATTTATAGATTTTTTTTTAAAAAAAGGACAGCAGGAAAAAAAAAAAAAAAGGACAGCAGGAATCATCCTTGTCATGATGATAATATTGTGTATCTTGATTGAATCCGTATCAGTATCCTGAGTGACACTGCACTATAGTTTCATACAATCTGAAAATGGAGTGAACTGGGTAATGGGTACACAAGATCTATCTCTATTATTTCTTAAAATACATATGAATCTACTGTTATTTCAAAAACAAAATTAGGTTTAATTTTTTTAAGTCATCATGTATTAGATTAGGGCCCTGACAACAGAGATGGAAAAAAACAGAATCAAGAAATATTTAGAGCAGCATTATTTACAGTAGCCAAATTATGAAAGCAGCCCAAGTGTCCATCAATTGATGAATGGGTAAGGAAGATATAGTATACACACACATACACACACACAATGGTTATTCAGCCATAAAAAAGAATCAAATCTTGTCATTCATAATGACATGGAAGGAGCTACAGAGTATCACGCTAAGTGAAATAAGTCAGTCAGAGAAATACAAATCTCATATGACTTCATTTATATGTGGAATTTTAAAAAATGAGCAAAGGGAAAAAAGAGAGAAAGACAAACCAAAAAACAGACTCTTAATTATAGAGAACAAACTAATGGTCACCAGAGAGGAGATGGGTGAGGGTCTAGGTGAAAAGGGAGATGGGGATTAAGGAGGGCACCTGCCTTTGGGGTAAATACCCAGGAGTGCAACTGCAGGGTTATAGGAAAGTTCTATTTTTAATTTCTTGAGGAATCTCCACACTGTTCTACCCCAAAGGTACAGATGTAGTGAAAAGAAGGGCCATCTGTACCCCAATGTTTATAGCAGCAATGGCCACGGTCACCAAACTGTGGAAAGAACCAAGATGCCCTTCAACGGACGAATGGATAAGGAAGATGTGGTCCATATACACTATAGAGCATTATGCCTCCATCAGAAAGGACGAATACCCAACTTCTGTAGCAACATGGACGGGACTGGAAGAGATTATGCTGAGTGAAATAAGTCAAGCAGAGAGAGTCAATTATCATATGGTTTCACTTATTTGTGGAGCATAACAAATAGCATGGAGGACATGGGGAGAAAGAGAGGAGAAGGGAGTTGAGGGAAATTGGAAGGGGAGGTGAACCATAAGAGACTATGGACTCTGAAAAACAACCTGAGGGTTTTGAAGGGGCGGGGGGTGGGAGGTCGGGGTACCAGGTGGTGGGTATTATAGAGGGCACGGACTGCATGGAGCATGGGTATGGTGCAAAAATAATGAATACTGTTATGCTGAAAATAAAAAATAAATTAAAAAAAAAGGAGGGCACCTGTCATGGTGAGCACTGGGTGATGTATGGAGGTGCTGAATCACTATATTATACACCTGAAACTAGTATAATACTGCATGTTAATTAACTGAAATTAAAATAAAAACTTCAAAAAATATATTTAGGTGGTAAAATCTGCTATAGTTGTTAATGACTTGAATGTGATGGTCAAGAGGTGAAGACTGGGGGAAAGCAAGATGTCATGGTGAGCTTTAGGTTTCTGAGGAGCTTTTGAGATACTCCTGTGGAGCTTCCAAATGAACAGAACTTGGAGACCAGATGCAAGTCTGAACTGTAGGGAGAACTTGAGAGTGGTTTATTATAATCTATAAGCGAAGCCATCACACAGATGAAGTCATGTAGGAAGAGTTCAACAGTTGAATAGGAAAAAAGTGGGGAGCCAAGGGATGAGTCTGAAGGTCACCCCCATCTCAAGTCCAAGCAGAAGAGGAGTTAGCCACAGGAGTAAGAGGAGGACCAAAGAATGCCCACAAGGTGGTCTTTCCTTCCCTCAACAAATGCTGTTCTGGTATCACAATGTGGATCGAATGAACTTTGAAGTGAATCAGGGACAAAGTAACAGTTAAGAGAATGGGGAGAGCACATGCAAACATCTGTTTGATAAATCTGGTTGTGAAGGAAAAGAATCAACAACACACAGAGAACACAGACTGAGCACATGCAGGTGCCATGTTGGTGTGGTTGTAGGAAGATGAATGAGTTCCCACTAAATGCTTCTACTTTCCTATGAAATAAGGAGTGAGGTCAGCAACTGAGAGCAGGGTTGGGACACATGAAACTGGAAGCCTGAAAAGAGTGTATAAGTTCTGACATCCCACTGAAGAGTGGAACAGCCGAGTGACAAGATACACGTAGTCGTGGGACGCCTGGGTGGCTCAGTTGGTTGGGCAGCTGCCTTCGGCTCAGGTCATGATCCCAGCGTCCTGGGATCGAGTCCCACATCCGGCTCCTTGCTCAGCAGGGAGCCTGCTTCTCCCTCTGCCTCTGCCTGCCATTCTGTCTGCCTGTGCTCGCTCTCTCCCCCTCTCTCTCTCTGATAAATAAATAAAATCTTAAAAAAAAAAAAAAAAAAAAGATACACGTAGTCGTGTTGGAAGTCCCACTGAGTGATAGTCTCCAACATCTCTCAGTCACAGACATAAAACAAATGGATATTTGCATTTACTGGGATATTGTCAGATGAAAATAACAAAAAAGTAAAAGATGCAGGAAAATTGGAAAACTGGCCATAATGTTACTGGGTGATGGGCCATGGACTAATTGGATATGGAAAAAGGTGGTGAAGATGGGAGGAGGTTATACATAGGACAAAAGGAAAGATGTCAGTGGATAAGAAATCCTGATGAAGTCAAAGAACAATCATGAAGGAGATGCTTGTACATCCAAGGTGGAAAAACAGGAGACCATGGATGGTCACCTTGTTAAATACTTGATTCGGTGCTTGATGAAATGAAGCAGATCCAGTGAGATGTGAGAGCCACAGTATAAGATCCATAGACTCATTGCCAAAGAGTAGGGACTCAATAGATAGCATTATTATTAAACAATTACTAATATACTGCATCTACCTAAAAGGAACTTCCAACTGTGCTCTAAGCCCTTAGATCCTAACTTTTGGGCCTTCATCTATCTCCAAACAACTCCTCTCTTTCTTCTTATTACCTTAGTCTCACTATCCATACTGAACAAGTGACAACATGCCCTACACACACATTGCTAGCAGGCTTTCCATCACAGGGGGAATTTGCATCAAAAGTACCTAATTGGGCTATGTACTCTCATGGCTAGAGTATTTCTCATATAAGGAATTCAGGCCTCAGGAGAAAAGAAGCCACTGCTTCTGCATGAAATGCTGAGGGAGAGGGAAACGGGGACCAGTGTTTACAGCTTTAAAAGGACGAGGCCAAACCCAAGCCATTCCTCTTAGGACACCAGATTTATTATTCCCAGGAAAAGAAATGCTCCTTGCTGGGGGTTGTGCTGATTCAAGGGTGACAAGTGTCACTGGTAGGGGAGATCACACAGAAACTTGACAATTTTCTTCACATTCTAGTCACAACATACTTCCTTTCTTGGGGAAGGAGGTGTTTCTCAGACTGAGAAAAATACTGATGGGTCAAGGGATTAGCCATCCCAAGGAAACTGCATGACTTAGAAGCAATCTGGGAAACATGAAGACAGAGTTAGAGTTCAGTTCCTCTGGTTAGAGCAGTTTCAGGTATAAAAGGGACCCCATTGAGAGACTGAAGGCTGGCCATATAAGATACAGGGGTAGAGAACACTGAGCAGACATGATGTCAGAGAAATAAAAGGGTCAAGTTGGAATTCCCATTGCTCTTGGAATTTTCTATTGCTTCCTAGATGCTCTGCTTTCCCAGTTTCCAGGCATGCTAACCTGGATGGATAATCTCTTAATTATTGAACTGCCTATGATTAAAACCACAGAAATACCTCCAGAAGTTCTACAGCAACTCAATATACCAGACGGTCAAGAGGAAAATGAAAAAAAAAAAAAAAGTAAAACTGAAACTTTCTGTGTCACCCTCTTAAGCTATCATATTGACACATAAGTATTTCTTCTGGTCTAAATAAAGTACACAATGAGTAGTGCATCTACTTCAAAAACAAGAGCAAAAACTCCTGGGCCTCCTGGGGCTACCTAAGTCTTAACAAAATTTTCTTCCACAAAAGGTAACTGTTGCTAAATGACTTCATCATCCACTGGAAAAAGACATTCCCTGAAGTTTAACTCACTGCCATGAGAACGTTTTCTGGAATGTCAAGCAGTTACTGACTTTGGGTCTGTGCTAGTACATCGTGACAAATATAGAGCACTATTTCCTACCACAAACAGTTCAGTTCACCTTATGGTGCCGAAGCTGGCTGAGCCAGATGGCAACGAGGCACAAACCCACTTACAACTCAAGAACAGTGTCCTCCACGGGATGGGACCCTGCAACAAGTGGATAAGTAAGGCCAGGAGTCCTTCATCTCACCTACTATTTGGCTTTGTCTGGACATCATTCATCATCGTGAATAAGCCACTTTGAAGTCTTATTTCTAAATACAAACCCTGGCCTTGAATTGTAGAATAGCCTTGAGAGAGACATGATGTGGTGATCTCCTGCAATCCCAGATCCAGGCCGGGATTTTCCAATTCCACAGGAAATCTGACTGTTCAAAAATATACTGGAGGTTCTTCAAATCAATTCAATCTCACTAAAATCAAACAGATCTGCGGTCTTCAATCACCCAGTTTCTGACACTGGATATGGAGACAGTAGCGAGGAAGAAAATGGAAGCTGTCTTATTGTTTCTATATTCTTCACAAACTGTCAATGGGTGTTATTTTTCTTATAGAATAAGTCCTTTGTCATGAAAGCCTGCTGTCGTCATAAAAGATGCAGTCATCATGCATCTTGGACACAATGGAATATGGCACATGGTGCTATTTTTACTGGATGGTATGGGCCAGGAACTGATTTTGATGATCCTCAATTGATTTCACTATAAAGAATGGTAAGTCAGATTATTTGAAATAGCCTACCAAAAGTGCCTACCATTTAATGGCAAGCAACAAAAATCTCAGACAAGTCCATATTGATTTTTCAGGAGCACTTCAAGGTAAAAATTCCTTGACTGTATTAATTTTTTTTTTTAAGAGAGAGCGAGTAGCAGGGACCGGCAAGGAGGGAGAGAGAATCTCAAGTAGACTCCATGCTCAGTACAGAGCCCAATGTGGAGCTCAATCTCACAACCCTGAAGTCATGACTTGAGCCAAAAATCAAGAGTTGGAGGCTTAACCCACTGAGCCACCCAGGCACCCCTGCGTTAAGCATTTTTAAAGTGTTCTCTGCATGTTGTAGCAACCACAGTCCCATACTAGTTATATCTCAAACATATTACAGCAATCCCATAACCAGACCCATACTAGTTACAGACTATCCATGAAAATATTATTTCTTTTTTTTTTTAAGATTTTTTATTTATTTGATAGAGAGAGAGATCACAAGCAGACGGAGAGGCAGGCAGAGAGAGAGGGGGAAGCAGGCCCTCCGCTGAGCAGAGAGCCTGATGCGGAACTCGATCCCAGGACCCTGAGATCATGACCCGAGCCGAAGGCAGCGGCTTAACCCACTGAGCCACCCAGGCGCCCGAAAATATTATTTCTGACAGCAAGCCTACACTGATCTCAGACCAGTTCAAAGCATTCACAGACCAGAACATTATTCAAGATGTCACTTTCAAGCAAAAAATCAAGCTAGAAAAGGATATTAACTATAACTAAAATAAGAATATTCTAAAAAAATTAAAATTAAAATAGAATAAGTATATTCTAATGTAGATCACAGAGTGGCTTGCCAACAAGGTTTTCCAAACATAGCTTAATTCCATTATATTTCAATATTTTTCAGTGACAAAACATAGGACATCCACAGTAGGAACAGAGTTGGGGTGAGGCTCTGACATTAGACCTACACTCTAGACCTAAAGAGTCACTGGGTACAAGTCCAGTGACAAGAATTTTCAGCCCAGAGTCTGAAAGGTTTGAATAACATGGCTCAGGAAAGCAGTCAGCAAGATAAAGTACGGAGGTACAGGTAGGGGACAGGGCGAGAAATTCTGACCGAATAATTCTTGAAAGTCCTACTGCAGGCAGTTGGCCACTGAGATGTACAGACAGAAGTTACAGGGTCCCACTGATAGGAAAGAGGCTCAAAGTCTTTCCTCCAAATTCCTGCACAAGAAATTGTGAAGATAAGGCAAAAGGTAGAGGGACAGGAACCAGGCAGTTAAATAGATGAGTAACTCAGAGTCGGAGACAAAAGCAGAAGCCTGAGCCTTTGAACAAAGACATATGAAGCAAAGAGAGTGACCCATGAAGGTCTGGTGGGAAGGTAAGAATGTAGAGCCCGCTGTAGTTACACCTAACATCCAGGACAATATCTAGCATGACAGGCGCTTCGTACATTTTGTTAAATCAAAGCCAATGTATTAATGCTAGATCACAGCAAACTAGGCAATTCGGGAGCTGTTACTATAGAGAAGGCATGGTGGCAAAACTGGACATCATGCAGTAGAAGAGATGAGGAAGTGTCAATGATTCAAAGACAGGCATGTACTGATAATGGCAAATATACTTAGCATGGATTTCCACAAGCTTCCTTCCTCACTGATGATTACCTAAATTTAAAGGTGAAGATTAAGTTTAAGGGGAGCTGGAGAATATAGGTCCTATAGTTGGAACAATGTGGGACATAGTCTCCCTAATTAAGGACTTCTCCTTCTTTCCATGGCCAAAATTTAGCCCATGTACAATGTCCCTTTTCAGAGGCCATTTTAGTTGGCTGAAAGATCTCTTCCCTTATCTCCCTAACACTCATAGCCAAGGTTTTCTCAGCCCGTCATGATATTTGGAGGCAAGGAAGCTGCCATCCTGTAGAATATGAAGAGAATTCTCCTAGCATCTCCCATTGGGCAAGGATTCATTCATACTGCCACTACCTCCAGCCACCAATTCCTTCATCATCACCCCAATGCAGTATCCAAGACAGAGGTTTTTATGGAACTCTGGTACTCCATCTTGAAGCATATAGGATCACCCTTAGTATTCTTTCCATCAGACCCTCCAGATAGTTGCTACCACTTAACTAGATGTGAACTGGAATTGAAATTTATTTTTCACCCAGTATAAAATGGTTCCTGTACGGAGGCTTGGAATCAAACTCTACAGATTCTCAAAACATCTTTGGACTTGGCCAAAAATCATGGGAAGCTACTGAAGTTACACAGTGGAGAACAAGCACTTTTGTAAGGCCCTGCTAACTCACAGGAAGAGGTAAGATGCAGTCCTCATGGGATAATCAAGTATCTAAAACAAGTCAACTCAAGGGTCAGAAAAAGGGCACAGGAAAGATCTGTCTTAAATATCTGCAAACATTTCTAAGGAAAGTGATAGAAAAGGTGGTAGGCTACAAAATCAGACTTTTCTGAGACTGCCATACTTCAGGGTCTGGACTGGTCCCATACTCCTTCTCCAGGTGATCAGGACCTGGGAGCCTAACTCAGGGCATCTAACGTGTATGTGAGATTAAGGTAGACACCAAGGTGATGAATTACCACTGTAGAGTGAGAAAGAACCATAGTAGAAGCCAGAATCTTGGAAGACTAAATGTTCCATAAATTATCTCCCTGGGAAACTAATAATCAGAAGGCAAAATTGTCAGAATTAAGCATGGATGAATTACTTCTTGTCTCAAGTCTACATGCATCTGGATACTGAGTCAAGCCTGAATCTGTCGTTGGAAAGGTCAGTAGAGTCTTCTGTGTGTGGCTACAAGAAACAGGGGGAAATAAGACTTCTCATTCAACAAAAGGAGTCAGGCTGAATTACTAGAGAAAGAGATCTCAAAATGCTCCCCAACCATTTACATTTCATGAAATTCTCTCAAAAGAAGAAACAATGCACTCTGAATATTATTCTACACATTCCTGTTCTAATCACTGGTGACCCAAAAAAGTTGGACGCACATGGGCACATACACCATGACTGAGGTCATGGGACTGTTACACAAAGTTATTTTGCATCAAAATTTAGACCAACTAGGAGGCTTTCCCTTCCAAAGTAACTTAACAGCACAGCATTCTTACAAACAACCTGAGAAGAATTTTAAGTAAGTCCTTCCAGTAGGTCAGAAGGTGAAGAAAGCAATAATTCCTTTCTGGTCTCCATAAGCACTTAAAGAGAAGATATTTGGTACTTCTGTGATTCCCTGTCAACATTAATAGGTCATATTAGCTACAAAGTCAAAGTTAGCAGGAGATTCTGCTTTATTTTAGAGTTTATCTATATGAATAACTGTTATATTTTAGTTCCTATGGGACTCACGTTCTGTAAATGAAGGTGGAAACTTGTTCTGCATAAGAATTTTTATGCATAGGGGCGTCTGGGTGGCTCAGTGGGTTAAAGCCTCTGCCTTTGGATCAGGTCATGATCCCAAGGTCCTGGGATGGAGCCCAGGACTCTCTGTGAGTCAGGGAGCCTGCTTCCTCCGCTCTCTCTGCCTGCCTCTCTGCCTATTTGTGCCCTCTGTCTGTCAAATAAATAAATAAATAATCTTTTTTTTTTTTAAAGAATTTTTATGCATAATAACAGAATGTGCTGGAAATAACTTACCCATTCCCTGTGTCTTCAAACACTACAGTCCCTCATCTCAATGGCATTAAATATGTTTAATTTCCACTCCATTCCAAACCCCACTTGAAGAAGCACCTCTACACTTCATGTGGCTGACCATTCCTCATCCCTGGTTGACTAGAATAGTGTGGATACCAATCCCAAGCCAGCTAATGGATTCACGGGACAGGGATCAATTACACTAACTTAAGAATTCAAACATCATGTTCAGGTAGGGCTGAGATGGCCACAGTAGGCTTAAGTAAGTAACTAAGAAAGCCTCAGAAAGGCCACAACTGAGACAAAAGATGAGATTACACAAAAGAAACAGATACGGACCAAGTAACTGCTCCCTGTCTGATTGTATCCTGATTCTCATGAAACCAGACTATGCTTTTGGTTCTGAAAAATCTCTATAGCCTTACAGTAATCACCCCCTCTTATCTGCCTCATCTCTATTTATCAGAATTAGTTTGACTAAATTTCTGTTTGTTAGAATCAAAAAAGACTTAATCATAGATTTCCTAAACTGTGCTATATGATGGAAATTCAGGATCAATATACGACTGGAGTTCTCTTGCTAGAAGAGTTCTGGGAAGCAGCAAATGAGCAGGTTGGGCCAAATAAGAAGGTTGGGTCTATATCTTATGGACTCGATATCTATTTGCCTAGCACAGGGCAAAAACAACAACAACAATAACAACTAGAGATTAACTAGAGATTTTAAACTGGTATTTCCCAAAACTAACTCCACAAAACACTGTTCCAGAAAGTGTTAATGACAATGAGTGTGATCTTTCATTTTCTTTAGGGTTAGTTTCACCAATTAAGTGAATTACTTAAGGTCTGATTTAATATACCCCCTAATGGATAAACTCTGCTGGAAATTGTATACAAGTCCTTAAACAAAGTCTTTGACTATATGCCAAAATAAAAATGCTATAACTTAGTTTACCTTAATCCATATTTTCCACCCAATAATCTCAGTTTTTTAATATGATAGCTAATTATTTAGATAAAGTAGTTGTTTTTTTTTAATGACCTTTAAATCTTGTAAATCCAGTGTTCTGAGAAGAGAGTGACATTTGCAAAGACCAAATAGTTTAAATTCTTCAGGAAACCCTCTAAATGTTACAAGTTAAAATTCAGGTAACCACACCTATCGTGATAAGCACTGAGTTACATATAGAATTGTTGAATCGTTATGTTTTACATCTGAAACTAATACAACACTCTATGGTAATTATACCTCACTAAAATAAATAATAAATAATAAAGTAAAATTTAGTTTCTAATTATCTACATTATGTACAATAGATTATTTTGCTTATCAGGTAGTAGTCTCTCTCTGCTTCTATTTCCCTACCATTCACTTCTTCCTTCCATCCCTGGGATTGTGCTGTCCCAAAACAACAGCAAAACTACTCTCAAATGACATCCTAATATAATATGTTTTTCTCAAAGTCCTTACCTTTGTTTATCTCCTTGTCCCCAAACCTCCCATTTTACTGTAGGGAGAAACGACACAATCCTACTTCCTCCAGACTCCAACTCCTCCCACTCTATGGGATTTCCTGACCTTCCCTCCTCAGCTGACCTCTCTTCCTCCTCCTTACACTTTGGCTCTGTGAACTCACTCTCTGTTACAAAGATTCAACCATAACTTCTATAGGAATACTCATTCTAATACTGAACCACCTCTAAGCTCTTTAATAAATTAATCAAAGTTGATAATCAAAACTCAACTACTGAGGAGGAGTCAAGATGGCGGAGAAGTAGCAGGCTGAGACTACTTCAGCTAGCCGGAGATCAGCTAGATAGCTTATCCAAAGATTGCAAACACCTGCAAATCCATCGGCAGATGGAAGAGAAGAAGAACAGCAATTCTGGAAACAGAAAAACAACCACTTTCGGAAAGGTAGGACCGGCGGAGAAGTGAATCCAAAGTGACAGGAAGATAGACCCTGGGGAGAGGGGCCGGCTCCCGGCAAGCGGCGGAGCAACGGCGCACAAAATCAGGACTTTTAAAAGTCTGTTCCGCTGAGGGACATCGCTCCAGAGGCTAAACCGGGGTGAAGCCCACGCGGAATCAGCGTGGCCTCAGGTCCCGCAGGGTCACAGAAGGATCGGGGATGTCTGAGTGTCGCAGAGCTTGCGGGTATTGGAACGGGAAGGCTGGCTACAGAGACATAGCCGAGAGTAAGCTCACAGCTCGGTGTTACCTTGAACCGGTCGCAGGCTCGGTGAGCTCAGAGCGCGGCCAGAGGTCAGGCAGATGGGAGTAACTGGGCGCTGTTCTCGGAGGGCTCACTGAGGAGTGGGGCCCTGGGCTCTCGGCTCCTCCGGGCCAGAGACCAGAGGCCGACATTTGTATTCCCGTCCTCCGGAACTCTACGGAAAGCGCTCAGGGAACAAAAGCTCCTGAAAGCAAACCCGAGCGGATTACTCACCCCGGCCCCTGATAAGGGCGGTGCAATTCCGCCTGGGGCAAAGACACTTGAGAATCACTACAACAGGCCCCTCCCCCAGAAGATCAACAAGAAATCCAGCCAAGACCAAGTTCACCTACCAAGGAGTGCGGTTTCAATACAAAGGAGAGCAGCAAAATTCCAGAGGAGGAGAAAGCAAAGCACGGAACTCTTGGCTTTTTCCCTGTGATTTTTTTTAGTCTTGCAGTTAATTTAATTTTTTTCTTTTTCATTTTTTGTTTTTTTTCTCGCCTTCTGGTTAAATTTTTTTTTAACTTTTACCTTTTTCTTTTTCAACGTTTTTTAACTAGTTTATCTAATATATATATTTTTTCCTTTTTATATTTTTCTTGTTTTCTTTTTTTTTAATTCTTTTCTTTTCTTTTCTTTTTTCTTTTTTCTTTTTTTTTTTCTTTCTTCCTTTTTGAACCTCTTTTTATCCCCTTTCTCCCCCCTCACGATTTGGGATCTCTTCTAATTTGGTTAAAGCATATTTTCCTGGGGTTGTTGCCAACCTTTTAGTATTTTACTTGCTCCTTCGTATACTCTTATCTGGACAAAATGACAAGACGGAAAAATTCAACACAAAAAAAAGAACAAGAGGCAGTACCGAAGGCTAGGGACCTAATCAATACAGACATTGGTAATATGTCAGATCTAGAGTTCAGAATGACAATTCTCAAGGTTCTAGCCGGGCTCGAAAAAGGCATGGAAGATATTAGAGAAACCCTCTCGAGAGATATAAAAGCCCTTTCTGGAGAAATAAAAGAACTAAAATCTAACCAAGTTGAAATCAAAAAAGCTATTAATGAGGTGCAATCAAAAATGGAGGCTCTCACTGCTAGGATAAATGAGGCAGAAGAAAGAATTAGTGATATAGAAGACCAAATGACAGAGAATAAAGAAGCCGAGCAAAAGAGGGACAAACAGCTACTGGACCACGAGGGGAGAATTCGAGAGATAAGTGACACCATAAGACGAAACAACATTAGAATAATTGGGATTCCAGAAGAAGAAGAAAGAGAGAGGGGAGCAGAAGGTATACTGGAGAGAATTATTGGTGAGAATTTCCCCAATATGGCAAAGGGAACGAGCATCAAAATTCAGGAGGTTCAGAGAACGCCCCTCAAAATCAATAAAAATTGGCCCACACCCCGTCACCTAATAGTAAAATTTACAAGTCTCAGTGACAAAGAGAAAATCCTGAAAGCAGCCCGGGAAAAGAAGTCTGTAACATACAATGGTAAAAATATTAGATTGGCAGCTTACTTATCCACAGAGACCTGGCAGGCCAGAAAGAGCTGGCATGATATTTTCAGAGCACTAAACGAGAAAAACATGCAGCCAAGAATACTATATCCAGCTAGGCTATCATTGAAAATAGAAGGAGAGATTAAAAGCTTCCAGGACAAACAAAAACTGAAAGAATTTGCAAACACCAAACCAGCTCTACAGGAAATATTGAAAGGGGTCCTCTAAGCAAAGAGAGAGCCTACAAGTGGTAGATCAGAAAGGAACAGAGACCATATACAGTAACAGTCACCTTACAGGCAATACAATGGCACTAAATTCATATCTCTCAATAGTTACCCTGAATGCTAATGGGCTAAATGCCCCTGTCAAAAGACACAGGGTATCAGAATGGATAAAAAAACAAAACCCATCTATATGTTGCCTCCAAGAAACTCATTTTAAGCCCGAAGACACCTCCAGATTTAAAGTGAGGGGGTGGAAAAGAATTTACCATGCTAATGGACATCAGAAGAAAGCAGGAGTGGCAATCCTTATATCAGATCAATTAGATTTTAAGCCAAAGACTATAATAAGAGATGAGGAAGGACACTATATCATACTCAAAGGGTCTGTCCAACAAGAAGATTTAACAATTTTAAATATCTATGCCCCCAACGTGGGAGCAGCCAACTATATAAACCAATTAATAACAAAATCAAAGAAACACATCAACAATAATACAATAATAGCATGGGACTTTAACACTCCCCTCACTGAAATGGACAGATCATGCAAGCAAAAGATCAGCAAGGAAATAAAGGCCTTAAACGACACACTGGACCAGATGGACACCACAGATATATTCAGAAAATTTCATCCCAAAGCCACAGAATACACATTCTTCTCTAGTGCACATGGAACATTCTCCAGAATAGATCACATCCTCGGTCCTAAATCAGGACTCAACCGGTATCAAAAGATTGGGATCATTCCCTGCATATTTTCAGACCACAATGCTCTAAAGCTAGAACTCAACCACAAAAGGAAGTTTGGAAAGAACCCAAATACATGGAGACTAAACAGCATCCTTCTAAAGAATGAATGGGTCAACCGGGAAATTAAAGAAGAATTGAAAAAAATCATGGAAACAAATGATAATGAAAATACAACGGTTCAAAATCTGTGGGACACAACAAAGGCAGTCCTGAGAGGAAAATATATAGCGGTACAAGCCTTTCTCAAGAAACAAGAAAGGTCTCAGGTACACAACCTAACCCTACACCTAAAGGAGCTGGAGACAAGAAAGAAACCCTAAGCCCAGCAGGAGAAGAGAAATCATAAAGATCAGAGCAGAAATCAATGAAATAGAAACCAAAAAAACAATAGAACAAATCAACGAAACTAGGAGCTGGTTCTTTGAAAGAATTAATAAAATTGATAAGCCCCTGGCCCGACTTATCAAAAAGAAAAGAGAAAGGATCCAAATAAATAAAATCATGAATGAAAGAGGAGAGATCACAACTAACACCAAAGAAATACAAACTATTATAAGAACATACTATGAGCAACTCTACGCCAATAAATTTGACAATCTGGAAGAAATGGATGCATTCCTAGAAACATATAAACTACCACAACTGAACCAGGAAGAAATAGAAAGCCTGAAAAGACCCATAACCAGTAAGGAGATTGAAACAGTCATTAAAAATCTCCAAACAAACAAAAGCCCAGGGCCAGACGGCTTCCCGGGGGAATTCTACCAAACATTTAAAGAAGAACTAATTCCTATTCTCCTGAAACTGTTCCAAAAAATAGAAATGGAAGGAAAACTTCCAAACTCATTTTATGAGGCCAGCATCACCTTGATCCCAAAACCAGACAAGGATCCCATCAAAAAAGAGAGCTATAGGGGCGCCTGGGTGGCTCAGTGGGTTAAGCCGCTGCCTTCGGCTCAGGTCATGATCTCAGGGTCCTGGGATCGAGTCCCGCATCGGGCTCTCTGCTCTGCAGGGAGCCTGCTTCCTTCTCTCTCTCTCTCTCTGCCTGCCTCTCAGTGTACTTGTGATTTCTCTCTGTCAAATAAATAAATAAAATCTTTAAAAAAAAAGAGAGAGAGAGCTATAGACCTATATCCTTGATGAACACAGATGCGAAAATACTCAACCAAATACTAGCCAATAGGATTCAACAGTACATTTAAAAGGATTATTCACCACAACAAGGCGGATTTATTCCAGGGCTGCAAGGTTGGTTCAACATCCGCAAATCAGTCAATGTGATACAACACATCAATAAAAGAAAGAACAAGAACCATAGGATACTCTCAATAGATGCTGAAAAAGCATTTAACAAAGTACAGCATCCCTTCCTGATCAAAACTCTTCAAAGTGTAGGGATAGAGGGCACATACCTCAATATCATCAAAGCCATCTATGAAAAACCCACCGCAAATATCATTCTCAATGGAGAAAACCTGAAAGCTTTTCCGCTAAGGTCAGGAACACGGCAGGGATGTCCATTATCACCACTGCTATTCAACATAGTACTAGAGGTCCTAGCCTCAGCAATCAGACAACAAAAGGAAATTAAAGGCATCCAAATCGGCAAAGAAGAAGTCAAATTATCACTCTTGCATATGATATGATACTATATGTGGAAAACCCAAAAGACTCCACTCCAAAACTGCTAGAACTTATACAGGAATTCAGTAATGTGTCAGGATATAAAATCAATGCACAGAAATCAGTTGCATTTCTCTACACCAACAGCAAGACAGAAGAAAGAGAAATTAAGGAGTCAATCCCATTTACAATTGCACCCCAAACCATAAGATACCTAGGAATAAACCTAACCAAAGAGGCACAGAATCTATACTCAGAAAACTATATAAAGTACTCATGAAAGAAATTGAGGAAGACACAAAGAAATGGAAAAATGTTCCATGCTCCTGGATTGGAAGAATAAATGTTGTGAAAATGTCTATGCTACCTAAAGCAATCTACACATTTAATGCAATTCCTATCAAAGTACCATCCATCTTTTTCAAAGAAATGGAACAAATAATTCTAAAATTTATATGGAACCAGAAAAGACCTCGAATAGCCAAAGGGATATTGAAAAAGAAAGCCAACGTTGGTGGCATCACAATTCCGGACTTCAAGCTCTATTACAAAGCTGTCATCATCAAGACAGCATGGTACTGGCACAAAAACAGACACATAGATCAATGGAACAGAATAGAGAGCCCAGAAATAGACCCTCAACTCTACAGTCAACTAATCTTCGACAAAGCAGGAAAGAATGTCCAATGGAAAAAAGACAGCCTCTTCAATAAATGGTGTTGGGAAAATTGGACAGCCACATGCAGAAAAATGAAATTGGACCATTTCCTTACACCACACACAAAAATAGACTCAAAATGGATGAAGGACCTCAATGTGCGAAAGGAATCCATCAAAATCCTTGAGGAGAACACAGGCAGCAACCTCTTCGACCTCAGCCGCAGCAACATCTTCCTAGGAACAACGCCAAAGGCAAGGGAAGCAAGGGCAAAAATGAACTATTGGGATTTCATCAAGATCAAAAGCTTTTGCATAGCAAAGGAAACAGTTAACAAAATCAAAAGACAACTGACAGAATGGGAGAAGATATTTGCAAACGACATATCAGATAAAGGACTAGTGTCCAGAATCTATAAAGAACTTAGCAAACTCAACACCCAAAGAACAAATAATCCAATCAAGAATGGGCAGAGGACATGAACAGACATTTCTGCAAAGAAGACATCCAGATGGCCAACAGACACATGAAAAAGTGCTCCATATCACTCGGTATCAGGGGAATACAAATCAAAACCACAATGAGATATCACCTCACACCAGTCAGAATGGCTAAAATCAACAAGTCAGGAAATGACAGATGCTGGCGAGGATGCGGAGAAAGGGGAACTACACTGTTGGTGGGAATGCAAGCTGGTGCAGCCACTCTGGAAAACAGCATGGAGGTTCCTCAAAATGTTGAAAACAGAACTGCCCTATGACCCAGCAATTGCACTACTGGGTATTTACCCTAAAAATACAAACGTAGTGATCCAAAGGGGCACGTGCACCCGAATGTTTATAGCAGCAACGTCCACAATAGCCAAACTATGGAAAGAACCTAGATGTCCATCAACAGATGAATGGATCAAGAAGATGTGGTATATATACACAATGGAATACTATGCAGCCATCAAAAGAAATGAAATCTTGCCATTTGCAACAACATGGATGGAACTAGAGCGTATCATGCTTAGCGAAAGAAGTCAAGCGGAGAAAGACAACTATCATATGATCTCCCTGATATGAGGAAGTGGTGATGCAACATGGGGGCTTAAGTGGGTAGGAGAAGAATAAATGAAACAAGATGGAATTGGGAGGGAGACAAACCATAAGTGACTCTTAATCTCACAAAACAAACTGAGGGTTGCTGGGGGTAGGGGGTTTGGGAGAAGGGGGTGGGATTAGGACATTGGGGAGGGTATGTGCTTTGGTGAGTGCTGTGAAGTGTGTAAACCTGGTGATTCACAGACCTGTACCCCTGGGGATAAAAATATATGCTTATAAAAAATTTTAAAAAATAAATAAAAAAATAGAAATGTGGTGCTCCAGAAAAAAAAAAAACAAAAAACAAAAACAAAACAAAACAAAACAAAACAACAAAAAAAAAAAAACTCAACTACTTAACTACCGTCTAAACCGGAAAAGGAATAACTTGGCAAACTGAACCAAGGAAACAGTGTCATAAAGCTGGGACACATAAAGGGCTATTCCACCAGTAAAGTGTAAATGAGAACGATATGTTCATAAGAAAAGGGGAGAGAGAAAAAAAACTCCCCCGAATAATCCTAATCATGGCTTTTCCTTAGAGAGGTTCAAATTTATCCATAAGTGCATGGATTGCAAAAGCCAAAATGTTAGCAGAAAAACAGGTCTCTGTTTTCATTGCCTTTGGGTACTATGCAAGAAGGAAATACAAATCCTACTTAGAAGGAAACCCTCAACCCAAACTGAAGAGGATTTTCACTGAGATAGTCCAGTTGTATTTGAGCCTATAATCCAACATTATACAATGTACCTGGAAATGAGTTACCATGAGCCAGAGTTGAAAGCAAAAATAAAAAGCAGAATAGAATCACGAGATCTTAAAATAATGGTATTTCTAGAAATAGAGTATAAAATAAGCATGGCTAAGACTTTTTTAATGGAGTATAGATTCAAGCGTATGAGAAAAGTCTAAGTTACTCCTAAGAAAGGTACATTTTTAAAAGAACAGAGTATCAGTTTTAAAAGTAAAAGCATTATTGAAATTTAAAACTCAGTAGACAGGAAATAAGAATTCTTGCCTGAAATAGACATTTGGAAAAATAAGCTAGATAGAATTAAGCAGAAAGAAGATATAGAAATTTTAAAGTGATATTAAGAGACAAGGAGGTTATAATGAAAATATCCAATTACAGTTATAGAAGGAAAGAACACAGAAAATGGGGGAAACATAGTATATAAAAGATGATTCCTGATAAATATCCAGAATTAATTAATTCTATAAACTCAGTGAATCCCAAATGGGACACACAAAAAGAAATGGACAACTAGATAAACCATAGTAAAACCAAAGAATACCAAAGCCAAAAGAGGCATGTTAAAATAATCCAAATAGAAAGGGCAGAATATCCATGTCATTTGTACAAGTAGCAAAAAGCCCAATAGCAATGATAGAAGTCAGATGATAAAACTGAGATATAACTCTAAACAAAGAATTTTATACATTAAAATATTCTTAAAGAATGACCTTGAAATAAACTCATATTCAGACTAGCAAAATCTGAGAGAGTTTATCACCAACAGATCCTCACTGAAGTGGTTTCTAAAAAATATGCTTTAGGAAGAAACTGAATCTAGAAGGAATGAGATACAAAAAGGAATGGTAAGAGAAAAAAACACAAAATCGGGGGACCTGGGTCACTCAGTCACTACGCATCATCCTTTGGCTCAGGTCATGATCCCAGTCCCCTGGGATCGAGCCCCAAATCGGGCTCCCTGCTCCACGAGGAGCCTGGTACTTCCCTTCCCACTCCCCCTGCTTGTGTTCCCTCTCTTGCTGTGTCTCTCTCTGTCAATAAATAAAAACTTTAAAACACACACACACACACACACACACACACACACAAAATATATATGAGTTAATCTAAAACACTAATATGAAAAAAGAAGAAGGGGGGATGGAAGAAGAGGGGAAGGAGTAATCATGGTAGTGGTGGCAGCGGCAGTGGTGGCAATATGGCAGCAATGGAAATGAGGCACCAAGATCTCCTTAAAGAGAGAACCTGATGTGAGGTGACATCAGCATAATGCAGAACGGGAAGGCCCAGGCCCTTCCCACCTGGAAACACTGACTCAATAACAAAACATAGATCCATATCCTTTCTGATAAATCCAGAAAATGGTTGAAAGCCTGGTGCACCCCAACTGAATATGAACCAAACCATATCAAAGCCAGTAGGAAAATCTGTGGCACTCACTTGCCATAGTCCCTCCCTGCCCCAGCTCAGTGAGGCATTATTGAACAAAAACCCCCCAGCTGCTGACTTTTCCTTGAGAAAGGAAAGAAAAGAAAAGAAAAGAAAAGAAAAAAAGGATGGTCAATATGCAGACTTTCTGAAGGGCTACCTGAGGAACTGGATTTTGTCTTGCTTGAATCTAAGTGATAACAAGAAGGGATGTTAGGTTGTGGGCTGCTGAGAACAAGAGGGTATGGACTAGCACACACTCTCTCACCGTAGTCCCTCTCCCTGGTTCACTGTAGAAAAAGTGAAAGAAAACTCCCAAGTCCTGGCTTCTCCTTGGGGAGGGAAAGAGTTGGGGAATGTGTATAATTTTCCATATTTTCAGGGGGATGCCCAAGGGACAAGTTTCTGTTGTGCAAGTCTCAGAACACTTATAAGGACAGAGCATACTTTAGATGCCTCGGTTGCAGACTAAAAAAGAGACTTGGGTGGCATGCTACAATTTCAGAGGAACCACAGTATAACAGAGTGTTGTACAGTGAGGGGGCCTCTCACTCAAAGGCAGGGAGAGAGGAGGGGCATGTACGTTCAATATTCTGGCACCTCAGGGGCTGCTCAAGGGACTAGTTCCTGTCACTCCAGTCTCAGAGCACTGATTTGACACAACATACACTAGGTACCTGGGGCTGGAGCCCCGGGTGGGGGTGGGGGTGAGATGCCAAGGGGAGGTGAAATGAGGATAAAAGGTTGCTGGGAATTTGTGTCACTTCCAGAGAAACTGCAGTAATGCAGACAGACACCAGAGGGAGCAAAAGATTATGGGCACCTGAAAAACAAAACTGGCAAATCCCTTTAACTGTAAATTTACACAAACCAGTCCAGATAATATACATCCACCAAAAAGGTTTGAGGAACCCCCAGGATATCTTGCCAGGATAACTAGTAACAGTATTTCCCTGTACAAAGCCAGAGCATAAAAACTGGAAAGGTGGCTGTTTTTTCAAGTACATGTGTACTTGTGTACAAGGTACATGGAGAAACAGGGACATATCGGTCCAATCAAAGAAACAAAATTAATCTACAGAACTGATTCTTAAAAAATGGGTATGTATGAGTTACTTGATAAAGACTTCTAAATGACCATTATAGAGATGCTCAATTAGCTCAGGGAAACTATGTTTGAACAAAATGAGACTAACATCAAAAGTAAAGAAAATATTAAAAAGAACCAAACTCTTCGATTGTATATATGGACCACATCTTTTTTTATCCATTCGTTTGCTGAAGGGCATCTCAGTTCCTTCCACAGTTTGGCTATTATGCACACTGCTGCTATGAACATTGGGGTGCATGTGCCCCTTCTTTTCACAACATCTGTATCTTTGGGGTAAATACCCAGTAGTGTATCTGCTGGTCATAGGGTAGCTCTATTTTTAACTTTTTGGGGAACCTCCACACTGTTTTCAAAAGTGGTTGCAGCAATTTGCATTACCATCCTTAGAGCTAAAGAATACAATAACTGAACTGAAAAAGAAAGAATTTATTGTTCACTAAATTGAATAGCAGACTTGATCAAATCGAAGAAAGAATCATTGAACTCAAAGACAGGTCATTTTAAGTTATTCATTCAGAAGAAAAAAAGAGAAAAGAATGAAGAAAGTATAAGGAACTTATGAGACACAATCACGCAGACAAATATACAATTTTAAGTATCCAAAGAAGGAGAATAGAGAAAGGATCAGAAGAGCTATTCTGAAAAATAGCTAAAACTTCCCAAATCTGGGAGAAGAAATGGATATCCAGATTCAAGAAGTCACTCCTCCCCAGGAATCCAACTAGAATAAATGTAAAGCACTCAACACCAAGGAGCACCAGGGTGGCTCTGTCAGTTAGGTGTCTGCCTTCAGCTCAGGTCATGATCCCAGTGTCCTGGGATCGAGCCCCACATCAGGCTCCCTGCTCAGTGGGAAATCTGCTTCTCCTTCTTCCTCTCTGCACGCACTCTCTCCTCTCTCCCTCAAGTAAATAAAAAAATCTTTAAAAAAAAAAAAAGTCCACACTAAAATACATTATAATTAAAATGTCCAAAGTCAAAAATAAAGAGAATGTTGAAAACGGGGGCAGCAGTGGGGGAGGCAACTCATCACACACAGAGAGGCTCCCATAAGACTATGAGCAAAATTTATCTATCTATCTATCTATCTATCTATCTATTTATTTATTTATTTATTTTTTATTTTTGTGAGCAAGATTTCTTAACAGAAACCTTACAGGCCAGAAGAGATGGGATGATATATTCAAAATGCTGAAATAAAAGAACTGAATACCAAGAATGGGATTTCCAGATTACCAAGAATGGATTTTCCAAAATACAAGGCAAATAAAGATTTTCCCAGAAAAACCTAAGCTAAGGAAGTTATTACCATTAGATCTGTGTTACAGGAAATGATAAAAGGAGCTACAACTGATACCACAGAAATATAAAGGGTCATAAGAGACTACAATGAACAATTATACAAAAACAAACTGGACAACCTAAAAGAAATAGATAAATTACTCGAAATATACAATCTTCCAAGACTGAGTAATGAGTAAATAGACCCCTAATGAGTAAAGAGATTGAATCAGTAATTAAAACCTTTCAACTAACAAAAGTCCAGGATGAGATGGCTTCACTGATAAATTCTACCAAACACAAAAAGAATTCCAATTTAATTAGCCATATAATTAATAGCAATCCTTCTCGAATTCTTCAAACAATTGAAGAAAAGGAATACTTTAAAACTCAGTTTAACGAGATCAGTATCACCGATGCCAAAATCAGAAAAATACACCAAACAAAAAAAAAATTACAAATCAATATCATGAGAAAATAGATGCAAAAATCTTCAACAAACCAAATTCAACAATGCATTAAAAAGGTCATATACTAAGATTAAGTGGGATTTATTCCAAGAATGCAAGGATGTTTCAACATCCACAAATCAATCAACACTGATACACCCCATTAACAAAATGAAAGATTAAAAAAAAAATACATGATCAGCTCAATATATACAGAAAAAAACATTTGACAAAATTCAATGTGTATTTATGATAAGAAAAAATCTCTCAACAAAGTATCTATAGAGGAAATGTACCTTAATTTAATACAGGCTATATATAACCAACCCTGGTTAATATCATACTCAATGGTAAGAAGCAGAAGGCTTTTCCTCTGAGATCAGGAACAAGGTAAGGATGTCCACACTCTTCTTACTTTTATTCAACATAGTATTGAAAGTCATAGCCAGGAAAATTAGGAAATTTCTTTTTCTTAGGAAAAAGAAATAAAAGACATCCAAAATAGAAAGGAAGAATTAAAACTGTCACTATTTGCAAATTACATGATACCGTATGTAAAAAGTCTTATAGACATCATCAAAAAAACCATTAGAGTTAATAAATGAATTCAGTAAAGTTGCCAGATACAAATTTAATATGCAAAAAAATCTGTGTATATATACACTACTAATGTACTATCAGAAAAAGAAATCAAGGAAAATAGAATCAAATTGCATCAAATTGCATCAAATAGAATAAAATATCTAGGAATAGATTTAATCAAGGAGGCCAAAGACCTGTACTCTGAAAACCATTAGGCACTGATGGAAGAAACAGAAGACAGAAAGAAGTGGAAAGATATTCTGTGTTCACACAATGGAAGAATTAATATGTTAAAATGTTTATACTGCCCAAAGTAATATACAGATTCAATGCAATCCCTATAAAATCTAGTGGCATTTTCCACAGAACCAGAAAAATTAATCTTAAAATTTATATGAACCCATAAGAGACTCCAAATAGCCAAAGAAATCTTGAGAAAGAAGAACAAAGCTGGAGGTATCAGCTCCCTAGTTTCAAACTATACTGCAAAGAAATAGTAATCAAAACAGTATGGTATCGGCATAAGAACAGACATATAGATCAATGTAACAGAATAAAGAGACCAGAAATGAACCCAACCATATATTGTCAATTTATGAAAAAGGAGGCAAGAATATACCATTGGGAAAGGACAGTCTCTTCTATAAATAATGATGAAAAAACCTACATGCAAAAGAATGAAACTGGACCACTTCCTTATACCACATACAAGAATTAACTTAAAATGGATTACTTCAACATAAGACCAGAAACCATAAAACTCCCAGAAGAAAACATATAGTAAGTTCCATGATACCCATCTCAGCACTGGGGTTTTTGTTTTGTTTTGTTTTGTTTTGTTTACTCCAAAGGTGAGGGTAACAGAATCAAAACCAAACTAAACTGAGTAACTAAAAGCTCTGCACAGTGAAAGAAATCATTAACAAAAAGATAATCTTCTGAATGAGAGAAGATATTTGCAAATCATATATCTCATAAGGGGCAAATATCCCAAATATATAAAGAACTCATACTACTCAAAGCAGGAAAACAAACAATCCAATTAAAAAATGAGAAGACATGACTAGACATCTTTCCAAAGAACATGTACAATGGCCAACAGACACATTAAAAGATGCTCAGGGCGCCTGCGTGGCTCAGTTAGTTGTGTCTGACTCTTGATTTCAGCTCAGGTCTTGATCTTAGTAGGCTCAGAACATAAAGCCTATGATAGATAGATACATACATACATACATACATACATACATATGACTCAGTATCACCAATCAACGGGGAAATGCCCATCAAATCCACTATATCCCCTCACACCTCTCAGAATGGCTAGTATCAAAAAGAAGAAATAACAAGTGCTAGCAATGATGTGGAGAAAAGGGAATTTTCATGCACCTTCAGTGAGAGTGTAAACTGGGGCAGCTACTATGGAAAACAGAATGGAATTACCTCAAAAAAATTAAAACTAGTACTATATGATCCAGTAATTCTACTTGTGGGTATTTATGTGAAGAAAATAAAAACATAAAAATAAACAAATGTACTACAAATATAATATAAATAAAAAAATAAAAACACTAATAATTCAAAAAGATCCATATAAACTTATGCTCATTATAGCATTATTTATAGTAGCGAAGGTAAGGAAGGAACTGTTTCCATGGATAGATGAATGGGTAAAGAAGATCTGGTGTACACACACACACACACACACACACACACACTGCAATACTACTTAGCCATAAAAAAAGAATGAAATCGTGCCATTTGCAACAGCAGGGATGAATCTTGAGGGTATTATGCTAATTGAAATAAGGAAGGAGAAAGACAAATACCACCTGATTTTATTTACAAGTAGAATCTAAACAAACAAACAAAACAAAACCCAGACTCATAGGTACAGAGAATAGAGTGGTGGTTGCCAGAGCAGGTGAGCGTTCTTGAGTCAGGTGGGGAGGGGTTGAATTGGGTGAAGAGGATCAAGAGGTCCGAACTGCTACTTATAAAACAAGTAGGTCATGGGGATGTAATGTACATAGGGAATACAGTCAATAACATGGTATTAACTTTGTATAACAAATGGTAACTAGACTCAATGTGTTGGGCAGTTTGTAATGTATACAAATGTCAAATCACTACACTATACTCATGAAAGTAACATAAATAGAACTTCCCTATGACCCTGCAATTGCACTATTAGGTATTTACCCCAAAGATACAGACATAGTGAAAAGAAGGGCCATCTGTACCCCAATGTTTATAGCAGCAATGGCCACGGTCGCCAAATTGTGGAAAGAACCAAGATGTCCTTCAATGGACGAATGGATAAGGAAGATGTGGTCCATATACACTATAGAGCATTATGCCTCCATCAGAAAGGATGAATACCCAACTTTTGTAGCAACATGGATGGGAGTGGAAGAGATTATGCTGAGTGAAATAAGTCAAGCAGAGAGAGCCAATTATTATATGGTTTCACTTATTTGTGGAGCATAACAAATAACATGGAGGACATGGGGAGATGGAGAGGAGAAGGGAGTTGAGGGAAATTGGAAGGGGAGGTGAACCATGAGAGACTATGGACTCTGAAAAACAACCTGAGGGTTTTGAAGGGGTGGGGGGTGGGAGGTCGGGGGAACCAGGTGGTGGGTACTGGGGAGGGCAAGTATTGCATGGAACACTGGGTGTGGTGCAAAAACAATGAATACTATTACACTGAAAAGTATATATATATATGAAAAAGGAAAGTAACATAAAATTGTCAGTCATACTTCAATTTTTGAAAAGACAAAAAAACAATTAAAATGGCAATAGCAAGTCTTTCCCTATCAGTAGTTACTTTTTTTTAAAATTTTTTTTTAAATTTATTTATTTGACAGAGAGAGATCACAAGTCGGCAGAGAGGCAGGCAGAGAGAGAGGAGGAAGCAGGCTCCCTGCTGAGCAGAGAGCCCGATGCGGGACCTTATCAGTAGTTACTTTAAGCATAAACAGATTAAGCCCTTCCAATCAAGGACACAGAACAGCTGAATGAATAATAAAACAAGATCCAATTATACAGTATGGACAAGAGACTCCCATTAGGCTCCAGTCCACACATGGGCTGGAAGGGAAAGGATGGAAAAGCCATTCCATGCAAATGGTCACCAAAACAGTGGTGGATATATTGGTATCAGACAAACAGAAACTTTGAGTCAAAAAGTTTCAAACATGACCCAAAAAAAGGATATTATATAATGGCAACAGGGTAATTCACCAGGAAGATAAAACAGAAATATACATGCCCCTAACCTCAGAGCACCCAAATGAACAGAGCAAACACTGACAAAACTGAAGGGAGAAACAGACTGCGACACAATAATAGTAGGAGATTTAAATGCCCTGATATCTATAATGGGTGCAACGTCGACCCAGAAGATCAGTAAGGAACAGAGGACTTGAACTAACAAGTGACTGATGATGGGGTTCAGGTAAAACCCAGGAATCAACAACAATAACATATATATAGGGATTATGGGTAGCGTTTAATCATTGCACATGGTATCTGAAAAGGCAGAGAGAGTAACCAAGTTTTGAAAAGTAACTACTGAAAGACAAGATGTAGAAACAAGAGTAGACAGTGTCTATACTCCCGAAGGGGAACCTGCATGGAGTAAAATCAGACAGAGCTGAGTTTGAATCTCAGTTCCACCAACTTATTAACTGCGTGACTCTAGACAAATCACAGAGCCTCAGTGACCGCTTCTGTAAAATAAAAATAACATCCACCTTCTAGAACAATGTGCAGATTATCCCAAGGAGAATGTCTTGGGCCATTTGGGCTGCTAGAACAAAAAGCCACAAATCAGTTGGCTTATAAATAACAGAAACTGATTGCTTACAGTTCTGGAGGCTGGAAGTTTGAGATCAGGTGCCAGCCTGGTGAAGTGAAGGCCCTCCTCTGGGTCACAAACTTCTTGTATTTTCTTCACACAGTGGAAGACACAAGGGAGCTCTCTTGGTCTCTTTTCTGTGGGCACCAGTCTCATTCACAAGGGCACCACCTAATGACCAGAGGCCCCCTCCTAATACTCTCATCTCAGAGATTAAGTTTCAACCTTTGACTTTTGGGAGGAGGGGTGCAATTCAGACCATAGCAAGTATCCTTATTTTTATCACCTGTTAGTTATCTATCAAACCCCAAATCCTTAAGAGCACCAGGAACATCCCATAGTTTAATACAAGCCCACCCGTTCAATCTCACCCCTCACCACCCCTACACCTATCTTGTATGATTTGCTCGAAATTCATAATCTATCATCTCTGAAGAAAAAAATGTCTTTCTACTTCCATGCCTTCTACTCATACCTCAGCCCACTACTTCCATAAACCTTCACTGACCATAAATCCACATATTCTCCAGTATTCTAATACTTTAAGAGCCTGAGATCCAATTCTAGAATTCCCACAAGGTGGTTGCCTTGCGTGTGCAGTAACACTTTCAGTGATGCAGAAGTCAGTACCAGCCCAAGTCACCAAGTCCTTACACAGGTATTTCTGACCACTAACAGAGGTGACATTATTTTTTAATCCAAATCAGTCTTTTTGTGGCTTGCTCTTCTTTCAGGTAGTTTTTAACCATAGGACATGTCTAATATCACATGAAAGCCTTTCAAATATCACAGGATCAGAATGGGTAAGGGTGAGGGCCAGGGGTTTCGATTTTTATAAAACATTCCTGGTATTACTTTAAGCCCTCTAAACCTTGATATCCTCCTTTCTAATTTACTCCTCTTAATGTTTTGCTCCAGAATTGATCGCAGGACCCAACTATCCTGGCTTTAATCCTATAATCCCGGTTCTAAGGTTTTGATTATTCTCTTTTATCCCTCTAAGTCATAAGCTCTTTGAAGTAAGAGATGATTTCTCATTTATCAGTACCCTTGCCCCTGTGCATAGCGTAACTCCTTGTACAATAGTACAGCATCACAGGTTGAAAGCCTGTTTTAATTGCCTTCTCGTCACCCTATTAAAGATGGAGGGATCCCCTGCGCTAGGATTAAGGGATGGTCAAGCACAGCATATCTAAAGCTGGGCACATAAGACCAACAGTTTATTTGTCACTTGTACCCACAGCCTCAGGAAGGAAGGCAGTGCACACCACACAGGGTCACATGGGGGGCCGTGGTGGGGGGCGGTGCACTCAGGAACAGAGTGAATGACCAGGGGCTCAGGGAAGCAGGCTTTGCAGGTTCAAGAGTGAAGAGTGCCCTCTAGTTCCCACAGAACCACGTGATTGGCTCCTTTGGATAATTCCATGAGCTGGCAGAAAACTGAGACGCGCTACCCAGGAATCAGCAGGAGCTGTGCCTGGTCTGTTTGATAAGGAGAGCTGATCAGCTAGAGGACTTTATTCGTGGGAGCAAAGTCAGAAAGGAACTTGCAATTAGGCCATTCCAGGCTCTCCTGGCTCCAGATGTCAAAGCAATTCATCGCAGTAATAGCAGGTCTGATACCAATAGGGCTTTTTTTTTTCCACTTTAATTTCAGCATTTTAAAGAGGTCATCAAACTCTCTCCTGGCTTCCACAGATTCTGTTTAAAAATAAGTCATTATGAGGCGTCTAGATGGCTCAGTGGGTTAAGCCTCTGCCTTCAGCTCAGGTCATGATCTCAGGGTCCTGAGATCGAGCCCTGCATGGGGCTCTCTGCTCAGCGAGGAGCCTGCTTCCCCTTCTCTCTGCCTGCTTCTCTGCCTACTTGTGATCTCTCTCTCTCTCCCAAATAAATAAATAAAATCTTTTTTTAAAAAATTGTTCATTATTCTTTATGTTGCTCCTTCACAGATGATCTTTTTCTCCCTACTCTGGCTTCATTTAGTCAATGAAGATTCATAAGATCCTGATGTCCTGAAGTTTTCAGTTACCTGAGATTCTTGAATCAAGGGGTTGATAGCTTTCATCAGTTTAGGAAAATTCCCAGCCATAATTTCTCCAAACACTGCTTAATCCCCTTCTCTAGCCCTTCCTTCTGGGATTAAAATTACACATATGTCTGAGTGTTTGCACACAGTCTGTACCTTATACTTTCTTCTGCTTATTCTTTTCTTCTTCCTGTTCTTTTTTTCTATTTTTTTAACTTTTTTGCAATTTTTTTATTATGTTAAGTAAGTCTAATTTTATTATTAATATATAATGTATGATTTGTTTCAGGGGTACAGGTCTCTGATTCATCAGTTTTACACAACACCCAGCACTCACCACAACACATACCCTCCCCAATGTCCATCCCCCAGCTACCTCATCCCTGCACCCCACCCCCCCCCAGCAACCTTCAGTTTGTTTCCTGAGATTAAGTCTGTTATGGTTCGTCTCCCTCTCCGGTTTCATCTTGCTTGATTTTTTTCCCCTCTTCCCTTATGATCCTCTGCCTTATGTCTTAAATTCCACATGTCAGTGAGATCATATGGTAGTTGTCTTTCTCTGATTGACTTATTTCACTTAGTGTAATACCCTCTGGTTCCATCCATATCCTTGCAAATGGCAAGGTTTCATTTTTGATGGCTTCATAATATTCCAGTGTATGTGTATGTGCGCACGCGTGTGCACACACATGTGCATGTTTGTATGCACATGTGCACCCACATCTTTATCCATTCATCTGTTGATGGATATCTGAGCTCTTCCCATAGTTTGGCTATTGTGGTTATCTTTTTTTTTAAGATTTTATTTTTTTTGAGAGAGAGAGAGAGAGAACAAATGGGAGGAGAGGCAGAGGGAGAAACAAACTTCCTGCAGAGCAGGGAGCCTGACCAGGGACTTGATCCCAGGATGCTGGGATCATGACCTGAGCTGAAGGTATGAACACTTAACCCACTGAGCCAGCCAGGTTCCCCTTTTTTCTATCATGAATTTCAGTCTGGATTTTTTTTAACTGACTTATCTTTAAATTCACCAATTCTGTCCTGCTGTGTGCAGTCTGTGATAAAATCCATCTGATGAGTTCTAATTTCAGGTATGTTTTGGTATTCTCCAATGTCCATTTAATTCCTTTTACATTTCTGTGGAAATAGCCTATCTTTTTAATTATCATTATTTAATCCATCTTTTTTGACATACTAACCATGATTAATAAATAAATAATTAATTATATCAATTAATAAAACCAAATAAAAATTTAAAAATCTACACATCTGCATCATCTCTGTGTCTGTTGCAACTGATGATTTTATCTTATTAGTGATTTTTTTTTCCCAGCCTTTTCACATCTCCAAATTTTCAGCCATGGTTTAAATATTATAAAGGATATATGGCTAAGTTTCTGACTGATGTTAACTTTTATAAAATTCCAGGATGTTTGTGTTAAGTTTTGTTATGGCAAGCGTTTTGAATTACCTGAGTGCTTGTCATGAATTAGCTTTAGCCTTTGTTTGGGTTGGTCTGTTTCAGTATTTTCCTTACTCATAGACCTTGGTCTTTATTCAGAGGGTGTGGTCTTCCCAGGTTCTCCAAGTATTGGCAAAGACTACTTTTGGCAGAGCATGTTGCAATTTATAAAGAATTTTCATGTACGTTGTTTTATTTGATCACACAGGTTCTCCTACTAAGAGAACTAAAAGAGAGTATTCTACACGTACAACAAAAACATCCAAAAGTTCTCCAAATATGCTAGGGTATTCCTTGTCCCAGGACTATTTATTCAAGCCACCATCATTCATTCATCCAATACATATTTATTATGCACCTACTGTATCTCCTGAGCACCATATTAGGCACTGGGAATACAAACTCAAATAATATACTTCTAAGAAGTCTAATGTAAAAGCTTGCATCTTTGGAAGAAAGGGAGAAATGTGAGGGTTAATAAAAAATTAAATGTCTTCTGTCTTATTTGTTTCAACATTTTCTTTTTATGGTAGTTTGTTGGCTTGAATTTGCAATGCTTATGTCTACATTTTAAGAAAAATCTGGGAAGAGCTAATGTACAAATAAATGGTTCTTACTCACTGTAAATTTATTTATGTATCTTTTGTAAATCTTTAGTGCACAGGTTCTGCATGTAGTATGCCCGCATCATTTCCTTACTCGAGCTACTTCAAGCTGCAAAGATTTGCCATAAGGGTCTATGATGAATAGACAGGAATTAAGCCACAGAAACAGCTAAGACAAACCACATATCTTCAGGTCTTGGGATACATCAGAAATTTGTGGTTGGGACAAATTTCTTGCTGACATTTTTGAGGTTGAGATGGATTGTTATATGGCTTTATCAAAACCTGGAGCAGCATTTTAGAGACTAAACCCTACACAGAGCTGTAGCCAGTCGGCACAGCACTGACAACTCATTTTGGAGCTGCAGCAAGAAAGAAAGAGACACACAAAAAATAGACACATTAGAAAATGCCATATCTAAAAGAAGAGATCTACTAGTTACCAGTCAGTTTTAAAGTAAACGGTTATAAGAGATATTAACCTGACATTATTTACAAGTCATCTTTCTAGGGGCACCTGGGTGGCTCAGTGGGTTAAGCCTCGCCTTCAGCTCAGGTCATCATCTCAGGGTCCTGGGATCAAGCCCCACATTGGGCTCTCTGCAAAGCAGGGAGCCTGCTTCCCCCCACCCCCGCCTGCCTCTGCCTACTTGTGATCTCTCTCTCTCTCTCTCTCTCTCTCTGCCAAATAAATGAATAAAATCTTTTTTTAAAAGAAGTTATCTTTCTAAAACAATGGAGGAGGAAATTCCCCCAGTGCTCTTTGAGTCTTTGAATAAGAACACTGAAATGTGTCTGAAACTCAGAGCTCTTGAGTCAGATATATCCAGGTCACTGGTATAACTTGGAAGGCATCACATTCCGGAGGTTTTAGTCTCCAAGAATACTGATTATCCACCTGTTGCTCAGCTCAGGGAAAAGGTTTCTGCCTTGATTTCTCCACTAAGTACCCCTTTTATCTGTTCAGACTAGAATGTTATCCTAAACCGTGGGTGACTTTGTTAGGACCCGAAAACACGGTAGGTAAGTTCTCGAAGTACCTTCTCAAGGGGTAGAATTCATGTCCCTATAACATCTTCCACCACAGATAGACTGAGTACTTGGACTTGTAGTGATAGTTACTATTTACTAAGCAGTTCTTACCTGCCAGACACTATGTTAACCCCACTTAGTGAATTACATGGTTTGGTTACCAGCACACTTTACTGTTGAGAAAACCAAAGTATTCAAAGGCAAGTGGCAACCTCAAGCTATCGATTAGTAGAGCCTCCCTGAAGCTTAGTGCTCTTGCTTTTCTGACCTTGAATCTACTGCCACACTACCTAGATATCTACCTGGTGCTTGACTTTGTGATTCAACCTGACATCCTTAGGCCATCTGAACACACCTGAGATCGCAATATCCTTCACAATGGAGGATGGCTCCCTCTGGGTAATTTCACAGGGGCCAGCCTCTGCCACCAGGTGGGGGTCTCCAGCACCAGCCTCCCCTAACCGTTTGCTTCAGCTATATGCTGCCTGTCTGTCACAGAGCTGATGTTCACTTTGTAGGATCCCAAAACCACCTGTCCTACGTTTACAAAAGCTTCAATTTTGTCTGAATCCCTATGTCATTTGTCCTCCCTAAATGTTCTGGCTTAGAGACAAGAGACCAGGATTGTGTTATTAACTTACTATATTAGCCTTAAGCAAGTCACTTAAACTTGCCAGGTCATAGTCTCCTCGCATAAATTTAGGGTGTTGAACTGGTCCCTTCCAGCTATAAAAATCTGTGATTTTAAGATCAAACACAAAATTCTGATAGGAGGATTGTAATAAAATAGTGAAAAAGGAAGAAAATGGTCTGGTCTAGAAGATCTTGCTTATTTTAAAGCAAGTGTTTGAGACTATTTTATATATGTTTATATACACTTAGAGACATTTAAAATGAGGACATTTTATAAGGTAAGAAACAAGAAAGCCCTCACACATGATATTTAAAATGTGGCTCCAGAGTTCACAACACCCTCATCATGTATAAATAGAACATAGCATTTACAACCACTTACTCTATAATATATTTCTTTTGGCTGAGAGGTAATGTTCAACTACATGAGTTTCTCAGAACACTGACCTTTGTTCTTTATGTTGTTGAATAAAGTAATGCTATTTTGTAAAGACTTAGTGTCCTTAGGCACTCAATCTAATTATTACTCTGTTTTTTGTAAGTAATTATAATGGCTCCATTCATGGAGCACCCACTATTGGGTGCAACTCCATGCTTGGTAATTTACATACATAATCTCATTCTTCCAAAGACTGCCAAATATTATTATGCAATATTACTCCGAAGAAAATCAGGCCTCAGAGAATTCAGAAGCTTAGCTGAACACCATTAAATAAGAAACCAAGATGAGAGTCCAACTCTGTCGAACACTGCTCTGCCATTCGGCCTCAAAATAACTCAAAATAAATCTGCTCGTTATTTAAATAATAATAATTGTAAAATTTATTGAGTCCTTATTGTGCAATAACCCTCGTAAGCCTTCCAGCAACATTACGGCTAGGCACTATTATTATCTCCAGTTTACAGGTATGGAAACAAGATCCCAGAGAAGGTAAGCAACTTGTCCGGGGGTTATGCAGTGAAAAAAAGAGCAATGCTTGCAAACCCCTTCCTGCAAAGTGCCTACCGTGTAGGAAAGTTCTAAAGGAAAAGTACTCAAGTTTCTTCTCAAGTTTTACAAATGGTCAGTCAGGATGATCAGACTGACAAGACAATGACCACAGAGTCTCGACTCTGTCTTGACAATTGCTTCCATTCCCCACACTTTGGTTCCCTTCTTTTATTTTCTTTTTTCTTAGATTTTATTGATTCATATGAGAGAGATTCCAAGCATGAGTAGGGGGAGAGGCAGAGGGAGAAGCAGGCCTCCCACTGAGCAGGGAGCCAGCCGTGGGGCTCGACCCCAGGACCTGAAGATCATGACCTGAGCTGAAGGCAGATGCTCAACCATCCGAGCCATCTAGGAATCCCCATGGGTCCCTTCTTTATGAAAAGTATGTGGGGAAAGTTTCTGTGCCTATTCCAGTCAAGTCAAAGATGATGATGGTGACAATGACGACCATGATATTTTAGAAATGATTATTATATACTCAACGATTCCTATGATTTGACACATTACTCCACCATTAATATGAATACACATTAAAATTTAAACATCCAGACACCTAGGTGGCTCAGTCAGTTGAGTCAGTCTCCATCGCTTGGTTTCAGCTCAGGTCGTGATCTCAGCTCACAAGATCAGTGGAGCCCCATGTTGGTGTTGGGCTCCATGCTCCGCAGGGAGTCTGATTCTCTCCCTTCCCCTCCGCTCCTCCCCATTCTTGCATGCACATTTTCTCTCTCTGTATATAAAACAAATAAATAAATCTTCAAAAATTAAATAAAATTCAAACACCAAAAAACACTTATTAGAGAAAGTGTAATTGATCACTCTGAAATCCTAAGGGTTTTTTCTTGAAATTATTGAAAATTGAGTGTAGACACTCTGTTCAGCCTACAGAGAAAAACATAAGAAATATTTTGTCAAAGAAAGAAGAACTTCAAAATGGGGAGAATAAATAATATATGGCCAGTTGTAAAAATATGTTTTAAGTATCATAAAATTTATGATAAACTTTAATTCCAAATAAACCCCTTGATGTTGTAAACATACACTGTGCTAGAGTGTTTAAAAATACATACACAGAATCAAATTCTCCATTGCAACATTAATTTTCCATTACCTTTTCAATAGCATCCTATGAAAACATACACATATAGAAGATGGATACTTTATGACAGCAAAACATTGGAGCCAGTGTAATGAGGTTTATGTCAGTGTTTCCATTTAAGTTACTTTTTTTCAGTAGTTAATGACCCCACATAAAAATGCAATTAAGTGAAATCTGGCATCTGTGTTCTCAGTAACATTTTTTTAAAAGTGGGGGGAGAAATGCAACTGGTGATCATTCAGAGGAAGATTTTTTCAATTAATTTTGAGGAACAGGTACTGTATCAGAAAATTAAATAAAAGCTTTTGACATTTAGATTTATAATATATTTTGGAAGCTTTTGCCAAATAAATTAAATCTTCTCTTTTCCTATAAAATAATCTGTGACATGACATGACATGACTTTGACATGTACTATTTTCCCAGATATGACGTGCATCAGCAGTGACATTAGTGTTTTTCTACAGTCCCTTGTCATAGGACTTGGGAGTCCAGGTAGTCCTAGAAAGGTGGTCTAACAAAGAGTAATAATGGAATTAAATGTGAAATGAGACTCAACTTAGAATTATGCCCTTGAAAACTGCTGACAGAGTTGGGAAGTCACATCAGTGTCAGCTCTGCCACTGGTTACTCTGTGTGAGCCAGACAAAGTATCTAATGTCTCTGTACCACATTTTTAATCTGATAGTAATAACAGTACATGTCGCATAGGACCCACTCATTCAGAAACTATAACTGGGGCAAACCGTTATAAGCCAGACTTCCTGGGACTTCCTTTATTAAACTACAGTAGAAGGTATTCTTAAATCATGGAAAGTGTTCAAAATGAAGAAATGCTTAGTGATGACATGTTTTAAAAAGGATGTTAGTTTTGGCAGTTGGTTATTTCTCTAAGACGGCAGGATGAAGAGCAGCAAACCATTTCAAATCATATTAATTACCTGGCTGTGAAAGAACATCTGTCTGGTTTAAATGAGATAAATTAACAAAACCACCCCCAAGCGGGTAATGTTTAATTTGAACAGATATTTGCTGAGCCTCTACTTTATTTATGGCAAGTACCAAAGATCACATCCAATATGAATTGGCTGGAATATCTTGAAAAGGGTAAGATTTTCACTCAGAGGAAGAGAAAAGAATGCATTCTAGGTAGAAGAAAGAACATTCACTAAAGAACACACAAAATAGCCAAGAATATGTTTAGTTGTCACAAAAGGTTCAAAGACAGTGGAAAAAATGAGTCTGGACAAGGTGTAAGCCAAATCACAAAGAGCCCAAGAAAGTGTTTACACATGATACAATGAAAGATGTGTTGACAGTTTTTCCAAAGGATTCAATGAAATAATACATATGGTAACTTTTAGCGTAGTGCCTGCCACATACTAACTACTAAAACTGCTAGCCAATCAATTATTTGTTTATTAAAAATTTAATTACACCTCATTCTAACCACTAACAAAATAATACCAGCATAAACAAAGAACCCCCGCACTTGACCCCACCATATCACATGCTTATTATAAATTTAAGACTAATTTAGAAAAGGATTTAAATCCATCTTAATTGGTTGTACAGACTTCTAGGAATCAGATTTTTTTTTAAAGATTTTATTTATTTATTTGACAGAGATCACAAGTAGGCAGAGAGACAGGCAGAGAGAAGAGGAAGCAGACTCCCCGCGGAGCAGAGAGTCCAATGCGGGGCTCGATCCCAGTACCCTGAGATCATGACCTGAGCCAAAGGCAGGGGCTTTAACCCACTGAGCCACCCAGGCGCCCCTAGGAATCAGATTTTTAAACAAGTTACAAATAGTTCCTTCAGTCACCTAGACCTGGTCTTGATCTGGGAGCAAATGACACAAAGTGGCAGATATTGGAATTCACCAAAATATGGCCAATATTTTAATATCCATAGAAAAGAGCTGGGGGAAAATAAAGAGCTCAAAGCTGGGAGAACAGAGCCCTTTTCTGACAACTGTTCATATAACCCTAACGGCCCAGGATTAATGGATAGTCTTAGGGATGGTGACAACTACTAGCCTTGGGGAATTCTCAAGGAGGCATTTCCTGACATCCTTAGAGAGAGGTGTCGTACCTACTGTGTGGATCACCACTACATCCAGTGCTTGGCACACAGTTGGTAATTGGTAAGATGACAAAACAAATCAACAGAGGCTCATGGAATCAGGGCCAACCATTCTTTCAGACCAGAGGGCAGGAGGAATCCTAGGCTTGGATTCTGGGAAAAGATCCTAGAACCTGGTCTGGTCAGGACTAAGAGGAAGGTGTCACTCGCCCTACTACCTCTCAGTGCAAATGTTGATGATACAAGAGGTGAGGTATTGAGGAGAAAACAAAGGAAAAGAGAGCAACAGATCTCCAGGAACTGGACAATAAGATAGAAACTTAAGAAATTAGATATAAGTGGAAAGCAGAAGTCAGAAACTAGAAAAATCCCCAGAGCTGCAGAGGGTAGCTCCTAAAAGTCTTGGAAGGGTGCCAGGGGGTCTCAGGAATCAGTTAAGAGGCATCTATTACAACTCTCTTACTGGCTGTATGAGACAGCCTTTAAAGACCCAAGGATGTGAGAAGGTCAAGAAGGGGACTCAGTAAGAACATGAACAATGGCATTTGATAAGAACCAAAGTTGTTGAAGGAGATGCCGAAAACACAGTTGGAAAAATGGGTTGGAGCCTTTGACAGCATCCATGTTACCAAAGCCGGATTTTAATTGATAAAACCTTCGAGCACCTCTGCAAAGTTTGTGAGCAGGGGAGACTCGATCAAAGCTCTGTTTCCAGGTTCAAGAAAGTCCATATCAGAAAAACGAAGGGAGAAGGTCAAGTTTGTATAGGAGTCCAGGCAAACAAAACTGAGTCACCAAGTCAGGGTTGTGTCCCTGGAAATGGAGATGGAAATCCCAGCAGCACAGACAGCCAGGTACAGAAGCAACCCCCTAGTACTTAGAAACTTCAAAGAAATGTGCACACATAACCTTCCTAAAAAGCAACTACGTAAGGGGATCTGAATCCTGCCCACTTTTTTTTTTAATTTTTTTATTTTTTATAAACATATATTTTTATCCCCAGGGGTACAGGTCTGTGAATCGCCAGGTTTTCACACTTCACAGCACTCGCCAAAGCACATACCCTCCCCAATGTCCATAACCCCACCCCCCTTCTCCCAATCCCCCTCCCCCCAGCAACCCTCAGTTTGTTTTGTGAGATTAAGAGTCACTTATGGTTTGTCTCCCTCCCAATTCCATCTTGTTTCATTGATTCTTCTCCTACCCACTTAAGCCCCCATGTTGCATCACCACTTCCTCATATCAGGGAGATCATATGATAGTTGTCTTTCTCTGCTTGACTTCTTTCGCTAAGCATGATACGCTCTAGTTCCATCCATGTTGTCGCAAATGGCAAGATTTCATTTCTTTTGATGGCTGCATAGTATTCCATTGTGTATATATACCACATCTTCTTGATCCATTCATCTGTTGATGGACATCTAGGTTCTTTCCATAGTTTGGCTATTGTGGACGTTGCTGCTATAAACATTCGGGTGCACGTGCCCCTTTGGATCACTACGTTTGTATCTTGAGGGTAAATACCCAGTAGTGCAATCGCTGGGTCATAGGGTAGTTCTGTTTTCAACATTTTGAGGAACCTCCATGCTGTTTTCCAGAGTGGTTGCACCAGCTTGCATTCCCACCAACAGTGTAGGAGGGTTCCCCTTTCTCCGCATCCTCGCCAGCATCTGTCATTTCCTGACTTGTTGATTTTAGCCATTCTGACTGGTGTGAGGTGATATCTCATTGTGGTTTTGATTTGTATTTCCCTGATGCCGAGTGATATGGAGCACTTTTTCATGTGTCTGTTGGCCATCTGGATGTCTTCTTTGCCGAAATGTCTGTTCATGTCCTCTGCCCATTTCTTGATTGGATTATTTGTTCTTTGGGTGTTGAGTTTGCTAAGTTCTTTATAGATTTTGGACACTAGTCCTTTATCTGATATGAATCCTGCCCACTTTTGCACCCCATCATAAGTCTCAAGAAACTTTCTCCGCACAAGTAGCAATAATGCACTCCACACAGTTACCTACCCATGGAACCTCACAGAATGCTACCCCTTATCACCAGAATGTTCTCTCCCCACCTTCTTTATTCTCATGCCTTAAAATTCACCTCAGCCTCTGATGTTCCCCAAGTTCTCCAACCTCCCATAGTCTGTGTCCTCCCTAGCAGCCTTCCACTGTCTGCCTCGGCCCATGCCCCATGCAAGGTGCTGATTCACCTTTCTGCTCTCCCTCCAGGAGCTTGTAACCCATCAGAGGGAAAGGAATGAACACACAGACTAGAAGCACAGGCTCCTTTTCTGCAGCTTACCACCCACATAACATCCTCGGGCCCCTTTCTCTTCTGCCAAATGCATGTAATACCTATGTCACAGGACAAATGCAAAACACAAGAGACAGACAGCACCTGGAAACGGATTAAAACAGAAGCATTGACTTCGACAGCTCTTTCTTTGGCACTTCTGCTGTGTTGCAGATGGAACAACGAAGCCGACCTGGCTATTGCCCAAGGTAACCACCAAAGTCGAGGACTAGAACCAGACTTCCTATCAAGCTCTCTAGTCTCCCAGCCTCCTTCCATGCAGACAGGTCTCTTGGCAGTGGACCTCCCCAAGAGCAGATGGGGACCATACATCCACAGAGAGATACCAAGCTCCTGAATCAACGGGCCATTTCTTCCCACAGATATTGGACAAGAAAAAAATGTGAAGAGGGAGCACCAGAAGTACAAACTGAACTCAGTGTATCGCTGTGGCCAGAATTAAAAAAAGAAAAAAAAAATGAAAAAAATGGGGGAAAGAAGCTTTTTACTGATTAATAATTAGAACTCTCCTCGTTTTTTCTAATTCAAGCCAAAAAATTATTTACCCCCCTTTGGTAATGAATCAAGTGATTCATGAGTATATTGGGGAATCTAGGTTTGGAGTTGGCTAGCAATATACAAAAGTGTATGTGGTTAATTAAGTAAAAGCAAAAAAGAAATGAATGCCTGCTATCAGATCTCTATTTGCACTCCTTTTTAGTAACTGTGTCGTCAGCCAAAGAAATTCAATCAGTAAAACCCAGGAAGGGGTGCCTGGGTGGCTCAGTGGGTTAAAGCCTCTGCCTTCAGCTCAGGTCATGGTCTCAGGGTCCTGGGATCAAGCCGCGCATCAGGCTCTCTGCTCAGCAGTTAGCCTACTTCCTCCTCTCCCCCTGCCTGCCTCTCTGCCTACTTGTGATCTCTTTATCTCTCTGTCAAATAAATAAATAAAATCTTTAAAAATTAAAAAAATAAAACCCAGGAAGAACTATCCATTTGCAGTATCCATTTACAATACAGAAACATGAGCCCGGCCTTTTTCTCCATGCAGCGGGATCACAGTGCCCCACAAACGAACACATTCCTTTATGATTCCGCTGCATTTCATTACACCAAAAAACTTAGTTAACATACTTTACACTGATGTTCTTCTTTACAATTACATCTCTTGCCATAGTAACTTGCAAATATATTTACAGCATTATGCTGTAGGCAGGGAGGAAGAAAAAACATAAAGCATTCTTTCAGGACCCTAATGAATCTTAAAATTGATTATAAATACATTACAGTTTATGGATTCTGATGCTTAACAAGTCATTTTAATTTCTGTTCCAAAATTAAGTTGCCCAACATGCAGAGAATAAATGGGAAAATGTCACTTCCTCTATTCTACAAATGAGAAAAACTAAAAATGATGATGCTTTTCACTTAAAGAATCTCTTGGTAACTGACAGATTATGCAAGTAATGTTGTCACTGACTATCCAGACCTCCCCATAATGTGCCCATTTATAACTCTGCACCCTAAGTGGCTTAGTCCTTCATCTACCATGGAACCCCTCTCCTGCCTTGGTTCCTGGGAGTTAGGAAATGTCACCGGAGCAGTGGCAGTCCATCAACAGGCCAGTCAGTGGCCTCCTCCTGACCAAAACTTTGGACTGGTCCCATCTCATTATTCTCCCAAACTTCTGACACTGGGAAAAGGAGATGCTGGGCCATTAGATGTGAAGCTCGTAGAAAAATATAATATGAAAGTGACTAAGGGACATGGCAAGGCAATGATACATGTGTCCCAAAATAAGGAAGAAGCAAAAACAATACTGAGTCCCTGGGAAGGAAGCCAGTCATTGGGAGAGCATGGTATTATCCGAGGAGAAGCAGAGCGGGCCAAGAGACCAGATCCTAGAGAAGACACAGTTCCTGAGATTTCCAATCTGTGAGTCCTCACAATGAACATCTTTTGATTTAGTGCATCTCTGTCTGCAATTAGAAACATGGTGATTTCTAACATAGTGTTTATTGGATAATTGGTATGGCTATTTCAGAATTAAGGAAAAGAAACAATTTCGTAAAATGTAGAATTCAGAAATATAACAGAAAGGAAGCTTTGTCCTCTTCAAACATCAAAAGAAATACAAAACTCTGGGATTATATTCACACACAAAAATACATGTTTGTCTGAAACCAGCTGAAATGTGAAGCCTGGGGCTCATATGAAATAGAAATTCTTATCAGGGGGATGCCTGGGTGTCTCAGTTGGTTAAGCGACTGCCTTTGGCTCAGGTCATGATCCCAGGGTCCTGGGAACAAGCCTCACGTCGGGCTCCTTGCTCAGTGGGGAGCTTGCTTCTCCCTCTCCCTCTACCTGCTACTCTGCCTGCCTGTGCTCTCTCTCTCTGTCAAATGAATGAAATTAATTAAAAAGAAAAGGAAATGCTTATCCGACGTATTGATTTTTCTATGTTGCATAATAAATTGCTATAAATTTATTGGCTTAAGATGGAACCGATTTATTATTTCAGTTTCTATATGGCAAATTTGGGCATAGCTCAGCTGGGTTCTCTGCTCGCGGTCCCAATAGCTGAAATCCAGGTGACGGCTAGGATATGTTCCCATGGGAGTCTAACCTAGGAAAGCATTCCCTTCCAAGCTCCCTTGGTTGGTTGATTCATTTCCTTATGGTTGGAGGACTGAGGTCCTCAGCTGCTAGCAGCCATACCTCTACAAAAGGAGTTCACAATATGGCTGTTTGCTTCTTTATAGCCATCAGGAGACTGTCTCTCACCCTAGTCCGTGTAGACAGAGTCATATACTGCAACAGAACCATAGCAATGACTATCCCATCACCTTCCAAATGTTCTGTGGACTAGAAACAAGTCCTCAGTTCCAACCGTATTCTAGAGGAGGGAATTAGACAAGGGCATGGGACCACCAAGTTTCATCTCCTAACTAGTTCTGCCACTTCAGACAATTACCATCGCTGAGTACTGTGCTTCTCCCTTTTCTGTTTGCAAAATAAGCGACTCAAAATTCATCTACCTTGTAAATGTCTTCAGAAAATTAGGAGGAAATACTAGCTCAAAATGCAAAATCCCACACAGACACTCTGGAGTGTAAGAGCTGAAGGTAATCTTTGCTTGCCTAGGCACCTATTTCAAAGAGGCATCCACTTCAAACAGGGGTTTTGTTTTGTTTTGTTTTGTTTTGTTTTGTTTTGTTTTAAAGTAGGCTCCCCACCCGCATGGAGCCCAATGCAGGACTTGAACTCATGACCCTGAGGTCAAAGACCTGAGCTGAGATCAAGAGTCAGATGCCTCACCAACTAAGCCACTCTGATGCCCCAAACAGGACTTTCTTGAATAAACACATTGCAAGCCATAGGACTAAGTAAAGAGTCAGGCCACCACCAACAATAACCCCCCAAGGCACGTTTCTTTTAGAGATGTTGGTTGATTTCTAAATTTGGCCACCCCTCTTTTCTCGTTTCCACACTTTAAATTCTCACTCTTAGATTTTAAATTCACCAATAAAGAGTGAGGTGGCAAAACCCCAGTCCTCCATCCCCAAACCTACTAAAAGAAGAAAGCCCAGCCCACCCACTCTTGTTCTCTCTCTCTCTACCTGTGATCCCACTGTGGCCCCAGGGATGCTGTGTAATTTCTAGCTCTTATAAGTGAAAAACTTTTAATTTTTCAGTGTTTCTTGATGGTGTTGCTGAAGGGTGTCTTGCAATCCTATAAGAACCAAAAGGGATGGACCAGCCACAACACTGGTTATTAATAGGCTGAAACCAGCACAAAACACACCCTCACTTGCCAAAATCAATACAGATTACCAAACTGCAAAAATGTTCTTATGAAATTAACACTTTTAAAGGAAATAAAAATAACTTTAAAGAGAACAAATCCCATAATCCCAAGGCAAGCTGATGAACATTCTACATAATATTTTCCACTCATCATCCAGAAAAATGACAGATAGATAGATGATAGATAGATAAATAGACAGATATAGATTCATGTATTTATGTTTATACAGTGGTTGTCATAGCACAGAAACAAATGAGATAAGCTTTTCCCAATATGGTCTATTAGGTTTCAGTGCCTAAAGATTCCATCAAGTTGATACATTATAATGTAAAATACCATGCTCCATTAGAGATCAGATTTGCTATTAGTTATTGACATAAATAAAATTCCTCAGGAACAATTTGTAAAAAGTGGGAATTTTGAGCCAAGATATAAAATCACTACATGTTTCTTGAAAGACACTGCCAAGCAGTTTTCAAAAAGTAGCTTACCAAGCACCTGGGTGGCTCAGTCGGTTAAGCATCTACCCTCTGCTCAGGTTGTGATCCCAGGGTCCTGGGATAAAGCCCTGTGTCGGGCTCCCTGCTCAGGAGGCAGTCTGCTTCTCCCTCTCCTCCTGCTTGTACTCTCTCTCACTATCTCTGTCACTATCTGTCTCTTTCTCTCTCTCAAATAAATTAAATCTTTAAAAATCAATTAATTAATTAAAAAGTAGATCACCTAGTCATAGAAGGACAAAGCAATGAGAAACTATTTAACTTCATTAAAACATCAAGTATTATCTATTTTTTGTGAATTTAAAGGTTGCAAAATGAAAGCTTTTGTTTTAAGTCACATTAGTTTAATCACTAGTAAGGCTGAAATAGCCTATCTGTATTTATGTATAGTTTGTATTGTTATTAATGCAAATTATGTTCTTGATCATTTTTCTATTGATGTATTTCTTTTCAATCCATAAGAGCTCATTATAGGTCATAAAATGAAGTTAATTTTACCTAGCAATTTCTTTTCAAAATGCATTCTATACTAACATATTTTATAAATCAATATAAGTTTATGCTTTTTAAAAGGTGATAGAAAAAGACTAAAATTAAAAGAAAAACAAAACAACTGCTGTTCAAGTGCAAACACAGAGAAAGCGGGAGTAGTAATACGAATCTTTGATGAGGCCGAATTTAAGTTAGAAGGATTAAACATGACAGAGAAAGGCATTATACAATAATACAAAACGATTTATACAAGGAAGATTCAATTTCAAAAACATGTAACTTAAAAGTTAAATAACAAGAATGTTAAATAAACAAAGCAAAGCAAATCAGAAGTAAAATAAACAAAACAAAATAAATAAAGCAAAAACTAATAGCAATGCAAGGAGAAATTCAAAAACAACATAATCAGAGAGACATATTAATCTTTCAAAATGCCACAGAGCTAGTACATTAGAAATATGTAACCACATAGAAAAATTAAATAATATAATCAATGGAAAAATTAAATAATACAATCAGAAAACAAGACATTATAAAAATGCATAATATACAATTTCACATACTATAACTGGAGAACATTTTACTTTTTAATGTCCACAGAACATTTTTTTAAATAAATCACATACTTGAACACACATACACACAATGCTTAAAAATTTCAAAACCCAACAAATTCTATGGGCCACTTCTGCTTATAAACCAGTAAGTCAGAAAAACATAATAAAGTTAATAAAAATAAACCTCTTTGAAAATTGATTATTATTTTCCCAAGTAGTCCCTAGATCAGAAAATCAATGAAAACTGCAATTACTAATTATCTATAAGACAATGAAAAAGAGATTAGCTAATATCAAAACCTTTGGGTTTATACTGTATCTTACAGAAAAATGTACAGCCTCAAACATTATTATAAAAAATAAAAACTGGGAGTGTCTGGGTGACTCAGTCGCTTAAGCCTTCAACTCCTGATTTCAGCTCAATTCATGATCTCAGGGTCCTGAGATGGAGCCCAGGCTGGGCATGGAGTCTACTTAAAATTCTCTTTCTCAGAGTGCCTAGGTGGCTCAGTGGGTTGGGCCTCTGCCTTCGTCCTGGGTCGTGATCTCAGGGTCCTGGGACCAAGCCCCTCGTCCAGCTCTTTGCTTGGCGGGGAGCCTTCCCCCTCTCTCTCTCTGCCTGCCTCTCTGCCTGCTTGTGATCCCTCTCTCTGTGTGTCAAATAAAGAAATTAAAAATCTTTTAAAAAAAGAAAGATTCTCCCTCTCCCTCTGCCCCACCCCCTATGCACACACTCATGCATGTGCACTCACTCTTTCTTTCTGAAAAAAATAACAGAAAATGAAAAAATAAAAACTGAAAATAAAGGAAACAAGTACACATTTTAAATATATAAAAAGAAGCTACAAAACAAACCAAAAGAAAATAGAGTACAGAAATTAACAAAGGAAAAAGCTGATGAAATATATGACAGAAAAATAACAGAAAAAAATTTAAAAATTCGGGGTGCCTGTGTGGCTCAGTGGGTTGAGCCTCTGCCATTGGTTCAGGTCATGATCTCAGGGTCCTGGGATTGAGCCCTGCATCAGGCTCTCTGCTCAGCAGGGAGCCTGCTTCCCCTTCTCTCTCTGCCTGATGCTCTGCCTACCTGTGCTCTGTCTCTCTCTCTGTCAAATTAATAAAATCTTAAAAAACAAACAAATAAATAAATAAATTGACTCTTTGCTAAGACCAAAAAAATATGTGAATTCTCACAAGTCTGAGAAGAAAAGACAAATAGTTAACGTAGACAAAAAGAAATTAAAACAGAGACATAACAGATATAGAGGAAATTAGAAAAAAAAGTTTTAAAATATTATATGCAATTCTAAGTACATATGTGAAAGCCTAATATAAATGGTTAATTTTCTAGAAAAATATAAACTACCAAAACTAATGAAACAAGTAGTAAAACCTGAGCAAACCACTAATGATGAAGATTATGAAGGCAATTATAATTTTAAAACTAATTATTTTTAAAGGTACTAGGCCCAGTTAGATTTACAACTGAACTCTTTCCAGTATTTCCTAAAAGAAAAAAAAAATTAGGCAGATAATATACAGTACAATATTGGTTTTTGGAGTATAATTCAGTGATTTATCACTTACATATAACACCTAGTGCTCATCATAACAAGTGCCCTCCTTAATGCCCACCGCCCATCTAGCCGATCCCCCAGCCACCTCCCTCCATTAACCCTCAGTTTGTTCTCTATCGTTAAGAGTCTCTTTGGCTTGTCTCCCTCTTTCCCTTTTTTCTTTTCCCCCTTCTCATATGTTCATCTGTTTTCTTTCCTAAATTCCATATATGAATAAGATCATATGGTACTTGTCTTTCTCTGATTTATCTCCCTTAGCATAATGCACTCTAGCTCCAACTATGTCATTGCAAATGGCAAGATTTCATTCTTTTTGATGGTTGAATAATATTCCATTATACATATATACCACTTCTTCTTTATCCATTCATCAGTCAGTGGACATCTGGCCTCTCTCCATAGTTCAGCTCCCTCAATATTGTTGATAACGCTGCTATAAACATCAGGGTACAGGTGCCTCTTCAAATCTGTGCTTTTGTATCCTTTGGATAAATATCTAGTAATGCAATTGCTGGACAGGGTAGTTCTATTTTTAACATTTTGAGGAACCTCTATACTGTTCTTCAGAGTGGCTGTAACAGTTTGCATTCCCACTAACAGGATTCAAATTCCAATGTTATTTAAATTATTCCTAATCAAATATATCAATATTTGCAATAGTTCAAAAGAACGATACATTCTTCAAATGTACATTTGAAGATATAGCTACAACTATGATCAAAGAGGGAACCCAAAAGAGATCAAGAAATATAACAAAAGAATTGCATCCAAAACTTAAAAAAAATTCATATTTATGTATGATTCTATGAATGGTACCAAAAGTCACTTTATAAAATTCAGCAATAATTTCTACTAAGAGCCCAAAGAAAAATTGAAAGGAAATAAATAAAGATTATGTAAAAAGATAAACATTATTAAAGTCAGGATGACCCTTTATCAAAATTATTAGCCAAAATTGAGTTTCGAGATTCTAATATATGAAGACAATATATCTAGAAAATTAGACATGGAAAATTCAAGATCCTAAAAAGAAAGCTGCTGCAATTTATAAAGTAATTTGATAAGGTGAGGTATGTCATATGCAAAACTAACATTTTATGTCTAACAAACATAAGAAATTAAAATAAGAAAACAAAATTGTTACTCAGAATTGCTATTCACTATTCACAATAGTGAAAAAGACAATGAGGTATTAAATTTGATTCTCAAATACAAAATAAGATTTTTTTTTAAGATTTTATTTATTTACTTATTTGTCAGAGAGAGACAGAGAGAGAACGAGTGAGCGCACAGGCAAGCAGAGGGGCAGCAGAGGCAGAGGGAGAAGCAGGCTCCCGGCTGAGCAAGGAGCCTGATGTGGGACTTGATCCCAGGACGCTGGGATCGTGACATGAGCCGAAGGCAGCTGCTTAACCAACTGAGCCACCCAGGCGTCCCACAAAATAAGATTTTAATAAGTCAAGAGGCAAAGCATGTCCTTGAAAAGGAAGATTTGATGCCAAAATATTATAAATATATGCCCTCCCAATGCATATACTTTGAAAGCATGTATATTTCATTTCTTCATTTCTTCTGGGTTCAAGCAATCTAGTTAGAATCATAATCACTTTGATTAGGTTAAAATAATTTTTAATATTCATATGGAAGAATAAATGTGTAAGAAGAGAAAAAATAAATATGAGTAAGTTGAAGACTTGTCAAACATCTACTAACACTTATTGTAACATCATCTTAGTCAAACAAGAAATAAACAAATAATTCAGTAGAATGAAAAAGAATCAGCAGTAAGTTCTAACGTGTATAAGAATTTAATATGACAGAGATAAAAAAACTATTTAGTCAAAACATTGTCAACACTAGCTACCCATCTATAAGTAAATTAAGTTGGACATTCCTTCCTATCATATAAAGAACCATATTTCCTATGGAGTAAAGATACAAATGTAAAAATAAGATAAAAATGGAATAAAATTTAAGAAAATAAATGTTCAGAAATCTTTTAATCAAGGCCTTTTTTTTTTAAATAAACTACTTTTTTTTTTTAAGATTTTATTTATTTATTTGACAGAGAGAAATCACAAGTAGTCGGAGAGACAGGCAGAGAGAGAGAGAGGAGGAAGCAGGCTCCCTGCTGAGCAGAGAGCCCGATGCGGGACTCGATCCCAGGACCCTGAGATCATGACCTGAGCCGAAGGCAGCAGCTTAACCCACTGAGCCACCCAGGCGCCCCTAATCAAGGCCTTTTTAATCAAAGGTAGAAAGCCCAAAAGTTCTAGAAGAAAAGTCAGACATATTTGACTAGATATTGACTAGATTAAAAACAGAGCCAAAGATGAAAGTTGGAATGGGAAAATAACAATATAAAAAGAATTACTACTGAAGGGGGAGGAGTCAAGATGGTGGAGAAGTAGCAGGCTGAGACTACTTCAGCTAGCAGGAGATCAGCTACATAGCTTATCTAAAGATTGCAAACACCTGCAAATCCATCGGCAGATGGAAGAGAAGAAGAACAGCAATTCTGGAAACAGAAAAACAACCACTTTCTGAAAGGTAGGACTGGCGGAGAGGTGAATCCAAAGCGACGGGAAGATAGACCCCGGGGGGAGGGGCCGGCTCCCGGCAAGCGGCGGAGCAACGGAGCACAAAATCAGGACATTTAAAAGTCTGTTCCGCTGAAGGACATTGCTCAAGAGGCTAAACCGGGGCAAAGCCCACGGAATCAGCGTGGCCTCAGGTCCCACAAGGTCACAGAAGGATCGGGGGTGTCTGAGTGTCGCAGAGCTTGCGGGTATTGGAACGGGAAAGCCGGCTACAGAGACAGAGCCGAGAGTAAGCTCCCAGCTCGGGGGTTACCTTGAACCCGTTGCAGGCTCGGTGAGCTCGGAGCGTGGCCGGAGGTCAGGCAGATGGGAGTAACTGGGCGCTGTTCTCTGAGGACACAATGAGGAGTGGGGCCCCGGGCTCTCGGCTCCTCTGGATTGGAGACCAGGAGGCCGCCATTTGTATTCCCGTCCTCCGGAACACGACCGAAAGCGCTCAGGGAACAAAAGCTCCTGAAAGCAAACCCTACCGGACTACTCAGCCCGGTCCCTGGTAAGGGCGGTGCAATTCCGCCTGAGGCACAGACATTTGAGAATCACTACACCAGGCTGGCCCCTCCCCCAGAAGATCAACAAGAAATCCAGCCAAGACCAAATTCACCTACCAAGGAGTGCGGTTTCAATACCAAGGAGAGCAGCAAAATTCCAGAGGAGGAGAAAGCAAAGCACGGAACTCATGACTATCTCCCTGTGATTTTTTTAGCCTTGCAGTTAATTTAATTTTTTTCTTTTTCATTTTTTTTTCTCTTGTTCTGCTAAATTTTATTTTTACTTTTACCCTTTTCTTTTTTAACGTTTTTTAATAGTTTATCTAATATATATCTTTTTTCTATTTTTCTTTATTCGTTTTCTTTTTTAATTCTTTTCTTTTTTTTCTTCTTTTTTTTTTCTTTCTTTCTTTTTGAACCTCTTTTTATCCCCTTTCTCACCCCTCACGATTTGGGATCTCTTCTGATTTGGTTAAAGCATATTTTCCTAGGGTTGTTGCCACTCTTTTAGTATTTTACTTGCTCCTTCATATACTCTTATTTGGACAAAATGACAAGGCGGGAAAATTCACCACAAAAAAAAGAACAAGAGGCAGTACCGAAGGCTAGGGACCTAATCAATACAGACATTGGTAATATGTCAGATCTAGAGTTCAGAATGACAATTCTGAAGGTTCTAGCCAGGCTCGAAAAAGGCATGGAAGATATTAGAGAAACCCTCTCGGGAGATATAAAAGCCCTTTCTGGAGAAATAAAAGAACTAAAATCTAACCAAGTTGAAATCAAAAAAGCTATTAATGAGGTGCAATCAAAAATGGAGGCTCTCACTGCTAGGATAAATGAGGCAGAAGAAAGAATTAGTGATATAGAAGACCAAATGACAGAGAATAAAGAAGCCGAGCAAAAGAGGGACAAACAGCTACTGGACCACGAGGGGAGAATTCGAGAGATAAGTGACACCATAAGATGAAACAACATAAAAATAATTGGGATTCCAGAAGAAAAAGAAAGAGAGAGGGGAGCAGAAGGTATACTGGAGAGAATTATTGGGGAGAATTTCCCCAATATGGCAAAGGGAACGAGCATCAAAATTCAGGAGGTCCAGAGAATGCCCCTCAAAATCAATAAGAATACGCCCACACCCCGTCACCTAATAGTAAAATTTACAAGTCTCAGTGACAAAGAGAAAATCCTGAAAGCAGCCCGGGAAAAGAAGTCTGTAACATACAATGGTAAAAATATTAGATTGGCAACTGACTTATCCACAGAGACCTGGCAAGCCAGAAAGAGCTGGCATGATATTTTCAGAGCACTAAACGAGAAAAACATGCAGCCAAGAATACTATATCCAGCTAGGCTATCATTGAAAATAGAAGGAGAGATTAAAAGCTTCCAGGACAAACAAAAACTGAAAGAATTTGCAAACACCAAACCAGCTCTACAAGAAATATTGAAAGGGGTCCTCTAAGCAAAGAGAGAGCCTACAAGTGGTAGATCAGTAAGGAACAGAGACAATATACAGTAACATTCACCTTACAGGCAATACAATGGCACTAAATTCATATCTCCCAATAGTTACCCTGAATGTTAATGGGCTAAATGCCCCAATCAAAAGACACACGGTATCAGAATGGATAAAAAAACAAAACTCATCTATATGTTGCCTCCAAGAAACTCATTTTAAGCCCGAAGACACCTCCAGATTTAAAGTGAGGAGGTGGAAAAGAATGTACCATGATAATGGACATCAGAAGAAAGCAAGAGTGGCAATCCTTATATCAGATCAATTAGATTTTAAGCCAAAGACTATAATAAGAGATGAGGAAGGACACTATATCATACTCAAAGGGTCTGTCCAACAAGAAGATCTAACAATTTTAAATATCTATGCCCCTAACGTGGGAGCAGCCAACTATATAAACCAATTAATAACAAAAGCAAAGAAACACATCAACAATAATACAATAATAGTAGGGGACTTTAACACTCCCCTCACTGAAATGGACAGATCATCCAAGCAAAAGATCAGCAAGGAAATGCCTTAAACGACACACTGGACCAGATGGACATCACAGATATATTCAGAACATTTCATCCCAAAGAAACAGAGTACACATTCTTCTCTAGTGCACATAGAACATTCTCCAGAATAGATCACATCCTCGGTCCTAAATCAGGACTCTACCAGTATCAAAAGATTGGGATCATTCCCTGCATATTTTCAGACCACAATGCTCTGAAGCTAGAACTCAACAACAAGAAGAAGTTTGGAAAGAACCCAAAATCATGGAGACTAAACAGCATCCTTCTAAGGAATGAATGGGTCAACCGGGAAATTAAGAATTGAAAAAAATCATGGAAAAAAATGATAATGAAAATACAACGGTTCAAAATCTGTGGGACACAACAAAGGCAATCCTGAGAGGAAAATATATAGCGGCACAAGCCTTTCTCAAGAAACAAGAAAGGTCTCAGGTACACAACCTAACCCTACACCTAAGGGAGCTGGAGAAAGAACAAGAAAGAAACCCTAGGCCCAGCAGGAGAAGAGAAATCATAAAGATCAGAGCAGAAATCAATGAAATAGAAACCAAAAAAACAATAGAACAAATCAATGAAACTAGGAGCTGGTTCTTTGAAAGAATTAATAAAATTGATAAACCCCTGGCCAGACTTACCAAAATGAAAAGAGAAAAGACCCAAATAAATAAAATCATGAATGAAAGAGGAGAGATCACAACTAACACCAAAGAAATACAAACTATTATAACAACATATTATGAGCAACTCTACGCCAACAAATTTGACAATCTGAAAGAAATGGATGCATTCCTAGAAACATATAAACTACCACAACTGAACCAGGAAGAAATAGAAAGCGTGAACAGACCGATAACCAGTAAGGAGATTGAAACAGTCATTAAAAATCTCCAAACAAACAAAAGCCCAGGGCCAGACGGCTTCCCGGGGGAATTCTACCAAACATTTAAAGAAGAACTAATTCCTATTCTCCTGAAACTGTTCCAAAAAATAGAAATGGAAGGAAAACTTCCAAACTCATTTTATGAGGCCAGCATCACCTTGATCCCAAAACCAGACAAGGATCCCATCAAAAAAGAGAGGTATAGACCAATATCCTTGATGAACACAGATGCGAAAATTCTCACCAAAATACTAGCCAATAGGATTCAACAGTACATTAAAAGGATTATTCACCACGCCAAGTGGGATTTATTCCAGGGCTGCAAGGTTGGTTCAACATCCACAAATCAGTCAATGTGATACAACACATCAATAAAAGAAAGAACAAGAACCACAGAATACTCTCAATAGATGCTGAAAAAGCATTTGACAAAGTACAGCATCACTTCCTGATCAAAACTCTTCAAAGTGTAGGGATAGAGGGCACATACCTCAATATCATCAAAGCCATCTATGAGAAACCCACCACAAATATCATTCTCAATGGAGAAAACCTGAAAGCTTTTCCGCTAAGGTCAGGAACATGGCAGGGATGTCCATTATCACCACTGCTATTCAACATAGTACTAGAAGTCCTAGCCTCAGCAATCAGACAACAAGAGGAAATTAAAGGCATCCAAATCAGCAAAGAAGAAGTCAAACTATCACTCTTCGCAGATGATATGATACTATATGTGGAAAACCCCAAAGACTCCACTCCAAAACTGCTAGAACTCGTACAGGAATTCAGTAAAGTGTCAGGATATAAAATAAATGCACATAAATCAGTTGCATTTCTCTACACCAACAACAAGACAGAAGAAAGAGAAATTAAGGAGTCAATCCCATTTACAATTGCACCCCAAACCATAAGATACCTAGGAATAAACCTAACCAAAGAGGTACAGAATCTATACTCAGAAAACTATAAAGTACTCATGAAAGAAATTGAGGAAGACACAAAGAAATGGAAAAATGTTCCATGCTTCTGGATTGGAAGAATAAATATTGTGAAAATGTCTATGCTACCTAAAGCAATCTACACATTTAATGCAATTCCTATCAAAGTACCATCCATCTTTTTCAAAGAAATGGAACAAATAATTCTAAAATTTATATGGAACCAAAAAAGACCTCGAATAGCTAAAGGGATATTGAAAAAGAAAGCCAAAGTCGGTGGCATCACAATTCCGGACTTCAAGCTCTATTACAAAGCTGTCATCATCAAGACAGCATGGTACTGGTACAAAAACAGGCACATAGATCAATGGAACAGAATAGAGAGCCCAGAAATAGACCCTCAACTCTATGGTCAACTAATCTTCGACAAAGCAGGAAAGAATGTCCAATGGAAAAAAGACAGCCTCTTCAATAAATGGTGTTGGGGAAATTGGACAGACACATGCAGAAAAATGAAATTGGACCATTTCTTTATACCACACACGAAAATAGACTCAAAATGGATGAAGGACCTCAATGTGCGAAAGGAATCCATCAAAATCCTTGAGGAGAACACAGGCAGCAACCTCTTTGACCTCAGCCGCAGCAACATCTTCCTAGGAACATCGCCAAAGGCAAGGGAAGCAAGGGCTAAAATGAACTATTGGGATCTCATCAAGATCAAAAGCTTTTGCACAGCAAAGGAAACAGTTAACAAAATCGAAAGACAACTGACAGAATGGGAGAAGATATTTGCAAACGACATATCAGATAAAGGAGTAGTGTCCAAAATCTATAAAGAACTTAGCAAACTCAACACCCAAAGAACAAATAATCCAATCAAGAAATGGGCAGAGGACATGAACAGACATTTCGGCAAAGAAGACATCCAGATGGCCAACAGACACATGAAAAAGTGCTCCATATCACTCGGCATCAGGGAAATACAAATCAAAACCACAATGAGATATCACCTCACACCAGTCAGAATGGCTAAAATCAACAAGTCAGGAAATGACAGATGCTGGCGAGGATGCGGAGAAAGGGGAACCCTCCTACACTGTTGGTGGGAATGCAAGCTGGTGCAACCACTCTGGAAAACAGCATGGAGGTTCCTCAAAATGTTGAAAACAGAACTACCCTATGACCCAGCGATTGCACTACTGGGTATTTACCCTCAAGATACAAACGTAGTGATCCAAAGGGGCACGTGCACCCGAATGTTTATAGCAGCAACGTCCACAATAGCCAAACTATGGAAAGAACCTAGATGTCCATCAACAGATGAATGGATCAAGAAGATGTGGTATATATACACAATGGAATGCTATGCAGCCATCAAAAGAAATGAAATCTTGCCATTTGCGACAACATGGATGGAACTAGAGCGTATCATGTTTAGCGAAAGAAGTCAAGCAGAGAAAGACAACTATCATATGATCTCCCTGATATGAGGAAGTGGTGATGCAACATGGGGGCTTAAGTGGGTAGGAGAAGAATCAATGAAACAAGATGGAATTGGGAGGGAGACAAACCATAAGTGACTCTTAATCTCACAAAACAAACTGAGGGTTGCTGGGGGGAGAGGGTTTGGGAGAAGGGGGGTGGGGTTATGGACATTGGGGAGGGTATGTGCTTTGGCGAGTGCTGTGAAGTGTGTAAACCTGGTGATTCACAGACCTGTAACCCTGGAGATAAAAATATATGTTTATAAAAAATAAAAAATTAAAAAAAAATAAAATAAAAATAAAGAATTCCTACATATTGATAAAGAAAAATATAAAAACAATCAAAAATATAGTACAAATAAGAAACTCAAATATCCAGGATTGTATATTAAAATGGCATTGCTGGCGCCTGAGTGGCTCAGTGGGCTAAGCCTCCATCTTCGGCTCAGTTCATGATCTCAAGGTCCTAGAATTGAGTCCCACATCAGGCTCTCTGCTCAGCAGGGAGCTGCTTCCCCCCTCCTTCTCTCTCTCTGCCTGCCTTTCTGCCTACTGTGATCTCTGTCTGTCAAATAAATAAATAAAATCTTTTATCTTTTTTTTTTAATTTTTTTTTTTTTTTTGACAGAGAGAGATCAAGTAGGCAGAGAGGCAGGCAGAGAGAGAGGAAGGGAAGCAGGCTCCCTGCTGAGAGGAGAGCCCAATGCAGGGCTGGATCCCAGGACCCCAGGATCATGACCCAACCCGAAGGCAGAGGCTTAGCCCACTGAGCCACCCAGGCGCCCCAATAAATAAAATCTTTTAAAAAATGATAACAAAGGACATTCATTGCTCTTCAATTTCTTACCCATTAGTGTTGGCAAAAATTTTAAAGAGTGGTAATACCCAGTATTAGAAAAAAGTAGAGGTAGGACAAGAGAAGTCATGTTTACTGTTCATAAAAATGTGAATTGCTTCTTTTGTTCCCTTAGTTATAGCAATCCCACTCCTGATAACCTATCCGATGTATCTAATAGGCATAGTTTATTCATACTTAAAGGAATGTTAATTACAGCATTTATTACTGCAGCAAAAAAAAATGGAAACAGTCCATAAATGGGGAAAAAAATCATGTTATACCAAGCCATGAAAAATTATGCAACTCTTCTAAAAGAAGATTTTGAAAATGAAATTCCACAATAAGTATTATTACTAGATAAGTATTACTGCCTTTTCTTTACATTTTTCAATATAATAAAAATAAAATTCAGTGCTGTGATCTATACTTATTAATGACATGCAAATGTTTTTTCATGTTGTTATTAGCCATTTGTATGACTTATCTCAATATTGCTCATTTTTCTATTAGGATTTCTGTATTTTCCTTATTGTTTGGCAAAAAATCTTTACATATAAGCACTTATTTCTCAAACATCAAATCATGTTATATATATTTTTATTTACCATATAATAGTGTTATATGGAGTGAACCTTCTCTCATACAGACATTATACATTTTCAAATAGTTAAATCTATCAGTAATATAATTTGTCCTTGTATTGGACTTAAAATGTGTATCGCCACGCAAAGAGTATATAAATACTTTCCCATATTTTCTTTCAGTACTCATAGAGTTTTAATTTTTTTACATGTAAATCTTTAATCCATCTGGAGTTTATTTTGGTGGATAAAGTGAGTTAGGAATCTGACTCTACTATTGAAATAGGGGCTTTGCCTGAAACAGCAGGCAGGATCTCCAGGAAGGAGGTCAGACATAGCCAAACAGTACATTTGAGGGGAAGCCAGGAGAAGAAGAAAGTAGCTATGCAAAGCTGGCCTACAGAACTGAAATTTCCTTACATATAGAGAAGAAACCACACAGAGAGAGAACTTCCCTGCTTGGGTGCCCCATGTCTCCAACTTCTACCAGATTGCTGGGTCACTAATATAAATTTACCCCCTAAAGCCATTCCACTGTAGAGCTTAGGGAAGAATCCTAATATTATGCAAGAGAATATTGTGGAAGGACCCCCCCCCCCAAAAAAAATCCATTCATGCTATTTGTTGGTAAATACATAGCCAGAATACATCATTTTTATTAAAGAATGTATCAATATAAAGACAAAATAATACCCATAAAGATGTTATGAAAGAAATAAATACAACATGTAAGTGGTACTGCATATTTTAATGTAAATATGACAGAATACATAAGTAAATTTTAAAAACTACTTATTTATGCTCTCAAGTAAGTTAAAGAAACCATTCTGGACTTCCAAACAAAAAGAGTAAAGATGAGCTAAGGAAAAACCCTTATAGGAAAAGAAAATCTACAGAGCAAAAGGAGAAAGATTTTATGGAATTTAAAATCACACTAAAACTAAAACTTGTAAAGGTCAGCATCTGTACTGCAAAAAATCTAATAAGTCTTCAGAAGAACACTTTTAAACTTAGCCAAGACTGAACAAGAAAGGGACAAAATATTAAAATGGTCCAAAAATGATAAAAAGTATAGAAGATATAAAATGGAGATTCTGCATAAAAATAATGTATTTTACTAAAGAAGAAATCTAAACAAATGAAAAAAAATCTAATACTGCATGATAAATCTCTCTTAAATAAGAACAGTTGTTGTTTAATCTTCTCTTGGAAGAATAAAGAAAGAACACGCATGAGCTACTTTTACAAACTACAATTCCCCTGGGCAGTAACAAGACTATTGTCTTGGTCAGCACATTCAGCCACCAAAAATTCCTAGTTCCTAATTAAACCCTGTCTACCTAACAGGATAGAATAAATGCACCTATAAGAATATAGTGTTCCATTTGTGAGTCGAACTTAGCAGGAAATAAGTCAATAAAGGAGAGTGGCTTCTGAGGTGAGTCACAATGACTATGGACAACTAGGAGCGTCTCTGGTCTAAGAGACAAGATGGGGGAGGGGACACTATAAAAGGAATTATCAGCTATGAAATCCTACTGGCGCCTTCTGACTTCCATTCTCATTTCCATCATATCTTGCATCAGCAATGCCCAACCAGAAGAGGAGCATTTCAGCAGATGATCAGGGTACTAAGTAAGATGATGGGTTACAGGGGGCAGGAAGAATGCCCTACCTCATTTTTTGTCCAGCCACACTCAATAAATTTCCCTTTTTTACATGCCTGATTCATTGGCTTATATCAGTGAGTTAGGGAGGAGTGAGATGAGCCATTTTGCCAAGTCTATATTCTTTCTTCCACTTCATCAGAGCTTTTTCATAAAAAAAAATATTACTGAGTTGAATAAAAAATTGAAATCTGCTGACCAGAAGCCTTTACTCTACACAGGATACAACTAATTAGACCTAGAAAAACCCTGCTGAATATTTCTCAAAGATAAATCGTCCTTAAGTATTTATTTTTTTTTAAAGATTTTATTTATTTGACAGAGAGAGATCACAGGTAGGCAGAGGCAAGCAGAGAGGAAGGGAAGCAGGCTCCCTGCAAAGCAGAGAGCCCGATGCGGGGCTCGATCCCAGGATGCTGGGATCATAATCCGAGCCGAAAGCAGAGGCCCTAACCCACTGAGCCACTCAGGCGCCCCATTAAGTATTTTTTAAATGGTAGACTGGGTATTAAGGAGGGCACAGATCGCTTGGAGCACTGGGTGTTATACACAAATAATGAATCATGGAACACTACATCAAAAACTAATGATGTACTGTAATGATGACTAATATAACATAACAATAAATAAATAAATAAATAAATAGTTGATTGGTCTAGATCACTTCTTCACAATATGACATATGGAATAAAATAGTTGTTAATGGGGAAAGACTGCTTAAGAATTCTTTAGCCAGGGCGCATGTGTGGGTGTCTGCCTTCGGCTCAGGTCCCAGGATCCAGCCTGCTTTGGGTTCCCTGCTCGGTAGGAGGCCTGCTTCTCCCTCTCCCACTGTTTTTGTTCCCTCTCTCTCTGTATCTGTGTCAAATAATAAATAAAATCTTTAAAAAAAATAGAATTCTATAGCCATACAAATTGTCACTCACTTATAAAGACAACAGAAATATATTATCCAATATGCAAAGGCTTATAAAACATACCAGGTATGTATAATGGAGGAGAAATAAAATCTTCGAGGGATATTTCAGTCACAGACAGGTTAAATAAGACAAAAACCCCATGGGTATGCAAATTGAGCTAAGAAAGAAATGGAGATGAGTATTGCCACCACTTAATCTCATAATTATTCCTATATAGCTACTAAAATATAAATATTAAACAGTGTAATAATTATTGAAAGAAATGATACATAAATTAAAAAGATAAGTAGTAACTGAAGAAAGTAAGTAGTAACTGAGATGAAAACTGAGATGAAAAAGTAACAAAATATGCAAACAAATCTGGAAATTGTAGGAGGAAGATCAAAAGGTACAAATTCATATCAAGAGAAACAATCAATACGGTTTTTTTCTTAAGATGGGTAATTAGAAAAATGTAGTCTCAAGTAAGTTTAACACAAAATAATTTTTAGTAAAAATTAAAGCAAATATACACTCTCCAAATTCTTCCTTGAAGGAAGAAAAGAGCAATACAGCAAGGTCTCAGAAGACACAAAACAAAGGGAACAACAGAAAATTGTTTTGTTTTGTTTTTTTAATTCAAATCATATAAGTCAAGAAGCAGAACCAAATATATTGGTGATATATGAATAAGCATTTATTTTAAAACTGTATTTTAAAAGGGATATCTAAATCAAAATTATTCCAAAAGGTTTAAAGTACATATAAGAATAAAAATGATAATAGCAAATACTGATAGTATATAGAAAGCTCTAGGCACTATCACAGGCATTTTACACATACTTACTGACTGAACTCCCACACCCCCATTTTACAGATAGTATAAAACTGAGGTACGAAGTGGTTAATTAACTGGCCTGAGGTCAAGCTGTAGTAAGTGGCATCCCCAGGACCAAACCCCAGGGGTCTGGCCCCAGAGCCCATGACAGTCACAATCCTGCCGCCTGACAGAGAGACAGGGGTGTGACTCAATGCAACCCCTGCAGAGAACTGTCACGTCTCTCTGTGGCCTTCACTGCTGGACCAAGTCATACCCAAGAAGTAAAATAATGTCACACAAGCAAAAAAATTGTAGAATTCAGGACAAAAAAATATGAGAGCAAATTTTAAAAAATAATTTAAAATAACTAGATGAATGAGGGGAAGTGAATATCATACAGCTCAAGATCTGAATTAGAGCTCATTAGAAATAATAAAAATAAAATAATAAAAATAAAATAAAAAATTCAAAATAATAACAAACATAAAAATAAAAAAGAAATAATAAAAGATTCTAGTGACGTAGCCAGTCACAAGCCATATTATCATAAGCTCTTACTTACTAGCTGGCAAACATAATGGGAAAAGAACCTACCCACTATACTTCCCAAAACATGTCAGATATCCAGGAATAGACAAGAAAAAAAGCATATGACTTAACATGAAAAAAATCTGCAAACCCTGGCTGAGGGGTATACTATAAGAGTTGATTCGTGTCATGTTCCTGGATGAGATGATTTAATTACGGTTAGGACTCCAGCCAAATTAATTTTTTATACTTAAAGCAATTCCAATCAAATTGGAAAAAATGTTTTTAACTTGACATTTTGACTCAAAATTTCTCTCCAAGTATACACAGATAATAAGAAGCAAGAAAATACTGAAAAAGAATAATGTTAGAAAACTTAAAAAAGTAGAAGTCTGGGGCATCTGGGTGGCTAGGTTAAGGGTCTGTCTGCCTTCAGCTCAGGTCATGATCCCAGGGTCTTGGGATCCAGCCCTGCATCCCGCTCCCTGCGTCATCGGAGAGCCTGCTTCTCCCTCTCCCTCCACCGCTCCCCCACTGCTCATGCCTCTCTCTTCTCACTCTCTCTTTCTCTCTCAAATAAATAAAATCATCTTTTAAAAAAAAAAAAAGTATAAGTCTGAATCTGTTTTAAAGCTAAAATAGTGATAATAGACTTTAACTGGGAGACAATAGAACAGAACATAAAGTCCAGAACTGCATGAGCCTGAGTGTGTGTGTTCATAAAATGAGTTCGTATCACTTCAGTGTTAAGTTAACGAGTGGTTATAAGTTAATGAGACAACCATTTGAGGGAAATCCATAAAAATATGAACAGGACTTAGGCAGTAAAATTACAAATGATTTTCATCTTGTTGTGTTTCCATTTGTTTTGTCTTTCCTTAGCACTTTGATATTTTCCGGAGCTCTCCAAATTCCCAGCACGGAGAAGGTTTTAATTGTGTAATTAGAAAAACCTCATGAATGTTATTTTAATGGTGTGGATTCAATCAGAGTTGTAATTAGAATAGGAAAATATGTTGTTTTAATCCTATAAACTTGAGATTCCTTCCACAGTGAAAGGCAACTGAGGGGCACAAACAGCTTTGGTAACAAACTGTATCCCAGATGATGTGTGAAAGAGAAAAGGGGTAAAAATCACCTCAGTGAGCTGGGCACCGCCCTGGAAAAGCAGGGCTTGGGGAGAGGCTGCAGGTCAGAAAGGTGTTTGATGAGGCCTCCTTCTGTGGGTAGGAAGGGCTGGCCGCCAGGAGGGATCAAGAAATCAGAGAAGGCCCATTCTTCTCAGTTGGCAGAGGCCTGTTTCTAATACCGTTTCTCAAACCAAAACCGTCTAATGTGAGTGACTGTTTTTTCTAAATTACTATGAATGCAGATGAGAATCTCTAGAAAAAAATCACTAAAGATTATGTTCTCTGTAGTGACTCCAACATACATGAGAAATATACAGCCATAAAACCAGCATCAAACACTGCTGTGAACACAGATATGCTGAACACTGGAAATCAGGACGGCCTGTCCCTTCAAAGAAGGAAGATGACTGGAAGGAATGCTCCAGGAAAATTGCCATTTTTTCCAAAAAGGTACCACCTTTAATTTACCTATTAAATTTTCTGACATAATGACCACCAAAAGACCATAAAAAGGTACAGTTGGTTTGAATGTCTTGGAAAAGCTCGCTGGCATCAAAATCAAGAAGTTACTAATATCCTTCCAAGGGAAATAGGTAAAACAGGACTAAAGAAAACATTTGAACTCAGGGGTAGGTTAGTGAGTTAATGGTAATAGAAAACTATCCCAGCCTCACTGGGGACTGAATCAGATGGCTCTTATTTCAGAGAATGTGTCCTGTTTTAAGCTAAGATAGTCTAGTTTAGATTGAATATAAATGAAAATGCTCTTCTAGTCTATATTGCCAAATCTGTGTGCATTGAGAAATAAATTGGGGGGGGGGGTATATAAAAAAAAGGTACTCCTATTACATATACTCCTTAAAAAGTCTTCTAAAAGCTCAGACTTGCCAAATTCTTTTGCTGAGGACTGCCAAAATTGAATGAGGAAAGATCAAAAGCAAAGCATTGTCCATGGCGTTTACTCTTCAATACTTACAGACTGAGCTCAATGTAATTTTTTTTTTTTTTTGGCAGGATCCTCCTAAGTTCTGAAGCTATTTCTATCCTTTTACAACTTAAATTGGACTACTTTCAAACATATATATCTGAGGAGAAATAATGATATTCATTTTGTTTTTTTAATTTTTGCCACGGTAGTAGTACACACAAATTGGACGTCTTTACCTTCATCAAAAGAGCTACAATTAGGTGAACACGTTGACCTTAATTTCATATAATATTCTGACAAATGCTTTCTGACTTTTTTTAGTTTTAATGAAACAAAATAACTGGAATTGCTCGTAGATGTAAAAGCCATTTCATCCAGCTCTTGAAACACTGCATAGCTACGTCTATTATATTTTTATATGGGGAGCCAAGTTAAGTCAGGGAAAGTGTGTCTTCAATCAACACACAGGTGTTGACACCAAAAGTTAATTTTATGACAACAAAACCCACTGCAAGTATTTCTCTAGTATGCAAATGAATCCTCATTTTCATTCATATTTTCTGTTTTCTTTGTTGTCGTTTTTTTTTAAAAAAGAAGACCTTGAAACTATTTTTTTCTGCCCCAAAACTGTATTTAACAATCTCACATACATATCTGAAGCCTAATGAAATACAAAATGTATTTAAGTTTTATTTTTGTTAAGCTGAACATCATTTCAACATGTTTTTAAACCAAGAACTAGGCTATCATTATATTTCCCAGCTTTCTGTTTACATGTATAAATTAAAGCTTAGCAAAAATAACAAATAAAAAGAGAAGGACCTTTTGTTTCTACTCCCAAGCCAAATGATCATTGTAAAACTCAGAATTCTCTAAGCTGTCAATGACTATGAATAAGCAATATTATTTACTCTTTATGACTAAGTTACAACTTTCTGAATAAAAGAGATTTGTATAAATCAGCTCAGAACTGGAACTACCCCTAATCAGATTAGCTCTCCAACACAAATAAGCTGCTTCACTTTCCTAACAGCATCACTATTAAAATCTGCTCTGACAGCATTATAGGATTTCTGAAATTGAAAGGGACATTTCCTTATTGTGAAAAATACTAAGCTTATAAAATATTTTCTATAATAAGAAACACTGATATTATAAGACGCTAAGTCAAATGTGCTTTGTCATAAAATAAAATATAAGACATCACATATTCCAATGCTAACTTTAAAGCCATAAACATATTATCTTAATGATAATGAAAAAAAGAAAAGACATTCTCTTCATTACAGAAATGGGGAAATTGAGGTCCATATTCATGTAACCTCTTTTGTCCAACATACTAACTGTTAAAACAGTTTCCCTCCAGGGGCGCCTGGGTGGCTCAGTGGATTAAGCCGCTGCCTTCGGCTCAGGTCATGATCTCAGTGTCCTGGGATCGAGCCCCGCATCGGGCTCTTTGCTCAGCGGGAGCCTGCTTCTCTCTCTCTCTCTGCCTGACTCTCCGCCTACTTGTGATTTCTCTCTCTGTCAAATAAATAAATAAAATCTTTAAAAAAAAAAAAAAACAGTTTCCCTCCACACTTCCTACCTCTTTAAAACCAGCATCAAACACTGGTGTGAATGAGGTCACTGTGTCCTCACTGATCAGGACTCTCTTACTCTTTCCAGCCACGTGACTAGAGATCAATAAACTAATGCCACAGTCTTGCCCCAACAGTGCAGGAGGGGTCTGGATATTTCAATCCTGGTCTCTGGGGGATCTGCTGAGGGGCTCTCGTCTTTGATTTCCTAGGCAGCTTGCCGGAAGGTCCTGAGGTTTAGGTGTGGGTTTTGGTGTTAGGTGGTGAAGAGGGCCTAGAAATTAAACCACCATACCCCAGCTCGGAATACCAGGGAGCTTTGCTGTGGTGTTTCAAGCCAAAGCCCAGCGAATTGCATCAAGACACTAAAATTAAGAACAGGAACCACTTAGTCCCAGCACTACTCCATGAGGAGTACAGACCTAGCAAAGCATTGGCCTAAAGAGTATTTTTCCTCTACAAGAACCATGTTACCAAAATGCCAGAACATTAGGAACTCCTCTATGTAAAGACCACAAGTGCAACTAGGCACCTAGGAACGTCTTCCTCAGACCAAGGAAGCTAAAGGACAACAGAGATCATGACCGCGGTACACACTCTTGTGAAAGGTGTCAGGGGCCTTGCCTAGCTTCCTAGTTAGTAAAGCCGATGTCACTTTCCCTGTTAGAATCGTGGAGCCGTAACTCTACAAGGAACCTCCTCATCTCTAATTCATCTCACTAATGAGAAAACTCAAGCCTGGTGAAATTCAGCAACTTGCCCAAGGTCTTTCGGTCAGAACAAAGCCTCCTGAGATGCAGGCAGGGGCCCTCCTGTTGCACAGAGCAGTGTTCCTGTGTCTGCTTCTGTTTCTAAGTGACCCGCACCCATGCACTTTGAGTTAGGTCCCCGCATGAAGCCAGTACTGTTCCTGTCTTGATCCCTGCCTTATCTCCTTTTCTTGATCACTGAAAACCTGAAAAAGAAAACCCACAAGAAAGGAAGAAAGAAAGAAAGAAAGAAAGAAAGAAAGAAAGGGAGAAAGCAAGCAAGCAGAGAGAGAAGAGAAGAGAGGAGAGGCAAGGCCAGGCCAAGAACTGGAATGAAGATTGCCACGAGATTGATGACATTTCATCAGCCAGCGAGCCAGTCATAAAGAATCACCAGGAGCAGATGCTGCTTCCAAAATTAATCTTCAAAGAGATTAAAAAGGCATGTTCACACTGTAAACTCAACCTGTTTGCCATATAGACAAAGAAAACACAAAAACATGCTTGCCATCGAACTGCATCAAATTAGTTCCATTCTCCTATGAAGAAATGGAGTAGAAATAAGTTATGAATCATCTGAGTACTTCAAAGCCAGAGACAAGGACACTCTCGGACCGAGATTCAACATTTGAGCTACTCTGACCTGTGTTCCAGTCACAGAACATGTTCGGGTTATGAAATTATTTCTTGTGAATTTTACATGGATACTCCATTTTTATGCCTGTATAACTTTCCTCAACATACAGTTGAGTTAAAAATACAGTTATTAGTCCATCTTTGCAAACGCTATTCCTTTCAGGCTTGCAGTTCTTCTAGCAAAAGCCTGTGTTCCTGAAAGCGTTCTCATGTTTTTAATACAAAAGACAAATCAATTGTAAGATAAATCATACTCAAGTGTGTGGTGAATAAAACCCTAACCAGCTTCCTTCAGCACGACAAGTCTTGTTCTCTGCATTAGTGAACAAAACTTGCATGGGACTCTTTATTTATTGACAGAAGGATTTGTATATTGTTTGGCTTCTCTACTTCCTTATTTTTGTGCTTGGTGGGCAGCTAAGGTCCTTGGATTTTTGTACAAAACCTAATAAAACTCTGGAAAATGAGAGCAAAAAGAAAATCATTGTGTTTAACATAGTTTAAAGCTATCCACTCCCCAAAGGCAAAAGAAGGAAAATGGAAAAATATATGTAAGAATGAACATAGGACACGAGGAATAAGGTCACAGCTTGAAATGTAGTAACACAGACACCAAGACCAGATACTGCCTTCCCGTACAGGATCCTCCCTCAAACAGCTCCCTCAAACCTATTGGCAATGAAGTGAAGTGCAACACAAATTTTCCAGTAAAAAGTCTCTGGTGGTCTCACCTAAAGCCACGGAAGACAGTAGTCCTCATCACTAAAACCACACATCAATCAGCAAGTTGGCAATGCTTTCTCTGGACAGTCCAAAGCTTAAGCCTTTTGGAGACTGAACTTCCTCTCACCCTAAAAAGGGTGGGTCCATCCCAATCAGCAGGAAGCAACAGGAGAGGACTTTCTAAAAGTTGAGAGGAGAGAAAGAAAGAGATTGAAAGAGAGAGACTTTATTTCCAAAACCATTTAGTGTAGCGCTTCATGAACTACAAATAGTAACCCCCATCCCCACATATTTAAGCCAAAAATAGAAAAGTCAGATAGACTTTCAAAAGTGGATTTTTGGGAAAGAACAGAAAAAAGATGGATGTGAATAAAGAGTCCCTGTAGAACAAAGAAAAACCTCACCGTCTCTGTGATAATATGTTGTTCATGAGCTTTACTTCCCTATCTTATCATGGATTTTGCTCCATGGAAGGTTATAAAAAGAAAAAAGAAAATGTCTGCTTCTTCCACCACAAGCTGCCCTTCATAATGAAGCAGCTGATATTCAGGCCATAGGATGTCAAAAAGCACAGTAAGAGAGGACAGCTTGACTTTGTCCACCAGCCATGAACTGCACTCCCATAACCTTCTCCATTCACTCATCTTAAAAATGAACACCAAACATGAAACTGTGGAAAGAGCCAAGATGCCCTTCAACGGACGAATGGATAAAGAAGATGTGGTCCATATATACTATGGAGTATTATGCCTCCATCATAAAGGATGAATACCCAACTTTTGTAGCAACATGGATGGGACTGGAGGAGATTATGCTGAGTGAAATAAGTCAAGCAGAGAGAGTCAATTATCATATGGTTTCACTTATTTGTGGAGCATAAGGAATAACACAGAGGACATTGGGAGATGGAAGGGAGAAGTGAGTTGGGGGAAATTGGAGGGGGAGACAAACCATGAGAGACTGTGGGTGCTGAAAGACAAACTGAGGATTTTGGAGGGGAGGGGGTTAAAAGGAGGGGTGAACCTGGTGGTGGGTATTGAGGAGGGCATGTATTTGCATGGAGCACTGGGTGTGGTGCATAAACAATGAATTCTGGAACACTGAAAAAATAAAATTAAATTTTAAAAAATGAACACAGATCACAACAGATCATCTCTAATGCCTCAACCAACTCAAAAGAAAGACGGAGAGGATCGTAGATGCTCCGTAGCATGGGTTCTAGAACCACCCTCCCTAACAGTGTGAGCTCAGGGTAATATACCTTATTTTCTTCCACAAGATTTTGTTTCTTCATTAGAAAAAGGCTGGGGGGCGGGGGTAGATAACAGCACTTATTTCGTAGATTGGGCATAAGGCACAAAGAAGATAATCCATAGAAAACACTTAGAACAGTAGGAAGACACAGTAAATGCTCAATAAATATCAGCTATTACTGTTATGCGTGCTCACTAAATGTGTTTTTCATGAGGCAAATTGGAATGTTTGGTTTAAAAAAAGATTTGTTGTAATGAAAAATATTGAAGGGAGCAAGCTGGAGCATTTCTGAAAGATTCTCAGAAAGAAATGCAATCAGGTTAAGGACAGAGGAACCCTAGTGAAACTAGAGCCCTCTAAGATTTGGGGCCGGTCTTCCTTAGGGATCCTTCTTTATTCAAACAGTATATATTCACCAGGTTGCTTTCTCATCTTGATTTATAGCTCTTGTTATTTCTGGTCTTATGTAAACTTCCCTTCTAGGAAGAAGGATTTGCTATTTTAAGTTATTCAACTCGTTTCTAGCTAAAATCAGAATTTGGTCATTGTGAGCACGTTTTCCCTAGGGCTTAATCACTCCTTACATTAACTGAATGGCCAACTCCAAGACTGCAAAATGGAAGCACAAACCCCAAAGAACACAGAGTCCTTAACCTACCTTTCTAGAACGCTCCCAAGTTTAACTGACTCTTCTCTGCTTGGCCCCTAAGAGTGTGCTGCCTAAATTCGCAGCCTCTCCCATTCTGTTCCACTCTGTCATCTCGTCCCATCCTCAGTGCCCACCACGTCTACTCCACAGGGTTGCAGAGCCCCCAGGGGGCAGAGATTTCGTCTACATCATCCCAGGGTCTGGCCCTGCTGCCACCTGATATATAACACGCCCTACAGATCCTGTGTTGTCATATCATGATTTCTTAGGTTTAGTGTAATAAAAGCCTAAGAAGATTTTTTAACCAGTTGGTAATGAGGGAAAATTCTTCTTTTTACGACCAGAGACTGCAATATTTATTTATTTATTTATTTATTTATTTATTTATTTATTTATTTTTAAAGATTGTAATTATTTATTTGAGGGAGCATGAGCAGAGGGAAGAGGGAAAGGGAGAAACAGACTTGCCACTGAGCAGGAAGCTCAACGTGGGGCTTGATCCCAGGACCCTGGAATCATGGCCTGAGCCAAAGACAGAGGCTTAACAGACTGAGGCACCCAGGCATCCCAAGACTGCAATTTTTAAAAAAGTATATCTGAGGCTAATCCAGAAGGAAAAAGCATTGGCCAATTACCTTTCCTTAATCTCAGAAGTTAAGAAGAATAATTTAGCATTGACAAGAAAGGGGTGAATCACAGATAAAATAACATTAAGATGAAAAAATGGTACAAAATAAAAACGTTTTCACAACTTCCGAGATGAACTAGACAGCTTTTTTTTTTTTATGATTACTTGCATCAGAGAGTTGTCTCAGGCTCTGTTCAAACCCATCCAACTACAGGTGTGGCAAGCTTTGCCACCTCATACTCCACCACTTTTTTGGGGGTACAGGCTCATACTCTACCTGTGAGAATTGGGCTGAAGGGGGTGATTATCCAAGGACACTAAAAGGTGGGCTGCCACATAGGCGAGCAGGGTAGGAAGGAAGCCGAATGTGGAGACACAAAAATGCATCACATTGTTGAAAGTCAATAGAAGCCTTTCTGGCAGGGGGTGAGGACCCCACCAAAGGCCAATGAGAAGAGCAGTTCATCACATGCTTGCCACAAGGGAGGCAGTAACAAGTTCTTACTCAGATGGAGACTCAAGTTGGCTCCCAAGAGGTTCCCATCACAGTGGACACTGGGCAACCTCTAGAAACTAACTCTGCCCCTATTCATGACCCCTGATTAAGAGCCCTATTTTCTCCTCCTACCCTGCTCTCTCCTTCCTGCCCCACCAAGGAATCTTATCTAGTCTTGGTGATGAAAAGCCCTGTTCTGCCTCATTGTGTATAATGGTCAGTTGTCATAACTTCAGTCTGTCACCCAGCTTCCCACTCTTCTTTCTTGTGGCAACGGGATATCCATTTTTTTCAGAGGAACCACCCCTCTTCCATTGTCAGTTTATGCACTTGGGTAAAACTGACTCTACTTGAGAATCAGAGTAAGATCATGAATTAAAATAAGTTCATCTTCTTACACAGACTCTGTCAGAAAAGAGAGGAAGAGGGAACACTTCCCAACTTATCTTTTGAGGCCAGGATTCCTCTGATACCAGAATCAGATAAAGATATTACACAAAATAATTCAACAAACCAATACCACTCAAGAACATGGACATAAAAATTAAATGCACACACAACTGAATTCAGCAACTTACACAACTTATCAAGGTGACATCCATTAACGTAATTCACATATTAACAGGATAAAGAAGAACATCCACATAATCATCTCCAGAGATGCAGAAAAGGCATTTAACAAAACTCAACACCAATTCATGATTTTTTTTTTTTAATTCTCAGCAAACTAGGAATGGAAGAGACTTCTTCAGTCTGGTAGATGAAATCTATATAAATCCTAAAACTAACATTGTATTTTATGATAAAACACTAAACCATTCTTCTCTAGTATCAGGAAAAAGCTGGAATACCTGTTCTTACTCTTTCTATGCAACATTGTACTGGAGGACCTAGTCAGAGCAATAAATCAAGATAAAAGGCACAACTGGCATATAGATTAGAAAGCAGAAAGTCAAACAAGCTAGTGTGTTCATTTCACTGTCATGGCCTCTCTTTGGAGATGGACACATGACCCAAGTCAGGCCAGTGAGGACTGAATTTGAGTATGAACTGTCTTTCCTATTGTGCTATCCTTCCTTGTGGTGAACAGACTCTTGAGTCTCTGGGGTACATCTCAAGTCTGAGAATAGAGCTACTGCGTTAAGTGTGGGGCCTGAAAATGACCTAGGGACATTGAACCATGAATCACACTGGTTTGAGAGGAGTTCTCTCTCTGGACTGTTCAGCTATATGAAATAATAAATTCCTTTTTTAGCTTAAGGCAGTATAGGTTATCATTTAAGAATCTTATTTTTTTTCTAATATCTTCTTTCATACCTTTAATCCCCACAGGGTTAGACTTTTGAATTCTTTTCCTGCTGGGTTTTTTTTTCTTCTACCCCAAAGGCTGACTCTAAATCTACCTTGCATGGGTAAAATAACATATAAATTAGTATATAAGGATATTATCCTGTCACACGTGTGAAAAATAAATGTAATATGGTGAAATTTTTTTTTAATCTCTAACTGGTGAATCAAAGCCAATCCTCCATAAACCTCTTCCAAAGGCTGACAATGTAGATTCATCTGTGATGCTTCTAGATTCACTTCCCTCACTGCAACAGCAGCAGGATGCCAATGAGACATGGCAGATTTGTGCAGTGTAGATATATAAAACATATATTTAATTATACTATGGCCAAATTCAACAGGAGATATGAGAAGTATATAGTACACATTGCATTTTCAAGCATGAAGGCTCAGAACAATTACTTTTCTCCACAATCCCAGGCCATCCCTTTATAAGTCCATCCTTGGTTCGTTGCACAAATTCTTCCTAGACTCCTACAAAAATCCTTCTCCAAAATGTTGCTAACTAAGCCACATTTTCCCCTCTCTGATTACCCTACACTTGTTTTATGTACAGCTACTGTCATTATAACATAATTTCCTTATTGTTGTCTTTTAAAGTACACTGTACACGGAGCCCAAAACAGGGCTTAAACTCACGACCCTGAGATTGAGAGCTGAGCTGAGATCAAGAGTCGGATGCTTAACTGACTGAGCCACCCAGGCGCCCCATCACATTATTAATATAAGGATCGAACCTCACAATTGAAGGTTCTTTTCTAAGATGTCAGCTCTACTTGGTCAGAATGTCTTAGGATGGGCTAACCCAAAAGAAGGCCTTATCTGCTATGTGATCACAGGCAGCACAAGTTACAGAGACATAAACATGAGATCAGGAAGGTAGAGGAGCCAATAAAAAAAAATGGTGTGGCCAGCTGAGACTCAATCCTGCTGGGGCCCTTCCTGCAAAACACAGACAATCTACCTTAGAACTGTCTCACCAGGGAAGAGACAAAATGGAATGTATACCACTGACAGTCATCCCTCACTGGTTGAGGGTTGCCCATGGAGGCAGGAACTCCCTGGCATTTCTGAGCTAGCCTATGTGGGTTAAGCAAGCAACTATGACATGGAAGTAAGCCCTCGGGCAGAGAAACAGAGGCACAAATGCTTGAGACAGGAAACTGGCCATGACCACACTAGGAAAATGTAGAAGTAGATGCAAGCAGCGTGGAGTGAGGCATCAACAGCATTGGTTACACGGTTAAACACATTTCAAGCCGTCTCACGACCGTGACCTTCTTTCTCCTACTCATTGTCTCATGGATCTCTACAGTCTCCTCATGCCTCTTAATTCACCTACTTCACATATCATCATATGTCTACTTCTAACATAGACACAATTCCCATATTAAATTAATCTACTCCCTTTTGATCAGTATTATCCAAAAGACAAAAGAAACTTACGCTTGATATAACCTGTCCTTTTTCTGACCAGTCTGTCCTTAGGCTCCTCAAGAACAATCTTGAGGAAACAGGAGCATTAACTTTCAAGAGTTTCAGGAATAAAGAAGACGTAGTCCCCACTCTCCAGCTGCCTAGCAGAGGGAAGAAATCAAGGTCACAAATAACTAAACCATAAGGCAGAATGAACTAAGTGCCATAAGAGAGGTACATACAAAGTGCTTTGAGGGCTCAACGGAGATAAATATCACATCCAGTTGGCAGGATCGGGAAGGATATGTGAATGAGGGGGCTTGTGAGCTCAGCTTTGAAGGATGGATGGGATTTTGTCAGTAAAAGGTGGCTAGAGGGCTTTCTAAATATAGAGAATATTATAAGCAAAGCTCCAACCACAGAAAAATGCACACTCCTCTGAGGAACAGTCTGGTTTGGCTGAAGCATAATGTATACATCACAGAGGTGTGCTGGGGAATAAGGCTGAGAAAGACCACTCTGCATGCATTTTTAACCATTTCAGTAATTTATCACCAGAGCTTTCAACTCCTCAAAGCTGCATGACATTAATGCCTCCAGTGGTAAGGTCAATCATCTGCATATTATTTTTTTAATACCAGGTTAGTGTTCACATTGTAAAATGTCTACAATATCAAACTTGTTGAAAGGAAATGTAGGAAGTCAGAGGGGGTCATTCCTTGATGATCATGTAAGGATGGCATAAAAGTTAAGAGTCTGATTTTTTTTTTTTTTAATCTCGGTTTGTCCAAATATGGCCGAAAGAAAGAAGGGATGGCCACTGTCTTATTAAATAGTTGGAATGAGGTAATAAAAAAAAAAAGACGAATGAACAAAATAAGTCAAGGCTTAATATTCTCTTCAACAGGTGTCCAAGTCTACACATATATGTGAGTTTAAAAGGAAATTAGCCAAAGTAAATAATGTGGGAAAATCCATGTTAAACACATTTGTATGCATGTGGTTTTTCTCCACATCCTGGGGGAGTTAACATTTTAGTCTCACTACAGTTCCCTTATTAATCTTACTCTTACCAGAGTCAAATGGGAAGTAAATCTGTTGAAATGTAATAACCGAAGCTAAAAGGAAATTGTTTCTTTCTTATAGAACAAATACTTCACCCCGAAGACTGTTTTGGACCATCCTAACAGTTGTTTTGTCCACCCACAAATACACAGCCTTAGCCCGACTCATAAACACACAGCAGGAGCTCACCTGCATCATAATCTGTCCCTACTTTTCAGAGCCTCCCCATGTCGGAGTTGTGATAAAAGATGTTTTGATTCCCACTTTAATGTTCTTTCCAATTTACCTGAAATGAGTCTTAGTAGGAAGTACTACTTGCTAAATAATTCACTTTTTGAATCTCTGCAAAGCAAAAAAGTGAGGGTCACTTCTTTGGGTAATGGCCTCACTACGAGTGTAGAGGCTAATCTGTGATTTCCATGATTTTCCTCCCACAAGACTAGGCTAAGATGACCTCTGATATGCTCTTGGGTGTAGTCTTCTCAAGTCTCAAAAAAGTTCTTGTTAGAGGCTGTTAAATAAGTTCAAGGTGTTTCTTACAGAAAAGTTTGGTTCTGCATCCAGGGACCACAGTATGCCTGTTCTATGGGAAGACAGAACCTCTATATATGCTAAAATAGAAATTAAAGTCCTTGTTTTCATAGAAGAATGTTAACCTTCCACTTAAAAGTTCTAAGACTTAAAGCAAGACTATCCAAATTGTTAAGCAATTCAGAACACCCAGATGACAGCTTCTTGTCACAGCGTTCTCCTCAAATGCTCTCGAGCTTTCATTAAAAGGTCACTGAGACAACTAGATGAAGAAGGTGCCCTATTTTCTGAGCTGGGGGGGGAAGGAATTAGGATGGCCTGGAGCATATGAATGATTATCATATGTGAATCTGTATATAACCCACTTGAGAATTTTGTTAAAACGCAGATTACGAGGGGCGCCTGGGTGGCTCAGTGGGTTAAAGCCTCTGCCTTCAGCTCAGGTCATGATCCCAGGGTCCTGGGATCAAACCCCATATTGCGCTCTCTGCTCAGCAGGGAGCCTGCTTCCCCCTCTCACTCTTGGCTTGCCTCTCTGCCTACTTGTGATCTCTCTCTCTGTCAAATAAATAAATAAAATAAATAAAATCATTTAAAAAATGCAGATTATGATTCAGAAAACCTGGGTTGAGGCTCAAAATTCTGCATTTCTAACCACCTTCCAGGTGATGCTTATGTTAGTTTGGGACCACACTTTGAGCAGGAAAGGTATAAAGCAGGAGTCAGCAAACTGCAGCCCACACCCATATGGCCCATGAGATAATGGTCTTTACATTTTTAAATGGCAGGTGGAGGGGGAGTGGGCATTAAAAGGAGAACATTATTTTGTGACATGTGAAAATTATACAAAATTCACATTTCAGTGTCCATAAGCAAAGTTGTACTAGAACACAGCCAAGCTAGCTTATTTAAGTATTATCTATGGCTTCTGTTGAGCTACAACAGAGCTGAGTATTTGCAAAGGGAACTATAGAGCCCACAAAGTCTGAACTACTTACTATGGGGCCCTTTCCAGGAAACATTTGCTGACCAATGGTCTAACGCAGTGGTTCTCAACCCTGGCCACATAGTCACATCACCTGCAGAGCTTTAAAAAATATTGGTGACCATGTACCACCCAAAATCAGTTTGAATCCAGAAGCTAAGAGGGTGACAATGGTGTCATTATTTCTTTAAATCTCTCCAATTGACTCCTATTAGCAGTCATGTTTGAAAACCACTGGTCTAAAGGAAATACCTCCTTTGAACCCCTGTCTCAGCACATTTAAACAAGGTCACCAAAGTCAAAGCTCAAAGTCCTGGTCAAGAGCTTGTTCCTGCATGACCATCTGCATTGTGGTCACTAGGAGCTAAGACACAATTCCAAGCACAATTCTTTGGGTTTGTTGTTGCTGTTCTGAACTCCAGCACTTCAAGACTAGTAACAAAGCTTTGCCACTTTCTATATTTCTCACCACATTCATGCTCAAGAATTGTCATGGCTTCCTTCTTCCTCCAGATGGCTGAAACCAGCAAGCTGTATTATCACTATACTAACACACATGACCTGTGAGTGATCTACAAGTACACCCAGCTTTATTCTTCCCCTTCCTTCCTCCAGGAAAGGAATGGCCTGTAATCCCACATCAGATCCCCATCTCTTTAATCCAGCCCTAGGACCTCACTTGGGGCCTGCACTTTGGTCATAGCTTCTCCTGTGTCTTTAGCCTCTCCCTCTCGGTGGCCTCGTCTCGCACAGCCTAGAAATCTGCTAAATTCTATTCCCTCCCTTGGAAAAAAAAAAAAAAAACTACATGTACAAGAACATTACACATATACACACATACATACACACACACACAGAGACATGTCCATACACACATTCACGTTTAGTACTACACAATCCTATCAACCAAAATACTCAAAAGAAAACTCCTAACTTGCCGTCTCAATTGCCAGCCTAACGTTTATATCTAAAACCAGTGTGACATGATTTCTGTCAACACCACTGCACTAGATCTCTTCTTGCAAAAGTTGCCGGTTGTCTCCATTGTCTCATTCAGTGGACATTTCCAAGCTCTTGTAACACCGCTCTAAAGCACTGCACAGCCGTTAATCACTTTCCTGAAACTCTGCTTCTCTGATGCCACTGGTTCATCATATTTCTGATTATTCTTGTTCTGTCTCCTTAGTCAACTCCCCTTCATTCACCCAACCCAAGTGCCCCATAGCCCATCAATAGCTTACTATTCTCACATGCACCATGATCTTGATCACTCTAATAGTTGCAGCTACCAAAAATGCTTATGATTCCTAACCCTGTCTCTACCTCAAATCCCTGCCCACAATATCAGACCCGTTTAGTCAGTTTCTTTTGACTGTTACCACTTGGCTGTATCAACCCAACATGAACTCATTGTACCTTCTGCCTGATCCTCCTCCTCTATTTTCTCAGTTTTAACTGGTGACTCTACAATCCACAGAGTTATATAGGCTGGAAATCTGTCACTTACTGTTTATCCCTTGATCTCCCTCATCACCCAGAGCTAAGAGCGATTAAATACTGCAAATCAGTATCTAAATACATCCTAAATGGATCCTCTAGCACCACTGACCTAATCCAAAGTCTTCATCCTCTTCACACAGAAGACGGAAACTGGTCTCCCCACCTCCTGTTTTGTCTATGAAAACTATTTCCTCACCCATTTAAGAGTGATTTACCTAAAAAAAAACACAGCCATGCCAGTTATATGCCTGAAACCTATCAGTATCTCTCTATCCTATAAGAACATGCTTAACCTCTTCAACACAGATTTCTCCACGGTTTGGACCTGACCTCACTGGCATCGTCCCCTGTCTCATTTAATACTCTCAGTATACTGCAAGTAACAGTGATAAGTTCTCCTATTTTCACAATGTTCTACCTGGAATTCCTTTCCTTCCCCGCCCCCCTCAAATTCTCCCTGTCCCCTCCAGAAACACCCTAAGCTCATTATGTACTTTAAGACTCAAGCCTCCCAGGTTTGGTGAAGTGTCTACTTCTGTATGTCCATAATGGCCTGTGCACTTCTAGCTCAGTCATATCATAATGCAGTAGTTGAGGAAACTGGCTAATGATAGAGGTCTGGGATTCAAAAACCCCTGCTCCACCATTTGTCAACATTCTGGGAAAATCATGTAACCTCTTTAATTCTTCAGTTCTTTCATGTGTACCATGGGGATCATATTCACCTTACTGCTTTGTCATTAGGAATTAATGAGATAGAGTGCTTAGGATATAACCTGGCACTTAGTACAGATCTAACAAAGTAAAATTTAGTTATTTTCAGAATTTTAGTTGTTATCAATGTTTGCTGTTGATTTTAAAGCCAAAACACAAAACTTGATGCATGTGTTCCATAGTCAAAAGTCTTACCCTTTGCAAAGGAATCTGCAAAATATTTTTACACTTTAATCTACTTAAGTTAGTCTTAATAGTGGTCACAAATAACTCTTCCTTACAAAAAGAAATTATCTTGAAACATATTAAAACAATAACAAGAGGGGAAGTCTGATAATGACTTGTCAACAAAAAGACAGGGAAGCTTGGTTTTTCTCATTGATAAATGAACATCTCCTATTTTTAAAGTTCTTAATTTGTAAAAATATGACACTAAGAACCATGGGAGACTTTTTAATAGAGAGAAAAAGATCTCTTATAACTAAATCATTATCCACACCCAAAATAATAGGAGATCCTGCTTTTATTTTACTTCAGAGCATGATGTGATAATATAAAATGTGAATTTCTACAAGAACATCTGCTAATTTTTAAAATGTGAAAATGTTCTGACTTGTGTTTTTCCAGTGATTTGTATTTAAACTAATTTCAATTCCAAAACCAGAATTCTCTCATTATAGTATAAGCCTGTTATAATTACCCTAAGGAAAATAAAATGTAACCTATTACCAACGTACCCACTAGCCTGCTTCATTAAATGCCTATCATTACAGCATATTTTTCAGTGGTGTGTAAGGGGGACTCAAACAAATATATTCCAGGTGCAAACTCTATGTTATTCAATAGACTGAACCAGATTCTTTTTTTTTTTTTTTTCCACTCTTAACCTTGGGACAGTTTCGATTAGATTTCTACTTCATTTTTCTACTTGCAGTTGAAAAGTGGGTGCAGGCACATAGAAACCAAAACTCACAGAGACTTTGACGATACGGTGGGCCCAAGCCACTCTGCTCCTCTCAGATACAAAGAGAATGTTTCCTTCTGTACTTGTAACCAGCACCCACTACTCCACTCACAGCCTGTGTTTCCTTGGGCAAGTAGAAAACTCTTTCAGCCTCATATCCTTCTCTCTGAAATGGGGTTAATAATTCCCATCTCAGGAAGTTTCAGGGAGCATGAATGAGACAGCACAAAGATGTAAAGGACTTAGCATATGGCCAGGACCCCTAGACATGATCCCTTACACAGCACTTACTGAGGGCCAGGCAGTGTTCTGGGTACTTGATATACATTACTTCCTTTAAGCTTTACCAGCCCCGTGGGCTAGGTACCTATTATCATCCTCCTTTAACAGATGACAAGCCATCTGTAAACCACTGTTCTGATTCTTTCGCAAGACAACAGGACCAGATAAATGGGACTAGCACTAACCACTCCAAAGGGTTTGTCAAGAAAAATAAATCCTAAAGACCTAAGGCATTCATCGCATGGAACAAATTAACTTCTCTCTTATCAAACTAGAAAGTAACATCCCCAGGAGAATTGTGAATGATAGCAGTTCAAACAGTTCCCTGCATTCTGTTGTTCAGTTGAAAAACTCCAATGAGGGGCTCTTGGGTGGCTCAGTTGGTTAAGCGGCCGCCTTTGCCTCAGGTCATAATCCCAGGGTCCTGGGATCGAGCCCCCACCTCGGGTTCCCTGCTCAGTGGGGAGTCTGCTTCTCCTTCTCCCACCCCCTCTGCTTGTGTTCCCTCTCTTGCAGTCTCTCTCTCTGTCAAATAAATAAATAAAATCTTTATAAATAAATAAATGGATAAAAAATAAAAAAATAAAAAAATATTTTAAAAAAACAACTCCAATGGAAAAAAGTACATATGCCCTCAAACCTACCCAATTATTCTCTGTGCCTCAGCTTAACCCACAGCCATGGTCCTATTTACCCAAGTTATGGAGCTCTGATTCTCTGTGGTGAAGAAATCAGACCAGACAGATAGGTTGGGAACATTTGTTTTCTTTCTTTTTTTTAAATTAACATATAATGTATTATTAGCCCCAGGGGTACAGGTCTGTGAATCACCAGGTTTACACACTTCACAGCACTCATCATAGCACATACCCTCCCCAGTGTCCATAACCCAAGGGAACATTTGTTTTCGAGGGATGTGATATAAAAATCCATAGTTGGGTATAGGCTGAGATAACTCATTGAGATTTTTTTTTTTATTTCTTTTCAGTGTAACAGTATTCATTGTTTTTGCACCATACCCAGTGCTCCATGCAATATATGCCCTTCCCAATACCCACCACCTGGTACCCCAACCTCCCACCCCCCCACCCCTTCAAAACCCTCCGGTTGTATTTCAGAGTCCATAGTCTCTCATGGTTCACCTCCCCTTCCATTATCCCTCAACTCCCTTCTCCTCTCCATGTCCCCATGTCCTCCATGTTATTTGTTATGTTCCATAAATAAGTGAAACCATATGATAATTGGCTCTCTCTGCTTGACTTATTTCACTCAGCATAATCTCTTCCACTCCCATCCATATTGATACAAAAGCTGGGTATTCATCCTTTCTGATGGAGGCATAATACTCCATAGTGTATATGGACCATATACATTCCTTATCCATTCGTCTGCTGAAGGGCATCTTGGTTCTTTCCACAATTTGGCGACCGTGGACATTGCTGCTATAAACATTGGGGTACAAATGGCCCTTCTTTTCACTATATCTGTATCTTTGGGGCAAATACCCAGCAGTGAAATTGAGGGTCATAGGGAAGCTCTATTTTTAATTTCTTGAGGAATCTCCACACTGTTCTCCAAAGAGGCTGCACCAACTTGCATTCCCACCAACAGTGTAAGAGGGTTCTCCTTTCTCCACACCCTCTCCAACACACATTGTTTCCTGTCTTGCTAATTTTGGCCATTCTAACTGGTATAAGGTGGTATCTCAATGTGGTTTTAATTTTAATCTCCCTAATGGCTAGTGATGATGAACATTTTTTCATGTGTCTGATAGCCATTTGTATGTCTTCATTGGAGAAGTATCTGTTCATATCTTCTGCCCATTTTTTGATATGATTATCAGTTTTCTGTGTGACTGGCGGCATCACGTTACCTGATTTCAAGCTTTACTACAAAGCTGTGATCAACAAGACAGCATGGTACTGGCATAAAAACAGACACATAGACCAGTGGAACAGATTAGAGAGTCCAGATACGGACCCTCAACTCTATGGTCAAATAATCTTCGACAAAGCAGGAAAAAATATACAGTGGGAAATAGACAACAATTGGTGCTGGGAAAATTGGACAGCTATATATAGAAGAATGAAACTCGACCATTCTCTTATACCGTACACAAAGATAAACTCAAAATGGATAAAAGACCTCAACGTGAGACAGGAATCCATCAGAATCCTAGAGGAGAACATAGGCAGTAATCTCTTCGATATCAGCCACAGCAACTTCTTTCAAGATATGTCTCCAAAGGCAACAAGGAAACAAAATGAACTTTTGGGATTTCATCAAGATCAAAAGCTTCTGCACAGCAAAGGAAACAGTCAACAAAACAAAGAGGCAACCCACGGAATGGGAGAAGATATTTGCAAATGACAGTACAGACAAAAGGTTGATATCCAGGATCTATAAAGAACTCACTGAGATTTTAACTAGCTTTTTGGTTTTACTATTGTTGAATGATGCAAAAGACTGAAACAACATTTGGTAGTTTGCATTTTTGATTGCCTTCTTACGCTCCACTTCTACCTTCTAAGAATGGATAACCAGACCTTCTGCACTCCTTTGCCACAGTGTGGGCTGCAGGGCTGAGGCAGAAGTTGCCTAAAGAGAACGTTCTTTCTTTGCCAGAATTTTCCAAAAGCCTTGTGCTATAGAAACAGCAACAATAAAAGCTAATGCATTCTGTGTGAGAGTCACAGATAAAGGTGGGGACAAGCGTGGCACAAGCAGCAAGAGGAATTAAGAAGATTGTCCCAAGCTTGATGAAGGGCTGGAGGTCTGTGGGATCTTCAGTAAAAGGATCTCAGGTCTCCCCCTTTCAGAGTTCCAGGAAAGAGGTTGGGTGTCCATAGGAAACACTAGCGAGGTGGCCACACAGGAGCACCTGAGACCCCTGGGTCCCCCACATACTGGGCGATGCAGTAGCTACATCGCCATCAGATCCCAAAAGATTGGCTGGTGAGGTGAAAGTCACACATTAGGGGGCTCCACTAAGGGACTCTGGAAAGGTAGGGGAGGCTTTTATTGGTGTTCTTGTTGTTGCTGTTGTCATCGTCAAAAAGAGTGAGAGTTTGGGATGCCAAAAACATCCTACGGTGCACAGGACAGTTCGACACCACAAAAACTTTTCCACCCAAAATGCCAGTAACACTGAGTTGAGAGAAATTGGTGGACAATGGGTATCAAACTGGAAACTAATTTGGACTAATAGACCAAGGATCACCCTTGAACACTGTTCTGTGCAACAGCCCCAGGAACCAGACGCCAGAACTTTGTGAGTGAGAGAAGGAGTGCCCTTATGACTGAAACGGAATTCCCTTCAAGCTAGTGGGATGGGAGTTCAGAGTTGGATTTAGGTTTATTTAAAAGAAATAATGTACTATATGTTAGCTAATTGAACACAATTTTTAAAAATTTTTAAAAATTAAAATTAAAGGGGTGCCTGGTGGCTCAGTTGGTTGGACATCTGCCTTTGGCTCAGCTCGTGATCCTGTGGTCCTGGGTTTGAGTCACATATCAGGTTCCCTGCTCCCTGTTCAGCAGGGAGCCTGCTTCTTCTCCCTCTGCACCTCCCCCCTGCTCATGTTCTCTCTCTAGTCCTCAAATAAATAAAACTTTAAAAAATTAAATAATTAAATAATTAAATAAAATTTAAATAAAGAAATAAATAGCATGGCATTTCTTACAAACACTGGAGCTTACTAAGAAGACTGATATGCCCTATAGCTATTTCATTTTTAAGAGAATAGTATCAAGGCCTTTCTGAAAGCATGATCATCTCCAATCCTATCTTCCGAATGCTCTTTTTTACTCTATTTTGTACTGTAACAGTTCTGAAAATGGCTTTCTAGATTGCATCTATGTCTAAATGCAGTGAAGAAAGAATCAAACCATGTTCCCGTCCCTAAGAGAATACCCCATATTTCTTTATTCTGAATTTCTTGTGAAAATGGCAGCAGTCGTTATATTTTTAACGTTTTATTTTTAAGCTATTTTATTTATAATCAATAAAATCTGGTTAAGCATCTGTATATGCATCCATCCCACCTAACAATTGCTACATGTCATAAGAAGATTGGCAAGAAAGGACTCGGGCAATAATTTATAAAGTGATACAAATTATTAGTTTCATGAGAAATGTCCACACATCACCTTAAAAGCTGTAAACAGCCACATGCATTAAAAAAAAAAAAAAAGATCAGAAAGAGACATGAAGCATTTTCAACTTTGTAGAAAAATAAATTTGAGTAAAGAAATAGAACACTCTTGATGTAGCATCTTCTCTAAAAGTGAAAAAAGATACTATATGGTAGAATTAATATTTAGACCTTTACTAAAAACTTCGATGGGTCAACACATCCCTTTTGTGTTTGGGAGAAGCAGCACAAGTTCAGGTTGCTTGCCCAAGGACAGTAATCAGTGAAGGTGGGGTCCATATACTACATGTAGGTTAAGGCGCTGGTTGGATTCCATTCTCTTACAAGCACTGTATCTTTGTAAAAAAAAGATGTCGCTCATTGAACACTTAGTATGCTTCAGATATTCATCTCAATAAAGTCTGACTAAGAGGTGGATCTAATTTTCCCCCATTTACAGCTGGAGAAACTGAGGGCAGTGACATTAAGTAGCTTACAGAAGGTCACCCAGCAAGTAAGTACTGACTGAAATCCAGCCAGAACAGTGGGACTCCAAGGCCATGCAACCAGCTATGAGTCCTCCTTCTCTCTTTACCCCTTATGCAGTGAGGAAATTTCATACATTTCAGAAGTAATATGGATTATTTTTTCCTAGTGGCCATTAATGACTCTGGCACTGACAACTCAAATATGAGCTAATTGGGCTATTTTCAATTTCCTTAAAATGTAACGATCATTGAAAAGAGCCCTGGCTTTATCCCCCATACTTCCCAGTACCCCTCCTCTATCATTAACACTGATCACACTGTATTTTTAATTATTTGGTTTAACATGCCAGACATAAGACCCTTGAGGATACTCAACACCTGATCACAGTGCCTGGCACATAGTAATCTCTCAGTAAACCTTTGGTGAACGAACAACTGAGGGAGCCAGGGCAGCCTTGTAAGCTAAAGGACGCATGGCATAGCCATAACACCTGGCTCAGTAAGACTCCACTGTCAACTGCTGGATCTTGATTGACTTGGAGTGACGCAGTGGTCCAAAGAGATGAACGACTGAAACTCCACCTAACTACATAGCCCTTGAAAACTCTCCACAGGAGAACTCATGCCTAGGTTAGGAAGATAGCCCTAACCTAGGCATGAAACTCTCATACCTGGTTTTCTCCACATTGCCTACAGCACACTTAACTCCTATTCTTAAATTGTATGGATTCATCTTTTTATCGCCAGCACCCCCTTAGAGCAACTACGCATTCAATCTTTATCTTCAACCCAGTGCCCTTAGCACTGACCTACAGTTAGTTTTATATTTATTTATGCCCCTTTTTAATAATGGCTCTCCTTTACCTTAGTATTTATCCACAATCAAGTTTCATGTTCCAAATTTATTTCCCACTATCTTTCTCTTGACCCATTTTAGTATCATCTAACGAGAACTAACGGCTGATGTCCTGACAACCTTCTTCTTTTCTCACGCAGTTCATTTTGCATCAAATGCCCTTCATTTTCATGCTTGAGCCCAGCTCAATTATCATTCTCTCCAGGAAGACTTCACAGACTCATCCCAAATGGATGTAATTCTTTCCTCATCTCAATTCCCATATTTTATCTGTATTTTTCTGTTGACATGTATAATTTTACTCTATAAATTCAGATATTGTTTTATATTCCCTATTAGATGACAAGCTCCCTAAAGGCAAATGCCACCTATTATTCGCGTCCGTATCTTTCACAGCAAGTAGCACAGACTCTTCCACACAGTGGTGCTTTCTAAGTTGAGTAAATAAATGAATGAACAAGAAGTTAAGTGCATCTTTGTTCTGTTATTCGTAGGTCTTGAACCTGGATTACTAGAAAAGACATTGATCATAAATCATACATCCTCATTTAATTTTTCTCAGAAGTAGCTATGAATCTTAGGCAGGTCACTTAACCTCCATGGGTTCTAGCTTTCTTGTCTGAAAAAGAACATGAACTAGAGCTGCTCTCTCAGGCCAAAATGAACATGTCAATAATATATATATATGTGTGTGTGTGTGTATATGTACACATATATATGAGATAAAATATAATTTATATATAAAATAAAATAATATATTTTTATAAAATATATATTTATATATATAAAATAAAATACATATATATATAAATTATTTTTTTACATATATATAAGCAGAGGAAATATGACTCTCCTTACCCTTTGCCAGGTAATTCTCAGTGTTTTTTTCAGAGCTCAACTCATTATCACTTCCACAGAGAAATTTCCCTGATGACCATGACTACATCAAATCCCCCCACATAATGCTCTCACAGAGTTATAAATCTCCATTCTGCAGGACTTAAGATACTGATGACTTCTACTCATTTCTGTATTATTTAATTAAAGTCTATCCCCACGTATCCCCTCTATATTCAATAAAATGAATAAATGAGTTTAATCTATCTTAGAATATGAGATATTACAAAGATAAAGTATTTTTTTTCAGTAGTTGCCTTTGTAACTTATATAACCATGTATGTTTCAGCACTTAAATGATTTTCAAAGATATGGACAAAAGCTAGGTGATCACAACTTCAAAGAGTTAATGTAATTTTCAAACTATCCAATTTGTCATTTCATCAAAGGTTATATATTCAAAGAATATGGTCTCAGACATTTCTAAGCATGAAACCTAAATTAATTTCTCTTGTTTTATTTCAGCTTTTTGCTATTTTCATCCGTATTTTTCTCTACTTAAAATAAATGTATCTATAAAACAACTCATTACATATGTTTTCTTGGATCATTAGGTAAAAATACCAATTTAGAGATTCTATGTATGATATAGAAAGCAAACCCCTTATTATAAGCAGAGAAAAAAACAAAAATGTTTCTTTGTAAACAGCCACAATTTAATATTTGATTTTTAAATCAAAAAATAAAAATTAGTCATATTAGTTAAGTGAAATATCAATGAAGTCATTGACGTAAATCGTGTAAGTCATAAATGCTACCTTTTATGTGAATAATAAGGAAAGACTACTATTCTTAAGAATACAGCTAATCAAAGCAGTAGGAAATAAACTTTGAAATACTCAATTTGATATGAACATTTGAAACTTATTGGCTTCTTTATCTCATGAATATATCTGAATTAACACAAATATAGTAGACTCAATAAGCTGTAATGCTTTATTCCTCAATACATTCCCATAAGCCATTTTGTTGGCACTATAATTGTGAGTTAAATGTATGATCTTAGACACAAAGCCAAAGCTTTGTACCTTCTTTCACATGCTTCTTTCTAAACACTTGGGGAATATTCTTTTCCATAAAATGGAGAACCTGACTGAAACTGGTAACCCATGAACTCTTCCTATCCAATAAAGTGGATTGGCTGTGCCAAATCCTTGAGAGTGAGGTTCTCTCAAAGGACAACTCAAGATGAGCTAAGCTCACTTCCTTCCACCTTAAAATAGCTCTTCACTTTTTAAATTATAAATATATGAAGAGTATAAGCATGTGAAGAGTAAACCTACAACCAATAAAATTCTATTCCTGACAACATAATTCTGAGAGTCACTAGATTATGTAGGATCCTGAAAAACATATTCAGTCTATCAGAAAAGCCACATGCCCATAAAACTCTTAAAACAGGCTGCCCAGGGACATATGAAAATAAATATATGACAGGGCAGTGCTTATATTTAAAATATCTTAGGTGTTTTTGGAAAAATAATACCACCATGATTAAATAAGAGTCCATGTCTTAATTATCGGACTCAAGAAATTTCTAGAGTTATACAGACCCCTCCTTTGAAGGTAGGAGCTACATTTACTCCAGGTATATATAATCAGCTGCACTTGTATGATGTATTACATGTTTAAGTTCAGTTCATCATCTCTTCTAAAATAACTGTCCAGGGGCACCTGGGTGTCTCAGTCAGTTAAGCGTCTGACTCTTGGTTTCAGCTCAGGTCATGATCACTGGGTCCAGGAATCAAACTCTGCATCAGGCACTATGCTCAGGGGGAGTCTGCTTCTCTTTCTCTCCCTCTGCCTCTGCCCTTCCCCTCTAATGTGTGCTCTTTCTCTCTCTCTCTAAAATGAGTAAATAAATCTTTAAAAATAAAATAATTGCTTATTTTTAAAAATGTATTATTTAAGATAAATTTAAACACAAATGATTAGCATTAAAAAAAAAAGACCATTCATTGTTTTCTTCCTTAACCAAAACCATTTTTCCAGATGTTATATCGTTATCTGGTTTGGTGGAATTTTTGTGTGTCTGTTTGTGATTTTTTAATAATTAGGATATCTGGTACAGTAAGAGAGACAGGGGAATGACATATTATGGACTTGCCAATATAATCCTTAATGTATTAAGTTTCATTACATCCACACCAGAACAACACCACTGGGTCTAGGGAGTCTCCTGAGACAAGGAAATAACCTCATCACACCGATTTAGAAATTACTGAATTTTATCATTTTTTCTGAACAACGAATCAATAAATTTAGGGGTTTCTTTGGGGAGCAGGTTGTTTGTTTTGTTTTTTACAAAAGCAAAACTGGTAATGCTTTGTAGATTTTTTTTTTAAGGAACTGGAGTTTAAAAGAACATAAAATTGTGAAGATGACATATTCACATTTCGATATTCTAACCATGTGAACAAAAGAAAGCATTCTATAAGACTTGGACAAATAAATCTAAATAATACAACTGCCTTATAACCTTCTTGCACAAAAATACCATTTAAATATTATCAAAAGTTTCTCATTACTCCTTATTATTAGTACTACTACTAGTAGTATTTTTATTTCTATTATTTATGTATTATATACCCAGACACATTCAGGATCATACAAACCTGCAGCATAAAACTATTATAAGATGGAGGTGACTCTTGAAGAATCTAATAACTTGTATTTAAAGAGCTAAAACAAAATGGATTCTATATCTTATTTTTCTTGACATGTCCCACTAGACTCCTCCTACTGAGAAGAAATATTAGTACATCCTGCATGGAGATGGCACAAACAAGGTGTGACTGCAGTAAGCAACAGGCCTTATTAATAAACTACAACCAGAAAGAAAGGCCTACACACTTACATTTTTAAAACCAAAATTCTCATTTGACAGACATTTACTATTTATTTTAAAATAAATAATTCTGAATCATCTCAAATAGTCCGTACAAAGAAGAAACTGAATCACTAAACCTCTACCCCCATAACCTAACAAAATAGAGACAAAAAGAAAAAAAAGAACAAAAATGAGTGAGCAGCAGTCAAACGGAGGACACCACAAGTTTTGATAAGGGCCGTCAGAGACAAGAGATTGAAGATTTAGGATATCAACATTCAGCTCCTTTCAAGAAGCACTGCATAGTATTAGAAATCCTAGCAACAGCAATCAGACAACAAAGAGAAATAAAAGGTATCCAAATTGGCAATGAAGAAGTCAAACTCTCTCTATTCGCAGATGACATGATTCTTTATATGGAAAACCCAAAAGACTCCACCCCCAAAATACTAGAACTCATACAGCAATTCAGCAACGTGGCAGGATACAAAGTCAATGTGCAGAAATCAATGGCTTTCTTATACACTAACAATGAAAATACAGAAAGGGAAATTAGAGAATCGATTCCATTTACTATAGCACCAAGAACCATAAGATACCTGGGAATAAACCTAACCAAAGAGGTAAAGGATCTATACTGGAGGAACTACAGAACACTCATGAAAGAAACTGAAGAAGACACAAAAAGATGGAAGACCATTCCATGCTCTTGGATCGGAAGAATAAACATTGTTAAAATGTCTATACTGCCTAGAACAATCTATACTTTTAATGCCATTCCGATCAAAATTCCACCGGTATTCTTCAAAGAGCTGGAGCAAATAATCAAAAAATTTGTATGGAATCAGAAGAGACCCCAAATCGCTAAGGAAATATTGAAAAACAAAAATAAAGCTGGGGGCATCACGTTACCTGATTTCAAGCTTTATTACAAAGCTGTGATCACCAAGACAGCATGGTACTGCCATAAAAACAGACATACAGACCAGTGGAACAGAGTAGAGAGCCCAGATATGGACCCTCAACTCTATGGTCAATTAATCTTCGACAAAACTGGAAAAAATATACAGTGGAAAAAAGACAGTCTCTTCAATAAATGGTGCTGGGAAAACTGGACAGCTATATGTAGAAGAATGAAACTTGACCATTCTCTTACACCGTACACAAAGATAAACTCAAAATGGATAAAAGACCTCAACGTGACACAGGAATCCATCAGAATCCTAGAGGAGAACATAGGAAGTAATCTCTTCGATACTAGCCACAGCAACTTCTTTCAAGATATGTCTCCAAAGGCAAAGGAAACAAAAGCGAAAATAAACTTTTGGGACTTCATCAAAATCAAAAGCTTCTGCACAGCAAAGGAAACAGTCAAAAAAACAAAGAGACAACCACAGAATGGGAGAAGATATTTGCAAATGACAGTACAGACAAAAGGTTGATATCCAGGATCTATAATGAACTCCTCAAACTCAACACACACAAAACAAATAATCACATCAAAAAATGGGCAGAAGACATGAACAGACACTTCTCCAATGAAGACATACAAATGGCTATCAGACACATGAAAAAATGTTCATCATCACTAGCCCTCAGGGAGATTCAAATTAAAACCACATTGAGATATCACCTTACACCAGTTAGAATGGCCAAAATTAACAAAACAGGAAACAACATGTGTTGGAGAGGATGTGGAGAAAGGGGAACCCTCTTACACTGTTGGTGGGAATGCAAGTTGGTGCAGCCTCTTTGGAGAACAGTGTGGAGATTCCTCAAGAAATTAAAAATAGAACTTCCCTATGAAGCTGCCATTGCACTCCTGGGTATTTACCCCAAAGATACAGATGTCGTGAAAAGAAGGGCCATCTGTACCCCAATGTTTATAGCAGCAATGGCCATGGTCGCCAAACTAGGGAAAGAATCAAGATGCCCTTCAACGGATGAATGGATAAGGAAGATGTGGTCCATATACACTATGGAGTATTATGCCTCCATCAGAAAGGATGAATACCCAACTTTTTTATCAACATGGACGGGACTGGAAGAGATTATGCTGAGTGAAATAAGTTAAGCAGAGAAAGTAAATTATCATATGGTTTCACTTATTTGTGGAGCATAACAAATATCATGGAGGACAAGGGGTTTTAGAGAGGAGAAGGGAGTTGGGGTAAATTGGAAGGGGAGGTGAATCATGAGAGACTATGGACTCTGAAAAACAATTTGAGGGGTTTGAAGTGGCGAGGGAGTGGGAGGTTGGGGTACCAGGTGGTGGGTATTATAGAGGGCATGGATTGCATGGAGCACTGGGTGTGGTGAAAAAATAATGAATACTGTTTTTCTGAAAATAAATAAATTAATTTTAAAAAAATAAAATAAAATGAGAGAACATTTTAAAAAAAGAAGAAGAAGAAGAAGAAGCACTGCAGAGATGAGAGAAACTGAATCCAGAAAATTCCGAAAATTCCAACTGGTATCTCCCAATCAGAAATGAAGGAGAATCTTGGGGATGAGATACAACCCAAAGAAAAGGCCAGTAGGATTGTGGGGGGACGGGGCAGGGTTGGGGGAAAAGCCAGTAATGCCTCTCCAACACAACGCATCTTGTCCCTCCAGAGGTAAACCATAAAATACAACTCAAAGGACGCGCCGTTTGGCTATTCCCTGTTTAGGAGGCAGGCTACACACTTCTTCATTACCTCAATAAAGAAACAGAAACTGGTATTTACATAAAGGAAAGAGAAAGAAATAAGAAATCATGCAAAAACAATAGTGAAGTCATGAGGCAAAACTACTGTGAAGTTCTTTCCCCTCCATCCTTTAAACACGCTTCACCCAAGGGGCGCCTGGGTGGCTCAGTCTGTTAAGTGTCTGACTCTTGATTTCAGCTCAGGCATGATCCCAGGGTCCTGGGATCGCCACATCCGGCTCCTTGCTCAGCGAAAAGCCTGCTTGAGGATTCTCTCTCTTCCTGTCCCTCTGCCACTCCTCTTGGCTTGTGTACTCACACTTTCTCTCTCTCTCTCTCAAAAAAATGAATAAATAAAAACTTAAAGAAACAAAACAAACAGGGGCCCCTGGGTGGCTCAGTCATTAAGTATTTGCCTTCAGCTCAGGTCATGATCCCAGGGTCCTGGGATCCAGCCCCACCATCAGCATTCCCGCTCAGCAAGGAGCCTGCTTCATCCTCTCCCACTCCCCCTACTTGTGTTCCCTCTCTCGCTGTCTCCCTCTGTCAAATAAATAAATAAATAAATAATCTTTTAAAAAAAAAACAAAACACACACACTTGAGGCATCTAGGTGGCTCAGTGGGTTAAGCCTCTGCCTTCGGCTCAGGTCATGGTCTCAGAGTCCTGGGATCGAGCCCCGCATCGGGCTCTCTGCTCAGCAGAAGGCCTGCTTCCCTTCCTCTCTCTCTCTGCCTGCCTCTCTGCCTACTTGTGATCTCCATCTCTCTCTCTCTCTCTGTCAAATAAATAATAATAAATAATAAATCTTTTTAAAAATTTAAAAAATAACAAAAAAATACACTTTATTCAAAAACCACATGTTGAAGTCACATTAAAATAAATAAATAAATAAAGGAAGGAAGGAAGGAAAGAAGGAAGACTAAAGACCCCCCAAATCCTCTCCTCCACTAACAATAAAATCATTGGCAAAAATGGTCGATAACAACCTTTTCAAGACTCTGAAAAAAAAAATTTTTTAGGACTCTGAATATTAACCGAAGGCTTACAGCAATCCAGAGAGCATTTATTTCAGAAAAACACCTAAATCACAGTAAGAACAGTTAGCTTTATGGCATTTTAACTTGACCTATTCCCATCCCGCAGCTCCCAGGTACACAGGAGCCTTGAAAATCAATAGTCTGCAATCACAGTGAAAACCAGGAGTCTCGCAGCCACTAGAGGCTACAGAATGGGGTTAGAACTTCCAAAGTCTCATTACCAGATAATTGTCAGTATTTGACCTACCTGGAAGACCCCATTTTGAAGACTTTTTTATTAATTTTTTTAAAATTTTAATTTCAATATAGTTAACATACAATGCTGTATTAGTTTCAGGTGGACAAGACAGTGATTCAAGAACTGCATACATCATGCAGTGCTCATCATGACAAGCACACCGTTTATGGAAGTCTTCTTTTCACCTGACTCTGACTTGGAGTTCCCTGTGTGAACAGCCTTGTCTCTGGAGGCATTTGTTAGATGTTTAAGCATCACTGCAGTGGTTAACAATTGGGACAAACAAAAGATTAAGCAAAAAGCCTATCAAGGGAAATCTGGGGAATGAAAGAAATGTCCATAAGGAGCTTTGAAAAACATCAAAATATTCCTGGAAATCTAAAAGGTCCATTGACAGGTATGGGGCTGTTCACTTTACCAGGGCTGTGCACATGCTCAGAAAAGAGCTAAGAAGACCCTTGTTCTCAGCTGTGACTGACCTCGAAGCTCTGCGCAAGCAGGAAGTGAAGCAGAAGGCAGAGTTGTCAACCTGGCTGAGTGTGAAAGATCTACGTCCCAGCACACGTGGGGAGACCCTCGGCAGAAACTGGGAATCTTATTGGTTCCAGGCATTTATGCAAATCTCTGTCCAATCATTAACTGATCACCCCGCTAACAGAGGTCACACACAATGAAGAATACAGACTTTACAGATTTAGCTCAGAAAAATCATTAGGCTAACAGCAACAACAAACCCTGAAGAGAGAGAAGAATCTGATTTCCAGATTTGCCACATAATATTTTTTTCAAGTCCTCAGACTATTCTTTATTTACATTTTAACATGAAAACTTACATATATGGAGAAGAGTTTGAAGAAAGTATATGATTCCCATATACCCACTACCTAGAATCTACAATTAACATTACACTGCATTTTTATCACATACCCATCCATCCCTCTATCGACCCATCAATACATCTCTTTTTCTCTTCATTCTTTTACAGTACACTTCAAAGTAGGTTGCAGATCATCAGTATCTGTCCCCCCATTTTAGCAGATGTAGAATTACTTAGAGTTAACACTTTTTTTTAATTTTTCTTTTCCTTAGGTAAAATTTCTATACAAAGAAATGCACAAAATTTAAGTATACAGAAACTTGTGAAACCTAAATCCCTCTCAAGATACAGAACAAGACTCACCCCCCAAAAGGTCCCTCATACTCTTCTCAGTAAATCTCTCACCCTTTCCTAGCCCCACAGAAGCAATCACTGCTCTGATTTTTCTACCCAGATTATCTTTACCTTTTCCAGACTCAACCATATAAATTGACTCAAACAATATGTACTCCCTTATGTAAGGCTCCTCTTACTCAATACAAGGATTTTTAGAACCATCCATACTATTTTTTTAAATATATTTAACATTAATTTACTACTTAATGAAAACAACTATCAAGATGAGACAGATAGATGTTCACTACAATAAACAAGGGGATTAGGTAGTATTCCAAACGAAGACTAAATTCTAAGACTAAGATGATGTGGCACCTTTTTTCCTATGTGAATTTGCTTTCAAAGAATTAGCTGATACTTTCCCAATAAAGACAGATGGAATGTCCATTTTATTTAGCACATCAATGTCATTGGATCCAATGCTAATGAGGTCATTAGAGTCAATATTGTGAACTATGGCTGGTTTGTATCCTGTTCTCTATGAATTTAAAACCTTTACATCAAAATTACAATCAAGTCTTCTAATCAACACAATGAAAGCACCAGATGAATTGTCTTTCAGTGGTGGAGCCGTTATAGGTTCACAGGCATTTTCTAGTTTTGAGTTAATCAAAAAACCTTTTAAACCTTCAGCTGGGAGTCTATAACCAAATCTTGCTGAGAGGTCATCAAATGTCTGAGATGCATTTTCAAAATTATATGCTAAAATGTCTGTTTCTACAGGTTGTAGGTGTAAGAATGCAAAGAGATGGATAGTCAAGATGGTATAGACTTGTATGGCTATATGCGCATCACTGTGAAGAACAGCATCTCACTATAAAATCACCAGACTAGCTGATGGGGTAAGGATGAAATGCTATCTCCTCTGCACAGTGTCTGGGCTGAGATCCACATGGATGAGACCAAGACCCACCAATGCCTTAAATACAGTTCCAGTCACATTGTTAGAGATGCAAGCAGCTAGAAGGTTGAACGCAAGAACCCAGTCACCAACCTGGGAGCCATGCTGACATAAGCACTTTGGGCCTAACATGAATCATCCCCAAGACTCAGCAAAAGTCAAACCTGCCACATAATACTATATTAAATGTGTAACTTTTAACAACAACAAAAATGTAAAATATGCAAAGAAACAAAATTTATGGCCATTAACATGGAAAAAAGCAGTCTACAGAAACTGTTCCTGAAGAAGGCCAACCATTGGACTTACTGGACAGACTTGATTAGTTTCCTATGACTGCCATAACAAGTTATCATGAATTTGGTGGGTTTAACCAGCGTAAATTTATTCTCATATGGTTTTGGGGATCAGAAACCTGAAATGGAGGTGCAGGCATCACCACATTCCATCCAGAGTCTCTAGGGAAGATTTTTTTCCTTGTCTCTTCCACCTTCTGATGATTGCCAGCACTCCTTGGCTTGAGGCTCTATCACTCCAATCCCTGCCTCCATCTTCACATTACTTTCTCCTATTTTGTGTATCTCAAAATTCCCTCTCCCTATCTCTTATAAGGATGCATGCAATTACATTTACAGCCAACTCAGGTAATCCAAGATAATCTTCCACCTCTCAAGATCTTTAACTTAATCACATATTTTTCCATAAATTACTCTTCTGCCATGAAAGCCAGGCTTCAAGGTTTAGGATATGAATATATCATCAAAGACAACATTCAGCCCACCACAGAAATTTTAAACCAGCTATTTAAGATATCTTCAAGGAATGAAAGGAAACCATGTCTTCTGAACTAAAGTATGAAAGCAATGTCTTACCAAATAATACCAATAAAGAAACTGAAATTATAAAAAGAACAAAATAGAAATTTCAAAGTTGAAATGGAATACTATGCAGCCATCAAAAATAAAATCTTCCCATTTGCAAAGATGTAGATGGAACTAGAGAGTATTATGCTAAATGAAATAAGTCAATCAGAGAAAGACAACTTTCATATGATCTCTCTGATATGAGGAATTTAAGAGGCAGGGTAGGGAGTCGTCTGGGGTAGGGAAGGAAAAAATGAAACAAGATGGGATCCGGGAGGGAGACAAACCGTAAGAGACTCCTAATCTCAGGAAACAAACTGAGGGATGTAGGGGGATGTGGGGTAGGCTGGGTTATGGACATTGAGGAGGGTATGTGCTACAGTGAGTGCTCTGAATTGTGTGAAACTGATGATTCACAGAACTGTACCCCTGAAGCAAATAATACATTACATGTTAATTTTAAAAATAATAAAATTAAAAAAGAAATTTTGAAGTTGAAAAGTACAATGATATAAATTAAAAATGCACTTAGTAGTGCTCAATAGCAAATCTGAACTGACAGCAGAAAGCAAAGTTGAAGATAGGTCAATTCAGATTACCCAGTCTGAGTAGCAGAAAGAGAAAAAAAAATTTTAAAAATTAAAAACACTCAGAGATCTGTGGAACATAATCAAGTGTACCAATAGGACACAATGGGAATCCAAAAGGAAAAAGGAGGGGGAGAAGAGAGAGAAAGAGGAGATGAAGAAGAGAAAAAAAGAGAGAGAGAGAGAGACAGAGAGACAGAGTGAACCAAAACAAACTTAAGGAATTAGTAGCCAAAACATCATATCTTTGATGAAAATATTAAAAAAAAAACTATACATCCAAGAAGCTCTATGAACCCCAAGTTGGATAAATCAAGAGTTCCACAAATAGACATATCATAATCAAACAATCAAAAGATAAAGATAAAGAAGGAATCTTGAAAGAAGCGAAAGAAGAGACTGATCACATAGAAGTGAGTCTAAACAGAATTAACAGTTGACTTTTCATAAGAAACCATGGGGGCCAGAAGATAGTGGGATAACTTATTTATAGTGCTAAAAGAAAGTAAAATGTCAACGAAGAATTCTGTATTGGGCAAAACTACACTTCAAATATTAAGGACAAATTAAGATTTTTTTTTTAAGATTTTATTTATTTATTTGACAGAGATCACAAGTAGGCAGAGAGGTGGGCAGAGAGAGAGAGGAGGAAGCAGGCTCCCTGAAGAGCAGACAGCCCGATGTGGGGCTTGATCCCAGAACCCCGGGACCATGACCCGAGCCAAAGGCAGAGGCTTTAACCCACTGAGCCACCCAGGCACCCTGGACAAATTAATAATTTTAAAATGGTCCTCTCAATTGATGCATAAAAAGCATTTGACAAGATTCAGCATCCGTTCCTGATTAGTACAATCCCAAGTATAGGGATAGAGGGAACATTCCTCAACTTCATAAAATCTATCTATGAAAAACCCACAGTGAATATCATACTCAATGGGGAAAAGCTGACAGCCTTCCCTTTGAGATCAGGAACAAAGATGTCCATTCCCGCCACTGTTGTTCATCATAGTGCTAGAAGTCCTAGCAACAGCAACCAGACAACAAAAAGAAATAAAAGGTATTCAAATTGGCAAAGAAGCAGTCAAACTCTCTCTCTTCACAGATGACATGATACTTTCTATGGAAAACCCAAAGACTCCACCCCCAAACTACTAGAATTCATACAGCAATTCAGTAATGTGGCAGGATACAAAATCAATGTATAGAAATCAGTTCCTTACTTATACACTAACAATGAAAATATAGAAAGGGAAATTAGAGAATTGATTCCATTTACTATAGCACCAAGAACCGTAAGATAGCTGGGAATAAACCTAACAAAAGAGGTAAAGGATCTGTACTCGAAGAACTACAGAACACTCATGAAAGAAATTGAAGAAGACACAAAAAGATGGAAGAGAATTCCATGCTCATGGATTGGAAGAATAAACATTGTTAAAATGTCTATACTGCTTAGAGCCGTCTATACTTTCAATGCCATTCCAATCAAAATTCCACCAGCATTTTTCAAAGAGCTGCAGCAAACAATCCTAAAGTTTGTATGGAACCAGAAGAGACCCTAAATTGCTAAGGAAATGTTGAAAAAGAAAAACAAAACTGGGGGCACCACATTGCCGGACTTCAAGCTTTACTACAAAGCTGTAATCACCAAGACAGCATGGTACTGCCACAAAAACAGATACGTAGACCAGTGGAACAGAGTAGAGAGCCCAGATACGGACCCTCAACTCAGTGGTCAAATATCTCTGACAAAGTAGGAGACAATATACAGTGGAAAAAAGACATTCTCTTCAATAAATGGTGCTGGGAAAATTGGACAGCTATGTGTAGAAAATGAAACTCGACCATTCTCTTATACCATACACAAAGATAAACTCGAAATGGATAAAAGACCTCAACGTGAGGCAGGAATCTATCAGAATCCTAGAGGAGAACATAGGCAATAACCTCTTCGACATCAGCCACAACAACTTTTATCAAGACATTTCTCCCAAGGCAAAGGAAACAAAAGTGAAAATGAACTTTTGGGACTTCATCAAGATCAAAAGCCTCTGCACAGCAAAGGAAACAGTCAACAAAACAAAGAGGCAACCCATGGAATGGGAGAAGATATTCACAAATGACACTACAGACAAAGGGCTGATATCCAAGATCTATAAAGAACTCCTCAAACTCCACACACACAAAACAGATAATCATGTCAAAAAAATGGGCAGAAGACATGAACAGACACCTCTCCAAAGAAAACATACAAATGGCTAACAGACACATGAAAAAATGTTCATCATCATTAGCCATCAGGGAGATTCAAATCAAAACCACATTGAGATACCACCTTACACCAGTTAGAATGGCCAAAATCAACAAGACAGGAAACAACAAGTGGAGAAAGGGGAACCCTCTTACACTGTTGGTGGTAATGCAAGTTGGCGCAGCCACTTTGGAGAACAGTGTGGAGATTCCTCAAGAAATTAAAAATAGAGCTACCCTATGACCCTGCAATTACACTACTGGGTATTTATCCCCAAGATACAGATGTAGTGAAAAGAAGGGCTATCTGTACCCCAATGTTCATAGCAGCAATAGCCACAGTTGCCAAACTGTGGAAAGAACCAAGATGCTCTTCAATGGACGAAGGGATAAAGAAGATATGGTCCATATATACAATGGACTATTACGCCTCCATCAGAAAGGATGAATACCCAACTTTTGTATCAACATGGACAGGACTGGCTGAGTGAAATAAGCCAAGCAGAGAGAGTCAATTATCATATGTTTTCACTTACATGTGGTGCATAAGGAATAACACGGTAGACATTGGGAGATGGAGAAGAGAAGTGAGCTGGGGGAAATTGGAGGGGAAGACGAACCATGAGAGACTGTGGACTCTGAGAAACAAACTGAGGATTTTGGTGGGGCTGGGGGTGAGTCTGGTGGTGGGTACTGTGCAGGGCACATATTGCATGGGAGCACTGGGTGTGGTGCATAAACAATGAATTTTGGAATACTGAAAAAAATAAATTAAAATTTGAAAAAATAAAGACAAAAAATGAGAAAATTCACTGGAAGCAAACCTGCCCTACAGAAAATACTGAAGAGTCCTTCAAACTGAAATGACAGGACATTGGAGAGTAACTCGGAATCATATAAAGAAATAAAGAACACCAAACAGCATAAATGTATCTTCATTTGTAACTCTTCTTTTCTCCTCCTGGTTTAAAAGATATCTGCATGAAGTAACAATTACAAGTCCATGTTGATGGATATACAATTATAAAGATAAAATTTGTACAAAAATCACAGCAAAAAGGAATAGGGAGAAAATGGAGCTACAGAAACCAAGTTTTATATAATACTGAAATGAAGTGGCTATAAATATATAAACTAGATTTGTTAAAGGTTTTATTTATCTACTTGAGAGGGAATGTGCATGCAAGCTGGGGGAAGGACAACAGGGGAGGAACAGACTCTGCACTGAGCACAGAGACCTGCAGTGGGCTTGATCCCACAAACCTGAGACCATGACTTCAGCGGAAAACCAAGAGTCAGACACCTAATTGACTGAGCCACCCAGGAACCACCCTAACTAAATAAGATTTATAGGTTCACATGAAAAAATATCCAGAAAATTGCAAATGGCAGAACCATACTTCTATTATAATCAAAATGGTTTAGGTAACAAGTAGATAACTAGTTCACTATCTAATAAGGTAAATAAAACCAATGACAGATATATACACATAAAATTTCTAGAAAAATATTTAAGAATGTATGAATAGTAATTTACTGAAAATGGAATTGGGGGAAGAAAAAGTTTTACTCTCTCTTTATAGCCTTTTCAGTCATTTAAGTTTTTTATACTCAAAATTTATTCATTATATAATTTTTTTTTAAAGATTTTATTTATTTATCAGAGAGAGAGTGGGAGAGAGCAAGCACAGGCAGACAGAATGGCAGGCAGAGGCAGAGGGAGAAGCAGGCTCCCCGCTGAGCAAGGAGCCCGATGTGGGACTCGATCCCAGGACGCTGGGATCATGACCTGAGCCGAAGGCAGCTGCTTAACCAACTGAGCCACCCAGGCGTCCCTCAATATATAATTTTTAAAGAATTAATCAATATTCTACATCAGTAGTATGAAACTTCCATCAGATATATATATATATAAGATCCCCTGTTGGTATTACACATTAAATTCCTATTACAATACACACCTGAAAAGCATCTTACACACCCTCCACCTGACATGGGAATCTATTGTATATTTTCCTACCAATATCCATCATATTTTTTTTCTTCAACTGTATTCCAACTATCTATTCATTTGCAAATACTTATTTGAGGATCCAGTCTGTTGTGGAACTAGATTCTAACTTCAGAATCCCTATCCTTACAAAATTTACATTCTATGAAGATACTGCAGGGTACATTACTATGAGGGTATGTTATTACAAATATGTAAGTAGACAAAATAATTATAAATTGATTAATGCTGTGGTGAAAATTAACAACAGATAAAGAAGAGAATAAAGGTGGAAGGAATTTTCTAGATATGTCTAGGACAGGAAATTACTTTTTAGATGGGTGAGAGACAATCTCTCAAAGGAGAGATAGTTGTGCTGATAGGTAAAGAATTTCAAGGATAAAAACAAATCAGCTCCATCTTCTCCATTGGAGAAGAACATTACATTCAGGAAATAAAGCATGTGCAAAGTCCCTGAGGTGGAAAAGAAGTCCATGATTTCAAAATCCAGATATAGATATAAATACATATATAGATATATATAAGTCATTTTTCATAATCTTATTTCCCCTCCAAAGACTCAAAAGTCCATTGGAAGAAAAGAAGCAATGCCCTCCACAAAGTACCCAATCAAAGGGGCTTGCCTTAATTAGGTATCCCAGGAGACAATCTTATACATGCGAGCAAAACAAAAACAAAAAACACCAACCTTTCTACTCTTCCTCTGACCCTTAAAAAACTTATCAATAAAACAACATTTTTCCAGTGTCACTTAAAAGTGTACTAGTAACATCAGCCAATGTTCAGAGCAACACTCAGGACCTTACCTCACTTAGCATGACTCCTTTTGCAAGTTCAGAAGACAGCTTTGTCACCCTTTCTCCATTAGTGCTGTCCCAAGAAATAGGACCCACCTCAATTAAGCTTGAAATTTCAGGACCTCCTTTCCAAGAACTCAGCCTCATAGGCCACAATATAATTCTTACTCACTTGGACGTGGACCACTCATCCAAACTAGATTTCACGGAAGAGGCAGGACAGTTGGGGATGTAGAGGGAAAAACAGCATCGATAATCTGGTCCTTAACAACTTCCTACTGAAGTTCCTGGGATAAAAACCTCTAATCAGGCCACATGAATTGTACTGTGTCTTCACCTTCATTTTTTCTTCCATGTTCTTGTTCATGTGACTCACTCCACTCAGGACTGTGCATTCAAAGAACATCAGAGTCTGAGCAGATATTAGAAGTGAGTGCAATTCGATGGGAGAGTAGTGGAGACTGAGACAACCAGGAAATGCTTGGGTAGAAACGTAAGGCATTCAAATCCAGACTTTAAAAAAAAAAAAAAAGAAAGAAAATACCAGACTAGTCATATCAAACTCATCTGCAGGCTGAATCCACTTAATGGATCATTCATGCAGTGTGTGACATCCCTAGTTCCACACATCTAGATTTTGCCTTTTCTTTAAGGCTTTCAGGTCTTGTCTTTCCCCTAACATTGTGCGCTGACCCCCTGAACTAACACTTTGCCTCTGTCTCCACTTGATGGAAAGAAACGTAAAGAATATGGAACCAGAAGACTTGAGTTAAACTCACTTGCTCACCTGTAATTGAAGGCAGTATCTCTGACTCTCAGTTTCCTCATTGTAAGATAACAACACCTACATCAGGTGGTCACTGTGAAGGCTGAATCAGAAAATACAAGCAAAAATCACTATATAAATATTAATTCAAACTGTAATTGTTGATCTTCTTCATCCTCGACTTAGAAATAGCTTTTGCTCAGGGCTAAATTGATTAATATCTCACTTTCCTGAGTCTTTTCCTGTATAAACTTGCCCAGGAAAGTACCCAGCACATTTGATCAGTGTTTTGGCTTATGGTCTGGTCTGTACAGTAGCAGTGTACCTCTCTAACACAGTGCAGTGTAACTCAGAGGCTTCAAGTCTTACTTCACAGCATAACATAATTTTTTTTTTTTAATTTACCAGTACATTTTTGTATTTGACCAGATACAAAAGGGAGCCTAGGTATGTATATATGCCAATAAACAGCAGACATAAAAAGAAAAATTTAAGGGGCGCCTGGGTGGCTCAGTGGGTTAAGCCACTGCCTTCGGCTCAGGTCATGATCTCAGGGTCCTGGGATCGAGTCCCGCATCGGGCTCTCTGCTCAGCAGGGAGCCTGATTCCCTCTCTCTCTTTTTCTGCCTGCCTCTCCATCTACTTGTGATTTCTCTCTGTCAAATAAATAAATAAAATCTTTTAAAAAAAAAAAAAGAAAAAAAAATTTAATATAGCTATTTTGTACCTACCTATGTGAACTCTTTATGATAATGAATTCAATTTGCATATACTTTTTATCTACAGAATATTTGAAACATCCTCACAGATTTCCATTACTGCTGTCATTGACTCATTCCTATTAAAACCAGTTATCTTGTCAAAACGCCTGAAAATACTTTCCAAAAGTGATTTGCCACAAACAGGATGAGTCAATCATAGGTAAATCACTTGTCTATCTCCACTGTGACTTACAAAAATAAATTTGCATTCAACTTCCAACATCAAGGACAATCAGAAATACACACATATAGACAGACTGACATCCACGGACACTCAGTATCTTCCTGATTTAAATATGAGGACTTCTTTGTATTTTATTCCTTCTTCAAGAATACATATTCATCCAATGAACAATTCTCACATTAGAAATTAATATCTGCAGATTGTGAGGCTATTATTAACTTAAAAGCTATTTTAAAATCTTATAATGCTGTTCAGGGATAAAATCTATAAACTTTAGGGTTACCTTTCACTGATCTAAATTTGGTATAAATCCTACTCTATCATAGTGAAGTGGAAAACCACAGAATTAAATACCTGTTATTTCCAGAATCATTTAACTTCTCCATACAAAGCAAAAGGAGACAAAAATGGGATTTTCTAACTTCAAATCACATCATCTAGGAATTCATACTATCACAGTTTTATTTCTTTTGTGTTTCACTGATAGTATTTTCAACTATGAATTCTCTGAAACTGTTTAGTAATAATTACTGCTAAGACATACAATTAAACCACAGGATATAATTTTTACGTATAGTATAAATTTTTACTCTTAGAGTTGGCTTTTGCAAACTAATAATCCTCTGTCTATATAAATTTGTGCTACAACTTATTTTTATGAAGAATCAGTACGGATTTGAGATTATGAATTCCTAGAGGACAGCATACCTAGCTTACTTGCATTGAATCTTTTACAATTATTTGATTCATGATGTATCTGCTCCTTAGAGTCACGTTTATTGCTGTGTTTTATAACAAATAGTACCTTTTCTTGTAAATAAACATTCTTCCTGGAAAAGTCTTTTTTCTTAGAAAGCATTCCCTGTGATCTTTAATTTCATCTTTCAAAGTTTATATAGATGTTGGTTTAATGACTTGAATAATTTTATAGATTTTTTTCCATTGATATCAAAAATTAATTCTATTAAGAATGAAAATAACATTTGAATGGTGTTTCCCAGCTGAGAAAAATCTATATCCATCAGGAATATATATGTACCAGGAAAATCAGAAGAAGCAAAACTGTGAAAGATATCCCTATAAGAATGGTAAATAACATAGGAAAAGTTCAAAAGAAAAGTGTTTAAGATCAGCTAGGGCACATTTTAAAAAAATAAATTAGATTCATGCATTTGGTGTGGAAATAAGAGAAAAATATAAAAAGAGTTACCCATTCAGTATGTTTCAACAGCCAGTTTTATTAATCAATTGCACAGTGCTTTGTGAACATTAATTAACTAAAGATGTAAGGTCTATGATCTTCAGTACATTTTGTAATGGCCTCAATCGGTCTTCAAAATGCCAGATGACTAATAAGAAGAAGCAGACACCTGACAGATGATGTTACAAAAACTGTCTCCATGTGAATCCACCAGCTCTTCAACTCTAATTCCATTGCTGGACTTATAAGAAAACAGGAAGTGTCAGAAAAATAAAATTTGAAAACAAAACTTAAAAAAAAAAATCTTAAGCCAGTAAGACCATGTCAAACACACACACACACAACCCTGGATCTCATTTGAAGCATGTTACACAATCCTGATTTTTTTTTTTTTTAAAAACACATTGTACTCCTCAACCTATACTATTTTTAACACACACATATATACACCCCCAAGCAAATAATTGTGTTTCCTGTTTATTTAAAAGAATTATAAAGAATTTCCTGTGAACATGATTTTTAAATTAGGGAGGAGAAAATCAAAAGATTCTTTTCTTCCCATACCTCAGGAAATGAAATGGAAGCTTTGTTAATAATCTTTCTGAATATCAGTACAATGCTGAATGTTACTCCGAGCAGTGATGATTATGGTACTAAGGAAACAATACCAAGTCTTTCACGACTGAAAATATCTTCTGAAAATATTAAGTTTAGTGAATCTCTGGTGTGTAGCTAAGATTTCTTAGTAATGTTTTTAAGCAATGTGTAATATTTTGTCAAGTTCTCAAACATACTCAGCAGGAGAAAATAAAATATAATGAATTCATTATCTACATTTTTTATACTACTTTAGAAACTTGAAGTGCCTAGGAAATCATGCTTTGCCTTCCATTGACTCTACACCTCCATTCCCGAAGGTTAATAACTGACTTTTTTTGTACAGTAACCTTTCTTAGTCTTTCCTCACTGGCATACTGCCTACCGTCTGTATGCTCACAAGCTGTAGGAGAAATCAAAATAACAAATCAAACAAAGCACTGAATGCAAAGCATAAAATAAGAGTTCCCGGCTCATCCTGCCCTGTATTTAACTTCGGGAGTCACGAAAAGTAACCAAGCAACATTACTGAGTACTTATATAGCAATAAACTGTTTTCAAGCAATTGAAAGAGAGAGAAAGAGAATACAAATTGAATAAGTCACAGCTGAGAACTTGGTCAAAATGGATTCTTCTTTTCTGGCATTTTTTACGAATGTTCGTAATGATGAAACAATTAGCATAAAAGAATCATTTATGGCCTTCTGAGTTGGGACTATCTAGCTCTATGCCATTTTACAAAAGTCTCTGGGTAAGTCATGTCACTTCTCTGAGCATCAGTTTATTCATCTGTAAAATAATAATAATAATAATATATGTTGCACAATGTTACTAGGAGTTACTTAAGATGACATGTTTCACATAGGGCAGGTACTCAATAAATTACCACTGAGCTTATTATTTGTTGGTTTAAATCATGTTGTGTTCACATTTTTGCACAGATGCAAATTATAGCTGAGGTGCTTTATTAAAACACTGTTTTCTTATTAAAAAGTAATATACACAAATTGTACAAATGTTTAGAAAATGCTGAGAAGCAAATGAAAAAACGAAAATTACCCAAATCTTACAACTGAGATAATCACCATTAGCCTTTAGGTATATCTTCATGTCCCTGCATTCTCTCTCTCTCTCCCTCTCTCATTCTACACTCCACACTCATCCTAAACATGGTGAAAAGAACCCCTGCAGATGAGGACTCCGATGTGCAGTTCTTCCTGTAGCCCCAGCCACATATAGAGCAATCAACTTCATACAGAGAGGCTTAACAATTACCCCTCTGGGGGAAAATCAGTCTTGATCCTTCAGGTCGGGCAAAGTGAGAAGAATATACGGGCAGGAAGGAGCAGGTAGAGTTCAGAAAACCCCACCAATCTCCCATGAAGAGGAATCTACATTTCGATAAGGTCTCCAGATGAATTTGAAAACTGGCAAATTGGGGAATCCATACATTATAGGAAAATGGATTTTCTTCAATTTTATGATTGCCTAGTTCTGAGCAGTGGTACGTCAGAATCGATATTAATGTCAGCTATGGATATGTAGCCAATGAGCACACTCTGTCCTTCGAGTCTGAACTTCAGACGACAGCAGAAGAAGATGACAAATTAATGCCATCATCCTATCAGCTCAGCAGAAGAGAAGCATCCAGAGAAGAGAGAGTAAGACAGAACACGGAGCTCAGAACACAAGCAGTCAAGGACAATGGACCCATTCGCTTACTTATTCATTCATTTCTTTCAAGACGATATACACTGAGAACCTACTATGTGCCAAACAACGTGCTCTGTGAGGGGAATACAAGAATAAGCCAAACAGATCCAGCCCTTGCCCTTACTGAATTTATGACCCATTAAGACAGATAATGAACATTACACAAATAATCACAAAAACAACACATTCATATAAAGTCTTACAAAGGGAGATCTGACTCGGTAGGCAAGGGCCAGAAGAATGTGGTCAGGAAAGACTTCCTGAGAAGGTGACTAAAAGACTAGTGGGAGTTTATGAGGCCAAGAGAGGAGGCCAGAGTGTGTTCCAGGGAGATGGAAAATGTCAGGAAGAAAGACTTGGAGGTGGAAAGAAGAGTGACTCATGTGAAGAAATGAGCAGGCAGCGTACATGGAGTGCGGTGAAGATGGAAGAGGACGGTGGGAGATGAACAAGGGCAGGGAAGCAAGGAAAGTTCATGCGAGCCAGGACGGCAGGTTAGAACTGGGTCTTCAGTGCTTGTGAGGCAAGCAGGGGGAAATGAGAAGCTACAGTATTCTGAGGGATGATGGGGGGCATAGCAGTGAGGGAGGTAACTGGATGTAACAGGAGAGATCTGAGAGACGCTGAAAATAAGTATCCTAACCTTAGTTAAATCTTATTATCTTAATTTCCATTGTATTTATTCTTATTCTTGCCTTCCTATTTATGGCAAATGATGCTGGGTTTCATTGTATGGAAGTAAAACAGTTTGGGTTTTTTTTTTTTTTTTTTTTTGAAAGAGAGAGCACATGTAGGGTGGGGGGAGGGCAGAGGGAGAGAGAGAGGATCTTAAGCAGGCTCTACACACAGTGCAGAGCCTGTCACGGGGCTCACACTCACCAGCCTGAGATCATACATTTCTGCCCAAATCAAGAGTCAGAAGTTTAACAAACTGAGCCACTCAGGCATCTATAATTTTTTTTTTAATAAGGGATTTTTTTGGGGGGGTGGTGTTGTTTAGTGAGTTGATATACTTTTAGTAAATATCTCAATGCCAGCAGTTGTTTTTTTTTAAATGGGTTGGGTTTTTTTGGTTTGTTTTTTGGTGATTGCATTTCACTTTGTAATTTTTAAAATAGAACTGTTTTCATATACTATTAGATTAAGTCACATTTTACAAATAAAATGACTAAATGCAAATTCTTATTCTATCACATAGGTCAAAACTATATTTTTTTGTGGAATTAGATAGCAGTAAGTTATATAAACTTGTGAATATACTAAAAAAAACAGTAAACCATACATTTTTAAAGGATTAATTTTATAGTATGAATTATATCTCAATTTTTTAAAAAACTATATTATTGCTTCCAGACCTAAGCTTCCACTCTCAACTTTCCCTCTGTGTTGGATATAATCATTAATACTTACAGCTATATAGTACTACAGCGGAAAAAGATACACACACACACACACTCTCTCTCTCTCTCTCTCTCTGAAGATGGATACATGCATGAATGCCTTTGCCAAGCTCCCTTCTCTAGCAGCAGACTTAGTACCCAAGTCTTTAACCAGAGCAGCCATTTTCATCCTACACATCCCAGCAGGGCTACTTTAGTTGGCAGTGTGGGAGACCTTGGAGGATTACGATGATTGATCAGTTGATCGGTTGTTTGTTATTCTTTGAACTCGATCATCTGAATCAAGCACATATGAAGCAGCTACACCTAATTACCCTAAAGAGTATTGTTTCCCTGGACTCTGAGTCAGCCCACCTGTCTTACTTTCCTTTCTGACCTGACTCTTAAGTGTCACGGTCCTCCATGTTCTTTACCGGGATCTCTTCTCCCTCTAAGCTAGAGCTTCTCAAACCTTGACCCAGGTGACCATGGATCAGTAAAGTCAGAATGTCTAGGGACAGGTCTCAGGCATCAGAATTATTTTAAAGTTCCCCAAAGGATTTCAGTGTACAGTCAGGAAAGAAAACTCCTGTTCTTGATTCCCTCCCTAGATAATCTCATCCACTCAGTCACTTTAATTAGCATCTTTACACCAAAGACTCACAAATCTGTTATCTCCAGTTTTCAACGCCTTTACTGTTCAAATAAAAACAACACTAAACAACAAAATAAAATTTTACTTTTTAAGATAACATAAAATTCAAAAGCATGCTGAAGTTTAAGTAACTTCTTTCTAAATTTTTCTAATTTTCTCTCTCTTTTTTTGAGGTGTGAGATGCCTGTGTTTTGCTGGTATCTCAAAAAATTGACTAGAATGTCTGCTGGGAAATCAGACAAATGCTAGAATTTTCCTTTCCTTTCCTAAGTTTCCTTTCCTAAATTGCAGATGTTGGGGTGGAGAAGATCTCCAACTGAAGATCCCATAAGCATGAAAAAAATCAATATGTCTAAAAAAAGAACTCATCATTTCCTCATTTCCCCCAGATAAAACCTGCTCTTCCTCTCATGTTTCCTATCTCAAAGAATGGCCACCCAGAGGCCAAAGCAAAAAACCATGGGAATCATGATTAAGTCCTCTATCTTTCATATATCCTCACCTTCAATTAGAGACCAAGTAATATCACTTCTAACTCTTTAACAGGTCTTGTAGCTGTTTGCTTTCTCTCCATCCCCTTAACCACCATTTCCTCTCACCTGGAGCACAGCAACAGCCTCTTGACTGGTCTTCTTACCCACAATCTTTACTCATTCTGCACTCCCACCAAAATTGTATTTCTAAACACAAATGTCTTTGTGTACATAAAACCTTTCAGAGGCTCCTTCCTGCCTCCAGGATAGTGTTCACATTTCATAACATGGTTTATGAGGCTCGTACAAATCTCTCCAGATGCTTTCACCGCTCCCTCTGCTGCTAGCCCAATGCCCCCATCACTGCTTCACCTGGCTTCAGATTTTCTCCTCTGGGAAGTTTCTAGTCTCCCAAAACCAAGTTAGGTGCCCCTTTCACTCAAGCCCATAACATCATGCCCTTACTCTGTTACTGCATCAATCACTGATTTGACGGTCTTCCCAACTACAAATGAGCTCCTTAGGAGCGGAGACAATGTCTTATTCTTCATTGTCACCCAGTGCCTGGCGCACTGTAGGTGCTCAGTATTGTGGAAATAAGCAATTAATTAACTAATTAACTAATTAATTATAACCCTTAGTATCCCTTCCCACAGATCTCAACAAAATTTGCGTTAATCCTCTTCAAGAAAAGTTAGAATACAGGGAAAAGAGTAGTTTAAAAAAATCTTGCACACACATGTACAGCAGACCCACGGGCTACCCTGTGGATATTAAAACGCTGTAGTTCATTTATCCAACATTTGTAAGTAGTTACTGTTTAACTCTGCCCATAATGACCTTGTATTATGCAGTGTCAACAGTCACCTAGTCATCTCATATTAAGAAATATTAAAGTGTGATATCTGTCATTTAATATAAATAATAGCTACCATTACCATCCTCCAAGCACTGTGCTCAGCAGTGGACACATATTGTCTCATTTAATCTCCATAATCAAGCACTAAAGTAGATCATGTTACAACTTGTCAGAGGAATAAACCAAGGCTCAGTCAGGGGAAGCACTTCCCAACAGAACAGTTAGGTTTTGAAAAAGCCAGTATACCAACCCTTCTCTTATATACCGTTATAGCAGGAAAAAAAAACGAACAGGAAACTTGTACTTACATAGCCATGTCACGTTTAATCTTGCTCTAGTTAACAGAACACCAAGTTATGGCTGCGGGATGGATACAATAGTGCATATCCATGGAACACAGCCCCATGCCAGAGCTGAAGAGTTGACTGAGTTCTTTACTTACATGTGATCTAAAAGAGTGTGAAATGCAGCATAAAGTAGGCAGCTTTGGCTAGCAGTCACAGTTACCTATATCCTGGAGTCAAACCACGCTCCTTAAAGCACACATTAATTGGTGAGGGGAATTTTATTTAAATACACTAGAATATTAAGTAGCTAAAATACACTTGAGTTCACCCTCCTGGAAAATGCAATTAGCTACTACCTTCTTTGGCTTGAAATTCTTCCCTTGTTGAAAATTCTTCATTGTCTCTACATAACTTGTTTTAATTGAAATGTAACGGACATGCAACATATTAGTTCAGGTGTGCAACATAATGATTCCACATTTGTAAACATTGTGAAATGATCACCACCGCAAGTCTAGTTACCATCCCTCACTGTACAAAATTACAAAACAATTTCTGTGTGTGTGCTGAGAGTCTTTAAGATTCACTTTCTTAGCAACTTTCAACCTACAATACAATATTATTGATTATAGCCATTGTGTGATACATTAAAGTCCCATAACTTATTTATAACTGGAAATTTGTACCTTTTGACTCCAACAATTTCATCCATCCCTCACACTCTTCCGTCTGGCAGCCACCAATCTATTCTTTTGATCTATGAGTTATGTTTTGTTTTATTTGTTAATTTTTGTCTTTTTAGATTCCATACATAAATGAAATCATATGGTATGTGTCCTTCTTCATCTGACTTATTTCACTTAGCATAATATTCTCAAGGTCTAGCCACATTGTCACAAATAGCAACATTTCATTCTCTTTTATAGCTAAATAACATTTCCGTGTGTGTGTGTGTGTGTGTGTGTGTGTGTGTGTGTCCATACCTTCTTTGTCCATTTTCCTTCAGTGGACACTTAGGTTGTTTCCATACCTTAGCTATTGTAAATAATGCTTCAATAAACATCAGGGTGTATATAACTTTTCAAACCACTGTTTTTGTTTTCTTTAGGAAAATACCCAGGATAGAACTGATGGATCATATGGTAGTTCTATTTTTAATTTTTTTAAAAAACTTCCATACTGTTTTCCATAGTGGCTGCACCAATTTACATTCACCAACAATGAATATGGGTTCCTTTTTCTCCATATCCTTACCAACATTTGTTGTAGCTTGTGTTTTTGAAAATAGCCATTCTGATGGGTGTGAGGTAGTATCTCATGGTGGTTTTGTTTTGCATTTCCCTGATGATTGGTGATGTGGAGCATCTTTTCATGTGTCTGCTGGCCATCTGGGTGTCTTCTTCGGAAAAATGTCTGTTTAGGTCCTCCACCCATTTTTTTAATTGGACCATTTGGGGTTTTTGGTATTGAGCTATTTGAGTTCTTTATATATTTTAAATGTTAACTCCTTAACAGATACATGATTTGCAAATATCATCTCCATTCAGTAGGTTGCTTTTTTATTTTGTTGGTGATTCCCTTCACTGTACAGAAGGATTTTAGTTTGACACAGTCCCATTTGTTTAGTTTGGCTTGTTGTCACTTCCTTTGTAGTCAGATCCAAAACAGCATCACCAAGAGCAATGTCAAGGAGCTTACCACCTATGTTTTCTTCTAGGAGTTTTATGGTTTCTGGTCTTAACAGTCTTTAATCCATTTTGAGTTAATTTGTGTGTGTGGTATAAGACAGTGGTCCAGTTACATTCTTTGGCATGTAGCTGTCCAGTTTTCCCAGAACCATCTTCTGAAGAAACTGTCCTTTCCCCATTGTCTATTCTTGGCTCCTCTGTCATAAATTAATTGACTATATATGCTTGGGTTTATTTCTGGTCTCTTTATTCTGTCCCATTGATCTCTATGTCTACTTTTATGCCAATACCACAGCGTTTTGATTACTATACTTCGTAATATTGTTTTTATAGACTTTGTAATCAAAGAGTGTAATACCTCAAGCTTTGTCTTCTTTCTCGTGGTTGTTTTGACTATTCAGGATCTTTTGTGAGTCCATATAAATTTTAGGATCGTTTGTTCTAGTTCTGTGTAAAATGTCAATGGAAATTTGATAGAGTCTGCATAACACTTTTGAGGGATTTAATGATAATACCTAATGGTAAAGAGTCTTATAGACTCTTTTGCTTAACTGCTATACCTCCTTCACACCTGAATTACCTGATCCCATATATGTGTATGATATATAATAAATCATTCTTTCATTTCATTCATCCAATAGACTTACTATAGGCTATATTTTATATGCCAGAAATAGTCTATCATTAACTTACTCAAAAAAACACTTACTCGGCATCTACTGCTAGATATTTAATGCTAAACAAGATAGTCAGTTTTTCCTAATTTATTATTCATAATTTATTCCTAATTTATAATTTTTTTAAGAGTTTGTTTATTTATTTATTTATTTATTTGTCAGAGAGAGAGAGAAAGCGAGTGCACAGCAGGCAAAGCAGCAGGCAGAAGAGGAGAGAGAAGCAGGCTCCCTGCTGAGCAAGGGGCCAGATGTGGGACTTGATCCCAGGACCCTGGGATCATGACCTGGGCCGAAGGCAGCAGCTTAACCAACTGAGCCACCCAGGCATCCCTATATGCCAAGTCTTACGCAGTGGCTGCACCAATCTGTACTTTTCAGTATCTCTAAGATTCTGAGTGACTCGAGATAATCAGTATAATTTCTGCTCATTTTTGTTCAATCCATAAACTAAGAATTATCTTTACATATTTAAATGGTTTTTAAAAAGCAAAAGAAAAATAATATTTTATAATAGCTAAAAATTATATGAAATTCCACTTTCAGGATTCATAAATAAAATTTTTATTAGAACACAGCCACACTAATCTGCTCACATCCACGGCTACCTTTGCACTACAAAATTCAAGCGGTGGTGACAATGACCCCACGTGGCACTCTCACTCTCATGGCTTTGCACACTTGCCTGGCACACTACAAATCACAGTGATGAAGCTGTAACTCAACAGCATTTCAAATGTATTACCTTACCCAATCTTTTATGACCAATGCATATCCATCATGTCAAAACAGGAGGAGAAATGTGCCATATTTTAAGCACACATTGGAACATGGACAATTTTTTTATTAAATTAGATAACGAAGTATTTTGTTTATCATTCAGTGATATTCGATCCATGCAAAAAGAATATAATAGACACAATTAAGTGCTCATCACAGTATTCCAACTCCTAGGAAAAGCAGTGGTCAGAAAAATCATAAAATTCAAAACAGAATAACTCATCACAGAATTTCTTCACAAAAGTATAAAATAATAAAAATGAGACTGCAACCACAGTCAGTTTCTGAGTGGCTCACGTGTTAGCCAAGCAAGGAAAGCCTTTTACCAATGGTGAGCTAATTAAATTGTGTTTGATTGCAGCAGCTGGAGAAATGTGTCCAAAGAAAATAAACTTGTTTAGGATTATTAGTCTTTTGGTAAGAACAGTTGTTCAAAGAGTTGAAGACATTGGGAGCAATATCAATAGTCAACTTAAAAATGAGGCAAATTATTTTGAGTGGTTTTCCTTGGCTTTGATGAATTGACAGATGTTATGGATACTGCTCAGTTGTTCTTTATAAAAAGAGTCAATTTTGCTGATTTTGAAGTGACTGAAAACTTAGCCTCTATGAATAGGCTGCATGGCACAACTACAAACAAGAATATTTCCAAAGAAGTTGAAAAAGCATTAATTTAATACAACTTAAGCTATTAAGTGGAATCTGCTAGGATGTGTTACAACTTAGGGTGGTAAAAATTATGTGTGGAGTAAAAGAGACTTACTTGGCCAAGCTGGCTGAGCTTTGTAAAAATGCCAGGTGTTTAAAGCCGAGGGCTTAGTCATTGTCTTATTGATAGCAGGTACTACTGAGGAAAACATTTTAATCTATCAAATGACATTTGACCTGCAGTGTTAATGGTGGTTTTCATTTGCTCTGATAGCCTTAACCATCATTAGTCTCATGCAGTTTTCTCAAAAATAGAAGCTGAATAGGGGCACCTGGGTGGCTCAGTCAGTTAGGCAACTGCCTTGATTTTGGCTCAGATCTTGATCTCAGGGTTGTGAGACTGAGCCTCACATTGGGCTCCATGCTCAACACGGAGTCTGCTTGCGATTCTCTACCTCTCCCTTCCTCTCTGTCCTTCCCACATGCTTGCACTCACTCTGTCTCTCTAAGTAAATTTTTAAAATCTTTAAAAAAAATAAAACTTGAATAGCTTGACCCACTCTCCCACACAGCAGTACTATGACTTAACAATGGTCAAGTCTGACTATGATTTGTTTTAAGCTGAAGGTCAAGAATGAGTCTTTTCTGAATAAGAAGAACAACCCTCAACCACTATAAATGAACACTGAATAGCTTTGGAAATGAGATTTTCCTGCAGAACTGATAATGCTTCTTAATGAATTCAACCCAAAATTATAAGGCAAAACGAACTAATATGCAAAACCTTCATGGTGATAAAGTCATTTCATTGACAACTAATGTTTGAATCACAAGTACCATCAGCCCGCTTTCTGTATTTTCCATTCTGGCAAAAGTTAAAACAAAAAGTGAGAGTCCCGTTCCCACACAAACTTGCAGTGGATATGTTTTCGGAGTGCAAACTACAGCAATGTTTTTCAGGCTTCCAGGCAATCGCAAAGGACATTTCCATATTTCAAAATCCATTTAACTGTGCAATTGAGGACCTTCCACCTAACTTTCAATTTTAGGTGATTAATCTGCAATATCACAACATATAAAAGAAGAGTACCGGGAGAAAAATCTACTAAATTCTATAAATGCTGTCCAGGCAAAGAATATGCTCGATTAAAATCAGCTGCTGGTGGATTGATATCACTACTTGGCAGCACATTTCTCTGTGAACAAAAAACATTTCAAAGATGAAATACGTAAATTCTTACTACACATCAACATTAAGAGAAAAACATTTGCAACCAATTCTGGTGATAGCACTAACTCTGTACCCCTAATTAACTATAAATATTACCCCCCAAATTCCATTCTTTTCATTAGCAAATCTGTTTTATCAAAAAATTATACTTAATTATTTTATTTCTTATTTAATTAATCAACATTTTGTGAAAATTTGTTTTCTCTCTTAGTATATAAGCTCTCACAGAATACCCTCAATTTTGCCTCTTGGCTAGCAAAGCCTAAATTACTACATAGTCCTTTACCAAAAAAGTTTGCCCAACCCCTGCTCAAAAGGGTTGGCAGTGGGGCACCTGGATGGCTCAGCCATTAGGCTTTGACTACTGATTTCAGCTCAGCTCATGATCTCACGGTCATGAGATCAATCCCTGCATCAGGTTAGGCACTGGGTGTGGAGTCTGCTTAAAATTCTCCCTCTGTCCCTCCCGACTCTCTCTCTCTCTCTCTAAGAGAAAAAAAAAAGCATGGTGGTAAAATGGAGCATGTCACAGTCTTCAAGGAGCATAAACTGTTAATTCCCCAAAGTAGAATAGGTTACAAAAATATAAAAATAAAAAGTTATCATAGATTATGATTGATATAAATCAAAAAGTCTTTAAGTATAACCTTGTCTGAAAAAGGAACAAAGTACAACCTACCTCCTAAAACTCTTACCAAAACATCTGACACAAATTATCACATCAGGAATGATGATGAAGAAAGAATCTATGAAGAGGCTGGACTCCCTCTGGGACCCACAACCTCCACCAAGATGCTTCGTGTCCCTAGATGAGAATCCAGGGAAGTAACAAGGATGAGGTCAGCAGGATCAGTGGCCTGGAAATTAGAGTCCTCCTTATTTATCTGGGCACCATGCAAATCTCTCCATGCAACTTAATGGAGAGTTCAAGAACCAAAATAATGACTGAGATACAATTTCCAAAGATGGGTTATAAGTTCACAGCCAAATCTGAGTCAACGTAAAAAAAAAAATAATTGCATACGTATTTGTGGACACGAGTCATAGTTGTACATGGCATGGCCAACTTCCTAACCATGTGAGGACTGAATGGAACAAATTATACAAAGTATTTAGTTAAGTGCCTGGGACCAAAAATACTGGCTATTATTAATATTTATCCAGCCACATCTGTTACTACTCTCCTTTCACATTCCTTGCCTCCTGTGCTCCTTGTTATTCCTGAGTTGCCAACCTTTTGCACTTCTGTGCATCAGCACATAATGTTCCTTTTCCCTGAAATCACCATTTCCGCCTTATCTCCTGACTATTTTACTTTGTCCAACCTCCATCCATTCTCAGTGGGCTCTGTTCTGCTCAGTATTCTTAACACTGACTGTATGGTGCAGGGCCCAGTTCCCTTGCCAGCTGACTTTTAATTAGATTTGACCAATGAGAGGCACTAATGGGAAGAGGAAGAGATGGAGAGATTTCTTAGCAGCTCTCTCCCAGCTTAGGCACTGTATCTCTGGAAAGAGCCCATTGCCTCCACTACTGCATCTTCAACCAAGGGGCCACTCCTACAGAGTTTCAGCTCACACTGGGCTCCGGTACCTCTGTTTCCCTCTTGTCCCTTTGGTCATGTAAAGAGGTAATAGTTTCCCACTCTGTGCGCCTCTCCATCCTTTCTTTGCCTTCTGCCTACCCTGTCACATGCAGTATCCAGATTTAAGCTATCAGGCCTGGATTTACTTCCTGCTGACCTCTGGCTGATAAATCTGCCTAGCAAATTCTTATTCAGCCTTCTACATTCAGCCTGAATGGATGTACTTCTATGAAACACTAGTCAGCAACACTTTTCCTGAGGACTTTCTTGTTGATGTTCCTCTCATACTTTCTTCACCATATTGTGATTGGCTTTACTTGTCCCCAACAGAATATCAGCTCCTTAGGAAACAGAGTCATATCTTGCTCACTGATGAATCTCTGGCACCTTATATTGTGTGGAAGAAGAGAGGGAGGAGACAATGAAAAACTATAAACGTCCTCATTACTCTTAGGTGGGGTGCAAGGAAGAGGAAGTTGGAAAATGGCCTAAAATGATGGCCTATTATTAATAGGGTTCCCTACCCCCACTTGTTTTCCTCAATGTAGCAGGTTTTCCTTAAAATACTTTCTCAGACTCTTAAAACAAATAGCATAAAAATGAAAACACAAAATAGTGATAATCAGCAAAAGAGCTACAAAACGAACCTGAGACAAACCCAGAATCTTCAATTTTATCAGAAGTGACTGAAGTGGGGGAAAAAAGGAGAGAGAGAGGGAGAGAGAGGTGGGGAAAAAAGGTTCAGACACATTCATGTTTGATATTGATGAAGATGATGATGGCTGCATATTTCTCATATGTAAGATGTTATAATATTAAGACTAATTAATGTAAAAATCTCAACTTTTATATCATATGTGGTAAAAAAAAAAAAAATCCAACTCCACCAGATAAAAGTAACAGCATAAAAGAATCTTGAAATGTCTAGGCTATAAAGGCAGAAAAACTGATATTAGTTTGGCCTACAAATTGATTTTACTGGGGCACCAGAGTGGCTCAGTAGGTTGATAATCAGTTTCAGCTCAGGTCATGATCTCAAGGTCATGGATCAAGCCCTGCATCGGACTCTGCACTGAGCATGGAATCCGCTGGATATTCTCTCCCTCTCCCTTTCCCTGCTCAAACTCATGCTCTCTTTCTCACTCTGTCTCAAATAAATAAATAAAATATTTTTTAAAAATTGATTTTATCTTGACTACAAGAGTTATTACTACAAAAATAAATACCTAAGCCCAATTTCAGAAAACTGAGTTTTTTGTTTGACAAGTTTTTGTTTTACCCATTTGTCACATACCCTTCATCCTCAATGTATACACAAATCACCTGGTTATCAAGGTACAATGTAGACTCTCATTCATTAGGTCTGAGATGGACCCTGAGATTCTGCATTTCTGTCAAGCTCCCTGGTGAGACCTATTTATCCAAGCGGTGTGTTAGGGACTTGGAGTAGTTCGACTCTCTGTTCCTGCTCTTGTAATTTCACTTTATTTTTTAATTTTATTATTATTATTATTATTACTATGTGATTTTTCTCAAGTTTTAGCTGCATTAGAATTACCTGGAGGCTTGAGAAAACATAGATTCTTGTTGTATCTTGACTCTGATGGTAGGACACATGAAGTTTCATTTAACCAAACACATGCTCCAATGTACATTAAACTGCTAAAAAGGGATCTCTATATTATTTCTCCCAATTGCATGTGAATCTACAATTATCTCATAACAAAAAGTTAATGCACCCACACACACACACAGATTGCTAGGCCCTAACCCAGAGTTTCTGATTCAACAGACCTCAGATGTGGCCTGAAAATTTACATTTCTAACAAATACCCAGGTGATGCAGCAAGTTTGGGCACCATACTCTGAGAACCGCTGATGTCAAAAAGAAAACCATTATTTGGCTACAGATTAGAATCACCTGCGGAGCTTTTTAATAACTCTTAATATTCAGTCCCACCGCAGAACAATTAAGCAGTCATTTCTGGGGGTGAAATTTGAGTACTAATATTTTCTAAAAAGCTTCTCAGACAATTCTAATGTAAAGTCAAGAACCACTAGTCTAGAATTAAAATCTCTATTTGTTCAATCATAATCCATCTTACATCATTTAAGAAAGATGTACGAGATTAGAAAATTTTCCACAGACTAAAAAATGAAGTCAGAAAAAAAAGTTGGCAAAACTGCCATTAAATAGAACTATGCTTTTAGCCCAAAATCTAAATGTGAGGTCAGGCAGTCATTAAAGACGGCTTATAAATGTTTTGTTGACAAAATTAAGCCTTATTTGTCCTGGAGATTTTCTAAAAGCAGGCTTGGGACTCTGATCACAGTTATTACCTAACCCACAAGGGTATGTTATGAATTAATGAGATAATGCTAGTAAAGGCTTGGAGAATCTTGGAAGGACAGTGGAAGAAAATATACACTATTATTAGAATATTATATTGAATCCCAAAATAAATCTAGTAATATATTCAAAGAAATTGGAACATAATTGGTTTTTTATTTTAAAAAGGGGAAATAAATATTAAAATATTTTCATGGGAAATCATAAAAATTTGACAAAAGGGAATCAATCCTTGTCTGGATGGAACATACTTTTTCAGCACAAAAACAGTGTGGTCACCAAAAAAAATTATTAAATGTAATACCTAAGCATAACATTTTATACATTAAACACAGAAACAAAGCTAAGAGACAAGTGAGGAAAAAAGCAGTTGCAACAGCTGCAAAATGGGAGGGGTATTGCCCATGGGCGTGGCCAGCCAGTGAGAGGACCGACCATGTGACACTCGAAAATCACAGTCAGTTCAGTATGTACTTAACAGCTGAGAAAAAGCATTCAGAATCATTAATATAACAAAACAACACAGTTATGAGTATGTTTCACCTATCAAATAAGCAAAGATTTTTTTTAAACAATGTGTAACTACTGAAAAGTGTAAAAGTATTAACCATTACTCTTCCCATACCTCCATTTGAATGGATATATTATTATACACATAAAATGATTGTTATAATACATAAATATATTTTTATAATATATGATATATATAAGTATAATATATATAAGCTCTGTATATGTATATATATATTTAGAGAGAGAGAGACAGCCCCTACATGTCAGAGGGAGAGGGGGAGGGGCAGAGGGAGAGAAAGAATCTGAAGCAGCCTCCATGCCTAGCTGGGAGCCCAAGGAGGGAGCTGAATCTCATGACCCTGAGATCATGACCTGGGCAGAAATCAGGAGTCCTACACTTAACCGACTGAGCTACCCAACGAAATGATTTTTGAAATAAGGAAAAGAACACAACGAGGATAAAGGGTACTGGAACAGAAATGTTGAAGATTTTCCACTAGGTATACTCTAAACAAACCAAAATAAATGAAATCATCAGGCACCCACTGATAACTCACAGAAGTAGAAATCAACATTGACAAAAATGCAAAAGACCTTGTTAGAGCAACAAGATAATACAAGTGGTGGGAGCAAACACCACAGCCTCCATTCTGCAACTGAGAAAAGGCAGTATTTGAAAGCAGAGCTCTGGGAGGATTTTGTGCACTGACAATACCAAATAAAAAGCAGAATACCAAGGGCTAGACTCAAATATTTCTGACAGAGGACTCAGTTTGTACTTGGAAAAAAAGACTATTATAATGTCAGATACAGAAAGTCAGTTGCTGAGCTCAAATCAACATACTGGAACAAAAAAGTGACTTCACTCTCCTGATGCCTTTTGAATTTTTATCAGTGAGTATTTCACATTAAGATTTAAAAGAAGCCTTCGGAACAGCAACCAGATAGCTACGAGCACTAAAGAGAAGTGAAGCCACCTACTTTATTTCTCAGCAAGCACCAGACAACACAGATGAGAACTCACTCAATGAGGATTCTATAGAAGAGAGATGGAGAAGTCCTATCAAATAGTCTACAACATAGGGGCATTTGGGTGGCATAGTCAGTTGAGCGTGGGACTCGTGGTTTTGGCTCTGGTTGTGATCTTGGGGTTAGGGGATCAAGTCCCACAAAGGAATCCAAACTTGGTGTAGAGTTTGCCTGGGGTCTCTCCCTCCCTCCCTCAACCCCTCCTGCTGGCATGCTCTCTCTTTCTGAAACAAATAAATAAGTCTTTTTAAAAGATATTCTACGACATAGAAGAAAAAGAACATAGAACTCCAGAAACATGAAAAGACAAAAATTTCAAAATTATTTATGCACATGCTTTATTCACTCAACGAAACTCAAGGAAATGTGGTCCCTTGGAGATAAGCAATAAGCCGTACGATTTTGAGACAATAGCATGAGCTGAGAGAAGAAATTAGAGTAGAGACAGATAAGAACACTATGACAAAAATATATTAAAAGCAAAAAGCAAATTTCAGCACTGCAGAGACTGGAGTAAGTCATGTGGGAGAAAAACCTCAAAAATTCTTCCAGAATGAAGAAGAGAAAGAACAAGAATGAAAGTGAGGAGACATAGTAAGTATGGAGGACAGACAGACACCTGATATAGATAATCTGGTATTTCTAAAGAAGAGATAAAAAGATAATGGGAGTATGCCTTCCTAATTAAAAAAAAAGACAGGTTTGTAAATTAAAAGCCAAAAAAATTACCAAATGAAGATCAACCTAAAAATATCCTACTGCAAATTCCAATTCCCAGGGGGAAAAAAACCACCATTCTGATAAATCAAAGATGAGATTCTTTTTCATAAAAAAAACTAAAACTAAACTTGAGTACTTGAAATAAGAACAATAACCAAACACCCAAAATTAGAACAAAGACCCGGTGACAAATAAAGGCAATTAATAAAATCATACGGAAACATTATATAATTGAGAGAAGTGATCACAAAGTAAGTGGAACAGCTGAAGAGACAAGAAACTACTATGAACTAAAAATTATTCCCCCAAAAAAAGCCCTATAGTCAGAGATTTTAGGAAAGTTTTTCATCAAACAGTCTAAGAAAAGATATCTCCTATTACATAAAGGTCACCTTCAAAGTTGCTTAGAGACTAGCTCCTAAATGTTCTTACTACAAAAAACAGAGTATAATTATATGACGTAATCAAGGTGTTAGTTAACGCTATGGTGGTAATCGTGTTGCAATGTAGAAATGTATCAAATCGATGTGTTTTATGCCTTAAACTTACACAATGCTGTATGTCAGTTAAATCCTAACAATAAAAAAATTTAAAGAAAGAAGTTCAAAGCTTCATAAAACTGGAAAACTGCCTACTTTGATCCCCAAATCTAGCAGTGCCCTCAAACTACAACCTGAAACATAATAAACTAAACACACAAAACTTAGAAAAGTAGATGTAAACATTTTAAGTAAAATGCTACCAAATCAGATCAGCAGCATATAAAAGAAAAATAAACTATTGCTGAATATAATTGGTCCCAGAAATTTTTGAATAACTCGATATTAAGAAATCTGTTACACTGGGTGCCTGGGTGGCTCAGTCGGTTGAGTGGCTGCCTCCGGCTCAGGTCATGATCCCAGGGTCCTGGGATTGAGCCCCACATCAGGCTCCCTGATGATCAGGGAGGTTGCTTCTCCCTCTCCCTCTGCTACTCCCCCTACTTGTGCTATCTCTCTGTCAAATAAATAAATAAAATCTTTTATTAAAAAAATTTTTAAAAAGAAACCTATTACACTAATGCATTAATCAGTAAGTGAGAGGGAAAATTCCTGTCCAACAACTTTTATGTTCAATGCAATTCTGAAGAACACTTGAAAGGGATTTTTAAATTGAAAAAAGCTTTGGGGGCACCTGGGTGGCTCAGTGGGTTAAGCTTCTGCCTTCAGCTCAGGTCATGATCTCAGGGCACTGGGATTGAGCCCCACGCACATCAGGCTCTCTGCTCAGTAGGGAGCCTGCTTCCCCCTCTCTCTCTGCCTGCCTCTCTGCTGACTTGTGATCTCTGTCTGTCAAATAAATAAAAATAAAAATCTTTTTTAAAAAACTTTTTACCTATTTTGAAAGAAATCATCAACAAAAAATCTAAGTAAGTGATGAAAATGAAAACAAGGGGCAGATGTTCACCACAGAGTATCAGGGCATATTACAGAGTCCCAACGTGACACAGGTTTGAGAGAAGACATCAGTAGAATCAACAGAATCAACACAATTTAATATGTGATAAAATTAACACTTTAAACAGTGGACAAAGATTGGATTATTTAAAAATTCTGGAATAATTAGCATATTATTAAGAGGAACCCACTATAAAATTTACTTCATATTATATAGCAAAATAAATTTCAGGTGAATTTAAAATCCAAAAAATGGGAAAACAAAATTATGAAAGTCATTTTAAGAATTACTCCAAAAACCATAGACTGATGGATTTGATCCCATTAAAAAAACAAACTATCCTGTATAAATAAAACCACCACATACAAAATCCACATGTGAATAAGAAAAATACTGCAACTATATATCAGAAGATTAATACCTTCAACATATAAGTTCTACAAATCAATAGGAAAAAGATTAAATACATAAATGGTTAATGTAACAAAAAGTGCAAAAAAGCTTACTAACCAATAACCAACAGAAAAATGATAGTGTAGGTGGAGGAAGCAGAACATAGAAACCTCTAGGGTTGGGCTAGAACACAAGACAAGGAGCAGATGCTGATGATGGCTGGGGAGAGAGTGACAAGATACTAAGAATTTGAAACAGGAACAGGATAGATCCCTTCTGTGATATGTTGAGGAGTTTACATTTAAACTCAAGTGAAAAAAATATACTGTTGATGCTTTTTAATGTTACAAGTGACAATAATCAAACATAATAATCAAATCCACAAAAATGCTAGGAAAACCAAGTGGGTAATTTCCTCCTCTAAAAATCTTTGATAGTTCTATACATGCCTATTCATCACATCATCATTCTTAACCCATGTGACACTAAAAACCATGTTTTTGAAAGATACATAATGATATGGCAGATGCTCAGGATAAAGGAAAATGGAAGATAGACATGCCCATATATATGCTTATGTGTGTGCACATATACACATGTGTGTACACAGATATACACAAATATATGTATATGCACACCTATGCACACCAACATATACATCTCTCCAGCCTTTCCAAATAAACACACAAACACATATACATAAACACATGTACACACACATTAAAAAAAGAGAAAGAAGTGACTAGAAAAAAACGCACACAAATTTCAGTAGTAGTTATCTCTTGGATGGTGGATTTCAGCCAATGTTTTCCTTTTTATATACTCAATATTTATTCTCTATAAAAATTAATGTCTGGTTATTCTGGGTATCTCAAAACTTCATTTGCCATCCATGCAGCTCAACTCAATATATATACAAATAAATAAAAATATTATTGCCATAAATTTTTTCTATCCAGTCAATTTCAATTATTAAATTATAGAATTTCATTGTTTTTGTTATTATTTCCAGTGCTTCCTGATTAACTTTGTAATTTACTGAACATTTCTTTCTTGGCAATAATGACATTTCACATGTAAATTTAGAAACAGTCAAGCTTATATTAGAGGATAATCTATAATCAGAGCCATACAGGGTCAAGAGAAGACAGAAATTCAACTGTAAGCAGGACAACCTCTCGACTCCACTTAACACATAGAATATATCACAGATATATACACATTTGTACATATATACATGCACATGTATCCTTATGTACATACACATAACCTATGACATAATAAGCAAGTCAAGAGTCCATCCAATCCATTTTTCTACGTATAACAGCATCACTAGTATTTATAGTCTCTTCACTGATTTGTGAGTTTTAAACAGTGTTCATAAAAATGATCACTTCCTCATATGCATTATGCCTACACAACCCAAAAAGGATTTCTATAGGCAAAACTAAATGAGAAAAATCCAGATCTTAAGAGAAATCAATTTATTGTTTAATATAAAATAAAATGTTTCTACAAAATACCTAAGCATAAAAAAATCATGTAATTATTATTAATCCTGGTAGATAGTTTGTTCTGGGATCTAAGTAAATATTAAATATTAAATGGGGGCACAATGACTAAAGTCAGAGATGATGAGATAGTTCTAAGCACAGAAAACATAAGCGATAGTTAGAAACATGAATGATCTTCAAGCAAGTACCCAAGACCAGAACCAGCCAAGAATGCAAAAATTAGCTGCCAAAAACAGACTAGAATAGCCACAGTAAAATCATAAATGACTACTCAAGAAATCTAGAACTTTAAGGATATTTCAAAAATCAATAGATTTCATCTGTATTTATACATAATGATGTATATATGTGCATGTGTGTGTACATATATGTGCAGATAAGATACATGAACATATATGCATATATGTGTCTCCACAGGTACTTATGTGTGTATACCTGTTTTTAGATTTAAAAAATTCTAAGTATAGCCTGCAAGGTAGATGCTATTTACTATCATTTTTGTAGTTGAAAACCTGAAGCATAGAGAAGTTATATAACTTTCTCACATAACCAGAAAATTGTGTAACCTGAATTCAAGCCTAGATAATGTGGCTACACAGTCTGTGCTTTCATTCACTACCCTATAGTTACTTTCCCTATGTTAGGAATGAAAAGAAGAAAGCAATAATAGGTACAACAGAGGTATGTGTGTTTTTTTTTAAATTATGGGAGAATATACTTAACTTTATGAGAAGAAATTAGAACACTTAGATTACATGAACAAATTTATAGAAAAAATGTAACTGAGAAAACTGACTTAAAAAGAAATAGAAAATCCATATATATAAGTTGTTAATCTTTTTAAAAAGCTTTAGTTTAAAATCTATCCATCCAAAGACTACAAGGCCCATTTGGCCTAGTAGACTGTTTCTACAAAACTTTTAATATATAGATAATTCTAATCTAGAGAACAGTAAAGGGATGGATATTTTCTCTCTCATTTCATGAAATTTACATAAAAAACAAACAAGAACAACATGAAAAAAGAAAGTTCTATGCCAGCTTACTTACAATGTAAAATAGATGTAAAACTCAGAAAAATAAATCTATAAAGGTGTAAAAATGGTATGTTATACTCATTGATTTTCCTGGGAATGCAAAAAATTATGTAATATTAGAAAATCTATTTATATAATTCAGGCAAAGTTGAAGATATACATACCTATAGCCCAACAATTCTACTCTCAGGTCTAGGGTCCAGAGAACTTCAGATATATGAACAACAACAAAAATCTAAGAAATGCTTACATTTCACAGTAAATGTAAAAAATGGGAAATCAATCTAAACATCATAACAGGTAAATGGTAAATACTGTGCCACCCATGGAATGGAATAATATAGGGCCTGGAAATGAATGTATTTGAACTGTATGTGCTAATGCAGATAAAACATAAAATGAAAGATAAAAAGGCAATTTTCAAAATGATATATCAGCACCTAAAATAGTACTATGTATTCTTACATAGTAAAGCGCGCCTGGGTGGCTCAGTGGGTTGAGCCTCTGCCTTTGGCTCAGGTCATGATCTCAGGGTCCTGGGACTGAGCCCCATGTTGAGCTCTCTGCTTGGCAGGAAGCCTGCTTCCCCCCTCTCTCTGCCTGCCTCTCTGCCTACTTGTGATCTCTGTCAAATAAATAAATAAAATCTAAAAAAAAAAAAGATATATGTACATACAAGGCTAAAAATATTCATGATACTGATAATACCAGATTTAGGACAGTATTATTCCTGTCTGGGGAAGGAAGGGAACAGGAGGTCTCCCTCATGCATCTATCAATCCACACCTAGTACGCACACAGGCCTTGAATGCTCAAGCCCTCTTCTCCCCATTCCCCCTCTTACTTACCAAGCATAAACCCAGGCTTCAAGATTTAACACAAACTTCATATCCTATACAACGCCTTTTCTGACTCTTCTGGTTACCTGCTCTTCTGGACTCCCACAGTTCTTGGTAAAACCCCAATTAAAGCACTAATCACAAAATTCATTTGTATCAAAATCCTGTCCTCCCCACTCTGGTTCCTTCTATGAACTCTGGAGGGTCTCACTTTAAAGAAATTCAATTCAATTCAGCAAGTCTCTAGTAGGAATCAAGCACTATATTCTTAATCCTTGGCTGAGGGCTATGTTGCTAAACATATTACATCCTTCCTGCCTTTAAAAAGACTATATTTACAAAAAAAATATATTTTTTTTGAGACAAAACTTAATATACATAAAGCTATTAGAGATGCTACCCATCAACACTTTTGGAAGATCATGATGGAAATGAAATTTAAGCTGGAACTGAGAAAGAAAGGTCCAAGGGGTATAGAGAGTGATACTAATGGGATCTTCCAATTTTTTTCCTAAGATTTAATTATTTATTTGAGAGAGAGAGTAAATGCATGAGCGGGGGCTGGGGCAAAGGGAGAGGGAAAGAGAGAATCCTCAAGCAGACTCCCTGCTGAGCACGGACACCCAACTCAGAGCCCTGAGATCATGACCTGAGCAACAACGGAGGTGGCCACTCAACTGAGTCACCCAGGTACCCTGAAGACACTTTAAAGAAAGGGCAGCAAACTTTTTCTACAAATGGCCCACTGCAAATATTTTCAGCTTTGCAGGGAGTACAGTCTCTGCCACAACTCTTCTGTTATAGCACAGGAGCAGCTATAGATAATACATAGTCAAATGACCACATCTGAGACTCAATAAAACTTTATTGATGAACGCTGAAATTTAAATTGCACATGATGTTCATGTGTTATGAAATATCCACTTGTTCATGTGTTACATAATATTTACCTGATTTGTCTTAACCATTTAAAAATGTAAAAACTATTCTTAGCTCATAGACCACATTAAATCAAGTACAGGTTGGATTTGACCCATGGCCATAGTCTGCCAGCCCCCGCTCTACAGGACTGCCAGTTGCAATATAGGAAATGGACTAAATCAACCTGAAGGTAGGATAAGTACTAGGAGCTGATAATGAATGCTAAACAGAGGAAGGTCAAGACGGTCGTGCATATGAAGAGCTTATAAATATCAAAATGAAACCTACACACTAATAAATAATGCAAACAAAAATATCAATAAGGCAATGTTTTGTGAACTCACGTGTGTGGAGACACATCTCAAGCTGGCAATTTAAGTTTATAATTTCCCGAGTTTTAGGAAGTAAGAAAGAAAAGAAAGTGCAAGTATTGAACCAGAATGTATCTCACCACAGTTGCATCGGGGCTAAAAGAGGCATTTGGAGTAGCGATTATTCACCCTTCTGGAAACAGTCCTGAGATTTATGTGGAAGGTGGGGAGGAAAAAGGAGATCAGACTTCCTACTAACAGAAATGTTTATAGGTGAAGAAGGAGCCAGGAATGGTGGGAAGAAAAAGATATAGTTTCAAGTACGAGGATCAGCCCAAGAGATTCTGCTCTTGATAAATTTTGTAAAATACCATCATCTCTGTAGGTATCTATGGTTCCTTTTCCTTTTTCTTTTTTCCTAAAAGATTCTATGACTGAAACACCAGGCATATTTTCAAAGAGATTTCTGACTCCTTGGCTTTCGGAAAAATCTGGATTTAAGTCCCAAGCCTGTCTCATTTGCTGTCACCTTGCCCAGAAACATTCTGTGAGGTGGCCTGCTGGTCATTAATATAGAAAAATATCATCAGTTCCTAGTCCACAAACCATATTTTGCAAGTAATTATAATAGCTATGAGTTAGTGAGCTAATGGTAATCTCAAATAAAAACAACAATAACAATCTTAGGAATTAACAGATGGATTAGGACAACATTTTGAGATAAACGTGAGAGTGAAAAGCTGATGCAGATGTGTGTACTTGCATATGACTAGCGAAATCACTCCACTGCTCAACCTGGATTTTAAACAAACAAATAAACAAGCAAATAAAGATGTTTATCAACAGCCTTTACATCACATAGAAAACTTGTTATATGCCACTCTTCTAAAATCAGCAAGATATTTTAGGCATCATCACTTCAAGACTGAGGGGGACCATCTGTTAAGATATTAGGACCTTCTCTTACCTTCTGATATTCTGGGACTATAAGGTGTCAATATGGGTAATAGGGGGCCCAGACATTATTTTAAAGGCTCTTGAGAATGAATGTCTAGTACTCTATACACTCTCCACAAGGCCCATCACTCTGAGATAAAGATCTACTAATTATTAATCAGAGTTCAGAAATTGATCATTTGTCTCTCCTTTACTTTCCTGAAATTTTATTTCACTTTACATTCCTCGTTCTCATCCACAAAGCAAGGAGTGATATCTCAGGTCTTTCTTCTCCATTATTCTGCTGGTCTATAACTTACACAAAGGTAGCTTTCAACCAAGTATAAAGTCCTCAGTGACAATTAGAGCTGTTTAAAAATTAAATCGTCTTCTTGGTAAGAAGCAAGTTCCTTGTAGCTGAGTTGGAGAGAAGCTGGATCAGCATCTGGAACAGACTATCTTGTGCCAGGTGAGAGAATGAATGATTTCTTCCAACAAAGATTCTAATTTCATCAGATCCCCCACTCCCGAGACTCTGCATTCAATAGTTGCCATGGACCATGGTTCAGGGAAATGTTACATAGATTTAATTTGGTCCCCGTAACAATCTTTTGGGACTGTATCAGGAGTTGAAACCAGGTTATTTCTCATGTTCCTTTCTAAGATAGGAGAGTCAAAACCCAAACAATGGACAGACACAGAGGTTTTGCTTCACATAGGATCCCCCACCATGTGGCCTGCTCAGAAGGATGAAATGACAGTGGCGCCAAATTCCCTTCCCTTCTCATTCGGAGCCCACAATTTTACAAGGTGAGTCTGGTTTCTCCCTAAATAGGGAGCACTTCTCACAGTACTGGAGCTGCCTTGCCACCTTCTTCTCCACTTACACAATCTTTCAAAAGCTTGATCCTGCTGATTTTTAATTTCACTAGCCAAAAGAGCTCAGGCCCGTACCCTCCAAAACTTCATTGTGTACTTCCTCTTCCAGATTATCTATAAACACATTTACTAAAGAGGCCCAGCAGAAATCTCTGGAGGGGCCTCCCTGTTTACACATCTCCATCAACAGCAGGCTCACACATCCTCCTTCCGTTTCCTCCATTCATACCTCCAGGTGACAAAACTGTCCTCCTAATACCACGGCAACACGATTTGGAATAGCTTTGTTGTAAAACTTGTAACTGACTCCTTGAAAGTCCAAACAGATTACATTTGTTGTTCTTTTCCTGGTGCTTCTGTGCCTCCTCCAACCATTCAGATACGTTCTAGAAAACTGAATGTTTTTCTCCATTCATCACACTAAGCGGTCAATGGTCCTACAATTTTTGGAGTTTACCAATATGAATGAGACTCACCAGCAGATGTTCACCAGGTTTCTAGCTCAGAATGGAAAGAAGAGTGGAATTCACAAATAGTGAAAAACAAGTGCAATAAGTTGTCTTACACGTGGGCCATTTATTCCCTTCTTCAGGCCCTTGTAACAGATGCCACAAAGTTTCAGCAATTTACTTATATTCGGCACGCCAAGCAGGTAGAACATCCGGTTCCCTTACCGCCATTTGATCTAATACCACATCTCTCACCTCTTTGCTTCAAAAGACATGATGACAGTGGAAATTTCTATGTTTCAACAAAGACCAAAGCAAAGAAATCACTGAGGCTCCAGATCTCCTTTCTTCCCCGTGAGCACATCTTTCGCGCCCTGATCATCAAGCAGTCCCATTGATTCCCCAGTGGACCTTCTGCCTTTCATGTACACAAAAGCTTTTATTTCTGGATGACAGTACTTTTTGTGCTGTTTCTTCCATTCCTTTACAGTCTGACTTATTTACACCTGACCTGTCACACTTGAAGGCCTTCCCTGTTCTCACTTGAACAATTTTTTGCCTCCCTCCCCCCCAACACACCCCTAACTTTTTCTTCTTTTACACTTTATGAGATGGATGCAAAAGTTTTTATGTGAGCTCCTAATCTTTGGTATGTGGCATATTTTCCTGCCCTTCCATTAATATGTTTAAAGCATTTCCAGGTTTCCTACAAGTTACAGACTTTTTAAAATATTACTTTCAATGTTAACTTCATGCACACATTGATTTGATCATAGTTCCATTCTCTAAAACTAAATAATAATGTGACAGGATTTTTTTTTTGCCTTTACTCCCCTTCAGAAGGCTGAATGTAATTGAGTTGTGAGCATTATTACAAGAGTCACAGATAATTTCCTGCCCCAATCCCTGTCTAATCTTGGGCCCAAATCCAGTATAATTCCATTCCTTCCTCAATTCCAAAACTTCTTGCCTGAAGAAACATATGAGATCTTCCAGTCTCAGGATATGGTTTCCCTGATAACTATTATTTGGTCTAATTTTCCAGTGATATCAATAGAATTTCAATATCCTGACCCTAATCGGTTGGTCTTTGGTGGGGACTCTTAACCAGGGCCCAGGGATGGGAGGTCTGAGAAACTCCTGAAATCATAGGCAAAACCATGTATGTCTATGGGAATGTGTACTTTTCTGAGAAAGAATACCATAGTTTATACCAGTTTCTCTCAGGAATTATGAAACAAACAAACAAAAAAGTTTAAGAGTCACTGGTCCACAGTGTCCCTAAACATATTATTATTGAGCATGCATTTCTCATCCACAGAGAATTTATTTCTCCAGCAGTATTGTGTACATGTTTATTTACTGTTTTTATTATACCTATTCTGTTCTCATTATTTCTGTATACAAAATGTTATAATCCCATCATTTCATCCATCCCTAATATTCCCATAGATCTCCTAAACCTACAGTATCAATTTCTCCAATTTTTACCAGTTTTCTCCTTCTACCAACCCCAAGGGAGGGGGGAAATGGAATTGGGATCTTTACTTGCTACCAATCACTCTACCAACTCTTTTTTATACTTCTAGAGTTTATAGATTCAGAATGCATTTAAATACTTGAGGCTTTGCCTTTTCTATAAAACTGTCCATTTTCTGTTTATATGAAGAGAGAGTTTTGCCATCCCATCTTCATCCAACACACCACAGAATCCCCTTCTCCTCATGCTCCTCCCTCCTCACCCCACTAGCATCGTCCCAGCAAGGTCTGTGTCAAACTGGGTCTCATGCTTCCTCTGCACTTATCAACTTTCTCCCAATTTTTAGGTTAAATGCTAAACTGGCACTTAACAGATTTGCTACACACAGAGCTCATTTTCTGGCCCCCCACATTAACACAACACCTCAATGCACCATTATATTTGCTGAACAAACCTCAGATTCTTTTGCAATCGACACAGTAACACCATTATAAGTTTTGTGCCCTACCCCCCTCTTCTTTGAACTGGACTGAACTTACTGATTTGACTCCTTGCAATGGAGACAAGAATGATATGGGAGGGAAGAAAAAAATGTTCTGTGCCCTTTTTAAGGTTTTTTGAGAAGGTATTTTAAACAATAACCAAAAATATATATTAAAATGAACTATGTAAAAAAAAACTCCAATACAGATTCTAAAAGTCTAGCAAAAAAGTGAGAGTATATTTTTAAGAATGCATCACACTCACAATTCTTAGTATTTTCAGTCGTCTCCTACTTGAGGCATACAGTTACTCATACAGTTACTGTTCCATCAAAATCTCCATTGTTCTTCAGCAACGGAATATTATCCAATGAAACCCTAGGGCGGCTTACAATGCAATGGTGAAGACCCTTACAAGGATGTTCTCAGGATGAAAGATCTCCTCATACTTCCGCACGGCAACCTATGGAGGCTTCTGCTACCCAGGTCATGTTCTAGTGACCCCACGGTCTAGAGGTCCTCCCGGACCACAGGGGTCACTCCATAGCAGATAAGATAAAAAAAAAAAAAAAAAAGAGCAGGTAAGCTGTAACGTATATTGCAGAAATTCATGGAGATTTGGCAGTCTGCATCTCAGAGGTTTTTGGGGTTGTTTGTTTGTTTGTTTGTTTGTTTTTTCTGTTAGAAACATCAATTATATTGGCAAACAGGATCCTGGCCCAGCCTGTCATGCGGACGTATGGACTATCCTAACAATGCTCCCAATTCTGCCGAACTCAGTTCACTGAGCGTTGCAGTGTAGGCTGTGTAGGACAGCTTTCTGTCCTTGCTGCAGTCCTAGTATCCACATCCTCCCCACCACTCTCCTACCCTAGTGATCTGCTCCACACCAACCCACCACCTCAGCACACACACACACACACACACACACACACACATCCGCCAGGCAGAGGAAAGGAAGACTCCTTGGCTTAGAGCTGTCCTCTGGTAGAGACCAAGTATAGAAACGGGAGCTCCTGCTACAGATGGTGGATGTGAGAGATGGGGATAAGCCACAGGCGTGGGGTCTGTGGGATGGGCACAGTAATGATGATAAAAGCTACCATCAGCTAAATATGAATGTCCCAGACTCTACGCCACATACTTCAGATGCACCGTCTTGCTGATTTGTCACCACCACCCACGGAGGCAGGAAATATTATCCTGATTTTACAAATGAAACTGAGGCTCAGTGAAAGGAAGCAGTTTGCCCAAGGTCTGACTCCAAAGCCCATGGTTTTAAATAATACATCTAAAGTCTGCTGCCGTATCTGGCAGCATCTGACGTCTCAGCAGCAACAATTAAAAAGATGGGAGGGGGGGCACCTGGGTGGCTCAGTGGGTTAAAGCCTCTGCCTTCGGCTCGGGTCATGATCCCAGAGTCCTGGGATCGAGCCCCGCATCGGGCTTTCTGCTCCATGGAAAGCCTGCTTCCTCCTCTCTCTCTCTCTCTGCCTGCTTCTCCGCCTACTTGTGATATCTCTCTCTCTCTGTCAAATAAATAAATAAATAAATCTTTAAAAAAAAAAAAAAAAAGATGGGAGGGAAGGAAATTCAACAGTAAAGGGGATGATGGTGGAAAATCCTATCCCTGCAGAAGTAGAAATTTGGACCGTGGCTAGGAACGGTAATGAGCATTTTTGTCTTGTTTTCCATAATTTCGATACTGCTTTAAAAAATGAAACTGGTTTTCAGTAAAATGCTTGAAATGCTTCCTTCTGCTCTCTGTCATTAAGAATCACATCATAATAAATGACATTGCAAAAAGGACTCTAAAGCTTAGAAGTAAATACTACAGTTTCCTTAACTATTTTGAACAAAAGAAAAATGTTATTTAAGATAAAACCATATTGTTTTCACATCAATAAGATGTACTTGACTGAAATCAACCAAATTAAACATTCTGCATTTATATGGTGATATTATAAATTAACTGCCCCTCCCACAGACCAAGAAGAGGAAACATACGCTCACCAAACACACCCAATGATGCACCCGCACGCACACACACACACACACACACACACACACACCTGCTACTTTATGAGTTGTTTGCTACCCTTGTTAACTGAAACAGATGAAAAACCACATCAGACTCAGAGGGAGGAGAGTTTTGCAAGGGTTTGATTTATTTCAAGAACTAACTTTTCTCAAGCTGGGCATCCGGGGGGAAAAAAAAAAAAGAAAATTCTAAAGCATAGTCCTTAACCTTTTCACCCCCTTTCCTAATACGCAGACCTAACCAGTTGTTAGCAGGACTTGTCCTAGGGGCCTCATATGTCTCTGCAAGTATATCATCTCCCTGTGGATTTTACTCTACAGTAAAACTTACCCATAAATGTCCCTTATATTCATTTTCATGGCTGGAACTAACGCCCTCCAAGATTACACTCGGGACATTTCTTTCTAAGCAGAAGTGAACCGATCTTTTTTGTAAAACCACCCTGGGGACACCCAAAGAATTCAGAAAGGTCCGCACTTCCTCCCACAATCACGCAGAGATGGATGCTAATTTCAGGATATAGCCTTGCCTCCTTTCTGCTCTCAATCACTTCTACGGAAATCAAACCTGTACACATTTACGCTGCATCACTGCGCTGAGGAGGCCGGGATGCTGTTCTCTCCATCAGCCAGTCAGTCCGAGCAACTGCAGCATAGTCTGTGCTAAGGTTATATAATGACAGAACTGGCCCAAGCAACAGGGGGCTTGACGGAGGGAGAGGAAAGGCATGAGTGCTAATAAAATGAAAATCATCCCCAGGAATCACTCTTCAGGACTTTGAACCAAAAAGAAAGGTAGTTTTACCTTAAATAATCAATGTAGAATATCAGTAGCTCTAAGGATAGGGAGGAAATCACCTAATAATATGCTCATTATTCACATATTTTTTTTCAAGTCCCCATTGAAAAGTGCCATCCCATTAGCAGGTTACAAGAGTGACATCTAGTGGACTCTTCCGCAATGACCAAAAGGATTTCAAAAGGACTTGAGACCAGGGCTTTTCAAAATCTAACATGACATCGAAATCACCTGAGGATCTTGTTAAACAGCAGATTCTGATTCAGTAGAATACACTAGAAACTATTATTTCTAACAAGCCACAGGTAATGCTGATGCCACCGCTCCGTGGACCTTTTGTGGCAAGGACCTAGAACATTTCGTACCTGCTTTTACCCTCAGGAGAGAAAAGAAGGAAGGGACATTTGAGAACTGTTTCCAGGATAAAATTAGGCCAAATGAATTAACATGAGTTTTTTAAGTTCCTAGTTCACTAGCCCAAATCAGCATGCACACTTACAAGCTCCTGCCTTCACAGAGGCCCAATACCCATACTCCTTGTCCGGAGTGCCGGGGACCAAACTAAGAAGGAAAAGACCTTCCTTCACAATCACATTTATTTGTGATATGAGTTGCTCAAGTCTCCAACACAGGATCACTTCAGAACTTAACATCTTGCAAGTTTTCCTTCACTGTTATTATTTTATTTACCCAATACTGAATTATAATATAAAAGTAATTTGTACCAGGGGCACCTGGGTGGCTCAGTGGCTTAAGCCTCTGCCTTCAGCTCAGGTCATGATCTCAGGGTTCTCAGATCGAGCCCTGCATCGGGCTCTCTGCTCAGCGGGGAGCCTGCTTCCACACACACCCCAACCCCGGTCTGCCTCTCTGTCTACTTGTGATCTCTCTCTCTCTCTCTCTCTGTCAAAAAATAAATAAATAAATCTTTTTTTTTTTTTAAAGGTAATTTGTACCATATCAGAACTCAGTTCTTTTTCCCAGATGCCCTGCACCTGAGCAGGAGGCTGTTGGGGTATTGTCTAAGCACCAAGCACAGCTACTCAGAATTTCAGCAACATTTGCCCTGGACACCCCAGGAACAGAACAGGATGTGTGACTACATCCAAATTCAGCCATTTCCAGAATCCAGTCCTATGTGATTTATCTGAGCCAGAGAGCCTTGACCTCCACACATAGCCTCCAGGCGAGACCCTCAGCTGAAGGTCGGGTGTGAGGTCCTCCACAAAGCGGCTCTGCCAGGCCCCACTTGGACTCCTGCCAGGGCTCCCACCTCAGCGACAGTAGACCCCGTCTTTGGTTCGAGGTCACAGTTCGAGAAGCCATCACCATTGATGAAAAATCAGTCTCTCTTTCCCCAAACACACACACACACAAATCTGTACAAAACCTACATTCTAGTCCAGTAAAATCATTTAGGACAAGTGGGTTGATCTAAGATGATCATTTCTTAAGCAGTGAAATTCCTATTTCAAACAAACACAAAAGTGTTTTGGCAGAAATGAAGCTGGAATACTTGGAGATCTGCCCACTTGATTTCTCCCCAGGCTGCCCCTTGCCCCACACCCCTGAATACTTTTCTTCATGCCCCAAATACTCCTTTCCACTCTAAAGCCCACCCCCAGCGACCGCCCAGTTTGAATCAGAAACGATGGCTCTCACAATAGCTAAAACCATCCCAAACTCCCTTATTGCTCAAGGACAACATTGTTTTCATTCCCCAGATGGAGCTAGAGATACCTGTCTCACTATAACTTGATTTAGTTATGATTCTAACAGTTTTAGCATCTGCAATCAAAGGATTTATTCAAAAGATGTACAACCTGATTTCCTTACGGAAATTTGCTTTTAAGTCATAATTAAGGATCTCTGTGATGAGTAAACAACAGAACTGTTTATATCTCTTCAATTACTCTTGGCAGTCCTAAAGGGGAAAATAGGTAGAAGAAAATGTCACATAATTCTTCCTCAAAAGGGGGATGAAGATAGAAAACGAAACTCAACATGCCAGTTTCAGTAAGGAGCACTGCATCGCTTGCCTGCATAGTCGGGAGCCCCTGCCTCGGTTAGAATTTCAGTTATGGCACTACATGGGACCTGGGACAAGTCAGTCATCTCTATCCTCACTCTGCTCATCTGAATAGAGGACAGAAGCAATACCCACTTCATGCAGCTGTTGTGAAGACTGAATTAAGACATGTAAGGTAGTTAGTAACTGTCATCATTCAAGAAATGTTACCTCTAATGATTATTACAATTATTAATATAATATTATTAGGAATAGTGTCTATTAATATTCTTCTTTACCTGAATATTCACAATGGTATTTGCAAAATTTTTTTAGGTATTTATTATGCCTTTTTTTTTTAAATTCAAGTGTAATTAACCTACAATGTTATATTACTTTCAGGTACAGAATGTAACAATTCAACAATTCTATAAGTTTCTCAGCATTGCTCAAGGTGAGTGAACTCTTAATCCCCTTAGACTCTAAAGAGTTTAAGTGAACACTTAAACCTATACCCCCACCCACCGCCCCTCTGGCAACAACCAATGTGTTCCCTGTATTGAAGAGTCTGTTTTTTTTTCTTTGTCTTTCTTTGTTTGTTTGTGTTTTGTTTCTTAAATTTCACATATGAGCAAAATTATATGGTATTTGTCTTTCTCTGACTTATTTCACTTAACATTATACCCTCTAGGTCACCCAAATCATCACAAATGGCAAGATTTCGTTCCTTTTTATGGCTAAGTAATATTCCATTGTTTATATATGCATGTGTGTGTATATATACAGCACATCTTCTTTATCCAGGTATCAATGGATGGATACTTGAGTTGCTTCCATACCTTGGTTATTGTAAATAATGTGCAATAAACATATGGATACATAGATCTTTCTAAATTAGTGTTTTCATTGTCTTTGGGAACTACTGGATCATATGATAATTTTATTTTTAATTTTTGGAGGAACCTCCATTCTGTTTTCAAAAGTGGCTGCACCAACTGGCATTCCCACCATCAAATTTTAGTCAAAACTGAGAGGCATAAACAACAAATAGTACCATCAATTCTGCATATATGTTGAGAATACTGAGAATGCAAGAGAAGCTAATAAGATCCTAAATGAATTTCAGATATATTCCTTAGCAAACAGTGCCTATCCTTGTGTCTCTTTCTATTTTACCTCTTGGTGAAATGCATTTAAAAATATATATATTTGGGGCACCTGGGTGGCTCAGTCGTTAGGCATCTGACTTCACCTCCAGTCATGATCCCAGGGCCCTGGGATCGAGCCCTGCATCGGGCTCCCTGCTTGGCAGAAGGCCTGCTTCTCCCTCTCCCACTCCCACTGCTTGTATTCCCTCTCTCACTCTGTCTCTCTCTGTCAAATAAATAAAATCTTTTATATATATATCAATTGAAGGCAATTCTGATTTTTAAAAATTATATTAGTTTTTGAACAGTCATAACTATGTTTATTCTTTGTGCAATACGATCTCCTTAAACATCACACTGTGTAATTTATTTTAAATTTAAGAATTTTATTTTAAATCAAGGTAAGCTGAACTTTGTCTCAGGAGAGGCCCAGAGGGTGGCAGCTGGTTCGCCAGCAGCTGGCCTATACACCATTTTTTTATCTGCCTGTTGGACTGCTCAATTCTCTATATTCTTAGGACTGTGCACCAAAGTCCTGGACACGTGGCTTCAAAGTAACCAGAACCTTCAAATTAAAAAAAATTTTTTTTGTTTTAACAAGAATCCAAAATTCAGAAGGACCTGAGGCACATATAAGCTTTAGAGCAAATATTCAAAAACTACCTTGCCAAAAGCTTTAGAACAAAGGGGATGGGAGAAATTCGGACAATTCCTGCCTTAATTTAAAAAAAAAAAAAAAAGTCTTTGGAATATTCTAAGATGTCAGTACTGAGGAATCCAGAACTTTTCAGAAACCTGTGAGATGTAGCCTAATGTCTTCCCTCTCATCACCAAAAGCACTTCTGTTCCAAGTGAACCTCTAGGCATTTTTAACAGGGTAAAGATTATCAAAGTTCACTGCATTTCAATGTTACAAGAACAGATGCTTAAAATACTCTGTAGTTCTCTCAGTTTTTAAGACAGCAGGACAAATCAGCACAATGTTTGGTTCTGAAAGGGAGATATATCTCTTATAGAGATAGGTTCCCATATTGTGTGCTTCTCAGAGATTACTTTGGAAAATCATTTTTGTCATGCTTCATTTTGTTAACCATGAATTTAGACTAAATCTCAATTAACTAGAAAATTCAGTAAACTAGAAGCCTTATTCGCTTTGACACAAGTAGGTGACATTGCTATATACGATTCTCCTCAAACTCTGTTTGTTTTAAGAAGTTTGTATAAAAGTTCTCAGCACATGGGGCTCCTGGGTGGCTCAGTGGGTTAAGCTGCTGCCCAGGTCATGATCTCGGGGTCCTGGGATCGAGTCCTGCATCGGGCTCTCTGCTCAGCAGGGAGCCTGCTTCCTCCTCTCTCTCTCTCTGCCTGCCTCTCTGCCTACTTGTGATCTCTCTCTGTCAAATAAATAAATAAAATCTTAAAAAAAAAAAAAGTTCTCAGCACAAGGAGATTTTTTTTCCTTTTTTCTTTCACTCCCTCTCTCTTTTATTTATTTATTTTGGGGGGGGGTAAATATAAGAAAAGATGGCTGTTAGCTGAAGTTATTGTAGTAATCATTTCACAATATATGTAAATCAAACCATCACACTGTATGCCTTAAACAGTGATGTATATCAATTGTTTCTCAATAAAACTGTGGGGAAAAAGAATGCTACATTTCAGTAATGACTCAACTCAACTCAACTATAAGTTCTTTAAAAGGTGATCTAAGCACAGTTTTTTAAAACAAACAAAGAAAAATACCACAGCATGTGGTATTCTCTCCTTTCCATTTGGGAAGAAAGAAAGAAAGAGAGAGAGAGAGAGAAAGAAAGAGAGAGAGAGAGAGAGAGAAAGAAAGAAAGAAAGAAAGAAAGAAAGAAAGAAAGAAAGAAAGAAAGAAAGAAAGAAAGAAATTAAAGTAGAAATTCCCTTAAGAAAGAAATTCATCTATGTATCTTTATTCTTTATTTACTCTGCCTCCTAGCTGCCATGGGTAGCCTTCATAGAGATTATTTTGTAGCTTCCTAGAAACTATTTTACAAAGTTAGAATCATTAGGTCAACTACAGAAATAATAATAGGAGCCACTTTCCACTGAATTCTTACAAGAGTCAGGTATGGCACAAAACACTTAGCGTACACCGTCTCATTTAATTCCTTCAAAAAACATGGAAACAACTGTCATTGTTGACCTTTCTGCATAGGAAGCAGCTAACACTAGGGATATTAAAAGACTTGTCCAAGATTTCAGAGTCAGTGAGTGGCAGAGCACACATCCTAACGGATGACCTGGAAGGCTTTGAGTCCTGGTGCTCATTCCAAAGCTCAAGTTCCCCCAGCTGTGCCTGCTGTAGGGCTTCTCAATGTCTTGAAATCAAGGGCCCAGTTCTTCCTCATCCAGAAGACTTCAGGAACTAAACCACTGCCTGCTTCACAGGGGACTCAAGAAATTGTTGCTTAATTGAAGAAGCAAAAGTCATTTTGAAAGCATAAATTGAAAACGTGGTAGGCAGAAACCTAAAATTAACTGCCCCCATAGCTCAAAATTCAAACATACTTCAAAGTCACTTATGGGTTTGATACCTACTAGAGTTATGATAAGCAGGCCATTTGTCAAAAAGATGATGGAAAAGATTAAAGAATTCTACCATCTATCAAAGAAACTAAAAGACAGGCATCCACAATGTATCAAGCACCAAAAGATGACTACTTTGAATACAGAAGGAAAGGAAACAAGTTCTGAAATATTAAAACCATGGTTCTGATCCAGGTTCTTTGACTTTCTACCTATAGCCATAGTGAACTTTCTTTCTCTCTCTTCGGTCTCCCTTTCATCAATATAAAATAGAAAAAAAAATTATGTATATTATTATACATATATATAATATTATATACACATACATAAAATGGTTACAGAATGTATGTTCAATGAAAGCCTGCATGATTATTTTTACTGTTATTACCAATGCATCAATTAAATTAAAGATGTGATACAATCATATGCCTGTTAAAATCATACTTCCAAACTTTAGTGAATGCTTTAGTGTAACTATGGTTTAAAAAAAAAAAGTCACGAAAGAAGAGGCACATGTATATCATTTACATTTTCACTTTTTGAAAAATCCTTAACATAGGTTAAAAAAAAGATTCCCAAGGTTACCTAATCTGTTATGATTTAACAGCATTTTAACGTTTCTAAGGAATGATAGCAAAGTGCTGCATCTCTTCAGACTTGGAATTTACTGCCTGTCTGAGTCTCTGCTTGTGCCAAATTAAATATACAGTATAATGTCCATACCAGAAATAACATAGCACAGCTTCCTGCTCTATTCCTTGGTTGAATGAGCCCAAACTGAGGAAAGGGAGACATGATTTTATTTAATCATCTGAATAATTGTATTCTTTGATTTCTTGAATTAGAAGGTACTCCAGAGCAGGGGGGGGGAAGGCTTTAAAAGAAATTGCCACGTGAATTATCAGACCATTTAAAGGAAAAATTCTTTTTGAAGGCTCAAGAAAAAGTATATAAAGAGTCATGTTAATGAACTGCTCAGAAAGTCAACTTCCCCTAGCTACTCCGCAGCACTCAGACTGCTGAGGACTGAAGACTCCAACGTCTCTTGGCCTATGAGGTCCATGTAAACTGGAGACTAATGATTCCTCCCAGGAGGTACCAGCCAAACCGCTTTTGAGGAATTGCGTAACAGAAGAGCATGGAGAAATGGGATGGTAGATGGAAAAATGTGCCCTGGGAGTCTAAGGAAGGTTGCTGGGTTTTTTTAAGGTGAAGGACATGGTCATATCATTACCCACTGATAGCAATGCAGGTATCAGAGGAGATAAAGTGCAGGAGCGATGCCTTTAAGTAGAGAAAATGTGGAAGGGGACAAGTCATTCATTGTGATAGGGAGGAATGAAGAGAACACACAAGCAGGGGCTTGGGGGGTATGGCAGAGGAAAGATGAGATAGTTCTCTTCCACTTGTATCTGTTTTCAGTGAAATAAGAAACCATCTTTGGCTAAGGAAGAGGAGGGGGGTGGGAAAGATCCGAGGAGAGTGAAGAAGTGAAGTCGTCATCCCAGAGGAAATAAATGTGTAGGTAGTGTGCCAGGTCTGTGGGTAAGGCTGAGGGCCCACTTGAGAAAGATGGCCACGAGCTGGGAGTGAGGCTGTACACGTGGTAGCTATGTTTTCCTCCAGCCATACACTACAAATGAAGTTTAATCGGCAGTTTAATTGGATTTTGCCAGCTGAATACAAAGGAGACAACATCGTCACCAATAATAATAAAGTCTCATTGGGAACCTTCTTACTCACAGCGCAGCATCTGTATCACCAGGAATCAGGCAAAGCATCTTCACAAGATGTCTATTTAGAGACTCGGATGCATGTGAAAGTCTTAGAAATACCTGAGTGGTGGCCAAGTGTAAACAAGAAAAATCATCAAGGATGTTACTGGGGTGATCTAAGAGCATTGTAAAGGCACCAAGATTGTTGGCAGAAGAAATGACTGGGTCAAAGGAAGAGATGCACAGAGCCATATGCGAATGACTGTCCAGGGGGTCATAAGATGACCTGGAAGGCTTGGAGTCCTGCTGGCGACTGAGGCAAATGTCTGAAGGGTGATGGGATTGGTGTTCTTTTAAGGGAAGGAGGTAGTTGTTGTTGTCGCATCCAGACTAGTCTCTTTAGCAGGCTATACCGATCACACGGGCGATGCTGTTGCTGAAGAAGCTATGGTTTGACGAGGAGCACACAGAACCCCGTGAGCTCCCCCCAAGACCTGCTGCAGACAGTAGAGACTGGGAGAGAGATGGTCTTATCAGAAACAGAAAGAGCTGAGCAGGCTTTTGTTAGATCCACACGCCAGCACTCTCCTTAGGGCACAGAAGCAGTATGTTGTGAAGCATTTAGCATAAAAGTGGCCACCCAAAGATCTATGCTTGCACTAGCAAGCACAGTAATTCTGTTTAAGAGTAGAGAAATTCACTGATCTCAAAGAGAAGCAGAAAAGAAAAAAGGAGAGAAGGAGGAACAGAAACAACGGGAGATTCATATGCTCTTCAGGATAATGAAACTCCCGAGTAGCAGCCCAAGCATATGGTGAAGAGAGATGAAGCCTCCTATCCGAGACTGTACAAGATTTTTCTGTAAAGATCTCCCCCATTTTCCTTGAAAATGTAAAGTATAGTTTCCTCTCTTTGTGACTCTACTTGTGAATGGATCTTCGTTGAGACTGGAGAGAGGCTGAGGTTTCAGGAGGATCATGAGCCCCCAAAGCAGAGGAAGACATGCAAATACAGGGTCCTCGGATGTTGAAGAAATTTGAGAGAGAGTTTTGGATAAGCGCAGGTTATGAAATTAGGGGGATTATGATGTTAATCCTATATACATAAAGGGCATCAGCCCCACTGATCACTATCTTACACAATAAAACACATTCTTTTTGAAGACCAGCAACTGCTTTCTCTGCACTCTCCTATCCTATCCCCCACAACCCCCCCTGTCATTATCAATATAACTGAACATCTAAGAAACATTCTGGGGTACCTGGGTGGCTCAGTGGGTTAAGCCTCTGACTTCAGTTCAGGTCATGATCTCAGAGTCCTGGGACTGAGCCCCACATTGGGCTCCCTGCTCAGTGGGGAATCTGCTTCTCCCTCAGCCTCTCTCTCTCAAATAAATAAGATCATATATATATAGACACACACACACACACACACACACACACACACACGTGAACATTATGTAATTATTATCCCTTGGGCTATGTGTTTCTCAAGGGCAAGGGCTATGTGTTTCTCTAATGGTAATGGAAACAAAGGAAGCACTGAAATCTACAAGTTCTTTTTAAAAACCGGAATTCTTGCAGAGCACCTGGGTGGCTCAGTTGGTCAAGTATCCAACTCTTGATTTCAGCTCAGGTCATGATCGCAGGGTTGTGAGACTGAGCTCCAAGTTGGGCTCTGCACTCAACACAAAGTCAGTTTGTCCCTCTCCCTCCCCCTCCTTGTTCTCTCTCTCTCTCTTCACGCCACCCCTTCTCTAAAATCAATCAATCAATCTAAAAATCTGAAAAGCATCCATCAATATATTCTACAAGTAGCAAAATGACTATCTCAATGCTATCTACTTTTGTTTAGCTTACTCATTTTTATAAAGTTGGCAAAGAATAGGGAGGAAACAACACAAGTGGATAATCAACCTGAGAAGTTAAAAATTACGTGTATGTAAAATAAAACACAAATCAAGGATCACTACTTTTCAGAAATTTATATTCATGCATTCAAGGTCTGTGATATTTCAGGTGGGGTTCAACAAGAATTCAGGAGAGTGAACGGGGTACCTAACTAATTCCTGAGACCATCGGGGTCCTCCATTATAGACTTTCAGCTCAAAACTCAGACAACTCAAATTAGATGCAAAGCTATAATTATTTTAGAAAACTGAATTATAATTATCCTGGCACTCACCCATAAAAATATTTCCCAAATCTATTTTAAAAATTAAAAACAGACCAAGGTCTAGAAGCATATCTAGGATCCATCTTAGTACGCTAGTTTCATTCAAGCTGAATTTGCATTTGTTCCTTAATCACAGTGCTGAACCGGTCCTCCACCAAGAGGAAACAAATTAATTCTGAGTTCCTGAGGAAAGATCCTAGTAGATCTCCTCTTATTTCTTGCAGATAATAAAGCTACAATCAACTAGATCAAATAAGCACAATATCCACTTTATGTGACTGGGGCAATTCAAGCAGGAAAAGTATAGTTCTGTCTTTACAGAATACACACACGCGCACACACGTACATACACAGAGTATCTTTTGCCTACCATAATAAAAGCCAAGGATTCTAAATTTCTTTTTACCTCACAGTGAAATAACCGTGAGCATACCCAAGGTGCCAGAGCTCTCACTACAAACACTCAGGAGGGACAGCAGAGGTCTATACCAAATTTTTTAAAAGACGTTCTTTAAAAAAAATAAAAATAAAAAAAAAACTATAAACCTTATACTAGAACATAGTGAACACCTCCCATGTGATGTGATGTAGAATTATACTGTAAAGCTTTCCAAGTCAAACACATTTTCTCCACACACCAAAAACTGAAGACTGGACTTCCGTTATTAGCAATGAATTTCCAGGTGTTCCAACATTTCCCTCTGCTAAAATGCCTGTGAGAGGCACTTCCATCGTCAACAATGAGGATCAGTTAGTCAATGCAACCCGTCAGTAGGAGCAGGTCTGATGGAGATGGTGTGGGTTGGAGTACAAGAAGGCACTGGAATCCTAGCACTCTCCAGTCAAAGGCAGCAGATCTAAAAGATAACTCTACAAGGAGGCAGATCAGAGTTGGGATCCATCTACTCAATTCAGGTATCAAATTTGCTATCTGAGAAGAGAGAAGGCTAAAACTGGTGATCTCTAAAAGGTGCAAAATTGCCACTTTCATGACACATGGTAGGTCTGGCTCAAAGAGTACAGGGCTCTCAAGTAGGGAACCAAAATGTCACTAATGCTGGTCATAAAAGCACGCTCAAGAAAAGAGGGCAGGCACTAAGGAGACTGTTCTACAACCATAGCTATGTCAAAGGGCAGCTCTGCAGGGAAATCACAGTAACGCCTTACGTGTAAAGAGACCATAAATAGAAACAGCGAAAAATTCTAGACTCACATTGGGTCACTGAATTGCTCAAATTTGCATTAAAAGAAATGGGAAAGAAACTAGTTTAGCTGAAGGAAATAATGTTCTTAACACTAAAAGGATGATTAGCAGTGTTGATGGATTTGCTGGCAAATGCAAAATGCTGGCTTTGATGTGTTCCGTCCACAGCACAAGCTCCAAAATGGCCACAGTAAAATTTACCCCTTCATTCAATGGATATTAATACGGTGCCTGGAATGGCTTCTGGTGGAAGCGAGAAAGGATACAGTGATGAAAAAGACTCCTCTACTCTCAAACCTCCAACATCTGACAGAGGACATAACAAATACAGCAGGACATACTACAACTAAGTCAAGCAAAGGTTAGGGGTTTGGAGGAAGAGTTAGAGTTTTTGTTCTCATTTTTGTTTGTGAAGGATCACAGTTCCCTCACATATTCATTCACACTAGCCAACGTCAAGAATTTCTAAGGACAAGTTTAGACACTTAATAAAGAACAGCAGTTCCCGAACCATCTGCTTTGCTCTGAAAATAAAGATCCGTCACACGCAAATATTCATTTTACTCCAACCCTGTGAGAATATTATTGTCAGCTGGGGTAGGTAACATTTGGTTTATAATTGACATGGTGAACAAACCATGCTTTATAAAATGGCTACAATCAGTGCTTCTTTGGGGCGAAAAAAAAAAAATAAACCATCATATGAGGCCAAAAGTCACTCACTTTCAGCAAGTTCCTTTGATCCATTTAAGTGTCCTGTTACTAATCTTCTGACAAAGAAATGTGCAAAACACTGCATTTAAAATGAACAACAGGACCTTGTTACAGTCAGACAAAGATATACAACAGAATATCTTGAAAGGATTTTTTTTTTCTTACAAAGGGAAATAATCTCCCAAACTCATATCATACAAAACTGCAGATCAGAGCAGCCCAACACTCGCTGTGTGTATCAATCCTACCTGGTAAGGAACGATACTGCCGTGAGCCGTGCCCCAACGTTTTGCTTCCTTTTGGCCAATGAGATAATTAGCAGCTACCTGGGTCAAACATGCCACCTGCCAGGAAAAAAAAAAAAAAGGAGTTTATCCACAATCACAAGCAGAAGGTCATACTACGAAAGTTCTCATTTGAATTCACTTCATGTCATTGCAAAAAGAGAGAGAAGCAACTCCAAGCAGATCAGAAAACATACAGGCATCACCGTACAAAGAAAGGAAGAGCAGTATTACATTATCGCATGAGATTAAGTATGAACAGCACTCGGCGCTCAAAAAGATCACCTGAAGACAGAGGTCGACCCAACAGATAAAACCCTGGGCCAGCCTTTAGCGTCAAGACCACAGCAAAATACATCGGCAACTGGTACGTTCCTCTCCCCTCTTCACCCACATCCTTTTACTTTCTGTCAAGATGACAAAAAAAGAGCCTGTGTCATCACTGAGCAGCTGAACCAGTCATGAACCATATTCCTCCAAGTTTCTCATTTTGTGACAAAAACAACAATAATAAACCTCTATTTTGTTTAAGTCTGTTCAGTCAAGTTTTCTGTTGCTAGCTGCCCACAGCATCCTTAATGGACACACAGAGTCCAAATTATTTGACTTGTGAAAATTCCTCAGTGATTCATCCTCATTTACACAAAAAGTGCTCTCCCTCCCTCAACTTAGTCTTAAACCCACAGCCTCATTATTGTAATTATTTCAGTTTTCAAAAGCCCTAGACCTATTTAAAGGGGTCATCTAAAGCCTTAAGGTCAACCTCTGACTCCCGCAGTATTTTATACACATCGCTTAAAAACCTACAACCATCCAATTCCATATGGGGAGAACAGGAGGAGAATGAACTCCATTCCCGGTGACCCGCCATAAGGAGCTTATGTTCTCACGAACGCCCATGACACCAAGGGCCCCAAACTATGAAAGACAAACCTAATAACAACCTTCCATAGTTTCCAGAAAAAAAAAAAAAAAAAGCTTCTGGCCTCATAACATAATCATGATATACCATGGGCTCATTTTTCCCACCCTAGATCATCAGATGTGATGTGGCTCCCAAGCCAGCAAGTCAAACAGATCCCAAACTGAGTTCGGCTGCTGGAACAACTCCAGGGATGGTTTTTTAGGGCTTGCGGAGGCAACCTGTGATTGGCCTCTACCTGGCCCGGCAGCTTGCCTCCCACATAGCCTATCTCCATAGGGCTCAGCCTGCACGAATCTCCTTAGAGCAGCAGACATTCTCCTTTACTTTATTCTTGGGATTTACACTCACTTTTATGTTCATTTACTGCTCTGTTGAAATTGGAACTGCCTTATGGCAGCTGGTTCGGCTGTACTGCCCAGGTGGCAAAACTAATAAACTTTGAGTCATCCACTTCTGGACCTCCATCTGGTCTCGGGCATTTGAACCATGGAGCATTCCAGGGCTGCCTGGGGCTGCCTAGTGCTAATCGCCATTTCACAGATCACTTCTGTGTCTTTCAAAATGGAAAATCAAATCAACATTTTGTAGTAAAAAATGCACTGGATGGGAAGTCCAGTTTCACGGTTTTTCATTTCTGTCAACTCTAAGTAGTTGTACGACTTTCGGTATTTAATTGAAATACGTCAACCTTCAGACACATTCTCTATAAAATCTTGGGCATTTGACCAAAAGGGATGGTTCTCAATCTTTTTTTTTTTTTTAAAGCCGAACTCCTGTATCAAACCGAATTAATGCATGAAATCCTAATATGTGAGCAGGTTAATACCCACAGTGTTCTGGTTGAAGCAGAAGCAGGCCTCCAATGTCACAATGTCACCCTGGGCAGCATAAACACAGAACACAATTTGCAAAGTAGTAAATGGTCTTATATTTGCTTCTAAGGTCTACACCTCTGACTATTATTCTTAATAGTCTGGCAGATAATAGAGATGCAGGTATAGTCATTTTCCCATAAAAGCTCTTCTTGAAATTGGGGAGATTTTCTCAAGTCTGAGGTTTTTCTATAAGAAAGGTTTTTCTTTGATCTACCTCTGTTGGGAGTAGGAATCGGGGCTGTTCCCTTTGAAATAAATTCTGGTGCTACTGGGGGCCAATGAGTCACATTAATAAAGGTAATACTTTACAAGCAAAGAATCATAAGAAGCTTGGTATCTCTACTTTTTTTAATTTCAAAATCAGCTGATAGGCAATAGACCAACATCAGCATAGCTGCAAGTGGAATGGGGCACCTGGGTGGCTCAGTCGGTTAAGCATCTGCCTTCCTCAGATGATGATCCCGAGGTACTGGGATTGAGCCCCACATCAAGCTCCCTGCTCAGTGGGGAGTCCACTTCTTCCTTCCCTCTGCCCACCCCCACTCATGTGCACACACTTTCTCTCTCTCTCTCAAATAAATAGAAAAAAGTTAAAAAAAAAAAAAAAAGAGGTAGGACTGACTGGATGATCACAGGTTAACCTGTGAATCCTAAACTGATCTGAGATGCTTGACTGCAGTAGGTATGGGCTGGATTCTGGGCTGGAGATCAGCCTGACTGCCTCATTTCTGGTCCACGACCTCTTTCTTTCTTCTCAATTTTGACTTCTGTGTTTCTGACCCTACCTTGCTAAGCTGTATCTTTGACAACTATTTCATAAAAGCAGCCCTATTCAGAGTAAGTTTGAACAGACAATCAAAACTCATCTCATAGGCTATTTCTAAATGGGATGCCCTATCAATTTCCTCCACAGTGGTAACTCATGAAAACAAAAAGTATTTCAGAACCAGTAGGCTCCCACTGGGCAGAAAGGTTAGATAAGGTTTTTAAACCATGGCCACTCAAAAACAAAGTGTGATTCTTCAGTATTCAGAGGCAAATCTGGGGGTGGGGGGAGAATTCTATTTTAAAAAAAAGAGAGAGCAACAGGGCTAAACTTAGCAACCCAGTGTTTAAAAGGGGCTTGCAAATCTGAGAGTAATCTACTATTTACAATGAAGTATTTTAAGGCAGCAGAAGGGGGAGAAAGTCAACAGTTATGACGTGATTCTGTATGAAAAATCAGGCTTCCTGGCAATTAATGACAAATTTTCCACAAATCAAAGGAATGCGGGATGTGACTTTTAGGTTAATAACTACATACTGTATATCCATTCTAAATATTGCATTAGATCATTACTTTCATCTCCTAAACTTAGGCTCATTATTTCATCATGTGGATGCTATATAATTTACTCAGAATGTTGCCTTTATATGGTTTCATCTAAACAAAAAGGCTAACTTTGGTTTAATAATAATCATTCCGACAGCAAAACTATTATTTTAGATAACATAGTGGGTCCTGGTATCCTATGTGTCTAACCAGAAAACCAATGGATGGTCAAAGTGGATCTCAAAGGGCACAGCCCCAAAAGACATGAGGAAGAATACACCCAATTATTTCCCAAAGCAGCCCCATGCTCTCTGCCACCCCATGCCTCACTTCTAGCAAATGAGGATCAAGCTGCAATAACAGAACCTTTCATCTCCAAAAGGACAAACAAGTATGACGGGTAAAGTGGGGAAAACAATACTCGAACTCTGGTCCATGACATCATTACTGGTGGATGTTTTCCTCCTGCTCTCTTGCATATTCTGGCCTCCACGTGAGCTGCGCTGAACACCAGTCACGCTTCGCTTCTGCACCTGCCCATCTCTCCATCCACTCTTACACGACCATTTCCATTAAGTCCCCCTCATCACCAAATAAAAACACTATTTTCCTTGCCTCTGAACAAACACAACACCTTAACCTACCTATTCAGGCTGCACTCTCACAGTCTACCCTGTACTACAACTACAACAACCCTGTACTACACGTACAAGATGGCAAGTTAAGAAGACCTAGATCAGTGGTTCCTAAACCTAGTTGTGCATCATAATCACCTACAGAATTCCTCGATCCTGCCCCAGGCCTACTGAATCTGACTCTCTAGGGGTGGAGCCTGGGGGAAAAAAATAACTTAACTAATACATCATACACAGCACACCAGATCTGAGAACCAAAACCTCAGGAAAATCTAGCCAAACCCCTTAATATTAGACATGGATAAAGAAAGAAACAGAGAAGGAAATAACTTATCTGAGGTCACAGAGCTTGCTAATGACAGCGCTTTAAACTACGCCAACTACAGTGTCCTCCTCCACGCTCCAATATTACTCATAGCTGATCCTTTCCCTCCTTTTAAATTGGAACTATTCCAAGTTAAGAACTGCGCACTGCAAATCCTTCATACGTTCTCACAGGGCCTAACGTAGAGTTTCTACAGTAATTTTTTTTTTTAACACACAAATGAAAATAGTGATTACTAGTTTCTTTATTCAACAAATATGGAGTGCTGCTTTGTAGAAGGTATTATGTTAGGTACTGGGTATGCAACAGTAAAGGGAAAGATGCAGTCCTGCCCCCTTTGTACTCAAGAATAGTGGAGAAGACAACTAAACAGTTACAGGAACTGCCATGGGGAAAAGTTTAAAAACAAAAAGAATAACACATGCGAAAGCCATAAGGCAAGAGACTGGCATACAGGAAAGAATACAAAAACAGAAAAGGAAAAAAAATCTGAAAGTACCCCCAAAGTAACTAAAGCATGACAAGAAAAAGATGGGAAATGAAATTGGAGAGGTTGACAGATCATGCCACCTCCTGCAGGTCATGAGTAAGGAAGGACTCATTCTCTGCACACCTTTTAAAATGATCATTTTGGTTTTTTTAAGTCATCTCTATACCCAACGTGGGGCTCGATTTTACAATCCTGAGATCAAAAAATGCATGCTCCAATGACTGAGCCAGCCAGGTGCCCCTCACCATGATCACTTTAAAATCAAGAACTATAGCACATCATCCTTCTATTAAAAAGTTATAGAGCTTCCCACTGAATTTGCAATAAAATCCAAAGAATGGACTGAATAGAGACAAGAGAGAAAAGGGACCAGTTATAGAAATTGTGCAGGTCCAGGCATAAGCTGATGATAGCTCAGACTAGGTTGGTGGCAGTGGAAACAGAAAAATTAGTGGGCTTAACATATATGTTAGGGACAGACTGGACAGAACATGTTTCTGCCTGAATATCTGGGTCAGCTCAGAAGGCCTCAACAGAAATAACGAAGTCAGAGAGAGGAACGAGGTAAAGGGAAAGAAAATAAGAAACCATCTTTGCATATGTTGAATTGGAGATGTCTGTGAGACAGGGCTGGAGTCGTCAGCATATAGAAAGTATTTAAAGTCATTCCCTAAGGGGAAAATACAGAGAAAGAAGAAGAAGAAATCATAAATAAGATAAAAGAATGTAAGCCTCCATGTCAAAAACAGCCCTTCCTCTAATCATAGTTACGGCCAATGATGCAAGTACAAACAACCAGTGCCAATACACCCCCAAATGGGGTAAGTTAAATAAACTGCAATATCCATATGTAATACCAGACAAAGTAGGCATTCAAATGATACGACAGAAGAACATAGTCCCATGTGGGGAAACGTTTACAATTTTTTCCAACTTTTATTTTAGAACAGGTGTAGATTTACAGAAAACTTACCAAGATGGTAAAGAGTTCCCATATACTCCACACCCAGTTCCCCTATTACTTTTCTTTTTTTCTCAGCTTGGCTGTATTTTTCATTTATTTTTTAAATTTTAGTTGACACAATGTTACATTAATTTCAGGTGTGCCACATGGCGATTCAACTTCTCCATACTTATGCTGTGCTCACCATAAGTGTAGCTACCATCTGCCACCAGACAACGCTACTACAGAACGACGGACTGTATTCCCCACTGCACCTTTCATCTCCGTGACTTATTTATCCCAATTCCCCTATTATTAACATCTTACCTCAGTGTGATCTGAATTTTACAATTAAAGAGCCAACACTGATGCATTATTATTAAAGTCCATATGTTCAGATTTCCTTAGTTTTTAATGTTCTTTTCAGTTCGCAGATCCCATTCAGCGTACCTATCACATTATATTTAATCATTGTCTCCTTAGGCTACTCTTGACTGTAACAGTTTATCATACATTCCTTCCTTCTGATGACTTTGACAGTTTCGAGAAGTACAGTTCAGATATTTTTGGAGGATGTTCCTCGAGGGGGATTTTTTGATATGTTTTTCTCATAATTAGAAAATTATGGGTTAAATTTATGGGGCATGTGAATTTGGGGAAGAAAACCCACAAGCGTAAGATTTTCATCATATTATATCCATATTATATCCAAGTTAAAAACAGTGGATAGGACTTATCACCATTGGCGTTGACCTTGATCACCTGCCTGAGATGGTGGCTATCAGCCATCTCCACTGCAAAATCATTCTATTTACTTCTCCCCCTTTCCATACTGTACTCTTTGGAAGGAAGTCACCAAGCACAGCCCACACTTAAGGGGTGGGGAGTTGTGTTCTTCCTTCTTTTTTTTTTTTTAAGATTTTATTTATTTGAGACAGAATGAGTGAGAGAGAGCATGAGAGAGGAAAAGGTCAGAGGGAGAAGCAGACTCCCCAAGGAGCTGGGAGCCCAATGCCGGACACGATCCTGGAAGTCTGGGATCATGACCTGAGCCAAAGGCAGTCACTCAACCAACTGAGCCACCCAGGTGCCCTGTGTTCCTCCTTCTTGAGAATGAACTGTCCCCATAAATTATTAGAATTCTTCCCAGGAACTTTGTCTCTTTTCCCCTATTCATTTATTCAATCATTTATTTACATCAGCCCAGAGCCATGGTATTTGTTTTATACTTTGGGTTATAATCCAATACTACTCTATTTTGTTGCTCAAATCATTTTGTTCTGACCACTGGAAGCTCTTTTCAGTTGGCGCCTGTGTCCCTCTGACACACAACCCATCATTGTGAGGATTTTTTTGTTTTTAGCACTTCCTTTTGTGGCACTACAAAATGCTCCAGGCTTATATTTATTTGTTTGTAAGATTTATTTCTTTGAGAGAGACAGCACAAGTGGGGTGGAAGGGAAGAGGGCAAGAGAGAAAGAGAATCTCAAGCAGGCTCCCTGCTGAGCACAGAGCCAGATGTGGGACTCAATCTCACAACCCTGATCTGAGCTGAAACCAAGAGTCAGAGGCTCAACCAACTGAGCCACCCAAGCTCCCCCAGGCTCATCTGTAGATGTCATGTTCCAGTCTTACAATAAAGCATAAAACAGAAGGGGAGTCATAAGGTAAAGAAAGGGAATGTTTATCTTATTTTTGTATTATAAATTTTACTTATTTTAGTGTCAACCAGCTCCTCATTCATTCATTCACTTATTCAAAAATCTCAGTATCGGAGGAACAAGATGGCAGAGAAGTAGAAGACCTAAATATCACCAGGTCCCAGGAGTTGAGCTAGGTAGTTATCAAACCATTCTGAACACCTACAAACTTAACAGGAGAGAGAAGAGAAGAAGAGCAGCAATTCTAGGAACAGAAAATCGACCACGTTCTGGAAGGTAGGATGTGCAGAGAAGTGAATCTGAGGCAACATTCATGGAGATAGACTGTGCAGGGAGGGGCCGGCTCCCGGCACGTGGTAGAGCAGTGGACCACAAAATCAGAATGTTAAGAAGTCTGCTTCACTGACGGACATCACTCCAGAGGCTAAGCGGGAAGTGGAGCCCATGCAGGGACAGTGTAGTCTCAGGACCAGCAGGGTCACAAAAAGACCAGGGGTATCTGAGTGTGTCAGAACTATTGGAGTGGGAAAGAAGGCTACAGAGGCAGAGCCAAGGAGAGGGCTCTCAGCTCAGTATTACCTTAAAACATGATCCAAGGCACAGTCAGGCCACTGCTCTTCAGGCAGGGATCCAACAAGTAGCAGATCCAGGGAGATTCACCTTCCTCCTCTGGGAGGAGTGGCTCAGGCATCAGTTGGGTTTGGAGCTCCAAATGGGGCGTTGCACCAGAGACAGAAACACTTAGTCAAGGACAGGTGAGCATGGAGTAGGGCTGGAGACCATGGAGACAGGAGGGACTGACTGCTTTCCTCTGAGGGCACACAGAGGAGTGGGGCCCTAAGCTCTTGGCTCCTACAGGCTGCAGATTGGCAGCCCTTCATTTTCATTCCTGTCCTCCAAAGCTGTCCAGAAAGTGTTCAGGGAACAAAAGCTCCTGAGACCAAAACCAAGCAGATTACTCAGCCTGACCCCTGGCAAGGGCAGTGCAATTCCACCTCAGGCAAAGACATTTGCGAATCATTACAAAAGGCCCCTCCCCCAGAAGGTCAGTAAGAACATCTGGCCAAGACCAAGTTCACCCACCAATGAGAACTGTGGAACTCAAAAGCTAAGAGAAAACAACACATAGAATTCATGGCTTTTTCCTATGATCCTTTAGTCTTTCAAAGTTAAATTTTTTTAATTTTATTTTTTTCTTATTCTACTTTTTAAATTTTTCCTAATTCCTATGTTAACATTTTAAACTATTTTATTTTATCAACATCTTTCTAAAATCATTTTAATTTTCATTGTTATAATCACTTTTGATCCCTTCATTGTATTTAACCTTATTTTTTGTATACATATGGGTTATTTTTTTCATTAAAATTTCAGGATATAATTTCTTCTAATAGATCAAAATATACCCTAATTCTAGCACATGGCTTTGTTCTAGTCTCCATCCTGATCACATTCTTTCCTCTTTTCAACCAACTTCTTATCTTATCAATTCCTTTTTAAGAATCTTTTTAAATTTTCATCTTTATGGTCATATTCCATCCTTTCATTGTGTTTTCCCTTATTTTTCTATAAATGTAAGTTTTTCTTTCTTTAAAATTTTGGGAGGAGGTTTCTTCTACAGACCAAAATACACCCAAAATCAAGTGTGTGGCTCTGTTCTATTCAACAGTTTAATATATATATATGTGTATATTTTTTTTTTCTTTTTTACCCCTCCCCCCTTCCCGGTTTCAGATCTCTTCTGATTTGGTTAGTGTATATCTTTCTGGGGTTGTTGCTAACCTTTTAGTATTTTGTTCTCTTCTTTATCTAACTTATCTGGATAAAATGACAAGGTGGAACAACTCATCACAAAAAAAAATTAATAAATAAAAGAACAAGCAGCAGTACTGGTGGCTAGGGACCTAATCAGTATGGACATTAGTAAGATGTCAGAATTAGACTTCAGAATGACGATTATCAAGGTGGTAGCTGGGCTTGAAAAAAGCATGGAAGATATTACAGAGTCCTTTTCTGAAAAAATAAAATCCCTTTCTGGAGAAAAAGAAGAACTAAAATCTAACCAAGTTGAAATAAGAAGAGTTATTAATGAGGTGCAATCAAAAATGGAGGCTCTTACTGCTAGGATAAATGAGGCAGAAGAGAGAATAAGTGATATAGAAGAGCAAATGATAGAGAATAAAGAAGCTAAGCAAAAGAGAGACAAACAACTACTGGACCACAAGGAAGAATTTGACAGATAAGTGATACAATAAGACAAAACAATATTAGAATAATTGGGATCCCAAAAGAAGAAGAAAGAGAGAAGGGGGCAGAAGGTATATTGGAGCAAACTATAGCACAGAATTTCCCTAATGTGGCAAAGGGAACAAGCATCAAAATCCAGGAGGCACAGAGAACGCCCCCAAAATCAATGAAAATAGGTTACTACCCTGACATATAATAGTAAAACTTACAAGTCTCAGTGACAAAGAGAAAATACTGAAAGCCATTTGAGATAAGAAGTCTGTAACATACAATGGTAGAAATATTAGGTTGGTAGCAGACTTCTCCACAGAGTCCTGGCAGGCCAGAAAGGACTGGAATGATATATTCAAAGCAAGAAAAAATATGCAGCCAAGAACACTATATCCAGCTAGGCTGTCAATGAAAATAGAAAGAGAGATAAAAAGCTTCTAGGACAAACAAAAACTAAAAGAATTTGCGAACACCAAACTAGCCCTACAGGAAATACTGAAAGGGGTCCTCCAAGCAAAGAGAGAGCCAAAAATTACCAGATTAAAAAGGAAAAGAGACAGTATACAGTCACAGTCACCTTACAGGCAGTACAATGGCACTAAATTCATATCTTTCAATAGTTACCCTGAATGTAAATGGGCTACATGTTCCAGTCAAAAGGTACAGGATATCAGAATGGATTAAAAAAAATACACATCAATATGCTGTCTATAAGAATCTCATTTTAGATCCAAAGACACCTCCAAATTTCAAGTGAGGGGGTGGAAAACAATTTACCATGCTAAAGGACATCAAACAAAAACTGGGGTGGCAATCTTTTTATCAGATAAATTAGATTTTAACCCAAGGACTATAATAAGAGATGAGGAAGGACACTATACCATACTTAAAGGCTCTGTCCAACAAGAAGATCTAAAAATTTTACAAAGCTATGCCCCTAACATGGGAGCAGCCAATTCTATAAACCAATTAATAACAAAATCAAAGAAACACCTTGACAATAAAACAATAATAGTAGGGGACGTTAACACCTCCTCCTACTGAAATGGGCAGATCATCTAAGCAAAAGATCAACAAGGAAATAAAGGCTTTAAATGACACACTGGACCAGATGGACATCACAGATATATTCAGAACATTCCATCCCAAAACAAGAGAATACACATTCTTCTCTAGTGCACATGGAACATTCTCCAGAATAGATCACATCCTGGGTCACATATCAGGTCTCAAATGGTACCAAAAGATTAGGATCATTCCCTGATATTTTCAGACCACAATGCTCTGAAAATATAACTCAATCACAACAGGAAAGTTGGAAAGAACTCAAATACATGGAAGCTAAAGAGCATCTTACTAAAGAATGAATGGGTCAACCAGGAAATTAAAGAAGAATTGAAAAAATTCAAGGAAAAAAATGAAAATGAAAACACAACTGTTCAAAACCTATGGGACACAGCAAAGGCAGTCCTGAGAGGAAAGTCTATAGAAATACAACCCTTTCTCAAGAAACAAGAAAGGTCTCAAGTATGAAACATAATCCTACAATTAAAGGAGCTAGAGGAAGAACAGCAAAGACAGCCTAAACCAAGCAGGAGAAGAGAAATTATAAAGAGCAGAAATCAAGGAAATAGAAACCAAAAGGACAAATCAATGAAACTAAGAGCTGGTTCATTGAAAAAATTAATAAGATTGATAAACACCTGGCCAGAGTTATCAAAAAGACAAAGGACCCAAATAAATAAAATCATGAATGAAAGAGGAGAGATCACAACCAACACCAAAGAAATACAAACAATTATAAGAACATATTATGAGCAACTATACACCAGAAAATCTGACAATCTGGAAAAAATAGATACATTCCTAGAGACATATAAACTACCAAAACTGAACCAGGAGAAATAGAAGACCTGAACAGACCCATAACCAGTAAGGAGATTGAAGCAGTCATCAAAAATCTCCCAACAAACAAGACTCAGGGGCAGATGGATTTCCAGGTGAATTTTACCAAACATTTAAAGAATTAATACCTATTCTCCTTAAATGTTCTAAAAGATAGAAATGAAGGAAAACTTCCAGACTCATTTTATGAGGCCAGCATGACCGTGATCCCAAAACCATACAAAGACCCCATAAAAAAGGAGAATTACAGACCAATATCCTTGATGAACATGGATGCAAAAATTCTCAGCAAAATACTAGCCAATAGGATCCAACAGTACATGAAAAGGATTATTCACTGCGACCAAGTGGGATTTATTCCTGGGCTGCAAGTTTGGTTCAACATCCACAAATTAATCAATGTGATACAACACATTAATAAAAGAAAGAACAAGAACCATATGATACCCTCAATAGATGCTGAAAAAGCATCTGACAAAGTGCAGCATCCTTTCTTGATCAAAATTCTTCAGTGTAGGCATGGAAGGAATATACCTCAATATCATCAAAGCCATATATGAGAAACCCAAGTGAATATCATTCTCAGTGGGGAAAAACTGAGAGCTTTTCCCCTAACGTCAGGAACACGGCAGGCATGTCCACTATCACCACTGCTATTCAACATAGTACTAGAAGTCCTAGCCTCAGCAATCGGACAACAAAAAGAAATAAAGGGCATGCAAATCAACAAAGAAGTCAAACTCTCACCCTTTGCAGATGATATGATACTTTATGTGGAAAACCCAGAAGACTCTACTCCAAAACTGCTAGAACTCATACAGGAATTCAGTAAAGTGTCAGGATATAAAATCAATGCACAGAAATCAGTTGCATTTCTATACATCAACAAAAACACAGAAGAAAGAGAAATTAAGGAGTCAGTCTCTTGTACATTTGCACGCAAAACCATAAGATAGTTAGGAACAAACCTAGCCAAAGAGGCAAAGAATCTGTACTCAGAAACCTATAAAGTCTGAAAGAAATTGAGGAAGACATAAAGAAATGGAAAAACACCATCTGTACCCCAATGTTTATAGCAGCAATGGCCATGGTCGCCAAACTGTGGAAAGAACCAAGATGCCCTTCAATAGACAAATGGATAAGGAAGATGTGGTCCATATACACTATGGAGTATTATGCCTCCATCAGAAAGGATGAATACCCAACTTTTGTTGCAACATGGATGGGACTGGAAGAGATTATGCTGAGTGAAATAAGTCAAGCAGAGAGAGTCAATTATCATATGGTTTCACTTATTTGTGGAGCATAACAAATAGCATGGAGGACATGGGGAGTTAGAGAGGAGAAGGGAGTTGGGGGAAATTGGAAGGGGAGGTGAATCATGAGAGACTATGGACTCTGAAAAATAATCTGAGGGGTTTGAAGTGGCAGGGAGGTGGAAGGTTGGGGTACCAGGTGGTGGGTATTATAGAAGGCACGGACTGCATGAAGCACTGGGTGTGGTGAAAAAATAATGAATACTGTTATGCTGAAAATAAATAAAAAATAAATTTAAAAAAAGAAAGAAAGAAAAACGTCCCATGCTCATGGATGGGAAGAACAAATATTGTGAAAATGTCTATCCTACCTAAGCAATCTACATGTTTAATGGACTCCTTATCAAAATACCACCAATTTTTATCAAAGAAATGGAACAAATATTCCTAAATTGATATGGAACCAGAAAAGACCCCAAATAGGCAGAGGAATGTTGAAAAAGAAAACCAAAGTTGGTGGCATCACAATTCCAGACTTCAAGCTCTATTAAAAAGCTCTAATCATCCAGACAGTAGGGTACTGGCACAAAAACAGATACACAGATCAATGGAAGAGAATAGAGAGCCCAGAAATGAACCCTCAACTCTGTGGTCAACTACTCTTCGACAAAGCAGGAAAGAATGTCCAATGGAATAAAAGACAGTCTATTCAACAAATGGTGTTGGGAAAATTGGACAGCCACATGCAGAAGAATGAAATTGAACTATTTCCTTATACCACACACAAAAATGGACTCAAAATGGATGAAAGACCTCAATGTGAGACAGGAATCCATCAAAATCCTTGAAGAGAACACAGGCAGCTGCCTCTTTGACCTCAGCCACACCAACTTCTTCCTAGAAACATCGCCAAAGGCAAGGGAAGCAAGGGCAAAAATGAACTATTCATTGAGATCAAAAGCTTTTGCACAGCAAAGGAAACAATCAACAAAATCAAAAGACAACTGACAGAATGGGAGAAGATATTTGCAAATGACATATCAGATAAAGGGCTAGTATCCAAAATCTATAAAGAACGTATCAAACTCAACACCCAAAGAACAAAGAATCCAATCAAGAAATGGGCAGAAGACATGAATAGACATTCTGGCAAAGAAGACATCCAAATGGCCAAAAGACACATGAAAAAGTGCTCCACATCACTTGGCATCAGGGAAATACAAATCAAAACCACAGTGAGATACCATCTCACACCAGTCAGAATGGTTAAAATTAACAGGTCAGGAAATGACAGGTGTTGGCAAGCATGCAGAGAAAGGCAAACCCTCCGGTGCAGCCACTCTGGAAAACAGTATGGAGGTTCCTCAAAAACTTGAAAATAGAGCTACCCTATGACCCAGTAATCACACTACTGGGTATTTACCCTAAAGATACAAAATGTAGGGGAATGTGTACTCGAATGTTTATAGCAGCATTGTCCATCAACAGATGAATAGATAAAGAAGATGTGGTGTGTGTGTGTATGTGTATATATATATATATGCATATATATACATACATGTACAGCCACATGTACATGTATGTATATATGTACATGTATGTATATATGTGCATATATAATAGATAAAGATGTGGTGTGTGTGTATGTATATATATACATACATATATACATACATGTATGTACACACACACACTAGAATACTATGCAGCCATCAAAAAAGAAATTTTGCCATTGGCAATGAAGTGGATGGAACTAAAGTGTGTAATTCTAAGTGAAATAATTCAATCGGAGAAAGACAATTATCATATGGTCTCTGATACCAGGTATTTGAGAGGCAGGGCAGAGGGTCGTGGTGGGTAGGGAGGGAAAAAAATGAAAGAAGATGGGATCGGGAGGGAGACAAACCATAAGCAACTCTTAATCTCTAGAAACAAAGAGGGTCAGAGTGGGGGGAAAGGGAGAGGGTAGCTGGGTTATGGACATTGGGGAGGGTATGTGTTATGGTGAGTGCTATGAAGTGCGTAAGCCTGATGATTCACAGACCTGTACCCCTGGAGCAAATAATATATCATATGTTAATAAAAAATAAAATTAAATAAATAAATAAGATTTTCTTAAGATCTCAATATCACACCTACCTTGTGCCAGAAACTGTTCGAGGCACAGGGGATGTAGCCATGAACCAGACAGACAGGGCTGCGCTCTCACAAAGCTTACGTTCCAGGGTAAGGTACATTCAGGCATAAACAAACAGGAAAATATCAAGAAATGATAAGAGGGCTTTTCTAGACTAGCAGGTTAGTAAAAGCCTCTTGGAAGATGTTACACTTCACCTGAGACCTGTAGAAAGCATGTGAAAAATCTAGGGCAATGTTTCTAGGCAACCACATCAATTAAGAGACTTAACAGCAGTAAAAATTTATTGTATTTCAGGGGCGCCTGGGTGGCTCAGTGGGTTAAAGCCTCTGCCTTCGGCTCAGGTCATGATCTCAGGGTCCTGGGATCGAGCCTGTATCAGGCTCTCTGCTGGGCGGAGATCAAACAGCGAGCTGCTGAATGGCAAAACTATGACTGACACACAGGTCATTCTACTCTCCAACCCATCCCTACATGAACTCACCTCCTTACCTCCTCACTCTCTCTATTCAACGTCTCGACTCCCACTCCCTCTCATCCTCGTAGTGCCTGGTTTCACGTTCTACAACCTTCATCATATCCTTGGCTTCACACTCTATATTCCCTGCACGGGTCCCCAGATCACCAAGTGGACTGGAATCCCTACACAATCATTGAGTTGTCCTCTATATCTGCTGACACAGCACGTCATTAACTGGATCAGTCATTCTCCCTTTCTTCTGCTCAACTTCATTCATTCACTAACTATAAAACATCTTCTGGGGAAAATACATTTAAAAACAAATGAAGGGGCCAACATCCATAGAGAAGACATCTTTTAAGACTTATCCTCCCATCAGAAAGAACTGTTAAGATCTTGACATCTTTTTCATCCTAACACCATTACTTTACATTTCAAAATTCCTTAGGCAATTGAATCTGCCACACTTTGTCCCTCACAGCTTAAAGTAAATGGAGTCCTGCAGTATCATAGAGAAGGTACTGAGGCTGTCCCATATTGAAAAAAGAATAAGAATTCTACCCATTCATACCACATTTACCACGTTAAGCTGGCCACGATCCTGAACAAGTTTTACAGAACTGTTCTACCTTGGTAAAGAAAAATCTGTCATTAAACCTCCTTTTCTAGCAGGAAAACCTCTACGGATAAACATGACCTTAATTATTACATAATACTTATGATTCAAAGATTTCTGCTTTGCAGCAACCATGTCTTGGCTTCTATTCCAAAGTAATTAGAAATAAACTTCAACTTATAAACATTTTACCTATAAACACTGAAAAAAATCAGTAGAGCTGTAATGTAATTTTAAAATCTCTACTTTTATTTGTTTAGCAAAGGAAAAACATATTATCAAATCCTTTTCTTCATGGCAATTTTTTAACTTAATGAAACATACACATTTCACATTCTTCTAAACTATCATTAATCGTAGTCAAATCATATTGAGGTTTATTTTATGTACTGAATGCAGAAGAAAAAAATACTTGCATTATACTCAGAATAATTTTGCCAGTCCATCTGAATCAAAATCAGACAGGAGGAAACTGGATATCAAATGCCAGAAGGGAAGACCAGACAACACAGAGAGACAGAATTTCAAAAGCATGTTTAGGATAATACATCAAACATATTTCTTACCATTAACTACTGACCCAGTCAATCATTTCACTCAGAAAGTGGTTATAAATAACTAAAAGGAAAAAAATGTGATGAGTAAGTGGAAATAGAGAAAAGTAGCATTTAACAACCTGGTTTACTTATTTAGTCCCATGATGTCTTCAGTTTCAAATGTTTTCTTCAAATATGTTTTTGCATTTTAAATAACTTCATGCTTTAAAATATTTGTATCTGGGGCACCTGGGTGGCTCAATCAGTTAAGTGTCCGACACAGTTTCACTCAGGTCATGACCTCAGGGTCCTGGGATCAACTCTGCACTCAGGGAGTCTGCTGGAGATTCCCCCTTTACCTCTCTGCCCCCAACTCATACACATTCTCTCTCTTTCTCTCGCAAATAAACAAATAAATCTTTAAAATATTTGTTTTTAGGGGCACCTGGGTGGCTCCGTGGGTTAAAGCCTCTGCCTTCAGCTCAGGTTATGATCCCAGGGTCCTGGGATGGAGCCCCGCAATGGGCTCTCAGCTCGGCAGGGAGCCTGCTTCCCCCCTCCCCCGCACCCCAGCCTGCCTCTCTGCCTGCTTGTGATCTCTATCAAATAAATAAATAAAATATTAAAATATTTGTTTTTAAAAACAAATGAATACACAAACAAAAAGCAAAATCAGACCTCCAAATACAGAGAACAAACCAAGGGTCGCCAGAGAGAAGGGGTATAGGGGGTGGGCAAAATGAGTGAGGGGAATGGGAGATACAGGCTTCCGGCTATGGAATGAAGAAGTCACAGGAATAGAAGGCACAGCATAGTCAGTGATTATGGTGACAGATGGCAGCTACACTTGTGTTGGGCACAGGCTGCGAACAGAGAAGTCGAATCACTTGCTGTACACCTGAAACCAATGGAATGTTGTATGTCAACTATACTCAATTTTTTTTTTAATTTCTGTTTTAATACATTGTGCTGCAACACTAGTTTTATTTTTTTATTTTTAATTTTTATTTTTTATTTTCAGCAACCCTAGTTTTAAAAAGAAGTTATGAGAAATGAAAGTTGCTTTTGTTTATTGCTTCCTTCATGCATTCAGCACAAATATTTAATAAGCCCTTATTATATGCAGAGCACTTTGTCAGGTGCAGTCACAGATCCCAAAGTCATCAAAAGAGGGTTTTCTGTCTCAAGAAAGTTAAAATCTATAATTTAAAAATAGAAATAATCAGTCCCACAAGATACTTTTAAAACGATATCAAATTGAGATAAAAAATGACATTTGAGCTGACCCTTTGATAAAGAGAATGTAGTCATGTAAAAACAGTGAAAAGGATCTTCCACATGAAAGAAATACTATAGGCAAAGTCACGGCAGAGATGGAAAAGTATTGGTTCTGAATGAATGAATGAATGAACAAATAAATGAGTGAATGAATGAAAAATAAAAACAGGGCATTAGATTGGATGAACAGAAAGGAGATCATAATGATCATTAAGATGCAATACAGTAAAGCAGTAAAAACAAAAGCAAGATTAAAGGGAGCTAAGGAATGAATGAAAAGAACACAGGAGCCACAAGAGTACTTTTGAGGCTTGTGTAAAGGAAAAGAGAAGGGGGGTGCCTGGGTGGCTCAGTGGGTTAAAGCCTCTGCCTTCGGTTCTGGTCATGATCTCAGGGTCCTGGGATCAAGTCCTGCATCGGGCTCTCTGCTCAGCAGGGAGTCTGCTTGCCTCTCTCTCTGCCTGCCTCTCTGCCTACTTGTGATCTCTGAGTGTCAAATAAATAAATAAAATCTTTAAAAAAAAATAATAAAGGAAAAGAAAAGGGAAGGAGAGAGAGTGGACCACAGCTCACACATGTTAGGCAGGAAGATAAAGGTTTTATTTTGGAAGATAAAAAAAAAAAAAAACCCTAAAGTGCATTTAATTATGCAAGCAAAAGGGATAATTGTAGGTGTGGAGTCTTAAGCAAGATAGACAAGGATAAGAAAGGAAGTACGAGTGAAGGAGTTATGATTAAAATATCATCTCTCAGTGCCGTCTACCCTAAATAACGGCTAAGCTGCAGTCATTTCCTCTTCTGGCTCCGTCCATTAGGATGCAGGCTTCATGAGGGAAAGGACTGATGTAATTTGTTTGCTTCTCTCCCCAACAGCAGAAACACTGCCTGAGAGATACCGTAGGCCCTCAGTAATTACTGAACTCCTAAAAAATGAATAAATGACACAGTTTTCCTCTAATTTGGGAGAAGAATCTTTTTAAGATTCTTAAATTTATAATTTTATAATTTTTTTTTAAGATTTTAAGATTTTAGAGAGGTGGGGGCATATGGAGAGACAGAGGGAGCAGGAGAAAGTGAAAAAGAAAATTTGGAGGCAATCCCCACAGAAGAACAGAATAGTAGAAGACATCTTCACAGAATGTGAAGAACAGGTTGAGATTTGCCTCTTTGTCCCTCTAAATGCTAACTCTGCCCACCGGAGTCACACACAAGTCCATTCCCTCTTTTACCATGTACCAAGTGGATAAGCAGAAAGGCCCAGCTAGAGATCCACGTCAGGGCCCGAGGCCTCATCTTCAGGGTAAAGTAAACAACAAAAGTGGCCCAGAGAGGAAAAGGGAATCTTAGGAGTCAAGACCTCACTGGGCGAAAAGTGAGTAGATGATGCTCGTGACTTACGAATGGGTGGAAAGAGGAAACTACAACTCTTCCCTTAAGTCAGAATTAGCCTGGGGTGGGAGAGAGGTGAGTCTGTAACAGGGGTACCGATAGGTCCTAGGAGGGAATTCAGAGGCTAAGAAGTTGACTAAAGGCCGACTCCCACTGACCTGGTTGATGTCTCTCAGTGTTCCATAGAGCCTAGGACACCTGGGTGGCTCAGTCGGTTAAGTGTCTGCCTCTGGCTCAGGTCATGATCTTGGGTCCTGGGATCGAGCCCCTTCACCAGGCTTTCTGATCAGCGGGGAATCTGCTTCTCCCTCTCCCTCTGCCCCTCCTTCCCCACCACTCCCCACTCATGCCCTCTCTTTAACGCTCACTCTCTCAAAGAAATAAATACAATTTTTTAAAAAAAAGAGAAATTAAGGAATCGATCCCATCTACAACTGCACCAAAAACTATAAGATACCTAGGAATAAACCTAACTAAAGACATGAAAGACCTGTACTTTGAGAACTATAAAACACTGATGAAAGAAACTAAACATGACACAAAGAAATGAAAAGACACTGGAAGAACAAATATTGCTAAAATGTATATACTCAGATTTAATGCAATTCCTATCAAAATATCAGCAGCATTTTTCACAGAGCTACAACAACCCTAACATTTGCATGGAAACACAAAAGACCCTGAGTAGCCAAAACAATCTTGAAAAAGAAAAGCAAAGCTGGAGGCATCACAATTCTGGAGTTCAACGTATATTATAAAGCTCTGGTGAGCAAAACAGGATGGCACTGGCACAAAAACAGACACAGAGATCAATGGAACAGAATAGAAAACCGAGAAATGAACCCACAACTATACAATTAATCTTGCACAAAGCAGGAAAGAATATCCAATGGGAAAAAGACAGTCTCTTCAACATGTAACAGTGTTGGGAAAAGTGAAACAACATGCAAAAGAATGAAAGTGGACCACTTTCTTATACCACACACAAAAATAAATTCAAAATGGATTAAAGCCCTAAATATGAGGCCTGAACCATAAAATTCCTAGAGAACACAGGTAGTAACCTCTTTGAAAACAGCTGTAACAACTGCTTTCTAGGTATGTCTCCTGAGTCAAGGGAAACAAAATAAAAAATAAACTATTGGACCTACATTAAAATAAAAAGCTTCTGCAAGCGAAGGAAACAATCAACAAAACTGAAAGGCAACTTATGGGGACGCCTGGGTGGCTCAGTGGGTTAAGCAGCTGCCTTTGGCTCAGGTCATGATCCCAGTGTCCTGGGATCGAGTCCCACATCGGGCTCCTTGCTTGGAAGGGAGCCTGCTTCTCCCTCTGCCTCTGCCTGCTGCTCTGTCTGCCTGTGCTTGCACTCTCTCTATCTCTAACAAATAAATAGATAAAATCTTTATAAATAAATAAATAAATAAATAAATAAATAAAAGGCAACTTATGGAATGGGAGAAGATATTCGCAAATTATGCCTCTGATAAAGGCTTGGGATCCAAAACATATAAGAACGTATCAAACTCAATACCCAAAATACAAATAATTCTATTTTTAAAATAGGCAGAAGATATGAACAGACATTTTTCCAAAGAAGACAGAGGCCAACAGACACATGAAAAGATGCTCAACATCATTGATAATCAGGGAAATACAAATCAGAACTACAAGACATCACCTCACACCTGTCAGAATATCAACAACACAAGCTACAAGTGAGGTTGGTGAGGTTGTGGAGAAGGGAGAACCCTCCTGCACTGTTGGTGGGAATGCAAACTGGTGCAGCCACTCTGGAAAACAGTATAGAAGATTCCATCCAACAAATGGACTACTCGGTATCTACCCAAAGAACACACAAAAACAGTAATTAGAGGGGATAAACATATCCCGATGTTTATAGCAGCATTATCTACAATAGTCAAATTATGGAAACAGCCCAGGTTCTGACAACAGATGAATGGATCAAGAAAATGTGGTACACACACACACACACACACACAGGTGCGTGTGCATACACATGCTGAAACGTTACTCAGCCATAGAAAAGAACGTAATCTTGCCATTTGTAGTAACAGGGATGGAGCTAGAGAGTGTAATGCAAAGTGAAATAAGTCCGTCAGTCCACAGGATTTCACTCATATGTGGAATTTAAGAAACAAAACAAATGAGCAAAGGGGAAAAAAAAGAGAGAAAGAGAGAAGCAAACCAAGAAACAGACTCTTAACTATAGAGAACAGACTGATGGTTGCCAGAGGAGAGGCGGGCAGGGGCTGGGGGACAGGTGATGGGGACGAAGGAGGGCATCTGTGATGAGCACAGGCTGTTGTGTGGAAGTGCTGAATCACTATACTCTACACCAGAAACCAATATTACACTGTATGTTAATGAGCTGGAATTTAAATTAAAAAGCTAATTAATTAATTAAAGTTAAGCTCAGAGAGACATGCCGTCACTGGCCTTGACGACCCAGTCTGCATGAGCCCAGCAGCCACAGGAACACTATTCTGCCAACAACCTGAAGGGGCCTGGGAGAGGACTCTGAGCCCCAGGGGAGAGCCACTGACCTGCAGACACCTTGACTGTGGGCCTTTAAGACCTGAGCACATGATCTAGCCTTTCCTGGACTCTTCTCCCACAGAAACTATGAGATGATAACTTTGTGTTATTTCAAGCCACACTCATGTTAATTTACTGTCGCAATAGAGAATTAACACAGGCTGAAGCCATCAAAGTAGATGACTATGCTGGGTACTGAGAGGAAAAGCAGAGGACAAGGGCACAGCACGGGAGTCACCCAAGGAGGGGACAAAAAAAGAATAGAACTGTAAGGAATCTAAGGGTAGTAAGTAGAACAGAAATTTGTGGTGTTTGGAGGCCAAAGGAGAAGCAAGTCAGAAGGAATCGTAGTGAACATGTGTCAAATAAGCCAAGGGAGGTCAAGAAGGAGGACAGTGAGAATCCCGGACTCAACGAAAAGGAATTAGCCTCCAAAGGCAGTATGTGTCGGAAGAGTGACGGGAGGGGGTATCATAACGCCAAGGATTAAGAAAAGTGGGTAGAAGGCAGAAAACTAAAATACAATAATATGTTAAGTTTGGCAGTAAGAAGGGGAAAGAGACAGAACAATAGCCGGAATGTGAGTCAAATTACCAAAAATGGTGTCAAGTGAAGACTGTGCATGAGGTTACCTTTTCCAGGGTATATGGACTTTAATAGAAAGCTAATGAAGACACAAAAGCCTTAGAGCTAAAGGAATGAATTTCTCTTAGTGGAATTTCAGGCATTTCCCCCAAGTTCATGGGAGACGGATTTTCTCATTGGGTCACTTTCCTAAAACCTTTAAGTCGCAGAGCTCTGTAAAACAACCCTGCACACAACAACTTATCAGCTAAGCTCTGACATGAGAACAGAAACGAATGTGTACACTCTGCCTACATCTGATCCATCACACTGATGAAAATGCTAGACTGTAAAGGTGATTCAGATGATGATTTTTGCCCGGCCCTGTCGCGTGGCACTGCTCTACAGGCTTCTGTGGAACAGTTCCCAGAACAACAGACTCACCAGCATGCCGCACCTGATTAAGTTCTTCAGCGATGACTCTCCTTAAAGCGTCCTCGTGGGAGTTCAAGGGAAAGCGCAAAGCCCGGCGTGAATTAGGACAAGAAATCATGTCAGTGACCAAATGATTCAGCAGGTAAAATATGTGTTATGTCATTACACTTCAAGCAAAAATGCATGCCATGAAGGCTTGCCGTGTTAGTTCACAAAACCAACTCGGTGATTAAGAAACAACAACAGCAAACTCTAAGAACACCAAAAGAGAAAAAAACAACACATTCAGTAATTTTATATATTAACTCCGTTTACTCGGAAACTTTAATCTTGTATTTAACATTTCATGGTTTCATTTGGCAAATATTTCTTGAGTGACTATGCCGCAGGCAGCAGGCTGGTGCTGGAAACACAGCAGTGAGAGTGAAGGATTCTCTGCCCTCAGGGGACACAGAATCTAGTGAGAAGGCCTGTTAAACACATGAAGTTTCGTGAGGACTTTGGAGGCAGAGATCTGACCGGAAGCAGGTCTGGGGGTAGGGGGGCAGCAATGTGACCGGAAGCAGACCTCGGGGACTGGTCTCTAAGTCGACTTTGGATGATAAGCACATTCTTTTCACACTTCCCTGCTCCCCTCCTGACACCAACACACAAAATGCTTTTGGCAAATCCATCTGCCACGTTACAGCCATCTTTACGAATTTGAGAGTCACCTCCCGGGGAACAGAAACAAGGAGAATACACTGCCACCTATACGATCTCTTCTCTGTTCTTACGAACCTCTTTCCAGAGAGCAAAATCAAGGAAACTGATTTCAGAGCTTCGCTAACTTACATCACAGTCAGAACTCATCAACAACAGGCCTCGTGGCACAGGCTGGATGGGTTTTCAGATCTAAGCTGCCAATTGTGGACAGGTTTGGACTTTTCAACATCACCTCTAAAAGACCTCAAAGGTACACCGACATAATTGGCCTTTGATGATACACTGTATCATATATCCATATTCTCATATGCCCCTCATTTGGGGCATTTGCATACGATCTGCATTCTAACGTATCCACAAATCTGTTTTTATATGCTGGAAGACTGTAACATGATAGAACCCGTAAGGAGCCACTCTGCTTTGTTGTGTCAATTCTCATATTCCTCAGACAATGATCATTCTTAGCCACATCCGCCACCTACTCCTTAACCACAATTGAAGGGCGAGACAGTTCTGAAGAGCACAGAGTCTTTGAATCTTTCTGACATCCTCAGCAGTCTGGTGGAAAGAAATCTGGATCCTGAGTCTCAGCTTGGCTCTTCACAACAAAGTTCTGAACCCTGACTCAAGTTTGCAAAACATCACCAACTTTCTCACAGCTCTTGTTTGTATGATTTCAGAAGAACATGGTAAAAGCACTTTGGACATACTCAAAAGGAAGCGTCATGAAAAATTACCCTTTAAAAAAACCTGTTGTCCATACCAATACAGACCAAACAGCTAACACGGGGTTTACTACGTAACAATTTAGTAATTTCTATGAGTTGGATTGGTGCTTTCCATCCTTCATGGATACCAAAAATCCATCTAGGAAAAACAATTCCCAAAGATGGCAGAACAGGTTAATCAGCTTTAGAAATTCCAAGTATATTGATTGTTTTTATTAATGAAAGAAATTCCTGAACTGCAAATCTTTTTAAGTTTTATAAATATCAAAACACACATTAAGACACTCTTGGTTCAGAAGGACCATAGAGGAAGGGAGAGAAATCTAAAGGGGGAGAAATCAGAGAGGGAAGGAGATGAACCATAAGAGACTATGGATCCCGGGAACCAATCTGAAGGTCTCAGAAGGGTGAGGAGTTGGGGGGGGGGGGTAGCAGGGTGATGGGTATTGAGGAGTTTATGCTGTGATGAGCACTGGGTGTTATACTTAACTAATGAGTCACTGAACACTACATCAAAAACTATGTACTATACAGTGGCTAACTGAACAACTGAACATAAATTTTAAAAAAATTTTTTTTAAAAAGAATCTACAAGCCAATTCCTTGCATGGAATTAGATGGAAACTATAAGCCAACTCCTCGGATGGAATTGGCTCCTAAACCCCAAGGATTACTGGCTACCACCAGAAGCTGAGGAGAGTCAAGGAAGGATTCTACCAGAAAGCATGACCCTGTTGACATCCGGATTTTAGACTTTTGGTTTCCAGAACTGTAAGAGAATAAACTTCTGTTGTTTTAAGCTTAAAAAAAAATAAAAATAAAAATAATTAAAAATAAAACACTGTTGGTTCAGAAAAATACCAGTGGAACCGCTGATTAAAAATCAACATTTTCACCTGAAATGAATATAACACTGTAGGTTAATTATACTGGAATTAAATTTGTTTTAAAAAATCAATGTTTGAATCAAACCATTTGAATAAAACCATTGATTAAATCTGCAATTAGACTACAAAGTTGCAAAAAATGATTTCTGATAAGATTTCTAAGACAAGTTACCAGCGATTCATCACCAGAGGTTGCAAACATGATCATGGTTCAGTTCACGACTGTATTGTCTGGGCTATGTAGTATTTCCAAAATTGAAAAGTTTTATATAAAAATTCAAATTTCTTACTTCAAAAAATTGGGAATCTGGCCACACTGGGCGATGGCATGGTAAAACTGTTAATACCTCCTCCAAACATGTTCAGTCACAATCTCAATAGAGGCTTAAAATTAGCTATGTGGAAAAATGTACACAAATGAGAATTGTCAAATGCTACAAATCACAGCTCTTTTCTTCCCGAAGAAAGCACAAGCATATGCCACATTTGGGACCGCAGTCTCACATGGCATCAAATGTTGGAGTGAATGGTGACAATGCCCTCCTTAGCCCATCTCCACCACCATTGCCCACTGTTTCTCTAGCTCAGTTCACTCATCTTAATGACCCGTCTGACATATTTTAGTATTTAACTTTGCAACTCCTGGTTTACAGGCATACTCTTTTCAAAATAATACTTAGATGGGGGAAAAAAAAAAAAAAAAAAACCTCTCAGATGATAACAAAGGAAAAAATTTTTTAAAAAACCTAAACCACTATGCTTGCTTAAGAGTTAAAAACAAAGACCAGGCTTAAATGGAATACTGTTGGACAAACTGAAATACCATCTTTAGATTCCTTCTTCTCTCTTTTCTAATCATGGTGTTATTTAGGCAAACAAGAACACTGTGATGATTTTTAAGTCATAAATGGAATAGCTGGCAAAAATAGATAGTTTTGAAATGATAAGAGTATTGTTTAGTTTTATACTCCCAGAAACAAAAAATGAAAAACTGAGAATTTTTATTTTTTATTTCTGAGGGAAAAGATCATCACTGCTTCATAAAACTATGAAGGCTTTCAGTTTGTCTGCAGACAAATGGCTATTTGACAGAAATTTTGAAAACCTGGGAAGAAAAAATCTGACACAAGACAAACCTCTGATTAAATGACTCTCGATAAGAATGTCTGAACATGAAATCAGATATGATAGTGGTCAGGAAAACTCCCTTTCATGTCACACCATGTGGGTTCACACACAGATGACTGTTGCTTAGCCTCCCCTAATACATAGGTCTGTGCTGCCAAACACAATAATGCTTTCATTTATCCCTCCTTTCCCTTGGGGCATAAGCATCACAGTCTCACCCACCAGAAGAAAAGCATTTTTCCAGAAACCACTACCACAGCCCCAAGAACAAAGACAGAGAACAAAATTTGGGAAGGAACACAAACCAATGGAAGTTCCTAAAACAGTTCCCACTGTTGGGTTTTGTATTTCTGGATACTGTCCTAGCAATAATCACCATCAGCATAAGGAAGGGGCAATGCGGGCATTTATCAAGAGACTCACCTCAATGCACCACTTTTAAAATTCGATCTCCTCTCCACTACTTCCCACTAAACTTGTTTTCAGTTTCAGACCTACTGTAGCATAATCACCAGCCTTTTCTTTTATGTTTTTGAGATGCCCCGAAATAGCAACTATTTGGAATTCTATCCTAGCCCCCAAGTTATAATAAGCTCAATTTTACTTTAACAACAAATCAAGGATAGTAAAGCAATAGGAAGAAAGGAAAGAAATAGAAAGGAAGGAAAGGTTGGAGGGGCAGAGGGCAAGAGCAAAGAAAGGTCATAAGCGTGTTTTGAGGTAACATGAGAGAAAGGGACCAAGATTAAAAAAAGAAGAAGAAGAAGAAGAAGAGGAAGAAGAAGATGGAAAGCAACAGATTGCTCAATATAAATTTTGAGCTGGGGTAGAATCCAAATACTATTACTGATTGCAGTGAAAAACATTTTCTTCTGATTTTCTACTTCAGATCCCATACATGGGACATTCTCCAGTATACATGGGAAAGAAAGCTCAGGAAATGATCTTTAAAAAAAGTTTGTTGATAGTGCCAAAAACAAAAACAAAGCAAAACAGTAACAAAACGAGCACGAATTTTACCTATATTCAGTAGTTTGTACTAACTGTACTAATAAATGTAGAGCTTTGTTTTAATATATTCTCACTGATTTAATGCTAAAGGCCCAGGCCTCAGTTACCACAAGATTAACAGAGTTCTTTTCTTTTTATTTTTAATTCCAGTATAGTTAACATGCAGTGTTGTATTATTTTCAGGTGTCCTGAGTTCTTTCAGTAAAAGAACTCACGGTGAGCTCTAGTATTTCTACTCAAAATTCTGAAGTTTATACTGCAGCTAACTGGTACGGAAGTTATTTCCTGGACTTAGAACAAGTGAACTCAGCCCTCTGCCTAGCTTAAGCTCCCTCCAGCCTCCACGGGTCTCACCTGCATAATGACAATAGGCAATATGTCATCAGTGTTTTTAGTTTAATTTTGGTTGAGGCATTGTAGCATGCACATTCCCTAACATTAAAAAAAAAAAAAAGGCAGTAGCAAAAAATGACTTTTACTTTTTAATGTTTATATTGTAATCAACTGCAAGACTTAATCAAAAGTAAAGGCTCGGGCGCCTGGGTGGCTCAGTGGGTTAAGCCACTGCCTTCGGCTCAGGTCATGATCTCAGGGTCCTGGGATCGAGTCCCACATCGGGCTCTCTGCTCAGCAGGGGCCTGCTTCCTTCCCTTCCCCTCTCTCTGCCTGCCTCTCTGCCTACTGTGATCTCTCTCTGTCAAATAAATAAATAAAATCTTTAAAAAAAAAAAAAAGTAAAGGCTCTGGGTAAAATATCAGTCTCTGCTGCAACTAGTGTGCTCCTATGTGAGGACATGCAAAGCTAAGGAAGGCCGTGATAAGGTGAGAGTGTGCAGAAGAGGGGTCGAGGATAATGGTAATATAATAATAAAAGTTAACATTTATTTAGTGCCGCCTATGTAACAGGCTCTGTGGTAAGTACTTGATGTACATTAATGCATTTTAATCTTCGCAGACACCACAGGAGACAAACACTTGTTAGCCCATTTCCTAGATGAGAACACTGAGGCTGAGAGCCATTTTTACGACTTAGTAGCTCATTGAGGAGTCAAATCTCAGCACTCTGACTTGGAGAGTCCATGCTCTGAACCACTACTGCATAAGCTAAATAGGAAGGTTACCAGCTGGAGAGAGGTTAATTCAACAATGAGTTGAAAATTAAGCTCTTTAAAAAAAAAAGAAAAAAAGAACTGAAATTTTACCTTATAAGGAAAAAAAATACATTTTGCATTCAGATTAAAACGTTCTACCCAACAAACACAGTATAAATTTTAATACATATTTGGCAACAGGTAACAAGTGCAATTACAAACATTAGAAATGCATATTAAAAAAAACAGAAAGATGGGAGCACAAGATTTCAACCACCAGAGAGAGTGGATCTCTACTGCAGTTCCTGAGCCCACAGCGCCATCCAGTGATAAGGTAGGTGAAGCATGTGTCCATGGTCTTCTGCAGGTTACCATAATCTTTTGATAACTAACCCAGACTTTTCACACAAAAGAGGCAACCTACATGAGTAATGCCTATCTTTTAATTTACTACAACTTTTGCCAAATGACCCTTACATTTAAATTCCTCCCCACTCATTTCCGAATTAAACATAATACGACTTTGACAAGAACAACCCAAACTATTAAACTGAGGGGTAAGAAAGGTTGCTGGTAATGTAGCAGAGTACTTCATTTTCCTCAAGAAATCATTCAACCTATCGATTAATAGCATCTTTCACTGAGTGACATTACAATACCGTCACCATAGGGAGTACATCAGTGCTTTTTAATAAAACTTTTCAGGGGCACTTGGGTGGCTCAGTGGGTTAAGCCTCTGCCTTTGGCTCAGGTCATGATCTTAGGATCCTGGGATCGAGCCCCGCATCGGGCTCTCTGCTCAGCAGGGAGCCTGCTTCCCCTGTCTCTCTCTGCCTGCCTCTCTGCCTGCTTGTGATCTCTGTATGTCAAATAAATAAATAAAATCTTTAAAAAGAAAAAAAAAGCTTTTCAATTCATGGATAGTAGAGTTCAAAAAAGTAGTCCGTGAGGAAAGCTGAATTATCCACTTCAAATAGCAACGCAAATTGTGGGGAGGCCCCCCTCAGCAGGACCTGCCCTGTGGACCTCCACAATGATGCAGATGTAGCACCAGGTGGTGGAAGAGAGTCAGATGAGTAGGGAGAGGAGCTGAGCAAGCGCCAAACAAGGCAAAATGTATCGACAGACCGACACAGATAATAATTTAAAAAAAAAAAAAAATTCTCACACTGGGAATGTTTACCATATGACTTAACTGAATTCTAAGGTTTCGTTGTCATCAAAAACGGTAATATTACATAGCAGGTTATATCTTAAGACAAAATAATTATATATGTCCCTGGAAGACATTCAAGAAAAATTCATTAGTGAGTTCTTTTCATAAAACCTTTTTTTTCCTGAAATATTCACCACTTTTCAAAGTAGTTATTGCTAAAGAGTGGAATTTCAAAAAAAACTTTCACTTACTAAGTTACACATTTGTATATTTTTAACATTCTTTTTTTATGAACATGCATTTCTTTTGTTGAAAGTGCAGCAAAAGTCCTGTGCTCACTCTACTACGGTCATCAGGAAGAAACACTGACTAAGACATCTGCCTCTCTCCTCTACATATCCCTTGTACATTTCAATCATTATGCAATTGAGATTTTCACATACACTTCTAAAACACAGCTTTTTGCTTAAAATAACAAAGAACGACTTACAAACCCAATTATTTGGTCAAGTATATTTCCCAGTTACCAGCTAAGCCAGCTTTTTAAATTCTTTCATTTTTAAAATGCCATGATTGATAACATGCCTATGGGTGTAAATGTGATTAAAAAGACAAGTATGTGAACTCTGGTCGCCAGCGTGTGAGAAGTGGAGTCTGACTTGAGGTTCATGTCTGTGGTCCCTGGAATGTCCCTCTCTCCAGCTGGTTTCCTTTAAGTCAAGGGTTCAGGATGAAGAAGAGTTCCCACACTCCTAGAGACTGCAAGTCACACTGTCAGTCAGCTGCTGATTTTCAGCTGATCCACACTATCCTTGCCTAAAGTTGTGGTCAATTTACCTTACAGTCAGAAAACTGAGGTTCTTTCTAAGCCCCTCTATGTTCTTTTAGTTCCCTGTCTAGCTAAAGGTCCCATGGAAGCTTGTAGAATGAAGAGCTGAAGTACAGTGATGCCAACAACTAAACCCACAGGTTAGCCAAAAATGTTACATCAGGTATGACTTGAGTTTTGATTAAACAATTATGTGGCAGTGGGGCATCTGGGTGGCTCAGTCCATTCAGCATCCAGCTCTGGGTTTCCGCTAAGATCAGGACCCCAAGGTTATGAGATTGAGCCCAGTCTCAGGGCCCTGCACTCAGCACAGAGTCTGATTGAGATGCTCTCCCTTTCCCTCTCCCTCCCCCTCTGCCTCTCTCCCTGTTCCTGGGTGCATTTGCTCCCTCTCTCTCTTAAATAAATAAAATCTTTTTTCAAAAATTTATCTGGGGAGGGGCGCCTGGGTGGCTCAGTGGGTTAAAGCCTCTGCCTTCGGCTTGGTTCATGATCCCAGGGTCCTGGGATCTGCTCAGCAGGGAGCCTGCTTCCCTTTCTCTCTCTCTGCCTGCCTCTCTGCCTACTTGTGATCTCTGTCAAATAAATAAATAAAATCTTAAAAAAAATTTTATCTGGGGAAATTTTTTTTTAAAGATTTTATTTATTTATTCATTTGACAGAGAGAAATCACAAGTAGATGGAGAGGCAGACAGAGAGAGACAGAGGGAAGCAGGCTCCCCGCTGAGCAGAGAGCCCGATGCGGGATTCGATCCCAGCACCCTGAGATCATGACCTGAGCCGAAGGCAGCAGCTTAAACCACTGAGCCACCCAGGCGCCCTATCTGGGGAAATTTTAATGCCACTTAATTTTAAGAGTATCAAGACGGTACATGGCAGAGATACACCTTGCAGGTTTATGCTAACACACACCTCCTTTTAAAATTGTGACCCACGGGTCTAGTGCATCAGAGTCACCTGGGATGCTGCATCAAAATGCAGGCCCCTTGGCCACCTGGGTGCCTCAGTCTGTTAAGTGTGTGTCTTCCACTCTGGTCATGATCCCAGGGTCTTGGGATTGAGTCCCGCACCTGGGTCCTTGCTCAGTGGGGAGCCTGCTTCTCCCTCTGCCTGCCATGCCCCCTGCTTGTGTGCCCCTTCTCTGTTTCTCTCTCTCCCTCTGACAAATAAATGAATAAAATCCTAAAAACAAAATTTAAAAAAGGGCAGGCTCCTGAGTCCTGCCCCAGCATGAGGCCTGGGAGGAGTCTGTTTGGGTTTTTCATTTGCTGGTTTGTTTGTTTTAATCTCCCCAGAACCACGACACAGCCATTAGAATGGCCAAAATCCAGAACGCGGACAATGCCAAATGCTGGGAAGGATGTGGAGTAACAAGAACTCTCATTTATTGCTAATGGGAATGCAAAATGGTGAACAGCCATGACTAAAGACAGTTTAGGGGCACCTGGGTGGCTCAGTCATTAAGCAGCTGCCTTGAGCTCAGGTCACAATCCCAGGGTCCTGGGATTAAGCCCCTCGTCGGGCTCCTTGCTCAGTAAGCAGCCTGCTTTTTCCTCTCCCACTCCTTCTGCTTGTGTTCCCTCTCTAGCTCTCTTTCTCTCTCTCTCTCTCTCAAATAAATAAATAAAATCTTTTCTAAAATGTTTTAATAATAAATTAATTAATTAAAATTAAAATTAAAAAGACAGCTTAGTGGTTTTCTACAAAACTAAATATTCTCTCACCACACAATGCAACAATAGCACTCTGCATTATTTTATCCAAAAAAGTTAAAAACTCACATCACTCAAAACCTCTATGAGGATGTTTATAACAGGTTTATTCATAATTCCCAAACCTTATAATTGCCAAAACTTCAATTATTCATAGTTATCAAAGCTGTAGTACATCCAGACAATGGAATATCATCCAGCATAAAAAAGAAATGAGCTGTCAAGCCACAAAAAGACATGGAGGAACCTCAAATGCATATCACTAAGTGAAAGAAGCCAATCCAAAAAGGTTACATACTGTATGATTCCAATTTTATGACATACGGAAAAGGCAAAATGAGAGATAGTAAAATGATCAGCAGTAGGCAAACACAGGGGATTTTTAGGGTAGTGAAAATACTCTGTATATTAAAATGATGGATATCTCATTATACTTTTACCTACATCCACAGAGTGTTACAACACCAAGAATGGGCCCTAAGTTAAACTTTGGGTGATTATGATGTGTCAGTGTAGGTTCATCCTTGGTAAAAAATGTATCCTTCTGGACAGTAATGTTGATAACAGTGTAGGAGCAGGGAATATATGAGAAATAGCTCTACCTTCCTTGCAATTTTGTTGTAAACCTGAAACTACTCTTTTAAAAAAAAAAAGTTCCTTCATGATTTCCATACATCCTAAGTTGGGGAATCCACAGATTGTGGAGTACAAGTTGTCAAACTCTGATGTACATTAGAATCATCTAGAGCACTTTTAAAAATCCCAATGCCCGGTCATATCCCTTACCAATTATTGGTATCTCTGGGGGTGAGACACAGGCAGCACTTTCTGAAATATCCAAGTGATCCCAAGTTGTAGCCCAGTTTGAGCACTGGTTATAAAGGTACAAGTCAGGGACCAAAGTCAGTACTCCTTGGTACCTAGACATGCTCAACTTAAAGTTTTTAACAATAACAACAAGAAAAAATGTTTAATACCCACTTAGTCATGGTGGCAGCAAATAAAACCTAACACACTGCCATTAAGAAAAATTAAGTATGGTTTAAACATGGAAAAATACTTATTACCAATATGACAACATACAAAGAAGGGGGGGCCGAGTTTTTCAACGATTTGAGTCAAACAAAAAGGAAACTTATTAAGTCCAACCTTCATGCACAGAAACCTTATGCTCTGAATATTGTAAATCAGTTTCATTACATAATACGATGGAGGAAGTGACGAACATTTTTTTCATACTGTTACAAATCAATCTGCAACAGTTTGGGGATATTTGTAAGATGCTGAAGCAGAATGTGTATCAAAACAAACTAAATATTCAATTCTGCACGAATGTCAGAGAAATAAAACGATTTCTCAGGTCAAATCTTTTTTCTGTGGTTGAAAACACTTGACAGATGCACTTGGTTTTCCCTCAGTGGCTTACAAGACACTACATTATTAAATTTGAGACAATATATCTGAATACAGTGGAAAAATACAGTCACAGAATTTAGAGAGTACAGTTCTACCCAAAGACGTACAAATTTCAGACTCACACTGGGCCTACAGATTAAATAGAACACAAAAGTGTCGTGTATTCATTTTACTATCGTGACCTGGCTTGAGTTCAATAAAATCAAAAACATAAAGAATTACAGAACTATTTGGTGGAAAGGAAGTCATCATTTCAGAAAAGACTCAATGGTTTACATGATTTCAAATCATGCTTTAAGTTTCTGCAGCTTCCTTTAGAGGAAACCTCAGAATGCATTTGTATTATCTTCTATCCTGTAAGTGTGGTTCAGTTTCACAAAGAATTGATTGAACTGAAAACAAACTATCCCACCAAGAGGACACAGTGTTCCTGGAATTTTAGAGATAAATATATGGATTCCAGAGCTACCCTGAAATTTCTGGGAATTGTCTCTCAGCCATGTTCTTTAAGTCCTCTACCCTTGTAAAGATTCATCTAAAATGTAAAATTGCTGAAACTAAAAATGAGTGCCATAATTGGCGATGCAAAGCTTGAGTCAGAATTGATATGGACCTTAACTTGCACAGACCATGAATTCTTTAATCCCAAAAAAAATTTATATTAAAAAAACAAACTTTCTGCCACTTTCTGCCACAGTTACTCGTGCCTGCTTAGATGGTGAATTAATTTCCCATTGCTGCTGTTACAGAGGACCCCAAATGTAAAGGCTCAGAACAACCCAAACTTGCTATCTTACAGTCCTGGAGGTCGGATGTCTAAAATCACTGTCAGTGGGCAGATGAGGCTTGTTCTTTCTGGAGGCTCTCTGATGAGAATCTGTTTCCTTTCCCCTCAAAAGATTCCAGAGGCTATCTACATTCCTCCTGTGTGTGGTCTCTTTCTTCACACAACACTACATTCCTGCTATCACGGTGTATCTCAAACTACTGACTCTGATCTTCCTGCCTCCCTCTTATAAGGACCTTTGTAAGTACAAAGGATATTCTCCCCATCTCAAAATCCTAGCTTCATCACATCCACAACATTCCTTTTACCATGTAAGGTAAAATATTCATAGGTTCTAGAATAAGGACATTGACATCTCTCAAGGCCATTAACCAGTCTACCACAGACGGTAACAGTGAAGGAGCAGATGGTTAAACAGTTTTCCTTTGCAACACAAGTAGGCAAAGACTTCTTTTACTAGAATTTCTAATACTGGAATTTCAACACATCTACCCATTCTCCTGCATTCTAAGACTATTTCGCCCATTGCAAAAGCCACTAGCCACATGTGACCGCAGAGCCCTTGATGAGGATATTCCAAATTAAGATGTGCTATAAGTATAAAACACTTATCAAATGTGAAAGACTTGGTACAGAAAAAAAATGTAAAACACCTCCTTCTTAATTTTATATCAATTTCACATTTGAAATAAAAATACCTTGGGTATATCTTGTTAAATGGAATATATAATTAAAATTATAATTAATTTTGAAATTAATGATAATATAATTAAATTAATTTCATTGGTTTCTTTTCACTTTTTTTATTGTGGCTATTAGAACAATTTAAATTACATATGTAGGGAAGTAGTACTTCCTTGATGGTTCATTTTATGTGTCAATTCAAATGGATTAAGGGATGCCCAGATAATCTAGTAAAACATTATTTATGGTGTTTCCAGAGAAAATTAGCACTTAAACAAAGAGCAAATGGAGATCTCCTCACCAATTCAAGTGGGCATCAACTGACCCAGTCCATCATCCAACCTGCTTGAGCTGGAATGTCCACCTACTCTTGCCCCTAGACATCAGCACTACTGGTTCTTAGGCATTCAAACATGGACTGAATTAAATTATTGGCATTCCTATATCATATATATATATATATACACATATATATATGTATGTATACATATACATATATGTATAGAAGCAGACTTACAGTGTGTGTGTATATAAACACACACATATATATGTATATATATGTATACACACACACACACACACTGTAGGTCTGCTTCTCTAGAGAACCCTGGTCAGTACAACTTCCAAAATGAAAACACTGGAAAAATTCTCAAGATCAACTTTTTCAGAACCTGGAAGCTAAGCAAATCCTTGGAACAAATGAAAAATGAGTATTCAAAAACAATGACTGAATATATGTAAGAACAGTAAGCTTTATGATGTCTTAATTTGCCATAATTCCATCCATCTCGACTAGCTCTGAGGCAACTTTGAAAACCAACAGCTAGCTGAGGTAGCTGAGAATACCAGCAACCTAGAAGCCACTGAAGTAAGCAGAATGAGTTTGAAGCTTATGAAAAAGAAAATTGTCACTATTTAACTTGTCTGGCAGTGACCTGGAAAAGTCCCATTTTCTGGGTTGCTTTAATTTGACCTGCCTCAGAGCTTACTCAGTACACAAAGCCCTATCCTGAGGGTATTTGTGAAAAACAATCAGCAATAATTGTTTAACATTACAGCTAGCTGAGGTGGCAATACCAATTAGAACAAACAAGAGACTACCCAAAAATTTAAAAAGAAACATGGGGGAAAAGACATGTCCATAGGGAATGTTGAGAAGCTCCTGCATATTCCCTGGGAATCTGGAAGGCCACATGCATGTGCAAGGCCATGTACATGACCAAGAAAGAGTTGAAAAGGCCTAATGTTTTACTTACAGCCAAACTTCAGGTTCTCCACAAATATTCAGTGAAGGCAAAAGTAGACTTATGAACTCTGCCCCAACACACATGGTGCAAAAGCTAACAGATATATTGGTTCAAGGCAGTTAAGAAATTCTCTGCTGACCTTCAATAGTCTAACCCTACTACTCCTCAGACAACTGAAGATATATGCCCAGGTCAGCTCCCTGGTGTGGACTGAAGGTCTGAGGGAAAACAGACCAGACTCTCCATGCCTGTGAGGGCTAAGGACTCTTCTCCTTTCCTCTCCCACTCTATCCCCCTGAGGCCTCCATTCCCAACATGTGATGATGCACTTGGCAGTGGAAGCTTGTCCAGGGTAAATTCACACACATTTTGAACTCATATGGGACCCTTTCCTGATCCTGGCTGACTCTCAGTTGCCTTACTTCTTGTAGGTCCCCCTTTATACCTTTGTTCCTGCGGATCCAGCCACCATCTCAATCTACAGGCAAAATACATCCCTACATGTCTGGAGTGAATCCAACAATTCCATATACAAATGATGATTCAACAAGGATTCCAGCATATACCATCAGAGGATCCCCTCCCCCTAAATCCCACTGACCTGGCCACCAAGAAATGTCACTCAAATCGCCTACCAGTATATTAATATAATATCATGCTCTGGTCTATAACTGCACAGAATCCCCGATGATCAACAAGTTTAGGTAGGGATAGTCTGCCCCCACCCCCATCCAGCATGAGGCAGCTACTGAAGATGAGACCTCCACCCAAATGCCAAAAATCTATCTTTGTCAGGGGAATGTAGAGGCCACTTGTAGGAAACAGGTTTGAGGAATGGAAACCTGAGTAAGGTAAAAGGGCCCACAGTGACCACCAGGCTGGAAGCAAATAGGCTCATTAGGTGACCCACCTTAAAATAACCATAAGTCCGAGCTGACCAGTGTGTTACTTAAAATCAGGTATAAATACCTAAAAAGGAAAATTCCATGTTTCCATACCTCCTTACTTCCCCTATGAACTATCACCCCAATCATAGCCACCTGGCAAATAGTCCCTGCTTTGCTGTCCTCCCTGCTGCTCCCTTGCAATGTATTCAATAAACTTCTATCTCTTTAAAAAAAAAAAAAAAAAAAAAGACAAGAAAGAAATTTTCTGCCTAATCAGTAGCTGACCGCTAAGCTAAGTGAACACACACTCCAGTGGCTACACAAGACAAAGGATAAAGACTTTATAGAATTCATTTGGTAAAGTCATTAAAAAAACAACAAACCCTTGGAAACAGAAGAAATTCAAACTCCACAGTTTCTACATTCTATTCTTTAAAATATCCAGTTTTCAACAACAACAAAATTATGAGACATGTAAAGAAATGGGAAAGTATGGCCATGTGCAAGTTAAAAAAAAAAAAGTCAACAGAAACTGTCTCTGAGGAAGTTCCAGTGTTATACTTTCTAGACAAAGACTTTAAATCAGCTACTATAATTATATACAAAGACTTGAAAGAACCCTGTCTGAAAAAGAAGAGTAAGAATGACTATAACATCGGAGTCCAGAGGAGAGGAAAGAATACAGTGGAAAAATAAATACTTGAAAAAGCAATGGCCAAAAACTTCCCAAATTTGATGGAAAACATTTATCTACACATCCAAGAAGCTCAACAAAAGCCAATCAAGATCCAAAGAAATACAAATCTAAATACATCAGAAACAAACTGTCAAAAGATGGAAACAAAGAATCTTGAAAGTAGCAAGATTTCTTACCTCATTTCTCACTAAAAATCACAGATGCCACAGGATAAGAACATACTCATTGTGCTATGGGAAGGGAGAATGGCAACCAAGAATTCTATTTCTGGCAAATAAGCGATCTTTCAAAAATAAAGGAGTAATTAAAAACTCCTAAATAAACAAAAAAAAAAAAAAAGGAAAAGAATTTGTTGCTAGCGAACCTACCCCACAAGAAATACAAAGTGAGTCCTGCAGACAGAAATGAAAAAAAAAACAAAAAACAAAAAACCACCCCTAGACAGTAACACAAATCCACACAAAGAAATAAAGAGCACAAGTAGAGATAGCTAAAACAAGTAGGCATAAAAGATAATATAAACATATTTTGTCTATAAATCTTTCCTCTCCTACCTGATTTAAAAGAGAACTGAATAGAGCCTATATTGGTAAATCTGTGTTGATGAGCATACAATGTATAAAGATGTAATATGTATGAACAATAATGCAAAGAAGAAAAAAGGAAACAAAGTTATATTAGAGCAAAGTTTTTACAGAATATTCAAATGAAGTTGGTATTAATCCAACTAGATTGTTCTAGATTAAGATGTTAATTGTAATTCCTAGGGCAGCACTAATAACAAAACAAAACAAACAAACAAAAAATATATATATATGAAGGGAATTACAATAGTATACTAGAAAATATGTATTTAGAAAAAAAAGGTATTAATGAAGGAACAAAGAAACAAAAACAACACAAAATATATTAAAAAACAATAGCAAATGTCAAATTAAAAAAAAGAGACTGGCAGAAGGCATAAAAAAGTTGATTCAACTATATTCTGTCTAGAAGAGACATACTTTAGATTCAAAACCACAAAGAGGTCAAACTAAAAAGATGAAAGAAGATATACCATGAGTCATAGGCTAAATAGTGATTCCTCAAAAATTCATGCATTGAAGTCCTAAGCTTCATACCACAGAATGTGATCACATTTGGTGTAGTGCCTGGATGGCTCAATCAAGGAGTCTGTCTGAGATTCTCTGCCCCTCCTCCCTGCCCCCTCCTCCCCCAACTTGCGCTCTCTTGCACTTTCTCTCTAAACAAATAAATAAATAAATATTTAAAAAAAGAAAAATAAGAATGTGACCATATTTGGGACAGGGTCTTTTAAGAGGCAGTTAAGTTAAAATGAGATCACTAGGATGTGCCCTAATCCAATATAACCGATTTCTTTATATAAAGAGAAAAACTGAACACAGATGTGCAAAAAAAGATGATGTGAAAACACAGATAAACATGACCATCCACCAGCCAAGAAGAAAGGCCTGAAACAGATCCTTCCCTCATGGCCCTCAGAAGAAATCAACCCTTACAACGCCTTGACCTCAGAGTTCAACCTTCCAGAATTATGAGAAAATAAATCTCTAATGTTAGAGCAACCCATGTATAGTACTTTATTATGATAGCCCAAGGGAATAATACATGATGAAAATGGTAGCAAAAAACAGATAAAATAGACTTTACGACCAAAAAATTGTTACTAGAGACAAATTAATTCATTTTATAACAATAATATTTACCAAGAAGATGTAACAATTATAAACATACATGAACCTAACAACAGAGTACTTAAAGACCTGAAGCAAAAACTGAGAGAACTGAAAGAAGAAAGAGACAGTCCAACAGTAACACATGGAGACTTAAATATCTCACTTTCAGTAATGGATAGAACAACTAGGTGGAAAATCAACAGAGAAATAGAAGGGTAGAAATGCGAATCAAAACCACTTTATATTAATTACTTTACAGTAGCTTAAGTAAAACAGAACAGCAAGCAGTAGCAAAGACCTGGAAAAATTAGATATTTCATAAATTGCTCATGAGACTGTAAAATCAAGCTGCTTTTTTAGGGGAAAAAATGACAGGTCCTCAAAATATTAAATATAACATTACCATATAAACAAACTAGTTCTAACAGTCATCTATAGAACACTCCATAAGAGCAGCAGAACACACCTGAGAAGGTACACCAGAAACATTCTCTAAGACAGATCATTCATTAGGCCCAAAACAAGCCTTGGTACATTTAAAAAGACTGAAATTCACACAAAGAATGTTCTCTAGGGGTGCCTAGGTGGCTCATTTGGCTAAGCATCTGACTTCAACTCAGGTCATGATCTTAGGGTCCTGGATCGAGCCCCATATTAGCTCCACATTCAGCATGGAGTCAGCCTGTACTTCTCCCTTGGTCCCTTCCCCTACTCAAGTTCTCTCTCTCTCAAATAAATAAATAAAATCTTAAAAAAAAAAAATGTTCTCCAACTACAATGGAATGAAGTGAGAAATTAATAACAGAAGGGAATTTGGGAAATTCACAAATGAGTGGAAATTAAACAACACCTTCCTAAAAACCAATGGATCAAAGAAGAAATCACAAAAGGAAATTAGAATGTAATTTGAGATAATAGAAAAGGAAAACACAACATACCAGAACTTATGAGATGAAGGTAAAACAGTTCTTAGAGGGTAATTTACAGCTGAAACTGACAATATTTAAAAATAAAAGATCTCAAATCAATAACTTAACACTCCATCACAAGATACCAAAAAAAAGAAGAGCAAACTAAACCCAAAATTAGAAAAAGGAAGGAAATAATAAAGAGCAGAAATAAATAAAATAGAATGGACAACACCAATAGAGAAAACCAATGAAATCTAAAGTTAGTTTGTTGGAAAGATCAACAAAATTAACAAATCTTAAGGGAGACTGAAGAGAGAAAAAAAAAAAGAGAAAAGACTCAAGTTACTAAAATCAGGAATAAAAGAGTGAGACATCTACTCACAGAAGTAAAAAGGATTATATGAAAATGCTATGAACAATAATGTCAATAAAAGTAACCTAAATAAAATGACACGCTGCTACAAAGACACAAATTACTGAAACTGACAAATGATAGAAAAACTACATAACTTAGAACAAATAAATTAGTACTCATAAAATTTACAAAAAATAAATTAAAAATTCAGGCTTTTTTAGCTTTTCTGATGAATTCTACCAAAGAACTAAAAAACAAAATTCTAAAAAATGCTAATTCTTCACAAACTCTTCCAAAACTAAGAGAGAAGGGAACAACTCATTCTTGAGATATACCTGATACAAAAAACATCCAGAAGAAGAAAATTACAGATCAATTCTCCTTTTGAATAGACCCCAAAATCTTTAACCATATACTAGCAAAGAGAATATAGCAACTATACACAAGATTAGACTTGCCCAAGTGAGATTTTTCCCAGGATTGCAAAACTCATTCAATATACAAAAATCAATGTAAGCCAATCAATATCAAATAACATATTAATAGGATAAGTGATGCGAGCCAAATCATGATCTTAATAGTTGCAGAAATAGCATTTGCCAAAAATCTAACACTTTTGTGATTAAAAAAAAAATTCAGCAAACCAAGAATAAGGGGAAATTCCTCAACTTGATAAAGAGCATCAGGGGTGCCTGGGTGGCTCAGTGGGTTAAGCCTCTGCCTTCAGCTCAGGTCATGATCTCAGGGTCCTGAGATCGAGCCCTACATCGGGCTCTCTGCTCAGCGAGAAGCCTGCTTCCTCCTCTCTCTCCCTGCCTCTCTGCCTACTTGTGATCTCTGTCTGTCAAATAAATAAAATCTTAAAAAAAAAAAAAAGATAAAGAGCATCAGTGAAAAGAGCACAACTCACCTCACACATACTGGCAATGCTCTGCTCTGAAATGAAGAAAAAGAAAAGGTTGCCTGCTCTTGCTCCTTCTATTCAACATTGTACTCAGGTTCTTTCTACCCAGGGAAATTAAGCAAGAAAAAGAAGTAAGAGGCATCCATTTTGAAAAGGAAAAAGTAAAACTATCTCTCTGCACAGATGATGCGGTCTTCTATATGGAAAATCCTACAGTATCCACTAAAATACACTTGGAACTAGAAAAATGAGCCCAGCAAGGTTGCAAGATATGAGATCAATATGCAATCATATTAAGTTCTATTGCTCAGTGCTGATCACTGTGCTTATTAAAATCATTCTCCCAAAAGACAAGTCAAGATTTATAGCTGAAACATATTCCCAAACATCCCTATTTGCCATAACACTGTATTCCTAGTGTTGGACATTTAAATATGTAAGTCCACAAATAAATTAGTGAATAGTGAATACTGGGAGGGCCTTATACACTCGAGAGTAAAAGTACGGCAGTCTCTGCATCCAGACCATTCAGGTTCTAGCTCGACGACTCAGTGAATGGCTATGTGACATAGGGAAAGTTACATTACTATTCTGTGCCTCTGTTTCCTCCTAAGTAAAATGGGAAATAAAAGAGCCACCAAGGAAATAAATTGGGTTATATATGCAAGATGCTTAGAACAGTGTCTAGTATAAAGTAAACATTATACAAGTTTTACTATGTTATTAAAGACATTCTCAATAATTCAACTTTTCGAGAATACAAGAAGCCTATATAAAACAGTGTCTACTAGTAGGTCGGCAAGTTGAATGGCACTTTCCCAATGCTGCACCTTGGCAGGCACTGTTGTTAATAATCACAACCGTCCTGTCTCAGTCGTCTCAGTACTGGCCTCCAGTCAGCCCAAGTGGCGGAAAAGATTAAAGTTGTAGGCAGTCCTTGTTTCTACGCTCATCCTACCAAAACAGCATCAGAACTCAACCCTTACCCTGTAGGCTTGACCTAGTCCCCTCCAATAAATTCCTTCCCCACTAAAACCAGATTCTGTTACTGACTCCTAACTTCTAACAGGCCTACTAACTATAGATTACTAGGTTATTATTTAAATGTCACAACCCATGTTTATTCTTCAGATGATTATTAATAAATAGCCAGTTTCAATGCCAGTAACTTCAAGGGATGTCTTTCGGTCAGTTATATCAACATTTTGTCAGTTCCTAGAGCATGCCAAGTCTTGTCCTGCTACACGCCTTTGCATTTATTGTTCCTTCTCTCTGGAATGATCTTGCCCTCCTCACTAACAGAAATGCCCCTGTTATCTTTATTACACGGTTTATTTCCTTCTGCAAATGCATCACTTATTACTTGTTTTTTATCTACATCCTCAATGACAATGTAAATTTGATATGGCAGAGAACTTGCTGGCTTATCATGTATTGTATACTCCACCATATAGTAGAAGAGAAACAGGGATGGATGGATGGATGGATAGATGAATAATGGGTAGATGACAAATAGTTTATTAGTGAGGATTCAACTTCACTTTTTACTGCCAAAGGGAGTATCAGTAGGTTAAAAGAGAGAGAGATGTGAATAATAATATTTAAGGTGAAAATATATTTGGTATATGGTATTTACCATAACAGAAAGGTAAATTAAAGCATTTTAGAGGATTTTCTATGAAAATGGTTGAAACCAAAGTAGCTTCCTTTTAGCCCTCAGTCATGTAGAAAATGAAATCAACCAGAATATCCAAATTGCTAAGTGCTTTAGTTAATCAAGATCTTACTGTATATTACTGGTATAGCTACAAAAAAAAAAAAAAAAAGAAAAGAAAACCTTAAAAATTATATACTGCTGGTATGTAATGACTCTAAGTCTAAAAAAAACTTCACCATTATTCTTCATATACATTCTGTAAAGAGTTAAAGTGATTTTCCTAGAAATTAAATGTCAGCCACAATGCTTGATGCTAGTGGTTTACTTATCCTTTAGCTACAATGATGGAATAAAAATTGGGGCCAAATAGACAAGTTCCAGTAGGAATCAGCTGGTCCATAACTTATGGCAGGTATAGAGCCACCATTAATTAGCTAACACAGAAGGATATGATTACAACTTTTTTTTTTTAAGATTTTATTTATTTATTTGACAGAGATCACAAGTAGGCCGAGAGGCGGGGCGGGGGGTAAGGTTGGGGTAGGAAGCAGGCTCCCCACTGAGCAGAGAGCTGGATGTGGGGCTTGATCCCAGGACCCTGAGATCATGACCTGAGCTGAAGACAGAGGTTTAACCCACTGAGCAACACAGGTGTCCCTGATTACATTTTATTCTACATAAAATTTTCCAGTCCTAAGAAGTACAAGGATGAAGGTAGGATCAGCTCACTTAGCAACAAAAACAAATTGTTCCAACTCTGGTAAAAGAAAGAATAAAGATGATTCTAAGACTATTAAACCCACCTTTAGGAACAGTCCATTATATTCATTATTCTACAAGATTCTGCGAAGACAAAATCTAAATTTGGTGAATATTTGTCAACACCAATGGATCTTTCTCCGCGACTCTTCTATATCTTGCTCCTAATTATGTTTCTATTTTTCAGAACATTTTGAAAAATATCAAATTGTTTTAAAGTATCTAATAAGAGAATTAAATTGGATCGCAATGAAACTTGTCTTGTTTTATTCTGTTCTCCTTTGAAATAGTCTCCCACTAGTAATTATCAATTATCACAAATTAAAAGCTCCAGTTTCCCTCACTGTGGTCCATGTCATATAAAAATATTCAATGCCAATGACTATAGCTAAGGATTTCAGTTATACAAAACCAGAGCATCCTCCCAACACATATTTCACCAGATTTTCTTAAAAATAAAAAAAATTTTAAAAAGCAAACCATGTTTTATATTACAGCCAACTTGTATTCAATCCAACCAATAGTATAAAATAATAACATAAAAAACAGATTATCTAAAATTCTCATTTTCTTTGGAAGTTATCTGATTTTTCACTTTTGGGTGTGTCTTTACCTTCCTAATTAGTTATCTTTTTTTTTTTTAATAAATGTTTGTTTATTTATTTGACAGACAGAGATCACAAGGAGGCAGAGAGAGAGAGAGAGGAGAAAGCAGGCTCCCTGCCAAGAAGAGAGCCCAATGTGAGGCTCGATCCCAGGACCCTGGGACCATGACCTGAACCGAAGGTAGAGGCTTTAACCCACTGAGCCACCCAGGTGCCCCCCTAATTAGTTATCTTGATATCAGAAATGTTAATATTTATTTGTACCTCCTGAACTTTAATAAACGGTAGGAGACAACTTAGGGAGAATGCCACTTAAGAATGGAAACCAGATACGCATTAAAAATTGGCCCCAAGTAATGAAGGATGATCAGGCTAACACAGACCTTCACGGCAGAAATGCATCAGGCTTGTCAAAAAAGGGAGGTTCAAATGTAAACTCACAGTTCTCTGATTTCTTAAGCTTTCTGATATGAGCTCCTCATTCTTCTCTCCCTGCTCCATGCTGTCAGCTTCCTTGGTCATAGGCTGCTGCTTCTCTCCCTTCCCATCCTCTGTTCACCCTTCAGCAAGATCTCAATTTCCAACCTCCAATTCCTTCCTGGATACATAATGTCCTTCCTCACAAATTCAGCACATTTACAGACTATTCTTTTTTTTTTTTTTTTAAGATTTTATTTATTTGACAGAGAAAGAGAGACAGCGAGAGCAGGAACACAAGCAGGGGGAGTGGGAGGAGGAGAAGCAGGCTTCCTGCCCAGCAAGGAGCCTGATGCAGGCCTCAATCCCAGGACCCTGAGATCATGACCTGAGCCCAAGGCAGATGCTTACTGACTGAGTCACCCAGGCACCCCTTACAGGCTATCTTTAAGGGAATTCTTCCAGAGTGGACTTTTTCGGCCTACTGCTCACCATACTTCAGAGGTACACAGAATGTTTTAATTTTAATTTCAAAGTGAGAAAAAAACTAACACAAAAATAATTAATACATAATAATGAATTATATTCATCTTTATACCAATGCAGCGATAGTTCTTAGTATTTTTATGGAGGAAAGGACCCACAAAGGTAAAATCGTCTAAGGCCCACAGAATCAAAATGGGCCCTGAATTCCAAGTCAACCCAGTGTTACATTCTTTCCCACTCAAAACTGATCCTTTCTAGCCTCATGGGTACAACCCAGATCAGAAATGACTGTATGAGAATTTATTTCAAAACCTGATTTATGGTAATGGTTGCATAACTTACTAACTGTACTAGAAATTATTATATGGTCCCTTAAAACTGGGTGAATGTTATGATGTACAAAACATACCTCACTAGGGTACCTGGGTGGCTCAGTCAGTTAAGCATCTACCTTAAGCTCAGGTCGTGATCTTGGGGTCCTGGGATCAAGTCCCGCATCATGTTCCCTGTTCAGTGGCTCCCTCTCCCTCCGCCTCTCACTCCACTCATGCTCTATCACTCTCCCTCTCTCTCTCTCTCTTTCACATATACTTTTTTAAAAAATACATCTCACTAAAGCTGTTTTGGGGGGGTTTTTTTTTCTTAGTTTTTTATTTTTTATTAACATAAAATGTATTATTATCCCCAGGGGTAGAGGTCTGTGAATCGCCAGATTTACACACTTCACAGCACTCACCATAGCACTAGAGCTGTTTTTTTAAAAAAAGATACAGAATTAAAAAAGAAAAGAAGAAACACAGGTACCTAAAGACAGAAAAAGATGAATTTCAGATTACGATACTTGTTTGAAATTCAGAAATTTATCCAGAAAGGTGTGCTACAATAATGACAGCTGAAATTTTATCTACCCTAAATATGAACAGTGTTACAAACATGGAGAAGGGATAATGACATCAAAAATGCCAAAACATTCTATATGTGAAAATAATTATGCAAGGTTGGTGCTAAAAAGATTCATTGTCGTAGTAATTAGGGAAGCCTGGTTGCAATTAAGTACAGGAAGGATATTAAAACTTCCAAAAGATATTTCTGCAAGCCACAACAGAAGAATAAGAGCAACAGAGTAATTGGAACCACATCCAAACCCACTTCCTTGTTATTTACCAACATCATCTGAAGAATACAGTTTAGATGCTGACGTTAGACAATCTTCAGTTGACAACTTTAAATCATATTAAGACTAAAAAAAAAAAATCAAAGAATTTTATGACAAGGGTTAAAAGTTCATAGCCTTGGAACTATGAAAAATTTGGTGCCCACTTGTAAACCACATCCCGGCCACTGTCGTGTCTCTACAATAAAATGGTTTTGTTGTGGTTGAGGCAATCAACTACGAGTTAATAATTAGCTACTATTCAAATCAAGTGTAATTTGCGTAATTGTATACCAGCTCACTTCTAAGAGAAGGAGTTCAAAATTTCATTTTTAGCAACTGATATCGAATGTTATAATCATTCGTTTGTCATCCTATGTAATGCAATCAAAATGAGTAGAGAAGTACATTTTTTTACCCACGGCATGAAATCACCATCATTTTCCAGGCAGCTGAAATTAAGTTCAAATGTTATCTGCTCAATGCAGGTGAACATTTATATAAAAAAAGAAAATGAACACATTTTTTAAAAGGTGAAGTTTCCTATTATACTACTTTGAAAAGTACCTAGAAATAGTGCTTCACATTTACATAAAGCAAAGTTTAATCATTCTGTGGTTTGGTATTTGGATCTAGAATCTATAAATGTTATGTTAAATTGAAAGACGAAGTAAAGTTAGTCAAGATTTCTCTATGAAAAGCTACAATAATTATGATAATAAAATCATTATGTCAATAGCCACCTTTTTAATTTCAGCACATTTCTAACACTGCAAAATATTTTCTCAATAACCTAATAAAATTAATGCAAGTCATCGGAATACTTTCTAATTTATGCAGAATTTTTCACATCCTTTAGTGCACTAGATTCTCAAAACAACTCAGTATTGTTAATATAATGTTGATTGGCTCCCAACATCTATTTCCCCTGCCTCTGACCAAAAAATAACCTTACCATTCTTTGGGGGAATCACATTTTCCCCCGTTACGGTCATATTGTTTGGGTGGAGTGAACCCCATCCCTGGTACCTAGAACAGCTTAAGACAAACAGCATATTTTTCAGTCCTCATTAATTGGTTCAGGAATGGTCACTTAAGCCAGTGAAATATATGGTCTTGTTTTCTGGGCTTCTATGAAAAAGGTCTTCCTTTTTCTTCCATGGAAACTGCTAAAAGATTCTGTAAGTTTCCCTCATGGTACAGTATAAAGATGTAAGATCTGGAAGCAGTACTGCTTCAACTATAGCTCTGTGTAATGAAAGACAGAGAAAAGGGGACTTGGAAAAGGCAGCGCCGAATAGGAGGGAAAACAGGGAAGTAAAGAAAGACGAGAGGGAAAAAGAGAAAAGAGATGCCCAAGACTTGAGCGGCACATGAGATGAGAAGAAAAGAAGTTACAGAGAAAAGAAACAGGGTAGAGGCAAAACGAGAACAGAAGGTGGGCAGCAGCGGGAGAAGAGAATGAAAATGGTCTTATCGCCCACCACCTTGCACTTCAGACTGGCTTCAACAGAAACTATTATCTATACCACTGCCCTTGAAAACTTAGCACTGTTCCCAGCTCAGAAGCTCTTCTGGTTGTGGCAACCATAGCATGTCTCCAAGGAGACACAGTCTTTGGTTGAAAAGACCATCACCGAGGGAACTGCTAGATAAAAAACCAGAGGCCTTGAGAGGTTAAAAATCCAGATTCCTAAGCATGACATGTGAGGCCCTTAATACTCTTGGCCCAACTGTGTTCTAAAATTCTCTCCTACAGAGAACCATGCATCACCTCCAGCTCTCCATTAGGACAAGACCATCTCTACTACTAAGCCTTGAACAGACGTGTCACCTCCCGCTCTAACCGAGCTACCACAGCGCCTGGGGCACAGTGAGTCCTCAGCTGACAAGAGCTCATAAAAAACCCACTCCAAATGTTCTCTTTCTCAAAATTCCCATATTTCAACAGAAACACTTGTCCATCAGGTTAAATTCCATGAGTCCGAACATGATTAGATAATGATCCAGACAGGTTCACTTTGTCGCACTGTCTTACTCTGACTCTTGGAATGCAACGTGGGCACAGGAGGGGCCGGTCTTGTTACATGTACCCTTTCCACTGAGTGATCTTTTTTTTCCCTCTGCCTTTTACTAAATTTGCCTTCTTCCCTGGAGCTTCACCACAGGAAAGCTAGATCTTGCCTGTCCCTCGGTGCCAAAGCTTTTGTCTTTATTGTGTAAGGGAAAGAGAAACCAAAATTCTTACTGTGACTCTGTTGGTCAAGCAGATCAACATCTCCTAGCTTCAGTTTCTTTCCAAATAAAATAGGAATTAAAAGTCCTGCCCTATACACCTGGGTGCCAGTGGAGCATTGAACTCTTGGTTTCAGCTCAGATCATGATCTTGGGGTTGTGAGATGGAGTCCAAACTTGCACTCAGCATGGAGTCTCCATGGGATTCTTTTCCCTCTTCCTCTCACTCTGCCCTTCACCCCTCTCTCACTCTTGTGCTCTCTCTCAAATAAATAAATAAAATCTTTTAAAAAAATTCCTGCCCTACCTACCTCAAGTGATTCTTATGAAGATCATATAAAACATTAGATCTGAAAATCCATGGCTTTAAAATAAGACTTAATCCATTTTTACTGTTAAAAGGTAATGACAAGAGCCAAGATATGGAAACAATCTAAGTGTTCATCAATGGATGAATGGATAGGGACGCCTGGGTTGCTCAGTTGGTTAAGTGGCTGCCTTCAGCTCAGGGTTCTGGGATCGAGTCCCACATCAGGCTCCTTGCTCAATGGGAGCCTGCTTCTCCCTCTGCCTGCTCTGCCTGCTGCTCCCCCTGCTTGTGCTCTCTCCTTCTCTCTGACAATTAGATAAATAAAATCTAAAAAAAAAAAAAATGGATGAACGAAATAAAAAAAAAGTTGTACATATATACACACACAATGGAATGTTATTCAGGAATCAAAAAAAGAAGGAAATCCTGCCATTTGTAACAACGCAGATGGACCTTGAGGGCATTATGCTAAGTAAAAGAAGCCAGTCAGAGAAATACAATCTTGTTTATATGTGGACTCTAGAAGAAATTTTTTTTTGCTTAAAAAAAAACAAAAAACTGAGCTCATAGAGAACAGATCGGTGGTTGCAAGAGGCAAAGGGCTAGTAAAATAGGTGAAGGGGGTCAGATGGTACAATTTCCAGCTATAAAATAAATAAGTCACAGGGATGTAATGTACAGCATGGTGACTATAGCTAATAATACTGTGGGGAAAAAGAGACCGCAACTATGTATCAGGATGGATGTTAACCAAACTTATTGTGGTGATCATTTTGCAATATATACAAATATTAAATCATCATATTGTATAACTGAAACTAATATAATGTTTTATGTCAGTTTTACCTCGATTTTAAAAAGGTAGTTAATGAGTCTAAAACACACTAATAACTTTAGCAACCTTGGACTGGATCAGCTACAGCAAATGGGCTAAATCCCTCCTACCGAGTTTGCTAAAAGCAAATCATCTCATCATTAGTTGTTTATCAAGTGCTTATCCTAACTCTACGGTTTTCTATGTTTTTCTAACTTTCCTATGAAACCTAAGGGCCATGAGACATACCCACTGCTAACAGTGGGTGTCCTATTGATCTCAAAAGATTGGAAGAGCCTGCTATTTGATGAGTACTGGGCTAGGCTTTGAAGATACCACTATAAGCAGGAACAAACATTATTCCTGCATTCATGGGACTTATCGGCTCAGGGGACAACATGAGCAACAAACACACACACATACCCCAAATGACTGGAAAGCAGTGTATGTAGGTATGCATGCATGAGTTTGCACTTCCTGTACCCTCACTTTGAAACAGCCCCACTGGTGATATCAAACCCCCTCTTCCACTCCCATCCCCAGGGAACCACACACCTCCACACCATGAATCTCACTGTGCTAGGTGCTGGAAGAGAATTAAATTCTACCATACGCTACAAGAGAATTTCTTCCAAAGCTAATTAATCATTGACATGTAAGTAAAGCAGACTAGGTAAAGATCAGGAGATTTAAATAGAGTCCCAAATCCAGGACCAGCCACATAATTTGCAAGTACTGGTGCAAAGTGAAAAAAATGTAGGGTCTCTTATTCAAAAATAATTAAGAATCTCATGGCAGTGATAACAGAGTATTTAAACTAAGCCTAGGACCCTCTGTGACTGCACAGGTCAAACCCCCTGAAGCCTTCCTGGCTTCCAACATTATTGAATGTGTAACTTGTAGCCAGTGAACTTACCCTGCCTCAGGTTCCTTACAGATATAAAATTAGAGGAAGGAAGAAAAGGCTTTCAGCTTCTTTCCATAACCAACATCTGTGTTTCTCTATGTAGAAGGCAGTTCATTCATTTGGAGAGAATTATTTTACCCTTTTATATAACCATTAAAATGCTCACTGTGACTGAAAGCTAATGTTGAAACCCCATATGCAGTATTTTACCTTCAACCATTTTGATGTTTTTTCTAACCTCTAGACAAGTCCTTAATTTTGTCTATGAGAACAAATCTCCAAACAGATTTCCAAGTTTACTAGTCTCCCAGGTATGCCATTTAAATCTGAAATTCCTAACTGAGGTTTCCATCTATAAAGTAATTTTTCCCATAGTAAAATATCACCTTACATAAATTTGGTATTTTCTTTTTTTCTATTCCTGAAAATTTATCAGTTCTGAATAGGCATCTAGGTCTGCTCCAATAAAAAGGAGACAAAATGGCAATCTTAGAGTTAGTTAGCCTTTTAATTCCACCAGGTTAGTTTTTAGCATGACATAACTGATAACTCTCTAAACCAGGGATTCTAACCTGGAGTCCGTGGAAAGAATTCTGGGAAGTAATTAATTTAAATGGAAAAAAAATTATATCTCTATGTTCATCCAACTTCTAACAAAATTTAGCATTTTCTTCAATTATGAATGTAGGCAACAAACTCCAGGAGTGCTAGTAGTTCATATGGCTTGATTACGAATAAACTATCCATATTTTCATATCATATTCTAGATATTGCAAATATCTTAAAACATCATTTATGTTCAACATTACCTCAAAATTGCAATAGTTACGATAATAGACCATACGGTTTAATGTATTAGTAAAAAACTACATGTGTTATTACAACGCAAAACTGGTTTTTATATAGAAATAACCATATTTTAATAAAACTGGCTCCCTTGTAATGATAAGTATATCATTTTATGCATCTAAAAACAAAATTCTGAAAAAAGGTCCATAGCCTTCACCAGACTATTCAAAGGGACCATAGTACATAAAAGGTGAAGAAATCCTGGTCAAAAGGAGTTACAGAGCTCATGTGACAATAAAATAGAACCAAATGTACTCTTTTCTCACAAATAGTAATAGACCCATTTTAATACAGTCTTTAAAACTCTAATTCAACAGCAATGTCTACATATAACAAAATCTTCATGGCCTGTTTATTTTAACTTAACAATAATTAAGTATACCAAAATAGAACAGCTTTTGCTGTTGTTGTTTGTGCGTTTTTCCTGGTTTGTTTGTTTTTTTTTTTTTTTCTTTTTGCAGATGGGATTTTTGACCATAGGATTCAATATGAAAGAGTATAACCCAGACATATGCCTACACCACAATCTCAAATGTTCTTTGGCTTGGTACCTGAGATGACAGTAGGTTACAATCAATGAACAGTCCTTTCCCTGTTTTGTATCTTTGTATCAATCCAGCCATAATGGCTCCATATGCATACAGGCCAGTAGCAAGATCAGTCATGGCCACTCCCGGACGAACTGGGTCTCCATCCTGGGTTGGGGAGAGAAAATCAGAGAAAATTGAAAATTGAAACCATCATATGATTTCTCAAATATTCTAAGAGAAAACAGAAGAAAGAATGGTAGATGACATGTGCATTCACACACACAAAAGGAATACACCAAGCTGCTATAGTGGATATTTGCTGCTGGTAAGAATATATTTCTATTTACTGTATCTCTCACTCCATGTCCTACAGACCAAACCAAACCAAATAAAATAAAATAGACTATTTTAAATATGCCTGAAGTTCCTTCTTAATATATTTTACCTAGTTTAACAGAAAAAAATAAATAACTGAATTTGAATTCAAATAAGGAAATTCATTGGAAATGAAAGAGAGGTTTGGTTTTGCTTTGTTTTTGTTTCTTGTTGGGTAGGAGGGTCTCCCAAGAAAAAAGAAGGCAGAAGACCTGGTCTACTCTCCTTATAAGCACGTTAGTTACTGACGAATATACTAATGGTATTAGCTTTAAAAAAAAAAAAAAAAGTACTCATCCATAGAAAGCTTTTAGCAGAATACTCTTGTTTTAGAACCATTATGGTAAACAAACCTAGAATCTATAGGTTTGTAAGAGACATCACCTATGCAATTTTCGTAGTATAAAATGGAATATTTCATAGCCTATAATGTTCCCTATTGTACAAGGTAACCCATGTACATCATTAGAGATCATATCTACTGCTCCGGGATGGACAGTTTTGTCTACCATGGGAACAAAGAATCTAGGGGCCTCTCTCAATGTCCAGGACCTCTGTCTGCTTTTCCTGTGACTTTCAGTTCCTTGTATCCTTAAAATTACAAGTAAAGCTTAATACTGATTAACATCTTCAATTCATGTCAGTCTGATTTGACAATCCAATCACTGACCTGTATGTAAAGATACCAGAATAGCGCCTGGCAAACAAGAAGTCTCCTATAAAAATCAGCTAACACTATCATTAACATTATTATCACTCATTGTTATATCATAGAGTTTCTATTTTTGCACTACCTCGAATTTTGTTAATCCATTCATCACACAGAATACATTAAAAAGCCTATATTTCATCTGGTTGATACACTCATTCAATCACCTCCTTATTCATTAATTCCAGCTGCTATTCAATCATTTTCAGAAGGTAGTTTTTCCTTTCCTGCAATCCATACATGAACTACGCCAATCATCTTATGAGAGTGCTAAATAACGTTAAAATCAAGTAAATGAGAATATTTAATAACTAAACTTTTTCTCTGCTCTTTAACACAATTTCAATGAAGATACAGCAATGAAAATTGGAAACCTCTGGCTGTTTCCTACCCATTATGATTGGAAAAGCTTGTAGTGGCTTGAATCACTAAATTTAAAATTAAAATCATCATTGGGATTTAAGATTATTTATATTGTTAAAAATGAGAGAAAAGAAAAAATAAATAAATAAAATTTTAAAAAATGAGAGAAAAGTACAAATTTAAGTTTATAGACACATTTTCTTGCTATAAAATGAATAAACTCATATTTTATCTGCTCTACTTCTCATACCAATAGGAATAAATTAGACAATAAATCCTTTATCTTATATTTAAACTTCCTGAAAAGGGGAGGCTTTTATTACCTGCTTAATATTCCAAAAACATCATTATCCAGAATAACAGTATGAGATTATAAGTATTAAACAAACATTAACTCGTCAATATATCAGAGACAACATTATCACTGTTAAAGGTAATAAAATTATTTATATCAAATAATTTTAGTGAAACACCAACTTACTAACATACTTAGATTCAAAGTATGAATCGGGCTTGCTAACATACTTTAGATTCAAAGATACAAATAAGCTGAAAATATGAAAGCATGGGGAAAAAATAAGTCATGAAAACAATAGCCATAAGAATGTTGGAGTGGCTATACTAATATCAGACCAAAGAGTTACTAAAACAAACCAAAAAAATGTCACAAGAGAAAATGGGATCATTGCATTAGGAAGATATAACAAGTATAAACATATATGCACATGTTTCCATATATGGAAAAAAACAAAAAGCCAAAAGTGACTGATTTGAAAGGAGAAACAGACACTTCAGGAATAATAGAAGGTTTCAAAACTCAAATATGAATAGTGAATAGAACAACTAGATAGGAAATCAAGAAAGAAAGAAAAGATTTGAACACCATAAACCAAATATATTTAATATCTAGAAAACATCTACAACAACAAAATGCACATTCTTCTCAAGTGCACATGGAAAATTCTCTAGGACAGACAATATCATAGGCCATAAGACAAACTAAAATAAATTTAAAAGTAGTGAGTTCATACAAAATATGTTCTCAAATAATAACTGAATGAACTTAAAATCACTAACAGAGGCATAATTTGGAAAACCAAAAATATGTGTACAGTAAACAACATAATTCCAAAGCATTAACAAGTAACAAACAAAATCACATAAGAAATTAGAAAATACTTCAAGATTAATAAGAGGCATCTATATTGGTAAAGAAGTTAAAATGTTGCTATTTGTGAATAACATGATACTATACACAGAAAGTCCTAGACTCTACCAAAAAACTACTAGGAGTAATAAATGAATTCAGTAAAGTTGCAGGATACAAAATTAATACTCAGAAATCAGTAGCATTCTATATACTAATAACAAAATAGTAGAAAGAGAAATTAAGAACACAACCTCATTTGCAATTGCACCAAAAAGAATAAAATACATAGGAATAAACTCAAAGAGATGAAACACCTGTATTTTGAAAACTATAAAACACTGATTAAAGAAATTGAAGAAGAAACAAATGGAAAGATATTTTATGCTCATGGATTAGATGAACTAAGAATATTTAAAATGTGCATACTACCCAAAGCAATCTACAGATTCAATGTGATCCCTATCAAAATACCAATAGTGGGTTTTTTTTTTTTACAAAAATAGAACAAATTATCCTAAAATTTATATGGAACCACAAAAAATTTCAAATAGTCAAGGAAATCTTGAGAAATAAAAACAAAACTGGAGGTATCACAACCCCAGATTTCAAGTTATACGACAAAGCTAAAATAATAAGGGCACCTGGGTGATTCAGTCAGTGCCTGCCTTCAGCTCAGGTAATGATCCTAGAGTCCCAGGATTGAGTCCCACATTGGGCTCCCTGCTCAGCAGGGAATCTGCTTCTCCCTCTGTCCCTCACCCCACTTGTGCTCTCGTTCTCTCTCTCTCAAATAAATAAATAAAATCTTTAAAAATAAAGTTGTAGCAACCAAAACAGTTTGGTACTGCCAAAAAAAAAAGAGAGAGAGAGAGAAATAGACACATAAATCAACAGAACAGAATAGAGACCCCAGAAATGAAACCACACATATATGATCAATTAATCTATTACAAAGGAGTCAGGAATATACAATGGAGAAAAGACAGTCTCTTCAATAAATGGTGCTGGAAAACTAAACTGCTGCATGTAAAAGAATGAAACTGGACCACTTTCTAATACCATACACAAAAATAAACTCAAAATAGATTAAAGTCACAAATGTGAGCGCTGAAACCATAAAAATTCTAGGCACTAATTTCTCTAACATCAACTGCAGCAAAATTTTTCTAGGTATGTCTCCTAAGGCAAGGGAAACAAAAGCAAAAATTAACTATTGGGATCGCATCAAAATAAAAGGCTTTTGCACAGTAAAAGAAACCACCAACAAAACAAAAAGGCAACCTAATGAATGGGAGAAGATATTTACAAATTCAAAAAGATATATACACTATATTTATTGCAGCATTATTTAACTTATATAAACACTATATTTATTGCAGCATTACTTAAAATAGCCAAGATATGGAAGCAACCTAAGTGTCCATTAGTAGACAAATGGATAAGGAAGAGGTGGTATGTATGTACATGTGTATGTACACATACACACACACATGCACAGATATGCTGAAATACTACAAAGTCTTAAAAAAAGAATGAGATCATGCCATTTGAGACAAAATGGTTGGACCTAGAGGGTATTATGCTAAATGTAATAAGTCAAACAAAAAGACAAAAACCATATGATTTCCCTTATATGTGGAATCTAAAAAAATAAAACTAATGAATTAACAAACAAAAAGCAGAATCAGAATACAGTGAACAAACTAATGGTTGCTAGAGGGACGGGAGGTTGGGGATGGGCAAAATGGATGAAGGGGTGTGAGAAATATATAGGCTTCCAGTTATGGAATAAATTAGTCATAGGAATAAAAGGCACAGCATAAGGAATATGACAAATTGTAGCTACACCTGGGTGAACATAGCATAATATATAAACACGTGGAATCACTATGATGTACACCTGAAACTTATGTAACAGTGTATATCAACTATACTCAAGTAAAAAAAAAATACTTTTTAAAAGAAAATGTTTCAAGACAAGTGAAAATAAAGGTACAACATACCCAAATTTATGAGATGGAGCTAAAGCAGTATTTGAGGGCAATTTATAGCTGTACATACCTATATTTTAAAAGAAGAAATATTTCAAATCAATAACTTAGCATTCCTCCTTTAGACATTGAAAAAAGAAAAGCAAACAAAACTCAAAGCAAGTGAGAAGAAGGAATTAATACAGGGTAGAGCAGGAAATAATGAATAGAGAATAGTAGTCCAATGGAGAAAAATCAACAACAAAAAAAAGTTGGCTCCCTGAAAAGATCAACAGAAGTTGACAAATCTGTACCTGAACCTTATTTTTTTAAGATTTTACTTATTTATTTATTTATTTATTTATTTGAGAGCAAGAGAGTGAGAACATGAGCAAGGAGGAGTGGTAGAGAGAGAAGCAGACTCTCCACTCAGCAGGGAGCCTGATGCAGGACTTGATCCCAGGACCCAGGGATAATGACCTGAGCTGAAGGTGGATGCTTAACTGAGCCACCCAGGTGCCCCTGTAGCTGAACTTTTAGAAAAAAGTGAAAAATAAATCTAACTAGCAAATAAATAGAAAACTGAATAGATACGACAATTAGAGAAACTGAATTTGTAATCAAAATCTTCCAAAAAAATTCAAAAAGTCCTGGAAAATTCCACCAAGCATTTTTTAAAGTTTTGATTTAAATTCTAGTTAGTTATCATACTGTGTAGTATTAGTTTCAGGTGTACAATATAGTGATTCAATGCTTCCATACATCACCAGGTGCTCATCACAGGAAATGCTGTCCTTAATCTCCATCACCTATTTAACCTGTCTCTCCCCACCCACCTATCCCTTGGTAACCATCAGTTTGTTCTCTCTAGTTAAGAGTCTATTTCTTGGTTTGCTTCTCTTTTTTCCCCTTTGTTCATTTGTTTTGCTTCTTAAACTCCACATATGAGTAAAATCATACATCTACCAAGCATTTAAAGAATTAATGTTAATTCTTTGCAAATGCTTCCAAAAACTCGAAGAGGAAAGAACACTTCTCAACCTCTTCTGCATGGCCAGTAATATACTAAGGTCAAGCCACACAAAGACATCACAAGAAAATAAAACTATACAGGCCAGTATGTCTTATGAGTGTGAACACAAATTCCCAACAGAACACTAGCAAATTGAATCTGGCAATATACAAAAGGATTATACATCATGAGTAACTGGGATCAATTTTCTCAGGAACAAGGTTGATTTAACATTTGAAAATCAATCAATGTAACAATCAAATCATTAAAATAAAGGACAAATGCAAAATGATCATCGCGACAGATGCAGATAAAGCATTTGATAAAATTCAACACCCTGAATGATGAAATATTCAACACACTAGGTAGAAAAGTGAACTTCTTCAATCCCACAAAGGACATATGTGAAGAAAAACACAGGTCATATCATAAGTAACTGTGAAAAATTGAATGCTTTCCCCCCCAATATCAGGAAAAAGAGAAGGATGCCTGTTCTCATCACTTCAATTCAACATCGCACTGGAAATTTTAGCCAGTGCAATTAGGAAAGAAAAAGAAATATAAGGAATCTGGACTGAAAGAAAGAAGTAAAACCATGTTTGCAGATGGCATTATCCTATATATAGTAAATTCTTAGCAATCCACTAAAAAACTCTCAGAACTAATGAATGAGTTCAGCAAGTCTGCAAGATAGATGGCAATATATAAAAGTCAACTGTCTTTTCACAGTAACAATAAACAAATTAAAAATGATAAGAAAACAATTCTATTTACAATATCATTAAAGGAATAAAATACTTAAGAATAAATTTAACAAAAGAAGTACAAACTTATATCTTGAAAACTACTGAACACTGCTGAAAGAAATTAAAGAAGACCTAAATAAATGGAAAGACATCCCACTGTCATGAATCAGACGACTTTATATTGTTAATATGGCAATACTCCTCAAATTGATCTACAGATTCAATGCAATTTCATCTACCAAAATCCTAGGTCCCTTGTTTTGTAGAAATAAAATCTAATTCTAAAATCCATATGGAAATATGAGGAAAGCAGCTAAAACAATATAGAAAAAGAATAAAGTTGGAAGATTCAGACTTCCCAATTTCAAAATATACTGAATAAAACAGATATACAGACCAAGGAAATTCTCAGGTTTACTTTCAATTCCTTTTTGACAAGCATACCAAGATAACTCAATGGGGAAAGAATAGTCTTTTCAAAAAATGGTGATGCAAAAGAGTGAAGTTAGAGCTCCTCCTTACACCATATACAAAAATTAACTTTAAATGGATCTTAGACCTAGACACTAGATCTGAAACTATAAAGCAGAAGAAAATATAGAAGTAAACTCTCATGATCTTAAATTTGGCAATTCTCTTAGCTATGACACCAATAGCAACAAAAGGAAAAAAGAGATAAATGGAACATGTTTAAAATTTAAAACATATGTGTTTCCAAGAAAACCATCAAGAAAATGAACAGACAACCTAAAAGTTTTTTCAAGTCACATATCCGATAAGGAACTTATAACTAGAATTTATAAAGAAAATCAGTAATTTACAGCTCAAATAGTAAAAAGGGAAATAACCCATTTTTTTTAAATGGGCAAAGGATCTGAATAGACATTTCTCCAAGATACACAAATGGCCTTTAGCACAGGAAAAGATGCTCAGCATCCCTAGCCATCAGAGAAATGCAAATGAAAACCACAATGAGCTTACAACCCAACAATAAAAAGACAACCCAATTTTAAAATGAGCAGAGTGTTGACACACTTTCAAAAAAAGATATACAAATAGCCAATAAGCACATGAAAAGATGCTCAACATCATTAGCCATCAGGGAAATGCAAATGAAAACCACAATGAGCTTACAACTAAACAACAAAAAGACAGTCCAATTTAAAAATGAACAGAGGGTTTGCACACACATTTCTCCAAAAATGACATATAAATAACCAATGAGTACATGAAAAGGTGCTCAAGGTCATCAGTCATCAGAGAAATGCAAATCAAAACCACAATGAGATACCACATCATACATATTAGAAGGGCTGTCATGAAAAAGAGAGATAATAGCGAGTGTCAGCAAGGATGTGGAAAAATAAAAATTCTTAAACACTGCTGGTGGGATTGGAAATGCTATGCTCACTGTGGAAAACAGTCTGGCCATTCCTTAAAGAGTTAAACATACATTTACCATATGACCCAGCAATTCTTCTTCCAGGAATATACCCAAAAGGATGAAAGCCTACATCCTCACAAAAAGCTGATACCAAAGAGTGGAAGGAACCCAAATGTCCATCAACCAATAAATAAATGAAGTGTGGGATAGCCATACAATGGGATATGTTAGGCAATGAAAAGAAATAAAGTACTGATACATACTGACTTTATGCTAAGTGACAGAAGTCAGTCTCAAAACGGCACACTGTTAGGTCCCCAATAATGGGTCCGTGATTAAAGGAAGGAGACTGATACAAAGCGAAGGTCAAGCAAAGCTTTATTTTGCACCAAGCATCAAGAATCAAACTGACCAGCCAGGGCCACGTCTCTTACAGAGAGGGCGACCTCTCTGTTTCACAGACTAGCTTTTAAGGGCAAAGGCCATGTGGTTGGGCCTAGCCATGCACAGGTGGCCAATGAAATTGTGCAGAGAGAAAGCTGCACAGTCATGCTGGGTCACACATAAGTGACCAATTGAATTATAATTTACCCTATAGTAGACATTTGAACCAGCCTATCACCATGGTCAGAATTGGTGCCCAAAAGGTGCCCAAAGGGCGGGGCTCATACTCCTTGGTAACTAGGGAGACAGTATGCATCCCCCCACTGACAGGATGTCTCCACCTGGCCTGACCCACCCTTGTATTTGGGCTTTGTTACCTGGGGCTGGTTTCCGGGACTTGTTTTTGAGTAAGTCCCTTGGGGGAAAGGGGGCAGGGAAAGTTTAAGGGTTAAACAACAAAGTTATTGTTTAACCTGGATGGAAGCCTCTGGCTAAATAGGTCCTTACACACGCATTATATGAAATGTCCAGAAAAGGCCAATCCATAGAGACAAAAAGTAGAGCCAGGGACTGAGAGGAAGTGGAACAGGAAGTGCTGCTAATGAGTTTGGGGTTCCTTTTTAGAGAGATGAAGATGTTTTAAATTGATTGTGGTGATAGCTGCACAACTCTGTGAATATAAAAATCACAATGAATATAAAACCATTGAATTGTACACCTTAAATGAGTGAATTATATGGTACATGAATTACATGTTCATAAAACTGTTTTATTTTTCTAAACATCATTATAATGATGATAATAAAACAAAACAGAAATAATTAGTAATAAAGTTTGTTTTTTTTAAGATTTTATTTATTTATTTGACAGACAGAGATCACAAGTAGGAAGAGAAGCAGACAGAGGCGGGGTGGGAAGCAGGCTCCCCATTGAGCAGAGAGCCCGATGCGGGGCTCCATCCCAGGACCCTGATATCATGACCTGAGCCGAAGGCAGAGGCCTTAACCGACTGAGCCACCCAGGCACCCCTAGAAATGAAGTTTTGAAGAAGTCTTTTTAAAGGCCTGCTAAGGAACATATATTTAGTGGAAACTCTAGAAGTTACATTTCATCCAAAGCTGTTTGGTAACAATAACTAGATGTACCACTCAGGGACACCCGGGTGGCTCAGTGGGTTAAACCCCTGCCTTCTGCTCAGGTCATGATCCCAAGGTCCTGGGATGGAATCCTGCGAGTCCTGCAAAGGGCTCCTTGCTTAGCAGGGAGCCTGTTTCTCCCTTTGTCTGTCAATCCCACTGCTTGTGTGCTCTCTCTCTCTCTCTCTCTCAAATAAATAAAATCTTTTAAAAAAATAAATACATAAAATCTTTTTAAAAATTAAGTCTTCTCAATTACTCAGTTTTCATATTCATTCATGTATTTCTGCAGTTTCACTGTTACCTGTGTTGTTTTCTTAAACTCTCTCATCCCCATTCATTCATGCATTTCAAAAGTAAAACCTAAACATTAGTTTAAAAAAAAAAAAAAAACTTCACGTGCACCCAAATGTTCATAGCAGCTATGTCCACAATAGTCAAACTATGGAAAGAACCTAGATGTCCATCAACAGATGAATGGATTAAAAAGATGTGGTGTATATCTACAATGGAACACTATGCAGCCATCAAAAGAAATGAAATCTTGCCATTTGCAACGATGTGGATGGAACTAAAGGGTATTATGCAGAGTGAAATAAGTCAATCAGAGAGAGACGATTATCATATTACCTCTCTGATATGAGGAATTTGAGGGGCAGGGTGGGGTTTGAGGGGTAGGGAAGGAAAAAATGAAACAAGATGGGATCAGGAGGGAGACAAACCATAAGAGACTCTTAATCTCACAAAACAAACTGAGGGTTGTTGGGGGGAGGAGGGGTATGGAGAGGGTGGTTGGGTTGTGGACATTGGGGAGGGTGTGTGATATGGTGAGTGCTGTGAAATGCGAAAGCCTGACAATTCATAAACCTATACCCCTGAAGCTAATAATACATTATATGTTAATAAAAAATAATTAAAGATTTTTAAAATAAATAAAAATTTTAAAAACTAGTGAAATCCAAATAAAGTAGAGTTAATAGTACTGCACCAATGTTAATTTCTTAGTTCTGATCATTATACTATGGCTTCATAAAGAGTTAACATTTCATAAAGAGTTAAAATTGTAAAAGGTATGGGCTCAAGGATATAGGATATATATAAGGGTACTTTTAAAGCATATAGGAATTTAGGTCATCATGGTGACCTAAATTATAAAATTAAGAATTTTTAAAAGATTATTTCTCATACAGGATTTAAGACTGTATAATATTTTCACTCATTTCTGCATATCTATTCCCACTACTTTCAGAGCTTACCAAATAGACTTTTTAAGGGAAGGAAGGATGGAAGAAAGAAAAATTGTGTTTTTCTAAGTTATTACTTAAAACCTTGTTTTGTTAAGAAAAATATGTAAGAAACTATAAATCAATTCTGGCACGTATTCAATAAAGTGGCATGAATTTGAAGTCACGCATTTTTCTTTTTATTTATATTACCCAAACTAATTACTTCACAAAACAACAAAATTGTGAAAACTTTTTTTAAGTAGTTGGCTTCATTTCCAAAATTAAAAATATATATATCCTTAAATGTATCTGTCTAGATGTCATATTTTTATTTCATACTCAGTCATTCACTATACTAATGTAATTTAAAGAAAATTTTGTTTCTACCTTGGGGGCCATGAATTTTTTAGTGACCTGTTTTCTGAAATATGAATTCTTCCACCATTTACTCACCATGTAATCTGTGGAAAGTTCTTAGTCTTTCTACTTTTTTCCCAATTGTCAAAGTTAGGTAATGATAAAATCTACCTCACCAGTAGGTATGAGAATTTAATAAGAAAACATGTATAAAAGCACTTTATGTACAAATGTGATTTTTTTAAGATTTTATTTATTTATTTGAGAGTGAGAGAGAGCATTAGAGGGGAGAAGGTCAGAGGGAGAAGCAAACTTCCCATGGAGCTGGAAGCCCGATGTGGGACTCGATCCTGGGACTCCGGGATCATGACCTGAGCCCAAGGCAGTCGCTTAACCAACTGAGCCACCCAGGCACCCCACAAATGTGACATTTTATGAGATACTTGGTGTCATGCTAGGAGACCCATCAGAAACATTTAGCAATAGTCCAAGGGAGAGAGCCAAAGCGAACCTCAATTAAGGAAGAGAGCACACATTGACTCCAGAGATACTTAGAAATTTGAATTCTTAGACTTTGAGTATGGATTGGGTTAAGAGAGGTTAAAATTAAATTAATTTGGAAAAACAATCAACAGGAAATTGCTTCTTAATATGAGAGTAGTATTTTGATTATGAAAACCACTGTAAGTAAGACTTACAGCTCCAACTAGTAGGAAAGTATCTTTAGTACAAAGAGCAACACGGAGAACAAAAAAATGGTATATTCAGAACAAATAATTATTTTAGCGCACAAGAATGCGGTCACTATAGTCATGGCCTTCCATTTCATAGGTGCAGACTATGGAATCACACAGTATCTGAACCTCCTGCTCTAAACACACACTCTACCTCAAACCACTTATTAAAGCTAAAAATATGCTTATATTGACATCCACACACAAATTTCTACGAAGCAATACTTCCCTTACAGGAAGGAGATTCCAAGTAATGGCTACAACACTGAACTCAGCGCTGCAGATCCAACTCCTAGGTGCCTTCACTTTCCCACCTAAAAAGAGACAAAACAAAATCTGCCAGTACGTGCCTCACTGACACTACAGAGGCCTCCAGCCTAAATCACATCTTTTTAGAAGTTGAAAGGATCTAATAGTTCAGTCCTCTTATAGGTGAAGACAGCAAAGCAGGAGAGTATATAGTTGTGAAGAGATCAATCCCTGGTACTTAGTAGCAAACAGTGTTCCCACTGTAATACATTAAATCCAGGCTCTCAGGGGTGGACAGTACCAACAAGACAAAAATCTTCAGACATTTCACCTAGAGACTGGAACAGGAAGATCATTTTCTTCATCAAAAATCGAAAGACTCGGGGCACCTGGGTGGCTCAGTGGGTTAAAGCCTCTGCCTTCAGCTGAGGTCATGATCCCAGGGTCCTGGATCGAGCCTGCTTCCTCCTGTCTCTCTCTACCTGCCTCTCTGCCCACTTGTGATCTCTGTCTATCAAATAAATAAATAAAATCTTCTAAAAAAAAAAAAAAAAACTCGAAGGCCCAACCCATCCATCATCCACACATCTCCATTTCAACCTTGACAAAGCACAAGTCAGAAGCCAAAACCACAACAAACTGGGACCCCAGAAAGAGGGAAGAAAAAGAAAAATTGAGACGACAAGAGAAAAAAGATCAGAGAGTCCATATCAAACAGGCAGCTCAAGGGAAAATGAAACAAACCAATTTGAGCCTTTCTCCAGCAGCTAGTGAATGCTTCGCTACCTATTATGAATTTCTTTCTGGGAATAAATTAAACTTTTTTTACTTCTAAATATTAAAAGTATAACTTAGAGGTATTCCTACAGAATATAACATTCCATAGTGCACTCTAAAACCAGGATCTAACTCTTTGCACAATCAGAAGTAAGCAATCCCTGCTATGGACAAGAAACTGAGGAACAGCTAGGTTAATTAAATACTGTAAGATGTTACAACCATTTAGTAGCTGAGTCAGGCTGAGATCCCAAATCAAGTGACCTTGAGCTCACTGCCTCTACCATATTACCGCATTCAACTGTCTTCCTTAAGGATTCATTACCAGGTCTAGATTCTTAACTATCTTCTATTTGGTAAGCCAGTAAGGAGATCCCTGGAGGTCTCCTGAATTTCTACAGTGCTATATATAAGATGTCATGCTTTTCAAGATACTTCAACATATGCTGTTACATTTAGCTCTCAACAGTAATTCTATAAGTACCAATATTACCTCCATTTTACAGATTATGAAGGAAGGATTCAGATGACACATGAGCTTGTCAAAATCATAGACAGCAAATGGTACAACTAGAACTAGAGCTCACCAACCCTGACCCTAAAGCTTCTGTTCTTTTCGCTGCCATCTTGCCTCTGTACATTTTTCTAATACCAATACCTCATATCTCTCCTCTTCAGATGATTACTAGAGAGCAAAAATTTTAAAGAGGTGAGGTGATTTGTCATTCCTACAACTGCAGTTAAGAAGTCATCATTCCTGATATGGATGGTTTGTTCAAAGCAATTCAAGTGAGTTGCGCACAATCTAATGCACTTAACCAAGAAAAACGATTTTACCAGTGTGAAAAATGTAAACCAGACATTTTTCAGAAAATTAGAAAAATCCACTCATTGGGAGCCCACCAAATTGAAAAGTAGACAAAATTACAAATTTCCAAAATGTTTAACATACCAATTACAATATTTTCTTATCCAGCAATTAAATACCATCTAAATCATTTTGAGCTAACTCCCACAGTGAAATGCCCAAAATATCACCCCGCCTGGCTGTCCTCTGAAGTTTAAATAGGGTAAGACTGGGAGAAAACGGAATGGATGGTTAGGGAATTGTGCTATTTTAAGAGGTGGACTAAGAAATAATTTGGAAATTTTTTTACTTCTTTCCATGTTGTTCTTCAAGAATAGTTTCTGTATTATAGCTTTCTCTGATGCATCAGCAAGAAGCAAAAACAAATCTAAAAGTCAATGTTAAAAAAAAAAGTCAATGTTTCTTTTTTATATTTTTTTATTTTAATTCCAGTATAGTTGACATACAATGTCATATTAGTTTCAGATGCACAAGGTAGTGATTCAATTATTCTTTTTTATTACTCAGTGGTCATCATGGAAAGTATACTCTCAATCCCCATCACCTACTTCACCCATCCCCCCACATGCCTCCCTCTGATAAGCTTTATTTTAAACAAGTACCCGCAGTTAAAGTTGTTTTTCAAGAACTTTTTTTACTTGAAGCATACTTAGAATACACGGTTCTCAAAGATTCATATAAAACATCCCATCCAAGAAAAACAGAATACACATTTTCTTTACGTACACAGGGAAGAAACCCCTGATCAAATCACATAAAAAGAGACATAACAAATATAAATTTAAGAAGACTAAAAGTCAATGTTTCTAACTTCTGAGACAAAATAACATTCATATCCACTAAGATCTGCCATAATCAATCCTACATTTTAAAAACCTCCTCTGAACACAGCCTCACATTGTATTTCAGCAAGTTGCTCAAGACCACCCCAGACCTTAGTCAGGAGTAGTCTACAGCTGGTACAACTTAAGTAAGCCATACCTAGAAGCAACAAAACAGATGAACTCTTGAGGGCTTTTCCTATCCTCTGATTTTACCTACTTCATTTAATTTTACTTCCCCACCAATAAATGATGTTTCAAAGACCCAAACTATGAACGTTGAATGCAATTACTTTGATGGAAGAATCTTTCTACATCAGTACCATAAGTTATCCAATATGACTCTTCCTGAACCCTCCAAATGCATGGAATTGCCAGAATAAGCCAAATAAAAACATGAAATAATCTAATGAAAATGATTATTTTAGTGTAATTTAGTCATGACAAAAGTTAGACAGAATATATATAGAACCAATGTTGGTGCCTAATGAGAAACCATCAGCACATAAAGAAAAATTTACCTTTCTGGTGTCTATGGCACTGTATTTGCTTTATCCAAAAGGATTATCAAGTCCTTAAGATTCAAGTTTTAAAAGGTGAAGAATAAATAGTGATAACATATCATGTTACCTGCTCAATATTGCTATTGAATGTGTCGAGAGATAACTGCTTTGTTCCTCTCATCCTGGTTCCTTCTTTGGTAATTAGGTTAATAACAACACTAACAGTAAAGAAGGTTTATATTGATATCATTAAAGCTTAGTCCAAAACCAATTTTTACCACAGACAATGCCATGAAAAGATCAATTAAATCTACAGAAAGTCCATTGTTACTAATAGATTTCCCTGTAAAGTGGGAAGATTGCACCTACATCCCACTGCTCTTCACGTAGCATTGCGACACATTCGGAGACTGGTAGACTGTATTTCCCAGAGATGGCTGCAATATCTCCCATCCCATATGCCCTTCTGGTAGTACCTTGCCACTTCCTGATCTGTGAATCTGGGTGGGCTTATGACATGATGAGAAGCAATAAAATGCTACCGAAGGGTTAGAGCGTGACTTCCACGACTATGTCACCAAACATACAGATAATGGTGCCTTTGCCTGGCTCACTGGAACATCTGTGCAAGCAGACCCTGGAGCCCCCATGCAAACATTCCATGTGGAGAAGCCCTGAGATCACATGGGAGAGATGCCTGGCAGCCCCACACTGCTCCGGCCCCCACTGTCTCTGCTTTACTACAATTGCTTGAGAAACCTCAAGCCAGAACCACCCAGCTAAGCCCTTCCCAATTTCCTGACCCATGGAAACTATGAGAGTTAATAAAATAATTGTTCCTGTTTTAAGACATTAAGTTTGAGGGTCACTAACTACACAGTAATTATTAGCAGAACAGAAATCTGAGCTTACAACTGGCCAAGAAGGAAACTGGCACACACTGTGAAAGGACACCTAGGAAACACCAGGATCCCAGCTGCAGTCTTGACCCTCCTCTGTGGTGACAGTCCCTCAACCTCCCTTACCTGTCAGGAGAGGAATTATGATTTACTAACACAAGTGTGAGCTTTACTAAAAAGCCAAAATTCTTTTCACCAGTGACTATGACTCCAAGCCCAGTATTTAATACTTGTGCACTTGTTTATCCTCAGCCTATAAAGGGAAACACTACTTCTAGCATTTGACTAAAATCGCATTTGACTCTACTAAAAGGTATTGTTTTTTACAGACTTCATTCCTCCTAATATTTTAGATTTTTTTCATGCCAAAAATGCAGGTGTCTATTCCTCTTTGAACTTGTAGTAAAAGACAGAAAATTAAACTTCCTTCTCAAAAATTAATGTGGAAACTATTTCTCAGTTACCACCAAAGAGGGTTATAGTGCCTGATGGCAAGTAAGAGGGATAATAATGGGTCAAAAGAATGTGGTTCAGAATTAAGACTAACTGACCTAAATCTTATTTCCTCAAAGATGCCTACTGCCTTTTAGGGACCCCTTTAAACTCTTCCTTTATAGTGCTACCCTTTGACAGGTATATTTCTTAATCTTCCAACAGTGATGCTTATCCCCCTCTCCTTAAAGATCTCCAAAGGAAGAAGAACCATTGTTGAGAATCTAGGACATACTAGGCATGTGCCAGAAAGGGGAACAGAGCCGCATTATCTCCCAAGTGCTTGCCTACACATTATCTCATTTAATCTGAGGACATCTTTCAGGCCATGCTTTAGTATTCTCATTTTTACAAATTTTAAAAAATGGGGTTCAGAGATATTACAAGTGACTAGTATTCCTGCCTCAAAGCCCAGTGCCTTTCCACCCCACAATGCCAGAAGAAAAGGCATAACCTGTTTCTTTAGGCACTGCACTGTTCAACGCCCAAATGGTCAGAAAGCTTCATTCAGCTAACTAAAATCTCTTCTTTGATGTGAGCTCATGTTTTTCTATTCATTATTCTATGAACAATGAAAATAACTATTCCACATTCTCTCCTCAAACACAGATAAAAACAGAAGTCAATTCATTTCTTTACCCTATTTACAGTAAACAAATCCAGTCCCTATGGGATTTCATTGAGAAAAAAAACAAAACAAAACAAAACAAAAAACACTATTTTATATCCCTGGGATAATTTTGGCCATTCTTTTTTCAAGATCTTCCCTGATTATAAACTTTTTCAAAGCACAATGACTCAAAATAAACACAAATCTCTAAAAAGTAACCATTTACTAAGATAGAAAAAAAAAGGGAGGGAAAAGATATTTCCATTATGATTCAAAGAACAAAAACATTAGAAAGAAACTTGTTTAAATACTTTTTAATCTTTACCTCAGACTGTACATTTTTTCAAATATTTTTACCATATTTTTTCCAAACAATCACAACCCAAAAATTCTCTTATTCACATTTTCTGAGAATGAGATGTTTACATGAAGTGATCTACCCAATTGGAAAGATTCTCTTTTTATTTTTCTGTCTCTTAAAGAACTTTAGAAAGAAACTCAAACGTCAAAAAAGTTGCTATATTTTATCAACCTCTTATTATCAAATGAAAGCTGAATCCTTCCTGGAACAAAGAGAGATTCCAAATTCAAATGTTGCAAACGCTCAGTGAGTACCAACTATGCATAAGATCTGTATTATACCCTAGGATACGAGAGTAAGTGTCCTTGCGACACTTTCCCTGAATTATGCCCCTTATATTCTAAAGACAGAGATAGACACACAATTAACTGCATAACAAAAATTATACAGGGACATAGAGAAAGAAGTGGCAAGTTTTGCCTTAAAAAGGCTAAGAAAGTAACTAAAGGATGAACAAAAGTCCTGGATATCTAGGGGCACCATTGGCATTTTGGAAAAAGAATTTTAGATTCGTGAGCCCATCCCAAATATTAAGGATGTTTACCCATCCCAATCCCAAGCACTAAAATGTTAATAACAACCCAAATACCTCACATGTCATTTTAAAACTCCCCTGGGGTAGGGGTGAGGACTACTACCCCAAATGAAAACCATTGTTAGAGCACAGGATACCTCAAGCTCAGAACCAACATAGTGAAGAGAACCATCATCCTACTTCTTCTCAGTAAGGACAGTAGCAGGGGAGATGGAGTAAAAGAAAGGTGAATGACTAAATGAATAAGAAGATGGGTTTAAAAGATTACAAGATAATATGGTCAAGGAGTTTGTAGTGTGGAAGAAGCAATCATAGAATACAGCCCAAAATACAATCTTCATATAGAAAATAGAATATAAAACTTGAGCATATAAATTGGTTTATCAAACTGTCATTGAGTAAACATAACTCTAAAACAGCCACTGAGTAAGACTTCAGTGTAGTTTCACCTATAATTCATGTGATGCTTCTACCATCACTTAACAACTCTACAATCACCATTTTAAAATGGTATCTTCTCTATTTTACAGAGGGAGAAACTTAAATGCAGACAACATTTCGAATGGTACACTGAATGATAGACTAGGACGAACATTCAAACCCAGATTTCTAATTCCTGACGCCATGCAATGAAGGTGTTAAACAGTCATTAATGGAGATGTTAAAACTGTTCAAGATAATGACAAGAACTGGACTGGACACGACAACTGTGAGAGTCCAGTTCCTGGATGGCAGAAGAGAGACAAGACCAGGATGACTGAAGCTGGAATCCTGGGAAACAGAGAGTTTGTGCAGAGATTTGGGAAGTGGAGTGAGTGTTGGCCTACACTGTAGACCACAGACTAGAAGAAGGGTGGACAGCAAGAAGACTGGGACACCACCCTTAGCCTGAAGTTTGTAGAAGGTGTAATAGCAAGAATGAGCATCCTCCAATGAGAGGAATTTGGAAAAAAAAAAAAGTGACTATTACCCATACATAATAAAATAATACTTCAAAACAATTATCCCAATCTATAATCCCTTTCTATACTGGTATTAAATGTCTCTTTTGTCCTACAACATTTAAACAAACTGTTTATATTTACTTCAGTCTTTCCTCCTGGTTTAAAAAAAAAGTTTATTTTTTTAACATTATTTTTGGGATGTTTCCAACTTGTTGACATTTCTCTGGCATTTCTGGTGTTTACAAATCAACTCAGTATTATAATTCCAGGAGTACCAGTACTATATATAGATAAACTATAATAATCTTCTTGCTCTTCAATGTGAAACAAGAGTGGTTAGAGCTCAAAATGACATTGACAATATCAAAACAATCAACATAAATAAATAATTCAGTTGAGTAAAATGTTAAATAAAAATAATGTATTCGAATTCAGATTCTATCTACTAGACAGTTTAGAAAGTTGGTAACAATAATAGCCTCTATAACAAGAACTACTGACCAGTAAGAATCCTCACTCCCAAACAAACTAGGTGCTTAGACTTCCTCACCCCAAGAAGGGTAATACACATGCACCCTCACTCCTCAGTCTAGGTAATCCCAACATACAGCTTTTTAGATGAGATAATCTTAGACTGATGGTCAAAAGGAAATGTCAAGGGAAAATGAGATTATGAATAAGAGAAAATATACAAACCTACAGATTATAAGTAGACTATTCAGCCTGTTTCTTTTTTGACTCTTTCATGGAATGAAGCAAAAAAAATCATATCTTGGGGTCCCTGGGTGGCTCAGTCAGTCAAGCATCTGGCCATTGATTTGGACTCAGGTCATGATCTCAGCATTGTGAGATGGAGCCTATTTAAGATTCTCTCTCTTGGGGGGCTCCTGCGTGGCTCAGTCGGTTAAGCTTCTGCCTTCAGCTCCTGATCCCAAGGGCCTGGGATCAAGTCCCACATCAGGCTCCCAAGGAGCCTGCTTCTCCTTCTGTCTTCCACCATCTCTCTCTCCCTTTCTCTGACAAATAAATAAATAAAATCTTTAAAAAAAAGAAAAACAAAACAAAAAAAAGATTATCTCTCTTCTTCCTCCTCTGCCCTCCCCCCTCTAAAAATATAAAATTAATTAATCACATCTTATCTAACCCTCCTATTGTTCTTTTCCACTGCAATTTATGGATAAGTTCAAACTGAAGGACATCTCTATTACTACTCTCTTTCAAAGTTTAAAGCAAATATTTGGTTTTTATCCTATGAAAAATAAAGTATCATTAAACATACATTTATTAAATTTTTGAAAAAGGTTTGAAGTGGCGGGGGGGTGGGAGGTTGGGGTACCAGGTGGTGGGTATTATAGAGGGCACGGATTGCATGGAGCACTGGGTGTGGTGAAAAAATAATGAATACTGTTTTTCTGAAAATAAATTAATTAATTTAAAAAAAAGAAAAAGAAAAAGGAGTTTTCTAGAAAAAAGAACAGGTACGTTTTTAAAAGCATCTGAGTTACAGAAAAGGGAACAGTGATAGATAATAAATTCAACATATTAAACTATAGGAAACTGCATACTTTTCATACTATAAAGAAATTTTTAGCAAGCATTAGATATTTCAGAATAAGACATAATCCTTCCAAAACAAAATGCTTTCTCTGAAAGAAAACACTTATCTGAAATAGTTGAGTCCTTTCCTCCCCCAAAGAACCATAGCTCATTTCTTGAAAAACTGGGATTGTGTGAGTGTATATGCATGCATGTGTGTGAAATCACTTATTTGAAATCTGTTTTTGAGGAATTTGAGAATTTTTGCATTCTTTCGTTAATTTCACAGATGACCCTGTCTTTCTTTGTGTTTAGCTCCATTTAGGGGTCAAATGTGAGAAAAACAAACCGAAACTACATTGTCAAATACATTCTATGGAATAACAGCTAAAATATCAAATAAGCTTCAATAATAAATATCAGTAGTGTTAATGTGAGTCATTAACACTAGGGACCTAGGTGGCTCAGTCAGTTAAACATCCAACTCTTGATTTAAGCTCAGGTCATGATCTCAGGGTTATGATCTCAAGGTCATAAGATCAAGCCCTGGGTTGTTCAGCTCCATGCTCAGCAAGGCATTTACTTGAGATTCTCTCTCTTTCCCTCTCCTTCTACCCCTTCCTCCACTCACAGTCTCTTGAGTTCTCTAAAATAAACAAATAGCACTTCAGAAATTAAATGATAGGGGCGCATGGGTGGCTCAGTCAGTTTAAGCATCTGCCTTCATTCAGCTCAGGTCATGATCCCAGAGTCCTGGGACCCAAGCCCTGCAGTGGCTCCCTGCTCAATGGGGAATCTGCTTCTCCCTCCCACTACTTTTGTGCTCTTGCTCGCTCTCTCTCTCTCCCTCTCAGATAAATAAATAAAATCTTTTTAAAAAAAATTTATATAAATTAATAAATAAATAAATCCAATTCTATTTAAACTAATTAAAGTAAACTGGATAGTCAGTAAGTCAACCAACAAATCAGCTACACACAAGGGAAAAAAACGGGATGACTTCTTTTCTCTAAACTTATTGGCAGTGTCACTGAACTGACTTAGGATCTAGTTGTTTTAATGCATGTAAAAGTATATCTACATCCGGTCAACCAATATCTGAGTGCCCACTATGTTCCATGCATTGTCATAGATTCGGGCAGTAAAGTAACATGATCCTGACCTCACAGAGCTTATATTTTAAAGGTGAAAACAGAGAGTAAATGATAAACTGGTAAGAATGAAATATAATTTCACACATGATGGGAAGTGCTATGAAGAAAAATAAAGAAGGATAAGGCATTGGAAAGTAACTGGAAATCTTAGGGAAATGGGTGGACAAGCTAAAAGGGTTGTTGCCCTTTTGGGATTGAACTCTACTTAGTAGGACATTAATTCAACTATTCCATTTACTGAGCACATGTTCTTATTTAGACACAAAGTAGGTGTAAACTTAATGACAACCATGACAAACAGGTACATTACTGCCATTTTACAGATGAAGAAATGGAGGTTGCTAGCAGCTTGTCTAAAGTTACTTACATAAGAAAGAGCAGAGCCTGCATTCAAACTCTCTGTGACTCCCAAGTCCATGCTCTTTGCCTTTAACACACAACTGCTCTGATACGGATCAAGATGGCGTCACTGTTTCCAAACTACAGTTCCTTACCACAATTACAACATTCATTAGCTTTCATAAGTTTTCATAAATCAAATCCTTCTGATAAGCTATATTTCTGAGAGATGTTAGGAAATGAGAGGAATGATATGTCTTAATTCTAAAAATTCAGTACTTTGAGAATTATTACTTATAACTTCTGAAGTAATAATATTTGAAAATTCTTACTAACATTTGCTGTGTCTCAAAAAACATCTTCCATTTTCTGGATGCTATCCCAAAACATTTATTATAATAAAACTACAGATTAGGGAAAACTTATGTGGTAACGCTGAATGGGAGAGGCCATGAAAAGATGAAAAGAGCCAAAGACTGAGATGCACCCATGAGGTATAGCTCCTCCCTTCTCCTTCCTTGCCCACACAGTATTAAGGAAAGATAGGTTATTTGACCAAATCCTGAGAATCCAGAAGAAAAATCTCTTAAGAGGAAAGAAGCAAAATGAAAGGGAAAACAAAAAATAAAAACTCTGAGAAAAATTTAAAAATATATCATTATAGGAGGGGAGCCTGGGTGGCTCAGCTGGTTAAGCACTGGACTTGGTGGGTTTCAGCTCAGGTCATGATCTCAGGGTTGTGAAATCAAACCCCGCAGCAGATTAATCAAATTAACCCAAAGTCTGCTTGAGATTCTTTCTCCCTCTCCTTCTGCTCCTCCCTCCTCACTCCTCCCCCAACCTCAGCTTGTGCTCTCACACTCTGTCTCTCTCTCAAATAAATAAAATCTTCAAAAATAATAATAATAACCTTAAAGGAGAAAGTCTAAGGTCCAGAACCAAGGCAAAAAGTGCCACCAGGATCCTTGTCCATACATACGGGAGTTCCATTCACCCTTAGCTGGCTGAAGCTGACCTAGCACAGTGCACTTGTTGGGGTCTAAGAAAAACAGCAACACTAAACCCCAGTAAAGGTTGCAGTCCTGCAAGACTTGGCCTCATCCCACACCTTTTCTTCACCCTCGACCCATTCCTCAAGCAGCTCCAAGTTGGGGAAGTGACTGTTGCAGTCCAGATCTTCAGGGCTATGGAACTTGACTTGGCTTAGGGCTGGTAATAGAGATAGGATAAGTGAGTAAAAGTACTAAAGTATAAATACTAACTAAACTTTGACTAAGTAAAACTACTCATTGGCAAGAATTGGGAAGTGACAAAGAGAGATAGACGGAAGAAATGTAAGAGTGCTAATAACTACTCACAGCTTGAAATCAACACAATGGAATACTATGCAGCCATCAAAAGAAATGAAATCTTGCCATTTGCGACAACATGGATGGAACTAGAGCATATCATGCTTAGCGAAATAAGTCAAGAGGAGAAAGACAACTATCATATGATCCCCCTGATATGAGGAAGTGGTGATGCAACATGGGGGCTTAAGTGGGTAGGAGAAGAATCAATGAAACAAGATGGGATTGGGAGGGAGACAAACCATAAGTGACTATTAATCTTACAAAACAAACTGAAGGTTGCTGGGGGGAGGGGGGTTGGGAGAAGGGGGGGTGGGGTTATGGACATTGGGGAGGGTATGTGCTTTGGTGAGTGCTGTGAAGTGTGTAAACCTGGTGATTCACAGACCTGTACCCCTGGGGATAAAAATACATGTTTATTAAAAAAAAAAAAAACCACTAAAAAATAAATTAATTAATTAATTAATTAATTAATTAAAAAGAAAAGAAATCAACACATAATGTTTAAAATTGAACATGAAGGTAGTTAACAAAGCATGAAATCGCTCCAGCATCATTTTAAAGGTTTTCATCATCTCTTGTCTCAACCTTGAAAGGATCTGTTACAAACAATTATTTTTATAAAGAAACACTTAGCTAAATTTGAGCAATGCCTTCCATTTCACTTCAGTTTATTATTCCCCTGTTAAATTCAACTAAGCTTAATACTTATTTGCTTTAAATTAACAAGAATATTATGATCAAGATATATTATGATCTTGTTATGAAATTATTTCCCGTCATCATGCCCTGTGACTATGTCCACTTATAAAGCATAAACAGATGTCTGGAATGATGCTCACCAAATATTACTACTAGTAACTTCTGAGTGGTAAAATTGTTGTTTTCTTATCCATTATTTCCTGCATTGCTTAACTTCTTTTTTAAAACTTTTATCTAAATTCCAATCAGTTAATATACAGTGTATTATTAGTTTCAGGTGTACAATAGGTTGATAAAACACTTATATATAACACCAAGGGCTCATCACAAGCAACCTCCTTAATCTCCACTATCTATTCAACATATCCCTCCCTCCCACCTCCTTTCTGGTAACCATCATTTTGTTCTCCACAGTTAAGCGTCTGTTTCTTGGATTGGCTCTCTCTCTCTCTCTCTCTCTCTTTTTTTCCCACTTTGTTCATTTCTTTAATTTCTTAAATTCCACATATAAGTGACATCATATGGTGTTTGCCTTCCTCTGACTAACTTTTTTCACTTAGCATTTACTCTCTAGCCCCATCCATGTTATTGCAAATGGCAAGATTCCATCCCTTTTATGACAGGGTAATATTCCACTATGTATATATTTATATACACACACACACACACACACACACCCCACCTCTTCTTTACCCATTCATCCATCAATGAACACTTGGACTGTATCCATAGTTTGGCTATTATAGATGATATTGCTATAAATGTTGGGGTCTATGCACCCCTTTGAGGTAGTAATTTTGTACTTTTTTTCCCCTTTGGGTAAATACCTAGTAGTGCAATTGCTGGATGGTAGGGTAGTTCTATTTCTAAATTCTTGAGGAAACTCCCTACTGTTTTCCAGAGTGGCTGCACCAGTTTGCAATCTCACCAACAGTGCAAGAGGGTTCATCTTCCTCCACATCCTCAACGATATTTGTTGTTCCTTGCATTTTTCATTTTAACCTTTCTGACAGGTGTGAGGTAACGTCTCATTGTAGTTTTGATTTGCATTTCCCTGATGATCAGTGATGGTGAGACTCTTTCCATGTGTCTGTTGGCCATCTGGATGTCTTCTTTGGAAAAAATGTCTATTTATGTCTTCTGCCCACTTCTTAACTAGATTATTTGGTTTTGGGGGGTGTTGGGTTTTATAGGTTCTTTGTAGATTTTCAATACTAACCCTTTATTGGCTATGTCATTTATGAAAATCTTCTCCCACTCCAAAGGTTGCCTTTTAGTTTTGTTGGATTGTTTCCATCACTGTGCAGAACCTTTTATCTTGATGCAGGCTCAAAGCTGCTATGCCTGATGTCAAGGAGGTAACTGCCTGTGTTCTCTTCTAGGATTTTTATGGTTTCAGACCTCACATTTAAGGCTTTGATTCATTTTGAATTTATTTTTGTGTATGGTGTAAGAAAGTGGTCCAGTTTCATTCTTTTGCATGTGGCTATCCAGTTTTCCCAGCACTAATTGTTGAAGACATGGTCTTTTTTCCATTGGATATGCTTTCCTGTTTTGTCCAAGATTAATTGACCATATAATTGTGGGTTCATTTCTAGGTTTTCTATTCTGTTCCATTGATCTATGTGTCTGTTTTTGTGCCAGCACCATCCTGTTTTGATCACTAGAGCTTTGTAATACAGGCTGAAATCTGGAATCATGATGCCTTGAGCTTTGCTTTCTTTTTCAAGGTTGCTTTGGCTATTCGGGGTCTTCTGTGACTCCATACAAATTTTAGGATTTTTTGTTCTAGCTTTGTGGAAAATGCTGTTGATTTCTTTATAGGGATTGCATAAAATGTGTAGATTGCTTTGGGTAGTATACACATTTTAACAATATTTGTTCTTCTGATCCATAAGCATGAAATGCTCTTTCATTTCTTTGAGTCATCTCGAATCTCTTTCATCAGTATTCTATAGTTTTCAGAGTACGGGTCTTTCACCTCTCTGGTTAGATTTATCCCTAGGTATCTTACTGTTTTGGGTGTAGTAAATAGGATTAATATCTTAATTTCTCTTTATGCTGCTTTATTATTGGTGTATAGAAATGCATATTCTGCATCCAGCAAATTTACTGAATTCATTTATCAGTTCCAGCAAACTTTGGGGAGATCCTTTTGGGTTTTCTAGGTATAGTATCATGTCATCCTGCAAACAGTGGAAGTTTTAGTTCTTCCTTGACAATCTGGATGCCTTTTCTTTTTGTTGCCTGATTGCTGTGCCAATGCTATGTTAAGTAGCAGGGTTGAAAGTGGACATCCCTGTCTTTCTCCTGACTGCAGAGGATGATATTAGCTGAGCGTTTTTCATATATGGCCTTTATTATGTTAAGGTATGTTCCCTCTAAAACAACTGTGATGAGGGTCTTTAGTATGAATGGATGTTGTACTTTGTCAACTGTTTTTTTTCTGCATCTATTGAATTGATCATGCCGAATGATTCTTTTAACATATTATTGGATTCAATTTGCTAGTATTTTATTGAGTATTTTGGCATCCCTATTCATTAGGGATACTGGCCTGTAGTTCTCTTTTTTTAGTGCAGTCTTTATCTTGTCTTGGTATCTGGGTAATGCTGGCCTCAAATAATGAGTTTGGAAATTTTCCTTGCTTTTCTATTTTTTAGAATAGTCTGAGAAGAATAAATACTAACTCTTCTTTCTTTCCTTTTTTTTTTTTTTTAAGTGAGAGAACTTGTAAGCAGAAGAGAGGGGGAGAGGGAGAAAGAGAAAGAGAATCTTAATCTGCATTAAGATTAAGAGAATCTTAATCTGCACTGAGTGCAGACCCTGACAACAGGGCTCAATCTCACAAGACTAGATCATGATCTGAGCTAAAATCAAGAGTTGGACACTTAGCCAACTAAGCCACCCAGGTACCCCACTAACTCTTCTTTAAATGTTTGGTAGAATTTGCCTGTAAAACTATCTGGGTTTTTGTTTGTTTGTAGTCTTCTGATGACTGACTCAATTTCTTTGCTGTTTATCAGTCTGTTCAAGTTTTCTATTTCTTCCTGTTTCAGTTTTGGTAGTTTATATGTTTCCAGAAGTTTGTCCTTTTCTTCAAGGTTGCCTAATTTGTTGGCATGTAGTTTTTCATAATATTCTCTTATAATTGTTTGTATTTCTGCAGTGTTCATTGTTATTTCTCCTTTTGCATTTGTGATTTTATTTGGGTCATTTTCTTTTTGATAAGTCTAGTTAGAAGTTTATCAATTTTATTGATTTTTCAATGCTGCTGGTTTAATTTATCTGTTCTGGGTTTTTTTATTTAATTTTATTTTTTTCAGTGTTCCAAGATTCATTGTTTATGCACCATACCCAGTGCTCCATGCAATACATGCCTTCCTTAATATCTACCAACAGGATCAACTAACCCCCCACCTCCCACTGTCTCTTATGGTTCATCTCCCCCATCAAATTTCCCCCAATTCACTTTCCCTTCCCTGATCCTAATGTGCTCCATTTAATTCCTTATGCTCCACAAGTAAGTGAAACCATATGAAAATTGACTCTCTCTGCTTGACTTATTTCACTTGGCATAATCTCTTCCAGTCCTGTCCATGTTGATACAAAAGTTGGGTATTCATCCTTTCTGATGGAGGCATAATATTCCATCGTATATATGGACCATATCTTCTTTATCCATTCATCTGTTGAAGGGCATCTTGGCTCTTTCCACAGTTTAGCGATTGTGGCCATTGCTGCTATGAACATTGGGGTACATATGGCCCTTCTTCTATCGACATCAGCCACATGAACCTCTTTCAAGGCATGTCTCCAAAGGCAAAGGAAACAAAAGCGAAAATGAACTTTTGGGACCTCATCAAGATCAAAAGCCTCGGCACATCAAAGGAAAGAGTCAACAAAACAAAGAGGCAACCCATGGAATGGGAGAAGATATTCGCAAATGACACTACAGAAAAAGGGCTGATATCCAAGATCTATAAAGAACTCCTCAAACTCAACACACACAAAACAGATAATCATGTCAAAAAATGGGCAGAAGACATGAACAGACACTTCTCCAAAGAAGACATACAAATGGCTAACAGACACATGAAAAAATGTTCATCATCATTAGCCATCAGGGAGATTCAAATCAAAACCACATTGAGATACTACCTTATACCAGTTAGAACGGCCAAAATCAACAAGACAGGAAACAACAAGTGTTGGAGAGGATGTGGAGAAAGGGGAACCCTCTTACACTGTTGGTGGGAATGTAAGTTGGTACAGCCAACTGTTTGGAAAACAGTGTGCTCTTTTTTTTTTTCTTAAAGATTTTATTTATTTATTTGTTTGAGAGAGAAAGCCTGTGAAAGAGCACAAGGAGGGGGAGCAGGAGAGGGAGAGGGAGAAGTAGGGAGCCTGATGCAGGGCTCAATCCCAGGACCCTTTCCATATGGAAAGGCATATGCTTAACCAACTCAGACACCCAGGCAGCTCTGTTCTTTTTTTTTTTTCTTTTCAGTTTTCTTATCATTTATTTATGGTCTAATTTTTATTACTTCCTTCCTCTTGCTGGTTTTAGGTTTCATTCATTGTTCTTTTTCTACTCTTTTTGGTGTAAGGTTTGGTTGAATTTGAGCGATCTTTCTTGCTTCCTGAGGTAGGCCTGTATTTCTATATACTTCCTTCTTAAGACCACTTTTGCTGCATCCCAAAGGTTTGGGATCACTGTGTTTTCAGTTTCATTTGTTTCCATGTATTTTTAATTTCTTCTTCCCTTCCCTAGTTGACCCATTCATTGTTTAGTAGCATGTTATTTAACCTCCATGTCTTTGGGTCTTTCTAGGTTTTTTTTCTCATGGTTGACTTCTAGTTTCATAGCACTGTGGTCAGAAGAGACGCATGGTATTACTTCAATCTTTCTGTATTTACTGAGGACTGTTTTGTGACATAATATGTGATATATTCTGGAGAATGCCTGTGTATCCATGAAAAGAATGTATGTTCTGTTGTTTTATGATGGAATGTTCTCAATAAATCTGTTATGTCCATCTGGTCCAGTGTGTCATTCAAACCCACTGTTTCCTTGTTTACATTGCTTAGATGATCTAGCCACTGGTGTAAGTGGGGTATTAAAGTCCCCTACTATTATTGTGTTATCATCAGTTAGCTCCTTTATGCTTGTAATTAATTGTTTTATATACTTGGGTGCTCCCGTGTTGGGAATATAAATATTTACAATTGTTATATCTTCTTGTCAGATTGTTCCCTTTATGATCATATAATGCCCTTCTTTGTCTCTTTTTACAGGTTATGTTTTAAAGACTAGTTTGTGCGGTATAAACATTGCTACTCTGGCTTTGTTTTGATATCCATTTTCGTGATAAATATTTCTTCATTCCCTTATTATCAATCTGCAGGTATCTTTAGATCTAAAATGAGTCTCTTATAGGTAGCATAAAGATAGGTCTTGTTTTTTATATCCATTCTGACACTCAATGTCTTTCAATTGGACCACTTAAACCATTTACATTCAAAGTAATTATTGATAGATATACATTTATTGTCATTTTATTACTTGCTTTTTCATTGTTTCTGGAGATTTTCTCTAATCCTTTCTTGTCTCTGCCACATTTGAACTCCTTTTTGCCCTCAGAGAGTCCCCTTTAATATTTCTTGAAGGGCTATTTTAGTGGTCACAAACTAACCTTTTATAATGAGTATTTATTATTTATAAAATCAATTACTTTAATTTAAAATAAAATATAAATAAAACTTACAAGTTACTTCACCATTAACTCTGACAAATCAATGATCAGCTATGTTTAAGCAGTGTCACCTTACAATCATGAATTAAGGGCAAGTTGTTTATTTAATATGGACTATTTAACTTCTTTTTTTTTTTTTAAGATTTTGTTTATTTATTTGACAAAGATCACAAGTAGGCAGAGTGGCAGGCAGAGAGAGAGAGAGAGGGAAGCAGGCTCCCTGCTAAGCAGAGAGCCAGGTGCGGGGCTTGATCCCAGGACCCAGAGATCATGACCTGAGCTGAAGGCAGAAGTTTAACCCACTAAGCCACCCAGGCACCCCTAACTTCTTTTATTAATACATTAATATTCGTAATTAATGAATAAGATTAAGATCAAGGAAACATATTATCCTGACATGAGTCATAAAATAAGAAAATATGCTTGATGAACCTAAGAACTCACAATCCTTGTAATAGTTAATGAGTACAAACTAATGCACTAGGCACTAGTGTTATAAAAATAATGTCAAGAAGCATATATTTTAACCAATGATCAAATACAGTAGAACTTTTAAAAAGGAAAATATGTGTTTACGTGTATGGGTTTAAGATAAGCCATATCTCTAGTTATAAGCATGCTTTGTTTTAATGCAATTAGCTTTACTGCACTTCACAAATATTGTATTTTTTTGAAGGTCTGTGGCAACCCTACATCAAGGAAGTCTGTCTGCACCATTTTTCCAATAGCATTTGCTATGTCTCTGTGTCACATTTTGGTAATTCTCGCAATATTCCAAAAGTTTTCATTCTCTATTTGTTCTGGTGATCTGTGATCGGTGATATCTGAGGCTACTACTAGAGCATGGAGATGTGATTGAATTCCTGCAAATCTCATGAACAAAAAAAAAAAAAACTTTAACAGACAAGGAGTTGCTTCTGATGCGTGAGCAAAAAAGTGGAATCTACTCCTGATGACCATGCTGTGAAGACTGCTGAAATGACTAAAACAGATTTAGAATAGGACATAAACTTAGCTGATAAAACAATGGCATTGTTTGAGAGTACTGACTCTCAAACTATGAACTCTGGTAAAATGCTATCAAGCAGCATCACTTGCTGAGAAAGAGTTCATGAAAGAAAGAGTAATCAATGCAGCAAACTCTGTTGTCTTAGTTTAAGAAGCCGTCAATGGGGAACACTATACCCATATAGTCAATACATCATTGTTCATCAATTGACGAATATAACTTTCTTAATGCTTAATGACTTATTACTTAGAATACATATTACATATTTATCAGTCATTTACTTTCCACAATCTCATACTCCTTGATTTCCTTCCCAATCCCCTCTCCAAATTCCTTATGCATTAAAAAAAAAATGAGATAGCTAGACAGATAGATAGATACTTGCTTTGAGTAATAACTGGTTAGCACTGAGCCATGCATATGAAAAAATACTTTATTTGAATCAGAAGATCATAATATATAGACCTTAACATGTCATTAACTTCTGTTAGAGACTATCAAAGAATATCTGCTACCTCCTTTAATGCAAAGGGGTTTTCAATAATAACACCTCTCATAGTGTTTCTAAGGGTTACCCACAAACCATCTCCATCAGAAGCATGTGAAGCCATCATTAAATACACATTACTGATCTGGGTTAAAGCCCACAAGAGTGGAGCTGAGAAATCTGCAGATATACCCAGCCCTGGCTGATTATTTTGTGTAGCATCTTGCATTATACACAATTGTGTGCTTTTATGTCTTATAAAAGATATTTTATTTGCATATTACCGTATCTTGAAGAGAAAGTTTGTATCACTTCCAGATGCACTTCACTAAAACACAGAAAAGCTATATATGCTCAAGATCAATTAGCACAATGCCAGGTATGCATTTATTCCTTCATCCAACATGAATTTGTCAAGTGCTGACTAAGTTCCAGACTGGTCTAGGCATAGAGATACAGCAGCGACAAAGCAAAGACTCCTACAAGGCACATACTCTCCTGGGGAGAAGTTTAGACAGCCAGTAAGCATTACACAAGAGTAATTAGATAGAGCCACGCCCCCAGACTCTTAATTGAGTGCTTTCTCACGCCACCAAATGGTTGGTTCACTGACTGTAATGCATCATATCATGTAGCATGCATAAGCAAGATACAAATACAATAAAAATCAGGATTCATTCTGCAGGCAGTAGGGAGAGTGGATCGAGGCATCAGAGTTTAAGGAGTAGAGCAAACCTGAGTTCAAAGTCTGCCCTCAGCACTTCGTATACCAAGGCAGCAACCTGGACAAGTTATCTAAGCTTTTAAGATTTAATTACAGGGGCGCCTGGGTGGCTCAGTGGCTTAAGGCCTCTGCCTTCGGCTCAGGTCATGATCCCGGGGTCCTGGGATCGAGCCCCGCATCAGGCTCTCTGCTCAGCGGGGAACCTGCTTCCTCCTCTCTCTCTCTGTCTGCCTCTCTGTCTACTTGTGATCTTTGTCTGTCAAATAAATAAATAAAATCTTTAAAAAAAAAAAAAAGATTTAGTTACAGAATTTATCAATACCTATCAATACCAATTTATCAATAGCCCTGGAAGGATCAGTGTGAGGATCAAGCATGGGTCTAGCAGAATGTAGGCCCATGTTACTGGTTCTCTCTTTCCCCAAATCAAATGTGAATCTCATCTGACTATACCACTGCACACCTAACCTAAAAGGCTAGATTTTAGATTTACTGGAAGTCAACTGTCACTAGTTTGCTTAAATTTCATCGTAAAGACTGCTTTCACAAATTTGATCATATATTATATACTTAGATGCTGCCCTTCTGGGATAAAAAAGGCAATATTATCCCATTATTTAAAAAAAACGTGCATTTTGAGAGTTTTTATAATCAAAATACTACTCTATACTGTGGGACTATCACTCATTTTCAAGGCAGAATATGTTAGATCATCAGGGGCGCCTGCGTGGCTCAGAGGGTTGAGCCTCTGCCTTCGGGTCATGGTTTCAGGGTCCTGGGATTGAGCCCCGCATTGGGATCTCTACTGAGTGGGAAGCCTGCTTTCCCCCTTTCTCTCTGCCTGGGTCTCTGCCTACTTGTGATCTCTCTCTCTCTGTCAAATAAATAAATAAAATCTTTTTAAAAAAAAAAGAATATATTAGATCATCGCTAAAAAAAAAAAAATGTATGTGTATACTAATACATCATCTCTTCTTATCGAAATATTGAGTGATATAGTAAGTCCCTAAATAGTAAGTCCAGCTCCCACATCCTACGTCTCCAACCTAATTTTCTCCCTTCTTTGCCAGCTCACAACAACCCAGTGACACTGGCATTCCTTGGCTCCTCAAACCTACCAGACTCCCCAGCAGTTAAACACACAATGCATGGCGAGGTCCTCTGGTCACCAACCTAATGCTTAACTGGGTCCCACTTTAAACATCTGGTTCTCAGAGAAGCCCTCTCTGAGCCTCCATCCTGGCAAGGTCAGGCTGCACCGTACAGGGTGATATGGTGAAGCTTCCAGATAACGATAAATGACGGAGAAGCCTGGGTTCCCATCAGTCATCTAACAAAATGGAGTTATGCTACAGCACAAATACACAGCTGTGTATTTGTATCGATAAAATTTCACAAGCAGCACGATATAACTGACAATAATGCACCTGTGATGGTAGCCAGGGCTTTCAGAAGTAGCCCCTCCTCTGCCATGACACAGAATGCATTGCTGATAACAGGGAGTTCTATTTTTTTTTTTTTTGACATATAATGTATCATTTGCCCCAGGGGTACAGGTCTATGAATCATCAGTCTAAAACAATTCACAGCACTCACCACAGCACAAACCCTCCCCAGTGTCCATCACCCAACGACCCTACCCCTCCCCCCCCCCCCAGCAGCCTTCAGTTTGCTTCCTGAGATTAAGAGTCCCTTATGGTTTGTCTAACAGGGAGTGCTATTAAGGGCAACTCCTGACATGCCCCAATTCTCCTCATTTCTGCTTTTATCCCTGATTGTCAGACTGCATTTTGCAGAGAACTTTGGAAGTATGTTAATGGTCTGAGGCACACTGAGACATATGTTAATAGTATACCAAGCCCTTTTTCAGAGTTCTTTTTATTTGTATCTACTGTTTACTTTCTGTTAATGTTTGTTTCTCTACTTAAGGATTGTGCCTACCCCATCACCCGCTGTATCACCAAGTGCCTGCCAGTTCCCAGCATACAGAAGGAGTATGTGCAATGACCTGTCACTGGATCGATGATTTAAGACGTAAGGGTGTGTCCACGTGGAAGAAACATGGTGTACAGAAGTGCAGTTTACTTAACACATGTAAAGTGTATAAAGTAGTGCTGGGCACCTAGTGAGCACTCAGTCAATGCTCTCATCATCTACCAGTAGTACAATAGAAGAGAGAGGGCCTGTGAGTGTCTGACAAATGACAAGGCCGAGCATGCGCTGTGTGGTTAACCCTGTCAGAGCAGAGCTTCACGCAGTAAAGGAACCACAGTAACCCTTCATAGCAGGGATTTCTGAGTTAATTCATTTTAACATGTGAATGTGCAACTTTAACAGCCCAAGATCTTTTCACATATTCATGGCTGAACTCATGTTGACTTTCAACAATCCTGTCTTACACATATAAGCACATAAGCACTTCTTATGTGCTTACACACATAAGCACTTCTGTGGGATAGAGCAAAGAAAGAGATCCGTGCTCCATTCTCTCAGAGGATGGGAAGAAATCTGGTATCCTTAAATATTTTAAGGAAAGGTCATACATCTCTTTTCCTAGACTTATGAAAATGAAACAGACAATGAAAGTACAAATACCTATATCTCAGGTCACTGAAATCCCACCAGCTGCTTTAAAATTAACAAAAATTAACAAAATTAACAAAAAGAAGTTAAAACTCGAGGTCACTTTGCCTCCGCTCATCCCAGAAATGCAACTGTGTTCCCTAAAGAAATCACTGACGCAAGCAATTCGGGGAAGGAATACCTAAGTGGAAAAAGTTTTTACACCTACCAGTCCGAGCTGTTTTGAGAATGGATGCCTTTCATTATTTTTATTTATTAGGCTCTCACACTTTCCTTTAACTTTCATGCCATTCTTACTGTTTTCTCAAAGAGTCCATTTTCTAAGAGTCCTCCATCTAAGATAACACATTTTAGCCATCTGTATACTTTCTAGGAAATTTCTAACAAAAAAGAAAGATTGCTATAAAATCAAATAATTCCCCCACTGTCAGAACCTAATGTATGCAACAATCAGACACAACTCCCCCTAAGGCCTTAAGTAACAAATTTTAACATACATAACCACTTATTAATATTGCAGAGGGAAAGAGACCCTCCACTGAGTACATATGCCACATGAAGGTACTCTGACAGAAATAGGCATCTGCCATCTGGTCTAGTCAACTATTCTACTTCACAGAAAGAATATTCATAAGTCACACCCAGGGCCTATACCAAGCTTGAGTAATTAAATACAAATGCAAAATTATAATACAAAAACAGATCAAGTGCTCATCAATTGGTCTGTTGCTTCTTGCTTAAAAAAAAAAAAAATTTATTATTTTCCAGAGCTACCCTACAACCCAGCAATTGTACTACTGGGTATTTACCCTAAAGATACAAATGTAGTGATCCAAAGGGGCACATGCACCCGAATGTTTTCAGCAGCAATGTTCACAATAGCCAAACTATTGAAAGAGCCTAGATGTCCGTCAACAGATGAATGGATAAAGAAGATGTGGTATATATATACAATGGAATACTATGCAGCCATCAAAAAAGAAATCTTGCCACTTGTAATGAAGTGAATGGAACTAGAGGGTATTGTGCTTAAGCGAAATAAGTCAATCAGAGAAAGACAATTATTCATATAATCCCTCTGATATGAGGAATTTCAGAGGCAGGGCAGGGGGTTTTGGGGGGGAAGGGAGAGAAAAATGAAACAAGATGGGACTGGGAAGGGAGACAAATTCAAACCATAAGAGACTCTTGATCTGAGGAAACAAACTGAAGGCTGCTGGGGGTGGGGGTAGGGATAGGGTGGCTGGGTGATGGACACTGGGGAGGGTATGTACTATGGTGAGTGCTGTGAGTTGTGTAAGACTGATGATTCACAGACCTGTACCCCCAAAACAAGTAGTACATTATATGTTAATAAAAAAAATTGCTATTCTTCCATGGAGTCACATTGACATTTAACCTCAAGTACATTTGTAATAAACACTTCCATTTTCAATAAGATTTCACTTTCCCTAGTTCCTTTCTAAAATTAACTCAAATTTAACCTTATAGGTTAGTGAATAAGAAAATCCCTTTGGAATAAACAGGGGGGAAATTTATTAATATTCTAAAGACTGATACCTACCTCAGGCCCTGTGATATGCATCAGACCAGAAACAGCAGAGGCAACAGCATCATAACCAGCTCGCTGAGACAGTGGGCCTGTCTGGCCATACCCTAAAATGAGAAGAATGGACAAAGTCAGCAGCATCATGCAAGGAGAGAAGAGTAAAATGACATGTTTGCAGCCAGAAATCTTGAGCAATTTATTACTATGAGATCGATAGTACTTGAAAAGGAAGCAATAAAAATTATTCATGATCTTATATCCCAAAACGTTTTAAACTGGTAACTTGAGGGCAAGATCCCACTGCATGAATGTTCTGTCTGTCCTGAAGAGGGTCCTGAAATGTCTTCATGTAGTTTCCAACATTTTAAAAAAGCAGGAGATAGCACATAGAATGCAAATTTCTTGAAAAACCAGAAAATAGTTCAAAACTAGGCCCACACAACAATTAATTAGAGTTAATAACAGCTCTTCCCTTTATACAGGGAAACAAATTCTCAATTTGCCATTCCTCCATGACTCTTACTCCTTAATGCCTGAGCCTGATTCACTGATTTAATCTTGCCTCCCAGCTCCATTCATATGTGTTACTCTTGTTCTATACAAAACAATAACAAAGTAAAATAAAATAGTGTTTCTCTAGATGCTGTTGACATTTTTCACATATGTGTGTGTATGCATATATATATAAATGATGACTAAAAATTATTTCTAAAGATTTTATTTATTTATTTGACAGAAAGAGAGAGAGCATGAGCAGGGGACGGAGGGAGGAGCAAGGAGAGAGGAGAATCGGGCTCCCCGCTGAGCAGGGAGCCCAGTGCAGAACTAGCTCCCAGGACCCTAGGATCATGACCTGAGCTGAAGGCAGATACTGAATCAACTGAGCCACCCAGGTACCCCAGCTAAAATTTTTGATCATAAACAATATGATTACGTAACCTAACAGTGCTTTTTAAGATTACAAAAAGAAAGTGAAGGTATTACTTTTTCTTTTCTCTTTCCTTTTTTTTGGGCGGGGAGGCCATCAGCAAAAATCGAAAGAACACAATAATTTCTCCTGCTCTCTTCCAGTCCTGGCACTTACTGTTAAATGGAAAAGATTATTTCAGGTGCTACATGTATCTGTCTCCATATCCTATGGTATCAACCAGAGAGAGGACACATGAAACAGCCATCAGCTATTAGCTGAAATGTCCTGCATACCTCACTTTAGAAAGATCAAAAAGAGGTACCTCGGGGCCTTTGCTTGCTTCTCCAGGCAGCTGGAATGTTCTCCCTCCATTTCACGCCATATATCCACACATCTCACACTCTCTCACATCCTCCAAAGCTGCACTCAAACATCTCCTTACCAGAAAGACCTTCCCCAGAGAACACTTGTAAAAGAGCACTCTCACTTCTCACTTTGAATCCCCCTGACATTTGTCTCTGTAGCACTTATTACAAGATACATAATATAGCTATGTGTTTATTGATTTATTTTCTGTCTCCTCTCCTACCAAAATCTGTGCTCCAGAACTTTTTTCTATTTGATTCACTGCTGTAGTCACAGCATCTAGAGAAGAATTTAATAACACTCATTGATAAAAATGAATGAATGAATGAATACTTGTCATATAAAACAATTTTTAAAAAAAACTATAACTACTAAATTAATAAAAAAAAAAACTAAAGAAGTTTTTGTTTTGTTTTGTTTTTTACCAAAATGGCAATATGGGAGCTTTCTGGATTGTCCCTCTCCCACAGACACGACAAATGTACAGCGCCACGTGGAGCAATTCCCTCTGAGAGAAATCCAGAACTATTTGTTTGATTCCTATACATTGGTGATAGAGAAAATACCCACATCTAAATGGGTGTTTAAACCCCACTCCAGGCACAACACCATATATTCAAGAGGGAACCCCCAACTCATAGTTTCTCCTCAAGGACTGAAGGGTTTGGACCACATATCTGGGGCCCTAACTTTAAAGGCTCCCACATGAGGAGCAGGCCCCAAAGTACCTAGCTGTAAGACCAAGCAGAGCTTACATGCATGAGTCCCTTTGGACCATAACAAACAGAAAAAGAAGGTGTTGACAGGCACAGGAGCACTAACCACAGCTATCTTTCCAGGGATCAGCACAGAGGGATCAGGTAAACCATCCATCTCCCAGTCTTTCCCTGCAAAGGGTCTCACTGCATACTTCACAAGCTGCTACCTGAGGATTTGGACTATAATTAATATATATCTAGGTGCTCACTGCAATCCCTCCTAGAACCCAAAAGAACTAGTGGGTCACATTCCTGCTCACTCCAATATGAGGTAAGCAGTGTCTCTCTGGAAAGAGCTTCTACACATGTCTGGCACATCAGCCTTTGCACCTACTGCCCAAGGGATGGGCCCCCAGATCACCTGACTCTGATAGCCAATGGGTTTTGCAGACACAGGGCTATACCAGACAAAGAAGCAGTTTTTAAACAGGCTCAGGAGCAAACTCCATGGCTATACATCCCAGCTCAGTGCAGAAGGAGAAGGCACAAACACCTGTCTCTCACCAGGTGTTTCACCTTTCTCCCCAGAAGGGTATGACTGCATACTTTCCCAGCTGTTGTCTGATCAACATGCATCTAGGTCCCAACTGCTATCATTCCCCTGGGGACACAGATGGATCTTGGCACACCCCCAACCACGAGGAGCCACAAAGAACAAAGGCAATCATAAAGATCTGAGGGAACCTGGCACTCAGACCAGAGTGATTGATGAGAGTCATCTCCTACACAAGACCGGTGTCAAGACTGAGAAAGGTGGCTGTTTTAGCTAATATATAGAAACCAACATGAAGAATCAAAGTGAAGAAACAGGAATATGTTCCAAACAAGAGAAAAAGGTAAATTTCCAGAAACTGATCTGACAGAAATAGAAATAAGTTATTTATCTGATAGAGAGCTCAAAATAACATAAAGATGCTCACCAAGACCAGAAGAGTGATGTACGAACAAAGTGACAATTTCAACAGAGAATATCAAAAAGTGCTACAGAAATGACAGAGCTGAAGAATACAATAACTAAAGTGAAAAATTTCATGGAGACACTCAACCACAGACTAGATCAACGGGAAGAAAAAAACAGCAAGTTAGAAGATAGGCAATGGAATACACCTAATCAGAGAAGCAAAGAGGAAAAAGAGTGAAGATAGCTTAAGGGACTTATGGGACATCATCAAAAAGAAAAATATTCATATTAAAGAGATCCCAGAAGAAGAAGAGAGAGAGAGGAAGAGGCAAAAGCAAATTTAAAGAAATGCCTCAAAACTGTCCTTATCTGAAAGAAAAAACAAGATGTCCAGATTCAGGTAGCCCAAGAAGTACCAAATAAGATGAATCTAAGGAGAGTCATATGCAGACACATTATAATTAAATTGTCAAAGGTGACAAAGAAAGCCAGCAAAAGAGAAGCAACTTGATGCATACAAGAAAATTGTCATAAGTCTATCAGTGGATTTTACAAAAACCATGTAGGCCAGAGGGAATGAATAAGATATTCAAAATGCTGAAATAAAAAATGTTGCCAGCCAAAGACACTCTATCTAAGAGTTATCCTTCCAAATCAAATTAGAGATAAAGAATTTTCCAGACGGGGCGCCTGGGTGGCTCAGTGGGTTAAGCCGCTGCCTTCGGCTCAGGTCATGATCTCAGGGTCCTGGGATCGAGTCCCGCATCGGGCTCTCTGCTCAGCAGGAAGCCTGCTTCCTCCTCTCTCTCTGCCTGCCTCTCTACCTACTTGTGATCTCTCTCTGTCAAATAAATAAATAAAATCTTTAAAAAAAAAAAAAAAAAGAATTTTCCAGACGAACAAAAGCTGGAGGACTTCATAACCACTAGACCAGCCTTACAATTATGTTAAAAGGAGTTCTTCAGGATAAAATGAAAGAGTGCTAATTAGTTACATTAAAACATGTCAAGGTATAAAACTCAACAGAAAAGGTAAATATATAGTTAATTTCAGAATACTCTAATGTTGTAGTGGTGGTAGGTAAGTCACTTCTATAACTGTAATATATAAGTTAAAAGACAAAAAAAAGTTAAAAGACCAAAGTATTAAGAATTCCCATAATCACAGCAATTTCCTAATGGATACATTAAAAAATGTAAATTATGAAATCAAAACCTTAAAATGTCAGGGGAGAATGTAAAAATTCAGAAGTTTTCCATGCAACCCAAGTTAGGTTGTTATCAGCTTAAAATAGACTGTTATACAGGCACTTGGGTGGCATAGTCAGTTGAGTGTCCAACTCTTGATTTCAGCTCAGGTTGTGATCTCAGAGTCATGAGATCAAGCCCCACATCAGGCTCCATGCTCAGCGATAGTCTGCTTAGGACTCTCCCTCCCTTCCCCTCTGCTCCTGTGTGCTCTCTCTCAAATAAATAAATAAATAAATATTTTTTTAAAAAAGTAAAAGTAAAATAGACTATTATAACTGTAAGATGTTTTACATAAGCCTCACGATAGTACAAAGCAAAAACCTATAGCAGACACACAAAAGAGAAAGAAATCTAAGCATAGCACCACAGAAAATCATCAAATCATAAAAGAAAACAAAAGAGGAAGAAACAGCAGTTACAAAACAACCAGAAAACAATGACACAGTAAGGTCCATACTTATCAATAATTACTTTAATGCAAATGCACTAAATTCTTCAATCAAAAGCATATAATAGCTAAACGGATTTCTTTTAAAAAAAGACCCAACTACATGCTGCCTGCAAGAGATTTATTTAAGATTCAAGTACAGAGACTGAAAATGAAGGGATAGAAAAAATATTCTATGCAAATGAAACCAAAAGAAAGCAGGGGTAGGTATACTTATATCAAGTAAAATATACTTTCAGCCAAAGACTCCAATAAGAGACAAAGAACGGCATTACATAATGATAAAAAAGTTAATCCAATGAGAAGATATAACATTTGTAGATATTTATGAACCTAACATAGAAGCAACTAAATATTTAAAGCAAATATTAACAGACATGCAGGGAGAAATAGATAGAAATACAATAACAGTAGGGTTGACTACCCTACTCTCAACAATGGATAGATAATAAAGAAAGAAAATCAATACGAAATCATTGCACTTAAACTACACATTCAACCAGATAGATTTAACAGATATTTATAGAACAGTCCATCCAACAGCAGCAAAATACACATTTTGCTCAAGGATACACCTGAAACCTTCTCCAGAATAGATCGTATGTTATGCTGCAAAACTAGTCTTAATTAATTTAAGAAGATTGAAACCTTCTCAAGCACTTTTTCTGATCAATGAGGTATTAAACTAGACATCAATTATAAGAAGAAAGTTGGAAAATTCACAAATACATGGAGATTAAAAAACATGCTCCTGGAAAAAAAAAAATGGGTCAAAGAGGAAATCAAAAGATAAACCAAAAAAAATCTTGAAACAAATGAAAATGAAAATACAACTCAACAAAACTTGTAAGATATAGTAAAAGCCATTCTAAGATGGAAGTATACAGTGAAAAATACCTACACTGAGAAAAAAGACAGACCTCAAACAACCTAATTTTGCACTTCAAGGAACTAGAAAAAGGGAGAACAAACTAAGGCCAAAGTTAGCAGATGGAAGGAAATAACAAAAATCAGAACAGGTAAATATGAAAAACTAAGAAAACAATTTTTAGTATATAATTAAGAAAAAAGAGACAAAACTCAAATAAGAAAAATCAGAAATGAAAGACAAGTTACAACTGATGCCACAGAAATACAAAGGATATAAAAGACTATTATGAACAATTATACAACAACAAATGAGACAACCTATAATAAATGGATAAATTTCTACATATGACCTACCAGGAATGATTCATGAAGAAATATAAAATCTGAACCAACCAATTACTAATAAGGAGATTGTATCAATAATCAAAAACAACCTACAGTACAAAAGTCCAAGACCAAATGGCTTTACTGGTGAATTCTACTATAAATACCTAAAGAAGAACTAATATCAACCCTTCTCAAATACTTCCCAAAAACAGAAGAGAAGGGAATGCTACTAAACTCATTTTACAAGGTCAGCATTACCCTGAAACCAAAACCAACTAGGACACTATAAGAAAAGAAAATTGCAAGTCAATAACCCCAATGATACAAAAGTCCTCAGCAAATTAGCAAACCAAATTCAATAGAATATTTTTTTTAAGATTTTATTTATTTGTTAGACAGATCACAAGTAGGCAGAGAGGCAGGCAAAGAGAGGAATGGAAGCAGGCTCCCCGCCGAGCAGAGAGCCCGACGCGGGGCTCAATCCCAGGACCCCGGGATCATGACCCGAGCCAAAGGCAGAGGCTTTAACCCACTGAGCCATCCAGGTGCCCCTCAATAGAACATTAATACACCATGACCAAGTGGGATTTATTCCAGGAATGAAAGGATGGTTCAACATCCACAAATCAATCAATGTGATATATCACATCAATAAAGAGAAGGATAAAAATCATATGACTATCTCAATAGATACAGATAAAGCATCTGACAAAATTCAACATCCATTTCTAATAAAAACTCTGAATAAATTGACTATGGAGGGAATGTAGCACAACATAATAAAGGCCATATATGCCAAACCCAGAGCTAACACCATATGAAATGGTGAAAAGCCAAAAGCTTTTCCTCTAAAATCAGGAACAAAACAATAGTACCAACTCTCACACCACTTCTATTCAACATAGTATTGGAAGACCTACCCAAAGCAATTAAGCAAGGAAAAGAAATAAAATGCATTCAAATCAGAAAGGAAGAAGTAAAACTGTTTTTGAATGATGTGATCTTACATAGAGAAAACCCTAAGGACTCCATCAAAAAATTGTGAGACAAATTTAGTAAAATTTCAGAATACAAAATCATTATACAAAAATCTGTTGCATCTGAGGTGCCTCAGAGGTTCAGTCGGTAGAGTCTCCAACTCTTGGTTTCACTTGGGTCATGATCTCCAGGTTGTGGTCAAGCCCCATTTTGGGGTTTTGTGTTCAAGGGTAAGTCTGCCTGAGATTTTCTCTTTCCCTCTGCCCTTCCCCCATTCATACTCTCTTTTGTTCTCTCCCTCCCTCACTCAAATAAATACATAAATTTTTTAAAAATCTGTTGCATTTCTATATACCAACAACAAATCAAATGAAAGAGAAATGAAGAAAGCAATCCCATTTACAGTAGTACCAAAAATAATAAAATACTGGGGGACTTGAATGGCTCAGATAGTTAAGCATTTGCTTTCAGCTCAGGTCATGATCTCCAGGTCCTAGGATTGAGCCTTACATCAGCCTCCCAGTTCAGCAGGGAGTCTGTTTCTCCCTCTCCCCCTACTTGTCTCTCAAATGAATAAAAGAATAAATTCTGTCTCTCAAATAAATAAAATCTCTAAAAAATACATGTGTAATATATTAACCAAAAAGATAAAAGATCTATACAATGAAGATTATAAATAGACACTGATGGAAGAAACTGAAAACACATTAAATAGAAAGATAACCCATGCTCTTGGACTAGAAGAATGAACACTGTTAAAACATCAACACTACCCAAAGCCATCTACAGATTCAACATAATTTCTATCAAAATCCCAATGGCACTTTTTATGGAATTAGAAAAATAATCTTAAATTTATATGAAACCACAAAAGACCCCAAATAGCCAAAGCTAATGTAAGGAGAACAAAGCTGGAGACATCACACTTCCTGATTTCAAAATATATTACAAAGCTACAGTAATCAAAACAGTATGTGGTACTGGCATTAAACAGACAAATGGACCAACGAAACAGAATACAGAGCCCCAAAATAAACCCATGCATATATGGTCAACTAATCTTTGACAAGAGTACCAATAACACAGAATGGTAATGGATAGTCTGTCCAATAAATGGTGCTGAAAAAAACAGATATCCACATGCAAAAAAAATGGAATAGATTCCTATCTTACACTATACACAAAAATCAACTCAAAATAGTTTAAAGGAATAAATATAATATATTAAATCATAAAATTTCTAGAAGAAAACATAAAGATAAAGCCCCTTCACACTGACCTTGGCAATAATTTTTGGATATGACACCAAAACCATAGGCAAAAATAGACAAATGGAATTATATTAAACTAAAAAGACTTCTGTGAAGCAAAGAGAACAATCAGAAATGAAAAGACAACCTACAGAATGGGAGAAAGTATTTGCAAACCATGTTTCTGATAAAGGGTTAATATCCAAAATTTATATGAAACTCATACAACCAAGTAGCACCAAAAAATCAAGTAATCTGATTTAAAAATGGGCAAACATAACCTGAATAGATATTTTTCCAAAGAAGACATAACAACAGACCAACAGTTACATGAAAAGATGCTCAACTTCACTAATCATCAGGGAAATGCAAATCAAACTCACAGTGAGATATTATCACATCCTTGTTAGGATAGCTATTATCAAAAAGATAAGAGCTAACAAATATTGGCAAGGTCATGGAAAAAAGGGAACTCTTCAGCAATATTGATAGGAATGTAAATTGGTGTAGCTATTACAGAAAACATTATGAAAATTCCTCAATAAAACAAATCTAAAATGGAACTCTCCTATGAAAAGAAATTTAAAATGGAACTAACCTATGATCCAGCAATCCCATTTCTGGGTACATATATCCAAATAAAATAAAATCAGTGCCTCCAAAGGTATCTGGACTCCTATATTCACTGTAGCATTATTCACAATAGCAAAGATACAGAAACATGCTGTGCACTTTAAATATACACAATTTTGTCAATTTTTCTCATGTGGCTTGGGAATAAAGAAAAAATATAGATATGTAAAATAAAATCCCCAGATAAAATTATCACTTAATATTAAGAAATTAAAGTAGTTCAAGATTAAATTATATTTATCAAGACTGATGACAGAAAAGATGTCACAACATGTATCTATCTCCTTTATGCATTATTATGGAAAGTTTCATACATAAAGTAGAGAGAATCATACAATAAATCCATCAGCAACTTCCATAATTATTCATAGACAGTCTTCTTTCCACTACATTTATTTTTCAGTTAAAACTATTATATGACTCAGAGGTCCAAGATGGCAAAGGAATAGGAGATCTGAATTTCATCTGTTCCCAGGAATTCAGCTAGATAGTTATCAAACCATTCTGAGCATGTACAAACTCAACAGGAGATCAAAGAAAAGAATAGCAGCAATTATATGAATAGAAAAATGACCACTTTCTGGAAGGTAAGACATACTTAGAGTGAATCTGGGGCAATATATGGGAAGACAGACCAAGAGGGGAAGAGAGACTCCATCAGCCAGCTCCTGTCAAGCAACAGAGCAGTTGAGCACAAAATTGGAACTTTCAGAAGTCTGCTCCACTGAGGGACATCACTCCAGTGGCTAAGCAGGGGTGGAACCCTCGCTGAGAACAGTGTTGTCTCAGGACTCTAGGGATCACAGAAAGACTGAGGGGGCCCGAGTGTGGCAGAGCTCCCAGTTTTGGAGCAGAGAAGTGAACAGAGGAGTGGGTTGCCAGCTCGGGGTTGCCATAAACTATGATCTGCAGCACCACTGGGCCACTAGTCTTTGAGCAGGGACCCAAAAAGTGGCAGATCTGGGGAGACTCCCCTTCCTCCCCCTGGGAGGAGGAGCACAACAGCACACCACAGGAGCCCACTTCAGGAATCTGTTAGGTTTGGAAACTCCAAATGGGATCATGAGCCTAAGATAGAAATGCTCAGTCACAGGCCAGGTGAGTAGAGAGTGTAGCCGGAGACCAGGGAGACAGGAGTGATTCACTGTTTTTCCCTGAGGGCTTACTGAGGAGAGGGGCCAAACACTCAGCTCCAGGGCCAGAGACTGGGAGGCAGCTATTTTCATTCTCATCCTCTAAAGCTGCACAGAAAGCCTTCAGAGAACAAAAACCTCATATAGCTAACCAGAGTAGATTACTTAGCCTGGTCCCTCACAGTGCAACTCCATCTGGGGAAAAGACACCTGAGAATTAATGCAACAGGCCCCTCCCCCAGTAGATCAATAAGAACATCCAGTCAAGACCAAGTTTACTGATCAATGAGAACTGCAAATCTCCAGCCATAGTGGAATATAGCACATAGAATTCATGGGGTTTTTTCCCATAATTCTTTAGTCTTTCAAGGTTAATTTTTTTCATTTTCTATTTCTTTTTCTTTTTCTTTCCTTTTTTTAAAGATTGTATTTATTTATTTGAGAGAGAAAGAGAGAATGAGATAGAGAGAGAGCATGAGAGGGGGAAGGTCAGAGGGAGAAGCAGACTCCCTGCTGAGAAAGGAGTCTGAGGCAGGACCTGATCCCAGGACTCCAGGATCATGACCTGAACCAAAGGCAGTTGCTTAACCAACTGAGCCACCCAGGTGCCCCTTTTCTTTCCTTTTTCAACCAACTTTTTATTAATTCCTTTTTTAAAATCTTTTTTTAAAAATTTTTATTTTTACAGTCATATTCTATCCCTTCATTGTATTTAACTTTATTTGTGTGTGTGTATATATATATATATTTTTTTCTTTCTTTCTTTAAAATCTTGGGATGCAGATTCATGTAACAGACCAAAATATACCCTAAATCTAGTGTATGGCTTTGTTCTAGTAACCTGCCTGATCACATTCTCTCATTATTTTTTTTTAAGATTTTATTTATTTATTTGACAGAGAGAAATCACAAGTAGATGGAGAGGCAGACAGAGAGAGAGAGAGGGAAGCAGGCTCCCTGCCGAGCAGAGAGCCCGATGCGGGACTCAATCCCAGGACCCTGAGATCATGACCTGAGCCGAAGGCAGTGGCTTAACCCACTGAGCCACCCAGGCGCCCCTCTCTCATTATTTTTTAATCTTTCTTCTTTCTTTTTTCAATCAACTTCTTATCAATTCCTTTTTTAAAAAACTTTTTTAAATTTCATTTTTATAGTCATAGTCATTCCTTCATCATATTTTCCCTTATTTTTGTATATATGTAATTTTTCCTTTCTTTAAAATGTTGGGTGACAGTTTCTTCTAATAGACCAAAATACATGCACAATCTAGTGTGTGGCTCTGTTCTATTCACCAGCCTGATCATATTCTTTTTCCCCACCCCCACCTCCAGTTTCAGGTCTTCTCTGATTAATTTAGCAAATATTTTTCTGGGGTCAATGTTACCCTTTTAGCATTTCGTTCTCTCATTCATCTATTCTCCTCTCAACAAAATGATAAAATGTAAAAACTCACCTCAAAAAATGGAAAAAGAGGTAGTACCAACTGCCAGAGACCTAATCAATATGGACATTAGTAAGATGTTGGAACTAGAGTTCAAAATAACTAGTATAAAGATGCTAGCTGGGCTTGAAAAAAGCACAGAAGATACTAGAAAATCCCTTTCTGGAGAACTAAAATCTAACCAAGTTGAAATCAAAAAGTCTTTTAATGAGGTGCAATAAAAAATGGAGGCTCTTACTGTTAGGATAAATGAGGCAGAAGAGAGAATTAGTGACAATGACCACATGATGGAGAAAAAAATAAGCTGAGAAAAAGAGAGATAAACACGTATTGGATCACGAGGGGAGAATTCAAGAGATAAGTGTTCTCATAAAGCAAAATAATATTAGCATAATTGGGATTCCAGAAAAAGAAGAGAGAGGGGCAGGGGCTATACTGCAGCAAATTAGAGCAGAGAACTTCCCTAATTTGCAGAAGGAAACAGCATCAAAATCCAGGAGGCACAGAGAACCCCCCTCAAAATCAATAAAAATGGGCCAATACCCTGACATCTAATAGTAAAACTTTTGTCTCAGAGACAAAAAGAAAATCCTAAAAGCAACTCAGGACAAGAGGTCTGTAACCTACAATGATAAAAATATTAGATTGGCAGCAGGCCTATCCACAGAGACCTGGCAGGCCAGAAAAGACTGGCATGATATATTCAGTGTACTAAATGAGAAAAATATGCAGCCAAGAATGCTATATCCAGCTAAGCTATCACTAAAAATAGAAGGAGAGATAAAAAGCTTCCAAGACAAACAAAAACTAAAAGAATTTGCAATCACCAAACCAGCCCTACAGGAAATATTGAAAGGGGTGCTCTAAGCAAAGAGAAAGCCTAAAAGTAACACGGACGAGAAAGGAATAGAGACAATACACAGTAACAGTCACCTTACAGGCAATACAATGGCACTAAATTCATATCTTCCAATAGTTATCCTGAATGTAAATGGGCTAAGTGCCCCAATCGAAAGACACAAGGTATCAGACTGGATAAACAAAAACAAAAACAAAACAAGACCCATCAATATGCTGTCTGCAAGAGACTCATTTTAGACCCAAAGACAACCCCATATTTAAAGTGAGGGGGTGGAAAACCATTTACCTACACTGTTGGTGGGAATCCAAGCTGGGGCAGCCACTCTGGAAAACAGGATGGAGGTTCCTCAAAAAGTTGAAAATAGAGTTACCCTACAACCCAACAATTGCACTACCGGGTATATACCCCAAAGATACAGATGTAGTGAAAAGAAGGGAGCACCTGAACCCCAATATTTATAGCATCAATGTCCATAATAGCTAACCTATGGGAAGAGCCTAGATGTCCATTGACAGATGAATGGATAAAGAAGATGTGGTGTGTATGTATATACAATGGAATATTACATGGCCATCAAAAAACGAAATTTTGCCATTTGCAATGATGTGGATGGAAATAGAGGGTATTATTCTAAGCAAAATAAGTCAGAGAAAGACAATTATCACATGATCTCACTGATATGTGGAATTTGAGAAACAAGGCAGAGGATCATGGGGGAAGAGAAGAAAAATGAAATGGGGTGAAACCAGAGAGGGAGACAAACCATAACAGACTCAGTCTCAGGAAACAAACTGAGGGTTGCTGGAGCGGAGGGAGGTGGGAGGGATGGAGTGGCTGGGTGATGGACATTAGGGAGGGTATGTGCTGTGGTGAGTACTGTGAATTATGTAAGACTGATGAATCACAGACCTGTACCCCGAAACAAATAATACATTTTATGTTAATAAAAAAATTTTAAATTTTTAAATTTTTAAATTTAAAAAATTTAAATTTTTTAATTAAAAAAATTTTTTTCAATTTTTTATTAAAAATCTTTCTAAAAAACTATTATATGAAGAACAAAGTAAAACCATTAAAAAAAAAGTCTTGATTCAGGTAAAAACTAGTCACACAAAATCCTACCCTCTGTCATATTTGTATTCCAATTTCAAAAAAAAGAAAATCTGTAAATTCTGAACTGTTACTTTTTAAATCTTTATTAGATAAGCATAAATGGGATACCTAGGGAACATAATGGGAAACAATGTTAAGGCAACATTCTCTATGCAAAAATACAGATATTAATATTAAGAATTAGGAGTGAATTTATATTCCAGAGCATCTAGTTTACAACTATAAAGGGCACCCTACACGAGGCTTCCAATATTCCACAAAATAGTTTTTAACACAACGGTATCTACAGCATTAAACTGGCCCCCTGGAGCAGAGAGAAGCTCCACCGTAAGATAGGAACGCTGGGTTCCGTGAACCACCTGTTATCTCAACAGGAAGTCAAGAGAAGGAATTAAGTTTCAGTCCGCTCTCAGTGAGGAAAAAAGTCAGGTGCTCAGGAATCTGGCCAGGAGCCCAAATCCCTCAAATGGGACAAATCGAGGACCCTCACCATTAGCATGACTCTAAAGGGAGTCTTCTAAATAAAGGCCTGCAGGAAAATATGCTCAGGAAAACAAACAACTTGCTAAATAAAAGTGTACCAGAATAGTGGCCTTGTGATACAAATTCTTTCGTTCAGTTTACAACAAAGAGAAGGCATAAATACCTAATTACTTTAAATTACAACTTACAAGTACTTCATTTATATATATATTTTTAAAGATTTTTATTTATTTATCTGAGAAGAGACAGAGTGAGAGAGAGCATAAGAGGGGAGATGGTCAGAGGAAAAAGCAACCAAATTCCCCACGGAGCTGGGAGCCCGATGTGGGGCTCAATCCCAGGACTCTGGGATCACGACCTCAGCCGAAGGCAGTTGTTTAACCAACTGAGCCACCCAGGCACCCCCAAGTACTTCTTTTAAAGAGAAACAGGGGCACCTGAGTGGTTGAGTCAGTTAAGGATCCAACTCTTGATTTTGCTCAGGTCATGATCTGAGGATGGTCAGATAGAGCCAGGCATCAGGCTCTGCACTGGGCGTGAAACCTGCTTAAGATTCTATGTCTCAGGGTTCCTGGGTGGCTCAGTGGGTTGAAGCCTCTGCCTTCGGCTCAGGTCATGATCTCAGGGTACTGGGATCAAGCCCTGCATTGGACTCTCTGCTCAGCCAGGAGACTGCTTCCCTCCCTCTCTCTCTGCCTGCTTCTCTGCCTACTTGTGATCTCTGTCTGTCAAATAAATAAATAAAATATTTTTTTAAAAAAAGATTCTATCTCTCCCTCTGCCCTTACCTGCAACTCAAACTCTCTCAAAAAATAATTTCAAAATTATTTAAAAATCTATCTCTATCTCTCTCAAAAATAATTTAATTTTTTAAAAATAAAGAGAAATATATTCTTATGGAGGTAGTATGGCATAGTGAATAAGGATGAGTTTCAGGATTGGAAAAACCTGGATTCAAATTATCCCTGTGTGAACTACTAAATCTTCAACAATTTATCTGATTTCCCTGGTCCTCCATGTGCTCATCTGTAAAATGGCAATATTCACATTTATCACATAGATTTCTTATGGGGATTCTATTTGATAAGACAGCATAACCAAAGCACATTTTACATTGAAAGCTAAATACACTTCATTGATAAATATTAATTAATATACTAATTAATTAATGTATTAATTAATTAATATACTAATAACATAGTAGCTTACCCTTTCCACAACATATTGAGAATAACAAAAAGAAGGTTGCCTTAAGGTATGTTATAAATATTATATATATATAATATATTATATATATAAATATATTATATATATATAAATATTCAAAGCACTGTAATTATGTTGTTAAAAAACATTAAAAATGGAAGTTTTGTACTTGGAAACTTGCATTTGTTCATTTTAGAGAAGAAGCTAACAATAAATATACATAATTATATATGTGGTATATATATACAATACACACACACACACATATATATAATACACACACAAACACACACACATACTGATGAGGGATAGAAGTAGAAAAATGTCCATCTTTAGCCTGGAAGGCTGACCTACAGCCTGCAGTTTCTATAAAGATCAAATATGTGCTGGTTGCCACATTCTTAAAGGGTCTCATGACTGCCTACACATCTCACTGGCAGTTTGTATCAAAATGAATGATAAGTACCAGAGAAATCTTGCGAAACTATTTTATAAGTAAAAATTCTAAGACATTTATGATCTAATACTCCCTGCACATCCCTCCCCCCCTTGAACACTAACCATATAACTGCCAGCTTCATACAGCAAAAAGTGCAGCTCTTTCTGCCCTTGGGCCCTCTCCCCATGCTACTTAAATAAACTTACTAAGGTGCACCATAAAACCTCCCAAGAATTCTTTCTTGACCATTGTACTTGACCATCCTGCAACAGTATTAGTCAAAAATCGTTCTACCATTTCATCTTACACTTAACCTTAACTATTTGAATATTGACTATTGGGACAACCACCAAATATTTCTGACAATAAATAGAAAGCTTTAAAGCAGGGAACTGATATTATCAAATGGTATTTCGTAAAGCAATGTGAAGAGTGATTTATTAATAATTCAATAAAGAGCTGAAAAAAATGGTAAGCATGGGATCCGGGTATTTCTTTTTAATTTTATTCTAGCTTTACAATTCCAAAACCACCATGATCAAAATTTAGATTAAAGAGAAAATATCTAAGCATGCCAGTTCTATTGTATGTTCAAGTAATGGGGTGAGGAAAATTAAGAAGGTTATGAAAAATCTGAGAGGAACACTACACATAGATTCATTCTTTCCCTCCCTTTCTCCTCTCTCTGTCTGTCAATCTATCTCTCCTCTCTTCCCTCCCACCCCCTTACTCACATTCATTTTAAGGAGCAACCCCGCCATCTTGTGGCTTTTATGAACATTGACGATAAAGCAAAACCTGCATTCCTAGACATACAAGCCAAACTGTGAGGAAAAGAAACTAAAGGGAAAAGATTTCTTCTTTTAATATTTGCCCTGAATACCAGATGATCTGGCCTTCCCGCTCCTGGCTTCACTCACCTTTCTTCTTAATTGTGTCTAACTGTGTTTTCTTTTTCTTCTTAACTTCTGAGTGCTTAGAAAGCAGGAACTCCCACTGGTGCTTTTGCTTTCTATGACTCCTATGACACCTCCCACAGTGCTCAACACACTATCAAAGGTTAACTTTCTGACGGCCAAACAGGCCTTTGACAAACCGGCGAGAGAAGCTATGAACTCTCCCCAGAAGAAAATAACTGAACATATTTCAAATCCCATTCATGCAGCTCTGGTGAAGAGGCAGGTCAAGGGCCCTCAGCAAGCAAATCCTTTGCTTGTCTCTGTCCACTCCAGGCCCACAGCACCTCCATGATCAGCATAACTCTCCTGAGGGGTATCAGTTCAAGGACAGCTGTGAGGCTTCCAAACAACTGAGAGCTCCCGCCTAGCGATTTGACTTGATCATAAAAAGAAAAGAGGGAACAAAATAAAACATCTCTCACAGCCTCTATCATTAGCCTCCTGCTCTGGTCTCCCTCCCTCATGCTCGCTTCTTGTGATCATAGTGATCTCCTGAAAATCTAAATCAGAGTGTCCTACTCTCCTGCCTAGTGCTTTCTATGGGCTTTCCAAGTCACCCAGAGTAAATCCAAACTCCGTATCTTTGTGTCTTAGTCATTGTCTGCTCTCTGGCCTAATCTCATCAATTTTCTCACTGCCCTCTATCGTGGGTCCTACTGGTCTTCTTGCTGTTCTCTGAACACACCCATAGCTTCCTTATTTCCGTCCTGGAAACTTTGCACGACCTAGAATGGTCTTTCTTCCAATCTTCACATGGCTGGCTACTACTGATTATGTGATCCTGAACACACCTTTCCTGACCACCCAATCCAACAGAGGCTTCTAAGAACTCCTTAGCAACTTATTATATTTTCATTCTCTCTAAAGTACTTATCACTATCTGATATTTAACTTTTCAGATGAATGTATGTCTCTCCTCTAGAATGTTAGCTGTGACAGGGGTGTATGTTCTCTGTGATATCTTCAGCACCTCGAATAAGGTCTACCAGTATCTCAGTAAATGTGTATTAACAGATAAATGAATATTAATAAATAAGCTAGGGAAAATGAAATAACACTTATCTTCTACTGGCTATAAAACAAAGATTAAACTGTACTTCCTCTAGTAATACCTGAAATAACCTGGTTGGGGCTTGGGCAGAAAAACCATATGGGAAGGTCGAGGCAACTAAATTCCCCAGGTTCAACTGCCGACCTTCCCCAGGAATCCATATATCGTTGGTCCCCTCCCATCTTCAGTGTTCTCTCTCATGACTTTCCTCCTTACTGCAGCTCCAAACAAGATACTGGCAACCCCCTATCTAGAATAATAATGACTATTTATCAGGTCATTACATATTAGACACTGGTATATGTTTGTCCACAAGATCACTTAATTCACATAAAAACCTTACCAGTTAGGTACCATTTATCCCCTTTTTACAGCTATAAAATCTGAAGCTTAGAAAGGCTAAGTGGCTTGTCCAAGGCCACATGGATAGGTAGTAGCAGAGCTAAGATTTTAACCCAAGTCTGAATCCTTATATCTAAAGATGTTTGCTTGTGTGTGTACAGACATCCCCACCAAAAAAATCGAAGGTACCACAAGTTAAAGATACCCTAATCAGAAAGTATCATTCCACCTCAGTCACCCCCAAAGGCCATCGATCCAGACTGCTCCCTTTCCCACATTCACGTCACTGACACACACACATCTGCACACCCACACATCTGCACAACCCAGAAACTGAAGAGGCGTCCTGGACTCTTTTCTCTCAGTTCCTGCCCATATCCAGTCAGTCACAAATTCCTTCAGCTCCTGCTCATATTCAATCGGTCACAGAGCACTGGTTCAGGTGGTAATGGGCTGAAAGGTTGAATCACGAAGTAGGCAGTAAGCAAGATTAATCCCAGGGTTACAAGGACCTTACATGTAGCTATCAGGAGAGGATACTGGGGTGGCCCCCTCTGAGGTTCATTCTTTTCCAGCAGCTGTCGGATAAATTTTTCAATTGCCTTCTCTGACATGCCACAGTGATGGCCTGTTAGTCTCACCAAAGCAATAGTCTCTGAAAGTTTGTCATAAATGCTGAGCTCACTGGCGGCGAGATCCATGTCCCTCAATATCCTAACTCTGAAATCCATCTAACCCCTCATGTCTTAGGAGAGCTTCCTTACTGGTCCCCCGTCTCAGTTTATTGTTCACATGGCTACAGAGACCTTTCAAATATGTAATTATGATCAATTCATTTCCAATTGCCCTACAGGATAAAAATTCCTTAATATGACAGACTGAGTCTTTTGTGACCTGGCCCCTAACTACTCCATACATCTTGTCTCCTGTCACTCCTCCAAAGCAGCTCATACTTGGTATAGCTGCTTTCCAATTATTCAAGGCTCTTTCATTCCTCTGGGCCTCTGTATGTGCCATTTTACTTGTGACCCCACCTACCTCCCCCACCTGTCTAGTAAAGATACTCTTCCTCAAGATACAGACTTAGTTGATAATGGGCTAGTAAGGACAATAAAGAAGGAGGTTTCAAAGAGGACTACTATCTATCCTGTTAATGAACCCAAAACCAAAACAGAAGTATGTTTAAAGCTAATACTCACTAGATAGGTAATATGACTATTTCCGCAATTACAGAAACTCCAACAATAGATTATTTACCTGAAAGAAGATCAGAAGGCAATAATAAAATATTTTACAATAAATAAAGTAGCCTTCAAAATACATATAAATACAGTTTACTTTGGACAGCACAAGTTTGAACCATGCAGGTCCACCTAGACGCAGATTTTTTCTAATATAGCACAGTACTGTAAATATATTTTCTCTTCCTTATGATTTTCTTAATAAAACTTTCTTTTTTCTATCTTGCTTTAAGAATGCAGTACATAATATATATGAACATATGAAATATGTGCTAATTGATTGTTTATGTTATTGGAAAGGTTTCCAGTCAACAGTAGGCTAGTAGTAGTTAAGTTTGGAGGGCCAAAAGTTTTATACAGAGTTTCAACTGCATGAATTTCAACACCTCTAACCCCCACATTTTCAAGAACCACTGAATCTTGACTTCGTTTCTTTCTTTGCTCATTTTCTCATGTGTAAAGTGTTTCTGAATCAATAATGATAGATTATGAACTACTAATGGATTTTATTTTTTTTAAGATTTTATTTATTTACTTGACAGAGATCACAAGTAGGCAGAGAGGCAGGTAGAGAGAGAGAGGGAAGCAGACTCCCCGCTAAGCAGACAGTCCAATGTGGGGCTCGATCTCAGGACCCTGAGATCATGACCCGAGCTGAAGACAGAGGTTTAACCCACTGAGGCACCTAGGCACCCCTGGATTTTTTTTTTTTAATATTTATTTTTTTTTTTTTATCTGTCCCCTGGAAAGGCCTAGAACCAAAAACTAACCCAGTGGCAATGAGCATTCCTCCATCCGGACTGCGGTCTCTAAATGCCATTTCCTACGAAAAGGAACTAGGATTACATGGAGAAATTGTTGATTCCAGGATGGGGCAGGAAACATAGAAAATCCACCTAGAATATCTTGTTATACCAGAAATCAAGGAAGCTATCAAAGACTACTGGTCATGTCAAAAAAATGCAGAATCCACACCTGAAAAGGCCCACGATAGCCAAAAATGAAATCATTTTGAGTATGAATAAAAATAATAGCTGCAATGGACTGAAATAAATCAAATGTTTTAGATTCTGAAAAGCCATATGATATTTTTTTAAGTCATCAGTCACCCTTGGAGGATAAGAGGAAATAAATTCATTATTAAGACAACCAGTATTAAATAAAGGGAAAGAATTTACATGCATCTTGCCTTTATTAATCCAAGCTAATCACATAGTTGATGAGAGGCTATCCTTTTATAGAAATTTTCCAACCAACGTATGAGGAACCAATGGCAGAATTAGGATGTTATCATTTTCTAATTTCTAATGAATTAATAGATCTAGGCAATCATCATCAATGACTACTAACATCACAAAGAGAGCAAGAGCCAGCCTTTATCTGCCTCCTAGTGGAACTACACATCACCTTCTCTGAAATATTCTTTTTTGTTTTTTTAAGATTTTATTTGTTTGACAGAGAAAGAGATAGCCAGAGAGGGAACACAAACAGAAGAAGTGAAAGAGGGAGAAGCAGGCTCCCTGGGGCTCGATCCTAGGACCCTGGGATCATGACCTGAACGCAGATGCTTAATGACTGAGCCACCCAGGCACCCCCTATGAAGTAGTCTTCACAACAACAACAACAACAAATCAAACCAAAATCTGAGCAAGCCTACAGATGTCAATTTTTAAAGAACAACAACAACAAAATTAAACATATGGGAATATAATCAGCAAACTCAAACAACCCAACCAACAAACTTATTTTTTAAGCAAATAAGTTACAAGAAAAGAGAGACTGAGGAGGAACTATATAAATTAAAGATTTAAGACACGTCAATCAGTTGCAGGGTGCCTGAGTGGCTCAGTATGTTAAACATCCGCCTTCAGCTCAGGTCATGTTCTCAGGGTCATGGGCTCAGTGTCCTCACCCCACAACAGGCACCCTGCTCAGCTGAGAGTCTGCTTTCTCCCTCCCGCTATCCCTCCTGCCCCAACTTGTGTGCCCTCTCTCTCTCAAATAAATAAATAAAATATTTTTTTTAAAGAAAGAAACATAACAATCTGTTGCAATGACTAGACTTCATTTGGATCCCAATTCAAAATAACAAACTGTAAAGTGAAAGATGGAGAGAATTCGGACAATGTGAAAACCAACTGCATATTTAATGATATTAAGGAATTATACTAATTTTTTTTATTTACATGTATTAGGAGTTGCTGCTTTAAAAAGAGTCCTTTTCTTTTGGATATATTCTGCAATATTTAGAAATTGGATGATATAAAATCTGAGATTTGTTTTTAAATAATCAGGAGAGGGAGAATATGTGGGATTATAGACAAAACAAGATTGGCCATGAGATGATTGTACATGTACCTCAAGAAACATTATACTACTCTCTCTACTTTCATGTAACTACATTAAATGTCAAAAAATAAATTTTTAATGATATGAAAATTTCACTGTGTACATCTTAAAGTACACCAAGGAATATTAAAGCTGAATGGGTCTGGGGCAAAAATTCCTACTTTACAGACATGAAAACTGAGGACTACAGAGGTCAAGTAACTTGTCCAAGGTCATAAAGCCAATCATTAGCAAAACTAGAACGAACACTCAAGATTTCTTTTCCCTACCAGGTTCTCTTTCATCTGAAAAGGAGACTTTTATTCCTTTGAAGAATCTTCTTTTTTTTTTTTAATTTTAATTAATTAATTTATTTTCAGCATAACAGTATTCATTATTTTTTCACCACACCCAGGGCTCCATGCAATCCGTGCCCTCTATAATACCCACCATCTGGTACCCCAACCTCCCACCACCCCCACCACTTCAAACCCCTCAGATTGTTTTTCAGAGTCCATAGTCTCTCATGATTCACCTCCTCTTCCAATTTACCCCAACTCCCTTCTCCTCTCTAACTCCCCATGTCCTCCATGCTATTTGTTATGCTCCACAAATAAGTGAAACCATAGGATAATTGACTCTCTCTGCTTGACTTATTTCACTCAGCATAATCTCTTCCAGTCCCGTCCATGTTGCTACAAAAGTTGGGTATTCATCCTTTCTGATGGAGGCATAATACTCCATAGTGTATATGGACCACATTTTCCTTATCCATTTGTCCGTTAAAGGGCATCTTGGTTCTTTCCACAGTTTGGCGACCGTGACATTGCTGCTATAAACACTGGGTACAGATGGCCCTTCTTTTCACTACATCTGTATCTTTGGGGTAAATACCCAGGAGTGCAATGGCAGGGTCATAGGGAAGTTCTATTTTTAATTTCTTGAGGAATCTCCACAATGTTCTCCAAAGAAGCTGCACCAACTTGCATTCCCACCAACAGTGGAAGAGGGTTCCCCTTTCTCCACATCCCCTCCAACACATGTTGTTTCCTGTCTTGTTAATTTTGGCCATTCTAACTGGTGTAAGGTGATATCTCAATGTGGTTTTAATTTGAAACTCCCTGAGGGCTAGTGATGATGAACATTTTTTCATGTGTCTGATAGCCATTTGTATGTCTTCATTGGAGAAGTGTCTGTTCATATCTTCTGCCCATTTTTTTATATGATTGCCTCTTTTGTGTGTGTTGAGTTTGAGGAGTTCATTATAGATCCTGGATATCAACCTTTTGTCTGTACTGTCATTTGCAAATATCTTCTCCCATTACGTGGGTTGCCTCTTTGTTTTTTTGACTGTTTCCTTTGCTGTGCAGAAGCTTTTGATTTTAATGAAGTCCCAAAAGTTCATTTTCGCTTTTGTTTCCTTTGCCTTTGGAGACATATCTTGAAAGAAGTTGCTGTGGCTGATATTGAAGAGGTTACTGCCTATGTTCTCCGCTAGGATTCTGATGAATTCCTGTCTCACGTTGAGGTCTTTTATCCATTTTGAGTTTATCTTTGTGTACGGTGTAAGAGAATCTTTTAAGAATCTTCTGAGCCACTTTCTATTTCATACAATTGATTCAAGAATAATAGTTAACATGTACAGAGCACATGCTGGGAACTGTGCTAGTGCTTTGTGACATTTCATCACAGTCTCACAAAAAGTACATGAGGCACTTTAATTACTATTGAGGAAAATAAAATTATGACAGACTGAGTGCCTCCCCCAAGGTCACATAGCTACTCACCATATATCTGTAAGTCATCATCAAACTGTGGACCCTCATTACTGTGCAACCACTTTTACAAAATATCTCCATGAGTATCAATAGTTCATACATTGTTCCAAGACCAAAAATGTGATATAGTAATCATTAGGTCTGCTGTCTCAATAGCCTTTGAAATTAGACCCCTCACTCTCTACCAGAGAGGCAGCAAAATTGGTTGGCTGATTATACAGCACCTAAAGCATTTTAAATATAATTAACGTATAACATATAACAAGCATATGTTCCCAGTCAGAAAGAGTAAATAAACTTGTGAGTTAAGCAGTATTCTGCCATGCAGCAAAAGCATACTAAGAAAATACAAAATTTTAAAAAATGCTTACACTGGGGTGCCTGGGTAAGTCAGTGGGTTAAGCCTCTGCCTTCAGCTCAGGTCATGATCTCAGGGTCCTGGGATCAAGCCCCGCATTGGGCTCTCTGCTCATGGGGGAGCCTGCTTCCCCCTTCTTTCTGCCTACCTCTCTGCCTACTTGTGATCTCTCTTTCTGAGCCAAATAAATAAATAAAATATTTTTTAAAAAAGTTTCTTTACATTGATGATACCTGTGTTTATCACAGAATTACCACTTTGTTTCACAATATCCAATTTGATGATGTTAATATATATGTGTATGTTTGTTTAAGAATTGTTCCTTAGACTTATCAAACTCAACACCCAAAGAACAAATAATCCAATCAAGAAATGGGCAGAGGACATGAACAGATATTTCTGCAAAGAAGACGTCCAGATGGCCAACAGACACATGAAAAAGTGCTCCACATCACTCGGCATCAGGGAAATGCAAATCAAAACCACAATGAGATGCCACCTCACACCAGTCAGAATGGCTAAAATCAACAAGTCAGGAAATGACAGATGCTGGCGAGGATGCGGAGAAAGGGGAACCCTCCTACACTGTTGGTGGGAATGCAAGCTGGTGCAGCCACTCTGGAAAACAGCATGGAGGTTCCTCAAAAAGTTGAAAATAGAGCTACCCTATGACCCAGCAATTGCACTACTGGGTATTTACCCTAAAGACACAAATGTAGTGATCCGAAGGGGCACATGCACCTGAATGCGTATAGCCGCAATGTCCACAATAGCCAAACTATGGAAAGAACCTAGATGTCCATCAACAGATGAATGGATAAAGAAGATGTCGTGTATATATACAATGGAATACTATGCAGCCATCAAGAGAAATGAAATCTTGCCATTTGCAATAACATGGATGGAACTAGAGGGTATTATACTTAGTGAAATAAGTCAGTCGGAGAAAGACAACTATCATATGATCTCCCTGATATGAGGAAGTGGAGATGCAAAGTGGGGGGTTTGGGGGGGTAGGAAAAGAATAGATGAAACAAGATGGGATTGGGAGGGAGACAAACCATAAGAGACTCTTAATCTCACAAAACAAACTGGGGGTTCCTGGAGGGAGGGGGTAGGGAGAGGGTGGTGGGGTTATGGACGTTGGGGAGGGTATGTGCTATGGTGAGTGCTGTAAAGTGTGTAAACCTGGTGATTCACAGACTTGTACTCCTGCGGCTAATAATACATTATATGTTTATTAAAAAAATAAAAAATTAAACAAACAAACAAAAAGAATTGTTCCTTAGGCATAGGTTTTATTTTTTCCAACTAGTTAACATAACAATAAGCACACAGTAAGCACTTAACATAAACATTTGTCACCTGACTGGTGCATATTTTTGTATTTTACAGTATTTCACGCATGCCTATGATATTCTTCACATAAACTATAAAAATAAATGTTTTTACAGGACTGACCGGAGTTAGGAATAATTGAATATCAAGATACTGTCTTGTCTATAATATACACAATGTTTTTAAGGAAAAGTAATTAAAACTTTTTAATACCTCCATCATGAAACTGGAATCTACAATTTCAAAGACTTTCAGGATCACATCAACGCATCCTGTTAAACATGACTTTAACTACACTGCAATCACGGGGACACACACACACACACACACACACACACACACAAACCAATTATCCTAAATCCCAGAACTTATTCAACACTACTATAAACCAAACTTATATAATGAAAATAAATTGCAAAATTTTTTCTCAAATAAGAATTCAAATATAAGGATGCCTCGGTAGCTCAGTGGGTTAAATATCTGTCTTTAGATCAGGTCATGATCCCAGGGTCCTGGGACTGAGTCCTGCATTGGGCTCCCTGCTCAGCAGGGAGCTTCTTCCTCAGCCTGCTGCTCGCCCTGCTTGCCCTCGCGTGCGCTCTCACTCTCGCTCTCTCTCTCTCTCTGATAAATAAATAAATAATATCCTTTAAAAAAAAAAAAAGAATTTAAAAAAAGAACTCAATTTTCATGGGCTGTATTCTAAAATAATTATATTAGCAGTTATATCTATATCCCCAAAGTCAACATTTTCTATAAGACAAAAGCAGCTCATATTCTGATAAATGACCCCACAAAATCATTAAAGAATAACAGAATTTCCACTGCTATGTATTTTTCATTTTCAGGTACAAAATCAAATTTTAAATGTCAGAAACATAAAACATACTCTGGAGTAGAAAAGAAAATAAAAATTCAGCCAGACTCTCACATAAAACCAATTCCCTATAGCTAGATTCCCACACCCCAAATAGCAGCACTACGTCAGACTGTGAAAGAACATTCTAGGCAAAGAACATAAAAATGTGCAGTACTGACCTCTTTTTAGAGACTAAACACCAACTCAAATCAAATCCAGTTAAGCGGATAACTCGACTGAGTAACAAATTAAGAATAATCACCTTTAGCCTTCTTTCATTGGCAAGAGAAAAATATTCAGTTAAGTGCAGTCTACATCTTTATTTGATAGAGATCAATGAAACAACAGCATAACAGTAACCCAAGGAAGAAAGATATTAAATAAAATCCAGTTATCCTTGAACTGGCCAAAGTTGGGAGCAATTAAAGTCTTTCCAAAACTGCAGACTTCTGGGTAAGAAATGTTTCCTAAACGAGGAAATAGAAAGTATTATATATGTGTATACAACAAATGCAAAACCAGGAAAATAACAAGAAATCAGGACAAAGAGTATGTAATGGCACTGGTGAAAATCTTCATTTGTAGAATAAACTGAAGGAAGCTTCTAAAAAGTTTGCAGTTGAGAGCACATCCAGTGCTCAGACCTTGGTTTTTAAATACCATTCTCTGTTCCATGGAACCAGGGCTCCTTGGAGAAATGGTTGATTCCATGACTAGGACAGGAGAGAAAGAGTGACATAAAACAGGATAAACCTAGAACATCTCGTGCCAAAAATTTAGGAAGTGCTCAAAAAATGGTGAGGATATATCAAAAGGACACAGAGGACACCCTGAAGTTATTCCCACTGGCCAAATCTGGGGTAATCTGCACGGAAATAAATAATGATAATAAAGGATTGGAACTGATCGAATAAAACATGAATCCAACACTGACAGAAAGGAAAAGGAAAGCTCTCCCCTGTTGTAAAAAGGGACACTTATAAAAAGTTACACTTGTAAAAAGTTACTCTTAATGCGTTTATTAAAATTGTAGAAAGAAAATAGATGATAGATAGATAGAGGCAGTAAGAAGGTTAGAGCAAAAGTATTTTTATATCCTACTTCATGGGATAATAAGCAGTAAGTAATGAGTTCTTTTTGTTTCTATTTCCTTAATTATCTCTATTTAGTAATGAGTTCTAACACATACCTGAACACCATTTAACTTGCCCCAGGCTTGAGGAAGAAGAGGAAGATAAACAGGAAGAGGAGGGGAAGGCAGCAGCATCGAAGGAGGCATAGCTACCATTTCCTGAACATTTCCTTGTAATAACCCTATACTAACCCTTATAAGAACCCTAAAAAATTTAAAGATGAGAAAATTTCACTAGGAAAGGGTAAGCAACTTATCCAAAGCCACATAAGCAGTAAGTGACAGAGCCAACATTTCAACCCGTCCACTATATTGGGGACAACCCCCTGCTCTCTTTGCCCTGCTTTGATTCAAGCAGGTCCAGCTTTCTCTGCATTAGGCTTCTATATAAGTATTTGAAGAAAAGGCCAAATAACTTTAAAACACTCTATTACACTATCCTCCCTCATAATGTTCCTAGATACCTCCCTGAAGCTGCAATGACAGTATCATTGTGAACACATAAGACCAAGGCTATAAAGAAAGAGGTCAGGACGAGCTAAGCCCCGGCAAAACTTCAGGAAGGAAAAGCACACCCACCATGGTGCTCAAACCCAAAGCAGGAACCTGGATAGGCCTTTCATTCTAGTAAATCAGTTACAACAACACTTTATTCCACTAATATTGATTTGATAAGTATCTACTGAATATCTACTATGTGTAAATGTTACTTGATAGAAAATCAGTAGCATTTAAGAAAAATGTTACCATTGGAAAACCATTGGTGTCCAATAATGACAGAATCCAACCCAATGTAGCTTTCCCTTTTGCTAAGTACAGTTTCTGGTGCACCCATGGTTGGGCATATGCTAGAAGGGGTGGGAGTAGAGGAAAATGAGAGCATAGTCAGTATGGAATGTCTTACTTAATTGGCACTATCATGTTGATCTAGGCTTGGCAGAGGTTAAAAGCCTACTGTTTTCATAGAGTACTTTAAAGGCTTCTTCAAACACTCCCCTACTCCATCAGTGCGGGTTTCTCACCTCTAGGGTCTCTTGACACTGGAGAATCTCTCTCTTTTCCAGCTAATCACATATGTTCCCTCCTCAGCCCCAGACATCATCAGCACACCACAGCTTCCTTCTGCCCTCTTGGACAGGATCTAAAGCAGTCACACTGTGTTTTTCTCTTTCTCACTCTGATCCACAGGAAATATTGGCAAGACCACAGTGGCTCCCAAACCGCAGCCCTCCAGACATCCTCTGTCTCCCTAAATATCTCAGGCATGAATCACTATCAATCCACTTATCTACCAAGCTCAAGGGAACAAACACCAAATCCTCCCAGAGGTCCCATTTAAGGTCCTTTCCTTTTGTTTAAGATTGTAAATTAGAAGAACTATTTCTTTTGAGACTGCAAGTGTTGGATTAAAAATTTTTTAATTTAAAAATGATTATGGAAATGCACCAAAATCATATACAGTTATCTCAGGGTGGTAGCACTGTAACTCATAATCATTTCCTTTTTTATAGTCCTCTATTTTCAGAATTTCCCACAATAAACATTTGTCCCTATTGTGACTGACAAAAAGCAGTAACAAATATTTTAACTAAAGAAAAACATAGATAATGTAAATATCTGGTTTATTCTACAATTAGATGTTCCATGAACAAGAGTTTCAAAGCATACTTCCCAATATTGAAGGGAAACTGCTTTTTTTCCCCTAACTGCATGGCAAATGTCAAGAAGAAATCTAACTATACTCATCTATGGTATGTCCACTAATGATAAAGACACTGACTCAAAGAAAGAAAAAAAAAATTGCCAGTTACTGTACTCCCACTATAAAACTGGTTTTATGTCAATAAATGTATCTTCCTCATTGTCTGAATTAAACTCACGTCAAGATGAGTTACATTTTGGGGGCACCTGGGTGGCTCAGTCAGCTAATCATCTGCCTTCGGCTCAGGTCATGATCCCAGGGTCCTGGGATCGAGCCCCACATCGGCCTCCTTGCTCAGCAAGAGTCTGCTTCTCCCTCTCCCACTCCCCCTGCTTATTCTCTCTCTCTCTCTCTCTCTGTTAAAAAATAAATAAAGTCTTTAAAAAAAAAAAAAGAATTACATTTCCTTTCAAGTATCCAAACAAGGTCAAAGAAAGATGATTCCAAACATTTTGTGTCAGGGAGAGTCCAACCAGGTTCAACATTTTTCTGTGGATAATCCAAAAATAAATAATTTCGAATTTGCCATGCTAGAATAAGAAACTAAGGTGAGGCTAACATTATTTTGTAGGAAATAAGTATTTCTATTTATTTAAGGAACTGTGCTAGGAATAGAAAACTTCCCAAATTATATGAGAAATCACTGCATAACACGTATTCTCTGTTGCGGCCCTCAGTTAAATATCCTTGATGAAGTGATTACAGACTTTCAGATTTTGTCATTTCCACATGCAACTTCCATTAAGCAGCTCGTTCCTCCATCATCACTCAGGGACTATCACGGCCTGATGGTCTGATAGCCTAAAAGTACTTGGTAACAGACTTATCACAAAGTTGGGAACCAATGCCAAGCTTCCTCCTGATACAGTCAAGTTCCAAAGCCAGCTTTATGTTTTTAATTAATACTATCTTTGCACCAGATGTAAATAAACATCTGGAGCACTCTGGGAATATCATTAGAGCCAGATGAAGTATCAGGGTTCTTCTGACTTCTGAGTTAATATGTCAGGAGACTACCAGGCCAATACGCTTTCTCTCAACATCCCATCAAAATACCTAGAGAAATATAGTAAAGATCAAAACCTGGGTGCGGGGGGTGGGGATGGAGCCCAGTGGAGGTGGAGTAGGAAGAAAGAAAAAAACTTTGAAGGGAAGATAACATCACCAACAATGTCAGGTGCAGACTTTCCACTAAAAGCATCATTGGTGCAAAGAATTAAAAGGCACATTCTTGAGCGATACATCACATGCATACTATTCTGAACCAGAACCATACAGGCCACCTTCAAACAAATAGGGGGAAAGAAAGGGTTTTTTCCCCCACATGTTCCTATGCTAATGAAAACCAGCCAGAGATTAGGGTAGACTTCCTTATCTTTACAAGGTTCTAATTAAGTAATTGATACTTTTTATGAGACAGTGAACAGAAAATTAAAAATTCTAAGGAAAAAAGTTTGGTCAAAGGCATTTCTTTTAATAAGATCCCTTTTAATTTCTACATTGTTATTATCTGCAGTGGTTTCTTTCAGTCCTTTGCAGATAAGAACTTTTTAATTTTTTGCTTTTGTTTTATTGTGTCTGCTCGACATTTGCTTCAAGCATGCAGACAGCAGTCACCACCCCTACAATCAGCATGACTGGTGTAGAAAGGTTCACCCAAGGAGAATCTCTACAGTCATGGCCTGGTCCCTGCCTCTCAAAGAGACAAGGTGACCGGATGTTTATAATTATGATGACTGATCATCCAGTGACAATAAATGAGTGATATCCAATTATAAACCTTTTTTTTTTTTTTTCTCATTTGGAGCATTGGAAGCCAGGTTTCCTCTGTTCTGGAATAGAAAAGTATGAGGACATGGGGAGCTAGAGAGGAGAAGGGAGTTGGGGGAAATTAGAAGGGGAGGTGAATCATGAGAGACTATGGACTCTGAAAAACAATCTGAGGGGTTTGAAGTGGCGGGGGGGTGGGAGGTTGGGGTACCAGGTGGTGGGTATTATAGAGGGCACGGATTGCATGGAGCACTGGGTGTGGTGCAAAAATAATGAATACTGTTATGCTGAAAATAAATAAAAAATAAATTTTAAAAAAAAGAGAGAAAGAAAAATTACTACCACAACGTAGTAATAGCATAGTAATATAGTTCCCTGAACAGTAAAATAAGCATCTCTTGCTTTCATCCCTTTCCTTTAAATTGTGTGAACTGTCCTCTTGGAATGAAACTCCCTAACCACGCATGACCTACCCGAGGGACACTAGTGACAGTTTTTCAAGGCCATCTATTTCCAGAAGGATTATCACATAGCAAGTGACTCTGTCCACAAATGCAAGATTTTCCAAGAGTACCCTGGCACAGTCGGTAATTCTAGAATCCATAAACTGCATAAAAACAGAAGATTTCCAGAACCAGAATTTGGGTCCACCATCAGTTCCATTCACTTTTCTGTTTCTATAACCATTCAAATTCCAACAAATTCCTAGTACAAAACAGAGGAGAAACTGCATAAGGATTGTAGACGAGCAGGATACCAGGATGCTTTGATACTGAAGCAAAAGCACTGTGAGCAGGAGTGAAGACAAGAGTAACTCTGGAAGCAATTCAGGGCCGGGAATTTGGCTGGGGATGGAGTAGGAGGGTACTTCACGCGATTTCTGCGGCCCTAGCTTCGTCATAGTATCAGGTTACAAAAGCAAGAGACTAAAAACCACAGCGCAGCAAACGTCTAGCTAAATTCAGATACGGATTCCATGAACAATCAGCCATGCGACCTAGTGTGGAGAGAGGGGAGGCACCAGCAACCTAGTGGAGAGAACAGAAGAGAACACTCCACCAGCAACAGCCTCGCACGTGGCCTCCCCAGGGGCCCGTCTTCCTTCTCCCCTCCTAACAGAAAGAGGGTACAGATACATTACAACACCCTTCTGAGGCAGGTTTAGCCAGCTTGTCCCTTTATGCTTCCTTTTTTATTTAAGTACAATTGACATGCAATGTTATATTAGTTTCAGATGTACAACAGAGTGATTTAATAATTCTGTACATTACTCAGTGGTCACTAGGGTAAGTGTAGTCACCATCTGTCACCATGCAACGTAATTACAGAATTATTGACGATGTTCTCTATACTGTGCTTTTCATTCCAGTGAGCTATGTACTTTATAACTGCAAGTTTGTACCTCTGAATCCTTTTTATCTGTTTTGTCCATCCCCTACCCACCTCCCTTCATGCTTTCTTGCAAGCTATCTGTATGTCTGCACCAAGAAAAGAAAAATGAAAAAAAAATTTAAACAGTTTTATTTCCCAAAACAAGTAAAAGAAGTAGAACAGGGATTTCCTATGAGGAAAATTATAAGTAAATTTCAGTTTTGAACCAATATCTCTCTCCTACTAAAGAAAATTAGAGCCAGCTCTTCCTGAAAGATCTGGCCTGTGGGTTGCAGTCACCTACCTCTACTTACGAATGGAGAAACAGCCATTCCAAAATCCAGAGCCATTCAAAATATAAAAGTTCCAAACCCTCAGCTTACTCTAAATATTATCTGCATTTGATAAGAAATAAATGACACACAAAACTCTTAGACCGGCTCTTGTTTGTTGGTATCCTAAAAGTTCTGCATCATTATAGCTAAAAATACCAACACATAATATAGCCCAGGAAAAGAGAGACATCACTAATTTTGATTGATTCTAAAATATCTGCCCATGCTAGAAATTTTGGGGATCTTTTTCATCCTCTACCTGATTCCCCACATCATCAAGGCCTATCAATTTGACACCTGGGTTATCTTCTAGATTACACATTCCCTCATCTCCATTCAGCCTTTCCACTTTAAGTCTCAGGGTAGACCCAAGACACGCCTCATGAAGAACGCCACTGTAACCCCAACCTCAGCTTCCAGTCCACAGTTCTGACGCACAAAGAGGCACTAATCAAAACCCTATTTTAAAATGTCCAGTGGGTTTCCAGGCACAGATAGTGAGCTCTGCCCATTCTAACAGAAATAACCAAAGAACTACAAAAAGTAGGAAATCTGTAATGTGGCCTCCAAATTATCAGGAACTTCTATTACACACAACTCAAATGGGATTAGTATGAACATAGGTCTAGAGTGTAGATATGTAACTCACCCCTCTATGCTTCCTCTCCTCACAGGAAGGCAACAGTAGAGAGTATGTAGTGGTAAAGGCAGAACAGCAAGACTGCCTGGTTCAAAGTCTGGCTCTACTGCTTACTAGCAGGGCAATGCCAGACAAGTCACTAAACCAGCAGGAGGATCCTGGACGAGTCAATGAACTGGCAGGGGGATCCTGGACAAGTCACTGAACCAACAGGGTGATCCTGGACAAATTACTGAAATGGGAGGGCAAACACGGACCAGTCCCTAAACCGGCAGGGTGATCCCGGACAAGTCAATGAACCAGGAAGGGCATCCTGGACGAGTCACTGAACTGGAAGGGCGATCCTGCACAAGTAACTTACCCTCACTGTGACTCAGTTCTCTCTCTCTTAATACATATAAAGTGACAAACAGTACCTAAAATTCTTTATGTTCAATAATTACTATTATTATCCTACTACAGTGTAGAGTCCATAAAGGCAGGGATTTTTCTGTTTTGTTCATTGCTGAGTTCCCAGGGATAGAAAGGCCTGGGAGGAGAAAGAAGGGTTATGGGAAAATGTTTGCACCATACCAGTCAGTGTTTTCTCCACAGATTTGTCTCAGAATGAACTTCTCAGAAGGAGAAGGCCATACCTTAGTGGTCAGTAACAAAATGGTGCTGTTTGGTTCAAACAATGCTGTTTCATTTTCTCAGTAGGCCACTTGATACATGGATTCAGCCTCAAAGATTTGTAAAAATGGAGTTAATGCCTATCCACCTCATTGGGCTATCTTGAGGATTTGGTGATATGATATGATATATATAGATAGATATATCTATATCTATATATATATATTTTTAAAAGCACTTAGTTGCAGGGCTAAGGCAAGGAAAATAAAAATAAACTTGTCCTGGTGCCAGAAACTGACGCTAAAAAGAGGCGGAGAAAAGCTAGAAGAGAGGGAGAGACAAGTAGGGAGAAAGAGAGAGAGAGCAAAAGAAAGGAAAAGATGGAGACAGACACAGAATCCAACCTAAAAGTGCAACCCATGGCCAAAGCTGGAGAAACTTTCACAGTTTTTGTTTTTGTTTTTTATTTGAGACAGAGAAAAAGAGAGAGCACACAGAGGAGGGGCAAATTAAGAGGGGGAAGCAGGCTCCCCGCTGAGCAGGGAACCCACTGTGGGGCTACATCCCAGGGCCTCAGGATCATGACCTGAGCCGAAGGCTAATACTTAACCAACCGAGCCACCCAGATGCCCCAAGCTGGAGAAATTTAAGCAACAAAATAAATAACAAGAGCAACTGATTATAACCAAATGAGTAAGACATAGATGCATGAGTCCAGCTGATATGAATGGGTAAACAAATAAATGAGGAAGAATGGACAAATCATCCTTTCAGAATAACTACAAGTATCTGTAGATACTGCCCACCCCCAGAAAGTACAGCTTAATTCCCCTCAGCTTGAGAGTAGGATGGCTTAGTGACCAGAATGCTGTACAGAAAGGGAAAAGCAGTGAATTTATGGTAGAGAAAGCTGACAGACCCCACTCTAACCAGGAGATTAAAGTTAACATGATCAGTGATGGACCATGCTGACATTGGGTACCCCTGATATGATACCATGAGAAGGGCATTTCATCTCTGTGACATTCTTCCCAAAAAGCCCATCACCCCAGTTTAAGCATAAGAAAACATCAGATTCAGGGCACCTGGGTGGCTCAGTGGGTTAAAGCCTCTGCCTTCGGCTCAGGTCATGGTCTCAGGGTCCTGGGATCCAGCCCTACATCAGGCTCTCTGCTCAGCAGGGAGCCTGCTTCCCTCTCTCTCTCTCTCTCTCTGCCTGCCTCTCTGCCTACTTGTGATCTCAATCTCTCTCTCAAATAAATCAATAAAATCTTTAAAAAAAAAAAAGAGAGAAAAGAAAACATCAGATAAACCCAAAGTAATGGACATTCTATGAAAGATCTAACAAGCACTCTTTGAAAGTGTCAAGGACATAAAAATAAAGGAAGTTTGAGGAACTGTTACAGGTTGGAAAAATTTAAGGGAACATAGTAAACTATATGCAATGGAATATCCTGGAATGGATTCTGGGACAGAAAAAAGACATTGTGGAAAAATTGGTAAAATCTGAATAAAGAGTGGGGTTTAGCATAGGATATCAGTGTTAATGTCTTAATTTTGACAAATGTATCCTTGTTATAGGAGATGTTAACATTATTAGAAAAAGGCAAAGAGCATATACAAACTCTCTGCACTATCTTTGCTCCTTTCCTGTCCATCTAAAATTATGCCAAAATACAAATTTTTTAGGAACTTATCATATCCTTACCACATAGGACCAATAAGTGTTAGAAAATAAACAGAGCATCTGAGATGGAGAGAAGAAAGGGCAGGGGCCCAGTGGTCTAGAACAGATTGGCTCCAGCTTGGGCAGGGTCCCTAGAGGCTCTCTCTTACTAGATCACACTTGGTGGAAGCAACAGAACTTAGGGGACAGTAACAGCCACAGAAAGGGCAACAGGCCTGGAAAGCTTCAGGCAGTAGCTCAGGTTATATATGACAAAAACCACTGTCCTCCCTCCTGTCCTCCTTCCACTGCCACCTCCACTAACTTTGAAGGCAGGTCCTTAACCCTGGCTGCACATTTTAATTACCTGATGAACATCTGCAAAAAGTATGAGCCAGGCCTCACCCCGCCCACTCTGAGATTATGGCCGAATGGGGTGGAGCCTGGCATCAGCATATTTTAAATGATTTCAGGTGATGCTACTGTGTAGCCAGGGTTAAGAAATGCTCTCTTAGAGGAAAAGTGACATTAATCAGGACCCACTAACAAAGGGATGCTGATGCCACCCATGTAAGTACTCCTGGAAATTGTTAGAAATGTTGGAGGAAAGAAAGCCATAGAAAACAAAGAAAAGAGCTGGCATGGAATTGGAAATACACATAATTTAGGGGGTAAGTGCTTTCAAAACAATAAAAAGGGGCAAAGCGACAGCAGGGATGGGAGAGGTGGAAAGAGAGTTACTTCGGCTCTCTCTTAGGGATCACATTTACCTGAGTCCTAAATGAAGACACAAGAACCTCCGTTAGAAGGACTGGATAAAGAAAATCTAGGCATAAATGTCATGCACAAAAGTCCCGCACTAAGAATTAGCCTGGAAGTTTGAAGGACAAGAAAAACACAAGAGTGACAGGGGTTCAGTGAGCACGGTAGCCTAGGATATACTATAAGATGAGGTCGTAGATAGAGGCATGGTCCTACAGGCCATAATGAGAGGCTTAGATCCTACTCCACCTACGTGAGGAGGGGTTTTGAGGGAGCCACCGGAGGGTAGAAAACAGGAGAGTAACATGATCTGCTTTGCAGTCATTCTGGCTGCTGTTAGAGGAGAACATAGCAGTAGAAGCAGAGACAACCAAGACACTGCCCCAACCTTCTGGGCCGAGGAGGTAACCTGGACAGTCTGAAAACCTGAATCTGCCTTTGTCTTTCTGAAAGCCTATCGGATAAATGAATCACTGCTAAATCAAAAAAAATCCCTGAACTAAAAAGCATTTCAATTCAAGGTCAAACCAGCCCTATACGAGATCTAATCATCTTCTAAGGATTTAGGACTTTATTATAACAAGGCCTAGAGCAGAGGTTTAAGTTTTTCAAACCAAAGACGGCAGCAGAGGGTTGGCAAATATTCTCATGGATAAGTGTTTTCTTAGAAAATTTTGAATTTTCTATTTTCAATTCAGTAATAACCCTCCCCCAAAATAATTAACAGCAACATAGCCTAATCAGCTAATTGACAACTTCATAACTAAGCACTAACCCAGAATTTCAATGCATGCATTAATGTGTTTACAGCCAAGTTTGTTCCTAATGAAATCCAAATATCATGGTGCGTGGTTCTGCAGTAATTTCAAAGAAGGAAAGCGTTGAGAGAATGGCATCATGTATAACTGCGGTAAGTACCCTATTCCTTTGGGGAGCGGAGGAACAACACAAATCTTAACTTTGTACTGACTTGCAGCTGTGCAGCAGCAAGCAAATGGAGACACAAAACCACAAAGGAGTTTTACTATCACCAATTCCAACAAGAAGTGCTAGAGATATTTAATGCAAATGTCAATAACGCCTCATTGCTAAACTTGAGTTTGCTGTAATGCACTTTTCATTTCATATAAGTAATACACATATTTAGTTTATTAAGTTAAATAGTATTACAAGACTTATAACAAAAAACAAAACACAATCTTCCATCTCACACTTCCCTAGGCTCAAATCCCACTACCCACAATTATTCCTAACCTTTTAGCTAGATAACACTGATCTTGAGTTTATTCTATATAGTAACATAATAGTGATTTATGCCATAAATATAAAAAGTAAAACTTTAAAACTTTTAGAAAACAATATAGGATAATTTCTTAAGTATTTATCTTAATAGTTTTAAAAATGATATCCATATTACTATTTCTAGAATTCCAACTTCAGACATTAAATATTAGCTTTCAACTATGGAAGATTTTGCGATCTTACATCATGTCCCAGATAAAATCATATAGTCAATTTTGGTATTTATCTTGGTATGGCCATGAAAATATTGTCGGGGTGCCTGGCAGGCTCTGTCCATAAAGCATGTGACTCTAAATCTCAGAGTCATGAGTTCAAGCCCCACATTGGGTGTGGAGCCTACCTAAAATAAAAAATACAAAAAAAAAAAAAAAAAGAAAAGAAAATATTGTCTACTTCTGAGTCACATTATCTTACTTTTTCTCTACTTTTCAGTGTGCTTAGTTTTTTTACATACCTAATACTAAATCTTTCCCCACTACCCTTCCAAGAGAACTGAACTTCCTATCTGATGACCAAACACATGAGGCAATCTCTAAGTTCCACTTTTTTTTTTTTAATTGGAGTCCTGTGTCCTCCTATCCAGCCTGGGCCAGATGTTCTTCAGACCTGCTCCAAAGCCTGCTTTCTAAGGCTTTCCTACACCTAGCTCTATGCTGTTGAATCTCTTGTTTCCCAAAACCCAGGTCTTCCTTCACTACTATTGAATTATCAATTAATTATATTATTATTCCCTCATTTTGCTGGAAAACATCCTTCAGTAACTTCCAGAGAAAGTATGCAAAGAAGTAAAACTTCTGAATTTGAGTAAAACTTACACATCTGAAAACCTTTACTCTACTCTTATACTTGATTTGTCTGGGTGTAGAATTCAAGGGTAGTACCATTTTGGAAGGAGCAAGATGGCAGAGGAGTAGGAGACTGAGATATCATCAAGTCCCAGGAGTTCAGCTAGATAGTTATCAAACCATTCTGAACAGCTAAAAACTCAACAGGAGAGAGAAGAAAAGAAGAATAGCAATTCTAGAAACAGAAAATCAACAACTTTCTGGAAGGTAGAACATGTGGAGAAGTGAATCTGAAGTGACAAGAAGATAGACCGCCAGGGGAGGGGCCAGCTCCTGGCAAGTGAGAGAGCAGCGGAGCAAAAAATCACAAATTTAGAAGTGTGATACACTGAGGGACATTGCTCCAGAAGCTAAGCGTGAGGGCAGAGGCCTCACAGGCACAGTGTGGTCTCAGGACACACCAGAGGTGTCTGAGTGTGTCAGAGCTCCCAGGTATTGAAGCAGGGAAGCTGGCTGCAGAGATGGAGCCGAGGAGGGGCTCTCAGGTCAGATTACCATAAACCATGATCCCAGGCACAGTTGGGCCACTGCTCTTCAAACAGAGACCCCACAAGCACCAGATCTGGGGAGATTCCCTCCTTACTCCTCCAGGAGGAGTGGTGCAGGAGCACACAGCAAGAATCTGCTGGGTTTGAAGACTCCAAATGGGCTCATGCGCCAGAGATAGAAATGCTCGGTCACAGGCCGATGAGCTCAGAGTGTGGCCAGAGACCAGGGAGATTGGAGGGATTGACAGTTTTCCTCTGAGGGCACAATGAGGAGTTAGGCCCTGAGATCTCGGCTGCTCTGGGTCAGAGATTGGGAGGCTGCCATTTTCATTCCCATCTTCAAAACTGTACGGAAAGTATTCAAGGAACAAAAGCTACCAAGAGCGAACCTGAGCAGATTTCTTAGCCTGGCCCCCAGGCAAGGGTGGTGCAATTCCGCCTCAGACAAAGATATTTGAGAATCACTGCAACAGGCCCCTCCCCCAGAAGATCAGCAAGAACATCCAGCCAAGATCATGTTCACCGATCAACAAGAACTGTGGAACTCCAGAGCCAGGAGACCATGAGGGTTGAATTTGACAGGTAAGTGATATAATAAGACAAAACAATATGAGAATAATTGGGATACCAGAAGAAGAAGGAGAGAGAGAGGGGCAGAAAGTATATTGGAGCAAATTATAGCATAGAATTTCCCTCATTTGGCAAAGGGAACAAGCATCAAAATCCAGGAAGCACAGAGAACTTTGAAAGGGTTCCTCTAAGTAAAGAGAGAGGCTAAAACTACCAGGCCAAAAAAGGAAAAGAGACAATATACAGAAACAGTCACCTTACAGGCAATACAATGGTACTAAATTCATATCTTTCAATAGTTATCCTGAATGTAAATGAGCTAAATGCCCCAATCAAAAGACACAGGGTATCAGAATGGATAAAAAAAAAAAAAACCATCAATATGCTGTCTACAAGAAACTCATTTTAGACCCAAAGACTCCTCCAGATTTCAAATGAGGTGGGGAAAACAATTTGCCATGCTAATGGACATCAAAAGAAAGCTGGGGTGGCAATCCTTATATCAGATAAATTAGATTTTAAGCCAAAGAGAACAATAAAAGATGAGGATAGATACTATATCATACTTAAAGGGTCCATCCAACAAGAATATCTAAAAGTTTTAAATAGCTATGCCCCTAACATGGGAGCAGCCAATTCTATAAACCAATTAATAACAAAATCAAAGAAACACATCGACAATAATACAATAATAGTAGGGGACTTTAACACCCCCCCTTTACGGAAATGGACAGATCATCTAAGCAAAAGATCGACAAGGAAATAAAGGCATTAAGTGACACACTGGACCAGATGGACATCACAGATATGTTTAGAACATTCCACCCCAAAACAACAGAACACACACTCTTCTCTAGTGCACATGGAACATTCTCCAGAATAGATCACATCCTGGTTCACAAATCAGGTCTCAAATGGTACCAAAAATTGGGATCATTCCCTGCATATTTTCAGACCACAACGCTCTGATAATAGAACTGAATCACAACAGGAAAGTTCGAAGAAACTCAAATACACGGAAGCTAAAGAGCATTCTACTAAAGAATGAATGGGTCAACCAGGAAATTAAAGAATTGAAAAAATTCAAGGAAAAAAATGAAAATGAAAACACGACTATTCAAAACCTATGGGACACAGCAAAGGCAGTCCTGAGAGGAAAGGCTATAGCAATACAAGCCCTTCTTAAGAAACAAGAAAGATCTCAAGGACACAACCTAACCCTACACCTAAAGGAGGTGGAGAGAGAATTGCAAAAAAAGCCAAAACCCAGCAGGAGAACAGAGATAATAAAGATCAGAGGAGAAATCAATGGAATAGAAACCAAAAGAACAGTAGAACAAATCAATGAAACTGGGAGCTGGTTCCTGGAAAGAATTAAGAAGATTGATAAACCCCTGGCCAGACTTACCAAAAAGAAGAGGGAAAAGACCCAAATTAATAAAATCATGAATGAAAGAGAAGAGATCACAACCAGCACCACAGAAATACAAACAATTATAAGAACGTGTTATGAGCAACTATACACCAGCAAATTTGGCAATCTGGAAAAAATGGGTGCATTCCTAGAGACATATAAACTACCAAAACAGAACCAGGAGAAATAGAAGACCTGAACAGGCTCATAACCAGTAAGGAGATTGAAGCAGTCATCAAAAATCTCCCAAAAAACAAGAGCCCAGGGCCAGATGGCTTTCCAGAGGAATTCTACCAAACATTTAAAGAAGAATTAATACCTATTCTCCTGAAACTGATCCAAAAAATAGAAATGGAAGGAAACTTCCGAACTCATTTTATGAGGCCAGCATGACCTTGATCCCAAAACCAAAGACCCCATCAAAAAGGAGAATTACAGGGGCGCCTGGGTGGCTCAATGGGTTAAAGCCTCTACCTTCGGCTCAGGTCATGCTCCAGGGGTCTTGAGATCGACTCCCGCATCAGGCTCTCTGCTCCGCAGGGAGCCTGCTTCCTCCTCTCTCTGCTTGCCTCTCTGCCTACTTGTGATCTCTGTCTGTCAAATAAATAAATAAAATCTTTAAAAAATAAAAATAAAATAAAAAGGAGAATTACAGAACAATATCCTTGATGAACACAGATGCAAAAATTCTCACCAAAATACTAGCCAGTAGGATCCAACAGTACATGAAAAGGATTATTCACCACGACCAAATGGGATTTGCTCCTGGGCTGCAAGGTTGGTTCAACATCCACAAATCAATCACTGTGATAAAACACATTAATAGGGACGCCTGGGTGGCTCAGTTGGTTGGACGACTGCCTTCGGCTCAGGTCATGATCCTGGAGTCCCGGGATCGAGTCCCGCATCGGACTCCCAGCTCCATGGGGAGTCTGCTTCTCTCTCTGACCTTCTCCTCGTTCATGCTCTCTCTCACTGTCTCTCTCTCAAGTAAATAAATAAAATCTTTAAAAAAAAAACACATTAATAAAAGAAAGAGCAAGAACCATATGATACTCTCAATAGATGCTGAAAAAGCATTTGACAAAGTACAACATCCTTTCTTGATCAAAACTCTTCACAGTGTAGGCACAGAGGGTACATACCTCAATATCATCAAAGCCATCTATGAAAAACCCAAGTGAATATCATTCTCAGTGGGGAAAAACTGAGAGCTTTTCCCCTAAGGTCAGGAACACGGCAGGGATGTCCACTATCACCACTGCTATTCAACATAGTACTAGAAGTCCTAGCCTCAGCAAGCAGACAACAACAAGAAATAAAGGAAATCTGAATCGACAAAGAAGAAATCAAACTCTCACTCTTTGCAGACGATATGATACGATATGTGGAAAACCCAAAAGCCTCCGCTCCAAATCTACTAGAACTCATATAGGAATTCAGTAAAGTGTCAGGATATAAAATCAATGCATAGAAATCAGCTGCATCAACAACATATACATCAACAACAACACAGAAGAAAGAAAAATTAAGGAGTTGATCCCATTTACAATTGCACCCCAAATCACAAGATACCTAGGATAAACCTAACCAAAGAGGCAAAGAATCTGTACTCAGAAAACTAAAAAGTCCTCATAAAAGAAATTGAGGAAGACACAAAGAAATGGAAAAACGTCCCACAGTCATGGATGGGAAGAACAAATATTGTGAAAATGTCTACGCTACCTAAAGCAATCTACATGTTTAATGGTATCCTTATCAAAACACCACCAATTTTCATCAAAGAAATGGAACAAATAATCCTAAAATTGATATGGAACCAGAAAAGATCCCAAATAGCAGAGGAATGTTGAAAAAGAAAACCAGAGTTGGTGGCATCACAATTCCAGACTTCAAGATCTATTACAAAGCTCTAATCATCAAGACAGTAGGGTACTGGCACAAAAACAGACACACAAATCAATGGAACAGAATAGAGAGCCCAGAAATGGACCCTCAACTCTATGGTCAACTACTCTTCCACAAAGCAGGAAAGAATGTCCAATGGAAAAAAAAACAGTCCCTTCAACAAATGGTGTTGGGAAAATTGGAGAGCCACATGCAGAAGAATAGAACTGAACTATTTCCTTACACCACACACAAAAATAGACTCAAAATGGATGAAAGACCTCAATGTGAGACAGGAATCCATCAAAATCCTTGAGGAGAACACAGGGAGCAACCTCTTCAACCTCAGCCGCAACAACTTCTTCCTAGAAACATTGTCAAAGGCAAGGGAAGCAAGGGCAAAAATGAACTACTGGGACTTCATCATGATCAAAAGCTTTTGCACAGCAAACCAAACAGTCAACAAAACCAAAAGACAACTGACAGAATGGGGGGAAATATTTGCAAACGACATATCAAAAAAGGGCTAGTATCCAAAATCTATAAAGAACTTATCAAACTCAACACCCAAAGAACAAAGAATCCAATCAAGAAATGGGTAGAAGACATGAACAGACATTTCTGCAAAAAAGACATCCAAACGGCCAAAAGACACATGAAAAAGTGCTCCACATTACTTGGCATCAGGGAAATACAAATGAAAACCACACTGACTGCTGTTGCTAGGACTTCTAATACTATGTTGAACAAGAGTGGTGAGAGTGGGCAACCTTGTCGTGTTCCTGATCTCAACGGGAAGGATGAGGATGCAAGCTTTTTCCCACTGAGGATGATATTTGCTGTGGGTCTTTCATAGATAGATTTTATGAAGTTCAGGAATGTTCCCTCTATCCCTATACTTTGAAGCGTTTTAATCAGGAACAGATGCTGGATTTTGTCAAATGCTTTTTCTGCATCAATTGAGAGGACCATGTGGTTCCTCTCTCTTCTCTTATTAATTTGTTCTATCACATTGATTGATTTGCAAATGTTGAACCATCCTTATAGCCCAGGGATGAATCCCACCTGGTCATGGTGGATAATCTTTTTAATGTGCTGTTGAGTCCTGTTTGCTAGGATCTTGTTGAGAATCTTAGCATCCATATTCATCAGTGATATTGGTCTGAAATTCTTTTTGGTAGGGTCTTTGCCTGGTTTGGGGATCAGGGTAATGCTGGCTTCATAGAAAGAGCCTGGAAGTTTTCCTTCTGCTTCAATTTTTTGAAACAGCTTCAGAAGAATAGTTGTTATTTCTTCTTTGAAAGTTTGGTAGAATTCCCTAGGGAATCCATCAGGTCCTGGGCTTTTGTTTTTTGGGAGGTTTTTGATCACCGCTTCAATCTCGTTACTAGATATTGGTCTATTCAGGTTGTCAATTTCTTCCTGGTTCAATTTTGGGAGTTTATAGTTTTCCAGGAATGCATCCATTTCATCTAGGTTGCTTAGCTTATTGGCATATAACTGTTGATAATAATTTCTGATGATTTTTTCTACTTCCTTGGTGTTTGTTGTGATCTCTCCCTTTTCATTCATAATTTTATGTATTTGAGCTTTCTCTCTTTTCTTTTGGATTAGTGTCGCCAATAGTTTATGGATTTATTGATTCTTTCAAAAAAACCAGCTTCTAGTTTCATTGATACGTTCTACTGTATTTCTGGTTTCTACCTCATTGATCTCAGCTCTAATCTTGATTATTTCCCTTCTTATCTGTGGAGTTGGTTTGATTTGTTGTTGATTCTCCAGTTCCTTAAGGTGTAGAGACAGCTGGTGTGTTCTGGATTTTTCAATTTTTTTAAGGGATGCTTGGATGGCTATGTATTTCCCCCTTAGGACCGCCTTTGCTGTATCCCATAGGTTTTGGATCGAAGTGTCTTCATTCTCATTGGTTTCCATGAATTGTTTCAGTTCTCCTTTGATCTCCTGGTTGATCCAAGCATTCTTAAGCAAGGTGGTCTTTAGCTTCCAGGTGTTGGCCATCTGTACCCCAATGTGTATAGCAGCAATGGCCACGGTCGCCAAATTGCCCTTCAAGGGATGAATGGATAAGGAAGATGTGGTCCATAAACACTATGGAGTATTATGCCTCCATCAGAAAGGACAAATACCCAACTTTTGTAGCAACATGGACGAGACTGGAAGAGATTATGCTGAGTGAAATAAGTCAAGCAGAGAGAGTCAATTATCATATGGTTTCACTTATTTGTGGAGCATAACAAATAGCATGGAGGACATGGGGAGATAGAGAGGAGAAGGGAGTTGGGGGAAATTGGAAGGGGAGATGAACCATGAGAGACTATGGACTCTGAAAAACAATCTGAGGGATTTGAAGGGGCGGTGGGGGGGTGGGGGTTGGGGTACCAGGTGGTGGGTATTATAGAAGGCACGGATTGCATGGAGTGTGTGCATGGGTGTGGTGCAAAATAATGGTGCAAAAATAATGAATACTGTTACGCTGAAAATAAAAAATAAATTAAAAAAAAAAAAAGAAAACCACACTGAGATACCACCTCACACCAGTTGGAATGGCTAAAATTAACATGTCAGAAAATGACAGGTGTTGGCAAGGATGCAGAGAAAGGGGAACCCTCCTACACTGTTTGTGGGAATGTAAGCTGGTGCAACCACTCTGGAAAACAGTATGGAGGGTCCTCAAAAAGTTGAGTTACCCTATGGCCCAGCAATCACACTACTGGGTATTTACCCTAAAGATACAAAATGTAGGGGAATGTGCACATATCTTTAGGGTAAATACCCAGTAGTGCGGGTATTATATAGTGTGGGTACAAATCTACCATTTGTAAACACTCGAATGTTTATAGCAGCAATGTCCACAATGGCCAAACTATGTAAAGAACCTAGATGTCCATCAACAGATGAATGTATAAGGAGATGTGGTATACACACACACACACACACACACACACACACACACACATACACACAATGGAATACTATGCAAACATCAAAAGAAAAAATCTTGCCATTTGCAACGACATGGATGGAACTAGAGGGTATCATGCCAAGCGAAATAAGTCAGTCAGAGAAAGGCAATTATCATATGGTCTCTCTGATATGTGGAATTTGAGAGGCAGGGCAGAGGGTCATGGGGGGTAGGGAGGGAGACAATGAAACAAGATGGGATCAGGAGGGAGACAAACCATAAGAGACTCTTAATCTCATGAAACAAACTGAGGGTTGCTGGAGGGTAGGGGAGGAGAGTTAGGGTGGCTGGGTTATGGACATTGGGGAGGGTATGTGCTATAGTGAGTGCTATGAAATGTGTAAGTCTGATGACTCACAGACCTGTACCCCTAGGGCAAATAATAAATTATATGTTAATTTAAAAATACCATTCTGCCTTAAAATTTGGAAGGTTTCTTTCCAGTAGATCAAGATAAATAATTGTATTATCCAAATCTTCCAAATTGTTAATGACTTTTTTGGGTCTACTTGTCCTATGAATTACTGAAAAAGATGTACTAAAATCTTCAACTCTAGGGGTCTCTAGATGGCTCAGTTGGTTAATGGTTTGTCTTCAGGGGTGCCTGCGTGGCTCACTTGGTTAAGCTGCTGCCTTCAGCTCAGGTCATGATCCCAGGGTCCTGGGATCAGTCCCACATCTGGCTCCTTGCTCAGCAGGGAGCCTGCTTCTGTCTCTGCCTCTGCCTGCCATTCTGCCTGCTTCTACTTTCTCTCTATCCCTCTGACCAATAAATAACCTTAAAATTTTTATTTTTAAAATTTTTTAAATTTAAAATTTAATTTAATTTAAAATTTAATTTTAATTTTTAAAATTTCAACCTTAAAAAAAGGGGGGGTCTGTCTTCAGCCCCCATCCCAGGATCAAGCCCCACACTGAGCCTGTGCCAGGCTCCCTGCTCATGTTTCCCTGTCCCTCTGCCCTGCAGCCTGCTTATGCTCTCTTGCTCTCATTGTCTCAAATAAATAAAATCTTAAAATGAAAATCTTCAACTGTAACTGTGAGTTTGTGTTTTTCCTTATAGTTTTGACAATTCTTATGTATTATGAGGCCATAGGATTTGTGGTATGTATCTTTAGAATCTCCAGACTTCTCATGAATTTATCATTACAAACTATGTGAATTGTAAGGCATGAATCCTTATCAGGTACCCTTTCTTTTGTTTAAAAATGCTTTCTGCTTTAAAATCTATCGTTTAATATTAACATAGTTTCACCAACTTTTTTTTTTTTAAGATTTTATTTATTTGACAGAGATCACAAGTAGGCAGAGAGGCAGGCAGAGAGAGAGAGGAAGGGAAGCAGGCTCCCCACTGAGCAGAAAGCCCAACAGGGGGCTCCATCCCAGGACCCCGAGACCATGACCTGAGCCAAAGGCAGAGGCTTTAACCTACTGAGCCACCCAGGCGACCCCCAACTTTCTTTTAATGCTTACATTGTTTTCCAGCTTTTTGTTCTCAACTTTTCTGAATTATTTTGTCTTAAATGTGTCTCATAAGTGGAGCACTGGCTGGCTCTGTCAGTAGGGCATGTGACTCTTGATCTTAAGGTGGAGAGTTCAAGCCCCACCTTAGGTGTAGAGCCTACTTTAAAAAAAATAAGAAAAAAAAAAAAAGGTATGTCCCATAAGCAATATTTAGTTAAAGTGCATTGTTTTTTTTTTTTTTTTAATCTAGTCTGACAATCCTTGATATTGACTGGTAATGTTAATCTATTTAAAGGATTGTAGAGCAGCACCAGATCCAAGACAGCGACCAACCGGAGGCCGATGAAGGAGGTAGAAGAAACCCGCAAAGGTAGAATGAAAATCTTGGGCCACATCCAAGTCGATGAAGCTACTGCATTACCTTGGCAATGACTTACTGTTCCTGATCAGTCTCCATCAATAAGGGGGCCCTTGTCATGGGAATCAGCTTTCCAACAGAGCACCCGTTCAAACCACCAAACATCACTGGAAAGAAAGATCACCAGGACAATGACGAGTGGGGGCAGGTCTGCCCGGTAACGAGCGCTAAAAACTGGAAGTCAGCAACCAAAACCTACCAAGTAACCCGTCCCTCCCAGCGCTGGTGAACTACCCCAGCCGCAGCACCCACTGCGGGCTGTCCTCACTGAAAAATAAGGACCGCAAAAACCTCGTAAGAACATTGTAGACTCAACAAAGCAATACCGGGCGCGACCGACTGGGGGAGTGTGCGCGGGGACCCCCCATCACATGGGCGCACGCAGACGCCCCCAAAGCAGGACTCTGGAAACCAACGCGCACCGCCGCCTGGCGTAGGCTCCGGCCAGTTACTCACTCTCTACTCGTGTTAATCACAAGTGGTCTAAGTAACCTGTCAAGAAAGGATTAAAAATTGAAGATGCTCTAGTTCTGCTTTCTTTGTTTTAAATAAAAAATCACTTCTTCAATCTACTTTAAAAGAATGGCGTTTCTTTTCTTGTCCAAATTGATCCAAATCTTCAATTTACATTCAGCTGCAAAGGTTAAAAAAGGAAGGGGGGGGTGGGTAGCTTATAGTTCCCTTTCTTCCCCCGCCTTGGCAAATAGCCACTTTCTTGCATTTGGTGTATCCTTCACCCATTGGCTTCCCCAGGCCCTTCTCTGGCTCCTCCACTCCTGTGTGCACTGCCCCTGTGTGAGACGTGCAAATTGTCCTTAATTCCTTCAAAACACAAATCACTCCTCTGCTCAAAAATCCCCCATGGGCTTGGCATCTCAGAGTAAAAGCCAAAGTCCTTAAAGCTGCTCACAAGGCCCCAAGGGTTCCAATCCCCAACCCCCTCTCTAATCTAAACTTCGTTAATTGTCCGCTCACTCATCGGATCCAGCCACATTAACTGCTCAAGTTTCCTTGAACCTGCTTAGAATGTACTTTTTCGAGACACAAGTTTATATATGCATTCTTTCACTTCATTTAGGCCATTGCTACAATGCCACCCCCCCCCCATTTATGGGGCCTTACCTAATCCCCTTTTCCCACTGATGGTTTTCAAAGATGACTTGAGTTTTTTGAACTTATCATAACAGTTAAGAAACCTAGATACCTGAATGACGGCATGAGCAAAGCCCCCACTGACACAACTTAGGCTGTGACATCAGAAAAAAATTAACTTCTAGTGTATAAAGTAATGGAGAATTTGGAGTTATTATAGCAATATTCTATCTTAAAAAGTTGAGGTAATTTATTAGTGTTAAGGATTGAGTCTTGGCACCAGACGTGATTTTGGACAAGACTCTCGGCCTCTGCTTCATCACTGAAATAAAAATAATTAGTACACATTAATTTTTATGAAGACCAAATGAGGTAATGCATCTAAAGCTTTGACCACATGGTAAGATTAATAAATAGAAGCTATTATTAGTTAAGGTAGGATTCTTGAAATCAAGGAAGTACATGTATGATGGTTAATTTATGTAGCCATTTGACTGGCCGAAGGGATGCCCAGCTAGTCAGTAAAACATTATTTCTGGGTGTGTCTGTGAGGGTGTCTCAGGAAGAGAAGAGCGTTTGAATCAGTGGTCTGAGTGAGTAAAGATCACCCTCTCCAATGTGAATTAGCATCATTCAATCTGCTGAGAGCCCGAATAAAACAAAAAGGTGGAGGAAAGGCACATTTTTTCTCTCTCACACACACACACTCTGCTTGAGCTAAACCGTCTGTCTCTTCCTACCCTCCGATATAGACAGTGCTGGTTCTCAGACTTCTTCAGACCAGGATTTACACCATGGCCCCTCCCCACCCCATACTGAGGCCTTCGGGTTTGAACTGAATCACACCACTGGCTTTCCTGGCTCTCCGTTTTCAGAGGGTGGATCCTGGGACTCCTCAGCCTCCATAACGTCAGTAGTCAATTCCTATAATAAATCTCCTCATATATATTGGTATCGATAGATATAGATACCTTATTGATTCTATGTCTCTGGAGAACCCTGACCTATACAACACGTAAACTGGCATTGGACAGCAAATATGTCTGCTAAACTGAGAATACAGAAATGGGGACAGCCCAGGGGTACGGTACTTAAGGAAATAAGGGAAAATATGAACAAGTACTTGCCTTGAATTTGATGAGGACATATTTAGGGATGGGAAAGGATTTTCAGCAGAAAGTTGGGCAGTAACAATTTAAAAATCATTCAGTCAGCAAAGTCATCTGCCGTTCTATACAGCAAAACGAAAGACTGACTTTAAAAATGTATATACAGTTAAATGTTGCATTATCCAGTCTCTAAAATTTTATATAATATTGACACATTTGGGGCACCTGGGTGGCTCAGTGGGTTAAAGCCTCTGCCTTCGGCTCAGGTCATGATCCCAGGGTCCTGGGATCGAGTCCCGCATGGGGCTTTCTTGCTCAGCAGGGACCCTGCTTCCTCCTCTCTCTCTGCCTGCCTCTCCACCTACTTGTGATCTCTGTCTGTCAAATAAATAAATAAAATCTTTAAAAAAATATATATATAGACACTTTTTTTTTGCATTTCAGGAAACACATGTATTATCAAAGCCTTCTCAACACTTTCTGCCCTCAAAACAACCATCCAAACTCTCATCCCTCCCTTAACCTAAAAACTCTTGAAAAATTGACAGCTTGTTATTTTATCACCTCCTATTCCCTCCTAAACACCCTTATAATTTGGCTTCTTCTCCCAGAAGTCTAGTGAATTGTTCTTGCAGGATTAACAATAACCTTTCAATTGTTTAATTTAGCCTCTTAATTGTTTAATGGTTTTTCTTCTAGTCCATATCCTATTTGGATCAATAATGAACCCAATGAACATCTGTTTGAATTATTTCTTTTTTTTAGGAGTTCATTTGTTTTTTTTTTTAATATTTTATTTATTTATTTGACAGAAAGAGAGAGAGAGCACAAGCAAGGGGAGCAGCAGGCAGGAGAAGCAGACTCCCCACTGAGCAGAGAGCCCAAAGTGGGGCTTGATCCCAGCACCCTAGGATCATGACCCGAGCCAAAGGCAGACGACATATATTTTTTTTAAGATTTTATTTATTTATTTGACAGACAGATCACAAGTAGGCAGAGAGACAGGCAGAGAGAGAGAGGGGGAAGCAGGCTCCCTGCTGAGCAGAGAGCCGGATGCGGGGCTCGATCCCAGGACCCTGAGATCATGACCTGAGCTGAAGGCAAGAGGCTTAACCCACTGAGCCACCCAGGCGCCCCAAGGCAGACAATATTTATTTTAGAAAGAGAAAAAAAGAGCACGAGTTGGGGGTGGGGGAGGGGCAGAGGGAGAAGATTAATGCTGAGCATAGGACTTGATCCCATCACTCTGATATGACCTGAGCCGAAATCAAGAGTCACATGTTTAACTGAGTGAGCCACCCAGGCACCTGTTTGAATTACTCCTGCATTACAGATATTGTGCTAGTATTGGGAGTGCAAAGGAAAAAAGACATAGTAGTGCTATCAAGGTGATCACAGATTTATACTGAAGGGAGAAGGAAGTCAGCCAAAGAATTACATTACACTGGGGAGCTTGTGTGGCTCAGTTGGTAGGGCATCTGCCTTTGCCTCAGGTCGTGATCCCAGAGTCCTGGAATCGAGCCCCACATTGGGTTCCCTGCTCAATGGGGAGCCTGCTTTCCCCCTCTCGCTCTGTTGCTTCCCCTACTTGTACTCTTTCTCCCTCTCTCTCTCTGTCAAATAAATAAATAAAATATTTTAAAAATTCAAGAGTTACATTATATTGCTTGGCATGGAGTAGACACAACACTTATTTTGCTGAATGAATGAATGAATGAATGGGTGGTCGCATGCATGCCTGCATGTTTAGATGAATAAATACAATCTAATAAATGTTAAAATCGAAAGAGTATAAAAAGGGCTATGAACTTACAAGTCAAAAATGTTCTCTGCATAGTATCTGACCCTGATCATTTTATCTTTCCCTTGAAATTCTCTCTTCCCGTGCCCCCCGATATTGAACTTATTTTCATTTCTCATTTCTCCCAGATCCCAGAATGGCTCAAGCCAGGCAATTTGAAATCATTTCGATTCCCTTCTTTCTCCTTTGTTTTGGTCACTCGGGGCATGTGCTAAATCCTTCTCTGATCCACCTGCTCTACTCTACCCACTGCTTCTGTTTTCTCCCATTATTTTACTGAAAATCATGAACTGCTATCAGGATATGCTCTGCTTAAATGCAATTCTCTACTTGCACTTAATTATCCTCCTAAAATGGATTTGACCAGGGCATTTCCCTGCTTAAAATCTCTGATGATTTCCTATTAATAACAGGATAGAGACTAAGCTTGAAAATCTGGCATAGGAAGTCCTCTGTGGCCTCAATTTACTTTTCAAGCTTCATCTTCCACCTCACGCTCTATCCACCCAGGCCTCTGCATTGCTCTTTGAACATGCCTTGTCAGTTGCGTCTCAGTTCCTCTGCCAAATTGTCTAAAATGTCTTCTACCTCCATTCCCTGCCTAGGGAAGAAAAAAAATAATCAAATTTCAAAGTCAACTTAATGATGACCTCCTGTGCTAAGACTTCCCTAGCACCCCACAACCACCACGGCATTAGTCAGCCTGCTGGCTGCCCCTGTGTCTTACTAATCTTTATGCTCCTGGTACTTATCAAATTATCTGTAGAGGCCACTTTTGCACAAACAGGCTTGAGCGATGGAATGTAGAAAGGGCCCACAGTGACCACCTGGCTGAATACAGGCAGGCCCATAAGACGACCCACCTCAAAATATCCAGAAGCCCTGAGTACCCAATGATCTACTTACAACTAGGCACAGTTCCCAAAAGGGGGAAGATTCCATATGTCACCATACTTCCTCATCTTCCGCCTTTAAAAACAGCCCCACGCACTGCCTCGCGGCAGACAGTGTCTCTCCTCTGCTAAGTTGCCCACTGCTCCTCTTGAAGTGTATTCTATCTAAACTTCTATCCCCTTTGTTCTCCCTCCGGTGAACCCTTTCATTGCCACACCACCAGCTTCCACCCGATCGTTGCCCCACTTTTGGGGGGCCCCCATCCGATCGAGACACCCCATTTATTCACCACAGTATGTGCATCAATACATATTTCTTGAATGGATAGCTATTCCGTCACATCAGTATAGGTTCCACAAGTTCTTTTTTTTTTTTTCCTTAACATTTGTATTCTTTTTAATTTTGGCTCAGATAACAAAGCAAAAATAACCGCATCTTAATACAGTATACAGTGAAGTGAGCACAGAAAGCAGCCCTGAGCCACAGAATCTGGGAAATGTTAGAATGTGAGGATTAGTACAGTTAGTTCAGCCTCTGCCCTGAGACATGGTAGCAGGAGAGCAGCTTCGAGTCAAGTTTTGAGCATCATTGTCCACATGCCAGAGCAGAGAGTGTGTGGAAGGGAAATGTCTGGAGGACTGTGGAGGAGCAGGAGTAGAAGACTCAGGTCTCAGAGAAACGTTACACGTGAAGATTGTATCACTTTTACGGATCCATTTGCGCTTTTATTGAATCCTTATAATACCACTGCTGGGGGAGCGGCCAGCATCAATGTTCCTGTATTACAGCCAGAAAACAGAAATTAAAAGAGATTAAAAACTTGACAGAAGTTAAACAGCCATAACGGTAGAACTAGGAATTCACCCCAGGTCCCCCAACCCCTGAGCCTTTGTTCTCCATTACGTAGTCTCATGAAAAAGAGTTCCAAGTACGACTAGTATTATACCCCCTATAAAACTCATGTAACATAACCTGAAACATATTTAATGACTTAATCTTTAATATCTCCATAACAATTTACAAATCTGAAGGAACGTTCACGAATTATATCTCAGACTCCACTAGAAGTTTATGAAGTAAGCAGGCAGATTTACCTCCATTTTAAAGATGAGAACATTTAAGATCAGATCAATGTAATGACTTCCCCAAGGTCAGAAGACACTCTCATACAAGTCTCACAAATCCTCGTTGAGAGCTTCTTTGGATGACACTGCCTAGTGTCTTTTATAATTGATAAGCAATCAATATAATTACAAGATCTGCCTATATGTAAATTATGTCAATTATGTGCTATTTTATGTGATAATAGATATTTAGCACAGCGCCTAACACATAATAAATACTCAATAAATCTTAGATATTTTATATCTAATATATTTATTTTATATAGCCAAGCCAAATGCAAATATTTTCCTGATTTCGTTTCTTATTACATCTGTAATCACTTTTGTTACAGAGAATTATTTTCATTCTTGGGAATGTAGGCACAGGACTTAGACTCCCAAATTTAACATCATAATGCATTTTCTATCTTAAAGACCCTCAGAGTTTTGCCTCAAAAGGGAGCAAAAGAGAATGAATAAATAAAATAAAAGGAAAAGGTTGGGTTTTTTCCTCTCCATCCTGTGGTGTCACCCTGCTATCCAGGACATGCATACCAAATACTCTAGATCTGGGGCCTGCAAATTCTGCCAAGAACCATATAGTAAATATTTTAGGCTTTGTGAGTTGAGGTGTGAGGATGTTCTCTGATGAACTACTCAACTCTGCTGTTGCAACACAAAAATAGCCGTAGACAGTACATAAACACATGGGCATGGCTGTGTTCCTATAAAACTTTATGTTCAAAAATGGCAGGCCCCTCCTCTTGTAACGGAACTGGGGAACTGCAAAGAATCCAGTGAAATGCTGGGAGTGCGGTGGGAGGCGGAACAAGAGGGAAACATTCCAAAAGGTGCCTCTCCACACCTACGTCTCACAATGTGAGATTCCTCCTGTGACTTATCTCCCTCTTTCCCACTTCTTATTTTTCACCTGAGAAGTATTTGGGCCACACGGTTAATGATTGTATGCCTTTCACATTAGCTCTGGTTGTTTTTAAGACTGCATAACTCATGACAGTCAAAAAGACAGACCAAGCAACCTACGGCCATAACCCCCAGGGTCTCCGGGTGTCCTAAGAAACGGTTCAAGTCCAAAGGGCAGATCAGACCGGAAATGATGGAGGAATAGAGGACACAGGCATACAGTATTCTGTTCAAAGAAGGAAAGACACACAGAAGCACTGAAGATAAACACTGAAGACTTTTGCTGATAAATGATCCTGAGCACCTTCAACCAAACACCGGCAGGTAGAAGGTCTAAATGAGAGTTATCTGTGTGGACAGGATGTACAGCTTAGGAGAATCACTGTTTGTAACCCATATGGTGGGTTAGAAACAGAACTGAGAATACATAAGCCCAAGCACATGAGACACCACTGTACAGGAAGAGTAGAAGACTCAAAATATAAGGATAGTAAAGAGAACACATAAAATTCTGGGTGTATCTAACTGAGATAAAAGTAGATCCCTCACTATCATTTTGGCTTTCCTTAGAGAGCTGTGAGAAACAAGATTGAAATTTCTGGCTGGAGTGGCAGAAATGTACCCTCTTAGAAATACTTGGGACCAGTTGCCTGGGTTAAGCCTCTGCCTTTGGCTCGGGTCACGATCTCAGGGTCTTGGGATCGAGCTCCTACATCAGGCTCTTTGCTTTCTCTGCCTTCCTCTCTGTCTACTTGTGATCTCTGCCTGCCAAATAAATAAATAAAATCTTTTTTAAAATAAATAAATAAATAAATATTTGGGACCATAAAATTTCATTTGTCAGATTGACAATACTTAAGCATTTCTACCTTTCTTTCAAAGTTAAGACCAGCAATTCTGATCAATTATAATGCATGATTGTAACTATTTATCCTAGCAGGCAATTCTTCTCTCCAGAAAGTATTCATTTAAATGAATAAATATTTGCCTCAACCCTTTGAGTATTTCCTAGACAATATTAGGAATGATAAATTATTTACAACGGAATGATAAATATAGGGTGCATAGAAATACTATTATACAATAGGATTTTGACTCCCCAAAAATGGAATGTTGATCAGTATTTAGTATTAAGCAAATGTACAAGTATATTCTAATATATACGCTAATCCCATCAGACTGAAAAGAAACAAAAAAGAAAAATCCTTGAAATAAAGGGTTTTTAATTTACCCCCATAAGAATCAGTTTATTCCTGAACAAAGGAGCGTTTTATACTTAGTCATCAAGTACTTGTATCTGCGTACCACTATTCCAGATACAGCAAGACATTTTCCTGTGGCTGTGACATAATATTTATAATTTTTCCTATAGTCTACCTTGTAGTTTAAACTCTTTTACTAAAATGTTTTCTTTTATTCTATTTTTTCATGCTAATTTTTACATTTTCAATGGTGATAAAGCACACACAACATAAAATTCACCATTTTAACCAGGCTCAAGTGTACAGTGCAGGAGCGTTGATGTTGTGCAACCATTACCACCGACTGGGTCCTAAACTTTTCATCTTCCCAAACTGAACCTTTGCACTTCCCCACTTTCCCCTCCCCACAAGCCCCCAGAATGACCCTTCTACTTCCTCTCTCTATGAATCAGGATGCTGTAAACGGGATGTAAGTATTTGTCCTTTTGTGTCAGGCTTATTTCCCGTATCATAACATATTCAGGGTTCATCCACATTGTGGCAAGTGTCAGAATTTCCTTTCCTTTTAAGCTGAATGTTATCCCATTGTATGTATATACTACAGTTTTTTCATCCACCCATGCCTTCATTAATGGACACTGGGGTTGCTTCCAACTTCCAGCCATTCTGAATAATGCTGCTTCAATGAACATACATGTGCAAACACCTGTTCAAGCCTCCAGTTTCCATTCTTTTGCATAGATACTCAGAAGTTGAATTGCTGGCTCATGTGGTAATTCTGTTCAAATCTTTGAGGAGCCTCCATTGTGGGTTACATATCCCACCAACAGTGCACAAGGGTTCCAATTTCCCTATAACCTCACCAACACTTAATTTTGTGTAGCCACCCTAATCGATATGAGGTGGTATCTCATTTTGGTCTTTATTTGAACTTCCCTAACAATTAATACTGTCGAGCATCTTCTCATGTGCTCGTTGGCATTTGTATATCCTCCTTGGAGAAATGTCTGTTCAGGTCCTTTGCCTATTTTTTAACTGGCATGTTTGTTAGACTAGGTTTCCTTCTATCCAAATATGTTTGCCAAATTTTTTAACACTGGTATTTTTTCACTTGATAAACTTTTGTGGGTTTTACGTTGTTTACAAAACAGAATCACTGATTCCACAATCTGATAGTTTATCAAGATCTCTGATCTTTCAGGATTGCGTGACTATGATGTAACTGCACATACTTTTAAGCTCTGTGATGAAAAATACTGTAGTTCAAGTAAAGGACTGAAAGTTGTAGCAGTGCACTAATGCTGGCTAAGAAGACCATCGACAGAATGGAAAAAGTATTATTAGCACTCATGAAATACATGCTATCTAAATTTTATCTAACATTTATTTTTTGCATCCTTTTAAGTATAATATTTCTTCTTATCTAGCATTACTTCTTTAAATTTATGGATTTATTTCCCAGGCCTAATACCATAAAGGGAAATGATTCAGTTTGATGACAGGGTTTTGGGATGAGGGCTAAGTCTTGACATGTGTTATCTGGCATGATCCATAAATCATCTGATTTGTGAAGATTTTGAAATAATTACTTTAACATGAACTAATGTTGTCATCTTTTTCCCTCCTGCTGGTCTCGAGTTCCCAAGGAGTTCCTTAAATTGGGAACTATCATCCATATATTAGAAATCAGAGACCAAAGGTGAAACCAATTGACTCTAGATTTATACCATATTGCTAGGCCGAGCCGATTTCTTTGCTTCTGGAAGTACAAAGCATTCAGAAAGCAGCTCGACCTCCTTCTCAGGTCTTGAGCTCCTCTTTTATTGATCAATAGTATATGAAAAATAAAAGTAACTAGGGACTGAAGTAGGTCAAACATACATTCATGTATAAAACTGTGTGATGAAATAGTACTCAGTGCATACACATAAATCCCATAAATACAGAACGCTTTTAAGCAGAACTCTTTTAAGAAGAGCAACTTCGTCTCTTTTAACGTAATGGGAAGTCATTTTATTCATGTTCCAGTCCAGTAGATTCCCTTAATTTCACAGTTTCATGAAGAGTTCCCAAGGGAAACTATCATAATGTTCCTTATATCCATTAACAACTCCGTATCAGCCTTAAAGCAGTATTTGCTAATGGGAAAAGATCTTTATTTAGAAATTGTGTATATGGAAAAACTTGACCTTTACACTTGTGTTTAAATATTTGAGAATGCATATGAAGTCAGTCAAGATACTTTATCATCAAATATTATCCTTTCATACTTAAAAATTTTAAGACCAATATCTCAGGTTTGTCAAAATTTGAGTTAAAGAATGTTCAAATGAAACTCCCTTGTCTCTGTTCATCTGAGGCGTCAAACCCAAAAACAATGCCGGAAGTGCCAGAACACCAGTGTGGAGGACTGTGTTATCTGGCATGTGTTATCTGGCTAAAATATGAAACCTGTTTTGCTGCCCTTGGCTTATCATCCATTTGAAGGTATGCAAGAAAAGGTAGGGAGGCAAATAAAACCTTTAGCAAGGGCTTCCTTAGAAAGAGTTGTCAGCATGCTATGCATTTCACCCTGCCACAGGGGAGGGGCAAATTGCTTCCCCATTACTTCAAGCTAATTGAAGGAGACTTCCAAAAAAAAAAAGCATCTGTGATCTTGGCCTGTGTTCTGAGAACTTGAAATTACCTAAGGACTTGACTTGTTGCCTAAAAACATACCAAAAGCAAGATGTTAAGGTTTCATCAGTTAAATGTAGCAAAAGTAACAGGTTTGTAAATAAATTGCACAACCCCCAATGATAGAAACGGATGGTATGCCCTGTGAGCCATCAGTGTCCCATCAGAAGAGCAGAACTAGCTTGTTTAAAAGGAATTCTACCCATAAGGTTAAGCAGAAACTTTATTCTGATGCCTATAGGAACATGTGTGTTGTATAGAGGACTGTGTACAGAGGACCACAAAAAGACAGGGGCTGAAGGGGAAGAACTACAGTCCGAGGTCTCAGGATCCTACAAAACTCCCCACAAGACAAAGAACCACCAACTGAGTTTCAGGTATACAGAAGTCTCCAATGCAAGGCTCCAACTATACCCATCAATCAAAGGCTTTTGTGTACCCTAAAGGGATACTCACTTCCCCTTCCCTAAGAGAGCCTGACTCTGAAGGAATTACACATAGAAGCTAGCAACAGGGAAGAGAAGAATCATGGAAGAATGAAGAAACTGTCAACCTCCAACACACACCTACTCTTTCCCTCTCTCTCTCTGTCTTCTCTCTCTCCCCTTCCACTTCTCTCTCTCTCTCCCCAGACTCCCAAAAAGGCAGGCCCAAGTTGGGGAAAGGGAAAAGTCATAAACTGCACAAGAGTCTGAAGTTATGGTTTTAGATTGGGCTGGACTTTTTAATACTTTAAATGAAACAACCAGGGAAAAAAACATAGGACTTGTCTGGGATTTCATCCATGAAAAATGAAAATAAGTCAAGGATACAGGTTGCAGAGGTAGGGTGGGAGAGAATAGTCTCTGCATCTACTCCACTGAGTCCAACTCGTACAACACATCTGTTATATGTGTAAGGGTAAAAAGAAGTATTTAAAGATAAAGAGGTTATTCCCTTTGGGGATGAAATAAAGGCATAAAGTCACTTTCTGGAGTCAGTCCATGTCTACAGACAAAATATAATCTCAGTCCCTAGCTTTATGGGCTGTGTTTTGAAATCCTGTATTTATGTGTTAAGTTTCCCTTCCCCAGCAGAGATGGTGTCATTATTTGTTTAAATAATGAGTTTGGTATGAAATGGTAAATATGTCAAACCACACTTTTGCTGGGGATCACTGACTCTAAAGTTGGACAGATGGCCACAATACTCTGGATTTCTGGAGAAAAGAAAAACATTTCCGGAGAGAACAGGGTGCAACCAAGACATTCATAATTCAGACCAGTAGTTTCCAATTATTTTGACTATAAGGATTCCTTTCAATGTCATATCCAAACTATTTATTCAGTCTAGAAATGATGCTTACTGCCATGTGAATGTCATGTACCCTAAACTGGACTACAATCTTGAGAGGTTAAAAAATAATAATAATAAAAAAATAAAATTTGCCCATTGTTATCCCACATACCTTAATTCTTTCTCTTCTGTCCTTCCTTCCCTTCTTTCTTCCAACCTTCTTTCCCCCATCCACTCCTCCTGCCTTTCCTTCCTTCCTTCTTTTTCTCCCCTTCAACATGTTTATGGGGTTACAGTGCAGGCAGACATCTAGATATTCTTTTTTTTTTTTTAAGATTTTATTTATTTATTTGACAGAGATCACAAGTAGGCAGGGAGGCAGGCAGGGGAGAAGGAGGCAGGATGGGGAAGCAGGCTCCTGGCTGAGCAGAGAGCCTGATGCAGGGCTCGATCCCAGGACCCTGAGATCATGACCTGAACCCAAGGCAGAGGCTTAACCCACTGAGCCACCCAGGCACCCCAGTAAGTCTTCTTTAAGAGATGAGGTTATGTGGTGAATATGCAGAAAATGATGAGAATAGATACACACACACACACACAGACCAGCTCACTCCCTAAGAATCCAAGTGCAGCAATGTTCTGTTTTGTAGTCGTTGCCATGATATGAATGTTGGATGCAGTCACTGGACGGTTTGCCATGGCTATTTGGGCTCACCGTTCTCTGCTACTGACTCTGAAACACTATGGAGGCATGGGGATTTCTTCAGTAATCTAAGGAAATTTTATCTTAATCACTACTCTCTGGAATATGAACCTTCTCTCAATGTCCAGTGGCTTCTTTTTTTCATTTTTTAGGCAGCTTTATGAAAACATCATTTATACAGCATTAAATACATCCATTGAAAGTCCATAAATCAACATACAGAGTTTTACAAACATCACCACAATCTAAAAACTTTCCTCATGCTTCTTTGCAGTTAATCCCCCAAGCCCATCTCCAGCCTTAGGCAACCACTGATCTGCTTTCCAGCTTATAAGTTTGTCTTTTCTTAGACATTTCATATAAATGGAATCAGACTATACCTAGCCTTTTGCACCTTGCACTGTTTCATATAGTTTGATGTTTCTGAGGTTCATCCATCTGTAGTATGAAGCAGGACTACACTCCCTTTGATGGCCAAAGTAGGTCATGCTCTTGCCATCAAATGTCTAAAGTCACTGCCAAAGCCAAAGGTCATGCAGCTTTTCTCCTATGTCCTTCTTTTGTGCGCTAATATGCTTAGCATAGATTTTGAAAGTTGACTCGGCCTAAATTCCTGGGATGAATCCCACTCGATTGTGATGTATTGTGATTTTATATACTGCTGGATTCAATTTGTCCCTATTTTGTTGAGAATTTTTACTTCCATGTTCATGAGAGATACTGGTCATTGGTTTTCTTTTATTGGAATGTCTTTAGTTTGGAATCAGGACGCTGCTAGCCTCATAAAATGAATTTGGAAGGATTCCCTCCTTTTCTCTTTTCTGGAAGACATTGTGTAGAATTGGTAGTATTTCTTACTCAATGTTTGGTGAGATTCACCAGTGAAACCATCTGGGCCTGAAGTTTTTTCCAAAGAGTTTTCAACTAAAAATGTAATTTCTCGGGGCACCTGGGTGGCTCAGTGGGTTAAAGCCTCTGCCTTCGGCTCAGGTCATGATCCCAGGGTTCTGGGACTGGGCCCCGCGTCGGGCTCTCTGCTCTGCAGGGAGCCTGCTTCCTTCCTTCTCTCTCTCTGCCTGCCTCTCTGCCTACTTGTTATCTCTCTCTCTCTGTCAAATAAATAAAATCTTTAAAAAAATGTAATTTCTCTAATAGGTATAGCACAATTCACGTTATTCTTGAGTAAGTGTTGGTACATTGTGTCTTCTAAGGATTTATTCTATTCTATTTCATCTCAGTTTTTGAATTCACGGGCATGGAGTTATTTGCAATACTCTGTTGATATCTTTTTAATGTCTTTGTTGTCAGAAGTGATGACCCTTCTTTCATTCCCAATATTGTATCTTTTTATCTTGGTCAGCATGACTAGAAGTTTGTCAGTTTTTTGTTTTTTGTTTTTAGCATAGTTGACACACATTACATTAGTTTCAGGTGTACAATGTAAGTAATTCAACTCTCTATACATTGTTACGCTCACAAATGTAGCTACATTCTATCACTCTGTAATACTATTACATTACTGATTATATTCCCTGTGCTGTGCCTCTTATTCTCAGGGCTTATTCATTCCTTAACTGGAAGCCAGTACCTCCCACTTCCCTTCACCTATTTGGCCCACCCCCTCCCCACCCCTAGCAACTATCAGTTTGTTCTCTGTATTTCTAGGTCTGATTCTGATTTTTGTTTATTTATTCATTCGTTTTGTTTCTTAGCTTCCACATATGAGTGAAATCAAATGGCATTTGTCTTTCCCTGACTTATTTCACTTAGCATAGTGCTCTAGGTCCATTCAATATCACAAATGCCAGACCTCATCCATTTTTATGGTTGTATAATTCCATGTCCAATGTTACTAATCAAGGTCCTTCAGCAGGTTAGTCAGTATTTGATTCCTACCTATTTTAAAGATTATTTTTAATATACTCTGTATCATATCCCTCTATAGCTCAAATCCTTCCCTGTATGCCATAGCATTTTCACCCCTACACAGTGTCTTCTCAAGCATTCTGATTGTTTTGGTATTTCAGGCACATTGGCTTTCTCGTAGGCTTTTAAAGAACTTTAGATCCTTCCTACCTCAGGACCTTTGCACATGATATTTTTGCTGCCTGAAATGCTCCTCCCTTTGATCTTCAAATGGCTGGTTCTTTCTCCTGTTTTAGGTCTTTAAATGATAACTCCCCAGAAAGGGCTTTTCTGACACTATGCATCTCCTCCTCTATGAATCTCTGTCATAGTACTAACACAATTTATTAGTACTTGCCATACGATTTTTTTAACTTCTTTATAAAATGTCTCTAACAGTAGGCTGTAAGCTCCTAAATGCAGAAATCATGTCTGTATTGTTCATTCCATACACTCAATGAGCCGGGCAATACAGAATTTCATGAAATATGCATTGGAGTGGGAGAAGGGAGACAGAGAAAGGGAGGGAAGGTGAGAGGGAATTACTTGGGCATTTCTGGATCTTTTGCTATGCTGAACATAAAAAGGTACACAGAATAATATAACAAATATGCATGTGTATTTGGCAAATACAGTTGAAGTCCCGTGTATGTCCCTACCCTGTCCCATATCCCTCCTTCCCCACTCCCCAGGCGTAATCATTCTCTCAAATTTAGCATTTTTCATCACCATGTATGTCTTTATATTTTAACCACTTAACCACTTATATTTTAACCACTTAAGTGAATTACTAAAAAATATATACGATTTTTATTGTCTTAACTCTACATAAACAGTATCATCCTGCATATAACTGTTTGTAACTTGCTTTCTTCACTGAATTTTATGTTTGGAAAATTCATCTAACTGAATTCATGTTGTTCCAGCTTACTCTTTCCATTGCTTAATGGTATCCCATTCATTATATTACACATTTAGCCATTCTCCTACTAAAATATACTTCATCTCATATTTTCACCTTTTTGCTATTACAAACAATGCTGCTATGAAAATTCTTCATGTCCCCTCATGCACATGTTTGAGACTTTCTATAGGGACGTACCTAAAAGTGAAAACTGGAGATCATAGGGTAGATTTGTGTACAATCTCAAAACAGCTTGCCAAATTACTCCCATGTTGGGTATCAACCTGGGTATCTGTCCTCCAGCAACATTCACAGATTCCTCTGTCTGGTAGAGTCAGGTTTTTAAATGTCTGTCAATCTCTTAGGTGTGAAGTGGAATACTATTCTTGTTTTAATTTGCCTTTTTCTATTTTTATTTAAATTTTAGTTAGTTAACAGACAGTGTAATTTGCATTTTTCTAAAAACTACTGACCCTGAGTAACTTTCTACAGCCATTCGGGTTTCCTTTTCTGGAGCTCGGCCCATTTGTCTGTTGAACTGTTTCTCTTTTCTTCTATTGGATTTAAAGAAAAATTTTAAGATATTCTGGTTATTAATCCTTTGTCAGTTATCTTCCAGGGATCTGTGACTCATCTGCTTGCTTTTTTATAGTGGCTTTTGATGCACAAAAGTTTTACATTTTAATAAGTAGTCAAGTTTATCAGTCTCTTCCTTTGTAGTTCATACTTTTCGTATGTTGTCTACAAAATTCTTCCCTGCCCTAAGGTCATAAAGACATTGTCCTATATTGTTTTCTAAAAGTTTTAGAGTTTTACTTTTCATATTTAGGGTATAAATCAACATTATGTTACTATATAGAATAAACTCAAGATCAAGGTTATCTTTTCCTTTAAGGATAACCAATGTTCTACCATCAATTATTGCATATTCTACCCTTTAATGATCTGGAGTATAAGCCCTAAAAAAAAAAATGTTTCCATATATATGCCAGCATGTTTCTGAGCTCTCTATTCTGTTCCATCGATGTATTTCTTATCCTCATACTAATACCACACTATACTATTACTACAGGTTGTATCAGTCTTTTTATCTAATAAGGCAAATCTGCCCACCAGGTTCTTCCTTATAACTATCTTAGCTATTCTTAGCTCATAAGTAGAGCTCTCAGATTTTTTTCTACTTAAAACTAAAGAATGGATCTAAAATATTCTCTTAAAATATTCTCTCTGATAATGAGTTCTGAGGTCCCTCTTGAGGACCTATCCTCAAGCAGAATCCTGTAATCTGTCCATACAAGGACAGAGATTAAGAAAATGCCATTGGGGAATTCACAAAAATCAAAAAGGTACTTGGCAAAGCCCTTTCCCAACCCCCAAAAAAAATTATTAAAGGGCATACACAATGTTCCTACCACAAAATTATTCTGGTCAATAATATAATGCAATGTTTATCCTTCTAGAAAAAAAGAGCAATGAAGCTAATAAGAAGAAAAGAAGTAAATATTTTTAAATGTGGTAGAGAGGATTTTTACTGCTAACTTTTTATAATTAATAACATGCTCAGAAGAAACAAAGGAAAGAGGGTACAACTTAAAATTAAAGTGCCATGGAGAATATCATTATACTAAAAGTATAAAGAGGTAGAGAATGGTCAGTTTAAAAAACAAAACTTCTTTAAGAATATAAATATGCCCTTTCGGAGATTTTCTTCACCCCCTGGTACAAAGGACACATGAGTTTCCTCAAGAAGTAATTCCTAGTGAATGATAGCTTTTTAAACACTGCCCCCTAATGTTCATACTCCGAAATGGTAAGAGGACCTTACAAAAATAATCCTTCCTCCCTTGTGATCAGTTGAGCATTTTTGTTCTGCAGACCAGATTTCACAGACTGAGGCAATCTCAACCACACAACTGTCAGAGTGCATTAAACTAAATCTCCCAGCCATTCTAAGATTACTCTCATCAGCAGTAAGGCCAACATGTGAGTGAGAACAGACTATTTGGGCTTGGACAGCACTGACAGAACAGCAATGCCACTGGGGAACATCAGGGAAGTCTAGGATCCCAATCATAGCATGTGCAACTTTAGACTGATCTAATCAGTCTTATTTAAAAAAAATATGAAAAACAAACACTGATTACCAGAATATCAAACTTTTACAAAAGAGATGGCCTTACTTTATATACACATAGATTCATGACTCATAAACGACCTTTGCTTCCAAAGACTCCGTTGACATTTAGACTCCCTGACGAGTAAATATGATTAACAATAAATGAAAGACCAAGACTATATTCTTCTCAAGTCAAGCTGTTCAGTGTCTTGTCATCACTTGACAATTTAAGTTATAACAATGTAACATACAACAATGATATACATCTAAGTAGGGAAAGCACAGAGGCAATTAATATTTAGTCAAGAGGCCTGAATTGTAAAGCCATCTGCCATGAAATAGCTGTAGGACCAGAGGTCTCTTGGACATTGCGGACCTCTTTCCTTATCAGGAAATAAAGGAGAATGAACTGTATGGGTGTTTTTCTCATGATTGTCAGGAGATGGGGATGTAGAGGATTACAGAATTATGGAAGGTCCTTGTTCAGACTGTAAGTGCCTCTCCCCATCACCTCCTTATTCCCCCATCCCTATCACCGAAAAGCATATCAAATCTGCACTCTCCCCATAGCTGAGAACTTCCACATTATACAGTCTATCTCCAGGGCTCTTTGACACACTAAAATGTGAACACGGGATCTGAGAGCTGGAAGAAAATGCAGAGATCCTCTAACCACAAGCCAAGACCCAGAAGAACTGCTGGCTTTAACTGTAGTTAGTTATAGATGTGAAACTTTGGGAACTGTGAGGCTTCCCAAGTGGGGTAACTTTTCTTTTTTTTAGATGTTATGTATTTATTTGAGGGACAGCGCAGGAGCAGGGGAAGGGGCAGGGGAAGAGAAGAAGCAGACTGCCTGCTGAGAGGGAAGCCGGCAGCCCAACCTGGGGCTCCATCTGAGGACCCTGATATCATTACCTGAGATAAGTTAGATGCTTGACTGACTGAGCCACCCAGATGCCCCCCAAGTGAATTAACATTTTTGTTTGGCTGGAGGATGTGATAAAATACATTCTTATTCCTAATCTTTACCCCTCTTGGAATCCATGCCTTGCCATGTGACTCTGTAGATCCTGCCACAAGAGTAGAACATATTTCACCATGCATTCGTACTGGGCCTGGTCGAGTGACTTGCCTTGACCAAAGGAATGCAAGCCAACGGGATGTAGCTAATGTTTTAAACGTGCTTGTGAGGTTAGGCTCATTCTCTTGTACTCTTGCCTTTCATTATGAGGAAAACGCGCCTTTGGTGGCCACTGGTCCAAGGAGTGTGAAAGACAGGACCAGCACAGCAGGCCCCCCACCCCTGAAACTTGGAGCCAAATCTAACCAGTATGGATCAGCTGAACCTCCGCCAATGCAAATTCATGGGAATGAGAAATAAATATTTACCGTCATTGAAGATAGTGCATTTGCAAGTTATGTAGCATTTTATGATAACAAGGTAATGTGAAGATAATATTTTACCTATTTTAGTAATTTAGACCTCCACATTTCCAATAGACTGTGAAATTTTAAGGAAAAACCTTTCCCTCTTTCTGACACATATAAATATTGATATTCAGACACAAAGACTGAAGTGTGATTACATAGCTATACAATAGTACATTTAAGAAAGAGTCAGATTTAGTGATAAAGAGTCATCTATTAATTTACAGACGCTGGCTCTCATGTTGATTCAGTAGCGAAGTTAACGATCATCCCCTCTAAAATAGTATCGACCAAACATTGCAGTTATAGCTTAATCTACATTTAAAAAGCACCACATAATTATACTTTGAAAAGCATCATTTATACTAAAGTAATATGTCATAGTCAAAGCATTATTATATCTCAATTAACCTGAATGCATAGAAATGGGAGTATTTTGGTTATTATTACTTTATGACTAATAAAGAAACATTTTTAATCCTATCGCTCCTCAACTACCCCCACCACTCCTACCCTAATTCAAGCTGCTAGTATCTCTAGCCTGGAGTAGCTTAATAGCTTCACAATTGTTCTTCCACTTGTAACGTTGTCCTCTACTGTCTGTTCTCAACACGGTAGCTAAAGTGATCCTTTTATTGGGGGGGGCTTTTTTTTTCCCAGTGTTCCAAGATTCATTGTTTATGTACCACACCCAGTGCTCCATGCAATACATCCCCTCCTTAATACCCACCACCAGGCTCACCCAAGCCCCTACCCCTCTCCCCTCCAAAACCCTCAGTTTTTGTTTCTCAGGACGTTAGGAGAAGGAAAGGAAAAGAAAAGTGATACTTTTAAAAATACATCAGATCACGTGGGTGGAACTGGAGGGTATTATGCGAAGCAAAATAAGTCAATCAGAGAAAAACAAGTATCATATGATCTCACTGATACAGGGAATTTGAGAAACAAGGCAGAGGATCATGGGGGAAGAGAGGAAAAAATGAAATGAGACAAAACCAGAGAGGAAGATAAACCATAACAGACTCTTAATCTCAGGAAACAAACTGAGGGCTGCTGGAGTGGAGGGCGGTGGGAGGGATGGGGTGGCTGGGTGATGGACATTGGGGAGGGTATGTGCCACGGTGAGTGCTGTGAATTGTGTAAGACTGATGATTCACAGACCTGTACCCCTGAAACAAATAATACATTATATGTTAATAAATAAACAGGTGAAATTTTTAAAAAATAACATAATAAAAATACGTCAGATCATTATCATTCTTCTGTAAAATACTCCATTAACTTACAAACTTATTCAAAGTAAAAGTCAAATTCCTTAAGAGTTGCCAACAAGCTCTTCGAGATCTTGCTAACCAACATCTTCCTGTTTTTCTTACTGTTACATTCCCCTTGTTCCCTGCTTCAGCCATCCTTGATGGTCCTCAGACATGCCCAGCACGCTCCTGCCTTAGGTCCTTTGCACTTGCTGTTTCCCCTTCCTGAAGCCATCATTGCCAATATCTGTATGATTCACTCCTTTACTTCATCCAGGTCTCTGCTCAAATGTCAGTTTATCGAGGGAGACTTCTCTCTCTCTCTTTTTTTTTTTAGCATTTTATTTACTCATTTGAGAGAGAGAGTGTGAAAGCATGAGTGGGGTGAGGGATTGGGGAGGAGAGGCAGAGGGAGAGAGAAAAGCAAGCTCCCTGCTGAGCATGGAGCTCACTGTGGGGCTCAATCCTAGGACCCCAGGATCATGACCTGAGCAAAATGCAGACGCTTAACCGACTGAACCACCCAGGCACCCCCAAGGGAGACGCTGTAGGACCAGAGGTCTATCTCCAAGTATAAAATAGCTCCTCCTCACCCCATCCCTCTTGCCCTACTTTATTTCTCTTTAGCCCTTATCATTAATGGGCTCAATTACAAAAAATTAAAAACTTAAAGAATAAGTTTATTTATTTATTTACTATATATCTACTTAACCTATAATATAAGGCAAACCTCCATGTATTATCCACTGCCACAACCCAGAACCTTAGAATACTGCCCGGCAAATCACACACCTGCAGTAAATATTTGGTAGATGAATGAAGAGTGAAAATACTATAATTTTTTCTGATAAAAACTATTAATGTAACTAAGAATTTTCACAGCCACTTTTCTATATTACCTCCCTAAATTAATAGATAAGTGCTTAAAAATAGATTAAACTAACTCAAATAATAACCTTGTTTCCTTGGACCTAACACATACACACACACAAACACCCACAACATTCCCCAGCTAAACAATCTGGAAGACTACTGAACTCTTTTCCTTGACCTGGCTTAACACCTTTGAATAAATTAAGGGGATATGTTGATTTCCTGTGCTACGCTAAAGCCAATTAATATTTCACCTACAATTCTATGTATGAATTAATATTTTGTATTTTATAAATACAAAAGTATTTTTGTAAATACAAAATACAAAGTATTTTGTAAATGTCTGTAAAATATCAATAGAAAAATTTGCAAAAACAAACAAACAAAACTACAGACGTACAATTCAAGAAGAAATACAAGCAGCCAATAAATACATGAAAAATCTTCATTTCGGTTACCTATAATGATTAATCAGAGGGCGAGGGCTAGGGAGAACAGAATCACTTCAAGAAAACCAATACGAGCAAGAGGCTTCTTACAGGAACAAAGAAAGCCAACTAACTAGAAAATCTATTCGCTGACAAGAGTGTGGGATCAAAATACCTGTGATAGAACAGTAGATGATGTGAGGGGCAATCTTGTCTATATCTTCATATCCAAGGCCCATAGCAGACAGTCTGCCAGGGATGTAGTTTTCCACAAATACATCACAGACAGCTGCAAGCTGAGGAAGGAGGGGAAGATGAGTCAGACTTCTTAAGGGACTTCCAACCTTTGAACAAACCCCCACATGACACAATTTGGATTTTAGTAAACACAGCTGATCCTCACATTGTAATAGTCAAGAAAAATCACAGGAAAAGTAGAATTACAAAGTAGAATTAAATGAACATAAAGGCACCAGTGGGTCAACTACTTCGAGATTATTACGGACAATAAGACAATGGCCACTAAAATAGCAAGTAGCATGGTGTTAAGGGGATATGCTTACATTAAATGTAAGAAATATCTAGGTTACATGGTCCTAATATAGTCTCAAGTAGCTTAGATAGAAAAGTTAAAATACATGTACAAAAATATATGAAAAACAGGGGCGCCTGGGTGGCTCAGTCATTAAGCGGCTTCCTTTGGCTGAGGTCATGATCCCAGGGTCCTGGGGTCGAGTCCCGCATTGGTCTCCCTGATTGGAGGGAAGCCTGCCTCTCCTTCTCCCTGCTTGTGTTCCCTCTCCCGCTGTCTCTCTCTCTCTCTCTTTCTCTCGCTCTCTAATAAGTAAATAGAAAAACCTTTAAATAAATAAATTAAAATATATGGAAAACATCTTAAATCCTGTAGAAGAAACTAGATACAATGTCTTTGCTATTCTCCATCCTTACTATGTAATATTCCTCATTACAACCTGCACATATGGGTATGTAATACATATAAATGTCATTCAGAAATCCTTTTATACTTTTCAGATGCTTCCTTTCCAAAAAGTTCTAAATGTATTTAATTAACCATAAAAAAAACTATTAAACAGTAACCCCGTGTAGGCACTCCTGCCGGCAGTAAAGGACACAAACTACATCAAACACATGTAGGTTTCTACATGGGTCAGCTCTCGTTGCATACATTCAGCATGTGCATTATGTAGTACCTTACGCAAAGGGCATTTATTTTTTTTTTAAAGATTTTGTTTATTTATTTGACAGAGAGAGATCACAAGTAGGCAGAGAGGCAGGCAGAGAGAGAGAGGAGGAAGCAGGCTCCCCGCTGAGCAGAGAGTCCGATGCGGGACTCGATCCCAGGACCCTGAGATCATGACCTGAGCCGAAGGCAGCGGCTTAACCCACTGAGCCACCCAGGCGCCCTGCAAACGGCATTTAATGAATTAATTTTAATTTTAAAAAACCCTGTGTGGGTACTTCCAGAAGTTAAACATAGAATTACCCTATGACCCAGCAATACCACTCCTAGGTATATACTCAAAAGAACCAAAAACAGAGACTCAAACAGGTACTTTTATGCAAATGTTCATAGCGCAATGACTCAAAATAGCCAAAAGGTGGAAATAATCCAAGTGCCCATCAATGGACAAATGTACCCATAAAGCAGAATATTATTCAGCCATTAAAAAAAGAACAAAGTTCTGATACACGGTACAACATGGACAAATCTTGAAAACATTATGCTCAATGAAATTAACCAGACACAAAAGTATAAAACTTGTATGATTTCACTTATATAAAATATTCAGAATAGGCAAATCCATAGAGACACAAAGTAGATGAGAGTTTATCAGGGGCTGGAGGGAGAGGGAAGTGTAGAGCTATTGCTTAACAGGTACAGTTTTTGTCTGGGGTGAAGAAACATTTTAGAAACAGATAGCGGTAGTGATTCACACTATTATGAATGTAACTAATGCCTCCGAATTGTACACTCAAAAATGGTTAAAATGGAAATTTTTATGTTCTATATATTCTACTACAACAAAAAACATTTTAACTGTATAGGCTATTTGTATTTTCAGACCTTGTGGAACTCTAAATCACATCTCAACCTACATTAAGTATCCAGATGGACCACAAATAAATTCACTATTTCAGTAAGACAAAAAAAATAAATAAAACGAATAAGTTATGCTAATAAAAAAGTATTAAAAATATTATAAAGTACTCAAAATAAGCAGATTAAAAAACAATATACATTACATTATCTCATGTTTTGGGGAAAAATGAGTATACAAGGGTATAAAGAGATTTGACATGATACAGTAAAATGTTAATTTTTTTTCCATTTACATGTATTAGTATTTGTGTAACATGACAAATATTCTTTTAACTAACAAGAGCTGTGCTCAGAGCACCAGGTGGTCTGGCTCTATCACATTATTAAAAAAATATGGAGCAGGTGAGTTTAAGAGCTACACATTTTTTTTTTAATTTAAGATTTTATTTATTTATTTGACAGAGATTGGAAAAGAGCAGGCAGAGAGGCAGGCAGAGAGAGGGGGGGAAGCAGGCTCCCCGCCAGAGCAGAGATCTCGATGCGGGGCTTAACCCCAAGACCCCGAGATCATGATCTGAGCCAACGGCAGAGGCTCAACCCACTGAGCCACCCAGGTGCCCCGAGCTACACATTTCTACTCATCAAGATGCACAGTAGTTTTTAAGCTTACCCAAGAACTGAGTATGTATGCATTCTAATATTTATAAAGAACTATCCCAAAAAAGTATATAGGGCAGAAATTTTTCTTTTCTCCATTTTATAAATATTTATTTTAAAGATGTCTTAGCCACTTACTAGATATTGACTCTTAGTTGCTCTGTCATTCAACATAGTCTCTCCTCCTCTGTTTCAGGATATTCACCCATTTCAAGATCATGTATGTTTTCTAAAGCTTCATCTAATCATTCATAAAAATTCTAACACAAGAGTGTTAAAATCTGGGGCGCCTGGGTGGCTCAGGCAGTTAAGCATCTACCTTCAGCTCAGGGCAGGGCCACGGGGTCCTGGAATGGAGCCCTGCATTGGGCTTCCTGCTTAGCAAGGAGTCTGCTTCTCTCTCTCTCTCTCTCTCTCTCTCCCTCTGCTCCTCCCCACTGCTCATTCTCTCTCACTCTCTCTCTCTCAATTAAATAAATAAAATCTCTTTTAAAAAAAAGGGGATGCTAAAATCATAACATCAGAAAACTCCCTCTGAGTTACACTGCTCCCCACTCTAACTACAAGTGTTATGTCTGACAATTGCTTCAAAGGAGACCAACTATTTACTGGCATTTCCCAAATACAATAATCTACTAAGAAATAAAGTGAGAGGACTAGTTTCCAGTTTTACTGCTGATCACCTCTTCCTCATCTAAGTGCTCATCAATCACCTAAAACACGTATCCTAGAATCTGGCCCAGAAAAAAAAGCAAGCACAATTTTGCATGAGTTAGAGAAGCTACTACCTTTTTCTTTCTAAAACAGAAAAAAGAAAATCCTCCATCTAGCCAAAGAGTAAATAAGAACTAAAATTAAGTTGAAATACAGAGTATCTAATTCTGAGATCCCTTTGTTACATGTAATTTAAGAACACAGTGGAGATCAGAAATAGAAAGGAAAGTGATGATAATAATTTAACCACATTGCTAAAGAAATCATAAAGTAATTTTTTAAATGTTATATCGAAGAATATGCTTATTGGTAGGAAAAGTATTCTGAAAGATTTCAGCACAAAGTTTCCTATCATCCACTTTAAGATAGTTCACGAGGCGTCTGGGTGGCTCAGCTTAGTTCAGCGTTGGACTCTTCAGGTCATGATCTCAGAGTCATGATCAAGCCCCACACTGGGCTCCGTGCTCAGTGCAGAGTCTGCTTGAGATTCTCTCTCCCTCTTCCTCTGCCCCTCTCCCTGCTCACACTCTTTAAATAAATATATAAATAAATCTTAGAAAAATAAAATATATAAAATAGTTTAAAAATACACACACAAACACACATATAGGCATACATATGTAAATAAGCAAATACAGCAATATATTAACAACACTGCATCTAGGCATAGGGTTGAAGAAAGTTCATTATACTCTTCTTTCAGCTATTTTGTACGTCTGAATTTCTCATAAGAAAATAAAATCCAGGGCCGCCTGGGTGGCTCAGATTAAGCCTCTTCCTTCAGCTCAGATCACGGTCCCAAGGGTCCTGGGCTCAAGCCCCGCATTGGGCTCTCTGCTCAGCAGACAGCCTGATTCTCCCTCTCTCTGCCTGCTGCTCTGCCTACTTGTGATCTCTCTCTGTGTCAAATAAATAAATAAAATCTTTAAAAAAAGAAAGAAAGAAAGAACAAAAGAAAGAAAGAAAGAAAATAAAATCCATGACATTGCTCTTTGGAACATATCATGTGCACTCAATATGGATATTGTGACTGTCAACTAGTTAACATAGAGAATTATTTGAAATATAAATGATATGTCAGAAAGTTAACAAATCATATTGTTATGAAAATACTGGGCTCTACATAGATTTTCTAAGCAGAGTTTTGTTTTTTGCTCAAGCTGTTTCTAGTTAGCCTAGTAGACAAAGGAGTCATATTTTTGAAGCTCTCATGTATCCAGCTGATTGCTTTGTATGCTACTTTGGAACTGTTTCCATAAACTAAACTCAATATATTAGCAATCATAGCCACCATGGTCTGAATAAAGAGGTTGTTTTGCTACTCTTAAGCTAAAAGAGAAATCGATGCCAGAAAGCATAAAAAGACTAGGCAAAAAATAATTTTTTCCCTAGGCAATAAGATATATAACATACTAAAAGCTAAAAACATGGAACTAGCTAAAAGCAACAGACATCAATAACGTCCCCATACAATTTATTTAAGTTTAATATGACTTGAAATGTACTTTATTATCAATCAGACATGAAGAGAAATCAAGCTCATAATGAAAGTTAATTCAGGGGCACCTGGGCATCTGCCTTCAGCTCAAGTCATGATCCCGTGGTCGTGGGATCAAGCCCCACATCAGGCTCCCTTCTTAGCGGGAAGCCTGCTTCTCCCCCCCCCCCCCCCCGCTTGCCTGTGTTCCCTCTCTCGCTGTTTCTATCTCTGTCAAATAAATTTAAAAATTTTTTAATTATAGGGGTGCCTCGGTGGCTCAGTCATTAGGCATTTGCCTTTGGCTCGGGTCATGATCCCAGGGTCCTGGGATCAAGCCCCACATCAGGTTCCCGGCTTGGTGGGAGGCCTGCTACTCCCTCTCCCACTCTCCCTGCTTCTGTTCCCTCTCTGTCAAATAAATAAATAAAATCCTTAAAAAAATTTTTTTTAATTATTTAAAAAAAAAGAAAAAGAAAGTTAATTCAAGGTAGAATGTAAACATAATTCAAAGTAGAATAGTAAAAGACTGGCAAGATCCCAGGACAGCGAGAAGGAAGTCCTAGAGATTTGTGTACTTTGGTCAGAATCATACATGCAGTCCTAAAATACTCAAAAGCACACTTACGCATTAGTAGCAAGAATTAGGAATTCCACCTATTGAGAAGCTCTAATGAAACTACAAAGTATTTGCTCAAACAAATCTGAAACCTTGACTACTTAGGATAAAATATCAGAATGCTCTGAAATAGAAGCAAAAAAGCAGGAACTGGGGGCGCCTGGGTGGCTCAGTGGGTTGAGCCTCTACCTTCGGCTCGGATCATGATCCCAGGGACCTGGGATCGAGTCCCGCATGGGGCTCTCTGCTCAGCAGGGAGCCTGATTCTCCTCATCTCTCTCTCTGTCTGTCTCTCTGCCTATTTGTGATCTCTCTCTCTGTCAAATAAATAAATAAAATCTTTAAAAAAAAAAAAAAAGCAGGAACTGTGAACACTGAAGATGATACTGAGAGAACAGAAAGAGGAGAATAAAGGCAAGAACAATCTTAAGGCAAGAAAATCTTGAAAAAAAAAAAAAACTTACATCATCTACCTGAAGTCACATAAATTAGTAAGTAAAGAAAGAAGGATTAGAATCTCAGCAGTGGAGAACTAGGGTGCACCAAACCAGTACCCAATCCTGCCCCTCAAGCAAAGATGCTGAAATCAGCTCTGGACATATTAGCCATCGGAATAAAGGTTAGAAGAGCTTGGGCTCTCCAGTGATGGGACGCCCATCACGGGGTTCAAAACTCAGCTCTTCCCTTTACCAGCTCTGTCCTCTTTGGAGCATCCCCTGAGGCCATGAGACTCACTGCCCTCCCGTGAAAATGAGGATTCTGATACCAATTTACAAGTCAAATCCTGAGGATCTGAGGGAATAATATATGGAAAGTGTCCAAGCCTAAGAGTGATGCAGAGTAGGCATTCGGTCAACAGTAGATAATATTATGACTGAAAACTTTCACAGGGTAGAGAAATATTATACAAAACATATAAGAAATTAGAAAGCAAATTTCACTTATAATAAATGTAAAGTTAAATTCTTAAATGGCGTTTACAGGAAAATTAGTGATTGCCAATGAAATAAAGTTTTAAAACACTTCAACTCATGTTCAAATCCCCAGTTACAACCCAGGTGGTAAGATATCTTCCATAGAGCATACTGTACCTCTTTGATGATTTTCACCCCTTTTGGATCCTTGATATTTACAGCTATACTCTAAAAATTAAAATATATATATTAAAATAATATAAAGGTTTTCATATTACTGACAGTTCAATAAGGATACCTCATGAAGAAACATCTGAACTATCTTTACTGATTTTATTTGCAATGGCGATATATTAGGATGATAGCAAGGATTCTAGTAAAATTTTTTCAAATAATAATACCAAATGTTAGGCAATTAGCAATCTCTGAAAGAATAAAATGTAAAGAATCAAATGATTTTTCTCTTTAATAAAATTATTCCATTATAAACCATTATAAATTCTCATGAAATAAGTTAGTAGAGAAGGAAAATTAGTAAAAAGCTCTCGTTTCTATTTTGTAACTAGTGAATGAATAAAATTTCACCTTCTTTTAAGTACTAATTATATATACAAGAAAAGGATAGAAACGAATGATAGAAAAGGATAGAAACAAAAGTTTTGTTATTACAAGAGAATTATATAAAAAAAACAAAGAAAGAAAATATATTCTTACTTTTTTATTTCGATTAACACTGAGGAAATAAGTACTCTCTGTCCCCACAAAAGGTGGCCCCCAAATTCGTGTGTCATCACCAGCTCCTGAAAATAACAGTATGAGCTATTAATTTTTAACTCTTAAACATCATGAGACATCCAAACCAACATTCACCCATCATATACATTCACAGATGCCTTCACAAAATCACCTCATTTCAGGGGAATTAAGCAATCCACAGGGGCCATAAGAACTTGTTGCAACTCTCCAAACTCCACCTTATTCACTAAGTCCTACTGTATCATCTCTCACTAGAATCCATCCCTGAAAGTCAATATCCAGAAAGAAATATCCTTTTAGCAGTCTTCAGATTTAATAAATGGCAAATTTAAAAGAAAAAAACCTACTTTCAGTTTTTGGCAAGCAAAAAGTAAAAATCTTTGGCAGTTTAGGTCAAAAAGTAAAAGGCTTTGGTAGTTTAGTTCAGCTCTTTCTGTGTTTCTTGGCATTAAATGTGCAAAGAAATGCTGAGTCTGTGAAAGATTTTTGTTAAATAATTAAACCAGAATAATGGTAAGCGAGATTTTATAATAAAATGGCATCATAAATAAATAAATAAATCTTTAAGTTTCTGTGAAATCCCAGAAATAAACCCAAGCATACGTGGTCAGTTAATATATGACAAGGGAACCAAGAGCTCTTGATGAAGAAAAGACAGTCTTTTCAACAAATGGTTATAGGATAATTGGATACTCACATGTAAAAGAATGAAACTGAACCCATAGCTTACACCTTTCATCACTCACAGAAATTAACTCAAAAGATCAAAGACGTAAACATAAGACCTAAAACCATAAAACCCCTAGAAGAAAACATAGGAACAAAGTTCCTTGAAATGGGCCTTGGTAATGATTCTTTTGGATTTGATACCAAAAGCACAAGCAATAAAATCAAAAATAAACAAGTGGAACTCCATCAAGCTGAAAAGCTTCTGCACAGCAAAGGAAACCATCAACAAAGTGAAAAGACAACCTATAGAATGGGAAAAAATATTTGCAAACCATATAGCTGATAACAGATTAATATCCAAAACATACAGATAACTCACACGACTCAAATAAAAACAAATAACCCAATCAAAAAATGGGCAAAGGACCCAAAGAGATATTTCTCCAAAGAAGACAGACAAAAGGCCATCAGGTACAGAAAAAGAAGCTTGACATCACTAGTCATTAGGGAAATGCAAATTAAAACCACAGTGATATAATCATCTCACACCTGTTAGAATGGCCATAAACAAAAAGACAAGAGATAACAAATACTGTTGAGGATACAGAGAAAGGGGACACCCCTGCTCTGCTGGTAGGAATGTAAGTTGGTACAGCCACTGTGGAAAACAGTATGAAGGATCCAGAAAAAGTAAAAAGAGAACTACAATATGATCCAGCAATTCCACTTCTAGGAATATAGCCAAAGGAAACAAAAACACTAACTCAAAAAGATATGCAACCCTATGTTCATAGCAGCATTATTTACAATAGCCAAGTACGGAAACACCTGTGCCCATTGATGGATATATCCATCAATAAAGTTGTAGTATATATACACAATGGAATACTATTAAGCCATAAAAAATAAGGAAATCCTACCATTTGTGACAACATGGGTGGACTTTCAAAGCATTATGTTAAATGAGATAAGTCAGACAAAGACAAATATTGTATGATCTCACTTATATGTGGAATTTTTTAAAAAAACAAATGAACTCACAGAATAAGAGATCAGACTTGTGGTTACCAGAGGTGGAGGGTGCAGGTGGAGGGAACCGGAGGAAGGTGGTCAAAAGGTGTAACATATAACACTGCTATATGTTATACAGGAAATTTGTTGAGAAAGCAAATCCTAATAGATCTCATCATAAGAAGAATTTTTTTCCTTTTTTCTTTTCTTCTGTCTTTTCCTTTTATCATATTTCCATGAGAAGACAGATGTTAGCTGAACCTACTGTGGTAATAATGTGATAACGATGTACATAAATCAAACCATCATGCCACGTGCCTCAAACTTATACATGATGTATGTTGACTATTTCTCAATACAACTAGGAAAAACATTTGTGTTATAGCAACAAATCATGAGAGGCAAAATAAGTTACTGAACAGCAGATTCATTTAATTTCAAATAGTATTCTAGAATAAAGCTTTAGTCACCTAGGTCTTGCTTCAAAGGAGAAGTTTAAAACCATCAAAATACAGGGGTTTTTTTCTGGACATCTACTTCAAGTCATGTTTGTGTTAGATTCTGTAACTATAGAGTTACAGAAAAATTTTCCTTGGCACAAAAAGCAACTGACTATGTAGACAAAACTCAGAAAATCCATTAATGTATAAATGGCACAAAATAGTATCATTTAAGAATCTTATAATATAAGGCCTGATTAAATATTGGTATCAGAAACTAATCACTATGAGGGGCCTGGATGGCTCAGTCGTTAAGAGTCTGCCTTTCACTCAGGTCATGATCCCAGAGTCCTGGGATGGACCCCAGCTTCGGGCTCCCTGCTTGGCGGGGAGCCTACTTCTCCCTCTCCCAGCCCCCTGCTTGTGTTCCTCTCTCGCTGTGTCCCTCTCTGTGTCAAATAAATAAATATATATATTTTTTTTTTTTAAAAAAGAAACTAATCACTATATAAGTAATTACAATTAAAGACTGGCCCCCAAGAAGAGAATATTTGTGAATATGAGTTAGACTTGAAATTCTAATCTCATCTAAATAATATAATTAACCTATTAGCCCATTAGACTTTACCACTAAAACTGATCAAGAAAAGCAGATATAACCTTTTGGGGAAAAAAAAAAAAAAAAAAAAACAGAGGCCAAAGAATAGATTCATTTATTGAAAAATAATAATAACAACAACAACTTCCCAAGAGAAAAAACAGAACACAGGCCAGAGGAGAAAAGAAGCATTAGTTCCAGGGGTACCTGGGTGGCTCAGTCCATTAAGCGTCTACCTTTGGCTCAGGTCATGATCCCTGGGTCCTGGGATCGAACCCCACGTCCTGTCAGACTCTCTGCTCAGCTAAGAGTCTGCTTCTCCCTCTCCCTTCCTACCCTCCCCAACTCATGCACTCACTCTCTCTCTCTCTCTCTCTCTCTCTCTCTCAAATAAATAAATAAATAAATAAAATCTGAACAAAAAAAGAAGACACATTATTTCTAACTGGAGATGATCCAATAACAAAACAAAGAAATCATGGTAAGCATCAAATGGAATAGCAAGCTCAAAATAAAAGGGGAAAAAGTGAACTATAAGATCCCAGAAAGGCAATCTTCTAGGAATAAACCAGTAAGAGTCTTCACGGCAGGTGTGAATCTAGATCTTCAGGATCAGACAGGACCTCTTGGAGTAAAGAGAAAGTCCAGCCAATCTACTCTCCTGAAGCTTTCAAAACACTAATTTTCTTAAAATAAAGCAACGTCAAGGGAGGGCTAAAATTAGGTAATTTCACATGTTTACATTCATCTCTCAAAGTGGAAATAATGTCAGGAATCTTAATTGGAGGCCTACATGGTTTTCCTACCCAGGACTTTAGAGAGGATCAGTGGCCCCTGGAAAGAATCAGCATGGACAAGAAATAAAGGCTAAAGGTCACCAACTGGGAAAACTGACAGTTGAAAGATGTTTTATTGGACCCACACAAAATTTAAAGTTTTTAATTAGCTGCCATGACTTCAAAGTCTGGAGACCTCATATAAAATTTCAGACTGCTTTCTTAAAAGATATTTTGACACATTCAATCCATTCAATAAAAAATATTTATTGAGCACCTACTACGTCACAGACAGTGCTCCAGGCAGAGGAGACACAGCAGTGAACAAAGGACCGCACACACCTCTGCCCTCATACTCCTGCCTAAGGGCCACAAGCCACGAGTACCAGCAGCATCATTTGCTGCCTTCCCTAGTCCACTTTGCCCAGCTAAGTAACTAAGAAAGAAGAGAAAGAAAATCTATGGGCTCTTTGATTACAAATATAAGAATAGTCTAAGTCCCGGGCGCCTGGGTGGCTCAATGGGTTAAGCCGCTGCCTTCGGCTCAGGTCATGATCTCAGGGTCCTGGGATCGAGTCCCGCATCAGGCTCTCTGCTCAGCAGGGAGCCTGCTTCCTTCTCTCTCTCTCTGCCTGCCTCTCAGTATACTTGTGATTTCTCTCTGTAAAATAAATAACTAAAATCTTTAAAAAAAAAAAAAGAATAGTCTAAGTCCCAAATCAGAAAGCTATAACCTGGGTGGCTCAGTCGGTTAAGTGTCTGCTTCAGCTCAGGTCGTGATCTCAGGGTCCCGGGACTGAGCTCTGCATCAGGCTCCCTGCTCAATGGGGACTCTGCTTCTCCCTCTCCCTCTGCCTCTCCCCCTGCTATGCTCGTTCTCTCTCAAATAAATAAATAATTTTTTTTAAAAAGGAAGGAGGGAAGGAAAGAAGGAAGCAAGCAAGCAAGCGGGAAGGAAGAACTAGAGGAGTGGCCTGAGAAAAGACTAATTCTCTCCTGAACTTTGAAAGTCCTGCCAAATTACTCTTCCTCAGATCTGTGTTGAATAACTATCTCAAAACCCGAAACAGTTAAACACATAATAGAAACATTAAAATGCGTCATGCAGGGGCACCTGAGTGGCTCAGTTGTTAAGCAGCTGCCTTCAGCTCAGGTCATGATCCTGGGGTCCTTCTGCTCAGTGGGAAGCCTTCTTCTTCCTCTCCCACTCCCCCTGCTTGTGTTCTCTCTCTCTCTCTCTCTCTCTCTCTCTCACTCTGTGTCAAATAAATAAATAAGATCTTTAAAAATAAATTAATTAATTAAATAAAATGCATCATGCAGAAGGATTAAGGGAAAGAGACCAATCAGGAAAAAAAAATGAACAACAACCTACTACGAACAAAGCTCAATCCCAAGTGTATGACTATGGGATGTAAAGTCCTAGACAAAGGAAGGTACCCTCTACTGAAGAAAGGAAAACGTACAAAGGAGAAATGAGGCCTACATAGAGAGGGAATAATGATCTCTAAAATGAATATAAACATACACATTTAGATCAGTGCTCAACTGAAATAGCAAGAGAAAGTAGACCTGATGCTCCATCTAGGACGGGAAGACCCAATGGCTAAAATGAGAAAGTGCCATGGTATTGAATTTGCATAATAACACGGAAATCAAAGTTTTATGAAACCTGGAAAAGACAAAAAGGGTATTCAGCCAGAAAGCAAACATTATTCAGCATGCATCCCACAACAACCAAATGTGATGAACATCAATGACCAGGTAAATGAAGCTTTCGTTACATCTGGAAAGCAGGGTTCACCAGACTCTTTCACCACCCGGAGCCTGATAAACACAGGGTCAAATAAATACGATATAATAATAACAGAGTATTCCCCATGCTGATCAGAGAATCTTCTGCTAATTGCTTTGTCCTCCTAAGAAATCTAATAAGCAGAAAGTTGAATCTTCTACACCATATCTTCTACTTTATAGTGTTTAATCACTTCTGGGAAATTAATCAGGTGATGTAATTATAAACTAGTCTTTTATGAGTCTTGCAGATATACTCATACTATTCAAGGCTAGACCATTTTCACTAATTTGGTAATTCTGTTCCATATCCATAAGGATCCAATTTGAAGACTAAATAATAATGCTAAGTTTTGAAACCATCCAAAATGAGCTCCTTATAGGATGATATGGAGGACATGGAGAAGATGGACTCTGCTCTTTAAGTGCTTGTAGGAGAGAAGGAGCATACAATAATTTCTTTCAATAGTAAGTACTGAAATAACTTTCAATAAGAGCATGAGTTAAACACCCAAATACTAAGAAGGCACCAAATAAAAGTGAGAATTGTGTACACCGAATAGATTTATTTGGTGGACCAAGAGGAAAGGAAAAATGGGAAAGATGTGATGAAAAACAAACCCAAAGAACTGATCTGAGTTTCAGTGTTCCTCTCTCAAAATGCTTACAATTATAAAACGAGAAAATGTTTCTTTTATTAAAAACAGAAAAGAATGACTTATTTTGGAGTATCTGGGTTCCTTTTGGAAGGACGCTGATTCCTTTTCCTTTTCTCCTTCCTGTGTGTCCTGCATCTACCGTTTTACCCTCCCCCCCTCTTGGCCTTCCCTCCATCCCCCAGCAAGGAAGGGTGGTCAGGCCAGCTCTAAAGTCAGTCTCAATGATAGGCTGGCGCGGGGCTAAGGAGAGCCAGACCAGGGTGAGTGCGTGGATATTCCTGATCAGCTGTGTGACTTTGGACAAACTGCTTTATGTCTCTGTTTCTCTGTGTTTATAATCTCAGAATAATACAGGGTCAGCCCATAAGGTTGTAGCAGACATTAAATAAATTAATACAGGCCTCATGTTAAGACCTGTGCCTGTCCCTGCAAGTGCTAGCATCACTGTCATGGTGACAGTGCATGGTGCATCTCTGTCTCTACAGGAGGCTTTCAGGTACGTGTGAAGGGCCTGGCTAAAGCCTTAAAACCTGGCACTTACAAAAAGTAAGAGGAGGGGCACCTTGGTGGCTCAGTCATGAAGCATCTGCCTTCGGCTCAGGTCATGATCCCAGGTCCTGGGATCAAGCCCCTCTCCTACTCCCCTCCCCCTGCTTGTGTTCCCTCTCTTGCTGTGTCTCTCTGTTAAATAAATAAAATATTTTTTTTTTAATGAGTAAGAAGAAATCACTAGTATAGGTTCAGAGGAAAGTAAGGAATGGAGAAGAAAAAAAATAATCATTTCATTTCAATTCTCCCGTCATCCCATATTCTCCCGTCATCCCATATACAGACACATAGTTATTTTTTTTAAAAACAGCTAAAAACTGTAGTAGTCTGGGGAACCTGGCTGGCTCTGTTGGAAGAGCATGTGACTTCTGATCTCAGGGTTATGAGTTCAAGCCCCACGTTGGGTGTAGAGATTACTTAAAAATAAAATCTTTAAAAAAGAGAAACTTGTATTAGTTTCCACGTTTTAAAGAGAGCAATAGCTTTACCTGGTTTTTCCACTTTTATAACTTCTGCTCCAAGATCTCCTAAATTCATAGTAGCAAAAGGTCCCGCCAGTACTCTACAATATTAACAATGATAAATAATTACCACCTTGCATATTTTTATATTAATTCTTAATAACTCACTAACATAGATAAACTCATATAATTATAGTAAGAATTAAAATTATTAAAACTGTTCAAAAATAGCAATTTGGCACTATGTATTAAGAGCTTTAAATGTATATTCCGAGGGCACGTGGGAGCTCAGTTTTAAGCATCTGCCTTTGGCTCAGGTCATGATCCCAGGGTCCTGAGATTGAGTCCCCCCCACTGGGCTCCCTGCTCGGTGGGAAGCCTGCTTCTCCCTCTCCCACTCTCCCTGCTTGTGTTCCTTCTCTCGCTGTGTCTCTATCAAATAAATAAATTAAAACTTTAAAAAGAAAAAAAAAAGTATATTCCCGCGGGGTGCTTGGGTGATGCAGTTAAGCATCTGCCTTCAGCTCAGGTCATGATATTAGGGTCATGAGCTCAGGGTCCTGGGATCGAGCCCCTCAGTGGGAAGTCTGCTTTTCCTCCTGCCCCATGCTTTCTCTCAAATAAATAAATAAAATCTTTCCAAAAAAGTATATTCCCATTGATTCAGTAATTCCACTTCCAGAATTCTATGCTAAGGAAGAAATCCTAAGATTTCCTGAGGCAAGGATTTATGAAAAAGGAAACCTAATTTGTAATTGTGAAATATTAGGGGAAGAGTAATTATATGACAACTATATAATAAAGTATCATCTCACATTTTTCTGGAATTTTGAATGACACAGAAAAACACTCAAAATATAACACTGTCTTTTAAATGTGGGCAAAACTGTAATTTCAAATTTTATAAAGATTTTATTTTTTATTTGAGAGAAAGAGAGCATGAGCAAGGGTAGGGGCAGAGGGAGAGGGAGAAGCAGCTGAGCAACTGAGCCAAAGGCAGATGTTTAACCAACTGAGCCACCCAGATGCCACCAAACTATACCTTCAATATGGTTCCAATTTTTGTTTTTAAAAATTATATATAAATATGCAGATTAGAAAAAATGCACAAATATACTTTTTGCTCTTAGAATTATGCAATAAAAAAAATTTTCTTTTTTCTTTTCCTTTCTAAAACTTGGATAGTAAGCAATATAATTCAAAAAATAAATGTATTTTTTTTTTGAAAGAAGGGAAAACTTCAATCACCAAAACACAGATAAACCAATACAAACCTTGTTAGATCCAGAATTTTCACACCCTCCAAGGGCTTCATATTGTCACTATCTGGCAAAACACAGAAAATATTTTAAGAGTACTGATTACTAATTTTCAGGAGGAAGAATGCAGAATTCTTCATATTGTGTTTTAAGTAATCTGTATCACTACCAAAAACATATGTTTTCCTTCACAATATTTCTGCTTTCTATGTAACACAGAAACCTTGACCTGATTCAGTGAAGTCAACCTGTAAAAATTACAAGGGCTAATACACAGTTAATGAAGTCCGCAGCTACACTTAAGATAGTTTGTCTAATGAAAAATAAAAGTAGTGGGGGAGGAACATCCGGCTGAGCACAAAGGATTTTTAGGGTACTATGCTAATATGCTAATGAATCGTTGAGCACTACATCAAAAACTAATGACATGCTATATGTTGGCTAACTGAACATAACATATATAGATAGAGAGAGAGTTACAGATATAGATATCTATATCTATATATATATGATGTAACAAACTGAAACAAACATACCACTCTGGTGGGAGGATACTGATAAGGGGGAATGTGTGAAGGCAAGGGACAGATGGGAATTCTCTGTACCTTCCTCCCAATTCTGCTGTAAACCTGAAACTGCTGTAAAAAATAATAATACTTTAAAAGTCTTTAAAAAATAAATAAATAGGGCGCCTGGGTGGCTCAGTGGGTTAAGCTGCTGCCTTCGGCTCAGGTCGTGAACTCAGGGTCCTGGGATCGAGTCCTGCATGGGGCTCTCTGCTCAGCAGGGAGCCTGCTTCCCTCTCTCTCTCTCTGCCTGCCTCTCTGTCTACTTGTGATTTCTCTCTGCCAAATAAATAAATAAAATCTTTAATAAAAAAAAATAATAATAATAAATAAAATATAAATAAATAATGAACTACACAACAAAAAAGGAACAACAAAGACCTCCACAAACCTGTTCCACATTAAGACAGGGAGACAAAATGATTTTTTTTTAAGTTTATTAAACAATTTAATAAACAAAGGTTTATTAAACAATCAAATGTGTATGTCCTTTTTCTCTTTACCCACCAGCTATAAAAATAAGTAGATAGGTCAACAATCATATCACTAATTCACTGAAAACATTTAACATCAACATTAAATCACAACGTTAAATTCTTGCCAAGTGGTTTACAAAGTTTATATCATAATGACTGGTACCAAGCTGAATTATTGGGAGAAAATGATGAACTACTGGTTCAGTACATTTTTAAATCAGACTATTTTTTAGAGCAGTTTTAGATTTGGGCAGTACAACTGAGCAGAAAGTACCAAGAATTCCCATGTACCTCTTTTCCCACGAATGCACAACCTCCCCCACTTTGAACATCCCTCACCAGAGAGACACATTTGTTACAGCTGATGAAGATACACTGAAGGGTCCCTATCACTTAATTTACAGTTCACTCTTGGTCTCGTATGTTTTATGGACTTAGACGAACACGTAGTGGAATGTACCAAACATTATTATATACAGATTCGTTTCACTGCCCTAAAAGCCCTCTGTGCTCTGATTACTCATCCATTCCTCCCCTCAAAACTCCAGAACCCAATCTTTTTACTGTATCCACAATTTGCCTTTTCCAGAACATGATATAGCTGGAATCATACAGTAGGCAGCCTTTTCAGATTTGCTTCTTTATGTGTTTAAGTTTCCTCTATGGCTCAGCAGATCATTTCTTTTCAGTGCTGAATAATACTCCGTTACCTTGATACACCAGTTTATTTATCCATCCACCTACTAAAGGACACCTTCATTGTTTTCAAGATTTGACTGTTATGAAGTAAGCTGCTAAAATGTTGTGTACACATTTCTGTGTGGACTTAGGTTTTCAACCCATTTGGTTAACTATCACGGAATACCGATTACTGAATAGTATGATGAGAGTATGTTTAGTTTTCCACTCCTTCTGTACCATGTTGCATTCCCACCAGCAATGAATGAGAATTCCTTAGTCCAATACATTTTTTAAAAAATCTCAATGCATCTCCATCACCAGTGGAAGTAACAGGAGTCACACATTTATACATACACCATTACAGTCTTGAGAAGTATCACAGTGGCACAGTAATTCTTACCTAGGAGGGTCCCCAGGCCACACTGCTCTAGGAAGAAATAAGAAAAAGGCATTTTGTCCTTGAAACCAGTCAATGTATTCTTTTACAATAAAAAAATGCTATCACAGCAGTAGGAAATATATGAAGACTGGTGCATTATTTTCTTGGAAACACACTTACGTAGGAAACTAAATTATATGCAGAGGATAAACTGATGAGCAGAGGATCAGAAAAAGGGAAGTAACTACAACAATGTTCAATGTGGTAACCATGAATCACCTTTCCAGATATCCACACACTTGTACATTCTCCTTCCATGCTGACTCTGAGCTTGGACAACCGCCTTGCGTTAAGCCAAGGGAACATTACATAGTAGGACTTGACTTTTGGGAACACCTCCACCTTCAGATGAAAAAGCAGAGGACAAAAGAACAAATGGAGAGAGGCTTAGCCATCCCAGTCTGTAGCTGTCCCAGGTGAGGTCCAGACTTGTGGGTGAAGCCATCTTAAAACACTCAGATCCGGGGGGCGCCTGGGTGGCTCAGTGGGTTAAAGCCTCTGCCTTCGGCTCAGGTCATGATCTCAGGGTCCTGGGATCAAGATCCACATTGGGCTATCTGCTCTTCGGGGAGCCTGCTACCTCTTCTCTCTCTGCCTACCTCTTTGCCTGCCTGTGATCTCTATCTGTTAAATAAATAAATAAAATCTTAAAAAAAAAAAACCACTCAGATCCAGGCAGGTGAGTTCAGGTGAGTCTAGCAGGACACTCACAGAACTCTGAGAAAAAATAAGCCACTGTTGTTCTAAGCCATTCAGTTTTGAAGTGGTCTGTTGTAGAGCAATAGATAAACAGATACAATGGCTATGGCAGAGCAATCCTTTCAAAATGTAAAACATATGTCATGCCCCTGCTTGAAATCCTCTAATGGCTTCTTACCAGACTTAGAATGAAACTCAGCATCTTCCCAAAGCCCACGGATGCTGCTTGCTCTGGCCCTCTGCTACCTCTCCGGCCATGACCCCATCCCTCCCGCCCAGGCTTCCCCAGCTACATTAGCCTTCTTGCAGTCCCTTGAACAAACTGAGCCTATTTCTGTTTTAGGGCCTATGGCAGAAACAGAGCTGGACCACCAAGATTCCCCTTCAGAGAAAGGAATTTCTGCCCAACCTACAAGAAAGAAGCATGGTCAACTTACAGCTCCAGCATTGGTTTCCTCAAGGTCCACCTTTCCTCACTCAGCTGAGAGCACTCTGTTTTCAGGACAGTCCCTGGTCCAATGACTGAGCAAAGTTGGGCAGAAAGGCCTGTTCGTTTCCTCCACCCCCTGCAGCTGTCCTTGGTGTACTGAATTTGACAGGTGCACGCGAGTCTGATGGCCAATCCTATTTCTTTCCTTTCCCTTTCACGGGTGTTACTCCCCAATAAATCCTCTGTCCTTCCAACTCTGTCTCCACATCTGCTTTCTGGAGAATCCGAGATGTGACAGGACCTTTGCACCTGCTATTCTCTAGTCCTGGAACTCTTTTCCTCCACACATTGGCACGTTTTGCTTACTTCACTCAAATTTCTGCTCAAACACCGCACTCTCAGAGAAATCTTGCCTGATCATCCGATCTCAAACAGCACCCCTCTGGATCTCAGTATGCTTTAGTTTTCTTTATAACACCTACCATGACTTCACATTACCTGATATGTTTATTTATTGTACTGTCTTTTCCACTAGAACGTAACCTCAATGAAGGCCGGACTTGTCTGTCTTGTATCTCCTGCCAGAATAGTGGCTGGCATACAGTAGGCACTCTCTAAGAATTAGCTGAAAGGTCACACGGGGAAGCGATGAGAGAGGGAGGAAGAACTCATATACTTAATAATTCATATGATCATTGCAATGGACTGAATGTGTCCCCCCAAAACTCGTAAGTTGAAATACTAGCCCCCGAAGTTATAATATTAGGAAGTGGGACCTTTAAGGGTGGAACCATCATGAGTGGAATTAGTACCCTTAAATGAGCCCCAAAGAACTTCCTTGCACCCCTTCCGCCATGTGAGGACAGAGCAGGGAGTAAGCAGCCCCCAACCCGGAAGAGAACTGCACCAGAATCCAACCATGCTAGCCCTCTGATCTCACATTTCTAGCCTCCAGAACCATAAGAAACAAATTTCTATTGTATATAAGTCTGTGATATTCTATTATAGCAGCCCAAACTTACTAAAATCATTGAAAGAGACCAGAATCTTCAAAGTCAGATAGCTGATTTTTTTTCTAACCTGGAGAGAGCTTGAGTACAGTGGGAAAAGACACAGTTAGGGGCACCTGAGTGGCTCAGTTGGTTAAGCATCCAACTTTTGATTTCGGCTCACGTCATGATCTCAGGGTGGTGAGATCGAGCCCCACATCAGGCTCTGTGCTCAGTGGGAAGTAGGCTTGAGATTCTCTCTCTCTGCCCCTTCCCCTACTCTTGTGTTCTCTCTCTCTAAAATAAATAAGTAAATATTAAAAAAAAAAAAAGACACAGTTAAAGACATAGTGAAAATGCTCTGCCAAAGAACTCTCAGTGGGCATCTGAAGATATAGGTAAGTAGCTGGAATAGAAAGGAAAATAAGACAGAAAGAGGAAGCTGACGAAAAATGACAGAAGAAAAACTACCTAGGAAAAACTTCTATTAACAAGACAGCTCAAAGACCTTTTTTTAATATATTACAAGAGTTAGCATTAGATTTTACATTATATGTGGTACCTAAACAAAATTACCAAGTTCATTCAGCAAAGTCTAGCACAAACCCAAATACCTTATGTGAGTGGTTCTTGGGAAGATTTTTTTAAAAAGGGTGAGTTGGAGCTGTGGCAGAGTGAGTAGAATAGGTACACTAAGTAGGACAAGAGTAAAAGCTCCCATTAAACAACCTTTGTCCCTACTATGTGCTAATCATTCTATGAAGATACAGCATGAGAGGCATCATACCCCTTCCTCCTATTTCATGATCTACCAGGGAAAACCAGAAGATACAATTACTATTATGATTAAGAGTATCACCCTAGGGGCGCCTGGGTGGCTCAGTGGGTTAAGCCGCTGCCTTTGGCTCAGGTCATGATCTCAGGGTCCTGGGATCCAGCCCCGCATCGGACTCTCTGCTTAGCAGGGAGCCTGCTTCCTCCTCTCTCTCTGCCTGCCTCTCTGCCTACTTGTGATCTCTCTCTGTCAAATAAATAAATAAAATCTTTAAAAAAAAAAAAAAGTATCACCCTAGGTTCAAATTGTTACTCTATTTAGTACTTATGACCTTGTTCTACCTTGATTTCCCTATTTGTAAAACTGGGAAAATACTGGGGCCTATCTCACAAGGATACTAAAAAATTGAATGAAATCTTGCCTTACAAGCATTTAGCCATGGTGCTCAATAAATGTCAGCTCGTGTCAGTATTATTTCTACCTTCTCCCCAAACTTGTCTTGTGTTTCTTGAATCAGTAAATGGCACTCCTACCCACTTGGTTACCCAAGCCAAAAACCCAAACAAAATTCTTCAACCCTCTCTCTTTTTGCACCCCTTAAATTTAATAAAGAACTCATTGCAGTCTTTCTCAAAAATATCTCTTGGCTCGCTTCTCTTCTCTCATCCCCACTGCCACCATTATAGCTCACATCACGATCAACTCTCTCTTGAGTTGCTCTAAAAACCTACTAATTCTTCTGCCAGGCTTCAATCTTTACTCTCTTCAAAACAACATCCATAGGGGCGCCTGGGTAGCTCAGTAGGTTAAGCATAAAACTCTTGATCTCAGCTCAGGTCTTGATCTCAGGGCCATGAGTTCAAACCCCTTGCTGGACTCACACTGGGTGTGGAGCCTACATTAAAAAGAGAAGAGAAAGGGTGCCTGGGTGGCTCAGTGGGTTAAAGCCTCTGCCTTCAGCTCAGGTCATGATCCCTGGGTCCTGGGATCGAGCCCTGCATCGGGCTCTCTTCAGCAGGGAACCTGCTTTCCTTCCTCTCTCTCTCTGCCTGCCTCTCTGCCTAATTGTGATCTCTGTCTGTCAAATAAGGAAATAAAAAATCTTTTGAAAAAAGAGAGGAGAGGAGAGGAGGCACAGAAGAGAAAGAAGAGAACAAAAGAAAGAAAAGGAAAAGAAAAGGCACCCTCCATAATGCTGCCAGAATTATTTTTCAAAATGCAAATTGGCCCAATCTTTTCAACCATATCAGTTTCTCATTCCTCTCTTCCTTATCTCAGTTAATGGCATCATCAACTGCTCTAAGATAGAATTTAGAACCTTCCCAGGCATGTCTTCTTCTTCACTCCCCACATTCAATCAGCCATCAATTTTCTGTTAAATCTGCTTGATTCTTCCCCAGTTCCCTGGTACTGCCTCTGCTCAGGCCTTCATCATTTCTTGTCCCAACTGTCTGCAAAAGCATCTTAACCTATTTCTGCCTAACTCCGTCCCTACCAATCCATTCTCAACACTGCTTCCGGAGTAATCTTCCAAAATGAAGAACCCATTATGCCACTTTCTTGTTCATATACACATTCACTCATGGTCCTTTCCCTCATGAATCTTACAGTCTATTTTCCTCCTAAAACTGCAAACGAGACCATTGTTCATGATTTCACCCCTGTCCACCTTTTCAATTTCAATCTGCAAAAAAAGAAATGTCTTACCAGTCATACTTCTTTCAAATCGCTCACATTTCCAGGCTGCTGTATGTGCTCTTTCCTCTGACTCTAATAATCCTTTGCCCTGTCTCACCTATACAAGTCCTTCCATCTTTCCTAAGTCAACATCCTTAGAAGGCATCCCTGCTCGACAGCATCCTGAGCAAGTCTCTGTCAATAGCACTCTTCTGAATTATGACTTACTAGTCAGTCTTAACTAGATGATAAAGTCTTGAGAAAAGTGACTTTCATTCTGTGTTTCCAATATCAAACACTAGCATCTGAAATGTAGTAAGAACTCAATAAATATTTATGGAAGGAAAGACAGGACAGAATGGAAGAAAAAATGTCCTCACATTTTGCAATGTATTACATTGTAATATTGTATTACATATTGTAATATTGTAATATATACAATGTATACATACATTGTATACAATATATAATACACATATACAATATACATATATAATATACAATAAAATGTATTACAATGTAACACATTTTACAATGTATTAATAGACTGTCATAATGGAACACTGTAAAAAATATTATGTAGGCCCACTGCAGCAATGATAAGTAGGACTTCTTGGTGCCCATGATGGATGCCGCAGTGTTTTATAACCTAATCTCAGAAGCGACATATTATCACTTCTGCCACATGCGATTAGTCACACAGGCCAACTGGTGCAGAGTTAGGGAGTGTTCACACAAGGTGGTATGAGGAAAAAAGGATCATTACAGCCATCTTGGAAACTGGGCAATGCACTCAAAGTGGTTTTAGTTTGTATTTCCACGATGACAAGTGATGTTGAGCACATTTTCATATGTTTATTTGCCATTGTCATGTCTTTTTTCTACTAAACATCTACTTGAAACTTTTGTCTGTTTTTGATTCAGTTCCCTTAATGAGAGTACACACCATGACTTCAAGAACCCTTACCGTCCTTGTCACTTAACACACTGCAACATAAATATCAAGCTTTTGGAGAGGGCTGTCTGTTTTGTCCCCTACAAAATTAAATTGCCTAACTTCAAATTCATTGCTACCCAACAACAATCTCTTCCCAAAACAGCTACTGCAAATCCTCTCCATTCGCTAAGCCTCTAAATCCCTTTCTTCTCTAGCTTTCATGTCAAATGAGCTTACTGGAAAATTATTCTTTGGGGAAGAATTTTATCAACCCAAGAGAAAATAACGGAAAATACTGATAGTAGTCATTCATACATAAAAGTCCAGCCATATTATCCTGTATTGAAATTAGTCAGTCAAGAAGCCTTACTTTAGGGGCGCCTGGGTGGCTCAGTGGGTTAAGCCTCTGCCTTCGGCTCAGGTCACGATTCCAGGATCCTGGGATCGAGCCCCACATCGGGCTCTCTGCTCCTCAGCAGGGAGCCTGCTTCCTCCTCTCTCTCTGCCTGCCTCTCTGCCTACTTGTGATCTCTGTCTCTCAAACAAATAAATAAAATCTTTAAAAAAAAAAAAAAAAAAAAGAAGCCTTACTTTAGTGTGCTAGCCCTGCCATAACAAAATACCATAGATTAAGGGCCTTAAACAACAGAAATTATTTTGTCACAGTTCTAGAGTCTAAAAGTCCAAGATCAAGATATTAGGAAGTTGATTTTCTCCTGAAGCCTCTTTCCTTCATTTGCTGATTACTACCTCCTTGCTGCCTCTTCACTTGGTCATCCCTCTGCGGAGTACATCCGTGATATCTCTCCTAACCTCTTCCTATAAAGGCACAAGTTATGGGCACCTGGGTGGCTCAGTTGGTTAAGCATCTGCCTTCAGCTCGGGTCATGATCCTGGAGCCACAGGACTGAGACCTGCATCAGGCTCCCAGTTCAGTAGGGAGTGGGCTTCCCTCTGAACTTCCCTCCTCTTCTGCTTTCTCTCTCTCAATCACTCTTGCTCAAATAAATAAATAAAATCTTTAAAAATATATGTTTAAAAAAGAAAGACACCAATCAGCAAAGGCCCACCAGAATGGCCTCATTTTAACCTAAATTATCTCTTTAAGAAGCCTACCTCCAAAAATAGTCACATTCTGAGGATCAAGGGGTTAGGACTTTAACATATGCATTTGAGAGGACACAATTCAGCCCATAATAAAGTTCTACCCATGCATGCAGTTTCCAAACAGTTCTTTTAATATCCATCTCTTATCATGTAGAACAGCCAAAAATCAGCAAAATATAGGGAAAACTGTATCAAGAAAGAGACAAAAGCAAACATGAAAAAGAAACTGAGAGAAAACAGATATATGGCAGGTAAAAGAACTTTTTTAAAAAACTACCATTATGATTCCATCAACATGACATTCTGGAAAAGGCAAAAGATAAAGACAGGAAACAGGTAAGAGCTGGGAGAAACTGGGGATGAAGAGAGGGAATGACTCAAATTTTGAGGGGGAAGGAAAGTGTTCTGTGCCTTAATTATGGTGATGGTTACATGACTCTATACATTTGTCCAAACTCAAGGAACTATATACCAAAAAGAATTTTAATGTATGCAAATTTTACCTCCATAAAAAATTATCAACATTATCAGAAATATGAAGAACTTGCACCAATAAAACAAAAAAAGATACTTGTAAATAATATTTAGACAATAAAAGTATGATCTTAGAACTTTAGAAAAAGATACAAGAATGAAAATTTAAGAGAAAGGTAGAAAAATAAAAATAAGATGGGGCACCTGGGTGGCTCATTTGGTTAAGCAGCAGACTCTTGATTTGGCTCAGGTCATGATCTTAGAGTCCTGGGATTGAGTCCTGCTTCAGGCTCCACGCTCAGTAGTGAGTCTGTTTGAGGACTCTCTGCCTCTCTCTCTCTCTCTCTCTCTGTGTGTGTGTCCATTTCCCCACTCACTCTTCCTCTCTCTCTCAAATAAATAAATCTTAAAAAAAAAAAAAGATAATCACCCAGATAGAACAAAAAGAAAGAATAAAAGTAAAAAACAGAGAAGAAGGAGGAAAAATAAAGGATCAGTCCAGGAATTCTGATAATACAGGCTGCTCAAAGAGTTAACAGCAAAAACAGAAAAGACAACATTAATAAAAAAATAATTCAGAAAATGTTCACAGATTTGAAGGGTATGAATTTCCACATTGAAAAGGCCCTCTGCAAGCCCTGCACAGATTTTTAAAAGGCACACGCCACTTTGAAAAGATATATGCACCCCCTATATTTACTGCATTATTTACTGCATTATTATAATAGCCAAGCTATGGAAGCAGCCCCAGTGTCCATCAATAGGTAAATAGATAAAGAAGACATGATGTGTACACACACACACACACACACACACACACACAGGAATATTACTCTGCCTTGAAAAAAGATGCAATCATGCCTTTTGCAACAACATGGATAAACCTACAGGCTATTATGCCAAGTGAAATAAGTCAGACAGAAAGACAAATCATGTAAGATGTCACCCACAGGTGAAATCTAAAAAACAAAACAAATGAATAAACAAACCAAAAGCAGAATCAGACCTATAAATACAAACTGATGGTTGCCAGAGGGGAGAGGGTTGCCAGAGGGCAAATGGGTAAAGGGGAGTTGGAGATACAGGCTTCCAGTTACAGAATGAATACGTCATGGGAATTAAAGGCACAGCCTAGGGAATGTAGTCAGTGATACTATAATAGCATTACCTGGTGACAGACTTGTGACGAATATAACATCAATGTACAGATTTGTCAAATCATTGTATTGTATACCTGAAACTAATGCAACATTCTATATCAACTACACTAAAATTCAAAAAATTAACTAATTTGGGGCGCCTGGGTGGCTCAATGGGTTGGGCCTCTGCCTTCGGCTCAGGTCAAGATCTTAGGATCCTGAGATCGAGTCCCACATCAGGCTCTCTGCTCAACAGGGAGCCTACTTCCCCCCTCTCCCTGCCTGCCTCTCTGCCTACTTGTGATCTCTCTCTCTGTGTCAAATAAATAACTAAAATCTTTGAAAAAAATTAACTAATTTAATTAAATTAATAAAAATAAAGACACACACCAAGAATGAATAATTCATGGGAATGAAAGGTACAGCATAGGAAATATAGTAAATGGTGTTGTAATAGCATTGTATGATGACAGACAGTAGCTACAGTTGTGAATATAGCATAATACAGAGTTGTCACACCATGATATTATTCACCTGAAACTAATGTAACATTGTTTCAACTATACTTCAATAGAAAAATTTAAAAATAACAAAGTGCTAAAAATTTTCAATTTAAGAATCTAGAACATGGGGCGTCTGGGTGGCTCAGTGGGTTAAGCCGCTGCCTTCGGCTCAGGTCATGATCTCAGGGTCCTGGGATCGAGTCCCGTATCGGGCTCTCTGCTTGGCAGGGAGCCTGCTTCCCTCTCTCTCTCTCTCTCTGCCTGCCTCTCCATCTACTTGTGATTTCTCCCTGTCAAATAAATAAATAAAATCTAAAAAAAAAAAAAAAAAAAAAGAATCTAGAACATTAAGATTTTTTTTTTCTCTGCCAAAAGAAGATCTGAAAACTTTCTAGGGAGAAAAAAGCATATAGAAAAGACTGGCTAGCAGAATGTCATTGAACTTCTCAACAGTACTGAAAACTAAAACATTAAAATGGAACAAAAACCTTAAAACTCTGAGAGGAAAATTTTTCTTTTAAATCTAAACCCAAGCAAGCCATGAGTCTTGTGTGAGGGTAGAAAAAGAATATATTTAATCAAACAAATTTTCAAAAACTTTGCCCTCCTATCCTTTCTTGGGAAAATGATTTCTAGAGGATATGCTCCACCAAAAATACAATAAGAAATAAGATATGGTGTCAGAAAATGTAGGATCTTAAAGATGAAAGGAATCCTCAGGATGATAGTAAAGAAAATACTAACACAATAGCTGAAATATTTACACTTATGGTACAGTTGGGAATGAATTCAGGAAAGATATTGAGAAAGTAAATAAAGAAGCCAGACGAATATTAACAGAAGGAAAAAACAAAAAAGTGTGTGGGGCAGCAATGTAATCAAAAAATCCTAACAATTTAAGTACTGAACTGGTCTAGCAAAATTTACCATTTGGTAAGATGGAAAGTGTATGTGTAATCCTTGGAAGACAGTAAGACAAAGCTAGTCTTTATCACTACAGATAACGCCTAAAAACAAAATCAAGAAGTAGCATCATGGGTGCCTGGGTGCCTCAGTGGGTTAAGCCGCTGCCTTCGGCTCAGGTCATGATCTCAGAGTCCTGGAATCGAGTCCCGCATCGGGCTCTCTGCTCAGCAGGGAGCCTGCTTCCTCCTCTCTCTCTCTGTCAAATAAATAAATAAAATCTTTAAAAAAAAAAGTAGCATCATAATCACCTTTATTAGAGATCTGGAGGTAAAAAACAAAAGAAACTGAGAGAACTGAAATTTGTTATCTCTGGAAAAAGGAAAGGGACAGAAAGACATAAGAGGCTACTGTTTTTCATAATTAACTTTACAGATCTGAAGTATACGTAAAACCTTGATTTTCAAAAAATTAAAAAACAAGTAAGTTATGTTAAACTGATGAGCAACATGTGAAGAGTCATTTTTGCTGTGATGCCCCCTGCAGTGTTTTGACAAACACAGTCACTCTGAAGCCTTCCCTGACTCATTATTCATACACGCGGCTGCAGCTTCAAAGGGGAATCACAGTCCATTCTCATTACTCGCAGATTCTATATTAGAGAATCCAACTACTCGCTAACTCCAAGATCAATACTGCAGGGCTTCTGCACTCATTCCAGGACAGGAACAGAAAGCAGAAAATTTTCAGTCACTTGATGTACATGTTCCCATCTGAAGTCAAAGTGGGCAACGCACTGGCCTTCTTGCTTCAGGTCTCACACTGTAAGCAAGTGTCCTTTATGTGGTTTATTTAGTATCACATTTTCACATTTCTGTGCTTGTTTTGGTGATCCCGCCATTTAAATTGGCCCCCAAGGGGCGTGTGGATGGCTCAGTCAGTTAAGCGTCTGCCTTCAGCTCAGGTCTTGATCCCAGGGTCCTGGGATTGAGTCGTGCACTGGTTCCTTGCTCAGTGGAGAGCCTGCTTCTTCCTCTGTCCCCACACTGCTCAGGCTTTGTCTCGCTCACTCAAATAAATAAATAAAATCTTAAAAAAAAAAAAAATGGTCCCCAAGAGAGTGGTGGAAGTGCTTGCTATCTGGTGTTTTTAAGTGCAAGAAGACTATGATGAGCTTTTTTTTTTTTTTTTAAGATTTTATTTATTTATTTTTCAGAGAGAGAGAGATCACAAGCATGGAGAGTGGAAGAAGGAGAAGCAGGCTCCTGTTGAGCAGGTAGCCTGATACACGACTTGATCTCAGGGCCCCGAGATCATGACCCGAGCTGAAGGCAGCCACCCAGGTAAACCCCCCCCCCCCATTTTTTAAGATTTTATTTATTCATTTGCGGAGAGAGAGACAAGAGAGAGCATAAGCTGGTGGAGGGCCAGAGAGAAAGGGAGAAACAGACTCCCTGCTGAGCAGGGAGCCCAACACAGGGGCTCGATCCCAAGACCCCAGGATCATGACCTGAGCTGAAGGCAGATGCTTAACTGACTGAGCCACCCAGGTGCCCCATGGAGAAAATATGTTAGTTGAGCTTTGTTCAAGCATGACTATAACTATAGAAATTATAATGCTATGCACCAAGTTCAAAGTTAATGAAACATCAATATATATTAAATAAGGTGAGTTTAAACAAAAACACACACACTTAACAACATTATGTGTATTTATCAGTGGTCAAAAATGTGTGACCAGGGGCGCCTGGGTGGCTCAGTGGGTTAAAGCCTCTGCCTTTGGCTCAGGTCATGATCCCAGGGTCCTGAGATCGAGCCCCGCATCGGGCTCTCTGTTTGGCAGGGAGCCTGCTTTCTCCTCTCTCTCTCTCTCTCTCTCTCTGCCTGCCTCTCTGCCTACTTCTGATTTCTGTCTGTCAAATGAATAAATAAAAATCTTAAAAAAAAAAAAATGTGTGACCAAAGACTGACAGGAACTTAATCCTCTATTTCCCCTAAGAGCAATGGTTCAGTATTCACTAACTAGGTGTTCAGTTTATAGAATATAACTACCTCTAATAACAGGAAATACCTGTATAGAAGAGGTAAGAAAAAGATTAGTGCTAGCTCAACAAAGGCGGCCTTGACCAGCCCTGGGAAGCATTGAAACAAAACTGAATACCGTCATCAAACATAGTTTAGAAGGGTGGGCAACAGGGAGAGGAAAAGCAAAGGTTTGATAAATTGATTTTAAAATTCATCTTGATGAGTATATGATCAGGAATAGCCCAGAATTTTTTGTGGAAGGAAGAATATTTAGCCTACAAAGTTAAAAAAAAAAAAGTAAAATTTTTAAAATATGCTATTAACATCTAAAACAAATGGAGAGAGAAACAGCCATACAAAGAAATGAAAAATTGTTACATAATGCAGAGAAAATCTCAAATCAATGGGAATAGGATAAATTACTTAATAAACAATATTGGGAAAACTGATTATCCATCTAGAAAAAGAGGAAATGTGACCTACACATAATCCTATTAAGTTCTAAGATCTAAATACAAATTAAATTTTAAGTAAATGAAACCATTAAAACACTGGAAGAAGATGAAAGAAATATGTTACAGTTTTAGGTTGAGGAAAGCTCTTCTTTACCCCCCAAAATTTTGAAATTAAATCATCAAAGTTGATAAGTCTGGCTACATAAAATTTTAAACTCAATACAGTGAAAGATACCATGATTAAACTTAAAAGATAAGTAACAGACTCGAAGGATAGAAAACTTGCAATATATGTAAAAAGCAAAAGGTTTCTACAATATATAAAATAATATTAGAAATCAGTAAGAAAGAGGGGCGCCTAGGTGGCTCAGTTTGTTGTGTCTGCTTCGGTTCAGGTCATGATCCCAGGGTGCAGGATAGAGTCCCACATCTCTCTCTCTCCCCTTCTGACAAATAAATAAATAAATCTTTTTAAAAAATTATATTTAAAAAATCAGTAAGACAGAAAGCCCAATGGAAAAGTACAAGACATATATGAATAGTCAATTCATAGATAAATAAAAATTTCCAGTATGCTACCAAAAAATGTTTATACCAATTTCATTTACAAGCAGAAGATGAAAATTTAAACAGTAAGAATTTTTTTCCTTACCACATTGGCAAGCATTCATAAATTAACACCCAGTATTGGCAAGGGTGTGGTGAAATGGGCACTTTCATACACTGTAGAATGTAAATCACTAATGACTCTGTACTGCAGCAATTTAACACTTCCCATAAAAATTTTAAATGTTGGGGCACCTGGGTGGCTCAGTGGGTTAAAGCCTCTACCTTCGGCTCAGGTCATGATCCCAGGGTTCTGGGATCAAGCCCCGCATCGGGCTCTCTGCTCAGCGGGGAGCCTGCTTCCTCCTCTCTCTCTCTCTGCCTGCCTCTCCGCCTACTTGTGATTTCTGTCTGTCAAATAAATGAATAAAATCTTTAAAAAAATTTTTTTTTAATGTTAAAATCCTTTGACTAGGTTCTCCTGTTGATGGAATATAATTCACAAAAAGATTCCACAACTATGCCTAGACATAGGTAAAACGTTCACTGCAGAACTTGTTTTGATTTTCTGCTGTACTTCAGATGTCTTTCATTCAGCATTGTTACAAATAATTCATATATAATAAATTATATAATTAATTAAGTTTTGCACCTGACTGGCTCAGTGGGCAGAGCATGTAACTCTTGCTCTCAGAGTCTTGAGTTCATGAGTCCAAGTCCCACATTGAGGGTAGAGATTACTTAAGATCAAAAAAATTTTAAGAAAATATTAGTAACAATTAATTCAGTTTTGACAGATACATACACCAGTGAAGTCACGCCCACAATCAAGAAACAGAACTTTCCATCACCTGAAAGTTTCCTCCAGTCTTTTGCAAACTATCTTTCCCTGCAATCCCAGCTGTAGGAAACTACTAATCTGCTTTCTGTTACTACAATTTAGTTTGCATTTTCTAGAATTTTATGTAAATGAAATCATTAAGTAAGGATCCTTTTGTGTTTGGCTTCTTCCATAAAGTATAATAATTTTGAGATTTATTCATGTTGGTGCATTTTTTTTAAAGACTTTATTTATTCATTTGAGAGAGGGAATGACAGGATGAGCAGGAGTAGGGGCAGACGAAATCAAGAGTTGGCTGCTTAACTGATTAAGCCACCCAGGTGCCCCTGTTGTTGCATTTTTTTTTAAAGATTTTATTTATTTATTTGACAGAGAGAAATCACAAGTAGATGGAGAGGCAGGCAGAGAGAGAGAGAGGAGGAAGCAGGCTCCCTGCCAAGCAGAGAGCCCGACGCGGGACTAGATCCCAGGACCGTGAGATCATGACCTGAGCCGAAGGCAGCGGCTCAACCCACTGAGCCACCCAGGCGCCCCGTGTTGTTGCATTTTTATAAGTGAGTAGTAGTCTACTATATTTGTTATCCATTCAACTATTGATGGACATTGAGTTGTTTCCATTTTAAGTGAATCAAGCTGCTATGAACATTCAAGTACAAGTCTTTGTGTGAACATGCTTTAATTTCTCTTGAGTAAATACCTGGTAGAATGGCTGAGTAATACACTGAGTGTATCTTTAACTTTCTAAGAAACTGCCAAACAGATCTTCCAAGTGTTGTACAACAGAGCATGAGAGTTCTAGATGCTCCACGTCCTTACAACACTGGGAATTGTTACTCTTTTTAATGTTAGTCATTCTAATGGGTAGATAATGTTTCTTGCTGTGGTTTTAATTTGCATTTCCCTGGTGAATAATGTTGAACAACTTTTCATGTAATAATTGGTCATTCATATACCTTCTTTTGTGAATTGCCCCTCTAAGTTTAATAATGAAGAAAAATATTAAAAGCAATACAAAAATCCAACAAGAGGTGAAATGTTAAATAAGCACTGGCACATTGTTACAATACACTCTCAAGTAGATACTAAGAAAAATAAGACAGATTTATATATCCTGACATGAAAAGTTGACCCAAGATACATTTCTAAATTAAAAAATAAAATCAAATTATAGAATAGGATGTATAATATGATCCTATTTTGTTAATATATAAATACATATATTTAAATATATAATAACATTAAGAGTGTATATTGGTAGGGGCACCTGGGTCACTCAGTCAGTTAAGCAAACCAACTCTTGATTTTGGCTCAGGTCATGATCTCAGGGTCATGATAGAGGACCAGTGTAGAGCCTGCTTAAGAGTCTCTCTCTCCCTCTCCCTCCCCCACCCGTGGTTCATGCATATGTGAGCTCGCTCTCTCTCTCTCTCTCCCTAAATAAAAATAATAATAATAAATGTTGGTAGTTGTAGGAGCATTCATAAAATTCTATCAGTGGTTAAATCTTGGGGAAAGAATTTATTGAGAAATTTTACCAGCTAAATTATATATTTCTGTAATTTTGCTTACTGTGATTATGCTTCTAATCAGCAAAAAGAAGACAAAAAGCAAAAAATGAAAACATAAAGACTCAACAAAATTAGAAAAATACTTTCAACAATAAAAAACATAAAAAGACCTCAGATATGAGAAAATATTTTGACATTAGGAATGAATATACAAGTAATTCCTCTTGTTGCATAGATCTTCAAAAGTACTGGTCATCTGTACTCAGATCTCTTTTTAGGACCCCTGTTTTATTTGAAATGATGCATGAAATACGTTTAGGGGTCTCTTCATCCCATACATCTCATTTCATCACAAATCTATTAAGAGAACTCTACATTTCACTACCAATGCCAACTCACAGCCATAATTAGTAAAACTTTGTTTAGTGAAGCAAAAACTTTTAAACTGAACTCATTTCACATCAGGCAATTTTACTTGTATTATTTGAGAAGACAGATAATACAAGTAAATAATACAAGATAACATTTCACTACCGATGCCAACTCACAGCCATAATTAGTAAAACTTTGTTTAGTGAAGCAAAAACTTTTAAACTGAACTCATTTCACATCAGGCAATTTTACTTGTATTATTCGAGAAGACAGATAATACAAGTAAATAATACAAGATAACTACCAGACAGAACTTCCAGAGCACACTGAAGTCAAATGAATGAGTTTTACACAGTGAAAAGCATGAATGCTGGAGACTGACTAGACTCAATTTTCTGCCCCAGGACTTACCCTCCACTGGCCTTCAAGATCACTTCACTTCTCTTAAACTTGTTTCCTCATTTGAAACACCTAAATCATAGAGTTTGCAAGGGTTAAATGAGATGTTGTATATAAAGTGTTCAGCACACTTTTTGGCATATGGTAACTCCCTACTAAAAGTTTCCTTTTGTCATTATTATCACTATCATACATGTATTACATATAGTCACACCACCTATTAAAGTAAATAACTTATTCCAAATGTTAAAACAAGAAAAGAAAAACATGGGGCGCCAGGGCAGCTCAGGGGGTTGGGCCTCTGCCTCTGGCTCAGGTCATGATCTCAGGGTCGTGGCATCGAGCCCCGCATCGGGCTCTCTGCTCAGCGGGGAGCCTGCTTCACCCTCTCTCTCTCTCTGCCTGACTCTCTGCCTACTTGTGATCTCTGTCAAATGAATGAATACAATCTTAAAAAAAAAAAAAGGAAAAGAAAAGAAAACCACATGATTATTTGAAGAAACAGAAATAAACATGACTCTCAATACCCTATACTTAAGAAGGATATCTACACACCCCTATTTTGCCAGTTTGTGAAAGAAAAGAATAAGCTGGATGGGAATAAAGGGTGATTATAAGAGGGAAAACAGTTGGAAGGGGCATCAGTTGTTAATTTGTTGTGATCTATTAAGCAGCTTGTATACCGCTCTACCTTATTTAGCCTCTAGGAGTAAAAGCTATTATAAGGATACAGCTGAGCAATCACGCAAAGAAGTATAATTATAACGAAGGCGCCATCAATTCTATGCTTGCCAGAGCTGCTTCTAAGTCTCCCCTGGTATTTGGCCTTAAGGTTTCCAGGACACAAACAAACTTAAGCAGACTAGAGTAGACATAATTGACAGATGCCCACCTAAGTGGCTCATCTGTGTGACAGCAATCATGGCATCCCTCCCCACTGTACTAGCCAACATTAAAAAAGGAAAAAAAAAAACAAGTCATAAAACAAACTGATCAAATATTATGTCAAATAGAACATGTAATATACACTAAAAGGATTTTTTAATTTGATATTTTACAGAGAACTTAACTACCAGAGCTTAGGAGTAAGAAAGCAGGAGATAGACATCTTCTCAATGCATGTTCTCTAAATCTGCTGAAGCTTTATTTAGGATAGTTAGCAGGATGTTCTCTCTCTATCATGGGTTAGAAGTCTTGGAAAAAAGCTCTGTTCCTAACAGTATAGTTTGACAGGTATCTGTAGGAGTTTAGAGTACTTTAAAAATTAGTATCCACTGGAAGACATTCCGAGGAAAGTAGAATTTCGGAGCTGTAAAAAGGTGGAGTGGGAGTGATGCTCAAGTTGCAAGGCGATCACACAGAGACCACCAGAGAGTAGTTAGGTGGGTAATTACTTACAATAACTTATAGCTGACATCCTATTTCTTTTTTTTTTTAAGATTTTATTTATTTATTTGACAGAGAGAGATCACAAGTAGGCAGAGAGGCAGGCAGAGAGAGAGAGAGAGAGAGAGAGGGAAGCAGGCTCCCTGCTGAGCAGAGAGCCAGATGTGGGACTCGATCCCAGGACCCTGAGATCATGACCTGAGCTGAAGGCAGCAGCTTAACCCACTGAGCCACCCAGTTGCCCCCATCCTATTTCTTAACAATTGTCCTTCACCCGTAAGAACTCCGCTATTTCTGTGGGATTTGCAATCAAACAGGTCTTGGAACTGTTGGATGCCACTATTTTAAGGAAAACTTGAGGAGTTTATAGAAAGAATGATGTAAAAAGATCAGAAAGGGGGCTTTTGAGTCATGAGTAAACCATGCACAACCAAAATACAAGTCAGTGCCAATCCAAAATCCCTCTGTTCTTCTACACTTCCCAACTTTCTCTTGCAGTTAGATTGGGGTCCAATACCTGAGGTCTGGCCAATGAAATGAACAGGCACAAGTAACAAAAGCCATTTTAGGCCCGACCCTTAAAAATACTGCATGAAATCCTCCGGGCTTCTCTTCTCACACTACCGTGACCTTGGAGGCTGCAAGTTACAAAGAGTGAAGTTAGATGTCCAAAAAAGATGTTTTTATTGTATTAAGGCACGAAGATCATGGGCTAATTTGTACTGCAACACAACCAAGCCTACTGTGACTACTAGAGATCCCAGCATTGGAGGAGAAAAATGGTAGCCTCGAGGCAATGTCACAGCATCAAAGCTAACAACTGATAAGTCCATTTCAGGGGAATTGTTTTACTGTCCCTTGAGATTTGGGGAGACTTTCTACGAGATACATGAATCATTTTAAAGAAATCAATTTCCAGGTTTTCAACTTCCATACATCTTCTTGCCTAAAATTAATCAGCCTACAACTAAGCCTTCTTTCACAACCCTTCTGCCCACTTGGCTAAAGAAAAGTATATTCCCTACACATCTCAGATCTTACTCTCACTTTAGTTATTATAAAATGTATTTTAAGCGATAAAAATTTTTAAATATCAACTTATATGCAAGGGATTGTTTTTTCAGTCCTTTAGGAGATGGACCACTACTATAGATTGGTATGTGGAAAGGAGGAACACTACCAATTTATAGACCACGTAAATCAATTTAGAGTTATAGAATTTATAACCAGAAGTCAGACAGCCAGAGGAAAAAAAAAGTCAATGTTCAGGACTCATTAATGGGCCATCCTGAAGTTAACTACTCAGATGATCAAAGTGGCTGAACCAGGAACTAGTGGAGCAAATGATAGTTACTAACTATTGAAAATGAGTGCTCACAAACCCCAGGGGCTCCTTGAACTCAACGTTGGTGGTGTGGCTGTCCTCTGCGAGAAGACTAACCAAATGTAAGTTCTTTGCACAAATTAGAAAAAGGCATCTCCTTCTAGAGAACTGGCAAAACAGGGCTCCCTCTAGGTTGTTCATGAAACACTATCATTATGTGTTGATGGTGTTGAGGAAAATTGTCATTTAATCACAGCAAAGAAAAAAATGTGTATGCAAGGAGGGGTGGGGACGTTGCAGTGTTAGACTGTGAATAGGATGAGCTCTCGTTATAGGATGAGCTCTCGTTTAACACACAAAAAAGGTATTGATTCCTATTTTACAAAACACTGCAAATATTTAACTAAGAGGAATAGAGGGGAAGGGAAGGCAAAGGAAGGCACAGCCTGGAGAAAGTGTGTGGGGTGGACATACATGTGAAAAAGAATATGTTTTACAATTGGATTTGTTTTTCGTTTTTTAAAGATTTTATTTATTTATTTGACAGATAGAGATCACAAGTAGGCAGAGAGGCAGGCAGAGACAGAGGAGGAAGCAGGCCCCCTGCCAAGCAGGAAGCCCGATATGGGGCTCGATCCCAGGACCCTGGGACCATGACCTGAGCCGAAGGCAGAGGCTTTAACCCACTGAGCCACCCAGGGGCCCCTGATTTGTTTTAACAGCTTCCAGTGGGTAATTCTGAAGGGCAGAAGAGAGGTCTAGAGAGAATTTAGAGTGCTTCCATGTGAGGATCTATGAAACCCTCCCAGAAACTTCTCTTCAAGTAGTAGGGATAAAAATTATTCTTCAAGACTTTAGTTTTGGGGGATGGAAAAGGGAAAGCAAAGAGCATGTTTGCAAGTACAGAGGCAGGCCTAGCATGTGTTCATGTTACAAACTCTTCAATACTGTTAATACCAATTATCAAATTGTCCATATATACTGGCACCAGCAGTATACGAAAATGGTATACATTCTCCATTATCTTCCATGACCCTGGATATGATCTCTTGGTTTTGTGGGATTTTTTTTTTTACTTGTTTGTTGTAAATTTGACAGTTAAAAATTTGCATGCCACTGTCATTTTAATTTGCATTTAATGACTTCTGAAATCATATTTGCTCTTATAAATTATTCTCTTCTTCTTCTTCTCTTATAAATTATTCTTATAAATTCTCTTGTAAATTATCTTGCCCCATATTGCTAAGCCGCATTTATCTTATTACTGATTTGTATGGATTCTTTCTGGAGAAAGAATATTAACTTTTTATCATTCACATTTTGTGAAAATAACTTTTCCCTATCTCTTGTTTGCCTTCTGACTTATATTGGAATTTCGCTTTCAAAAAAATCATTTTACTTTCCGCCTCTGGTACTGTATCAGGATTCCTCAAGATTACCCACAATTCCGGGGTGCCTGGGTGGCTCAGTGGGTTAAGCCTCTGCCTTCGGCTCCGGTCATGATCCCAGGGTCCTGAGATCAAGCCCCGCATCGGGCTCTGTGCTCAGTGGGGAGCCTGCTTCCCTCTCTCTCTGCCTGCCTCTCTGCCTACTTGTGATCTCTGTCTGTCAAATAAATAAATAAATCTTAAAAAAAAAGAAAGAAAGAAAGAAAAGAAAAGACTACCCACAATTCCAGATTACCTGAGTGGCTCATCTTAAGCGTCTGCCTTCAGGCCAAGATCTCAGAGTCCTGAGATAGAGCCCAACATCAAGGCTCCCTGCTCAGTGGCAGCCTGCTTTCTCCCTCTCCCACTACCCCTGCTTATGTTCCCTCTCTCGCTGTATCTCTGTCAAATAAATAAATAAAATCTTTAAAAATTAAAAAAAAAAAAAGACTACCCACACTTCCAGGGATTTGTTAAAAGGATTCACAGGACTCAGCATACAGTTGTATTTGTGACTAAGGTTTATTGCAGCAAAATGATATATGACAGGATCAGCAACGGAAAAAGACAGGTAGGGTCTGGAAAAATCCATGCACAGGCTTCTTATGTTCTCTTCCTTCTGTGAAGGGCCACATCGAGCAGCTTTTTTCTCCAGAAACAAACAAACAAAAAGGCAACAAGTCCAATGCTTCTGCTCAGGGAAATCTTATTACAAACTCAGAATCTAAGGTTTTCACTGAGTGCTATTCACATAGATATGCTCTGCTTCCCAGTCTTTCCAGACTCAGAGGAAAAGTAGGTTCACCATAAATCACAAGGATTGTACAAACTATCTAGGCACCCTTATTAATTAGGAAGCAGTTCAAGTCCCAAGTTTCCAGATGCCATCCAAGGGCTAAACTTCTAAGATGGTCCTTCTAAAGACAGCAGCTTCAGGGCTGCCAGGGTGGCTTAGTCGGTTAAGTGTCCAACTCTTGATTTCGGCTCAGGTCATGATCTCAGAGAGCTAAGATTGAGCCCTGCATCAAGCTCCAAGATGGGCCTGGAGACTGCTTGAGACTCTCTCTCTCCCTCTATCCTTCCCACTTTCTCTCTCAAAAAATAAATATGTTAACTCTTCTGCACAGGTACGATGTTTTCCCAAACCTAGATCACCTAAATGCTCATGTATAGGTGGGTTTCCCATTTAAAAAGCTTCTATTTTATTTAAAGACTAAAACTATCTAAGGCTTATTTTTTTCTATTTAAATATTAAAAGTTGCTTCTTGGATAGCAATTAATATTTTTTCTTGCTTTCTATTTTCTTAACACTTCAGGTTACCTACAAAATGTCTGTATTTTTATAATTGGAAAAGTACAAATATACAACTTCCGGTGAAAATAAAATTTTATTTTCTAATTTCAAAATAAAAATTTGTGTCTCAAAAACAATAATTATACTCTTACATTCTCCTTCATATTGAAGTATTCTGTCTACAATTTTATTCACAATGAAAATTTTTATAAGCGTGAGTTAATGCTTCAACACCTGTGTTACACCTGAGTAAAGAATATTGGTCTACAGAGCGTCTGCCTTCAGCTCAGGTTATGATCCTGGGATCCTGGGATCCCGGGATCAAGCCCCTATGTCGGGCTCCCTGCTCAGTGGGGAGACTGCTTCTCTGTCTCCTGCTCCCCTTGCTTGGGCTCACTCTGGCTCTGTCTGTTAAAAAAATAAAATCTTTAAAAATATATATTTAAGGGCCCCCTGGGTGGCTCAGTTGTTAAGTGTCTGCCTACTGCTCAGGTCATAATCCCAGGGTCCTGGGATAAACCTCACACCCTGCTCCCTGCTAATTAGCAGGGGGCTTGCTTCTCCCTCTCCCAATCCCCCTGCTTACGTTCCCTCTCTCACTGTCTCTCTCTCTCTGTGTCAAATAAATAATTATTTAAAATATATATGTATTTTTTAAAAGAATATTAGCCTACAAATAAGTAATCATGTAAAAAAAAACAGTTCACCAGTGCGTGACTACCACAGACCATGCATACATGCTTAGAGTTGAAAAGAAGATGATCATCAGTGAAGTTTGGCTCTCAGAGACTCCTGAGAACAAGTTGCTTCTAATACTTGCTTTATCATTGAAAATATTATGTAGGTGATAGTTAAGTGATCCACTGTGTTCAGTATAGACCTAACCCTATAAATGACTGAATTAATCACATCCCAGAGATACACTGATGTTTTTACTACTAGAAGTCTTTCACATGAAACAGCTAATAACAGGACCTCTATAAGAAAAATGGAAATAATCTGAAAGTTTCAGGAAATACCAAGGTAAATATTATATTCTAAGTACACATATAAACATTTCTATACATATAAATTATTAAATATACTCTCCTATAAAACAAAATGTCTTATATCAAAACATGTTTTTAATATTTACATGTATGCATTTTTTAGCCTGAGAGTAAACACAAGGTTCTGGAGTAGAGATCAGAGTTATTCTTACCTACACCAAAAAATGTATACCACTTTTCCCACACCTAATATGTCACAGGCATCCTATAGCGAGCCAGTTGGTTAGGCCTGTATATACAGGGGTTGAATCATAGGGAAGGGCCCCAAAACTATCATAGCTGCCCAAACGCTACTTTCCCAGAGAAAGGCAGAAAAAAAGCTAATCTTCCTAATGGAAGCAAATTCTCCTTAGAAGAGAGAAGGTCTCAGAGTTCTTACCCTTTGGAATGTAAATAAATGTCTCTTGAGGGAAGATTAACTTCACAGGGTTTACAATCTCAATCTTGAATGTGTCTCAGGCTCTGAGTTTTATAACCCTTTGAAAGAAGAAACAAACTTCCTGGGCATTCTCTAACAATCTAATCTCTTAACAATCTTTTAACTTCTAAGTCTTGCCCTTTAACCCAAGTTCTAGTTTTCTTGGCTTACAAAGCTGTGACCATACAGAAACATGAAAATATATACTTCGTGATTAATACACAGTAAAATGAACCAAAACATTTATATTTGCAGCCCTTGTCAATATCTGACACCTCCTAAAATATTTGACACCATTTCTAGAGAGCCCTAGGGAATTCCTCAGAGTTGCCCCAGAAGCCTCTTTTGAGGGGGGCATTTAGAAGTGCAGAGTGAGCAGAACTCTGAAACCCCAATTCCTGCTTCAAATACATCCCATCTGCTCTCAAATTTGGGGCTTCCAATGTTTTTTGAAGATAAGGCGCTCTCTCTCTCTCTCCCTCTCTCTCTCTCTATATATATATTTGAAATCCCCTTGGCAGGGGTGGTACCCACCAAAAACTCCTGGGCAACCTAAATAAAAATCCTGTCTTATAAAAACACACATGGTTTCATTTATGTCTACACTTAAATTTTCTTGATGTGGTGCTCTTATTTGCATTAATGTGAAACCTAATGAAACACAGAACACCACAAAGTTAATCAATTATTTCTGGGGCTCCAGATATAGTTCACAGGTACTCAGAAAGTTCCTGATGTTCTGCTTGTTGATGTCCTATGTATACAATGCCACTTGAAAAAAAGTACCTAAACACTAGTAGTGTCTTCCATGAAAGCACTGCCCTATGCAGTATCCTGTTTTCTATTACTGATCCTCCCTAAACAGTGCTGTAATTCTCTTTCGGGAGGGAACCAAAACCTCTGTTGCTCACAAAAATAAGAGGTGCCCTTTTCATGGGACTCAGAGTTCAAGGAGCAGCCACTGTACTCTCATATCCACCACCCCAGTTCCTCACTTTTCTACTTCCAGGTAACCCAACATAAAACTTCCTCCCCCTCCCTTCACCTCTCTTCCCCTGCACTCACCACCATACAAAAAGACTGAATACAAATAGATGCCTCAGACCCACCAGTTCAGGCACCCAGATTGCAATTCCCACACTGACACATGGGAAGATTCTAGAGACATTTATAAAAATTCAATATTAAGGTTATACGTGCTAGTCCCTAAATCTAAAATAATACGCTATACAGCACTTCCAAAATTTTACGTTTCTCTACTGCATTTTTTTAAAGATTTTATTTATTTGAGAGAGAGAAAGCAGAAGCAGGAGGAGCAGCGAAAGGAGAGGGAGAAGCAGGCTCCCCACTGAACAGGGAGCTTGATGGCAGGTTTGATTCTAGGACCTTGGAATCATGACCTGACCCTAAGGCAGATGCTTAACTGACTGAGCCACCCAGGCGCCTCTTAACTATTGCATTTTCCAAAGGTTAGACTGGGTGGCTCAGTCGACTGGGCATCTGTCTTCAGTTCAGGTCACGATCCCAGGGTCCTGGATGGCGCCCTGTGTCAGGTTTCCTGATCAGTAGGGAGTCTGTTGCTCCCTGTGACCCTCCCCCCAGCTCAGGCTTCTGGTAGCACCCGCACAGACACGCGTGCAATCCCTCTCTCTCAAATAAATAAATAAAAATCTTTAAAAAAAAAAAAAAAAGGAAAAAAAAAAAGGACAGACTTATTGTCAATTCATATATCTTTACTTAAGGGAAAAAAAAAATCTCCTGGGATTCAAGAAACCTGAGTGCTCATTGCACCTCTGCTTGTTGTGTGAACTTAAGCTAGTAACTTAACTTCTTTTGGCCTGGTTCTCATCTCTAAAAGGGCAAATTGCCTATTCTCAGAAGTGATCCAAGTGGGATTCAGAGTTTTCATATAATTATTAACTCTCCTGGGACGCCTGGGTGGCTCAGACGGTTGGCGTCTTACTTGGCTCAGGCCTTGATCTCAGAGTCCTGGGATAGAGCCCTGCACCAGGCTCCCTGATCAGTGGGGAATTTGCTTCTCCCTCTGACCCTCCACCACGGTCTTATTTTCTCTCTCACTCTCTCTCTCTCAAAAAAATAAAATCTTAAAAAAAAAAAAAAAAGAATTAACTCTCAACACTTCTATATCCCTGCAAACCTGATGAAGGGTACACTGTTATGTATAATCTACCTGTCAAAAATTCTGCACTGTACTTCTTTCCTTCCCCCATTTCTAATGGAAGTTCCCGTGTATAGAAGACAGCAAGATCAGTACAGAAAAGAACATTCTAGAAGTGTAGGCCAAGTAAAAAGACAACATACCGTATTTTAATCAATTCTGCAAATCAATTGCCAGTTACAAAAAAAAATTAACAAAAGTAATTTTGGTCCCCATCGCCTTCATTTTTCTGCCACCTCTACCCAAAAAAGATTGGTTGGTGATATGAAAGGTAAGACAAGAGAGAATCACTGAACCATAATGATGTGACCGACCCCATGGTTCATTCGATCAATATTTGAGTGCCCAACTACCTGGCATTAAGCTAAGCACCAAGACAACGCCCAAAGGCTAAATTTTGGGGCGAAACAGAGAAATAAACACTGAAGTGGATCATCTGGGGTCCTCACGCCCTACACGCTTCACGAAGCCTTCCTTGAAGGCATTATCCTGACTTGATGGATTCTACAACTGCGTCGACAGGAGAACTGAGGTGAACAGAATTCCCTCAGAATAACCGAAAGCCATTGGTGTCTCCGCTCCCCGAGGAGGATCCAAGCTGAGAACACATCGCACTTCAGCTGGCCTTGTCCCCAAGCACGTGTCACACGACAGCGAGGAGCGGCTCCCCGCCACCCCCCGGAATGTGATCTCAGGAGTCCCAAAGCTCTTCCGGATTCTGTTTCCCACAAGCTGATTCCAGGAGTCACACGGGACCATCGTCCCCAAGCTCCGAGGGAGTCCACAAAGTGCTATAAAACGGCCATAACTTTAAATCGCAGCCCTAAATAAAGTTCTGGGACAGGTGTCTGGTACCACAGCGTGTCTTATTAGACATCAGGTGTCATGCTTGGATTAGCACGTGTGTCTCTAACCGAAAGTCTGCGAAACAGTCAGGATTTCAGAGCTTCGGCCAAAGTGTGCTCTTCGAGAATCAGCGTCCGCGCGCCGGAGCTCCCCCCCACCCCGCTCCCCCGCTCCGAGTAACGAGAACAGGGAAGGAGTCGAGTCCGACAGGAGTTCCCTCGGCCTCTCCCCCGTCCCGCAGAGCTGTGCTCGGAAGTCCGCTCTGCAATGCGGCCGGGGCACCTTCTCAGAGTGTGTTGAACTCGGGACATGAGGCAGGGCAGGGGGAAGGGGCCGAGGCGAGCCCAGGACGACCGCGCTGGGGCGCGACCTCTCCGCCCCCGACCCGGACGCCGAGCAGGGTGACCCCGGGGCGGCCGAGGTGCGGGGCCAGGCACACCGGGGGGTCACCGAGCGAGGGCCCCGAGAGGCGGGAAAGGCCACAGGGTGGGCTGTGGGGGCAGGAGACGCTACGGGACAGCGCGGGTGCTCGCCCCACGGCGCCGCCGGAGGGGGAGACCGCGGCCGGAGTCCCCTTCGCCGCCCGGACCGCGTCTCGGAGGGTACCTGACTGCGGGCGGCCGGTCCACAAACCCCTCCCGCGGCCCGGGCCGAAGAGAAGGCGGGTTCTCCGCAGAGCCGCGACCCTCGCCAGCGTCGCCAGCATCGCGCGCCTCTCAGATAGCCTAGTCCCGGCGTGAGGAGAGAGTGCAGCGCGCGCCGCCCGCGGCCCGCCGCCACAGGGGGCGCCCGTGAGCAAACCAGGCCCCGCCCTCCCGCCTAGTGGGCGGGGCCTCGCCGGGCAGTGCTTGCGCCGTTAGTGCTTTCCGGGCGGCTGCTTCCAGTTCGTGCAGTGGTTCGGTTTGTCGGTCCCGAGCAGGCCTTTGTTTGCTGCAGCCGCGTTCGGCTTTTGACCTTTTTCTTTCTCTTGCCTTTATTTAAATCTGCTTGATCTCTGCCCAATTCAGTAACCCACTTCTACCGTGCGCCTGCCAGAACCTTTGTGAGGCCGGAACCAATATGCTGTGCCTCGATGGCGGCCGGAGGACTGTTTTGGCCCGGACCACCAAGTCTGTGAGAAGGGTTGGTCGGGACAGTTCCGGCGGGAGAAGGCGGCGGTGAGGTCCTCGTCTTCGTCTCCTGAGATGCACCGACAGAGTTTTCGACCCCCGACTCCTCCCTACCCCGGCGCGGGTGTAGGAGGTTGGGGTAGCGGGAGCAGCTTCCGGGGTACCCCGGGCGGAGGCGGACCGCGGCCGCCCTCCCCTCGGGACGGGTACGGGAGTCCGCACCACACGCCGCCGTACGGGCCCCGGTCTAGGCCCTACGGGAGCAGCCACTCTCCGCGACACGGCGGCAGCTTCCCGGGGGGCCGATTCGGGTCTCCGTCCCCTGGCGGCTACCCTGGCTCCTACTCCAAGTCCCCCGCGGGGTCCCAGCAGCAATTCGGCTACTCCCCAGGGCAGCAGCAGACCCACCCCCAGGTAATAATAGCCAGCGTTTGCCGAGCTCTTACTGTATGGCAGGCATGGTACTAATAATAATCCCTTTACACGGGTTATTTTGTCTGATCCTCTATGAGGTGAGATACTATTGTTGGCCCTGTTTTGCAGATGAGTAAACTGAGGCTGAGAGAGAAGTTAAGTAACTTACTGTAGGTGAGCGTAGGCAGCAGAGCACTTGCGGTTTCTCGAGCCCGCGCGCTTTGGACTAGGACACCCCGGTGCCTGCGCACACTTCCCTGACTCCTGTTCTTGCCAGCGATCGTGCCGGTTCGCCGGGGTAAATTCCCTCCGACGGGTAGAACGAATGACCTCCCAGCGTAGAGCTCTCTGGGTTGTAGGGTTAGAGACTGGCGCCGTTTTCCCACTACTGGCCCACTGTTTTGGCGTGGGCGGGTGGGGGGAGGGGAGCTTCGGACTACACCGGCTTCTGCTCCACGTCTTCTAGGGAAAAATCGGTGCTTTTTGGAAGTTTCCCGTTACTCTCCGTGAAGACAGGAGGCCGAGGGAGTGTTTCCGGTGTGCCTAGGATTCGTGTGATTTAAAACTTAAACGGTTTTCTGCTTTCCATTGTGCTAAACCAACCCCACCCCTTTTGAGTCTGGAGCTAAGTAGATAAAATTGCATAGGATGGAATTTGGAAGCCGCAGGGTTGAAGCACAGTTCGTTATTTCATCACCAGTTCTGCAGAGTTGCTACATTAGAAATCAGAAAGTATTTGAGCTTTCATAATGGAATTATTAATAAACGAGTATGTCAAATTGGCTTAAATACTTTTACAAACAAAAACACTAGATTAAAAGAAGAATGGACTTTGCAGTTGAACATGCTTGAGTTCAAAATAACTTTTAACTAGCAGTGTGATCCCCACTAGCTTTAAAAAAAAAAAAGTGCCAATTATCTCTACAAAACATTTTTTTAACTGATGATTTTTTTTCTAAAGGGTTCTCCAAGGACATCTACACCATTTGGATCAGGGCGTGGTAGAGAAAAAAGAATGTCTAATGAGTTGGAAAATTATTTCAAGCCTTCAATGCTTGAAGACCCTTGGGCTGGCCTAGAACCAATATCTGTAGTGGATATTAACCAGCAATACAGCAATACTCAAACATTCACAGGCAAAAAAGGAAGATACTTTTGTTAACATTTCTGAAATTCACCCGGAAGCTTCATGTGTCAGGAACATCTTGGACAAAACTTTTACTCCTGTAATTAAGTTGAACCCTAAGATGGTGACTTTGAATAATTAGTTCAGTCTTCTTGGTATTTTTCATCTTATCAAGTATTGTTGAGATTAGAGAAGACATACAGTAGAGTAATTTGCAATATTTAGCTCTTTGGAAGTGCCTACCACATTTTAGAAGATTCACAGTTTCCAAATATTTAACGTTCATGGTTATATAATGGACATTTGTCTTTCAGTGGTTTTCCAATGTTTTAAAATAAAACATTTCGTCTTTTTAGATATATTGTGGTTTTGTCATATGCTAAAGAAGTAGAATTATTAAAATATTGCCTGTAATCACTTGCTTAGCATTCATAGGTAAATATTTTGCATACTACTTTTGAAAATGAAATAAACCATCCTTAGAGATACAGACAGTTATATATTTGTTCACAGGGAAAGAGGGTGAATGAAGAGAACAGAAAAGAATTCTATTCATATTTATTATAACCATTGTTCTTTGTGCATATTTTATGTAATGCTTTTGTAAATGCATTGAAACTTGAAAGTCACAGAAACCCACTTAAAGGGTATTTATACTTTTTATATTCATTTAACTGGAAAAGGCAATGATAGATCATAGCTAGGTTAAAGTGTTCTGTATCTGAATTTCTCAGCATCTCTCTATATTTTGGAGTTATTTTCTCTTGAGCCAAGGAAGATGGGTACCAGCATTCTGAAATCACTTCCTTTGTGAAGAGAACATCTCCCAACACTGTCCATCCCAAGAAAGACCGATTTGTCCTACCTGGATCATGTTTCTGTGTTCCTGAACCAAGCAATGAGGCCTAATTAGCTTGAGCTATGAGCTATGTCTCCCCTATAATGAGACAGGGCTCCACTAGGCCTGCGTGGATTAGAAAAGTGGTTTTCCAAAGGAAGGGATGCTACACGTGTATACCTGAATTAACTATTTCTTCCCAAATATTTTAACAAAACTAAGTCTTCTAACGTTCGGGCTTTTTAGATATTTTGATATCACAACATGATGAAGATAAAGCTAGTTAAAATTCTCTTTAAACATTCCCAAAAAGAAACATCTAAAAATGAAATGGTCACACAACCTGTTTGAGCCATACTCAGTTTCTTACCTCTTGGGTCTCAGAGGCAAAGAAGAAAAGCAGAGGGAAAGAGTTTAGACTAATAGAAGCTCCACAACAGCCAGGACTATTTGTACCAATTAAAAGCTGGATGAGTTATTTAACTTCTCTATGCCTCAATTTTTTCATATGTAAAATGAAAATAGTACCCATGTCATAGAGGTGTTGTGTTTGAGGATTAAAAGGGTTTATATGTGTGCAACTCTTAGGCCAGAGCCTGGCACATAGTAAGCACTCAATAAATGGTAGCTATTACTTTCTCATTCACCCCTATAAAGCCTCAGGTGCTAGAATGATGTCTGGGGAAATAGTAGGTGCTTAATAAATATTTGGTGAATGAATGCAAGCATTCTGATTATAACTACTGTATTGCTCTGCCTTGTCTCCTGTTATAAAAGGAATAGTAAATTAGTAATTTTCCCCAGTATTTTAAAGGAAATGTCTTTATTCTCTAACGTCTTTCCCAGATGATTTGAGGTCATGAAGTGTGATGAAAATTAGAGCAAATGGAATACTTTTGTAAACCTTTTAATGAATTTTAGAGGTAAGAAATACTATCTTTAGGAAGTGGCATTTGGAAATAATTATTAAACCACCTCTTAGAGATCACTGGCTTATTGGCAAAGATGAAAAAGGAAGTGAGAAAGGATTTTGTGCCATTGTATTCATTGTATTCATAGTGTATTTGGAAGATATACAAATTGTAACAGTTCTAATGGTTTACGTGCATTTTATTTCACTGTAAGTATAATATTAAATATTTAGTTAAATGTAAAATTTCTTTTTTGCTAAGTCACCAACATCCACTTCAGAGCCGAGCTTTTCTGACTTTGCTGAGAGAAACTTTTGACCTCAGGAAAGGTGCATTACTGTTTGGCTCTAGTTGGTAGTGTATTCAGTTAACAAAATTCTTGTGACATTGTTAATTTGGTTTGTTCCTATTATTAGTTTATCTTTGTTTAGCTGAATCAAAGAATTGATCATTCTTTAAAATGAAAAATAATTGTTTTTTAGTGTTCCAAAATACACGTTTACCTCCATAGAAATGCTATATAACTTAGAAAATTTTTCGGCTAAGTATGCATCTTAAATATTCAGGTAACTCAAGAACAGAAGTTGCGTCTTCAGACAAAGGTATGTGTACTTCTGGGAGTCTTCAACCTTCTAAGGGAAATGCAGGCATAGAAAACATTCCAGATCCCCAGTTCCCATATATGTATACTCTTTGTTAAAATGATCTGTCTAAAGAACATTTCCATGTTCAATGGATTATGCCAGTTCTCTTTACCTTCTGTGTTTTCATTGTAACCCTCTCCCACTTTACATAATAAAACTATGACAAGCATGTGTATTATAATAACCCTAACAATATTTCAGGTCCCACATAGTCTTATAGAACCTTGCACTACCCCATCACCATCAAGATGTGGAGTTACAGCCCTTCCCTTTCAACCTGCTCCAGACAGACCTTTCTGACTGCCCAATTTAAGAAAGTATGGTAGAAGTTAGTTTTCATTATTAGTGAAGTGTGGTCTTAGAAATGGGTTTATTGGCCCATGTGGAGATGTTCAGAATTCAGATGTGTTGTCAAGTAGGAAATAGTATATAATGACAGTTTTTGTTTAATGGCCTTGACTTTTTTGTTTCCTGACTTCAAAAAACCATTTTTCCTGTGGGTGAATCATGTGAAAGTAAAGCAGAGAACAAGAACATAACATGAAGGTAAAGTTACCTTATTTTAAGGCAACAAATAATTAGATTATTTGCCTCATCTATTTTAGAATATTCAAAATGGGTGCAAAGCATGATGGGTTTGGGTGAATGCTGTTAAGCAAGCTATTTTTACCATTCTCCATAACAGTAAAGAGCCTGATAAATATGTCTCAAACCTGTCTCAGTAGCATAATTAGCATGGTTTCAAGGAGGAAGAAGTAAGAAGTTCCATGTTTATTTCTGATATGCTAATACTAGATTTTCCAGTGAAAAGATCCCATATCAAAGGTAAGTTCATGATGGTATATTTTTCAGATTCTTAGGAGAAACATTTTTATTAACCTTTGCCAGTTCATTATCATATTCTGTAAATCCATATTAATCTTTTACCTAGCTCAGCTGCCTTCTTTATTTCCTATTTATTCTTTCTTAACATGTATTTAGGTTTAAGTTAACATAAACATTTTTTTTAAAGATTTTCTTTATTTGACAGAGATCACAAGTAGAGAGGCAGTCAAGAGAGTGAGGGAGAAGCAGGTTCCCCACTGAGCAGAGAGCCCAATGCAGGGCTTGATCCCAGGACCCTGGGATCATGACGTGAGCCAAAGGCAGAGGCTTTAACCTGCTGAGCCACCCAGGCGTCCCCCATGTTAAGATAAACATATCTTAACGGGTTTTGTTGTAAATAAGACATCTAATAGTCATCAGTATACCTTGCATGTTTCCAGAACTTGCTAGTGATTCATTATCTTTTTTGCTCCTAATTTCCATGATCTAATTTTTCATCTAATCTAAGACACTATTGTATGACTCACTATTACATACCACTTAGTAAAAACACTGCCCAGTAAATTATGCCATCAATTTTTTTTTTTTTAGATTTTTTTAATTTATGTATTTGACAGACAGAGATCACAAGTAGGCAGAGAGGCAGGCAGAGAGAGGGGGGGAAGCAGGCTCCCTGCTGAGCAGAGAGCCCAACATGGGGCTCGATCCAAGGATCCCGAGATCATGACCCGAGCTGAAAGCAGAGGCTCAACCCACTGAGCCACCCAGGCACCCCTATGCCATCAATTTAAGATGCATCCCAATTTCAAAAATGTTCAGATGTGTGTCTTAGTTTGATAAGATACTGCAAACAAAAATCATAAAAGCAGAACATAAACTCAGGTGTAGGTAAATGGAATAAATATTCCCAAAATATGTACTAGGACATTGTGCATTTAATTTTGGAAAACAAGTTTAGTTATAATTAATTCTTCCTTTTCAGATATTTATATACATCCTAATTTCTATTAAAAAACATGATTGTTTTTCAGACGTAAAATTTCTAATCTATATAGAGTTATTCTCAAGAAATCTATGCTATTTCCAGTTTTGTAGAGGGTGTTTTTTACTCAGTTGTGTCTTAATTTTATGCTCTATCAGCTAGATGAGTAAGTGAAAAAGTTACAGATAAGTCTTACTAAACATCTTTGGTTAACTTTCCAAAGAATTAAGGAGAATGGCTTGAACAACAAGGTCTTTAGTGAGAGTGGTTTTCTTTTTTTTTTTTTTTTTTTTTTAATATTTTATTTATTTACTTGAGAGAGAGAGAGCGAGTATGAGAGGGCAGAAGGTCAGAAGGAGAAACAGACTCCCCACTGAGCAGGGAGCCCGATGTGGGACTCGATCCCAGGACTCCAGGATCATGACCTGGGCGGAAGGCAGTTGCCTAACCAACTGAGCCACCCAGGCGCCCATGAGAGTGGTTTTCAATTTTTTGCTTTCAAAATTGAAGAAACCTCAATCAGATTGTCAATTAAAATTATTAAAAATAATTTGATGACAGCTCAGTTTATAATTTTGGCATATAACTTAAAAGGAGTCCAGGAATTGAGTAGCATCACTATAACAATTCTTTCTGTCCCTTTTTACATGTGTTTTCTCCACATTTATACCTCAGCATAAAAAGTAATAAAATTGATGTTTTATTCTAGCAATGGCTAGAATTTATCCATGAGTATGAGAAAATGCAGCACCATCCATCTCATTGAGAAACATTTCCAATAAAACTTGTTTTGTGTTTTTAATTTATAAAAACTAATATATTTTTTATTGTTTGAATAATAATAATCCGCACAATGTTCAACACTTGGAGCTTTATAGTTGTTGGAAATGTATTTCTTTAATTTCTAAAAATATTTTTTATTTCAGTAAATATGTATTTCATGTATTTTGGGACAGATGTATAATAAGTATCAGTAAAAAACTTTGAAGCAATACACTATTGCAATGAGATAAAATTACATAGGAGACTACAATGAAGATACAAATTGGGAATAAAATAGCATAAAATTTCTGTTAACTGTTTTAAGGAGTGATAGTGAATATCAAATTGCTGTGATTTATTGATTCAGCTGGATATCTTTGTAATGTACTAAATTTAGCTTAAAATTTCAGTATTACAGAAACTTCCTTTACAGTTTTTAAGATTAGGTAAAAATATTTTTATATTGACTTGACCATGTAGAAGAGGGTATATTACTTTTCAAAATATTTTAGAGAATATTTGACCAAAAATTTTAAAGGTCTCCAGCAGAGAAGGAAGAAAGGAAATACAATACAGTAAACTATAAATCCAAAAGAAATCAGAGAAGGAAGAAAAAATAAAACTGACAGTCCTAAGGAAATCTATCACAATGAATCTAAGAAATATAAAAATTCATTTTAAAGAAACATCAGATTGGATTAGGAAAATGGAATCCATCTATTTGCTTGTTTTACAAAGATACATCTAAAATTAAGAGTTAGAAGGGCCTCTGGGTGGCTGTCACTTAACCGACTCATGGTTTTGGCTCAGGTCATGATCTCAGGGTCGTGAGATCAAGCTACCACATCACACTCCATGCTGGCATGGATCCTGCTTAAGATTCTATCCCTCCCCTCAAATGTGCTCTCTCTCTCTCTCTCTCTCAAAAAAGAAAAAAAAAAGTAAAATGAAAGATCATAAAATGAAGGGTTATAAAAAGATTCAAATTCACAGTGGGAATTCAGCACAGCTCTACCAGGCATGGATATAGCAAGCAGATGTGGAATTTGTAAGGATAGAGAAATGGTGCACAAAACAGAGATTGTAGATATTATATGTATATTTTTTCAAGTACACACAGCATATAATAACTTCTATAAATGCTCTAAATCACCAAGTCTACAAATTTCAAAGATACAATTGATATCCAGACCATGTTTTCTGACCAAAATGTTTGATGAATTTAAAAACAAAAAGTACCCTCCATCAAAGAATAAATAAAGTCCGTGACACAAAAGACAAACTATGATGAATGTTAAGAAAGCAAAAGACTATTTGGATAAACTAAACAAAAATTGGTTGGGGGGGGGGATATATAATATTAACATTTGGTATAACATCAGAAACTCTGCAAAAAAAAAAAAAATGACTACAGTAGGAAAACAACAGTGATAGAATCACCAAGAAGGATAATGCAATAGTGAAATGAAATAAATCTTCATTATTGCATCACCCTTCATTTTTTTATTGCATTGCCCCAGTCATGTATCATATTTCAAGAAGGTATAAAAGAAGTCTAGAGAACACTATCCATGTAAAGTTTTTAAGCTTTCATTGAGCACAGTTAGGAATTTGTCATTTTTTATTTTGTGTTCATATGGCAAAGAAAAAATTAACAGGTTTTTCATGATTGTTAGACAAATGAGCACTCTGGGTTCTAACCCTAACTATAAAAAATTTTCAGTTGACACTATCCTAGAAAATTTTTTTCAAATTTAGGAATCAATGAATGAACATACATTTCTAAGGACAAAAGGAAATACATCATCTAGTTAGTCATCCAAAAGAAAGAACTTCATCACACAATACTATGTCATAAGAACACCTCTTGGGTTTGTTTATCAAAATTTATATGATGAGTTTGTGAGACAAACTTTAAAGGAAGGTGCATATTCAAAGTTGATTGAAATGAAGTAAATGATATAAAAGTGAAAAATCTATTGGACTGACCATTCTAATTGGTGTTTACACATCTAAAAGTGAAAATGTTTTGCAATTATGAAGCACAGAAGATGGCCATCCTCTTCCAAAATGTGACATCAGAGTTTAAACTGTATTGCATTTTGAAGATTCAAGTGTAAGAAGAACCAAAAGGAATACTAATTCAGAGCCCATTAGAGTTATACTTGGAATCTGGCGTCAAGATTTATGCACTGAATATGTTCTAGGCTTTGGGACAATTAAGGAATGTCCATTGGATTCGAGGTACATTACCCAATATCTCATATTTTAGTACCATGAAAACCAGGGAAATAAAAACTGGATTTGCTATGTTTATATTTTTATTCTAATATCTAGTAAAGTTGTGTCTCACTGTATATTCTGTACATTTTGCTGACTTAAAATACTTATAAAATTAAAAGGGTCTTTTGGACCCAGATGACAAATGACATTTATCTTTTTTCTGAAGATTAAGATGAAGAAATTACATTGCTACTGATAGAGGGTTTGAGAGTCACTCAAACATAGTATGACCAAAGCATTTGAAAACAGATGAAATGAGTAATTTTTTAGAAAGGGCCATGATCAAAATTGACTCAAACAGAATGGGAAGCCAGAATAAACCAGTAGGGGTGAAAGATACTGAGTTGATCATCATTCTCCCCATGAATGGACACCAGACTTACCAAGTCTTCATGGGACACATTAATGCCTGTATCACAAAAACTTACTAAAAAAAAAAAAAAAGAAGGAGAAGAGAAAGTATCGAACACAGCCTACAATCTTCATAATAACTTGATCTCAGGCCTGGCCAAGGACTATAAATGGAAACTGTAGTCTTTAACTTACGAACATAGTCGTTAAAAATCTTAAATAAGGTCACAATTCAGCAATTACGAAACAAGAGAAAAGTGAAGAAAAAACTAAAGGGTGTATGTCAGGATTGCAGTGATGCTTTGGCATCTGAAAATTTGTTTCTGTTACACCTGATTGAAGGAGAAAATCTGTACTAATAACACACTAACGAAGACAAATCATTTCTTAAAATTACACAAAAGTCTTTGAGAAGTGGGAACTCCAAAAGAGACCTGAGGTATGAGAGTTGTAAAGGAAGAGAAACTAATCCTATTGCAGATGACATCTGCGTACAACTGCAAGGGAGGCAAACTTCTGAATTAACTGCTCTGAATCCAAGAGCAATACAGAATTACAGCATTACATCAATCAAAGATGACAGGTAAAAATGGCGCCTCCTCTATAGCAAGCTGCAATCAATCTTGTAGGGGGAAACTACAGAGAAAACTGCAAAGCATTTTTGAAGAACTTTTTAGAAAACATGAGTAAATGGAGAGTTTATTCATGGATGGAAAGACAATATTGTAAATTTGTCCATCCTTAAATTATAAATTCAATCCAATAAAAATCTCAATCCTTACAGACCTTGCAAAATGATCCAGATATTTATATGGAAGAGGAAGTGGTCAAGATTCGTCATAATAATGTTGAAAAATGTAAGCAGACTTGCTGTGCCAGATAAAGAAGCTTGTAAACATAATGGCTGGTTGGCGCAGGAATAAAAAGACTAATGATACAAAAAAAGAGACGTCAGAAACACATTTATAGAAACTTGATATATGGTTAAGATAGAATTGGAATTCACTGGGGAAGGGACAGACAAGTGCTAACAAGTCAAAATATTGAGGCTTACAAAAAAGGTAAAAGTGGTTCCTTATGCCACTCAAAAGCAAATTTTAAAGTAAAATGAAGACCCAAATGTGAACAGTAAAAATAAAAATAAACAGAAGAAAACATGGGCAGCAGCATTTTTTTATCAACTGGTAATAAGGAAGGATTTTTTTTTTAAAAAAGATTTTATTTATTAGGGAGAGAGCAAGCCCACAAGCCAAGGGAAGAGAAAGGCTCTATGCTGAGCAGGAAGCCGGTCTCAGGGCTCCATCCCAAGACCCCGGGATCATGACCTGAGCCGAAGGCGGACGCTTAATAATTGAGCCACCCAGGCATCCCCAGGGAAGGATTTCTTAGAGCACATAGGGAAACCATATAAAATGTTGACGGATTTGACTATTAAAAACTCAACAAATGGCATTATAAACAGTTAAAAGATGGGATTTTTTTTTCTCTCTAAAATAAAGAGCTAAACAAAATCAAAAGGGGGCACGGGGTGTGTGGGTAGCTCAGCTGATTAAGCATCTGCTCTTGGTTTCAGCACAGGTCCTGATCTCCGTCATGAGAGCAAGTGCCGCCTGGGGTTCTATGCTCAGTACAGAATCTGCCTGAGAGTCTTTCCATCCCCTCTACTTTCCCCTCTACTTCTCCCCCTGCTCTCACTCACTCTCTAAAATAAAAATCTTTTTTAAAAGTTGGATTTTTACAACACACATAACAAATTATATCAGAATATATAACAAATTCCTTCAATTCAGTGAAAAAATCAAGCAACTCAATGAGCCAAGAAGACAATTATAGAAGAGCAAATCCATACAGACAATAAGTACATGAGTCCCTAGTAATTAAAAGACTATAAACTGAAGTCGCAGTGAGCTATCACACTGTGCTTTTATGGCAACACAAAGTGTCAGAGCATCCAGTATAAGTTCCCACAAAAAGTATAATAAGGTAGAACCACTTCGGAGAGCATTTGGTAAGACAGCAAAGCTGGAAATGCTCCATAAACCTGAAACCCAGCAAATCCACATCTAGCTATTGTGGAACAAAATTAGATTATAAGTGTTAGTGTAATTCAGACTTGTCTAAAATTGTAGCTGAAATCATTAGCGACAAATCAGTAAAGGTTATAGTAGGAAAGCTTTCTGAGACCGAAAAGTACTTTGGAGAATGCAAATATGTTTAGAAAAGTTTTTTTAAAAGAATATTTGCATACGTTTTATAAATTCTACGGTAAATGTTAAGTGTTTACTCAGAAGCCCAGAGACATTGCTGTAATCTTAGATTTGCACTTACTGTTGTCCTCCAAGGATTATTACATATCAACATGAGGGTATAGAAAAGTAAACTATTAAAAATACTTCTGCAGGGGCGCCTGGGTGGCTCAGCGGGTTAAAGCCTCTGCCTTCGGCCCTGGTCATGATCCCAGGACCCTGGGATCGAGCCTCGCATCGGGCTCTCTGCTCAGTGCAGAGCCTGCCCCCCTCTCTCTCTCTCTCTGCCTGCCTCTCTGCCTACTTGTGTTCTCTGTCAAATAAATAAATAAAATCTTTTTTAAAAAATACTTTTGCATAAAATTTATGTTTACTTAAGTTGTTATAGGTGAATTGGCTCACAAACTTTGTATAATAACCTGCTGACCATGATCTCATTGTTTTTACAATGAACTCAACATAAAAATATATTTAAATCTCTTACTGAATAAAGTATCTGAAAATCTCCCTGGGGAAATTATTTTAAGAAATAAATTAGAGAATTAAAATATGAACTGTCTCCTTCTGCAGTATGTAACCTAGATAAATACTTGAGCTTGTATTTTTACAGAGATACATTCAAGAATGTTCTTTGCAGGGATGTTTGTAAGATCAAAAGATTGGCAATAATCAAAATGACCATCAATAGGAAAAAGATAACTTAAGTAAGTTGTAATTTTGCAAAATGTAATAGAATTCAGCAGTCTAGTTAATTAGAGCTATATGACACAATATTAATGAATCCAAAATAATTTTATGGGGGCGCCTGGCTGGCTCAGTCATTATGTGTCTGCCTTTTGCTCAGGTCATAATCCCACAGTCCTGGGATCAAGCCCCAATTCAGGGTCCCTGCTCAGTGGGAAGCCTGCCTCTCCCTCCCACTTCCCCTCCTGTGTTCCCTCTCTCGCTGTCTCTCTCTCTGTGTCAAATAAATAAATCTTTTCAAGAATAGTAATAATTTTATGTAAAGAAGAGAAAAAAGGTAGTGATAGCCTTTACATGAAAATTTAAAAGTCTGCCAAACTAAAGTAGTATAAAAGCATGAATAAAAGTACGAAATACTCTTCATGATAGTAACGATTTTGGGGTAGGGGAATTTAGGCTTCAAATGAATTTGGGTGGATGGATAGATGAGTGTATTACAAGCTATCAAAATTTGGAAAACATTAAGATTTATTAAGACTGACTATGAGGTATACATGTTTATTTTCCTCATTTCTTCAAAGTATTTCATAATAAAAAATTCATTTTGACCTCTTAACTCATTCTGTAATGCCAGAATCGCCCAAGTAAAAAACCAGACAGATTGCAAGGTAGGAATATTGTACACCATTATCTCATGAACATAAGATGCCAAAATCATCAGCAAAATATTAGCAAATTGAATCTAACAAGGTATTAAAAGAGTCATATACTGTGAACAAGTGGGATTCCAGGTATGCAAGTCTGATTCAGTATTCAAAAATCAGTGTAATTCATCACATTAACAAGCTAAAGAAGAAAAATCATATGATCTTATCAATATATACAGAAAGAGTATTCGACAAAATCCAGCACCCATTCATGATGAGAACTTTGAGCAAACTAGGAATAGAAAGGAACTTTCTCAGTATGAGAAAGAATATCTACAAAAACCTACAGCTAGTTCCATACTTAATGAGAGAAGTAAGTTGCTTTTTTTTTTTTAAAAAGATTTTATTTATTTGACAAGACACAGCAAGAAAGGGAACACAAATGGGAGAGTGGGAGAAGGAGAAGTAGGCTCCCCATGCAGGGCTCCATTCCAGGACCCTGGGACCCTGGGATCATGAAGAGCCGAAGGCAGATGCTTAGGGACTGAGCCACCCAGGCACCCCAGGAGAAAATAAATTTCAGCGAAGATCAGGAACAAGGCAAGGATGTCCCCTCACATCATGGCTTTTCAGTGTACTGGAAGTCCCCCCAAAAAAAGGAAATTAAAGGTATACAAATTGAGAAGAAATTAAACCCTATTCACAAGTAATACTACTGTGTATGTAGAAAATCACAATTAAAAAACCAACAACCGAAGTAAGCAATTATAAAAGGCTTGCAGTATACAAAGTTAATATCAAAGTTAATTCCGTTCTTATTTACAGCAGTGAACAATTAAAATTTGAACCAAAAAATCCACTGGGGTGGGGCGCCTCATTGGCACAGTCGGTTGAGCAGTCAGCTCTTGGTTTCAACTCAGATTATGATCTCAGGGTCGTGAGATTGAGCCCTAGGTCAGGCTCCACACTAAGTCTGGTTGGGACTCCCTCACCCTTTGCCTACCCACCTCCACCCCCTGCTCCTTCTCTCCATCTCTCTCTCTAAATAAATCTTTTTTTTTAAATCCAAAGTGACCTACATTAGCACCTAACAAACAAAAAAACCTCAAGTATAAATCTAACAAAATACATGCAAGATCCCTATGAGGAACACTACAATACTGGTAAAAGCAAAGTAAGTGGGGCTATGCCATGTGCACAGGAAAACTCAATGATGTCAGTTCTTCCCAGGTCCATTTATAGGTTCAATCCGATCCCAATCAAAATCTTGACGTAATTTTGCAAATACTGACAAATTAATTCTAAAGCTTCATTGAATTTCATAGGCAAAAGACCAATTGTAAGGTTAATTATACAAGCAAAATAGCCAACAGAATATTGAAGAACATAGCTGGAGAACTGGCACTATCAGACTTCAAGCCTTCCTACAAAGCTGCAGTAACCAGGACCATGTGGTATTGGCGGAGGAGCAGACAGCCAGGTCAGTGGAGCAGAGTACAACCACCAGAAGCGGACCAGCACAAATATACTCAACTGATCTTTGATAAAGGATCAAAGGCAATTTAGTGGAGAAAGGACAGTCTTTCAGCAAATGGCACTAGAAAAACTGGAAATCTGCAGACCATAGAAAGTGAATCTAGTACACCTTTCAAAAAACATTAACTCAGTTAATCATATACCTACATGTAAAACAAACCTATAAAAGAAGATAACAGAAAATCTAGGTAACCTTGGCTGTGGTGATGACCTTTTTAAATACATTAAAAGCATGATCCATAAAATAAAAAGTAAGTTAAACTTCATTAATATTGAAAATTTCCCTTCAGGACAGTGTTCAGAGAATGAAAAATCAAGCCATGGATCGGGGGAAAACATTTATGAAACAGTGAGATACTGTTATAATGGTTAATCCAATGGCTGAAATCCAAAACACTGAAGACTAAATGTTTACAAGGCCTTAGAGCAACAGGAACCTTCAGGCATTGCCAGGGAGAATGCAGAATGGGGGCAACTTCTTAAAAAACTAAATGATCTCAGACCAAATGATCCAGCAATCATGTTCCTTGGCATGTACAAAAATGAGTTGAAAACATGTCCACGCAAAAACCTGCATATCCGTATCTATAACAGCTTTATTCATAATTGTCAAAACTTAGAAACAATCCCTTACCCTTCAATAGGTTACAAACTGTGGTACATCCATACACTGAAGTTACCGAGCAATAAAAAGAAATGAGTTACCAAGTCACAAGAAGTCATGAGAAAATTTAGAAGCATATTACTAACGGAAAGAAGTCAGTCTGAAAAGCCTGACACCCTACCATTCCACCAATGTGACATTCTGGAAGAAGCAAGACTGTGAAGACTTAAAAAGACAAATGGTCATCGAATTTGGAAGGGGTTGGTGGGTGGAGGGAGGCATAAGTTTCTGAGGCACGGGATGTTTAGGCCTGTAGAACTATTGTGTTACTCTGTATGGTGCTGTTAATGGTGGATACGTGTCAGTATATATTGACTCACACCCACAGCATGTACAACACAAAGAGTGAATTCTAATCTCTGACCTTACATGTTAAATAATGTGTTGATAATGGCTCATCGGCTATAAAATATGTACCACACTAATGCAAGACATTAATAGCAGGGGAAATGGGGGTCAAGGGAGAATGAAGGAATATATGGGAACTTTCTCTGTTTTCAACTCATTTTTCTGTAAACCTGAAGTGAGAAAAATAAAGTCTGTTAATTTAATTTTTTTTTTTTACTTTGACTTTGTGTGGAAACGAGTTGATAGATTCTCAAAGACCATTTAGTAAGCCACTAAGTTAATCAGGGTCAGAGATGGTCATGAATTGCATTAAAATAGCAATAGTGGAGCTAGAAATAGATGGATTCCTGGAATAAGGAGGTTTATGGTATTAGTCCTACAGCTTCTGTGGAGAGAGGTATTATTTCTTGTTTTTCTCTCAGTCCTATTCCCTTATTATAATCTGTGTTAAATATTTGTAAATGCATAGAATGGTCACTGGACCACCTTAACTCTGTATACTTTTAAATATACGTTTGTGAAAATAATTCGACACAAAGTAGTTTTCAAAAACATGGATATAGTAAATACTTCAATGGGCCCTCAACTTTCCTTCACTTTACATTGGTAGAAAGCTGTTTTGCTTTTTTAAATGCTCTGACTCCTTTGGACTCAGTTTCTGAATCAAAATCTGGTTTTGCCAATTAGATACACTTGCCCAAGATTTGGCACAGGTTAGAAAGATTGTGGTTTTCCTGAGAAGATTCCAGAGTTCATTTGCCAGCTTTCTAGGTGCCTCCAGCTTCTTGATCTAATTCCCTAGTACCTGGATGTAGTTGTCTTCCTGTTAATCTGGATGCAGTTGCTGCTGGTCGTATCTCCAGTTCTAGTCTTCCCTCAGTGCCCGAACCTCCCTAAGGACGACTTCTCTATTTGCAGACAGCCTTCCAGGGGCCCAGCTTAGATCCTGCTCCTTCGGGTGTTCGGTGGTGTTATAAGAACCTTCCCACGCAGGTGCCTGGGTGGCTCAGTTGGTTAAGCAACTGCCTTTGGCTCAGGTCATGACCCTGGAGTCCTGGGATGGAGTCCCACAGTGGGCTGCTTGCTCAGCAGGAGGTCTGCTTCTCCCTCTGATGCTCTCCCGTCTCTCTCTCTCTCAAATAAATAAGTAAAATCCTAAAAAAAAAAAAAAAGAACCTCCCCACTTAATAAATATAGTGTATTTTGTTTCAGCCTTAAACTCTGATTGATTAGCTATAACAATCCATAGAGATACTAAAAGTAAAGTTCTGCTGTTATCTGGAAATCCCTCTTTGTTTTTGTAATGGGGAATAAGGAATGGGAAGAGAATGGATAGATAACCCTGTTAGGCTGCAATGGTTGCATACAGACCAGCAGACCAACTTTCATTACCTCACCAGTATCAGTGAGGGTCTGGGCCATCTATATTATCCAAATCCTGATAGGTCACTAACTTTTTTAGTAGTTAAGTTTTGTTAAAGAGCACCAAAAACCAGTGCCCATGAGGCTAGAGTAAGAAGAGTCAAAGGAAACTGTCAAAATTTTATTTTTCTTTAGGTGACCATATCATCTGAAATAAATATACTTGGTTGAGTTTCATGTCTAGCACTCAAATTTCTGTGTTTTTTTTATTTAAAACAATTTAACATAGAGCATATTACTAGTTTCAGAGGTAGAATTCAGTAATTCATCAGTTGCATATAACACCTCATTACATCAAATGCCCTCAATGCCCATCACCTTGGTACCCCATTTCCCACCCACCTCCCCTCCAGCAACCCTTGTTTCCTATAGTTGAGAGTCTCTTACGGTTTTTCTCCATCTCTGATTTCATCTTATTTTTTCTTTCCCTTCCCCTATGTTCATCTGTTTTGTTTCTTAAATTCCACATCTGAGCAAAATCATATGATGTTTGTCTTTTCTGACTGACTTATTCCAATAAGCATAATACCTTTAGTTCTATCCACATCATTGCAGATGGCAAGATTTCATTCTTTACGGCTGAGTAATATTCCATTGTATATATTTATACACCACATCTTCTTTATCCATTCTTCTGCCGGTGGACATCTGGGTTCCCTCCATATTTTGGCTATTGTGGACATTGCTGCTATAAACATTGGGGTGCATACACCCCTTCAGATCACTATGTTTGTATCCTTTGTATAAATACCTAGTATCTAGTACTCAAATATCATTTCTTCTATTTCATTTTATAATTAGGGTAAGCTTTCCCCATAAGAAAGTATCAGCATGCTTTTCATTTGTTTTGATTTTATCAAATGGCCTTTAAACATACTAGAGCTGTAATTTGATGCTGCTCAAGCAACATTTAAAATAAATACTGGATATTACCATTCCCTTTGGTCTTTTATATTGTTATTAATCCTTTGAAAATCAGAATCTCTAATGCTTCTTGTAGAACAGTGAGCTCTGTTACTGAAGCATCTTCAACATTCAGCTATGAGAGAGAGAGCAAGAGGAGGAGCCATTTCTCTTGACATCTTTTTCTGACCTACTTTTACACATGACAGAAGCAGAGAATTTTCTTTTAGTTTAATTTTATTTTTTTCAGTGTTCCGGGATTCATTGTTTATGCACCACACCCAGTGCTCCATGCAATACGTGCCCTCCTCAGTACCCACCACCAGGCTCACCCAAACCCCATCCCCTTCCCCTCCAAAACTCTCAGTTTGTTTCTCAGAGTCCATTGTCTCATGGTTTGTCTCCCCCTCCAATTTCCCCCACTTCACTTTTCCTTTCTTCTCCTAATGTAGAGAAACTAATCGCTTTGTAAGTTTGTACGAAATGCCTGATGCAGAAATGCAATGATGCCAGGTTTTCCCATTTTTCAAATGACTCCTAGAATCTGAACTTTTTTTTACAAAAACCCTCCCAGTTTCTAATTAATTAAGTGTTAAAACATTTTATGTAAAAGAAAACCACCTATAAGCTGAATCCCAACCTTGGCTCATCAGTTTATGACCTTTGTTCTAAGCAGTCAGCAGAGAAATCTACACATGTTGTCCCTTAGTAAATGCTTTTAATGTCACTCAGTAAATGCTGGGCCAGGGATGGGGGGAGGCCACTATTTAAGCTAGGATTAGAATCTATTAAGTAACTTTTCTGAATAATTCCCAAATATGTAGATATAAAGGAATTCTCGGTTGACATTCTACATGTTACAACCAGTTTTGTAATTCAACAAAGTTTAATAGATGATGGTGATTTTTTTCTTTAATGTAATTAACATCACTACACGAGCCTATAGAACGTGTGATTAAACTCCTGTTGAAAGATAATACTGTATTATGAATCCTGAATTTAAAACAATGACAAATTTAATCTCAAACTTTGGGACTATGTACTATGCTATAATCATTTTGAATTCATAACCCTCAAAAATGAATTGGACCAAAAATCAAAACTATAAGGAATAGATGTTAGCAAAATAAAAGTTTGCACATTGCTAGAGTTTTCTCTCAAAAGCCACATGTTTTTCATGCCTACACAAAGTTCTGTACGTTGTCATGAGCTAAGTGTTTATCACTTTCAGCTATATGGCATTTATTAAGGAAAAAGTTTTAGTGTCTCAGTCTATGCCTTGAATTGGTTCAATTACCTAACTGAACAAGGCAAATTAAAATACGTTGAGCTATTTTTTTTGTTTTGTTTTCTTTATCATGGATACTTCGTAGGACAGCAGTTCTGGTTAATGTTTGCTACTTCTGATGATAGAAATAACATACATTTCTTATGAAAAATCCCAACAATTCAGGGTTGTATAAAGTAGGATGTGAAAGTCTTGTGACCCCAGCCTAATTAGTGGATTAAATATTTTCAGAGATTTTATATGTACAAGTACATTTTAATAGGTATCATACTAGATGCACAGGTTAGTATTAACCCACTATAGTTAGATATTCTGGTACTGGATTCAAATGGCAAGGTTCGGGAAATCCCACTTAAATTGACCCACACAGCAAATGTACTTTATTGACCAAGTCCGAGGATGGCTGGAGAGAGGAGCTTGGATAATGTTATCACTTCCTGGGTTTGATCCCTTTGGCTGGTTGTTCTGCTCTTTCCTGTCTTGGTGCCATGTTCCAGCAGACTTGCTTCATGATAGTAAGGCTGATACAACCCTTAGCAACCCCAGTGGAGAGGAGAGATCCTACCTTCTTAACAGTCTCATGAGAGTCTTGGAATTGAGTCTCGCAGGCATTGACTGAGGGCCGTGCCCATCCCTGAAGGTCATGTGACTCAGAGAATGTGGTGTGAATCTGTAGGTCATGTTTGGGGCACCCGCCACCCAGAGAGGCAAGTTAGTGGTTCTCCTAATCATGAGGACTGAGAGCGAAGGAATGCGTAGCTTCCCATTAGAAACCATATTCTTCACAAAGGGAAAATGAATGCTAAGTAAGAAAAGACATCCCATCTCTCGGCAGCCCAGTTGCCATATATAGGTTTCTCTATACATACGCTGTTTTTGTTTTATATTTCTAATGTTTACAGAAAAGTTGCGAGGATAGGACAGAGAGTTCCCAGATAGCGTCCACACAACTTTCCCTGATGCTAACATCTTACATAACCACAGTACATTTGTCAAGACTAAGAATACTAAGTGGCAGGCTTTGGATTTCATCAGGCTTCCATTACTGATGTCTTCTCTTGGATCCAATGCAGGATTCACTGCAATCAACTTACATACACTTTTTTAAATAGTGACATCTGATAAAATGTAGCTACCGTATATGTCAAAACACATATTTTTACAGGAACAACTCTGTCTCGTTATTCGTTCATACTGAAGTTCAAAAAGCCCCGGATGATCTGTATTTCTCTTTTCGGGATTGATACAGTACAACTCCTTCTGGCAAAGTGTGGCTGAATCACAAACGCAACTAGTTCACCACACTTAGTATTGCAGTGGTGGCAAGGAGACGGGTTATTTGCAGCTAGAAGGAGGAAGGGAGGAGATGACGAAGGATGGCAGAAAGAAGGAACCAAGGAGGGAGGGAGGGAGGAAGAGAAAGAGGAGGAGGAAGAGAGGAAGGATGGGCTCCATCAGGATAGGAAAGAAATGGAAACACACGTGTACCCTAACTGAAAGAAGAGCAAAGTGTATCTGGACAGTCAAGTGAGATTTTTCATCAGCTGTGCTTCTTTCTGAATCTCTTCTCTGGCATATGGTAATATCTGAGATGAACTTGGAGGCTTTTTCCTTCAGGGGACCGCTGCTTTTCCTACCAAGTGTGCTGTCTTTCTTAGACTGACTCACTTAACTTCATGTCATTTTATTGTCTCATTCGATGTCGTTACAATTATACTTCCAGCGAAGAGTTTCCTTTTTACATATAAAATCAGTATTTGCTCACTGGATATGGAGTTTGTATGGTGTGCCAGAGGCATTTCTAGAGGCTGGAAGTAGAGAACACAACCAACCAACCAACCAAACTAGTGCCTTCAGAGTGTTTTGTTTTGTTTTGTTTTGTTTTTTATTTGACCAGACAGAGGTTACAAGTAGGCAGAGAGGCAGGCAGAGAGAGAGGGGGAAGCAGGCTCCCCACCGAGCAGAGAGCCCGATGTGGGGCTCGATCCCAGGACCCTGGGATCATGACCTGAGCCAAAGGCAGAGGCTTTAACCCACTGAGCCACCCAGGCACCCCGCCTTCAGAGTTTATATGGGGAAAATTGATAACGCAGGATAGAGGAGTGAGCTGGATTTCCTGGTTTGGGAAGAAGAGATTTTCTGGGAGTCCAATGCTTTATGCTTCGTAACAGGAAAGGAGTTAAAGAAATGGGGGCGATTCCTGGAAGATGGAGGTAATGTGGTAGGAACTTTGGAATTTCTCATCTCTGTATCTGTAAGAACAACATCGTCAACTGAAAGTTAGAATGGGAGAGTGTTACAGGCTCAGTTGAGTCTCCTCAAGATCCCCATGTTGGACTCCTAACCTCTGGTTCCTGAGAATGTCACTGTATCTGGAGATTCGTCTTTACAGAGGTGATTGCGTTAGAATGAGGCTGTCAGTGTGGGCCCTAATCATATGACTTGTGTCCAGATAAGAGGAAATTTGGGCACACGGGAAGGACACGTGGGCACACGCAGAAGGAAGACCGTGTGAATACACGGCAAGAAGGCAGCGTTGGCAGCTCTAGCAACTTCCTCCTGGAAGTCCTGGGGGTTTGCAGAGAGAGGGCGGGCGAAATGATCACGTGGAAGGACTAGAGAATCATGCTATCCTTCATCGAATCTAAAATGCCGCTCACTGAAAGACACACCAATATTTTAGGAACCACAGGAAAGGGAAACCCTGCCAGTTACAGCGTGGCATGTCCTAGTGGCACATGTGAGACACACCCTCATTCCGGAGATACATAGTGTGAAGATGGGTGCGTTCTAGAACCTATTATGTGGCAGGATAGCCTCATGGGTCCACAGAGAGACGTGATAATGAGGGAAGGTGAAACTGGTCAGCACGGTTTGTTTTTCCAACTATGTTCTGCTGCAAGGCATGTGGACATAGAGTGGATTTAAACAGTGTTTCTTGGACGCCTGGGTGGCTCAGTCGGTTGGGCATCTGCCTTTGGCTCAGGTCATGATCCCAGGGTCCTGGGATCAAGTCCCACGTTGGGCTCCCTGCTCAGCGGGGAGCCTGGTTCTCTCTCTCCTTCTGCTGCTGCTCCCCCTGCTTGTGCTCACTCTCTCTCTCTCTCTCTCTCTGACAAATAAGTAAAATTTTAAAAATAAATAGTGTTTCTGCAGCATGGATCTAAATAGTGTTCATTTTTGCAAATGAGTACAGGAAAACAAAGGGGTGCCCAAGGCAGCTGAAGAGGTAGATGAAGGAGAGATTCGAGTGAAGCTGGTAGCCAGAGTCCCAGGATGAGGGGGAGCAAGCTGCAATGTCGGAGGGGTTTCAAACAGCAGTGCAAGCAGTATGCTGGAAACTGAGATTTGTGGGAGGATTGCGTTATCGGTGTTGATAAAGCCCAGTGTATGACTAGGGTATGAGCCACGAGATGAGGTGGAGTATAAGACTGTTGGAGAAGTGGCCAAGAAACAAGCCAAGACTTGCACGATCATCCACATGTGGAAATCAAGATAGAAAGAGGCAAGAGTGAGTTAGCCAGGAATTAAAACTCTCCGAATGCGTAGGGGAAGGAGTGCAGTGGGGAGGGCAGGCGAAAAGGGAAGGATGACTCGGAGGTCAGTAAAATAACCAGGCCGGAGTGAGGGAGTCAAACAGTCTGATGACAGCAGAGTGGAAACCCTGTCACTCTGAGGAGGCAGCAAGGGCAGTCTGAAATGGAAAGCGAAGGTCGAGAAGGAAACCTACCTAGATTCCGGCCCCATGGTATGAGGAAGAGAAAACAGCTGTCACCTGAGAAGGTGTCAGGGCAGTCAGGGTCCTTAGGGAGGAGCCAGGTGTCGGTCAAAGCAGGAAGGCCTGGGGAACGCAATGACACCTTGGGTCCCAGTTATTTCCCTTAGACTTGGCTGTAGCTTTTAGCCTCCAGTGTTCACGGTGAGCGGTCCGACGGCAGGCTGAGTCTTCTCTGGACGGTCTCTTCTGTCACTTCCTCAACATAAATAAATCTAAACTTCCAAAAATTTAAAATTCTGAGATACTACTTTGATGTATTTCACGTGTGACTCTTTGATCACAGGTCTTGCTCCAGCCTCTTCAATGAGAAGCCTCCTGCCTCTTCCAGCTCCGGAAAATTTTCTTCTACTACTTTTTTGCTTATTTCCTCCTCTCCATTTGCTCTGTTCTCCCCTTTTTCTATCAGAGTTTCTATCAGATAAATAGCGTTATCTATGTCCCTACTCAATTTTTTATACTTCTCTTCATTTAAATGTCTTGTGGCAAATGTTGGGAAGGACCGTCGCCAGCACTTCTGTCAGGGTCACTGATTTGACCTTCAGCTGTGGATATTTGGTTCCACAGCCCCGCCACTTTTTTGTTTGTTTGCAGTCATGTTTTTAATACCCAAGAACTCTGATTCTTACTTTTGTCAGCCTTTTTTTTTTTTTTTAAGATTTTACTTATTTATTTGACAGACAGTGATCACAAGTAGGCAGAGAGGCAGGCGGGGTTTGTGGGGGGAGGAAGCAGGCTCCTTGCTGAGCAGAGAGTGCGATGTGGGGCTCGATCCCAGGACCCTGAGATCATGACCTGAGCCAAAGGCAGAGGCTTAACCCACTGAGCCATCCAGGTGCCCCTCTTTTTTTTTTTTTTAAGACCTTATTTATTTGAGAGAGACAAAGCGCAAGCAGGCTCCCCGCTGAGCCCGGAGCATGATGTGGGACTCGCTCCCAGCACCCCAGAAGGCAGATGCTTAACCGCCTGAGCCACCAGGGCACCTGCCTTTTTTTTTTTTTTTAAATAAATGCTTAATGAGAAATGTCTCTCCCAACGTTCTTTTAACCATGTAACCTCATTGCTCCTTTCAGGAGTTAACTGGCAATGTATATGTAGCGTAGTTCTGGCGAATCCTAAAGTGTATATAATTAGCAAGGTGAAGGAGCTAGAAAATCAAACAACGTGACCTCCACTGTCCCAGGTTTGGACAACCCTTGGCGTTTGGCTACGTTGTTACCTTATATGTTGGGACACTCTGCGGTGCACCTACAGAAACATAGTTTAGCAAAATGGTGGGAAGAATAATTAGGATGTTGGACTTGGCTATTTCTTGTAGCCCACAAGAAAGGGCTGTGTCACGCGGAAGGTGACCTTCCCGAAAGCAGAAATCCTTTCTCCATACAGCCTGCCATCCAAGTCAAGACCACGGGACCTGAAAAGCTGAAGACTCGACCCCAGGAGGTGGAAGACAAAGGAGGAGATAAGACTGAGAAAAAAGATAAACTTGTCTCTGCCTTTCTCAGAACTGCGGGACCATGAATCATTCCTTCCGACCCAAGGCTGTTGTTTCACACGTCTCAAGGCCAGGTGTCCTGAAGGAAAAAGTAGGAGGGACGCAGAGATTACAAAACGAAGCCTGGAATGAACAGGGTCTCATTCTCACACTGCTTCATCCGAAATATTACATCACAAATGACCAAAAAAAAAACCAAAAAAAAGGCGATTCAATTGGTATCCTTTTAGAAACAGTACAGTTGTGATTATGATGAGTTTTGTTGACTATAAATTTAATACATTTATTCTCATAGCTTTCATAATCATTAACGATCAGGTACCAGGCAAACTTTCTTCCCTGTTATAACCCCCACCCCCATTTCCACCCTCCCATTGTAAGTGGATTCCCTGTGAGTAGTTTTCTGCAGCACCAATTCCACTGGCATCAGAAGGATCTACATTCAGTGGCTCTGAGCTTGGAATTTCTCTGAAAATTTTCACCGTGTGGTCTCCCCCTTTGTTTTCATTGTATTCTATTCAAATTTTTCTGACTTCATTTGCTTTCTGTCTTCCAAGAATTTCTAAAAACTTTTGGGACACCGAGGCCTGTGTTCCAATGCTGTTCCCGAATTGTAAAAACACACATTTTAGGAGGAGAGTGTGCTCAATGTGCGAATCTCTTCCTGCACCGATTTATTCAAGAAACTGTTTTTCTGTGGCCCTTAAAATATGTGCTTCTATGTGGACTCTGGAGCGAGACCGACTGTTAGGGACCAAATATTTGGGTCCCCCCGGCCCCCCACCTGGAAAATTCATAAACCGAAGCCCTAACCCCCTGTTGTAGCTAAATATGGAGTAAGGAAGTAGTTAAGGTTAAATGACGTCATTAGAGTGGCCCCTGGTCCATGAGGATTAGTGTCCTTACAAGAACAGAATGCCGGAGAGCTGTCGGCCTTGCACTTGCTCACCCGCTCTCTCTCCCCGCACCCCCGCCTCCCCACACACTCAGAGAAAGGGAAAAGGAGGCCATCTCCAAGTCAGAAGAGAGCTTTTACCAGAAAAGAACCCTGCTGGACCTTTGTCTGGGACTTCCAGCCTCCAGACTGGGAGAAGCAAATTCCCATTTAAAATGTCAGCCCCCCCACCTGTGGTAGTCTCTTACGGCCAGTTCAAACCCCAGCCCTGCCTGTAATGGATTATGTGACTGTGGGCAATTTGTTTAATGCTTCTTCACCAGTATGATCTTCTGTAAAATGTACTATGACTAGTATCCAGCTCCTAAGACTTACTAGGATTAAGTACGTTAATATTTAGAAAGGGCTTCGGACAGTGCTTAACACAGTAAACACCAGAGTGTTGGTTAAAGAATCACTTACTGCAAATGTAGTCCTAATTTCACGAGTAGTGTATCTAGATAAAAAGCTGAAGGCATACAGTAAAATGTTAGTTAAGGTCATTCTGCAAACTATCAAGAAGACGTTAACATTTAAGTACTTAAATATTCTGAATTCCACTTGAATCTGAGGATACCACTTACAGTGACTACAAGAAGTGACCTTCTCCCTAAATGTGATGAAGTACTGTTAGTGCTTTGTGTTTCGTTCAGTCACAACAGATCTCTTGTTTTCTACAAGCTTTGCTTTCTCAGTCTTTCACATTTAGGGCTATGATCTATCTCAAATTAACTTTTGAATATGATAGGATATAGGACTCAAGCTTCATTCCTCCCCCCCCCCCCCCCCCCCCCCCGCCACATGGACACTAATTACAATAACAACGTTTACTAAAGAGATGATTTTATCGGGGCACCTGGGTGGTTCAGTGGATTAAAGCCTCTGCCTTTGGCTCAGGTCATGATCTCAGGGTCCTGGGATCCAGCCCCACATCGGGCTCTCTGCTCAGTGAGGAGCTTGCTTCCCCCTCTCTCTGCCTGCCGCTCTGCCTACTTGTGATCTCTCTCAAATAAATAAATAAAATCTTAAAAAAAAAAAAATGATTTTATCTCTTTGAATTACACGAAAGTGAACTCGTATGTGGGGGTTATTTCTGGACTTGTATTCTGTTCCATTGGTCCCTGTCTACCCTGTGTCAATGCCGTTAAAAGCTGTTACTTTATGTTAAACATTGAAGAGTAAATTCTTCAACTTTGCTCTTCAAGGTCCATCCTTGTTCCTTTCCCACTTGCCCTTAAATTTTAATTTCAATGTGTCAATTCTCTCTCTCTCCTCTTCCTCTCTCTCTCTCTCTCTCTCTCTCTCTCTCTCGTGCATACACACACACACACACACACACACACACCCTGCTGGGATTGGGATTGCATTGAATCTACACATAGCCGAGTGCAAGTAAAATTGACATAACAACACTGAGGCTTCCAATCTGTGAGCTTAATGTATTCATATCCGTGAGCTAGCTCATTCTCTTTCTTTCTCTCCATATGCTCAGGTCTCCTTTAACTTCTCTTGGCAATGTTTTGTAGTTTTTTTGTTGTTGTTGTTTAAGATTATTTGTTTGAGAGAGAGTAAGCGACAGAGAGAGAACAAGTTGGGAGGAGCAAAGGAAGACGGAGAAGCTGAACCCCCACTGAGCAGGGATCCTGATGTGGGGCTTGATCCCAGGACCCTGGGATCATGACCTGAGCCGAAGGCAGATGCTTAATTGACTGAGCTACCCAGGCACCCTGTTTTGCAGTTTAGCATAGAAATATACTATCTTTTGTAGGATTTATTCCTAAATATTGTTTTTTTAATGTTAATGTTAGTGATGTTTAAGGAATTTCAGTTTTCCAACTGTACTATTTTATACAGATACATTTGATTTTTGCATTTTGATCTTTTATTCAGTTTCCTTGCTAAATTAACTTTTTTGTGGGTTTTTTTTGTATTTTCTGTCTGCAAATAAAGACATATTTGTTTCTTTTTTTCCCAAACTTTCCATTTCCTCCCTTGTCTTATGGTTCCAACTTGTAGTAAAATATTGATGAGCAGCAGTGATAACATTCTTACCTTGTCTGGACCTCAGGGAGGAAGGGTCTGCTATTTCTCCATTAGGTATGATAGCAAAAGGTTTTAAATAGTTACCCTTTATCAAATTAAGGAAGTTCCCTTCTATTTCTGAATTTTTGTCTTAAATGGGTGTTTGATCTTCATACTTTCTGCATTTACTGAGATGATGATACAGTTTTTCTTATCATGTGAATGTGGTAAATTGCATTGATTTAAGAATTTTAACCCAGCCTTGCATTTCTGGAGTAAACTCCACTTGGTCATCATGCCTCCATCGTTGTTTGTTGTTGTTGTTGTTTTAATATGGATTTTCTAACATTTTTTAAGGGATGTTCAATGAGAGACACTGGCTTGCAATTTTCTTGTAAAGTCCATGTCAGGTTTGAGTTGTCAGGATTATGCTGAACTCCTAATATGAGTTGGAACACATCCCTTATCTAATCTCTAAGAGGCAGAAGAATTCATCAGCAAAGCATTCTGAGCCTGAAGTTATATTTGTTTTGTTTTTGGGGGAAACATTTCTAATTGTAGGTTCAATTCCTTTCATAGAAATAAGACTTTTCAATCTCTTCTTCTGTCAGTCTTAAGTTGTATTCGTCTGTTTCATCAAATTTATCAAATTCATTGGAACAAATTTGTTAATAGGAGTTTATACTGTCTATCCCGCTTATTATCCAGCTTAAGGACAGGCAAAACTAATCCAAGGTGACAAAAGTTAGATGGGTAGTTGCTAGGAGTACTGCTTGGGAAGGAGCATGACCTTCTAGTGTGATAGAAATGTTGTCTATCTTGATCCGGGTGGTAGTTACATTGGTATAAACTTATAGAAAAAAAGCCTTAGATGCTCTTACATTAATGTATCCATGTTATATTTACATAAAAGTTTAAATGTGAAGTTAAAAGTCAGACTGACCTGTGACTCTGATGCCCACCTGGGGCTGAAGCGTTTGTATGCAAATGTGGCCTGAGGCAGCCAATCTGAACGCGGAGGGAGACCACATCTCCAGAGTGAGTGGTTCCAGTGCGGGAAGACTTAGACCATTTCCTTGTAGTAAACACAGAACTAGCCCACTCTTACCTCCTCCGGTGCAAATAGAGAAAAAAGTCATTTCTCCAAATCTGAAGGTAGTAAACATTAGTGTTTAAAGGAAAAAGAGTGCACGAATTAACACACAGTTCTCTGTTAATCTCTTCCTTTGATGTTTAAGAAGAGACCAGACAGGGCAGCCTAGGTGGCTCAGTTGGTTGAGCAACAGCCTTTGGCTCAGGTCATGATCCTGGTGTCCTGGAATCGAGTTCCACATTGGGCTCTCTGCTTGGCAGGGAGTCTGCTCCTTCTGCTGACCTCTCTACTCTCATGCTCTCTCTCTGTCTCAAATAAGATCTTTAAAAAATAAAATAGAAAATAAAATTAAAAAAAAAAAAAGAAGAAGAAGAAGAGACCAGACAGGAGATATTTCAAGACTGTTTTTATATTCTGTGGAAAGCCTCAATGGTGAATGTTATTATTTGTTGACTAAGCTTCGTATCTTCCAACTTAAAATTTATTTTATTACAAAAAGATATTAAGAGGGGCGCTTGGGTGGCTCAGTCGGTTAAACCTCTGACTTCAGCTCAGGTTCTGATCTCAGAGTCCTGGAATCAAGCCCTACATCCGGTTCCCTGCTCAGTGGAGAGCCTGCTTCTCCCTCTCTCTCTGCCTGCTTGTGCACACTCTATCGCTCTGTCAAATAAATAAAATCTTAAAAAAAAAAAAAAAAGATATTGGGACGCCTGAGTGGCTCAGTCGGTTAAGCGGCTGCCTTCAGCTTAGGTCATGATCCCAGGGTCCTCGAATTGAGTCCCGCACTGGGCTCCCTCCTCAGGAGGGAACCTGCTTCTCCCTCTACCTCCTCTGCCTGCTGCTCCCCCTGCTTCTGCTCTCTCTCTGATAAATAAAATCTTAAAAATAAAAAAGATATTAAGATAAAAAGCAAGCATGAATGAGGAAGCAAAATTTGCCCTTCCCCACTCCCACCCAATCTGTCAATAACAAGACCAGATATTCATGAAGCACTTACCATATTCCAGGCACTATCGAGTTACTTAACCCATAACACTTTAGTATTGTACCCATTTCACAAATGTAAAAACTGAGGATAAGAGTTTCAATAACTTCTCTAAGATTATACAAAACAAAATATGGTAAAGCCAGAATTTGATGCTGGCTTAGGAGCCTGCTTTTTAAACCACTGTGCTGTATAATTACCCACAATCAGTTTTAGGTTTCAAAATATTTTTCTATACACCATATATAGACATATTTCTTTAATCAAATGGAATCTTACTATACTTTTTATCCATAACAATATTCTCCAAGAGATGGATGTTTATAGGATATTCATGCTTATTACTTTGTAAATAATGAGGTTATTTATAACAGATTCTCAGAAATGGAATTGCTGTCAAAGTGCATTTTCCCTTCCTCAGTATTTTTAAATTTTTGTTATTCAGACCCTCAAAAATGTGTATTTTATTTTTTAAATTTATTTCTTTAAAGATTTTATTTATTTATTTGACAGAGATAGAGATCACAAGTAGGCAGAGAGGCAGAGACAGAGAGAGGGAGAAGCAGGCTCCCTGCTGAGCAGAGAGCCCGATGCAGGGCTCGATCCCAGGACCCTGAGATCATGACCTGAGCCGAAGGCAGAGGCTTTAACCCACTGAGCCGCCCAGGGCCCCCCAAATGTGTATTTTAAACATTTTCTCTTTTGGACTTTAGTATCTGTACTTGTATATAACCAATTGTCCCAGCAAACTTAATGTCTGGTAGAGCAAGTCCAAATTCTTGTTTGTTTGGGTTTTTTTCCCAAATTACCTTGGCTATTCTCGGCCCTCTCTTCTTCTGTATAAATGTTTCTAGCAACTTTCTCAAATCGTGTATTAATGCTATTAACTTTCCTATAGATTCTCTTCGGTGTCCTGTGTGGAAAGTCATATAGTCTGCCATTAGGAACTTTTTCTTGCCTTCCAAACCTACTTTTCTCTTCCTTTCTCTCTCTCCCCAGCTCTTTCGTAACTGTGTAACAAAGACCTGCCACGAAATGCTGAATACCAAGTAGTAACTAATAATGGGCATCTTTGTCCCTTCCTGATCTTAAAACGAGCATGTCTAACATTCTGTGCCAATATGTTCCATGTGTCTTTAGGTTTAGGTAATGATTATAATAGTTATGTAACAGAACTGAAACATCATTATTTTCTTAAATGAGTCTAAAATCATGAATTTTACTTCCAAAAATACATTAGGAAATAGAGGGCTAGGAAAAGGGGAAAGTGGGCAAATTTCTTTTTTATTTGGTGATGGTCTACAGCAACTCTTTTATACCTGAGGTTATTCATTCAAAAAATGGGTTTACATATGTCTTCCAAACATTTAAAGCTAAACAGGAACATTACAAATCAACAGAAGGCCCCCAAACACGAATTTTAAAGAGAGAGAAAAAGAAAGTTAGCAGAAGGTTAAAAACAAAGCCAGCAAGGTGACACTGAAAAAAGAAGAGTATAAAATAAACTGACAAAAGACTAGGTAAGTTTGATAATATTAAAACTGGACCTAGTAGAATTAAAGGTTTAAAAAACTTGAATAGGGGCGCCTGGGTGGCTCAGTGGGTTAAGCCGCTGCCTTCGGCTCGGGTCATGATCTCAGGGTCCTGGGATCAAGTCCCGCATCAGGCTCTCCGCTCAGCAGAGAGCCTGCTTCCTCCTCTCTCTCTCTCTGCCTGCCTCTCTGCCTACTTGTGATCTCTCTCTGTCAAATAAATAAATAAAATCTTAAAAAAAAAACTTGAATAAATGGAATAAAGATTATGAATCTATGAACCTGTAAGTCCTGAATGTAGCACAGACTAGGTAAGACAAAGAGGATTAGGCGTATAAGGAAAAATACGTAAGAGCAGAATGAGAATTTACATTTCTCCTTGAGAGAAGTAGAGCATAGATGGTAAGGATCTAGACACTCTTACCACTATTCAATTAATAACATTGACCTAATTGTTACATGACACATTGTTTCAAAGGACATACCCTTTACAGAGAACCAGGAAATATTTACAAAATGTGTTTGCTTAGCATGCTAAAAAGAAATCCTTATTAAATTCTCAAAAAGCAGCCTGTGTGCACTGGCTATATGTAATAGAAGCTATAAGTTAATAACAACAACAACAACAAAAAGGTAAAAAAATAAAAAATGCAGCCAGCCACCTGGAAACTGAAACACGCTATCCTAAATAATCCTTGGATCGAACGAGCAATCAAATTTGCAGCCAGTAATGAAAACACACCATTCTCAACCTATCGGATAGAGCCATAGGAGTGAAATACTAAAAACTAGATATTCATAAGATCAGAAACAAGAATGTTCATTATCATATTCAATCAACTGGAAATTGTTAAAACCATCAGAGAATTCCTAACAGTAACTTGGTTTTAGAATTGGAGAAAGGAAAACAAGTGTATCAGTCAGTAATGGATCCTCAAGAGGTAGGAATAAGTAAGGAAGTAGAAGAAAGGAATCAAAGTCAAAATGCTGAAATAAATGAGAAAATGAGGAAGAGATTATTCTTCTCTGGTGGTGAAAGAAATAATGGAAGGACAAAGGTTGCCATTATGATACATTATACCAAATGATACATTATAATATAGATAATACTATAATGTTATAATGATCAAGATATTATAATAGATAATAAATGTATTTACAACACTGAGATTATAATATAGATAATACTATAATGTTATAATGATCAAGATATTATAATAGATAATAAATGTATTACAACACTGAGATTATTAAGTGCAACTATATGCTAAAAACATTTTACTTTTTAAAAGATTTCATTTATTTATTTGAGAGAGAGAGCAGGAGGGGCAGAGGGAAGGAAAGGGACAAGCAGACTCCCCACTAGTGTGGAGCCAACAAGGGGAGGTAAAGGTAGGGGTTGAGGGGGAGATCTACCCCAGGAGCAGGAAATCATGACCAGAGCTGAAGTTGGATACTTAGCCAACTGAGCCACCCAGGTACCCCAATGCCAAAAACATTTTATTTTTATTTATTTATTTTTAAAGATTTTATTTATTTGACAGAGAGAGAGAGAGAGCGCGAGATCACAAGCAGGGGGAGCAGCAGGCAGAGGGAAAGGGAGAGGCAGTCTTCCTGTGCAGCAGGGAGCCCAATGCAGGGCTCAACGCAGGTCTCAATCCCAGGATCCTGGGATCATGACCTGAGCTGAAGACAGACGCTCAACTGACTGAGTCACCCAGGCACCCCAGGAAAACATTTTAAATATAAGGTAGACCACATGATGAATTTCCAGAAAAGGGAAAACTACCAAGATGTACTTAAAAACAGAACCCTGAACGGAGCAAGAACACGAGGAAGGATCTAGACACTCTTACCACTATTCAATTAATAACATTGACCTAATTGTTACATGACACATTGTTTCAAAGGACATACCCTTTACAGAGGAAGTGGGGCACCTGGGTGGCTCAGTGGGTTAAGCTGCTGCCTTCGGCTCGGGTCATGATCTCAGGGTCCTAGGATCGAGTCCCGCATCGGGCTCTCTGCTCAGCAGGGAGCCTGCTTCCCTCTCTCTCTCTCTCTTCCTGCCTCTCTGCCTACCTGTGATGTCTCTCTGTCAAATAAGTAAAAAATCTTAAAAAAAAAAAAAAAAGAAAGAACACGAGGAAGTAAAAAAACTGAAATAATCACCTTGCAGAAGAGTCAAGGTCAATAAACATAATCCTCACAATATATAAACTATTCTAAATCAAGCATGAGATAGTTTCCCAGTTTATTCTGTAAAGCTATCAAAACCTGTTAATCAAAACCAGACTTGTCTCTTATGCATAAAAACAAAATCCTAAATACAGGGTTAGTCAACAGAATACAGCAGCATTTTAAACGAGCAGCTCAATATTAGATTCTACTACATAGTTTGTTTCTATTATCGTAGCTCAAAGGAGAAAATCTGTGTAACGGTAGACATTGAAAAGTCATTTGAAAAAAATTTAATGTCTGTTCCTAATAAATGGGCTTCATGCATATTCTTAATATTCAATTTCTAATTCGTACTTAAAATTATACACAGGAGTGAAATACTAAAAACTAGATATTCATAAAATCAGAAACAAGAATGCTCATTATCATATTCAATCAACTGAAAATTATTAAAAATCATAATAAAAGTTAATGTGGCCAGGGGACCCTGGGTGGCTCAATGGATTAAGCCTCTGCCTTCAGCTCAGGTCAAGATCTCAGGGTCCTGGGATCCAGCCCCACATGGGGTTCTCTGCTCAGCAGGGAGCCTTCCCCCTCTCTTTTTCTGCCTGCCTCTCTGCCTGCTTGTGATCTCTCTCTCTCTGTCAAATAAATAAATAAAATCTTTTTTTTTAAGATTTTATTTATTTATTTGACAGAGAGAGAGATCACAAGCAGGCAGAGAGGCAGGCAGAGAGAGAGGAGGAAGCAGGCTCCCTGCTGAGCAGAGAGCTCGATGCGGGACTTGATCCCAGGACCCTGAGATCATGACCTGAGCCGAAGGCAGCGGCTTAACCCACTGAGCCACCCATGTGCCCAAATAAATAAAATCTTAAAAAAAAAAAAAAAAGTTATTGTGGACAGTGCTTTAAAAACCCACATGACACCTTTCTGATTTATGCAGTGCCCAGTTTAAGATATTACTGTACTTATATAATACGAGTCAACAAAATTTCTAAAGTCAACAAAAATATTTTTTGGAAACTTATTTTAAAAAGCAACATGTCAGAACTATGGTAAAGAAAATTTTGGAACTTTTAAGGAGGAACATGCAAAAAAACCCAATTCTGTGCTCTCAACAGAAAGACTTCCAAGTAAATTAAACACTTTATGTTTCCAGTTACAATCCTAAGAGGATACCATTGGAAAAGTGATCAAAATGATTCTGATAGTCACAGGGAAAAATAAACAGGCCAGAATAGAAACCTTTGAAAAAGGGACACTTAAGTTCCCTCCTACAACAGTATTACTGTCTGCAATGTACTACCCATTGTTCTAAGAATTGAAAATACAGTGATAAAAACACTACAATGTCAGATGCATAATTTATAAAGATATGATCCAAGTAAACTTGTAACAAAAGAAATCAGGGTGTAATGTAACTGAAAGCCCAGAAACAGACTCCAAAAATACATAGATGGTATTTACAAACTAGGACTAGGATGTACGGTTCACCAAGGCTGTTTGTATAATTTACATGTCTTCCAAACATTTAAAGCTAAACAGGAACATTACAAATCAACAGAAGGCCCCCAAAGAAAGCAACAAAGTTGGACCCTTACCTCACAACATCTAATCGATTAAATTCTAAAATGGTTTAGCACTAAAGGGCAAGAGTAGGAAGCCAGAGAAGTAAAACAAAACTTGTGTGAAAATTAAAATAATCTTGGAGAAAGCTTTTCTAAGGAAAACCATAGGAACAGAGTAGAATTGACTACATATATATGTAACTGTTAAAATTTTCCTACATCAAAACACACCATTCAGTATTTTTAAAGTTATAGTTTCCATAAGGCTCTCTTTCTTATACAAAGAGCTCTTCAAAGAGACAGAGATAAACACCTAAAAATTAAACATGTGAATAGTTAATAAAAGAAAAGATACCCGGCTGACATGAAATAATAATGAATTTCATTAGCAATCAAAGAAATACAAATTAAGATGATATATCACTAGTCCAAATGGTAGCTTTAAAAGTTTTAACAGAGCTAAAGGAAGAGTGACAGAAGTGAATGCAAAACTTATAGACCTTTCCTGGGCAATTTGGGTTCAGCAGGGGTTTAGAAGGACACTCTTTGCACCAGCAATGCCAAGGAAATCATGGGTATTGTGTATTTATGCAGATTCTTAGCACACTGTCATTTTTAACAGAAAAGTTAGAAATAGTTTGTGTCTGGCAATGAAGACATTTTAGGTTATGGTTCTTCTATAAAGGAATAATTGATAACCATCAAAAAGAAGGTAGAGGGGCGCCTAGGTGGCTCAGTGGGTTAAAGCCTCTGCCTTCGGCTCAGGTCATGATCTCAGGGTCCTGGGATCGAGCCCCTCATCAGGCTCTCTGCTCAGCAGGGAGCCTGCTTCCTCCTCTCTCTCTGCTGCCTCTCTGCCTGCTTGTGATCTCTCTCTGTCAAATAAATAAATAAAATCTTTAAAAAAACCACTAAGATTCTATGATTTAGGAAAAAAATAAAGAAGGTAGAATGTAATTATTGACAGAGAAGGATGTTCACAATGTATTATTAAATGAAAAAACTAAACCACAAACTTATGGGCAATATAAACCCATTTGTTGTAAGAAGAGTAGATGCTCATTTATATACATCCATCAAGGCTAAATATTAATGGTTATGACTGGATGTGTTCCTACATTTTCGGGTGTGTACCAGGCTAAAAAGGGAAAAATAAGTGTTCTTATCCAACTGAGCCGCCCAGGCGCCCTGGGAATTCAGTGTTCTGGGTTTTAAGCTTTGCCCCTACAACATGGCACAATGGATAACAAGTTCCTCTTTGTCAGACAAGATTGTTTCTGAAAGTCTGTTCTGGGTATAAGCAAGAATAAAACAAGGCTAAAAATGGCCTGGAATTCTTATGGCAGTTTATTTACAGACTAACATATACAGCCTTTTTTTTTTTTTTAAACAAATGGCTTATATTAAACACATCAGATTCACAGTTACAAGACTTTACTAAAAGTTCTTGCAAGAAAGCACAACACCTTTACAACAAACTGACTGTAAAAAACAAAAAAAAAAAACCCCAAAGGGTGATTCATTTACAGGGCCTCATTCTGAATGCAATTAGAACTAAAAATTCTTTTTTAATAGGACATTTGACATGGTGAAAGGAGTAAGACCCACAAAACTTGTTAGTCTACATAATTCAAAGGACAAGTTTTTTTTCCATTATGGTCAATACTCTGTTTTCTCCATCTTCAACTGGGTCACTTGATAGCTTATTAATTTGTTCTTAATAGCTTTATTTTTAATTAAACTAAAAACACTTTAAGAAATTATCTGAAGAGGCTTTGATAAATGAGAAACTGTTGCTCTCTCCTAACACTATTGAAAATTATAAAACCTTGGAAGAATTTAAAATTAATGTTTGCAGAGGACTGCTGATTTTCCTCCTACAAACAGAAAACAGATTTAAATGAAAGATTTTGTCTTACTACCGAATTGTAATAACTACGGTCTTAAAAAAAAAAAAAAAAAAAAGAGGAACCTCCTTTTTAAAACCTAGCCATCCTGCTCTAGGCTTCTTGTTGTTTTCTATTTCTCTATTTTTTGTTTTTCAAGTTGACTTTTTGAAGTCATTTGTGTTAAACTCATTGTTCAGTTTATAAATTTATTTTAGACACTGGTAACTATTTTAAGTCCATTTTCTTGTTAAAAAGTTAAGTGTTTCCTGCAGAATTTAGATAAGGCTTAGAGGGACAGCCCAGGCAACCCATCTCTGAATCTTCTTCTTAGCTATATAAAGCAAGGGGATGTATCGTATGATACTAGATTATTAGAATGTATGTTTCAGACTTTAAAAGTACCCAAACCAGTATCCCTGAGGATCCGTAGATCTTCATTCAGAACTTGTATTTCAGGTTTACTTAATTAAAAAAAAAAAAAAAAAAGGTAAGAAAGAAAGAAAAAAGGACTTATGGTGGAAAGTTGCGTAAAATTGGACTGTGCTCCCAGCAAACACACAAGTTCCTGTGAGTAGTTTGGAAGCATTTAACCCATTTCACCTTCCACCTTTCTTAAGAAATCCTGATCTTTTCTGCAGATTGGCTTTTTACAAACTGGTCAGATGCAAGTTAAAATTTGTTTTCATGATAGAGTTTCCAGCTGTTCTATTTCTTTCTGGAATGTTATTTCTCTATTCCAATTTGACTATAAAATTTCACACTCACATTGTCATCTCTTACGTTCACTTACGTGTAATTTAGATACAGCTGAGTAGCCTGTCAGCCCACCACAAGTATGACTTAATGCCCTTCGCAGGCATTACTGACATACCAAGTACTCGACTGTACTGACGCGTCCCGAGTGCTTGGCACTGGGCAGGCGCTGACTGTATGTTCACTGACAGAACGAAGCCCTAATCACAGCTAGAGCATTATCCTAATTCACATTCCCCCAAACCATTTTCATCAATCACCCCTTAAATGAGTCTCTTAAAATTTCATGGGTGACCCCAAGTCTCCAACAAATAGGAGACATGAGTTGCATGCAGGAACTTCCTGGGTCAGGAAACACAAAAGGGAGCTCACAGGGGAGACAGTAAAATGTCTTGTTTTGGTAGGTCAGGCTTCTGAGCCTTCAACTTTCATCTTTATAGTTGCCATCTGACTTACCTGTGTCTGTCCCCAAAACTTAAGTAATATATTATGTTCCTGAGATTTCACTCCGGAATACTCAGGGATTACGGTAATTATAATTTGGAATTAGTGACTTCCATCCCTGTTCTTTTTATGAAACCAAATTTGCTCAAGTATTCAATGGTACAGAAGGGATGCATGAAGAGTTTTACTACCATATTTCATTGATTCTTTTGTAGACTAACATCTCTGAATTTGGGAAGTGTCTTATAATTCATGCATCTTAGCATTGTGTTGTCATTTAATTGGCAACAATTTTTTTCTTTTTTTTTTTTTTTCTTTTTTTTTTTTTTTTTTTTTTTTTTTTTTTTTTTTTAAAGATTTTATTTATTTTTCAGAGACAGAGGGAGAGAGCGCGAGCGAGCACAGGCAGACAGAGAGGCAGGCAGAGGCAGAGGGAGAAGCAGGCTCCCTGCCGAGCAAGGAGCCCGATGTGGGACTCGATCCCAGGACCCTGGGATCATGACCTGAGCTGAAGGCAGCTGCTTAACCAACTGAGCCACCCAGGCGTCCCGGCAACAATTTTTTTCTAAGTGGTACGTAAAATATTGGTATGTCTCACAATTAACGATGTCTTAGGGTACTATTAGAAGCTGTAGTTCAGATTTCCAATTCCATCAACCGTTTCCCTGTCCTCCCAGCCACTCACCCAAAATACATACGTCACTGAAATGTTGGAAGAACTATCCAAACACAGTTCAATTTTATATAAAATATTTAATTTTTAAAACACAGGCTATTCATGTCACATAAATATCTTCAATTTTAGGTTAGCTGCTATGGTCAGCAGAATTATCGACTGTGACTATTAAGAATAACTTAGATACTGTCACTTATAGGAAAGTCTAAAGCGCTAAGACTCACCATATTAAAATTTCAGATACTTGAATACTGTAGCTATTTTGCTAAATTTCAAAATATTTCTTCACTTCCTGCAATGTAGTTTTATTATAAGTTGTTAGTACGCAATATTCAAATAAAAGCAAAATAATTTTTCTTCCATTCATTTCTTTCTCCCCAACAACAAAAAAAAAGTTCCATCGAAAAAATAAAATGATCAACTGACATCAACTCATTTTATAGCAGTAAAATGGTAAAATATCCACTTCAAAATATCCTGTCACCAAACTACAATGTTTCCCATATACTGTTTTGAAATGAAGGGTCACAAGTCAGATAGAGGGCGTGGGGGTAAAAAGACTGAGTTTAGAACTGGAGCAATTTCCATTCTAAAACAGTTCTTTCAATTTACAATTCCAATCAAAAAGTAAGTTAACCGGAGAGCAGTTAAAACAAAATGGCTAATTGGCACGACTCTCATTTCCAGAGTTTATTTTTCCATTTAGTGATTAACGGAAACACTGGTTCTTCACCTTTGGTTCCTTTCGAGAATTATTATAATTCTGTGTGTGCGTGAGCGTGCACGAAAAGTTAGTTAGACTTGACACCATTACGGCTTACATAAGGGGTAGTCTGTCATTCTTTGTTGCTTTTAAAAAAAGAAAAAAATGTTAATAATGAACTAAAGTTGCTCTAAGTCTGGCAGAAGTCGTAATAAACCTCACAGAAGGTAAGAGGAGGGAAGATAAGAGGTTTTCTTTCACTACTTTTTCTTTTTAGCATCAGTAAATTCAATCTAGGCAATGTTTCTAGTTAACAAACTGAACAGTTAATTTTTTCTTAAAATGGCATTGCATAACTTAAGATATATGATGTTTGCCACCCCCCCCGCCATAAACTTTAACAGAATCAGGGAAATTCTGTTTCTGAAGCCTCGCGTCTACACTACTGCCTTCCAATGATCCATGACAAAATGAAACAGGGACAGTATGGCAGCCTCGAAAAAAATGGTACTTGGAAATGCTCATTTAGCTATTACTTTCAACCACTTAAATGACATAACTTTGTAGAACTTCTTGGAAGTAACGAGGTCCTGACTGGAGTTCTAGTCCCTTTGTTTGCTCTCACTCTCATATCAAGACCAGGTGATAGTGGAAGGTAACACAGCCCAGCGATAGGCAGGAAAGAAGTGGGACAGGCAGAGGGAATGGATCTAGCAGGAACTGACAGGCAGCCCCGAAAACACTGGAGAGCTCCCTGCCTCTTCAATACAGTGTATTGATTCCCTTTAGAAGACAAATGGGTATAAAGGTTAACTGCTTTTTCAGACCTTAAGCTTACCTGTTAAGGCACTTACTTACCCTCCCCACCCCATATTTTTCATATAAAACCCACTATTTCATTTGAATGCATTTTGCTCGGCTATGATAATCTGCAAAATAAAACAAAAATAACGTTGACCATTTTTTTTTTTTTATAAAACTGTTGCATCAAGAGAAAGGTTGTGTTTTATTTTCTGAAGTGAGCACAAAGTACACCTTTCACAATAACACTGAAAGCAGGTGCAAAGACTGACAGTGACCTTTGACTAAAGGTAGCTTTGTAAAAAGAAAATACCAAATAAATCAGTGCCCTTTCTGATTGTTGTAAAACTGAGGGGGGCAGGGGAGGGGTTGGTTGGTTGTTACATAAAAGTTGGTCCAAACTTACAAAAAAAGCACAAATGTGCATAGTTCAGAAGATCTGCAAGAGGGCCATAAAAGACTCTTATGTCCCTAAGATCAGCATCCACTTAAAACTGCAAGAATACAAAATAAAACTGTTAACTAGAATTTGTGAAGATGTACAATCAACAGATCTAGTTTTTAGAACAGCATGAATTTAAGCAAAGGTTTTTTTTTCTTTTTTTTTTTTAACTATTGTATGCAAGACCCTTTTCCACATAAAAATAAAGCTGTTGTTGAATTAATATTATTCAAGTCTCTTGGATTGCTGCCTTAAATTGCAGCTAGAAAAGTCTTTCCAGATAAAAATGATGTGCCTGAGGAAAAACAGATACTCAGTATGGTAACCCTCTGCCTCGACCTCTGCCAGCTGGTGTGCTAATGTGTCCCCTGTATCCTTGTGAGTATCCAGGTCCTTGGGCAGGAGAAGTCCAGGTCTGCCCGTGCATGAGGCCGGGGCCGCCCGGGTTTTCCTGTAAGTTACCGCCATAGTTATAGTTGTGCATCTTTGCTGGCAAAGGATGAGTACTCTCTGGCCCTGCGGGAGGGTCACTGCTGTTGGCCAGGACTGCAATGGGGCCATGGCTATATTCAAACCTGTGGTCCTTGTCTCCACTAAACAACATGGGACCGGTATTGAGGTAAATGTCTCCATATCCAGCTACTGAACTGGGAAATGACTCGGAAAAGGCAGAAGGCTGAGGCGGACCACCAGAATGAGATGAAGCAGTACTGTAGTTATCCAAAGACTGAATATCCGAGTTTCCAATGAAGCTCCGTCGTTCCAGTGTTGGAGCAGAGCTACCTCCCAGACTGTCACTGCTAACGTAGGGAGCGGAAGAGAAAGAGGAGGATCCAAAATTGTCCTTGTAGTCGGAAGTGGGTACGTAAGTGTCTCCTGCCTGGTAATCAATACCACTTTCTCTTTTGGGGTCATCCTGGGGCTGATGCTGGGCGAGCAGCTGTAACAAGGCAGCTTTCACTCCGGCGTGAGGGTCAGTTAACGCAGAGCTAGTGGTGGGAACATGCTGGTTTTCTGTCCGATAATCCAGATCTTCTTCAGTGACTGGTGGTGGTTCAGGTGGCTCAGGAGGTCGCTGATCAGGAGGCAGAATACGAGGCCGGTCTGGTTCTGGTGTGAGCTCCAACATCCTCATATCTTGATGCTGAATGAGGTCATCTTGCCCTAAGTGACGCAAAGCAAAAAAGAAGAGTTAAAAGTTATCATGGAAAACCAGAAGTTCCAAACAGTCCATGTTTCCTATGGGTGGTTGTAATGAACATCAGAAGTTCCATCTCTGGAGAAAGGGAAAAAAAAAAGAGAGAGAGAGAGAGAAAGGAAGGACGGAAAGAAGGAAAAAAGGAAGGGAAGGGAAAGCAAAAGAAGGAAAAAGGGACGGAAGTGCTAATTTGCAGGCTACCGCTTAAGTCTACGGTGACTGAAAAATTTAATTGCATTTGACTTCTCAAAGGTGTCTCACATCAACCTATTTATCGCTTGAAGAACAAAAAGCTCCTATCCAGAGTCTCTGCCTTGGTCAGTATCGTCTTGTAGTTGGAGTAAAGACTTTCTCAACTACAGGTTTACATGAGAAGGCTCTACAGCATTCATAATGAGCCAAGTCACACGTGGAGAATTTGTTAAAGAAGCTGCTCCTAGAAATAAAACGACTAAGGAGACAACCCACCACCTGGGATTTTTCAGAACCCGTCCACCAGTGATGCCACGGACACTCCGCGTCACCGCTGCCCCCCAACACCACGCACACGGCGCGGGCAGCAGCGTGTTAGAGATGGGCCATCTGCACACTCACCTGACGCCGGGGTGCTAGGTTCTGGAGGTGGCCTGAGTTGTAACGACGCTTCGTGTCCTGATCCATTTTCCCTCTCTTCTAGCAGCACATCCTTCTGCTTTGACTGCTGGGCCTTTATTAACTGAGTCAGCAGAACCGCAAACGCGCTCTGCACGGCCGCCTGCGCAGCGTCCGTCTCCACTTTAGGCTGCGTGCTCTGAGAAGAAGGCTGAATTCCTCCCAATGGTTTCGAAGACTCCTGCTGTGGTGTGGATGGATCTGTCTGTTTTTCACCTGTTGCCAAAATTCCAGCAGGAAGGTTTATTTTATTTAGCTGCTGTTGAGTCTCAGAGTTTACCTTAATGTTCAACACTTGGACAAAATCAGCCATATTAACACTTGTTTTAGACTGCAGTAGGTTTAGGAGAATGGCCAATTCACTGTGGTTTAACTGCGGTCCAGGGCCTGTTTTTACTAAAGACAAAATTTGTATTAATTAGCATTGCCATAATTCATAGCACATCCCGCCCCCTAAAACGGCCCTGTGTGACCATATTCAAATGTACATTTGTGGGACAGTGTTTAAGAAATGCTGTGAAAAAGGCATCTCAGTCTAGTTCTAATTTCATGGACGTTTAAGATGGAACTGCTCTGAAGTTAAAACAACTGAAACTGTGGCCCATTCTTCAGGGGGAAATACTTCACAAAGGAAACGTGAGACTATGGCTGGAAGCCCACACCCTACACAGAAGCAGGAACCAGGACGGCAGAGGAGGAGGGCACCTACAGAGTCAGCATTCTCTAAGCATTTCACATCCTTTACTCCTCACAACAACCTTAAAACCATGATCTGTTATTAGTATGCGCCGCCCCCTTTTTTTTTTAACTGAAGAAACTGACCTCCGGAGACACTAACTCACATGCCCAAAGTCACGCACTCTAAGTGGCTGAGTTGAGGTGAGAACCTGGGTGCTCTGATTCCAGACTCACAGCTCTACTCACTGTACTGCTCATCTAAAATAATACTTTTTATATCTAAGGACTGTACCTTATTTTTGCAGTAAATTCACACTGTGATGTTTTTATTGTTGTGACTCTTTCATAAATGTATTTTATTCAAATTACCATTTTTTAAGTTAACTCACTTTGGGAAGCTCGGACCTCCTACAGAAACATGCTTATGATGTGGACACAAGAGGGTTTTAGCTCAGCATCAGCAAAACACCTGTTTTTCTCGAATTTTCCATTTAGACTTGTGATGGTTACACAGGTTCTTGTGCAAGCCTCTGTGAGTCACATGGAACAAGGCTCGAGGGTATATACTACCATGGAAGCTCAGTGACACTACATCGATAAGCAATTTCTCTAAGAATAAAAGGCAAATAGAAGAGAGACTTCAAGAAGATGAAACACTGATGATTAAGGCTATCCTTTTATTTTCTCTTTATATATCTTGAGATACTTTTATTACTTCTTAGTTATTTTTAGGTTAACTTGAAACAAACTTTTGCAAATTCTTCTCATGACCCCCAGGCATTAATAAGTAAGGAGCCAAGCCTGTTTGTTGTGGCGCTAAGAGCCAGTTTCCCTCATTCTCCAGTTCATGGACGTTTAACCTCTATCAGCAGAGGTTCTGTAATGATGCTCTCTCCTCTACAGAAAGGGCATTTTCTTATTTTAAGACAGCTGATGATAACAAAAATGGAGCACAGAGGATTCATTTCTATTTCACAAAACCAGAATTCTCACTTCTTAACAGTGACAGTTAAAAAAGGGGGGGGGGGACAAAAAATGAAATGTTGACCAACAAGTAACAACTGGTTTTGGTTTGTAATGTAACATGTATCAGCGCTTTAATGTAGTCTGACCAAGGTCAAGTATAAGCTTGCAGCTTACATGGGAAAGCATTAAAGGTAATCTCTCTCAGGCTTTCTCAGCTAATCTACTCTATATTTATACTCCACCACCAAAAATTGAATCTGATCAGACCTGTTTTCATCAACCAACTGACCTTTAAAACCTAAACCTAAATGACAGAATGAGTTTAGTAAGATTTCCAACCACACTGAAAAGGTTTCATTCTCAGGAAGAAGCTGACTCTTCTAACAACTGAGTCAGAGGAAGAAATCTGTTTCCCCCAAATAGCCTTCTTCATCATACATCAAGTCCTTTCTGGCACAACAGGAGAGTCCAATCTTTGAGATTCTAGAATATAATGGGACATATATTAAGCGTGAGTGGACATTATAAACCATATAAAACAGCTTCTTTTAGGAATTCGGCTGTTTCCCTGTATCTGTCTATGAACGCCCGCACTAGAGCAGGCAGAAAGTCAGGAAACCTGGCCTCTCACTGATCGCTCTCTGCCGAGTCCATCTTAACCCACGGTGACTTCTGCAGCGTCTGCGCAGGCAATTCCCAGGGAAGTGTTGAGTGCGGGGAATAAACCTGAATGTTTCAACCACAGATGCTTACACTAGAGCAGTCTCATCACCGTGAGGCCAGAACAAGGGAAGAACACCGACGCCGCGCAAAGCACTACTGACCAGGTGCGAGACTCGAGTTGGCCTGAGGTTTCAGCTGCGAAGATGGCAGCGCGCCCTGCGGGGTGCTGGCCCTGCTGTCGTCGAAGCCAAGAGACAAGTCCTTCCTGGGGGCTTTCACTGTGGACACATCATCAGTCATGCCCATCTGCTTCTGTCGTCTTCGCTTCTTACTCCACAGCTCATGACAATCTTGCCATAAAGGGAGGCTGGAAAAAAAAGTATCCAATTGTGTGCAATGTTACTTCTTAACAACACCCCAAAATGCTAACAGTCACTACAGAGCTGCTCCCCCCCCACACCCTGCCAGTCGTTCCAGAAGACTGCAGACACATGCTGTGTGACTCCTCAGTAAAAATCAGCCTTGACGCCCGCCCCCCAACTTCAGGGCTTCACCTCTACAGCCAGACTATTTTTCTGTGACTTCTGAATGATCAGTAAATAATCATTTAGTAAAACTATGAACGAAGAACACAAGTTCATAAAAGTATGTTACTATCATCCTTGGTGCAACCTTTTAAAGCCGGTTCTTCTCACAGTCCACCACACATTGAACAGGACATGGGGAAAAAAGGGGAAAAAATGCCACTTGCAGAAAATGGAAACAGGATTAAAAAGTAGCAAAAGCTAGGAGATGACATCTGTGAAAAACTTCCTAGTAAAAGCGTCTTACTTTTTTAATGCCCTCTTATTTACTTCCATAATGAAGTGCTCTAAAATTAAACTATGCTACAGAGAAGTTTCAAAAATAGGTAATCCAGGCTCATGACTACCTGTCAACAAAGATTCTGAAAAACTAGCAACTATCAAAATTACCCACAATTCTGAAACAATTCTGCCTTAATGTCATTTCATAAAACTGAAAACACTATAGAGTAACTTTTGCTTAAAGACATAAACGTTTGATTTAGAAGTTGATTTCTTCTTATGCTAATAAAAATTCCAATGGGAAGTTACTATTATATCTATTTTAAAGATGAGAAAATTGAGGCTTGGAAAGGTTAATAAACTTGCCCAGAATAACTACAAATGCCCTTACACAGCCCCAACCTGGTGATAGATCTGCCACCTTTAACCTGGATATGTTTCCCTCTAGGGACGCTCTCCAAGGGGTACACCTGAAACTGCTGTCAAATAACTCGCATCTCTCTCTGTCCTCTTTCCTGACCTCGATCCTTGAGAGTGGCCTGCACAGCAAGTTCATTCACACCTCCTCTTCCAGTTACTCTCATCTCGCGTTATAAGGTAAAGGCATATGCAACAACAGGGTCCAATCTTAGCAATATAATATTAAGTAAAAAAAGTCATTCCCAAAAGATTACAAACAGCATGATACCCTTTTAATAAATTTTTAATAAAATTAAAAACAACTAAAATTTTTAAATATAACTTTTTATGAATACATATAGATGGCAACAAAAGTATATACAAAAGAAAACAGGGATGATGGTTACCTCAGGTGGAGGGAGGCAAGGGGATAGGTCGTAGGGCAGGGGGTGGGGAGAGGGGATGATATGACTAACGGAGGTTATTGTCAAGGTTCTAGCTTTTATTTGGTAGGTTCATGGCTGCTTATTAAAATCATTTAAAATAACTAAGTAACTAAAAGAAAAAAAAGAGAGCCATGCATGGACCAATGATGAGTGACACGAGGATTATGATTAAACCAAGTCTATGCACCTGAGGTCCAAAAACAAAACAAAGGCATACCTCTCAGCCATCTTACTATGGTGCATTGCCTCAGCGTGTAAAAACCTCCTGGAGTAACAAACAAAGGTACAATTTGAAATATTGATATTGGGAAGCTTTAAGGCATCATAAACCCGCCGAAGACTTTCCTTTCTGTGCGCTGTGCGTGTGCATGTATCATAAGATGTGTGGCCTTAGTCCCTGCTGGGATATTCTGAATTCAGATACGCTGCGGAGTAGGGAAACTGGAGTGACCTCACTTCGAGGCTCTTGTGGCAAAGCCCCATGAGAAGAAAGCAAGCAAAGAACTCCACTAACAAGGGCTTTGGTTCCCTCCCATAGTTTAAAGCTAAGAGCTTCCTCTATGGATTATCTCAACACTCATCTCTAGGAAAGAGAAGCAATACCCAACAAACAGCTGAAACGTACAGGTTAGTGACTCTGACTCTGGATACACCAGCAATGTTTTCCAGGATGACCACATTTTTATTTGCTTTTCTGAAGGTTCAAATACTGGCTCAGCCACTTACTTATTGTGTCTCATCAGGCAAGTAACTTGACCTCTGTGCCTCAGTTTCCTTATCTTTAAAAATGAGATCAGCAATACAATCTACCTTATGGGGTAGAGGTAATACATGTTAACATACGCAGGCGCTGGACAGTGCCTCTCACACAGCAGGCACTATATTCATGTTTGATGCCATTTACCATCATTCAACATGACAGCTGAAAACTACTTTAATCAAATCACATCATGAAATATTTATTCCAATTACAGTTGATCACATTTTATCTTAGAAATTGTTCGGTGCTTTTTACTTGCTGTTAAGAAAAAATAAAATTATAGGCTAGCTGTCACTCTAATTCACTTTTTAGCAGAAAATGCCTTCTTTTCGTTAAATCAGAAAAATCTGACACCACGTCTCATACAATTAATGTAGTTGTTTTGGTTTTTTAATATCCCATTCTCATTTGATTATTCCAAAAAAAATGACAAGAGTTTAATAAATACACATAGCTCCCAAAGGAATACCACGCCAATGCTTTTCTTCACAGTCCTCACCTCACAGATAATTGATCATTTTAACTACCTATTACATATTACAAAATAATGAGATTTTTCTATAACTCTTAATTTATATATTAAATCGATAGCATTATAATTTCAACCTGACTGCTTTAGTGATATATCCCTAATTTATTACTGGATTACAGCCTGTTCACCAAAATGTGTATTTAACCTCCTTATTTTTAATGGAGAAATGCAGTCAGTTGTGTTCTGATAAAAATTAAGTGAATTTAGGTGATGTGTTTGACAATATGGAGAGAATTTCCAATTAGGTTACGTGGCACGCGCTTCCCATTAATGGGATGTATCTACGGTTCCAAGGTTTCCACAATAACATTTAATAAGAAAAACAATCTAACATACAGACTGGCCAAGTTGTACTGACATTACATGTTGACTTCCTAAACTTTTCTACGTATACTAGATGAAACAAGCACTAATAAAAGAAAAAGTACCAAGTGTAAAAAGTCATTTAGGGGCACCTGGATGACTCAGTTGGTTAAGTGACTAACTCCTGACTTAGGCCCAGGTAATGATCTCAGGGTTGAGAGATTTGAGCCCCATGTTTGGAACTGTACTGGGTGTGGAGCCTGCCTAAGATTCTCTCTCCCGGGTGCCTGGGTGGCTCAGTTGGTTAAACGCCTGCCTTTGGCTCCAGGTCATGATCCCCAGATCTGGGATTTCTCTCTCGAAAATAAACAAAAATCTTTAATAAAAAAAATTCTCTCTCTCCCTCTTCCTCCTCCCCTCCCCAGCCCCCCACCCCTGGTTCATGTGCCCTCCTCTAAAAAAACCAAAAAAACAAAACAAGAAGGCATTTATTAAGTATTGATAAAGCTTCTTTAGCTTACTTTCTCAAATTTTGAAAAAAATGATTAATTACTGGATTAAAAAAAAGTCTCTTCAAGTCACGTGGTTTCCAATTCTTTACTATCAAGAAAATTATGAGAAAGAATCCTAAAGTTGACATCTGAAAGATCATTATAATAATTTCTGATGACAGGGGCACCTGGGTGGCTCAGTGGGTTAGGCCTCTGCCTTTGGCTCAGGTCACAGTCTCAGAGTCCTGGGATTGAGTCCCACATCAGGCTCTCTGCTCAGCAGAGAGCCTGCTTCCCCATCTCTCTGCCTGCCTCTCTGCCTACTTGTGATCTCTCTCTCTGTCAAATAAATAAATAGAAATCTTAAAAAAAAAAAAAAATCTCAGGGTGCCTGGGTGGCTCAGTGGGTTAAGCCTCTGCCTTTGGCTTGGGTCATGATTCCAGGGTCCTGGAATCAAGCCCCGCATTGGGCTCTCTGCTCAGCGGGGAGCCTGCTTTCTCCTCTCTCGGCCTACCTCTCTGCCTACTTGTGAGCTCTGTCTGTCAAATAAATAAATAAAATCTTTAAAAAAAAAAAATCTCTGATGACAAATCACTATGTGATTTTTGCAAGCCATGTGGAAGAAATGCAAAGAAATCAGTGACAAAACTATGACAAGAGTCCATCTGTTCGTGAAGGCTTATTTACAAGGGTACTTATAAAAATAAAAAATAAAATTACAATTAATGTGGGACTTTGTCATTCTAGAATAAGGAGTATCAACTGATAGATATTAAAATTACATGGGGGATCACAGCCCTACTATTTCATTAGGTTGCATCATCAACCAAATTTACACACACACACACACACACACACACACACACACACACACACATTCATTTTTTATTTTTTAAGTAGGCTCCACACCCAGCATGGAGCCCAACATGGCTTCAACTCATGACCCAGAGATCAAGACCTGAGCTAAGATCAAAGAGTTGGACACTTGACTGACTGAGCCACTCACGCACCCCTTTCTTCCCTTTTTTTAAAAAAAAAAATTTTAATTGAAGTAGAGTTAACATATAACATTATATTAGCTTCAGGGGTACAACATAGTGATTCAACAATTTTCTTTCCATTTTTAAACTTAAATACATACTAGTAATATTTGCAAAGATCATTTGATCAAGAAGAAAAAAAAAGGCTTTGTATTTTCTAAATGACTCTTGGTGAATATCAAAATGCTAAGATATTTTGATCCCGCTGGACACATTTACAAGAGTGATATAACTGCCCATTTGAAAATGTCAACACTTACCATACACTGAAATTTATATCTTTTGCAACTATTCCAACCCTTGATTAATAAAAGTTTATACACCAATTAAAAAATATGCTCAATATAGCTTTTACCAGAAATCTTTCCTGTGGACCAATTAAACCAAGAGATCAACTTAGTATTACCTTGGGAGAAAAATGACCTTATATTCCTCTTGACAGGATAAAGCAAGAAGCTCACCTCACTACCTCGGTAGTATTCTTGACACATACACAAGGTTACTCAATTCTGATCACAAGAAAGCAATCAGAGCTAGATTATAGAATGTTTTACAAAACAGGTAGCTTCAACTCTTCAAAAATGTCAATGTCATAAAAGCCCTACCCAAAGAGTAATTAAAGACTGAAGAGACACTGCAACTAAATGAAATGTGTGAGCTTTGAATGAATTCTTCATCTAAGACAAAACAAAAAAACAAACAAACAAACAAAAAAACACAACCCCAAAAACCAGACTATAAAGGAAATTACTGGGCCAACTGGAGAAATCTGAATATGGACTATCTACTAGATACCGCAATGTTAAATTTCTTACGCTTTATAATCGTACTGTAGTTATAAAGTCCTAGTTCTTACAGAAACACAGCAAATTATTGATAAGTGTTGTGTCACTCTCACAATATAATAGTTCAGGAAAAAAGGCTTATTATATATAGTGATAAAGCAGATGTCAGTGACTATTGAATCTACATGAAGGGTATACAAATGCTCATTGTACTATTCTTCCTGTTTTTCTGTAGAGGTGAAATGTTTCCAAATCAAAAGTTGAAAAGAATTCTTCTTTGAAGGAAGAAGAGTCAAAGTTTCAAAAGAATGATTCAGATCCTTCAACTTCAAATGATAGATCCTTTTTGTCTTTCAAACCATCCAGTAATGGCAATTCATATATAGTTCAATAAAAACTTAATAAAGCTGAATATGAAGGTCTTAGAAAATATAATAAGCCCAATCTAAGTAATAAGTGGAAGAGCCAGGATTTGGAACTCCAAAGCCCACGTTTGTTCATTCATAATACACTGATTTTATTACATGGAAACATTTTATTATAGAAATAGGCTTGCTTTTTATCAATTTTTAAAGTTATCCCTACAAAGTTTCTAGAGCCTATCAAAAAGAACCAAATGGACCGCTTTGTCCCCTCCCCCTCCCCCCCAAATAAATCTAGAGAAATTATAGGAGCCACGAGGGAATGAAGGTTCAAGAACCCAGTTACTGTGACTCCCAAACTCTATACATTTTCTCTCAATCATACAATAAATTCATTCTATACTGGCTTTTGTTACTAACGCTCTTAGGATTTCCTACTGGATTGTCTGCCAAGGAGCATTTCAGAACTGCTCTTTCTTACTGAACTTGCTGGCTCCACCCTGAACTAGATTTGTATTCTTGGGCAAGTTTCTTAACCTCTTTGAGCCTGCTTCTTCCTCTGTAGAACAGTGACAATAATAATAACCACCTGATAGGAGGGAATACAAGAAAAATGCTTAGCAGAGCACTCAAGTTTTTAACTATAGGAACTAGCAGCAGGATAAACATGAGGTATGGTAGAAGTACTACCAGAATAATATTGGCAGCAGGAATATTAGAGTTGAAATCTAGTAAAATTAGAAAGAGGAAGGCTGCTTTTGCTAATCCTGGTTAGCTGAACATGAAACGAGGTTCTGCATTCTAGATGTACGAATTATGTGTGTTACTACTACTCTTTTGATTTATGCTACTTCTTTTGACTTAACTAATCATGGAAGAGTTTCTGACTGTTTTATAGCGATGCTATTAAAACTGGCCAGATGGGATCTAACATAATGAAAAGCCACTTACTCTGGTGGAGGCATTTTTGAGGGTTCCACGTCCCGCAGGAACTCGCACTGGAGCGCCTGTTCTGCGGTGCAGCGCTTACTGGGATCCAAAGCGAGCATGTAATCGAACAAGTCTAGTGCGGCTGCAGGAATACTGGCAGGAGAGGACGACAGAAGTCATGCATGGTCTCTGACACAACTTAGTGTTTCTTTAAGTTGACATTTCGTAACATGTTTGCTCTACTTTATTCCAATAGATTCCAAATTTCCCTTTTAAGACACAGTCATTTTCACATAATTTTTTTAAACTGCTATTCTAAATAATTTGAAATTTGGCCAACAATGGTGTATCTTATTACTGTTGGAAATTTGCGATTATGCCGTAAATTAAGAACTGAATAGAACAGTTTCCTATAACAAAATAAAAACCGGAGCTTCATTAAATGGTGTTCCAGCTCTGTCATGTGAGCTCCAAATGAAACACACACCCCTAAATCACCGATACCATAATGACAGTGAGATGGTAATTTGCATGTAGCAAAGGGAAACTCAAAAGTAAAGGACACAGAAGAACTGTGATAGGTCTACCTTGGATCAATAGAGGACAGAGTGACATTTAGAATTCTCAAGAAATAACTAAAAAAAAAAAGAAAAAAATTCAATGCGATATGGACACTTAAGCATCCCCTTCTTACAAAACAAATTCTTCTCTTAACTTTCGACGATATTGCTTCTTTGGTTTCATGGTGTTGAAATATGGTAGTTTGATTACATCGGGCCACACTGCAGGACACGGACTCCCACATATACGGCTGAACAATACACAAAAAGAGGTACATCAATATAAACTCCACAGAAGAAAAAAATACAGACAACTGCTATATAAAAATCCCCCCATCCTTCAACACAGAAAAGTTGGAGTCTTGATACAATATATAAGAAATTTCATTAAATATTTTAGCATCCCAACTTAATTACTTGTTTTAAGGAATCAATTTATTGTCAGTGGATATTTCTAACACTCCAAACATTCCAATTCCTAAAAAGAAAACCTTCACATTTGCAAAATCAAGTCTTAAAACACAGGTAACACTCCAAATACGCTGACCATGTCTTGAACCGAGATGAAAAATTTTATGCCAATAAATTAAGGAACCAGAGTGTAGGTTTATGTCTTTCTCTGGTCTTACAGGTACCTGTCATTACTTCTGTGAGAACTGCGGAAACAAATTTCCACACAGGAAGGGAACTATACGGTCATGTCTGCTGCTGCATTCCATCAACAGAAGGACCCTCAAAGTAACACTCTTGAAACACAGAAGTTCTTCAGCTTAAGTAATGCCACTGAATTCAAGGTACTGAGAAATTTTAACTGCTTTACTCTGTGCTTATCTGTAGCTTGAAAGCCCTATTTTTGTACTAACGACTAAGTCCCTGTTACAATAATGTGTAGAGGTAACTCCAGCTGGTAAGCATTTAAAAACTCACTCGCCAATAAGTAGATGAAAAATTTGTTAAATATGGTAAGCTTGCATATACTGAACCTCAAAAATAAATGTACACTGAACATAAAATCCTCAGCTGATCTTCACATGTGAAGAGGAAGTGTCCATGCATCACCGACTAAAAATAAAAATGTTCTGTACGTAATAAATATAAATGCACCAGTGTGCATAAACAAGGGATGACTAACGTTGTCCAGCCATCCTTCAGCTGAGCTGTAGAACGCTATCTCAGAAAACATACATATTTACATAAGACAACTGCTCATCTTTTTTAAGCTATGTCCCTAAAATGTACTTTTTTGGTTTCAACAGAGTTTACGATTTTTGGAAACACAAGCTTCTAAGAAAGTAGTAAGAGCCTATCCTTTGCACACGGCCAGTCTCTTCTTCCTCCCAACTGGATTTTTACAACCTCCTCAAAAATACAGTGGCTCCCTTAGGAAACAAGGCTGACCCTGGGTCTCAATCTGCCTTCCTAATCTCAATCCCCAGTTCATCTCTCCCCACTGCCCAATCACACTCTTCAATGTCCGTGATCAAATTCTCTTTCCCTAGATTCTAACTAGTGGAGAATCTTTTTCATTGCTCAAGATTCAGATCAAGTAATCCATTCAGTGCAGTCTTCTGTATCCCCATGGCCACTCAGAAGGGTCCCTTAGCATTCTACTTGCTTCTTTGGACACTTTTTCATATTTCATGCTGCTTTGTATCTTGGTTGACCTGCCTGTTTCGCTCACTAAAGTGAACCGTGTCTCTCACTGTTTTGTGTACTTCTCCAAGTAAGTATATAAATATAAATACTCCCCGGCAGACTGATGTGTTATTGCAGAAGTATGAAGTTCACTGCAATATTTAAAAATGAAGGATACTTTCAACTGCAGAAATACAGGAACATGCACTCAAGATATGGACGAGGTGTGGAATTTTGGCTACAGCTCCAAGGATAAGCAAGCAACAGACAGGTCAAAAGTAAGTAAGGGAAATGTTCCTGGCAAAGAGAAGTCCATAGACAGAGCCATGAAGTAGTCAAGGACAGACATGTGGGAAGAAGACCAAGGAAACAGGTGGAACATGGGGCTCAGGGAGGGTTAGCTGAGAGCACAGATAGGAGCCACACAGTGTTTTAAAAGCCTAACTATAATGAAGACAGACTTGGAAAACAAACTTTAAAACAGAATCCTGTCTGTGATACTGGTCAAACTGCATTGCTGAAGAATCTGTTTCTTCTTTTGTAAAAGAGAGGTTCATTTCCCTTCAAAGCTGTGAGATTAAATGAGCTGGCATCTGGACTGTTCAAAAGCCCTTCGATAAAAGTAAGTTTCATTACCTCTTAGCTAAAAAGCTTCAATTATTTTACTCTGTGTTGTGGGAAGATAGCTGAGTGGTTATCTAGCTGGTAGTAGCACACAGGACAGAACAGATCCACTGAGGCAGGGAAACTTACTAGGAACTAAGGAAGCAGACAGGACAGCAATTGATGGTAATTGCTTATTAGCAAAAACTAGCCTGATAGCCAGCCAGTTATCTCAAAATCACTTACCGAAGAGGTCTTGAGATGTATCATACACTAAATCCGCAAATACCTGAGGTCTATTTGGGAATCTATTCTGATCTATGTATCAGTACCATATGGTAGCTTTTAATTTTTGTAAGGCCAACAGAACAAAGCCTTCTATAATCCATTAGTCTCCTCAGCATTTTCCTAGGATGAACCTAGCATCAATGCTGTCACACTCCAAAAGTAAGAGCATCTGTTTGGATTCAACTGCAGCTCTGAATTTATAGATTAATTTAGAAAGGACTGCTATCTTCAGAAGGCTTAACACTTCTGTCCCAGAAATACCCCATTTTTCTATTTCCTTCAGTTTTATATTTCCATTTCTTCAATTAGATCTTATATATTGCTTTTTATCAGGTTTTTGGGGACGTTTTTGAATGTATTCTTATTCCTATTTACAGTCTAAGCAGTAAATAGGGAAGTTCTGTTACAGAAGACATTCTTATATATGACATACAAAGTTTTAGATAGCCATCTGAGAGCCTATGGCTCCTACCACAGTTTTAATAGTTTCTTTGAGGCTTTCCAGGTTTACAATCTTATCACCTATAATAATTTTTTCTCTGTTTTTTCAAACATGGATACTTCTTTTTCCTGATATGGTACGGTATGTGACAATTTCTAAACAATGTTACAATGATAATGATGCCACACAATACTGGGTAGTTTTGTTTGGTTTCTAACTTTAATGGGAGTACTCCCTCTCACTGTTTACAAATGGGAAGGATAATGACTTGTGGTTTGAGAAAAACACCACATAATAAAGATAATCACAGCCACACACACAAACTCACGCATATATCCTGTTAAGAATTCATTTATTCCTTTTTACTGTGGGCTTTATTTTTGTAACTTTTAAATTTTAAAAGATACTTCCGTTTTGTTAGTTTCATTTTTAGAAACTATTATAATCATCATCTGCATTTTTCCCCCTGAATAACTCATGTCATGAATCATACTAAAAGCATTCTTAATACCCACACTTACACTCAATAGAGGAGTACTTCCTGGCCTTAGTAAAATACTATCATTTTAGTGTAATGCTGTATCCTACTTGTTCATTTAGATATTGTACATCAATATTCCTATGTGAGATTAGTACACAGGACTTCTCAAAAATGGAGTTCAGACTCTTTAGGTGAAAGGTATTACTAATACATTATTTGCCTTTTTCAGTGTGTTGATTTTGCACTGATGGTACAAAGCCTATGGTGGAGAATGACCAGCACCTTAGCAAGATTCAAGGCAGTGGCACCAAACTATCAGGCAGTAAATACTCTTCACGACTATACCATCTCCTGGGGTGGGGGCAGGGGTGGGGAAGAGACACACCACATGACACTTAAGAATGTACTTGTTGAAGTGGTAAAAAATCGTTAATGTTATTAAACCCTAACACTATTTGGAACAGTATATATCTTCTTTATATTTTCAATGATGAAGCAGAAAATACTCATAAGCACTTCTGCTGCTCAAGAAATTCTGACAGCTACCCTGAGAAGCACTTGTGCAATTATTTGAGCTGCAAGCTGAAGTAGCCATGTGTTTTTCATGGACGGTCATTTTTACCTATATGAACAAGCAACACACTATGGTCACTCAGACTTGGGTGTCTGCCAGACATTTTCTCACGTGTGAACGAGTCCACCTGTTACTTCAAGAATGATGACTGCAGTATTTATGTTCAATTATAAAATCCAAGCTTTCAAGAGAAAATTAGAATTACTAGGAAGCTTACATCTATGCCATAGACTCGACAGCTTCACAATAAATATCTGTGGGCTTTTCTGATGAGATTAGTGGTGATAACCAAAATTATATAAAGAAATGTTACATTTAGAAGATCTGCTGAAATAGGGGACCCACTATTTTCTGTATTACCAGTGTTACAAAATCATCACAGATCCAGAGTGCAAGACAGACTAATGCATTTTAATATATTAGAATACAAAATATGCCTTCATATGTTTTCAGACCGTATATTACAACTAACCTATAAGAAATTACCACTTACTTAGTGTAATTTCAAAGAAGAACATGTACAATGACCTGAAAAGACAACCGAAACCAGCATATTACAGAAAGGGAATCCAGATGTTACTCTATTAAGCCAGACATTTCTTTTAATGTCTTTTTATGTAAAATCTTTTGTAAAAGATATGTAAAATATCTTTTTATGTAAAGATGTAAAACAGTGCTACTCATTTCACCAACATTTATTTTAGTTTGGAAAATACAGACGTTTTATAATTAAACAATGTTAACATACTGTTTTAAAATAGGTATTTTTACTTTCTCAGTTTTAATTTCTAGTATGATAAATATTGATCAATAGATATAACTAGCATAAATAAAGCTCCTGGGATCTTTCATAATTTTTAGGAGTGCAGAGAAATTCTTAGCGCAAAAAGTAGCAATTTACAGGATTTTTTATGCTATTGTTCTTTGAAGACACACATGCTTCATTTTTAAAAATCTGGGAGCTTCCCTTCTTTACCTATATTCTAGAACAATCAAAGTCTAAGCCTTTAAAATTATAAAAATCTCACCCGTGTGACCATCTAGGTCTCAGGCTTTGTGTGCATAGGGCCGGGGGAAGGGAGTGGAGGTCAGACAGAAGAAGGGTTCTTTTTATTCCAATCTAATTTTTTCCATGATTGTAATTTTTAAAAAATTTCATAAGCAATGTATACTATGTGATATAAAGGTTCTTTCTGGCTGCTAAAAGGCTTAGGGTTATAAGTGTGACCCTTATGTTAAAAACATTTTTTGCCTTTATTCATCCCATCTTGTCATCACCTGTTTTTCATTTTCTTTTGCTATCACTTTTTTTTACTAAGATTTTATTTATTTGTTTATTTGACAGAGAGAGAGCAAGGGAGAGAAAGACAGATAGCAGAGGGAATGGCAAGCAGGGGAGAAGCAGGCTCTCTGCTGAGCAAGGAGCCGGGATGTGGGGCTCAAGCCCAGGACCCTGGGACCATGACCTGAGCTTAAGGCAGACACTTAACTGACTGAGCCACCCAGGCGCTTTTTGCCATCACTCTTTTTAAAAAAAGATTTTATTTATTTACTTATTCATTCATTCATTCATTTGACAGAGAAAGATACAGCGAGAGAGGGAAGACAAGCAAGGGGAGTGGAAGAGGGAGAGTCAGGTTTCCCGCTCTGTGATCATGACCGGAGCCGTAGGCAGACGCTTAACAACTGAGCCACCCAGGTGCCCCTGCCATCACTTTTAAACCCCCTCTATTTCTATCACAAAACTTCTGTACTTTGCCTAAAATAGTGTTTGGAACAAGCTAAGTACAAATAACTTGATCACTGCTGTGTGAAACATTTTAAGATAGATTCTGATTAGTATTCCCACCTTTCATTAGTTCATACGTATTTCTGTACCATGCAGACTAGAACTCATCATTCCTGGGGCTTTAGATTGGGGATATATCCCAGCATTACTGCAGGTAAAGTGAGGGGAAGAAATATGTAGGAAACTTACATTTATTGGATTCCTGTAACCCTAAGAATACGATTAGTACTGTTTTACTTGTGAAGAAACAAACTGAGAGCACTATGGAACTTACCCTAAGTCCCAAGGGCAGGAAGCAGCCGAGCTGGCATTAGAACCCAGGTCTGTAAGATTCCAAAGCCCACCCTTTCAATTAATACGCTGCTGCCTCCTTCCTAACAGGGAGAAAACTATTTCTTTTGTCAGAAACTTAACTTTTCCTTCATATTTTAAAACTACTTAATGCCACAGAATCAAAATTGCAACACTTTTATATTATTATTAATATTTGGTATTTTACCAACAAAAACATGCTGAAATATATAAATTGGAATGTAAAATAGTCCTCTTCGCAGCCCTCTCACAAATCCATGCTCACATAACAACTCCAGACTCTTCTGCAAACCAAACACAGCCTTCTATGGAGCGGCTCATCATGAAACGATGTTGCTTTCCTGTGTCAGCATCCCCAGGTCTACCATTTCCTTTTTCATATCTATACAGTATATCACCAAGTGGATGGATTGAGCTTTCTTTTTTCTATATAGTTCACTAACCGACTTAACATGTTCATAAAATAATCCAAGTACACTCATGCCTCAGGATCGTTATTACTTTGTTGTTCCCTCACTTCACTCAAATGATACCTCTGGGAGAAACTCCCGGACTCTCTCTGTAACACTGCCTCCTATAATTTTCTATCTCCTTACCCTTATAAGCACCTGATGTATTTTATTCATTTGTCTCGTCTCTCCCAATTAGAAACCAGAAGAAGCTGTGTGCTAGTTACTAGGCACTGAGGATACAACCCCCACTCTTCATTGTATTCTCAGTGCCCTGGCACACAACCAGAAACCAATGGATACGTGTTCTGTTAATCCCCCTGACTTGAAATGACTTCTGTCTCATATTCGGAGGTCCATATAAACTTGCTTTACTTCAGGACTTTCCCTGTCCTGCCACCACTTCATCTATGTATCTTGTAGTAAAATGGTTTTAGTTGCCATAATTTTAACATACAATATGCCAAATTTTCCTTCTTTTTAAGACTTTTTCTGGTTATTTTAATGTTTATCTGGAGGGAAACTGTCATTTGAAATCTGCATTAGGCCTATAATGATTAATACAGGTTGAACTATCATATTTAAAAAGTTAAGGCTTCCAACCAAAAATGAGATATGCCATTCCCAATAGGTACTTTAAATCTACTTTACAATTTTCAGTGAGACATTATAGTTTTCAATATCCCTGGAGTATATATGGTGGTGCTTTTGTTAAAGGCATCTTCTTCCTCATGTACATTTCTAACTGCTTATTGCTGGTACATATTTTTAAGAAGCTACTGCTTTAGTATGTATGTATTCGTATGTCATATTAGGATACTGTGTTCATAAGTTTACATACAATATACACAAGCACATATTTTCTCAACACTTGTCATTTTATTAGACTCTTTTACTTAAGGTGTTTCAGGTAATTTCCTTGCAGGCTGCCTGTATACAATGCTCTCATATACAAATTATGACAATACTGCCTTCATCCTGCCACTCTTTATACCTCTTACTGGGTCACTTACCAGTTAACTAGTTAGTACTTCTTCTTTTTTTTTTTTTTTTTTTTTTTTTAAAGATTTTATTTATTTATTTGACAGAGAACACAAGTAGGCAGAGAGGCAGGCAGAGAGAGAGGAGGAAGCAGGCTCCCCGCCGAGCAGAGAGCCGGATGCGGGACTCGATCCCAGGACCCTGAGATCATGACCCGAGCCGAAGGCAGCGGCTTAACCCACTGAGCCACCCAGGCGCCCTACTAGTTAGTACTTCTAAAACACTCCGAAAATAATGATACTAGAAGACGCTTTTTATCATTCTTGTCTTAATCTTCTAGTATTTCACCACTAAATATTATTCTGGCTAATACATATTTTCACCATGTTAAAGAAATATACTTTTACACTTAGTTTGTATTCCAGCAAATGCTTATTCAACACCTACTAAGAAAAACATATTACCTTATTTCTAAAAGTGGTGAATTATAATAATGGATGTCCTAAAACTGCAACATTCGTGTATTCTTTGAATGACTCCTACTTGACTCAGCAAGTTGATTTTTAATGAAAAGCTAGATACGACTGGCTAATCTTTCCTTCAGAATTTTTGGATTAATATTCTATAGAAATTTTTCAGGATGTTTTTGTCAATTACTGATGTATGTGTCATACTAACCTAAAAGCTTCAGGAAGCCTTATTTCCCACATGGTGTAGAGAATTCATTAAAATTTCGCTACTAAGGTAGAACTGTCTAAATTCAAATCTCGATTTTGCTGCTTGCCAGTTATATGACCCTAGACAAATTCTTCACTTTCTAAGGTTCCATTTTCTTAATTATAAAAAGTAAATGGAAGGCTGTATGAAGCTTAACTGAAGCTAATTCAAGAGAAATTCTTAGAAAAATGCTTGCATCATGTATAAATAAAAGTTAGGATCATTAATAGAATCCCTAGTATCCAAAGAATCAGGACCACTGCCTTATTAAGTGAAAAAAATGGGTAAGAGGGAATCATGAAAAAATAAAATAAAATAAAGAAACACAGATACATAATTTAAATATTTTATTATAACTGAAAAATTTAAAATATACATTTTCCAATTTTCTGACACAGGGCAAGGCCTCTCTTTGAACAGAGGATTTGTTGAATGGGACTCAGCATTAGCTTTCTTGAACAAACCACATTATTATTAAGGATTTAAAGCAATTTGAGTACTAAATTCTTCTAAATTTTTATGACTTACCTTTCTAACTTAAAGTAACTTGCCTCCCACCCAGTTAATTTGATAGCAACTTTGTTAAGTCTTTGCAAGCACTGCATCTGTATATATTTAAAGGACACACATATAATAATAAAAAGTTGGTATACAAAATTGGAAACAACCATCTCTTAGTCATTATACTTCAACGGGTAGGATAAATACATAGTCTTACTAGAGAGTAGTAGTCTACCAGCTGCAAACATTCAGCGTGTCATGTTATCATGCTACTGTTACTTACAGAGGGACTGGAGAGCATCAATTAATCCAATAAGTCTGTTGAAGGGAAGGTTCATAGTATATTGGTATCTGTGCCTCATACCAATATCTTTCCTAAAAGTTCTCATCCATATTTTGAGACACACACAAAACTTAGAAGTTGCAAATTGACATTATTATATATGAAAGCCAAAACTCTTTTTTTAAAAAGAAAAGAATTACTTTAAAACATTACATGAAGAGAAAAGTGATTATGTATGCCCTTATGACTTAGGCACTACAATAGACTCCAAATAACGAAGACTGACGCCTGTAGGTACATATAGATGTTTCCATGTATAAACATTCACATATAAACATGTATGCATATGTGTATATAAAACAGTTTGTCTTTACAGTATCCCCAAAACACTAATTCTTCCATCCTGCCATACTAAAAAAAAAAATTTATCTACCATTTATTCTCTCCTTCCTCATATTTATTTACTCTTTCTTCCTGGTCTTATTTTTTGGGCCCCCCCCCCTTTCATTTAATTGCAAAAAGATTTAGGGACTTTGAGATCTTTAATTTTACTAGATCAAGTATCAAGAAGTACCCACATTCTAGTTTCTCCTCCATGCAGCAATCATTAGCTTTCAAGAAAACCATGCTGTTCTCCTAAAGACACAAACTTGAAAGACTTTAAACTTCCTATGAAGTATTACACACCCCTCAACAAATATTACAATCAGGAGCTTACCTTATTAACTCTAGTTGTGCAAGTTCTTGATTTGCTTGAAATATAGGTTTTTTTGTGAAGAGTTCACCAAGGATACAGCTAGAGGAAAAAAAATATGCATCATTATAAAATGATATGATTTTACTTTACTACCAAAAATTTCAAGTAAATTAAACCAGTCAGTAAGCCTATCTTACCCACAGCTCCATACATCAATAGCAGGTGTGTATCTTTCTTCTCCCAACAGCAGTTCAGGTGGACGGTACCATAAAGTGATGACCTTGTTAGTATACGGCCGACTAAAAAACACAGAAAGCACTCTTTTGAGTTAATATCTGTTAATAAGAGAGATTCTCTTAAGAAATATTATTTTGGCTCATTAAAGCAATCCTACAATCCTAACTAAAACCAATTTCATCTTCCTACTAAATTCAGCCATGCTATTACATCTGACATATGTGATCAAAAAATACATTTGAGAGCAACATGATTAACTGAAAATTTCCAAGTAGTTGGCTGATTTTAACTGTCATCTGGTCAAAAAATGGTCCCAACTGTTCAGTTCTGTTTTTTCCTTTCCATAACTTTAAAGGGGATTAACTGACTTAAAGGAAGTTGATTGATTTTGACCAAATCTGGCAAATTACTAATGTGTGGCAAGATATAGTACAAATTGGAATCACCTAACAAAAATTTTCACTTGGGCTTATTTTTGACAGTATTTCACTGACTGCAACTCCACTTCAGTATGCAAATACAAAGTACGTAAATGTAGACTGTAGTCGCTGAGATCTATTCTGCAAAGTACCACTGGTAATAGATACAATACTTTATCAAGATAATTTCTTTTGTCACCTTCTAAAAGAGAGGATAGACACATACTGCTACCTCTTTATTTGCCAGTAGGGCTTATCTGGTGGACCAAATAGGCTGTAGGGAATGGAACTGAGATACTTCTCTAAAAGGCTTGCCTGCAGAGTCACTCATGCCAGGGATGAACACAATGCAGCTGTTTGAAAAGCCACTAGACTGTTGTGAGGAAGATTCATTGGCTGATCTTAAGCCAGCCACAAGAGGGGCAGGGGCCTGTTGGGGCTCTGTCCAGGGACAAAGGTGCTGCCAGGCACCACTGTTGCACCTTCCCTCTACTCTGATAGCACTGGTGGTACACTCCGACCCTGTACTCTCCTATGGCCCCACTAAAGCTGGCAGGTGCACCCCAGTCCTGTATTCTCCCCCAGCTGCACTAAAGCTGTTGGTCACATACACTCCACAAAGGAGATGCTCCCTGATCACCTGGCTCTGGTTGCCAGGGGAACCTGCATTTCTGGGTCCCATGGGAAAGTAATAATCAAACCGTTCTTGGCAGGCTACCATGCCCAGGGCATTATACAGACTGAAACAAACCCCTAGTCTTTCTGGGCAGGCCTACTTAGATGCCCTGGAGCTTCAGCCTAAGGGGCAGACTTCAGGTTTGCCGCACATCTGAAGTCTACAGAGGTGTTCTCAGGGACAGTAGGGCAGGGGACACCATCCTTGCATTCTCTACTGACCTCATTACTGGTACCTCTCAGAAAGGAGCTTTTTACTTCATCTTATGCTCTGACTTTTCCAACTGTAGTCCAAGGGATACTCCAGAATAACCTGGTCTGCAGGCCAGAGGATTTACAATTGTGGTCCCATATGACTATATATATTTGCATACATTAAAAGCTACTGCCTGAGGGTCTGGCTTCCAATCAGCCTGAATCTAGGTGCTGATTGAAAGCCCTGCCTTTGCAACACTGACGGGTCTTGGAACATCCTCAATAGTTGGTTCCTATCAAATATAAATCAGACTGCTTAGACAAACACAAAGGTTTGAGAAACAGAAGAGCTAGAGCAAGGCTGAAAGATAAAGATCATCTCCTATACAAGGCCACTCCTTCAAGACTAGAAGAGACAGCTGTTTTCCCTAAACATAGAAATAACCACAATCAAACAAAAAGAGGAAACAGAAAAAATATGTCCAAATGAAAGAAAAAGGTAAAACCTCAGAAGAAAACTTATTTGAAGAAACAGTGGCTGTAAACTTCCCTAACGTGGAAAAACAGATATCCAGATCCAGGAAGCCCAAAAGAGCCTATAAAAATGAATTCCAAAAGATCTACACCAAGACATAGTATAAATAAAATGTCAAAAGTAAAAGAAAGAGATAATCTAAAAAGGAGCAAGAGGAAAACAACTTTTACATACAAAGGACCTCCCCTCCCCCAGGTCTGCATAAGACTCTCAGCAGATTTTTCCGCAGAAACTTTGCAAGCCAGAAGAAAGTGCACATTATATTCAAAGTGCTGAGAGAAAAAAAAATCCCAAACAAAAATACTCTACCCAGCAAGGTTATCATTCAGAATTAAAGGAGAGAGAAAGTTTTCCAGACAAGTAAAAGCTAAATAATTTCATCATCTAACCTGGCTTTTCAAGAAATGTTAAAGGGAATTCTTTAAGCTGAAAAGAAACTTTCTTTACTAATTAATAACAAGAAAACATTTAAGTATAAATCTCACTGGTAAAGATAGACTAATGGCAGTGGATTAAATCACATAAAGCTACTATAAAGGTTAAAAGACATAATTAGTAAAACAAACTGTAATTACAATAATCAGTTAAGGGATATACAAAGGAAAAAGATATAAAATGTGACATCAAAAACATAAAATGCCAGGGTGAGTAAAAATGTAGAGTTCTAGAATGCATTCAAACATAAGCTGCTATCAGGATGCCTGGTTGAGGGTCCAACTCTTGGTTTCAGCTCAGGTCAATGGAGTCCTGCACCAGGCTCCACACTAAGCAGAGTCTGCTTGAGATTCTCTCTCCCTCGGTCCCTCCCTCTGCTCCAATGCATGCTCTCACTAAAACAAGGATATCTTTAAAAACAAAAACAAAAAAACCTTAAATTGCCATCAACTTAAAATGGATTGTTATATATAGGCTGTTATGTGTGAGCTCATGATAACCACAAAGCAAACATCTATAAGAGATGCACAAAGATAATAAGAAAAGAATCTAAGCATAACACTAAAGAAAACCACCAAACCACAAAGGAAGAGAGCAAGAAGGGAAGAAAGGAACTAAAACCCAGCCAGAAAACAATGAACAAAATGGTAATAAGTACAGATCTATTAATAATTACTTTAATAGAAATGGATTAAATTCTCCAACCAAAAGACACAGAGTGGCTGAATAAATAAGACGAACAAACAAAAAAACAAGATCCTTCTATCTGCAACCTACAAGAGACTTGCTTCAGATCTAAGAATGCACACAGCCTGAAAGAGATAGAAAAAGACGTTTCATACAAATGGAAACCAAAAGAAAGCAGGGGTGACTTTACTTATGTCAGACAAAATAGATTTTAAAACCAAGAGTGTAATAAGAGACCCTTATTAGTGGGAAGAGGGATGCCTGGGTGGCTCATTGGTTAAGTATCTGGCTATGGCTCAGGTCAGGATTCTAGGGTCCTGGGATTGAGCCCTACACTGCACGCCTTGCTCAGTGGGAAGTCTGCTTCTCCCCGGCACCCCCATGCTCATGTGCTCTATCTCAAGTAAAATAAATAAAATCTTAAAAAAAAAGAGAGCGAGTGAAACAAAGAAGACCTTTATGATGATAAAGGGGTCAATCCAACAAAAGGATATAACACTTCTTTTCTTTCTTTTTTTAAAAAAATTTTTACTTATTTATTTGATAGAGAGAGAGCATGAGAGAGCAAGCGAGCATGAGAGGAGGAAGGTCAGAGGGAAAAGCAGACCCTCTGCTCAGCCGGGAGTCTGATCGAGGACTCAATCTCAGGACTCCAGAATCATGACCTGAGCTGAATATAGTCGCTCAACCAACTGAGCCATCCAGGCGCCCAGATTTAACATTTCTAAATGCTTAAGCACTCAAGATAGGAGCATCTAGATAATGTGAATATTAACAGACCTAATTGGGGGACTTACACAATAATACAGGGGACTTAATACCCCACTTCCACCAATGGACAGATCATGTGGACAAAAAACATCAATAAGGCAACATCAGCTTTAAGCAACCAATTAGATCATATGGTTTTATAAAGATATATACAGAACACTCCATCCAAAAGCAGCGGAATGTGCATTCTTCTCAAGTGCATATGGACATTCTCCAAGATAAATTACGTTAGGCCACAAAACAAGTCTCAATATATTTGAGAAGCTGAAATCACATTGAGCATCTTTTTCAATCACAATGGTATGAAAGTAGAAGTGAATGGAAAAAAACTGGGAAATAAATCACAAATACATAGAGATTAAACAATATGTTACTAAACAACCAATGGGTCAATAAGGAAATCAAAGGAGAAGTAAGTAAAAACCTCAAAACAAATGAAAATGGAAAATGCAACTTACCAAAATCTATGGGATGCAGCAAAAGCAGTTCTAACACGAAGTTCAAAGCGATAGAGGCCTACCTCAAAAAAACAAAATCTCAAATAAACAATCTAACTTTACACCTAACGGAACTAGAAAAAGAAGAACAAGCAAAACCCAAAGGTATTATAAAGAAGGAAATAACAAAGAGCAGAAATAAATGAAATAGAAACTAGTAAGACAACAGAAAAGATCAATGACACCATGAGCTGGTTCTCTGAAAAAAGAACAAAAACAAAAAAAAACAAACAAAGGCAACAAACTTTTAACCAGACTCAAGAAAAAAAGAGAAAAGGCTCAAATAAAAATTCCTAGAAATATATAATCTTCCAAGACTGAATCATGAAGAAAAATAAAATCCGAACTGACTGATTACTAGTAAGGAGAATGAACGAGTAATCAAAAATCTCCCAACAAACAGGTCCAGGACCTGAAAGACAGCTTCACTGATGAATTCTACCAAACATTTAAAGAAGATTTAATACCTATCCTTCCCAAACTCTTCCAAAAATTGATGAGGAGAGAACACTTCCAAACTCATTTTATAAGGACAGCATTACCCTCATAACAAAACCAAAGACATCACAAAAAAACAAAATTACAGGCTGGTATCCCTGATGAATACAAATACAAAAATCCCTGACAATGATGCCCACTCGATCCACTCTATTTGTCATAGTATTGAAAAATCCTAGCCACAGCAATTAGTTAATAAAAAGAAATAAAAAGGCACTAAATCTGAAAAAAGAAGTAGTAAAACTGTCACTATTTGTGGATGATATGATTTTATATATAAAAAATCCTAAAGACTTCACCAAAATACTGTTAAAGGTAATAAATTCTGTAAAATTTCAGGATATGAAATCAACTATACACTAACAATAAAATGTGAGAAAGAGAAATTAAGAAGGCAATCCCATTTATAACTGCATCAAAAAAAAAATGCCTAGAAGTTTAACCAAGAAGATTAAAGACCTATACACTGAAAACCATAAAGACACTGATGAAAGAAACCAAAGTCATAAATAAATGGAAAGATGTTCCATGCTCGTGGATTGGAAAAATTAGTATCATTAAAATGTCTACACGACCCAGAGCAATCTACTGATTCAATGAAATTCCTATCAAAATCCCAATGGCATTATTTTTTATTCTGTTTGGTTAGCCACTCTATAATACATTACTGGTTTTTGACCAAAGGCATTTTTTTCACAAAAATAATGCAAACTACCCCCAAATTTATACAGAACCCAAAAACACTCCAAACAGCCATGGAGGCACCACACTCCCTAATTTCAAACAAATTTACAAAGCTATAGTAATCAAAACTTTACAGTATTGGAATAAAAACTGACGCATAGATCAATGGAACTGAATAGAAAGCCCAGATATACACCCATGAATAGACGGTCAAGTAATTTATGATAAAGGAGGCAAGAATATACACTGGGGAGGGATGCCTGAGTGGCTCAGTGGGTTAAGCGTCTGCCTTCAGTTCACGTCAGGATCCTAGGCTCCTGGGATTGAGTCCTGCACTGCACGTCTTGCTTGGCAAAGAGCCTGCTTCTCCCCTGACCTGCTGCTCCCACTACTTGTGCTCTCTTTCTCTGACAACTAAATAAATAAAATCTTAAAAAAAAAAAAATATATATATATATATACACACACATACTGGGGAAAGGACAATCTCTTAAATATCAATGGTACTGGGAAAACTGAATAGCCACATGCCAAAGAATAAAACTGGACTACTATCTTATGTCATACACAAAATTTAAATTGAAATAGATTAAAGACTGGAATGTTAACACCTGAAACTATAAAACTTCTAAAAGAAAACACAGGCAACCAGCTCCCTGACATCAGGTGTTTGTTTGTTTGGATCTGACTCCAAAAGCAAAGGCAACAAAGGCAAAAATAAGTTGGGACTACATCAAACTAAAAAGCTCTTGCACAGCAAAGGAAACCATCAACAGGAGAAAAAACAACCTACTGAATGGAAGGATATCTGCAAATCATGTATCTCCTAAGGGGTTAATATCCAAAATATATAAAGAATTCATACAACCAAACAGCAAAACAACCCCCCCAAGATCTGATTAAATTATGGGCATAGGATCCAAAGAAACATTTTTCCAAAGATGACACACACATGGCCAAAAGGCATATAAGATGCTCAACTTCACTATTCATGAGGGAAATGAAAACCACAATGAGATCACTTTACACCTGTAAGAATGGCTGTTATCAAAAGGACACGAAATAATAAGGATTACCAAGCATGTAAAGAAGGAACCCTTGTGCACTGTTGGTGGAAATGTAAAAACTGGTAGAGTCACTATGGAGTGTTACAGTATGGAGGTTTCTTCAAAAATTAAAAATGGAAATCCCATATGACCCAGCAATCCTACTTCTGTGTATTTATTCAAAAAAAATGGAAACACTAATGGAAATACTAATCTGTACTTCCATGTTCACTGCAGCATTACTTATAATAGTCAAGATATGGGATAACCTAAGTGTCTCTAGGTGGATGAATTGATAAAAAAGATGTGGTACACACAGTAAGTCCCCCCTCACCCATAAGGGATACCATCTAAAACCCCCCATGGATGCCTAAAACCACAATAGTACTGAACCCTATATATACTATGTTTTTTGCTAATCCATACATAACTATAATAAACCTTGATTTATCAATTAGATACAATAAGAGATTAGCAACAATAACAGAACATTTATAATACATACAGTAATGAAACTTGTGAATATGGTCTCTCTCTCCCTCAAATTATCTTATTGTACTGTACTCATCCTTCTTGTGATGATGTAAGATAATAAAATGCTTATGTGAGGAGATGAAGTGAGGTGAATGATGTGTAGGCACTGTGATGGAGCATTTGGCTACTAGTGACCTTCTGATGATACATCAGAAGGATCATCTGCTTCTGGACTGGGGTTAATCGCAGTAATCTGAATCTGTGAAACACAAAACCCAGACAGGGAGATTACACATATATAATGGAATACTATTCAGCCATAAAAGACAATGAAATCTTGGTATTTATGACAACATGCATGGCCCATGAAGGTATTATACTAAGTGACATAAGTGGATGGAAAAAGACAAATACCATATGATCTCATTTATATATGAAATCTAAAAATCAAGCAAATAATAAAAAACTCATGGATATAAAGAACAGAAAGGTGGTTGCCAGGAGGAGGGAGAGCAAAGTGGATGAAGGGGTTCAGGAAGCACAGACTTTTCACTGTGAAATGAACAGGTCATAGGGATGTGATATGAGACTGGTGATTACAATCAATGGTACTATAGTACATATTTAAAGGTTGCCAGGAGAGTGGATCTTTAAAGTTCTCGTCACAAGAATAAAAGAGAAATTTTTCTTTTGTAACTTTTTATAGTGACAAATGATGACTAGACTTATTGTGGTCAATTCACAGTGTACACAACTGCCAAATCATTACATTCTAAGATTAATGTGTTTTTTTTTAAGATTTTACTTAAAAATCTTTATTATAGGGGTTCCTGGGGTGGCTCAGTCAGTTAAGCGTCTGCCTTTGGCTCAGGTCATGATACTGGAGTCCTGAGATCCAGCACCACATCTCACCACATCACCTACTTCTCGCTCTCCTCCCTGCTCATGTTCGCTCTCTTGCTATCTCTGTCTCTCCTTCAAATAAATACATAAAATCTTTTACAAATAAATAAAATCTTTAAAGATTTATTATTTTAATTTTTTAAAAAAGATTTTATTTATCTGACAGAGAGAGAGAGATCACAGGCAGGGAGAGTGGCAGGCAGAGGGAGAGGGAGAAGCAGGCTCTCCGCTGAGCAGGGAGCCTGATGCGGGGCTTGATTCGGGGACCCTGGGATTGTGACCCAGCGGAAGGCAATGCTTAACTGACTAAGCCACCCAGGCAACCCTAAAGATTTATTATTATTTATTTATTTGAGAGACAGGCAGGTGGCAGAAGCAGAGCCCCAGAGCAGCACAGGCTCTGAGCTGAATGTGGAGCCCAACGTAGAGCTCAGTCTGATGACTCTGAGATCATGACCATCAAAGGTCAGACGCTCAACCAACTGATCCACCCAGGTGCCCCACTAATACGGTGCTGTATGTCAATTACACCTTGATCAAAAAAAGTTCACCTGTTTATGCCTTAACTCCTTTCAAATTTGAAATCCCCTCCCTATTTTTCTCCTTTAATCCTACACCTCCTTCAAGACATAGTGAAAGACCAATCTCTGTAAATTCTAATCTCTATTATCAACAAATTTAATTTCACGTTCTTATTTTTTAAATCATATTTAAGACTATATTCTATTTTTAGGTTTTCTATCTTTCCCAGAAGACAAAAAACCCAGGTGCCATTTTTTGGTATGACCCCCACAGACAAAGCCCAGAACAACGTGGGGCATGGGTCAGATACTTTCATGTATATGGCCTTTAGGGATGCCTGGATGGCTCAGACGGTTAAGTGTCTGCCTTTGGCTCAGGTCATGATCTCTGGGGTTCTGGGATCTGCTTCTCCCTCTGCTCACGCTCTAACAGTCTCAAATGAATAAATAAAATCTTTAAAAATATATATATGTGGCCTTTTTTTTTTTTTAGGATTTTATTTATTTATTTGACAGGAAGATAGATCACAAGTAGGCAGAGAGAGAGAGGGAGGGAGAGAGAGAGAGAGAGAAAGGAGGAAGCAGGTTCCCTGCTGAGCAGAGAGCCCAATGGGGGGCTAGATCCCAGGACCCTGAGATCATGACCTGAGCTGAAGGCAGAGCTTAACCACTGAGCCACCCAGGCGCCCCTATATGTGGCCTTTTAAGTTTAGCTGACATACATGCATTAGCTGGGTGGGAGAACAAAGTTTGTGAAAATTATAATGACCAGCTTTCAAAAAACATTTCAAGGATCTGTGAGCATATGAAACCTATGGTCTTGTTAACTCAAGTGTAACTGAATACCTATGGTCTCAAGAAAATGTTTAAATTAATATAAATCCTTCTGTAAACAGTGAATACTTTATCTTTTTGTTTTAGTGTTTTTAAATATATTTTTTAAAGTAAAAATATGTTAAATTATATAGAGAAATCACACAAATTAAAGTTATTAAATTTTATTGAAAAGAATATTTGAAATATTATTTTATATACTATGTATTAAGTTCTAGGCAGCATTTAGAACCTAGTTGTCTTTAGCAGCTAAAATTAAGACTAGTTTTTTTAAACTCTTCTATCAAATTTAGAAGTGAAAATATTTAGTGCATTATCGAAAATGATAGGGGCACCTGGTAGCTCAGTCAGTTAAGCGACTGCCTTCAGCTCAGGTCATGATCCCAGTGTCCTGGGATCGAGCCCCACATCAGGCTCCCTGCTTAGTGGGGAGCCTGCTTCTCCCTTCTCCCTCTGCCTGCCCCTCTGCCTACTTATTCTCTATCTCTGTCAAATAAAAAAATAAAATCTTTAAAGAAATGATTAAACACAAAACTAGATGAAATATACTTCTAAATATATGGTAAAAGTATTTCATGTATACCAATTAATGGCTTTTTCAAGTTTTTCTAAATTCTTAGTTTTTGCCACAAGAACTATGTAAAGTCAGAAAACACATTCAATTGTAAAATATGACACAGAAAGTTCAATTTTATTTATTCGTTTAAAGATTTATTTATTTATTTGACAGAGAGAGAGAGAGAGAGCAGGCACACACAAGGAGAGGAAGCGGGAGGGGGAGGGAGAAGCAGGCTCTACATCCCCCATCCCCGGCCCGCCCCGAGCCAGGAACACACTGCGGGGTTCCATCCCAGGACTCCTAGGATCGTGACCTGAGCCAAAGGCAGACAGTTAACCAACTGAGCCCGCCCAGGCACACCAGAAGTTCAATTTTATTTTTATTTATTTTTTTTTAAAGATTTTATTTATTTATTTGACAGAGAGAGATCACAAGTAGGCAGAGAGGCAGGCAGAGAGCCCGATGTGGGACTCGATCCCAGGACCCTGAGATCATGACCTGAACTGAAGGCAGCGGCTTAACCCACTGAGCCACCCAGGCGCCCAGAAGTTCAATTTTAAAACACAAATATCTCAAAACTGTGGAAATGCTTTCATTTGTAAAATGAATAAAATATTCAGGCTGATAAATACTTTTAATAAAACAAAGTACCATCACTGAATTTTCAATGTATTTTTCTTTACATCCAATGACGTATCAATCGAGATCAAAGACAGATCTCAATACTCTGCCCTTAGATAATCCCAGGAATTCAAAAGATGGGTGGATCAGGGGAGATGAGAAATAGTTACGGTCTTCCTTACCTTCACCCCCAACAAACAAAAGTACCACCATTAAGGGTGTGTCCCCAGGCTGGCAGAAGGCTGAGCCTGCCCTTTGGTCTAAACAGATAAAAGGCATAAAGCAACTGCTCAGAGCAAGATCTTAGTTAGGCCCTTGAGGTACTTGGGAGGTTCTGGATAATTAAAATACACAAGCCAGAGCTGCTAATTTTAAAGACCCTTACAAGAAATAAAAAGAGAATTATATTAAAGGAAATACCTAAATTGCTCTAAATGCTTCATTTTTTCAACATATGTAATAGTCTATACTTCTTTTAGACTATAATATTTTTAAGAAAAACATGGGAGAGCCTTCAGCTAACAAAATTTATCATCTGCACAAATGCCATGTCTTCCCTCAGAATCTACTGCAGAAACACCTACCAAACCTACAAAAGAAATCTGGGGTCTGATTTTAACACCTATGCTTCAGAAGTCAAAAATCTTCTGTCATCTTTTATTCTCTTTCCTTCAAATCTCACATCTGATGTATCAACAACTTCCATTATTTCTACATCCAAATAGATCCTAAATCCAACAATTTTCCAAAATTTCAGAAAGTGTAAGCCAAGATTATCTTTTGGTCTGAGCCACCATTATCTTTGCACTGGTACTAGTTTTTCTGCCGTACCTATCCCTAGCCTGCCTTCTCCATTTTTTTTTTTTAAGGTTTTTTTTTTTTAAAGCATAGAACCAGCTCATATTACTGTAACTACATAACATTTAAACTTTACCTCAGTGGGTAAGACCATATTCCCAAGTGTCTCATTTCCTATTTTTACACTGGGCAAATGTTTAGCTCTTAAACTTTCCCAGTCTAGTCCCAAGCTTTGCAGCTGCTGAGCTCCTTCTACTTGCAATGTCCGTGGCCTATGCCTTCATTAAGTTATCCCATTCTCATCACTCAGGTTGGTCCTAGCTCAATTTTACTTTGTCAAAGGTATGCACTAACTACCTTACCTAAAAATTACCCATATGCCCAGAGTGTTCTTACTGTCACTATTTTATTTGCTTTGTAGCATTTAAGTATTCTAAATTCTTTATTCCATAGACTTGTTGTCTACCTTCTTTCACCACCATGTAAATGCGATCAGAGACCAAGTCTGTCTGTCATAGCTGCAGTTCCAATACTTAACCTGTAGGCATTACCTCGGTTGGTGTTAGCCACAAAGTAATAAGCACTTATTGATATTTTTAATCAACTGACCTATGCCATAAATGTTATATAACACATTTTTACCCTTATCTTTTGATATTTTCCATGAAAAGTAACTCTGAAATTTCTGTATTATAACACTGGTACAGAGAAACCAAAGTAATTTTTTCCCAACTGAAATCATCTTACAATCACTTTTCTATTACTACTCATGTAAATTTATCAGTCCTGTAAGTACCCGTATCTAAACACATCCAAAAGGACATTTACCATTTTTTGCTACCCACTTGCTGCCTGTTTCCTGTCCCAGGAAACACCATCATCACTTCCAGCAGAGACTACTACCTGTCCTCCAAAATCTGTTCTTTTCTTCAACGGTAGCTGCCCACCTACACTACATTCCCATCCTCACTGTAGCTGGTGTGATCACATGTCCAAGTCCTCACCAGTGGAACATGAATGTAAGTGGTAAGTGCCGTTTCTAGGTCTGGCTCATAACGCCCCTACCTCCTTTTTTCTAGTTTCTGGCTGACAAGAGGTGGTATACCTTGGAAGGCATATGAAGACGGCAGATCTTCCAACTTAGATCCCCGAATGACTGTATGAAGTTGACACCCCCTGATCTAATGATAATGAGATGGTTAAATATTCTTAATTGTCTACTGAGGTAAGCAACAACCACTCCTGATCCTTAAGTGAGAACTACATATAAATTTCCTATCTTTATGCCACTGAATTTTGAGGTTTTGTTTGTTGTAAAAGCTTAACTTACCCTAACAAACTGTGTAGCCAGCAGCTTAAGCAAAATCTTACAGCAGGGGCACAAGCTGGGATGTGTTTAACAATACCATTTTATATCTTATGATATAATTGATCTTTCTAACACCTATGCCCATTCCCTAATTCTAACCATAATCATCCTGCCTAGGTTTACTGAAACAGCTTTCTAACTGACTGCCCTTGTTTCCATACTTACAAGGTCAATCCCCTTTTCAAAATAAAGTCAAAGTGATAGCATTAAATGTCAGTATCTTATACCTTTAATACACACTGCTGCCTCCTACCTCCTAGAGAATATGCACACAAGGCCCATAAAAATATCTATTACTTGGTTCTTGCTCCAACCACAATGAACCATCAGTTCCCTTAGAAGGTTGAGCAAATGTTCATTTTCTACAGCTAGGAGAAAAAGCCAGGGAGAGAGCAGAGCTGGCAGGAAAACTTTCAAGAAGACAGTGGTGCTATAATTATGTTTTAAATGTTTGAGATAGGCATTTTTTAAATAAACTTTTTTTTTTTAAAAGATTTTATTTATTTGTTTGACAGAGAGAGATCAGAAGTAGGCAGAGAAGCAGGCAGAAGCAGGGTGGGGAAGCAAGCTCCCCGCTGAGCAGAGAGCCTGATGGGGGCTCAGTCACAGGACCCTGGGATCACAACCTGAGCCGAAGGCAGAGGCTTAAACCCACTGAGCCACTAGGCGCCCCTTAAATAAACATTTTAAATAAGCTTTTTAATAAACTAGTTTAAAATAAACTTTTAGAAGTTAACATTGACAAAAGATAATGAAAATGGTTTTATTACTCAAGAAAAAAAACACACCATTTATTCAAGAATTTTGCAAAACAGGTGTCCTGACTCACTTTCCACCTTGGTGTTAAATGAGAAGGAAGCAAACACTGAGAAAGTACACAGACAGAAAAAGACATTAATCATAAAAGCAAATTCCAAGGTAGATGGAGTTAGCAAATAAAGTCAATTTCAAATCACCTAATTCACTAATTTAAATGATTAACAAACAAGTATTAAAGAAAATATTCTATGTTATGATCATGAAACTGTTTTTACAAACATAATGATGAAAATAAAAATAACCAAAACTATGTTCTGAAACTAGGTTGTTGGGGGCACCTGGGTGGCTCAGTCATTAAGCGTCTGCCTTCAGCTCAGGTCATGATCCCAGAATCCTGGGATAAAATCGCACATTGGGCTCTCTGCCCAATGGGAAGCCTGCTTCTCCTTTTCCTACTCCTCCTTCCTGTATTCCCTTTCTTTCTGTCTCTCTCTTTCTGGGTCAAATAAAGAAACAAAATCTTTGAAAAATAAAAAACCAGTAAGTTTAAATCTAAAGAAAACTAAAGTACTGTTGTAATATGAAAACAGAACATCCAAAATTAGACAAATAAGTGAAAAACCAAAATCCCCAAAAACCTGTCAAATTTGGTTACCAAGTTTAGCTATATATTATCAACATCCTAAAGATGGTCTTACTTAGATCACAAAAATGCAACTGATGTGACACCTCATATATGATGCTTTATTTTTCTTTCATGAATTTTTTAAAAAATTACATTCTTGATATCTCTACCCAGTATTTCCATAAAAAGTGAATTTGTAACTATGAAAAAAGAAACAGGAATGAAAAACAAAGATGGTACTTAGATGGTACAGAATAAATACACTTTAAAGAAGACAACCTAAGTTCCTGGGTGGCTCAGTTGGTTGAGGGTCTGACTCTTGGTTTTGACTCAGGTTATGATCTCAGGGTTCTGGGACTGAGCCCCACATCAGGCTCCCCAATCCCTGGGGAGTCTGCTTGAGATTCTCTCTCTCCCTCTCCCCTTCCCCTTGCTTGCGCACTCTAAAGTAAGTCTTTTAAAAGAAAGAAAACCTAGGCGCCTGGATGGCTCAGTGGGTTAGACCTCCACCTTTGGCTCAGGCCATGATCTCAGGGTCCTGGGATCGAGTTCCACATCGGGCTCTCTGCTCAGTGGGGAGCCTGCTTTCCCCTCCACCCCACCCTGCCACTCTGCCTACTTGTGATCTCTCTCCGTCAAATAAGTAAATTAAAAAAAAAAAAAAAAAAAAGGCCAAAAACCGGAAAATAAACCACCCCATTTACTCCCATAATTAAGTTAAACTCCCAAGTAATAAATTCCATAACCTGGCAAAACAGACAACACATGCAATCCCTCTGGCATTAAATTTAAAAAAACAAAACAGTAATTCCAATAAGCTATTATTCTTAGTAAAAACTAAACTTTGTAAGGATCCAGAAATAATGGTCTCAACAGTAAATATTCTGAATTTCAATTTCTATTGAATATCTTCATAGTTTTTGAGAAGAAAGCAGATACTCTTTTCTGCAAGGGGGAAAAAAACCCAACACTTCAGAAACAACAAGAAGAATACTCCCTTTGTTTTGTTATTTCAAAACTTCTACCTTAATATGGTCAACAAGGTTTTAAAATGTAAGTCATCAGGCTTGTATATAATAAAACTTCCATGTGAAATCTCAGGTTATTTAAAATATCTGGTGCTATCAAAATACTTCTCAATTACATCTTTCTCATTTGGTATTTAAGGAGCTTTACAGGAGAATCAGAAATGGAAATATCATACAACTTGCTGGAAAACTAAATGAGTATTCTTCAATGGGCAAAAATAAAATATATTATTTGAAGGCCAAGAAAATAGAGACAATGAAATTCAGTAACTGTTTGTTTTGACAACTGAAAAACCTGCCATCAGCCTAATGGTACCTCCAAAGCAGACTCTAGATGCCCCTAGAATTCAGCACTTAGAAGATACTTTTAGAAGTGGGAAATTTAAAAAGAACATACTTCTAGGAAATCAAGGTTAGATCCAGAGTCTTACAGAAGCAGCACTCCAGTATAATGAAAATAAAAAGGCTTTCTGTCAAAAGATTTGAGTTTAATTCTTAGCTCTACCACTAATTAGGTGATCTTGAAAATATACTGAAATTTTGTAAATTTCAGTTTCATTATATTTAAAATGTACATAAGAATGATATCTACACCACCTGTTTCAGAAAAACTGCTGCTTTTGCTTAAAATAATTCTTGTGAAAGAGGACTATATATAATAAACTACCATGCACAAATGCTAGTTAAGTTTGTTCCTTTTTTATAAACAACAAATATTTATGAAACTCTGAGCTCGGTACTGTACTAAGAACCAAGAGATGGCTGGCCGAAAGAGTCAACCACCAACACGGTTGGAACTGTTTAAAGCCTAATTAAGAGTCTGGTAGTGATAGAAATTATAATAATACACTTTAAGTACTATGTAAATTAATGAAAAATGTATTCTGGCCACATAAAGGAAGACATGCCCAACGCTGACTACAAGAATCAGGGTAAATTTTTCAGGAGTGGTAGTGACTAAACTGAAGCAAAAAACCAAATCTGTCAGATTGACATAATGCAGAGTCTAACTCCATATAAAAGTTAAGAACTTATGCAGATTCAGAGAGGCATTTAACTTGTTTAGGGAACTACAAATAATTCAAGGGTTGCTTGGCGGGGTGGGGGTTGAGGTGGGGAGTAGCAGGCAGGGGACAGTAGTAAGAATGACCTAAGAAAATAATGTTAGGGAAAAAGACCAGAAGCACAAAAACCAATATAATTCTATTTACAGTGGTCTACAGGGACATATCTATAAGTGACTGGGTATCTTCAACTAAAACAGGAAATAAAGGAAAAGGAGCAGACTTTTTTCTGGGGAATGTGAAGACAGGCTTTGTAACAAGATGTTTAACTTATAGTACCTATATCACCTGGGTGGAGCTGTCCGTACACACATAGCTTTAGAGATCAAAAGAAAGATGAAGTCTTGAAGTTGGGATTCGTAAATCTTCAACATTAAGGGAATGGATCAAATTTCCCCTACATGAAGAGGGGGCACACCATACCCTAGAGAATTAAATTGCCTTTCCCATTTTACATACTAAAAAATGTAAGCTACTCCATTAACGCCAAAGGAAGTACAATTTAATCTTGATCTTATGATTAGGTCAGCAATCTAAATGAGATTTCTATTCCTAAAGCTTGTTTAGTCACATTAGTGACATTATTTACTATTATTAATGTTATTAATGATCTTATTACTATGGTTCTAATAAGTGGCCCAGAAGATCCTTTGAATTATCTACAGTCCCCAAGGCTCCCCGCACTAACTGATATCAGGAGGGTCCTCCAGATCAGAATGACCTTCTCTTGGATCAGAACTGATCAAGCAATTACTGTGAATATGTTTTAAACTTTAGGGTAAAAAACAAACATTTAAAATATGGTCCCTGTCTTTAAATCGACTAGAATTCTAGCTTGAGTGTAAAGACAAGAATACAAATAATAAGTCCTGGATATAAATTTCATCTAGTCCTTGGATAAGCTGCAAGAGGTAATACTTTCTCCCTCTTCCACTGATACCTATAAATAGCCTTCCTATGTATAGGAAAAGTTTAGTTTTGCTTTTAATGGCAATTTTATGAAAAGCCACTAGGTGGTGATATTGCCTTAAAAATGTTCAAGAAACTTATTTTGATCTCAGTAACTTGTAGAACTGTAAGAGATGTTTTCTAATACCCTTTAAATAAAGATTTTAGAGATTTTCAATCCTTCATCTTATAGTTGAGAATGATAAGATAGAGATTAAGTAACTTGTCAAAGATTCCACAACTGCTTAAATAAAGGGCAATGACAGGACTAGAGCCAAAGTCTCCCTGATTGAGCCCGAAGGGTGTTATGTTCCTTTCATTAAAAAATGTGCTAAGTTCTAATTTAATCTCTAGAAAATGAAATTATCTTCAGTTTATGTGGAAAGCATGTATTTACTCATATGGAATGGTCACATAAAGAGAAAAATATCCTGTAATTTGGAAAAACACTGGAGCAACGACTTGGTAAAATAAAAACTCAGAAATGGGTTATATATTACTGTGGCTAAAAGTTTCAGGACAAGTTGATTTTAAAATAGCTACTGAAAAAAAATGAACAGGTATAAAGAAATGGGCAAAAACCTATGGTCTCCAGTTCTGTATTTTCCAAGGCCAGATGGGACAGTGTATAAATACTGATATACAAAATAAGAAAATGATTATTGGGGCGCCTGGGTGGCTCAGTGGGTTAAGCCGCTGCCTTCGGCTCAGGTCATGATCTCAGAGTCCTGGGATCGAGTCCCGCATCGGGCTCTCTGCTCAGCAGAGAGCCTGCTTCCCTCTATCTCTCTCTCTCTGGCTGCCTCTCCATCTACTTGTGATTTCTCTCTGTCAAATTAATAAATAAAATCTTTAAAAAAAAAAAAAAAAGAAAATGATTATTAAAGTTTAAAGAAATAATTTTCCCCCCTAATTTTAACCCAGTGGTTCTCTTTTCTTCCACTTAGCACACATGACAGAGGAGATCCACATGGGTCGCATCACACCTGATCCTCAATTCCTAAGTATGGACTATCACACTCCACCCAGTTCTCAAGTTCAAAAAAATATCTGAAACCAAGTAAGTGAGAATGTAGTTAAGCTATTACAGTAGTTAGCTGAAATGTGTTCTGCTTGGGAACAAACAAAAAACACTGCAATAATTTCTTGAACACTTCAGTTAACTCTATCTGTAATAGCTAATTACATAGAAAATAATTCAAAGTGACTTAACATTTGGATGGGTATTATCACGATAAAGGCTTACCCTTCTTCCTGCTTATAATGACAAAGAAATATGAATGAAAAGTCATTTGTCATGTTTATTTCAAGAAATATCTAGAGCGGCGCCTGGGTGGCTCAGTGGGTTAAAGCCTCTGCCTTGGGCTCAGGTCATGATCCTGGGGTCCTGGGATCGAGTCCCACATCAGGCTCTCTGCTCAGCAGGGAGCCAGCTTCTCAGTCTCTCTCTACCTGTCTCTCTGCCTAGTTGTGATCTCTGTCTGTCAAATAAATAAATAAAATCTTTAAAAAAAAAAAGAAATATCTAGAAAAGTTGGGACAATATTAAATCTGCTAAAGGCAGTATGGTAAAAATTGGTATGTTATTAAGATTTACTAGAACAAAACATGTATTTTTAAAGTCATTCCTTTAAAATTAAGCCTACTTCTCTAATTTTAAAGAATTATTCAAATCAAAAATGAAAAAGAAAAGTTTTAAGGGAATACATAAGCCCCTAAAAGACAGGATATTTGCTTACAAAACAAAGTAATACACCAAGCCCTGTCTTTTAGGAACTTACGAATTTGGGTAAGCAGGAAAGTTTAGTATATGTTACCTGAAGACGCAAATTTTAAATTTTCTACTTTAGTAATCTCAAAATTCCTGTATCAATTCAGTAGAGCAATGGGGATCATGGCTCAATGAACATATCATACCCTTGGAACTCCACTGAAACCCAACATTCCATTTTAAAAAAAGGTAAAGTAAACAGGGAAAAATGGGAGTCTAATACGTAAAATTTGACTTTACAGTCAGTTATCCTGGAATGTATCTAATATGTGAATAAATATCAGCAAAAAAGGAATCTAGAAGATGAAAACAATAATTTAGCTCTTCTCCATCTCCACTGAAACCTAACGTGAAAACATGAAGGGATTTACATTCAAGAATGACAAATACATATACCTGTATTAAGGATGATCTAAACTATAGTGAAATCTCAATTAACCAGCTATGCAAATAGAATCCTTAATTATGCAAAATTCCCCCCACCCCAAAGAACAGTCATTGAAATTTGGTTATTAAAATATACAAATACAGGGCGCCTGGGTGGCTCAGTGGGTTAAGCCGCTGCCTTCGGCTCAGGTCATGATCTCGGGGTCCTGGGATCGAGGCCTGCATCAGGCTCTCTGCTCAGCAGAGAGCCTGCTTCCCTCTCTCTCTCTCTGCCTGCCTCTCCATCTACTTGGGATTTCTCTCTGTCAAATAAATAAATAAAAAAATCTTAAAAAAAAAAAAAAAAATAAAATATACAAATACAAATCAAGAGAAGTTTTCAATTAAGTGTGTATTTGGCCAGTCTGTTTTTTCCTTCAATTTCTACCAAGAAGTATTATTATATAAGATGGAAAACAAAACAAGAAACAACCTGATAGCTGGAAACTTGAAATTATATACTCTTGATTCTGTCAACAAATATTTTCTGATCTTTAAAGTCACCCAACCCTTTCTAGGTCTCAGTTTTCTCAAATACAAATGAGGGTTACGCTTTTGTGCTTTAAAACAGTTTTTTAAAAATTAACAGTTTCAGGGTACAGGTCTGTGATTCCTCAGTCTCACACAATTCACAGCGCTCACTATAGCACATACCCTCCCTAATGATCATCACAAAGCCACCTAAACAGTGTTAAACTTTAAAAAAACAAAAACAAAAACAAAAGCAAAAACAAAAAACCAACCCACAATGGTTTCTTTAAAAAAGTGTAGCAAGTAAAACAAAAGTGGAAAACTCTGACTAAAGGAAGTGTAGGGGACTGGAACCCTGTCCAAAACAACTGTCTACACCACAGTTTTCTGAAGGGTTTAATGAATTCTAATGGATCTTAAACACACCATTTAAAAACCTCTCCACACTAAATAATGAAAATAATTTTCAGAATGACATGATGACACGGCAAGATTCAAAAATAAACAAATTTTCACTGTAAAAAATTCAAACATGAATATTTTACCAACTAACCAGAAACTGCCCAACATTCAGTGAAAGTAAACACCTACTTCTAAGAATTCCAATTAACTGATGCATCATTACATTAAAGTATGGTTACACTGAAGAAATTACAGAATTGACAAACATAAAGTACTTTAGAATATGTAAGTGAAAATTAAGAAACAGTACTGTTTGACAGGAAAGAAATGGGTCACACTAGAGATATATTAAACTGAATTAAGTCTGTAATATATTTACATAAAATCCATTATATCACAGAAGTATTTTATTTTGAAATTCCGTATCAGTTCTTTTGTTTTTTAAAAATTTTATTTTTAACTAGCCTCTATACCCAATGTGGGGCTCGAACTTACAACTCCAAGATCAAGAGTCGTATGCTCTATGGACCGAGCCAGCCAAGTAACCCCATATTAGTTCTAATAAGACAAGTCATATTTCACCACCACCATGTCCAAAGGAGCCAAAGAAATATACATCCTAACTGCAGCCACAGAAGCTCCACAAAGAAAAGTTATGCAATGGAAATTCCTCACAATAGTTTGTTTAAATAAAAGGCTCTAATGAGATTAAAACAAATATAACTGTAGATAAAAGTATAGTTTTAAAAAGTCCAAAATAATAACTAAAAGTGTGTATGTTTAAACACACAATATTAAAAAAGGTATATATTAAGATTTTTCACCAAACACAAAAATCATAAACATCTTAATATCTGAGTCTACATTAGAAATTTAAGTATGAGTTTTTTAAAAAGAAATTATATTTACCTCTAAATGCCAAAACCCAATTCTTTTTAAATTGAGATAAATGCATAAAATTTGCAATTAAAATAGTCAATCCAATATGGTACAAAATTATATTATTTCACATATTTAACAATGAAAAGTAAATTTCCTTTTTCTTAAAAAAATAAAGTATTAATAAGGTATTCTTAAAACTGGTCTCTATTATCTTTAATAGTCACTTGAAAGTACTCTTACCTTTCTTCTGAGCTATACAATCGAGCAAGTCCAAAATCTGCAAGTTTTATTTGCCCTCTGGTAGAAGACAAAATGAACAAAAAGCATTAGTGTTCTCTGAAATCATACACATTTGTATCCATTCATTGATGTCTAATTATACACATTCATATTCTGTTCCTAAAACTAATTAAAAATATGTAAACTTTAACTTTGATCACACAGCAGTACCCTAAGTCCTAAAAGAAAAGGCAAAAAGATAAACTCACAACAAAGTAAAAAAGTAGTACTTCTCCTTTGGAGACTTCAGTTATTATTATTATTCTATCTAGAACCACCACCACCACCACCGCTATTTTTATTGTACTAGTATTAACAGTATTTTAGTACTACCTAAGTTCCTATTTAGAAAAGTATATGACAATGAAAATAAACGGAGATAATTTCTGCTACTTAGTAATTAGAAGTATTACCTGTTAAATTCAAATCAATAATGCATAAGACTAAACCACATTATTTTAAATCTATGTTTAGTTTCTAGTTCTTAGAGGGACTAGGGACATAAAACCCTTTCGCACACTAAAGTCGAACTAGGCATGCCTCACTTAAACTAACAAGTAACACCAACTGTAACAGAATTACCAGAGCTCAGGTTATGTTGTCAGTAAAATGTTTTTAACATACACTTTAAATATCCATTTATGCAGGGGCACCTGGGTGGCTCAGTCGATTAAGTGTCCAACTCTTGATTTAGGCTCAGGTCATGATCTCAGGGTCATGAGATCGAGCCCCCTGTCCGGCTCTATACTGGGTGTGGAGACTGCTTAAGATTCTCTCTCACTCCCTCTGTCCCCCACCCTCCACTTGCCATTTCTTTTTGGGGGTGGGGGAATCAACTTATGCATATGTGTGTGTATACACACGTCAGAAAAGCTCTTTTTAAAACTGTGATACTGGTGTAAAAACAATTTCTAAATAAAAAATTCTTAGATCTATTCTTAACCTAAAGCTGAAATCACATTATTAATTACTAGAATATCCATTCACATTATTTGGAAGAATATCAAATGAGAAATTCAATTAAGTATTATTTTATGTACATTAAAAACTACCATTAGAAATTAATTAAAGTATATTTAACACAAGTCCAGTTATACCTCAAGCAATAATACTGATTATATTGAAACAGTTTGAGCAATAAAATAAATTTAGGTCTTTTTAACAGAATCAAGGCATATATTATACAACACTCATTTTAAACACATATATCAAACTCACATCATACCTATTATTTAGAAGAATATTTGAACATTTAATATCTCTATGCAAAAAGTTCTTCTTATGACAATAATCCAGACCTTCCATGAGCTGTCTCATGAATGACTTTATGTGATTTTCATTAAAATGAACCAAGCCTGATTCCAGTAGTCCCATCAGATCATGGTCCATATATTCAAACACCAGATAAAATGCACCTAAGAAGAAGAATAATTAATTCATTAAAGTTTTTATTCTTATAACTTTTCTATAGGTTCAAAATTTTTAAAAATTAAATGCTATGGAGAAAATTATTCCTTGAAAAGAAGTCCTACTTTGTCATTTCAGTAACATTCATCTTTCTCTCTGAATTTAATATAAATAAATGCATCCCAAGGAAACATCTAACTCAATTTTCTTCTTTTGAAGAAGAAAACTGTTAAAATATCAAATCAACTCTACAATGCATAGTTTCTGGGTGGTGATTCATGTAAAATAAGTTCTTAACTGTTGTATATATTGAACAAACTGTCTCTCAGCAGAAGTTTAATAAAATCAGTGTAGTTCATCAAAGAAAATTCTAAAAGTGTTAAAACAATTGTGTTTAATTAAAAAAAAAAAAAAAAGAAAGACTCTGGGCCCAGTTGGGACTTTAGATGATTTCTATTAAACCTTCAAAAAACATATAATTTCATTCTGTTTATACAGCTCCAAAGCATTTGAAAGCACACAAACTGCAACTGTATTTTATAAGACCAGCTTAAACTTGCTACCCAAACCTAAAATTGCACATAGTACATACACAACAATCGTGATTCAAAAATCCTAACTGAAGCTCATACAAACTGAAACCAAAGCTGTATCCAAAAATATTCCAATCAGACTAAGTTTAATTTATCAATTCAAGAATGGAAAAACTAACAAAATTCAACATATCTATCAAAGAAAAAACCTATTTATATGTCAAAAAAGTCATCTGAAGAAAGCTAACAATCAGTTCCTAATTAAAAACAAACATCTCACTCACAGTAAATTTAGAATGATTCTTAAAAGTTGGGGATTAAAAAGTGTACTTGTGATGAGCACTGGGTGTTATATACAAGTGTTCAATCACTAAATTCCACACCTGAAACTAACACTTGAAACACTTGTATGTTATAACTGTAATTTAAAAATTATTTTTTAAGTTTATAATGGTATCTCTCTCAAATCAACAAGTCTTAATGAAGAATAAAATGCCAGTAAAACATGACAAAAACATTCATTACTAGTAACTGCTCTAAACGTTTAGTAAGCAAAATTATTGTTAGTAAATAAAATTAAAGACAATGTATGAACACTGAAATAGAGAAAAATATAATTATTGATAAAGATGACTATTTTCCTCGAAATCCAACAGAATAAAGAGAGTACCTGGGTTAGAGAAAATCATATATAAAAAGCAAAAAACTTCATCTATGCAATTAACAACTCATTAGAAAATAAAATTTAAATAACTCCACAAAAGGAAAAAAAAATTACTACAAAGGATTAGGAATAAACTTTAACAAGAACTATACAAATTCATTAAATACCAAACTATAAAACAATAAGAAAATCAAGGATTTGCTTCTCTTTTCTTTTACTGAGAGAATACTTCACAAAATAATTCTAAAGTTCACCTTAAACAAGAACCAAAGTACCAGGCTAAAATGTTTCTGAAAATTAACCTACCAGAGATTAGTATGACCTATAGGGACAAATATGAAAGTATAACATGATATATACCAGAAAACAGAGCCTAAATATACATCTAATAATTATGAAAGCAACTATCAGTGAAAATAAAGAGGCAAACTGGTTAATGGGACGAATGTGTGACACCTTAGTAAGATGGGGAGTTATATAACAAAGACAAAACAAAACCCCATTAAAAACCAAGAAATTTTATTAAATAAAAATTTAGAATAAAACATATATAAGTAAACAATATGGAAGAGAGGGAAAAGTAAATGATAAAGCAGAGAAACACATTTGCTACAAAATGGGTTAATATCCTTAATATAAGACAAAGTCTTAAAAATCAGTACAAAAGAAGATCAATCCCACAAGAGAAAATGAGAAATAAAATGAACTGTCAATGTGCAAATGATATTTTTGTACAAAATACATGAAAACTCCCACTATTAATCAAAATATACAAAGTAATATAATACTTTTAACTAAAGGGAAAAGATTTCAAAAAGACAGACAATAAATACACAGTAGTAACAACCTTTACTGTAAGGTAAACAGATAATGTTATAGAGTGCTAGTAAATCAGAAGATTAAAATTAGGATTAAAATCAGGCAATATACATGAAAAGCTTTAAAAATGACATATCCTTTTACAATAGCAAGTACATTAATAGATATTTAGCATAAGGAAATAAAGATTGCGAAGATTTAGCTATAAGCATGTTCACTAAAAGCAATGCAGAATTAAATATTTAAAAGCAAAACAAAAAGCAAACAAAAAACAAAAAACCTGGTTATTATGGTAGATCTATACCATACCATGCACTTTGAAAATCACTGCAGAGGTATAATATTAATGTGGAAATGTATTACTCATATTGAGTTAAAGTAAGTAGATTATAAAATAATAGTTACTTGATAGATCTATCTTTGATGGCATTAAATAACGAGAAAGTACTTAGAGTCTACACAGTGCAACAAAGCCACACCAGCTATTGAATACTTCAAATGTGGCCAGACCAATGTTCTGGAAGTATGACGTATACACTAGATTTCAAAGACTTCCTACAGCAACAAAAAAAGAATACAAAATACCCCAATAACTGTTGTATTGAGTATACTGATCTATTAGATATACTGGATTAAGTAAAAATACTTGAATTAGCAATTGATTTTTTAAAATGCAGCTAAGAGATTATTTTAAAATAAAACAGAATGGCTTGCATTCTGTTTCTATTAGAACTGCATTAGAGGGGACGCCTGGGTGGCTCAGTGGGTTAAGCCGCTGCCTTCGGCTCAGGTCATGATCTCAGGGTCCTGGGATCGAGCCCCACATCGGGCTCTCTGCTCAGCGGGGAGTCTGCTTCCCTCTCTCTCTCTGCCTGCCTCTCTGTCTACTTGTGATCTCTCTCTGTCAAATAAATAAATAAAATATTAAAAAAAAACCTGCATTAGAGATATAAGAACTGAAATAAGAGAGCTAAAATTATCTCTCTATGCAGATAACATGATCTTTTGTTCCCCAAAAGACATAAACATTCAACAAAAAAATTATTAAAAACAGTATCACAATTTAGAAAAACAGCAGAAAAAATTCAGTAGTCATTAACATAACTACCAATTAAAAGACAAAAGGGAAGACACCATTTCTACTAAGAGATTTTTTTAAACTTAGAAATGTACCAAATCCTTCAAAGATAAACTAAGAAGACAAAAAACTTTACACAAAAAAATGCATAAATTCTTAGGAAGGCTCAACCTGATAAAGATGTCAAAAATTTTCCCCTAAATAATTTATAAATTAAACACAAGCTCAATTTCTACTTATTTATTTAAGATTTTATCTATTTATTCAAAAAAAAAAAAAAGGGGGGGAGAGAGAGAGAAAACTCAAGCAGGGAGAGGGGCAGAGAAAGGGAGAGCAAGCGAAACTCAAGCCGACTGCGCTGAGTGCAGAGCCCCAAGCAAGGCTTGCTCAATCTCACGACCCCAAGATCATGACTTGAGCTGAAACCAAGAGTCAGATACTTAACTAACAAAGCCCCCCAGGTGCCCTCACAGCTCAATTTTTTTTAAATACAGGTTTTTTTCCCTAAAATTAAACATGAAGTCCATGTTATAACCACATAGAAAAATAAAGAAAGAAGAGCAATGAAAACACCTAAAAGAGAAAAGGGGATCTAGGCATGAGGCTCTACCAGGTATTAAGGTCTATAACTAAAAAGTGTAATATTGCTAAGTGAACATGAAATAAAACAAATCCAGAAATAAGTCCAAGCATGTACAGAACTTTAATATAAAGATGGCATATCAAGTCAATGGGACAAAAGATGGACTGATTAACTAGCAATATTTGAGGAACTGAGGAGGCAGAAACAGATAAAACTGATCTGTTTCTCACAACATACACCAGCATAAAAAAGCACATGAACCAGTGCTAAATATAAAAAAATAAAGTCATGAAAACAGGTTTTTTAAAAAACATGAATTTGGGGGCACAGGTGGCTCAGTGGTTTAGACCTCTGCCTTCAGCTCAGGTCATGATCCCAGGGTCCTGGGATCGAGTCCCACATTGGGCTCTCTGCTCAGTTGGGAGCCTGCTTCCCGTCCCCCCCGCCTGCTTCTCTATCTGCTTGTGATCTCTCAGTCAAATAAATAAATAAAATCTTAAAAACACACACACACACACACACACATTAATTTCTTCATAGCCTCAGATCGAGGAAAACTTTCCTAACTATGAATCAAATCAAGCAAAAATAAGAAGAAAACACTTCAATAATGTCACTAGGTAAAAATAAAGATCTAATGGGGCGCCTGGGTGGCACAGTGGGTTAAAGCCTCTGCCTTCGGCTCAGGTCACGATCTCAGGGTCCTGGGATGGAGCCCCGCATCAGGCTTTCTGCTCAGCGAGGAGCCTGCTTCCTCCTCTCTCTCCACCTGCCTCTCTGCCTACTTGTGATCTCTGTCAAATAAGTAAATAAAATCTTATAAAAAAAAAATCTAATGCATGGCTAAAAACACTACAAATTTAGAAGAGTAAAGCAAACTGGCAAATATTCATTTGAAACTTACATTCCAGATAACTAAATAATATCCATCATAAAACGTCCCTGTAAGGTGGAAAGAAAAAGATTAACAACCTTACAGAAAAGTGAGCAAAAGACAGAAAACTCATGGGATGGTGGGCGGGAGGAGAGCAGGAAAGGACAGTAAACTGCCATTAAATCAATGGAAAGATGCTTAACCTTACTCATAAAAAATTTATTTTTCAAACTGAAACTTCACCACAATAACAAACTGACAATAATCCAGAAGAATGACACAACACTCTACTGCAGAAGCTGTGAGAAACCCTCATACACTGCTAAGAATTTGGCAATATCAAGTTTAATCACATTTAGCATTTCCCTTTGACTTAAGCCCAATTCTAGGAACCTGTCCCAAAATTCACTGACAAAAATACAAAATGATGCAGGCACAGAGCTATTCAATGCACCATTCTTTTTTTAAAAGATTTTATTTATTTACTTAAGAGAGTGAGAGCGCGACAGCACCAGCAGGGAGAGGGGATAAGCAGACTCCCCACTGGGCAGGGAGCCCGACACAGAGCTGAATCCCAGGACCCTGGGATTGTGACCCCAGCCGAAGGCAGACGACGCTTAACCAGCTGAGCCACCCAGGCGCCCCCAGCATTACTTCTAACAGTAACATACTGAAAACAATGCAAATGTCTATTAGTAGGAGGCTGACTGAATACACCGGCACATCCACACAGTGGAGTACTGTATAGCCATAAAAAGGGATGACGACAATCTCTACTGACAGGGAGTAATCTTCAGGATACACAATACAGCATTTATTATTACGCTGCTCTTATATACAGAGGGGAGGGTGAATATATAGGAACTAAATGATGAATTGAACTTTTCAAAAATAAAATCCAGTTGCCCATAGGTAAGGGAGAAAACAAAAACAAGAGAAATGAAGTGGGACTATTCTGCATATGGCCTATTTATTATAAAGTTTTGAGTCTGGAATCACATAATATTTTACATGATTAATATATATCATTAAACCAAAAGGGTAAAAAAATAAATGCCTAAAAATTGGAAACAGATGAACCTAAATGTGTATCAAACTGGCTGCACATGGTCTATATCATAGTATTTTGACTAACCATCCCCAGTGGGGTATATTCTAAGTATAAAAAGAAACACTATGAAATCTAAAACTTTAGTTAGTAGTCTTTTTAGTAATTAATAGTAATACTGTTATCTTAAAATTATTTTATGTATATTGTAGGTCTACATTAATATCTTGGAATCAAGATTTTTAGTATAAAATAAAGACAAGTTTAAGATAAAAAAAAAAACAGGGCGCCTGGGTGGCTCAGTGGGTTAAGCCGCTGCCTTTGGCTCAGGTCATGATCTCAGGATCCTGGGATCGAGTCCCGCATCGGGCTCTCTGCTCTGCAGGGAGCCTGCTTCCTCTTCACTCTCTCTGCCTGCCTCTCTGCCTACTAGTGATCTCTCTCTGTCAAATAAATAAATAAAATCTTAAAAAAAAAAAAGAAGATAAAAAAAACAGACACCCTGTTCTTTTAAATTAAAATCATCTATGGTAGGGGCAGCAGTCTGGCTCAGTCAATAGAATGTGCGACTCTGGATCTCAGGGTCATGAGTCCAAGCCCGTGTTGCATGTGGAGCCTACTTAAAATAAAAAAATAAGTAAGAGTTTCTCTTAAAAAAAAAAAAAAATCTATGGTAGCAGGTCACTAAAATGGCCCCAATGCTTCTTATCTCCGAGTATCTATGCCCTCACACAGGGATTTAAGGACAGTCTGTGTGACCAACAAAGTATTGCAGAAGTGATGTCACTAGCTACCAAGGCAAGGTCACATAAAGGCTCCATTTTAGTTTCTTGGATTAATTTGCTCTGGGGAAAGCCAGCCACCAAGCTGTGAAGATAGTCAAACAACTCCGTTGAAAGGCCAATGTAAGGAACTGAGACATCCCACGAGTAATGGAACTACAACCTGCCAGCCATGTGAGGAAGTTGATTGTCCAACTTAGTCAAGCCTTCTTTTTTTGACTACAGCCTTGATCAACACTCATGGCGAACTCATGAGACAACTTGAGCCAGACAAAACTGCCCAGCCAAGATGCTCCCAAATCTCTGCCCATAGAAAGCAGGCTCCCTGCTTTCTGCCCATAGAAACCACAAGAGATAATGGCTTCCAGCATCATCTTTGAAGTATAACTGCCAAACAACTGGATTATATCTAAAGAAGCTTCTAGCTCTAATTACCATTCATAGGAAATATGTGAGTTAGAACAAGCTAAAAACACTAAAAGGAAGCATTTAGCCAAATCCAAAATGTGGCTTATTCCTCAATGAATAAGTGGAATGAAACGTCAAAAAAGCAAGAGAAGATACCACAGATTCTAGGAGACCTAAAATGATAATTAACCACATACAATATAGATCTTGTTTGCATCCATAGTCAAACAAAGCTCCTATAAAAAATATTTATAAGATAACTGGGTAAATGTAAACACTGACTGTTAGATAATATTATAAAACTGTGTATTTTGTTAGGTATAAAGCCTCTTTCTAACATAAACACAATTTCATTATTATAGACAGATTATGTTCACAATATGATGCCTGGGAATTACTTAAAAATAGTCAAGCAAAATAAAAACAAGTAGGGAAGGATAAAACAAGACTAGTAAAATGTGGTAACTGGAGTTCAGTATCCCGTTTTATTTTAAGTATGTTTGAGTACTTCAATAATACTGTTTCATTTTTATTTTTTTTTTAAAGATTTTATTTTATTTATTTGACAAACAGAGGTCACAAGTAGGCAGAGAGGCAGGCAGAGAGCCCGATGCGGGGCTCGATCCCAGGACTCTGCAATCATGACCTGAGCTGAAAGCAGAGGCTTTAACCCACTGAGCTACCAGGTACCCCAATAATATTGTTTTAAATGTCCAAAACAAAAATAAATAAAAAATTTAACAGGCTTTCAAATTATCCTGAATTAATCAATATATTGTTCCTGTATTTTAACTTTGGTTTTATTTTTATCAAGGTTTATATTTATATAGTTTTAGGCAATGTTTCAAAGTCAATGTTTCCAATCGTTTCAAATGTTTCAAACTGTGTCATGTAATCAATTTAGTAGGTCACAACCCACATTTTAATTTTTATTTATTTTTAAAGATTTTATTTTTTATTTTTTAAGATTTTATTTATTTATTTGACAGAGAGGTCACAAGTAGGCAGAGAAGCAGGTAGAGAGAGGGGGAAGTAGGCTCCCTACTGAGCAGAGAGCCCAATGTGGGCCTCGATCCCAGGACCCTGAGATCATGACCTGAGCCAAAAGCAGAGGCTTAACCCACTGAGCCACCCAGGCGCCCTAAAGATTTTATTTTTAAGTAGTTTGTACATGTAATGTGGGGCCCAAACCCACAATCCCAAGATCAAAAGTTGCACGCTCTACTGACTGAGCCAGCCAGGCGTCTCACAACCTGCATTTTTTTTTTTTAAGATTTTATTTATTTATTTGACAGAGAGAGAGACAGACAGACAGACAGAGTGAGAGAGAGGAACACAAGCAGGGAAAAGCAGGCTTCCTGCTAAGCAGGGAGCCCAATGCGGGGCTTGATCCCAGGACCCCAGGATCATGACCTGAGCTGAAGGCAGATGCTTAATGCCTGAGCCACCCAGGTGTCCCGACAACCTGCATTTTTAAAAAGCTCATTCTATTGCATATTATTTTTCCTTATATTGTATTTAAACATTAATAAAATCATATGTTATAGTATTTTTATAATACAGCAGGCCAAGTAAACTTTCATTTTGGTAGGAACTTACATACATACATAGAATTAGAAAAATGTCCAATATCAAAATTCTAAGAGGAGTTTATCTCTGTGTGAGCAGATGGGTGATTTTTACTTTCCTGTTACGCTGCCATTTTCTGACTTTTCCTGGGATCAAGTCCCTTGGGCTCCCTGCTCAGTGAGGAGTCTACTTCTCTCACTGTCCCCACCCCAAAATCATTCTCCCGATCTCTCTCAAAGAAATAAAAGTTTAAAAAAAAAAATCCTCACCAAATTTAAGCAAATAGAATCCAACAATGTGTGAAAAAATATTTATACCATGACCAAGTGGAATTTAGTTCAGATATGCAAGCCAGGTTCATCATTCAAAAATCCATTAATGTAACCATACCATCAAGGCTAATAAAAAAAAAAATTCTTATGATCATAGCAAGAGAGGCAGGAATAACATCTGGCCAAATTCAGCACTCATTCTTGATTTAAAAGAACCAAAACTCAGCAAACCAAAAATAGAGAACTTCTATGAAAGTATCTACAAAAACCTAGAGCTAACATCATAGTTAACAGTGAGAGATCTCCCACCAAGAAAGAATGAGCCAAGGATAGCCCCTCTTATCACTTCTATTTGAGGCAGTACTATAAGACCTAGCTAATGCAGTGAGACAAGAAAAGGAAATACAAGGTATACACTATTAGAAATGAAAAAATAAAATGTCTTTGCTCACAAATTACATGACTGTATACACAGAAAATCCCAAAGAGTCACCAAAAAAAGTCCTGAAACTAATAAGCAATTGTAACAAGGTTGCAAGATGTAAAAGTGATGTACAAGGTTAGCACCTTTCTTATATTCCAGCTATGAATGGAGATTTTCAATTAAAAACATTATACGATTCACATTAGGAACAAAAATAATTAAATACTTAAGTTATAAGTCTAATAAAATATGTACATGATCTACATAAGAAAAACTACAAACTTCAATGTAAGACACAGAAATCTTTATCAATGGAGATATTCCATGTACATGCACTGAAGACATAAGATTGTCAAGATGTCATTTCTTCACAGTCACATCTATGCATTTATCACAATCCCAATTAAATCCTAACAGGTTATTTTATGAATACTGACAGAGTAATTCTACAATTCATAGGAAGAGGCATTTCTGATAAAGGACTAGTATAAAACATGTACAAAAAAGTCATTAAACTCAACAATAAAAAACAGACCAATTAAAAAATGGGCAAAAAATGTGTACAGATACTTCATCAAGAAAAAAAAACAAAACAAAAAACAAAGAAAGAAAAATACCCACACACAGATGGCACATAAGCATATGAAAAGATTCTCAACATCATATCTCATTAAAGAATGGTAAACTGAAACAACAATGGGTTCCATACATACCTATTACAAAGGCCAACATCCAAAACAATGACTACACTAAAGGCTAATGAGGCTATGGAACAACAAAATCTCATTCATTTCTTGCGGAAACACAAAATCATACAGCTCACTTCTGAAGAGTTTGAGGAGGAGCTAAAATAGCAGCAGAATAGGAGGACCCTAGGCTGGTCTTGTCGGTGAAACACAAAGAGGTAACTATCAAGTCATCCTAAGTACCCCAGAAATACACCTGAAGACTGACAGAACAAACTCTACAACTAAACGGAGAGAAGCCGCCTCGTCGAAGGGGGCAGGAAGGGCAGAGGTGTGGTTTGGAGGAGAAAGGGATCATGACTGCTGTGGAGGAGGAAGACCCTTGGTGGAGGAAATGAGAGAGAGAGAGAGAGAGACGTAAAGAGACAGAGTAATAAGCAAGAGAGTCAGAGGAGGAACAGAGGGGAACCTACGGGAGAACATTTCCCCAAAGTCATTTTCTGGGAAAAAGAGGCGGTGAGTTTTTTTGAGTTTTTTCAGCCAGCGGGGCTTCAAGCCTGGAGTCTGAAAGGTCGATGGGCTGGGCTGGCCTAGAGCCCTGAGGGTGCTGTCCTGCTCCCAGAGAGAAGGCAGGCAAACACCCCGGAGGCAGAGGGCATGGGAAAAGCCATCTGAAGAGCCCTTCCAGGAGGAGCTGGAGAGGTAGTATTCCTGGAGAGGCCTCAGTGGACACACAGAAGAGGGCTGGCGCCATTTCTCTCCCCTCCCTTCAGCAGAAACACAGATGCACCAGCAGGAGACGGCACTGAGACAACAGAGGCTGCCTCACTTGCTTCCAACAAACCCCAATTCCCTGCACTCTGGTGAGACTGTCTTTCCAGGTCAAGCTCACCTCAGCCCCAGCGCAGTGAGACCCTCCCCCAGAAGAGCAGCACAGACCCCTGCCCACATCATATCCCCGACGGCTAGAATCTGAGAAGTCAGCAGGCTCGACTGGGATAGAACCCACAGGGCAACTGCGCTGCTCCTGGTCAGGAGGAAGGCCGGCAAGCCAGGAGCATATGGCCTGGAAAGAGCAACCTGGAAAAGCCCTGGGACACATCAGGGGGAGATGATTTGTTCTTCTCAGAGAACCTTCCTCAAAAGCCGACTGCTCTCCAGGGACAATGGAGAGTGCCATTTTCCTCCATGACCACAGAGTCACCTGAGGTGGTAAGCAGCACAGCAAGAACATGGGCCGCTTAACTTGCTGATGCCAAGTCCCACACTCTGGCACTCTGGCCCCGCTGTCCTTCTCCGTCAAGCTTGCCTCAGTCCCAGAGTGGCAGGCCCCCGGCCCAGAAGAGCAGCACAAGCACCCGCACATACGGCATCCCGACTAGAGTGTTCTGCGGGGCTGCAATTCTAGCTGAGTAGCATCAGGTCCTATTTCACAAGCAAAGCAGAGCACACCTAGTGCAAACTCGCCACATTCCAGCCAGGGACCACCACTGTCCACAGCCGGCCAGGAGAGCCTGTGCCGATGACTGGCCTGAAGGCCAGAGCAGCCAAACCCCAGCAGCAGTCATGCGACGCATGCACAGACGCTTGCTCAGGTGCCAGATACCAGGCACTACATACCCTCGGCTTCATAAAGCCCTTGCTCTCCAAAGTGGGGAAACAAATGAACTTTTCCTGCACCCAGAAGGCAGAGAGTCAGACAAAATGCCAGAAAAATTCATCCCAAATGAAAGAACGAGAGAAAGCCATGGCCAGAGATCTAAGCGAGGCAGTAAAACACCTGATGGAGAACTTAAAGCAATCCTAAGGATACTTGCTGGGATGAAGAAAAGAACTTCAGGGACGCCCTTACCACAGAGATAAAAGTTTAAAAAAAAAAAATCAGAAATGAAAAATGCAGTAACTGAGACAGGAAACACTTGATGCAATGAACATGAAAATGGAAGGAACAGATCTCTCCACAGACACGCGGCAGGCCAGAAAGGAGTGGCATGATCTATTCAATGCCCTGAATGGGAAGAAATTTTTGATCATAAATGGCAGATTTCATTTTTTTGATGGCTGAGGAATACTCCATAATCTGTATATCCATACACACACACACACACACACACACACAATATGCATAACACATCTTCTTAGCCATTCGTCTGTCGATGGGTATTTGGGCTCTTTCCATAGTTCAGCTATTGGGGAGGATGCTGCTCTCAACACTGGGGCGCACGTGCCCCTTCTAATCTCTGTGCATCCTTTGGGTAAATAAATACCAGGCAGTGCAGTTGCTGGCTCATCGGGTAGCTCAGTTTTTCATTTTGGGAGGAAACTCCATACTGTTTTCTGGACAAATGTGGATATTAAGAAACAAAAGAGAGGATCATAGGGGAAGGGAGGGAAAAATAAAACAAGATGAAATCAGAGATGGAGACAAACCATAAGAGACTTTCCACTATAGGAAACAAACAAGGGTTGCTGGAGGGGAAATCGGTAGGGAGGTGAGATAACTGAGATGGAAATCAAGGAGGGTATTTGATGTGATGAGCACTGGGTGTTATACCCAACTGATGAATCACTGAACTCCACCTATGAAACTAATAACAGATGTTAATTCACTGAATTAAAAAAAAAAAAGAATGGAAAAAAATCTGCATCCAAGAAGACTCTATCTAGGAAGGGCACCATTCAGAATCGAAGGAGAGATCAAGAGTTTCCCAGACAAACAAGCACTAACAGAGTTTGTGACTACTAAATCCGATTGTAATTATTAGTGTCAAGTGGTGTTCCTGTGAGATGTCATTTCCCAGTCTTTTTTGGGTGGTAATTATTTCACAGGATGATATCATTTTTTTGTTTTGTAGAATCTATTTAGTTTTCTGTTACCTAATGAATTTTCTTCTCTCTCTTGAAAAAAAAAAAAAAAACAGTTTGAAAGTTTTTCAAAAACCAAATATACTCTTACTACATGATCCAGCAATCGTTGGATTAATACCAATCCTTGGTATTTAATCAAAAAAACTGAAAACTTGGATTCAAACAGAAACATGCATGTGAATGTTTACAGCAGCTTTACTCATAATTATTCAAAACTTGGAAACAACCAGTATGTCCTTCAGTGGACGAATGGAAAAATAAATGTAGTACAACCATACAATGGAATTTTAATTATCATTAAAAAGGAAGTGAGGTGTGAAACTATGAAAAATACATGGAGCAAACTTAAATATAGATTACTAAGTGAAAGTAGACAATCTGAAAAGGCTACCTACCATATGTTTCCAATTATAATGATGTTATGGAAAAGGTAAAACTATGGAGACAGTAAAAAAAAATTAGTATTTGCCAGAGTTTCAAAAAGTGGCTATAAACAGATGGAACACAAGGATAAATTTTTAAGACAGTGAGAGTGTTCTGTGCATGGGGATGTTAGATTCTCCGTGCCTGTGAGATTTTCTGTGCCTCTTTGTCTCTCTTTCCCTGTGTCTCTCACAGTCTCTCTCAGACTACCAAAACTTGAATTCCCTGTATCCCTGCTTCAGTTTGACTCTCTCTCAATTTATACATTTAAATATATTTTTCTATTATTTCTATTTTCATTTTTAAGCACAAAGCGTCTTGAAGGATATGTAACATGCTATTAACCCTGGATTGGGAAGTAGCAAGAAAAAAAAAAGGGAAATTTTTTCTTTATATATATTTATATTATTTCAATGATTAGGATAAAATCATTTTTACTTTTATGCTTATTACAGAACTTTATTTTCAAGAAAATATTTAAAAAATAGGGGCGCCTGGGTGGCTCAGCCGTTGAGCGTCTGCCTTCGGCTTGGGTCATGATCTCAGGGTCCTGGGATCGAGCCCCACATTGGGCTCCCTGCTCCACAGGAGGCCTGCTTCTCCCTCTTCCACTTCCCCCGCTTATGTTCCCTCTTTCACTGTGTCTCTCTCTGTCAAATAAATAAATAAAATCTTAAAAAAAATAAAAAATTTATTAAAAGTTAAAAGACCTTGAATATAAGAGATTTTAAATTCAGTAAAAGCTAATCACAATAAGCTCTACACTCAAAGGCAAAGCAATAAAATGCAATAAGAAGAACAAATAAATTGGGGGGGCTAAATTATATTTTACTTGCACTTCTGATCACTTTCACTGAACAGATAGTTGAGTCATTGCTGTTCATAGTAATTAGATTAAATCCTTAAATGTCTGCCACACCAGATCTAGAATAACCCTTTATAAGAAGTCAAGTGAAGAATCTGAGGCCTGAGGCCTGGGAATCACAACTTGACCTGAATTATAATTGGCAGAAACCCTCTGATCAATCCCAGAACAACGCTGTGCTACTAGGGCATTCTAAGACCACAGGCCATTTTAAGATGGACCTCCCTAATCCATACCTACGAGCCAATGCACACTGACCTGAACAACAAAAAAAATTTTATCAATCTTCTAAACATTCTTTGATTCAGGTACAGAATGAAACAGAGCTCTCAAAGTCAGATGGCAGAAGTCTAGGTTCCCTATCTACCCCTCAGTGCTAGCTCTACACGTAGAACCCAGACTGTCACAAGGTGGTGGTTGTAACAACAGCTCCTTCTTGCTCTCAGGCTTATAACTCACAGGCAAGAGGACCCCACTCTATGCATGAAATCTGAGGACTAAGTCTCAATCTCATGGACAGGAAAACCTTACTGTAATTGGCCAGTGGTGTGCCCCTAAGGAGCTGGGAGTGGAGTTAGCTCTACAGCTACATGAATAGGTAAAAGGTAGAGCCTCAAAAACAAAAAGCCCACATCTGTTACAGGAAATAAGACATTAAGAAGTAGGGTAAACTGGTGGTAGGAGACACCAAAACATGTCAAATACTGTATCAACCCCAAAGTAAAGCCAATATCAAGCTATATTCTAGAACATGTTGTCCATTCAAAGGCCTCAGTCACAAGTGCCTATGGTGCAACTGAAACGTGGCTAAACTCAATGAGACGGGATGTACCATGGACTTTGAAGATGGTACAAAAACATGTAAAATATTTCAATAAATTTTAAATACTCATTACATGCTGAAATGATAGTACTTGAGGAAATTTTGTTTATTTATTTTTATAGATAATATATTTTGTATTTTAAATAAAATACTTACAAAATATTAATATATTATGTAATATATTATTTTTTATTTTATTTTATTTTATTTTAGAGAGTGTGTACAGGAGAGGAGGAGAGGATCTTTTTTTTAAAAAAGATATATCTAGGGGCGCCTGGGTGGCTCAGTGCGTTAAAGCTTTTGCCTTCGGCTCAGGTCATGATTCCAGGGTCCTAGGATCGAGCCCCGCATTGGGCTCTCTGCTCAGCAGGGAACCTGCTTCCTCCTCTCTCTCCGCCTGCCTCTCTGCCTACTTGTGATCTCTGTCTGTCAAATAAATAAATAAAATCTTTTAAAAAAAAGATTTATCTATCTATTTATTTAATTTATTTAAAAGAGAGTGAGAGTATCTACAAGTAGGGGAAGGGTGAGGGAGTTGAGGGTGGAGATAGAGAGAGAGAGAATGAGAGAGAGAGAGGCAGATACTGACTCCTTGCTGAGAGCAGAGCCTGACAGTAGGCTGGATCCCTCGACCCTGAGATCATCACCTGAGCTAAAATCAAGACTTCAGGCTGAAAGACCCCTGCCCTGGAGAGTCCCCTCCCTTAAGAGATAAATAGGATGGCTTTAGATGTCCTGACAGCAGCCCAGGGTGGCACATGTGCAATTATCAAGACAGAATGTTGTGTGTACATAGGTACCTGCGTCCCAATAAACCTCTTGCTGTTTGCATCCAGTGGCAGTGTTGGATTCTTGGGTAAGGGGATCCGCGGGTCTTTCAAGGCTTAACCGACTGAGCCACCAAGGCACATGCACCTTGGGGTGTTTTAGATTAAGTATTATTTAAAATAATTGGTGGGGCACTTCCGGGTCTGGAGATCCAACCCACGCCCCACTCCCTACAGGGCGTGGAGCCTGCTTAAGATTCTCCCCCTCTCCCTCTGTTCCTCCCCTGCCCAGCTCATTACGCTCTCGCTCTCTTTCTCTCTCAAAAAAAAAATCACATCTAGCACAATTTATAAAAATGTTTTAAAATTCTTACACAGTAAGATTATTCCTAATAGGGAAAACTATTCAAGAAAGATTGTGAAAGACCAATCTACTTTCAATTATCCATTCTAAAAATCATCTACATTAACTTTGATTCTACCTGTTCAAGGCTAATAAATCAGTAATGCCTGAACAGAAATAGTGAATATGAATGAGAAACTACAAGTTTCCATTTGTAAATCGTAATTTATTTTTTAGTTACATATTTTATGTAAGCTCTTTATATGATCTCAATCATTTTATAATTTTACCTGAGACATTTTTCAATAAAAGTCAACAGAAGTTTATTGTTTAGAAGTACAAAGATGACTAAGAGCTGCTGACATCAAGAGCCTAATAAGGTAGCACTGCAGACATTAAGTAAATAAAATAACACTACAATACTTCAATTGCTAGGCCTAAAATGCAGCTGGTATCCTGATTAGGGAATCAAGAAGGAATATTTTAAGTGGGGCTTAAAATTAGGGCGAGGAGCAAGCAGGGTGATGGGTACAGGAGGCACGCTCAGTTTGAGAAATGCTTGAGAAATGTCAATATGGAGATATCAACTGAATAGCCTGTAACTATCTGGAGCTCAGGTGTAGAAATATTTTTACAAGGTAATAGCACAGTCAGTGATGGTAACAACCTTAGCCAACAAGAGTATTTGGAATAAGAGAGAAGACCACCAAGGACATAACCCCGAGGAATACCAACATTTAAGGATAAGGCAAAGAAAGGGCCTACAATTAAGACTATGAAGCCACAAAGAAAAGCAAATCTGACTAGAATTTTTCATACAAGCCAAGAAGACATTCAAGAAGCAAATCAATGTAATAAATGCTGCCCACATAAAGAAAAAACTGAAAAATTACCACTGGCTGGCAAGAGATCTTTAGTGACCTTATCTTAATAAAGGGGTAGGAAAATTCAGACCCACTTTGTGAATGAAAAAGGAAGTAGAGACAGCAATTGCTGATTACTCTTTCTGAAAGTCTGGCAATAAAGGAAAGGAACAAGACAGAGTAATGGAGTCATGGTAGACTCCTATCAGAAAAAAATTTTTTGTTTTGTTCAAGATAGAAGAGATCTAAGTAAGTTTAGTGCTGAAAGAAAGGAGCAGAAAAGGGAAATGGATGAAATGCAGAAGAAATAACAAGCAACCAAGATGCTAGGAACATGAAGGAATCAGCTTTGCTATGAAGACTTAAAGAAGAAGCTAAGGGTTGTCTAAGGAGCCTTGAAGTCCTAGTAATATAAACCAAAACCTAGGGAGGAAGAAAACCCTTACACTTCAGTGATTTTTCTCAAGCAAGTTTAGTATCAAAAAAGTGATCAAGGAGCACCTGGGAGGCTCAGTGGGTTACACCTCTGCCTTCGGCTCAGGTCATGATCTCAGGGTCCTGGAATTGAGCCATACATCGGGCTCTCTACTCAGCAGAGAGCCTGCTTTCCCCCTCTCTCTGCCTGCCTTTCCACCTACTTGTAATCGCTCTCCCTGTCAAATAAATAAAATCTTTTTAAAAGAAAAGTGATTAAGGTTGAAGGTTAGGGCAGACAGCTAGGACAGAAGGACAAATATCAAGAGGTAGGAGTTGACTGGCAAAAGCCATTAATTATGACTCCAAGTATCTTTACTTTCTGAAAATGTATAATCAAAAATAAAGTATAAGTTGTATAACATCAGAAATAATCAGGGAAGAAAAGCTTATGGAGATGATTTAACAGTTCTCACTATAAAACTAAGGACTGCAAGAAGTGCCTTGTTTTCTTTCTTTTTTAAAAGATTTAATTTATTTATTTGACAGAAAGATAGAGAGCATAAATAGGCAGAGCAGCAGACAGAGAGAAAGGGAGAAGCAGGCTCTCCGTTGAGCAGGGAGCCCCATTCAGGGCTTGATCCCAGGATGCTGGGATCATGACCTGAGCCACAAAGGCAGCCATTTAACTAACACGCACCCAGGCACCTAAAGTGCATTGTTCTTAAAACAAGTAAAAGAATCATATAGACTCAATTCGTAATGTATAAATTTTCAAGACATTTACATAAAATTCAAAAACATTTCTGCCTCAAATCTGCGAAGAAAGAAAAAGAAAGCAAAAATATTTCTTCTTCTGGTCATCTCTGCCTTTAATCTGTAATTGCCAGAAAACATTTCCTGCTTTAACAGGAGGAAATTATTAACCTAACACCAGCATCCCAGCCACAGAGTCACTGGAGTAGATGGGGGACACTGCTCCCCTCTCTTTTGATTCTGTCATTCTGTTCAAGCTGGAGCAGTGAAAAGCATCTTCTTCATTCCCCTATTCTGTTAAATCTGCCCCAGCCTAACCCCAATCCTCAGTTCTTACGGTAGAATATCCAAGACTGCCTGCGCCTTACTCAACTAGAACTTAAGCACTGTAAGATAGGAATCTTGTCTATCTAATTTACTGCCTATTCCTAGCACCTAGAACAACGCATGGTAGATGACAGGTACTCGACAAATATTTAAGTAATCTCTCTGAAAGTATCCAGACAATCTTATTTCAGCATTTTTATTTACTCAAAAGTCACTTTTGTAGCTCACATTTCCCACAGGCCAAAGAGACAGAAAAATGTGTTTGGGTTAAGGGGCTGGTGTGTGGGTATTGACACAGAAGGCAGAAACCCGTCCCCCTCATTCTCATTGGTATTAGTGATAGAAAACAAAAAAACCGGATATATACATGTTATACATTACAAGAAGTTGCAGCTGGGAGTGGCAGCCAGTAGCAATCAAAAGAGAAATAGATCAATTCTGAAATGGCAGAAGAGAGACTTTGTGAGAGCCTGAAACCAAATACCTCAAATCCAGAGATATTTATCTGGATTTGGCCCGAAGCTTCCAACTCTGAAAACCTGAGAGCTCCTGGCTCGTCACCTGAGGTTCTCCATTCCTCATTTCCGGCCTCCAAGGCCACTACCAGTGACAGCGAGCTGGATTAGGAAACACGCACCCACCATGTGAAAGTAAAAGAACCAGAAAGAGGAGAAATCCATTTAATGCCACAACTGGGAATGGGAGGAAACAGGTGTGTACCTGGCCTTGATATCTGTATTCCTAATAACTTTCCCCACAGGTATACTATGATACACCACAGTTAATTTCCCTCATCCTACTAAAATCAAACAAACTGAAATGACTATCTGCTCGAAAAGAAGTATTTCTAGTCACTATTTTTCATATATCAGGTATTGTGTACATCGGAAAGTGGTTCTGACTTTTCCTGTATCTCATTTCCTTCTCTCTTCCTCAGAGATTTTTTATGAGGATTAAATGAAATCTTTATAAACTGCTTAGGATAGTGCCTTGCCCACAGTAAGCATCATTATCATCATTATTATTTTACTAAATAAAACACTACTTCATCTTTCAAATATGTTAAATTAATTTTCTGAATAATTTTCAAAAAAATATATTTGGCTCTACTTTTTTTTTTTTTTAAGTAGGCTTCAGCCCAGCATGGAGCCCAAGGCAGGGGGCTTGAACTCACAACCCTGAGATCAAGACCTGAGCAGACTAAGCTACCCAAGCACCCCTTCACTTTACCTTTTTAGTGATGTTTTCATAATTTTTTTGAATCTACCTCAAAAAGGAATGTCTAGCATTCACACAGTCAAAATTATCATTTCTGAAGACTAGCACATCAACTGCTCTTTGGGATTTTCAGATTAATTTAATTTATAACTTTATCATTTGTAACTTCCCGGTAAGGCTTAATCTTTCCTAAAGTTGCCTTGCTTTTTTTTTTTTTTTTAAATTTTATTTTTTTTAAAAGATTTTATTTATTTGACAGAGAGAAATCACAAGTAGATGGAGAGGCAGGCAGAGAGAGAGAGAGAGAAGGAAGCAGGCTCCCTGCTGAGCAGAGAGCCCGACGCGGGACTCCATCCCAGGACCCTGAGATCACGACGGGAGCCGAAGGCAGCGGCTTAACCCACTGAGCCACCCAGGCGCCCCGTTGCCTTGCTTTTTTAAAATGTTATCTACAACCTGTTTTACCTACAGCTATAATTATCACCCCCTTAAAAGTATCTTTGTTATGTTTAAGCAACTTCTATTTACCTTAATCATGAGTGCTCCATTAAACTGCCATCATTTTTTTTTAAGATTTATTTATTTATTTGACTGAAAGAGAGATCACAAGTAGACAGAGAGGCAGGCAGAGAGAGCAGAGAAGTAGGCTCCCCACTGAGCAGAGAGCCTGATGCAGGGCTTGATCCCAGGACCCTGAGATCATGACCTGAGCCAAAGGCAGAGGCTTAACCTACTGAGCCACCGAGGCACCTCTAAACTGACATCATTTAATGCAGCTTCTGCTGTGAGAGCTGGATGGACAATAAGTCTGTGCGACCTCAATTACATTCTGGGACAAATATAATCACAAAGCATTTTAGGGAGAGCATGCCAATCAAGGCTTTCTTATGCAATTGAATATGCTGGGAGAAAAGGAACAGCTTTTAAAATAAAGAGTAAAAGCGTGTAGACTTGTCAGTGAAGGGAATCCAGGCTGGCCAAGTGGCTGCAGCAGAAATAATACGAGGTGGTAAAAGAATCTGAACTTGTGGAACTTTAAAGTTTACTGGTTCTATTAAGTCTAGAACATACTATAAAATTCCAATTCACTTTCAGAAAACTTATTATAACCAGAAACAAATAACAAAAAAAAGCTGTCGAGAAGTACAAACTCATTCAATTCCTGTTACCCCAAATATCTGTAATAATGGAAAAATCTTATGATTATACAGCATTTGTTAGAAAAATCCCACTGTACCCAAAAATGACCCCAAATCCCCAAATTAAAAGTCTGGTACCGGAAAAACTTAAGAGTGAAATGAACATAAACCCTACTAAACAAGCCCAGTGATAGAAGCAGCAGTCAGGAAATAATTACTACATTCACTAAAATAAAACACAGAAGTCAGAACATTAAAATAGGATATCAATGCAACTTTCCATATCCTAAATTAAAAACAATCAGTAATTCCATTAACTTTATGACTCAGCATTTTGGCTGCCAATTCCCACCTGTCTTAGAGACATAGAGTAACTTAAACAGAAAAAAGTTTGAGTAACTTTTTCTTGCATGACAGAGTAGGTATTTCTTGATCTTCTATTATATTGCAGTGTCTTCAAATCTCATGTGAGGCCAAGATCCAGCTTCTGTCTGACACAGCTATCTCCTCCCTCCTAACAAATCCCAAGTGCCGAAAGTGGTACTTTTCTTAAGTTTCTTTTCTTTTAATCATATTCTAATTACAGCACATTTTATGGTAAGTTTGTTTTTTTTTTAAGATTCTTATTTATTTGAGAGAGAAAGAGAGAATGCATGGGGGGAAGGGCAGGAGAGGGAGAAGTAAGCTCCCTGCTGAGCAGGGAGCCCAACACAGGCTCACAGCAGGGCTTGACGTCAGGACTCCAGGATTGTGACCTGAGCTGAAGGCAAGCACTTAACTGAGCTGCCAGGGCGCCCCTAAGTAGATTCTTAATAACCCTCCTGCGTGGGGAAGTGGTTCACAGATTTGCAGGCACAGCACAGATTTGGGCCCACTGAGGCACTGAGGAAGGCCCCTAAGAGAGAACCCTTCATGGACTTTAGAAAGCCATGGGAAGCCAGGCTTCCCCCTTACCAGAGAGGAACAATCAATCACCTCTTCCCCCTATCCTACAGTGAGAATGAAACAGACACTGTGGATGGTGTAACTTGAGCCTTTGATGACATCCCTAAGCCACTAGTGAATCAACTAACCCTGCCTGCACAGTCTCTGGACCACTGCTTATGTAAGCTAATACATTCCCACAGGATTTAAACCATTTCAACTGAACTTCCTGTCACTGCTAAAATCACTCTGATACAGTATGATGGTTAATTTGATGTGTTCCCTTGACTAGGCTACAATGACCAGTGTGAAGGTATTTTTAGATGAGATTAACACCCAAGTCGATAGACTCTGAGGACAGATTACTCTCAACAATGTGGGCAGGCTTTATCCAATCAGCTGAAGGCCTCAAAAGAAAAGACTGAGGTCCTTTAAAGAAATTCTGCCTTTAGAACGCCTTTGAACTCAAGACTGCAACACACACTCCTGCCAGAATTTCCAGCTTACTAGCCACTCTCACAAATTTCAGACTTGCCAGCCTCAACAATTCTATGACCCAGTTTCTTAAAACAAATCCCTATATGTGCATATATTCTATTGGTTTCATTTTTGAAGTAATAAACTCAATAGTTTTCCTTGAGCTTATTACATTTTAACAGAACAAGAATGTTTTAAAGTTTTAATGTGTTAATTAACAATAATAAATTAGAAGGTACACTTTAAGTAGTTTTCATGTGGGTAAGCACCTCTGAGACTATGGCTACAACTAAGACACCCATCACCCTCAAAAGGTTTCCCTGTGCTCCTGGAGTATACTTTTAATACAGAAAATGGATTAAACTTTATATATTCCTTTGTAAACGTTTTCCAGTTCATAATATATAAAGTGAACGATTTTCCTTATCTTGAACTTTTACACAATTGTAATGGCTACACAGTACTCCACAGTAATAATACGCCATAGTCCTGTTAAATAATCCTCTGTTGTTAGATATTTACATTATTTCTAACATTTTAGTATTGTAAGTCATACTATGAAGAACATTCTCATAGCTGTATTTATGTGAAGTCATGACTACTTCCTTCTATATTTCTAATAAGGAACTGCTAAGTTAAAGAACACGTTACATTTTAAAAATAATTATTATAAGATCAACATTAAATACTTACACATTTAGTGTGTGCCATGTACCATACATGCCCTTACTCTATGAAAACTTTACCAATTTTCACTCTCAGGCATTACATGAATTTACCTATGATCTCATACACTGAAAATTAAAAAAAAAAAAATCCTTATCCTTCCCCAAATAAATCTGAACATTAATTCCAGTCAAATCTCCATTGTTAAGTTTTCACACTTCATAAACATCTAAAATGCATAAAATAAGCAAGTGGAATTTGGGAGGAGACCTTTATCTAACAGTAATTAAAATGTAATATGAGGCTACAATAATTAAAACAATGTGTGCTAACAGGACATGCAAAAGGATCTATAGAACAGGAGAGCCCAGAACATGTACAAATTTTATACAGGATAGACATGACAGAATAACATAAGAAATTCAGATATCTAAATATTTTTAAAAACTTAAATAGAGGGGGCACCTGGGTGGCTCAGTTATTAAGCATCTGCTTTCGGCTCAGGTCATGATCCTGGGGTCCTGGGGTCCCTGCTTGGCAGGAAGCCTGCTTCTCCCTTTCCCCACTTCCCCCGCTTGTATTCCCTCTCTCGCTCTCTCTGTCAAACAAATAAATAAAATCTTAAAAAAAAAAACCCAAAACAAAAACAGAAATTTTTTAAAAATCAGAAAATAGAACTACTCTACAATCCAGCAACTGCACTACTAGGTTTTTATCCCTAAGACAAAAATAACTCAAAGGGATACATGCACCCTGATGTTTGTAGCAGCATTATCTACAATAGCCAAATTATGGACACAGCCCAAGTGTCCATCGATAGATGAATAAAGATGTGATTTTACATATATATATATATATATATATATATATATATATATAAATACTCAGCCATAAAAAGGAATGAAATCTTGCCATTTCCAACAACACAGATGGAGCTAAAGAGTATTATGCTAAGCGAAATAAGTCAGAGAAAGACAAGACCATATGATTTCACTCATACGTGGAATTTAAGAAACAAAACAACTAAACAAAGGCGAAAAAAAATGAGAGAGAGGCGCAGACCAAGAGTCTTGATGGAGAACAAACTGATGGTTACTAGAGAGAAGAGGTTACAGGGAGGTGGTAATTGGGTGTTGGGAATTAAGGAGCGCAATTGTGATGAGCACTGGGTTCTGTAGGGAAGTAGTGAATCGCTATATTGTATACCTGACGCTATACTGTACACCTGAAACTAGTATTACACTGTATGTTAACTAATTGGAATTTAAATAAAAAATTTAAAAAATTGTTTTAATACCTGAAAATAATCAATTAAAAAACTAAAAAACATTCTTATACCTTTCCAGAGGGTTGAGCCTTCCTGAGCATGAGACAAATCACCTTCCCTCAAAAAAATCCCCCAAACTGACAGACATGACCACATACAAGTTTCAGAATAACAAAGAACAGAGAAAAACAAAGTTAAGGGCAAACAATGGAAATGGGGAAAATTATCTGTATGTGAAATACACAAAACATTTATATTTTCATAAAACTATCCTGTGAGTAGCCAATGCCAAAGAAACAGGCAATTCAGAGAATAGCAAAAAAAAAACATGAAAAATCTTGAGCCTTTTGTTTACTGCTCTAATGCTGATGGTGCCCTAAATGGTGCTCTGCTACTTCCACCCCTCACCAGCCCTGCTGCAGAATTCAAGTGCAGAATTTTTTCTCTTTATTAATGGCAAAGGTATTCTCAATGACAGATCACCTGCTTCTTCACTTCCCCCTTTACTCTCCATTTCAAACTGATACCACGGCCTCTGCACTCGGCATCTGTCTTACATGCCCTGTTGCTGAGTTTCATTCTTATGACTTCCTTTTCTAGGCCTGGGTTTGATCCAACTGAGGACCTCACTTTTTTAACTTCTGGTAGGTTAACTAGTCAGTTAAAGCTACTCATATGGGACAAGTTTTACACTCTTCTTCTTCTTCTTTTTTTTAAAAAAAGACTGTATTTATTTATTTGACAGAGAGACAGAGTGATCACAAGTAGGCAGAGAGACAGGCAGAGGGGGAGGGGTAGGCAGGCTCCCCACCGAGCAGAGAGCCCAATGTGGGACTCAATCCCAGGATCCCAAGATCATGACCCAAACCGAAGGCAGAGGCTTAACCCACTGAACCACCCAGGCACCCCAAGTTTTACAATCTTCTTGACAACTTTTACTATTAGTAATTAGAGACTACTTTGAAGCTTTCAGAAAAAAAGTTTCTTTTTCTTAATTTCTGGGTCTGCTCTCTACCTAATAAAATTTCACTAGAGGACTAAAACTAAAATATTTAGTTCTCCCAAACCTCCATCTTCTCTGCTCAATTATAAACAATTATTGTATTACTGATCTATTTCTGCCCTCTCAATCAATAGACTATTAAACTATAATAAATGCAAACCGGACTGTGTGCTTACGGTCTGTAATATTCTTAAGTGCTTCATATGCATTATTTCATATAATATAACACACGATGGAAGAAGCATGGATTCAAAATACACTTCTAACCATTACACACATTTCTCATCACTACTACCTTATAACATGTGCCCTGAAAGAACATACTTCTTGTAAAGGATATATTGCCAAGAGAAAGGCACTCCCCACTTTTCATGCCCATCTACTCCTTCCCAACATTCCCACAGATTTCTTGTCCCTTAAATTCTACAATCCTTTTGCCATAAATCATCTCCTGGTGGGCACCTACATTCTGACTTCTCTATATTCTTAAAACTCTAAATTTCAGGGGTGCTTGACTGGCTCAGCAGAATTCACAACTCTTGATTTCGGGGTCGTGAGTTCAAGCCCCACCTTGGACGTAGAGCTTACTTAATTAAAAAAACAAATAAATGAAATTAAACGATAAATTTCAACACAAGATGCTAACTCTATATTTCCTTGTGATCCAAAGAGAGTCACTCTAATTAAGATTTTACATTTTTTCCTTTAAAAAGTTACATGCTATATTTAATTAAATACTTTCCTATATCTTTTAACTGATTATGCAAAATTTGCAATAATTTAAGGTTCATTTGGTTATTGTGGAACAGACTACAATCTGTTTTATAAACATTTTCCTCCTCAATTCAACTCAAACACTTACTGAACACTACCGTGAGAAACAGGAGAGGAAGGAAACCAGACGCCTGGATAGTTTTTATATAAGTCACTCCAGAGACGAGCATCCTTACTATGTGACAAATATATTCAAATCAATTAAGAAAAACACTAACACTAGAAATGCACTCACTTTAAAAAATATAGGCAAAGGACATAAAAATAAGCAATATATGGATAAAGATATATAAATGGCCTATAAGCGCAGGAAACTGTCTAACCTCTACAGTAATAAAAATAATTATTAAAAAGACAGGATACCATTTTTTACCTATCCAAATTGTCAAAGATCTACAAAATCATTGTTCTGAGCTATTTTTTCTGAAAAAAGTAAAAAATATTTTGGTGTCTTGGCGTTGTATTTAAGGTCAAGCACCATTTTTGGTCCTAGGCTTTCTTTCCAGCCTCCTCTTCCATACTGACACTTAACTCCTCTCAGCTTACATGGTATTTTCATCAAAACCAAGAATCTGGGGGAGCTCTCTGGGCTTCTGTCTTAAATAACAGATTTATTGAGATCTAATTCACATACCATACATTCACCCATTTGAAGTATACAATTCCATTGGTTTTAATGTTTTCACAGAGCTGTGCAACCATCTCCACAATGAATCACCTCAAAAAGAACCACATACCCATTAGCAGTCACCCCTCTTTTTCAGCCCCTCCCCAAGCCTCGGGCAACAACCACTCTATTTTTTTCTACAGATTTGCCTATTTTATATAAATGGAATAATACAAGTCTTTTTTAAACTAGCTTCTTCCACTTAGCATATTGTTTTTAAGGTTCATCCATGTTACAACATTTATCAGTTCTTGATTTCTTCTTTTAAAAAATTCTTAAAAATTGTGGTTATATATATGTATATATACATATATATATACACACATACATACATACATAAATCAAGCATGGTACATATTTTGAAGTATACAGTTTAGTGGCATTAAGCTCATTCACACTGTACGCAACCAATCACACCATCATTTCCAGAACAGTTTTCATCTTGCAAAACTGAAATTCTGTATCTGGTACACAATAACTGCCCATTTTGCACCACCCACCTCTACTCCCTGGTAACCACCATTCTACTTTCTCTAGAAAGTAGTTTCTCTATAAATTCGGCTACCTCAGGTTCTTCCCATAAGTAAAATCATCCTTTATTTCTCCTTTTGTGACTGGCTTATTTTAATTATTAGCATAATGTCCTCAAGGTCCAGCCATGCTGTAGCTGTGTGAGAATTACCTTCCCTCTTACAACTGAATAATATTTCATTGCATACATATACCACATTTTGCTCATCCACTCACCTATCTGAGGACATCTGGGTTGCTTCCACGTTTTGGATACTCTGAATAATGCTATGACCATAAGGTACAAATATCTCTTCAAGATGCGGCTTTCAGTTCTTTTGAGTAACTAAGCAGAAATGCTGGCTCATATGGGAAAACTACTTTTAGCTTTTTGAGGGATCACTGTATCATTTTCCACAGCAGTTTTACCATTATTCATTCCTACTGGCAAAAAAGAAAGGGCTCTAATTTCTCCACATCTTTGGCATCACCTGTTATTTTCTGTCGTTTTTAGTTTTGTTCTTTCGGCAATAGCCATTTTAATGGGTATGAAGTGGTAACTCATTGTTGTTTTAATCTGCATTTCCCTAATGCTGATGTTGAATGTCTTTCATATACTTAAAATACATTCAAGTCCCTTGCTCTTTGATTTGTGTTGAGTTGTAGTTCTTAAACTGAATACGAAACCTTATCAGATGTGATTAGCAAATATTTTCTCTTATCTCATGAGCTGATTTTTTACTCTCTTGATTATGTCCTTTGATGCATAAAAAAATTTTGGGGGGGCACCTGGTTGGCTTAGTCGGCAGAGCATGTGGACTTTTGATCTCAGGGTCATGAGTTTGAGCCACATGTTACATCTGGTGTAGAGTTTAAAGGGTTTTTTTTGTTTTGTTTTGTTTTTTAGTTTTCATGTAATCCAATTTTTTGTTTGTTTGGGTTTGTTGCCTGTGATTTTGATGTTAAGAAATGGCTGCCAAACCCAAGGTAGTGAAGCTCCCCCATATGTAAGAGTATTCTTGTTTTAGCTCATATATTTAGGTCTTTGATCCATTTTGCGTTTGTTGCTTTTTTTTTTATATGGTGTTAGTTAAAAGTCCAACTTCATTGTTTCACATAAGGATATCCAGTTTCCCTAATACCATTTGTTGAGAAAACTGCCTTTTCCCATTTTAGCACCCTTGTCAAAAATCATTTGACCATATACGTCAGGGTTTCATTTTGAGCTCTCAATTCTATCCCATTGGTGTATACATGTATTTACGACAGTACTACAATCTGATTACTGTAGCTCAGTAGTAAGTTTTGAAATTAGGAATTTGAAACCTCCAACTTCATTCTTTTCCAAGATTGTTTTGGTTATATGGGGGTCCTTTTAAATTCCGTATGATTTTCAGGGTGAATTTTTCCATTTCTGCAACAACCACTGTTGGGATTTTCATTAAAATTCAATTAAATCTATACATTACTTTGGGTAGTATTGACATCTTAACAATATTAAGTCTTCTAATCCAGGAACACACGATGTCTTTAATTTATGATGTCTTTAACTTCTTTAAGAAATATTTTGTAATTTTCAATGCACAAGTCTTTCATCTCTTTGGTTTATTTATTCGTATTTTATTCTTTTTGATGCTACTGGAAATGAACTTGTTTTCTTCATGTCCTTTTCAGATTTTTTGCTGTTACAAAACAGAAACTCACGTCTTTTGCACATTGATTTTGTACCCTTCCATTTGCTGAGTCCACTTATTAATTCAACATTTAGCATGGTAGAATCTTTAGGGATTTCGACATTAAGATTATATTATCTATAAACAAAGGTAATTTTATTTCTTCCTTTCCAATTTCGATGACTTTATTTCTTTTTCTTGCTTAATTGCTCTGATTAGGACTTCCAGCACTAGGCTGAATAGAAGTGACAAAGGTGAGTATCCTTGTTTTCTCCGATTTAGAAGAAAAGCTTTCCATCTTTCAGCAGTGAGTATGATGTTGCCTGTGAAATTTCCATAAATGGGACTTTAATATGTTGATATAGTTTCCTTCTATTCCTAGTTTGTTGAGTGTCATTAAAATGAAAGAATGCAGAACTCTGTCAAATGTTTTTCCTGTATCTATTGAGATGATGGTGAGATTTTTTTCCTTCATTCTGTTGAAGCAATGTATTATTACACGGACTGATTTTCGTATGTTAACTGTCTTAGCATTCCAGGAATAAATCTCATTTGGTCATAGCACATAATCCTCTTAATATGCTGCTGAATCAAGTTTGCTAGTGTTTTCTGAGAATTTCTGCATAAATATTCATCAGAAATACTGGTTTATAGTTTTCTTTTCTTGTCATGCCTTGGCCTGGGTTTGTTATCAGGGTAATGCTGTCCTCAGAGAATGAGTTTCAAAGTGTTTCTTTATGGTCAATTTTTTGGAAGAGTCTGGAGAGGACTGGTGTTAATTATTCTTTAAATGACTGGTAGAATTCACCTGTGAAATTCTGGTTCTGGGCTTTTTAGTTGTGACTGCTGGAAGTTTTTGCTACAGATTCATTCCCTTACAGTTATAGGTCTCTTCAGATTTTCTATTTCTTCATAATTCTTCTTAAGTTGCACATTTCCATGAATTTTTCTATTTCATCCAGGTTATCAAATTTGTTGGTGTAAGTTCTTCATTCCCTTTTATGGCATAATAATATTGCACTGTATGGATACACCAGATTTTATTTATTCATCAACTGATAGACATTTGAGTTGTTTGTATTTTTTGACTATAATGAATTATCCTGCTCTGAACATTAGTATACAGGTTTCTGTGTGGACATTTGCTTTTATTTCTCCTGGATATATCCTGAAGAGTAGAAGTTTTAGGTCTCATGATAACTCTATGTTTACTATTTTGAAAAAATACCAGATTTTCTTCCAAGATGGTTGTACCATTTTACAACCCTATCAGTAGTGTATGAGTCTCCCACCAGTAAGTAATGTTTTAATCTTTCAATCTCCATATTTTTCCCAACACTTAATATCTACCCTTTTTCTTATGGCCATCCTATTGTGCACTGAAGTGGAATCTCACTGTAATTCTGATTTGCATTTCCTTGATAGCCATGATATTGAACATCTGTTCAGGTGCTTACTGGTCATTCGCATTTCTTCTTTGAAAAAATGCTGATTCGGATTTTTGTACACTTTTTAAACAGGTTGTCTTTTTATTATTTGGTTTTAAGAATTCTTTATGTATTCTAGATATAAGTTCCTTATCAAATAGACACTTTACAAATATTTTCTCCCATTCTATAAATTGTTTTTTCACTTCTTTAGTAATATCCATTGAAGCACAAAGGTTTCTAATTTTGATGAAGTTCAATATATCTACTTTTTCCTTTATTACTTCTGCTTTTGGTGTCTTAAGAAGGCTTTAGCTAATCCCAAGGTCATGAAGATTTACTCTTATATTTTCTGTAAAGAGTTTTAAGGTTTTAGCTCTTATATTTAAGTCACCTATTTATTTTGAGTTAATTATTATGTATGATGTGAGGAAGAGGCCCAATGTCATTCTTTTGCATATGGCGATCCACCTGAGCCAGAAATGATTACTGAAGTGTTGTTCTTTACCACTAAACTGTCCTGGTGTCTTCACTGAAAATCAGTTGACCACCAAAAATGTTAGTGTTTTATTCTAGACTTCCAAATCTATTCTCCTGATCTTATGTTTACCCTAAAGCCAGTACTATACAGTCTTGATCACTCTAGTTTTGTATTAAGATCTGAAATCAGGAAGTATAAGTTCTTCTGTTTAAAGGTATTTCTTGACTGTTTTACCACTCTCGAATTTCCACATATATTTTAAAATCAGCTTGTCAGTTTCTGAAAAGAAGCCAGCTGGGATTTTGAAGAAATTGAAATGAATATACAGATCAATTTGCCATCTTAAATAATATGGAATTTGTAGGATCCATGAACAGAGACTGTCTTTCCACTTATTTAGGTTTTCTTTAATTTTTTTCAATGACATTCTGTAATTTTCAAGGTACAGACCTTAGATTTTTTTGTTGATTTATTCCTAGATACTTTATTCATTTTAAGGCTATTACAAATTGAACTGTTTTCTTTCTTCCTTTCTTTCTTTTCTTTAAAGACTTTATTTATTTACTTGACAGAGAGAGACAAGGAACACAAGTCAGGGAGTTGGGGGGAGAGGGAGAAGCAGGCTTCCCACTGAACTGGGAGCCCAACGCAGGGCTCGATCCCAGGACCCTAGGATCATGAACCGAGCCAAAGGCAGATGCTTAATGGCTGTGCCACCTAGGTGCCCCTGTACTCTTTTCTTAATTTCACTTTGGAGTCTTCATTCTTAGTGTACAAAACTACAACAGATTTTTCAGTACTGATCTTGTATTCTTCCGCTCTGATGAACTCATTTATTAATTCTAAAAGTTTCTTAATGGATTCTATAGAATTCTCTATAAAGTGTGTATATACACACATATGGGTACCACAAACACATTAGAGATAGTTACTTCCTCCTTTCCAATCTTATTATCTCCTATTTAGTTTTCTTGCCTAATTGCCCTGGCAATGCTGAACAGAAATGGTAAGAGCAGACATCCTTGTTTTTCACAGATGCCCTTTATCAGGTTGAGACAGTTCCCTTCTATTCCTAGTTTGTTCTATTCCTGCCTTATAAATTGGCACAATCTTTCTGTAAAGCAACTTGGTGATACGCGTCAAGAAATTTCAAAGTTCAGGGGCACCTGGGTGGCTCAGTGGGTTAAGCCTCTGCCTTCGGCTCGGGTCATGATCCCAGGGTCCTGGATCGAGCCCCACATCGGGCTTTCTGCTCTGCAGGGAGCCTGCTTCCTCTCTCTCTGCCTGCCTCTCTGCCTACTTGTGATCTCTGTCAGATAAATAAAGAAAAAATCTTTAAAAAAAAAAAAAAAAAGAAAGAAATTTCAAAGTTCAAATCCGAGTAATCCTACTTATATTAATTTACTTAGGGAATAATCAGATGGAATAAGAGCTTTATGTACAAAGACATTAGAATGGAAGGATATTGGGCTCCACTGTCTAACAGAACTGTTAACATGCGATAAAGGCAGGGGAGTACCATGTGGAAATCACAGATTATGAAAGAGTGACATTGAGACTTTTTCCCTCAACCATACAGTGACATTTTGCCACACGCATTTACTATAGAATATTTTTTCCTGATTTTTAAGAAAATTCCAAATCAGAATTTTCTCTTCAAATACTAATATTGAAAGCATCACAGCTTAAGTTAATTTGAACATAGCAATTTTTTTTTTTAAGATTTTATTTATTTATTTTACAGAGAGAGATCACAAGTAGACAGAGAGGCAGGTAGAGAGAGAGAGGGAAGCAGGCTCTCCGCTGAGCAGAGAGCCCGATGTGGGACTCGATCCCAGGACCCTGAGATCATGACCTGAGCCGAAGGCAGTGGCTTAACCCACTGAGCCACCCAGGCACCCTGAACATAGCAATTATTAACACTGGTTTTTGGTTATCCAGGATAACCCAGGTGCCCAGATGATTTCCTTTCTGAAACAAAATAGTTTTGGGATGCCTGGGTGGCTCAGTGGGTTAAAGCCTCTGCCTTCGGCTCAGGTCATGATCCCAGGGTCCTGGAATCGAGCCCCGCATCGGGCTCTCTGCTCATTGGGGAGCCTGCTTCCTTCTCTCTCTGCCTGTCTCTCTGACTAGTTGTGATCTCCTGTCAAATAAATTAAAAAAAAAAAAAATTTTTTTTAAACAAAATAGTATTTTATTTTCAACTTCTCCAATTTTTGTAATTTTTTTTCATCTTTAAGTAGAGCCAAGTTTTTAAAAAACTCTTTATGGTGTTACTCTTATATAGTCAAATACTTGTGTTATAATAATGCAAATATTTATATTTTTATATCAGCAAATTTACTTGGTATGTGTGTTGTTTAAATTTTTCATATTTTTTTTTTAATTTATTAATTTGACAGAGAGAAATCACAAGTAGATGGAGAGGCAGCCAGAGAGAGAGAGAGAGAGGGAAGCAGGCTCTCTGCTCAGCAGAGAGCCCGATGCGGGACTCGATCCCAGGACTCTGAGATCATGACCTGAGCCGAAGGCAGCGGCTTAACCCACTGAGCCACCCAGGCGCCCTAAATTTTTCATATTTAAATAAACTTTAAGTATTTGGTTTTACTTTTTTTTAGCCTTATGAATTTTAATATGAACTATTAAAGTTCCCATACTGTCCTTCTGCTACAGGGTAGCAATCACAATTAGTATAATGGCACAGAGCTAGATTAGAACCCAAAGACTTTAAATCTAGTTCCCTTTTCACCAAATCAGGCTGTTTCATCATGGTTCCCCAAAATTAAGATTCATTAAAAAAGGATTGTGTTATCTCATACTTATTAGAATGTATATTATCAAAAAGTCAAGAAATAACAATGTAGGGATGTAAGAACAGGGTACCCTCAGGCACTGTTGGCAGGAATGTAAATTGGTACAGCCATTATGGAAAACAGTATAGAGGTTCCTGAAAAAATTAAAAATAGAAGTACTATATGATCCAACAATTCCACTTCCAGTTATTTATCCAAAAGAAATAAAACTCTAACTCAAAAAGATATATGCACCCACCACGTTCACTGCAGCATTACTCAAAATAGCCAAGACATGGAAGCAACCTAAATGTCTGTCAAAAGATGAATGAGTAAAGAAAATGTATTATAAATATACAATGGAATATTCAGTCATAAAATAGAAGGAACTCTTGTCATTTGCAACAGCATGAATGGGCCCTAAGGGCACTGTACTAAGAAGTCAAATAGAGAAAGACAAATATTGTATGATCTCACTTATATGCAAAATCCAAAACAAAAAACAAGAATTAAAAAAATATATATATAGAGAGAGAGATACAGAGAACAGACTGGTGGCTACCAGAGGCAGGAAATAGGAGGTAGCAAAATGAGCGAAAGGGGTCAAAAGGTATAAACTTCCAATAATAAAATAAATAAGTCATGAGGATGTAATACACATTATGGTTACTATAGTTAAAAATACTGTATCGACAGCTGAAAGTTACTAGGAGAGATCTTAGAAGTTCTCATCACACACACACACAAAAAATATTCTATGTGTACACACACACACAAAAATCCAGAACGTTAACTGGATTTATTACAGTGCTCATTTCACAGTATATGTAATACTAAATCCTTATGTTAAATATTATATGTATGTTAATATAATCCTTGTATTAGTTAAAATCAATTATATCTCAATAATTTTGAAAGAGAATTTTATGTTGACATAAATTATATCCCATGATTATATCCCTGACATACTGTACTATATTTAACTAATACTTGGCATCTGAATATAACCTCTCGTGTAGTAAAATACTTTTTCTTATTTATCATGATTCCAATAATTATGAACAGGATTATGGTGGAGGGAAAAGAAGATGAGGAAGCAAATATATGAAATTCTATGATTTGTAAAATACAGTGCTAGGCATTGTGGGGGAGACAAAACAAAACAAAAAACAAAGTACTCAAGGGAATTTATAATATAGTAAGGAAAATAACTTACAGCCATATATATAATACAAGGAAAACTATGAATACTTTTATGTTCAAAGATAAGGTCTTTTAAAAAGTCATTTAGAGTATGGACAGGATATAGTACCTAGAGCTGACTTAGACATCCAGCAATCAGTTATTCATAGTATCTTCTTCCATGGCCTAACCAGTGAGCTAACCAGTAAGGGTTATAATAATGAATAAAACAGATATGATTCCCATCCTCATGTGGAGTAAACAAGTAACAAATCAGTTATTTGGAAAAGTTATGAAGAAAAAAATAAGCCTTTTAAGTGGCACGTGTCTACATAAAATAGAAAGTGGTCCAGTTAGGCCTCACTGATAAATAAAGTAACATTCAGTCTGAGACCCAGAGGATGAGAAGCCAGCCTTCCAAATGGTGTGTGCACAGGTGTGTGTGCATGCATGCGTGCGTGTACACACATGTGTGATGGGGGTGAAGTGTAAGCCCAGAAAGCTACACATGGAAAGACTTCTAAGACAGAGAAGCACATTGGCATATTTGACAACTCAAAACACCCATATGACTGAAGCTTGGTGGAAAAACCAGAAAAACGGCAGAGATGAGGCATGGGGCATGATCCTAAAGATCAAAGAAGCAGGAGGTCCAGGGTACGTTGGAGGAAGAACAAATATATTAATTTGACTACATGAGGAGGTTAATGGAAAACAACATTACAAACAACCCTCATGTATAAGATCTTAATTTATATTATATTATAATACAATTATATTATAATAGAATAGAATAGAATAGAAATAATGTAAGAGAAATAATGTTTCCCTTTAACAGATGAAGAGGTCAGAGGCTCAGAAGGGCTAAGAACTTGCTCATAAGCAAAGTGATGAATTCCAGACATTGCAGCACAAGTCACACCTTTCTACTACATAAAGGAATAAAAAAAATAAGGTGAAAAGTACAAACTGGATTAACAATCAAGCTAAGGAATATGGGTATTATCACGGACAAAAACAGTCCCCAATTAAAAAGATGATTCTAATTATCTTCATAGTACATACAGAATACTGACAAAAGAAGTTCCTTTCTACAAAATTACTGTGTATTATGTCAATCACTTTGATACTGTTCCCCAGAAGAGTAAGTGTGGGTGTGTGCACACACATATGCATCTGTGTAAGTTGGGGATGGAAGGGGGCTAAATACCATGTTCAATCAGAACGTACCTATTTTATCCTTTCTCTTTGAAAACTACAGATTATAATTGAGTCAATTTTGGTTCCGACATCTTACTCTGAAGATCCAAAACCTAGCAGAAGTACAATCTTTTACTCACCATATTCCTTATGATAACTACTTTAATAATCATGCTAATTTCTTTTTAGCTTTTCTACTAAATATCAAGCATATGCCACTATAGTTTATTAAAGTCAACTTCAGATAAGATTTTGGCCTCCACACCTTCAGAAATAACATGTTTACCATAAAGTTTCCTTATATGTTAAGGCATGATATTAAAAAAATGTAAGGTAAATATATTCTATACTACTATAAATTATTTTTCAACTAAAAAAAGCAGACTAAAAATTACACATTTATGTTCAAAAAACAACTACTACTACTGACAAATATGCTTTTTTGTTTACTAAGGTGACTCAAAAACTACTGAAGTAAATTAATTCTTCAGCTCAACCACATTTAAAATTAGAGTATGACATTAACACAATAGTTTTATGTACCCAGCAATTACTCAACTGATCAATACCTCTGACAAAATCTCCAAGTTAGCAACATCATGCATATGCAGAACTGGTTATGTAAATATGCATGCATACCTTTATCCTTCTTAAAATCCAAAGCATCTTCTTTATCAGTCACTATTTCCTTCATATTGATAATACTCTGATGGGTAAGCTGCCGGAGAATTTTAATTTCTCGAATTGCTGTAATTGGAAAGCCTTCCTTTTCATTATCTAGACGTACTTTCTTTAGGGCTACCATTTCTCCTATAAAAATTAAGTAAAATCAAGTTAATCAGATGATAAAACGAAATGACATTTTTCTTAATTTTAACTTTATTTTAATTCATAATGCCTGTTCCTACCTCTTGAAATTACAATGTTTATAGTACAAGAAATTAAGTATCTGGTTAGATAAAATTATAAAATATTTACCCAAATTGTGGAATACTATACGACTGTTAAAAAGGATGGGGTTAGGTACATAAGTACTGTTATTTTGGCTCTCCAAGATATATTAAGTTAAAAAAAGCAGATGATGTGATGAACAGTAGATGTATTACAATACTAATTTTAAAAAGTGAAGGAGGGGTGGATAAATTTACCCAATATGCTTACACATGCATAAAATCTCTGAACAGAAATTCTGTACATTATGAAGGTAAGAAAATAAGCTCAGACCTATTAACTTGTACAAGGCTGCCCAGGTGCCTAGCAGTGAAACTGGGATTCAAAATCTGAATCAGCTATCTCAAAAGTATTTCTTTCCCACTATACTAAATGGCTTCACAATTCAGATACCAATGAGTTCTGATCAGGGAAGATCTAACTATTAAATAGAACACACAAACACATACCCCATTATAAGAAAAAATTCACTATCATTCCACTTCTTTGGAGAAAAAAGGAATTTTGTACTTAAATATTTTCCAAAAGGTCATTTATAACATTTATGTTTTTAATTATCAAAACTTCCTTGATTCTTTTTGACATAAGTCTAAAATGTACGGTTCCTTGTTTAATAAACAGCTCTTAGAAGTTATAATTTAATCTTTTTGATAATACGGAATCATTATAAATATTATTACTCTATGTTATAATTGCCCTCCAGAGTTTTCTTATACTAAATGGCTTCAAATAACTCTGCTATTTTAATCTACTGGTTTATTTTAACAAGAAATTATAAGTAAAGATTAAGTACAGGCTCTACCCATTACTTGCTAAAATACATAGCCTCTAACATCGTTACTTTTTTACTCTGCTGCAAAAACTTTTAAAACTTTCTCTCAGGTTCCTGATTATGTTCTAGAAGATTAGGCTGCTAAATCTAGCCTCCAAACAAAGGGTAACTTCAAAAGAAGAATATTTTGGGTAAAATAAAAAGTGTTACATAAGACTTAATACAACAAAATGTACTACTAAGTTGGTCAAGATACTTTTGTTCCCTGATTACTAATAACATAAGAATTTATTCACAATTAAAGAAATCGAAATCCTACCATACTACACATCACAAATACTAAAAAACTTTATTTACATACCCACTTAGAGGTATTCATACCTTACATTAAGCGCACACATAAAACAAAAAAGACGAAACAAAAGCATAATAAATTCAAATTTAACTTAAAAAAAACCCTTCAAATTACACATTTGAGGAGAAAAACAAATTAAGTACATTCAATAGATCTAGAGATCCACAGCAGCTGACATACTTACCAGTGTCTTTATCCCGGGCCTTGTAAACTTGTCCATAGGTACCTTCTCCAATAATTCCAATGATATCAAATTTATCCACGCAGCGCTTTCCCCAGTCAATATCTTTTTCTTTGATTTCACCATAGCGAGGCCCACATATTCTATCAAATATAGTTCTGAAGTTTTTATATGCAATCAAGCAAGCTGAATAAACTGTTTAATACTTAATACCCACCCTCCCCCAATCTTAAATCCTTTATTTCCCTCCACCCTCGAACACTTGTGATCATGTAAGACAAGTAACACTGTAATTTGCTATTATAAATTATCACGAAAGTCAAGGCATCATTTCTCCATACCAGCTCTTCTACAGACAAACAAGCTGAGAAAAAGAAGTAAAGCTTGTATGAAGAACTTTCAAAAATATAACGCAATTTTCAATGAATGGATAAAACCAACACTAATACAAAGAGTCAACGTTCTCTAACCAACCTCCAGAAGTTTTTCTTTTCATCCATTATATATATATATATATGTCACTCATTTTTCAAGAACAAGTTTAATAATGAATATTATTACCAAAAAATCTAACTATAAAGCTTATTGACAAATTTAAACTTATGGCCCTTAAAAATGAAAACACAAGAAGGATTTTTAGTCCAAGAAAGTACAAAAGTATTACTATAATCAACTCTCAGTAATCCACCCTGTGTATGTGTTTCTGTGTGTCATATACATATATGACAAATATTTGACATTCTTAAAAAAAAAAATAGGTTATTTTGTAGTCTCTCAATATTCTGTTATGTAACAGAAATTCACTAAAGGAATAAAGCTACAAAACTCAAAATTTTAGGCACCTGAACGGCAATTCTAAAATCAGATCTAACTCAAGTTCTTACTCACACTTTCCCTTGATTAAGTAGAAATAAAAAAAAAAAAGAATCAGTGTTCTCCCCCTTTAACTGATAAACAGGTTTCAAGGGAAAGAGTTGGTTCTAGGCACTTACTTGAAGCTAATTTAGGATACAGATTTCAAACCTTCTTCCACTCCACCTCTTGCAGAATGAAAAATACATTTAGTTAGGGGAGCAAATGGAGCTAAAAAGCAAAGGAAAACACAGCAGCTTGCCCATTACTAATTTTGTTTGGGCTCACTGAATGCTGACTTCCATCTTCTCCAATTTCAGTGTTTTATATTATTTAAGTATCTTAATTATAGAAATTATCTTTAACATATAGTAACCCAAGAAATTAATACATTACAAACTGTGAGAGAAAATTAAATCTGGTTTTATTAGTCATTTTGAATAGGGATGCAGGGAATTGTGAAATTTTTTTAAAACTCTAGGATTTATTCATATACTTAAGTTTAAAGAATAAATACACTTTTTATTATTTTAAATCTTAATTTTTTGTTTTATGATTTTATGATGACCCAGAATCATTTCTGGCCAATGTAAGAGCAGGCGGAAAGCAAGCACATACTTAGGCCTCCTTTTACTATGTAACTGTGTTGCTGTTTTCTTCTCCTCTGGACTCTTCGAGAGATCATCTCCTCCTGGTAGCTCTGGGGGCAGTGGTAAATCAGCAAGTAAACATCGGAGTTTCTTCTCTACTTCCTTTTTAACCGCTTTTACCGAAATATTTCCACGTAAGCTAAAAGAGAAAGGAGTCACACAAATAAAACCCAAACATCTGAGAAATAAAAACACAGCCACATCTCACACTTAAATAGCAATGGCAATATACTAAACTAAGTTTCTTTACTTTCCAGCTAAAATAATGTACTATATTCAATTACAAAATATAAAATTTGGGGGTAAAAATGATACAGAATTAGAGAAAAACTAAGGAAATCTGAACAAGGTGTGAAGTTTAGTTACGATAATGTACTGATATGTGTTCACTGATTGTAACAAAGGTACCATACTAATATAAGATGTTAATAATGAAGAAACTAACTACAGGGTATATGGGGACTTTCTGCAGTACCATAATGTTTACGCAAATCTAGCACTGTTCAAAAAAAAGTATACTTTTAAAGATGATACAGAATTACTATAAAATTGTATATTAATACTAAAAAAAGTCAACTTGCCATGCTTCACAGAAAAATTGAATAGTTTTGTGATTGCGTTTTGTTTGACACTATTAGAGACATAAAGAGGTTTTCTAAGAAATAACACTACATGCTATTATTTATCTTGCCCATTTAAATAACCACAAACAACTAGTCTAGCTTTGCCCCTTTATAGGGTTACTTTTCTTAAACTAGACAATAATTCTTTTAAAATTTTTTAAGGTTCTAGCTTACTGATGTTACAGGTAAAAATTTAAGTTCAGTTAGTTCTGTACTTTTTTGAATGCATAAAATATATCTTAATTAGGTAATTTAAGTATACTAAACCTCCCAGTTACTAAAAAAATCTCTTTAATAGTAAGATATTTCTTGAAAGAGAATCTTATTTTAGTAGAATTTGGACTTCCCACAGTTTCATATCAGTTATGAGTCCCATAATGAAAAAGTTTAGTGAGACTACAATACTGGGGTCACAAATTATCAATACATTAGCAAAGTAAATCATTTTAACTTCTCTTATTCATTCTGAACATTAATATTGTTGTACAAATGCATGATTTAATACCATCTGATAAAAACCATTTACCAATAACTATAACAAAACTGTGCCTTTTCTTCATAACTTTGTGTTACTCACTAGAAGGGTTTTTTTTTTTTTAAGATCTTATTTATTTGAGAAAGAGAAAGAGGAAAGAGAGCGAGCGCGCTAGTGTCAGAGAACAACTAAGCAGGGGCACGGCATTGGGAGAGGGAAAGAGAGAACCCAGAGCACACTCCGCACTGAACATGGACCCCACTGAGGGTTGGATCCTACCACCCAAGGTAATGACCTGAGCCAAAATAAAGAGTCAGAGGCTTAACTGAC